>NC_065578.1:96565901-97873818 GCF_024542745.1 Macaca thibetana thibetana | reverse complement strand
GAATGTAGTACATTTGTTATATTCTATGAAACTATATTGACACATCATTATCACTCAAAGTCTGTAATTTACATTAGAGTTCACTCTTGGGGTGGTACATGCTGTGGATTTTGACAAATGCATAATGACTTATATCTACCATATAACATCATAAAGACAGTTTGCACTGCCCTGAAAATCCCCTGTGCTCTTACTCTTTTATCATTTTCTCCCACTAACTCTGGCAATCACTGATATTTTTATTGTTTCCATAGTTTCGCCTTTTCCAGAGTGTCATAAAGTCAGAATCCTGAGTATATAGCACTTTCAGATTGGCTTCTTTTACTTAGTAATAGGAATTCAGGTTTCCTCCATGTCTTTTATTTTGTGTGTGTCTGTGTGTGTGTGTGTGTGTGTGTGTGTGTGTGTGTGTGTATGGTTTGATAGCTCATCTCTTTTTTAGCACTGAATAATATCCATTGCCTGGAGGTACCACAGTTTATTTATCCATCCATATACTGAAGGATATCTTGGTTGCTTCCCAGTTTTAACAATTATAAATAAAGTTACCATAAACATCCATGTGCAGGCTTTTGTGTGAACATTAGTTTTCAGTTCATTTGGGTAAATACTAGGGAATGCTATTGCTGGATCATACGGTACCAGTATGTTTAGTTTTATAGGAAACTACTAAATTGTCTTCCAAAGTGGTGGTATCATTTGCATTTACTCCAATAATGAATAAAAGTTCCTGTTGCCCCACATACTTACCAGCATTTGGTGTTGTCAGTGTTTTGAATTTTTGCAATTCTAATATGTGTGTAGTGGTATCTCATTGTTGTTTTAATCTGCAATTTCATAATGACATATGATATTAAGCATCTTTTCATATACTTACTTTGTTATATTTTTAAGTTTCACAAGAGACTGCTTCTTTGACCCATGGATTATTTAGTAGTATGTTGTCTAATTTCCAAGTGCATAAAAAACACTCCTGGCATTTTCTGTTTTTCATATCCAGTTTGACTTCATTATGGCCAGAGAATATATTTTATAGAATTTCAATTTTGTAAAGTTTGTTAATGTTTGTTATAATGATGTCATCTGCCTTGATGATGTCATCTACCTTGGTGAATGTTTCAAGTTTGCTTCAAAAGAACATGCATTTTGCTCTTGTAGGTTAATATGTTCTATAAATATTTATTGGGTCCCAATAGTTGTTGGTGTTGTTCAGTCCTTCTACATACTTGCTGATTTTATGTCTGGTGATTTTTTTGGTTTTTTTTGAGACAGAGTTTTGCTCTTATTGCCCAAGCTGGAGTGCAATAGTGCAACCTCGGCTCACTGCAACCTCCACTTCCCGAATGATTCTCCTGCCTCAGCCTCCTGAGTAGCTAGGATTATAAATGCCTGCCACCACCCCCAGCTAATTTTTGTATTTTTAGTAGAGATGAGGTTTCACCATGTTGGCCAGGCTGGTATTGAACTCCTGACCTCAGTGATCCACCTGCCTCAGCCTCCAAAAGTGCTGGGATTACAGGTGTAGCCACCGCGCCCAACTATATGACTAGTGATTTTATCTGTTACTGAGAAAGGGGTATTCACCTCCCCAACTGTAGTAATTAGTTTTCCTTTCAATGCTGTCAGTTTCACTTCATATATTTTAAAACTCTATTGCTGGTGCATACATATAGAGGATTATTATATCTTCTTGGTGAATTGACCATTTTATAATCATGTAATGATCTTTGTGCCTGCTAATTTCCTTTGCTCTGAAGTCTACTTTGTCTAATATTTATATAGCCATGCAAGCTTCCTTTTGATTAGTGTTGGCAAGCATATATTTTTATCTTTTTCCATTCTTTTACTTATTTTTTTTTTCTTTTTTTGAGACAGGGTCTCACTCTGTTGACCAGGCTGGAGTGAAGTGGTACAATCATAGCTAGCTCACTGCAGCTTTGAATTCCTAGTCTTATGTAATCCTTCCATCTGCATTCTTACTTTTACTTTTTTATTTTTTTTTTGAGGCAGAGTCTTGCTCTGTCATCCAGGCTGCAGTGCAGTGGCATGATCTTGGCTCACTGCCACCTCCACCTCGTGAGTTCAAGTGATTCTCCTGCCTCAGCCTCATGAGTAGCTGGGACTATAGGTACATGTTACCGCACTATCTAATTTTTGTATTTTTAGTAGAAATGGGGTTTTGCCATGTTGGCCAAGCTGGTCTCAAACTTCTGGCATCAGGTGATCTGCCTGCCTTAGCCTCCCAAAGTCCTGGGATTACAGGAATGAGCCACCATGCCCGGCCCATTCTTTTACTTTTAATTTACCTGTAATTGCATATGAAATGAATTTTTTGTAAGCAATATATAGTGGAGATATGTTTTTATACCCATTCTGCCAATCTCTGTCTTATTTATATGATTAGACCACTTATATTTAATTTAATTTTAAATAATCAATCAATAGGGCATCATCCCATACTCTCTATGACCATAGAACCCAAGAATAAAGAACAGGAATACTGCCCTATTAGTGCAAAGTGGGAATTATCAATAGGCTTCGCCCAGCAGTCTCTGTGACTGCAATGTCTGATGAGTAGGGTAAATGGCACAGGTAAACCTTTAATGGTGTTCACCTGGAGTATGGCAGGTTCAGTCAAAATAATTCCGTTCTACAGGACTGCCCTTTTCCTGGTCCTTTGGCTAGAGAGAGCATGCTTTTCTTGGAAACTTTTTTGCCTTTGACCTTTGGCCTCTTCTGATTTGGCGCTTCTCTAGAACTAAGGTCAGACTATATAAGGAGTATTATCATCTGAATATTTGTGTTCTCTTCCACCCTCCCATTCCCTCCACAAATTCATGTGTTGAAATCCTAACCTCCAAGATGATGACAATAGGAGATGAGGTGTTTTATGAGGTTATTAGATCATGATCACAAAACCCTCATAAATGGGCTTAATGCCATATAAAATAGATACAAGGGAGCTCATTTCCTGCTTCTACCAAGTGAGGACACAGGGAGAAGCTGCGTCTATGAGGAAATGGTCTCTTGCCAGACACTGAACCTGCCAGCACCTTGCTCTTTGATTTTCCAGCCTCTAGAACTGTGAGAAATAGACTTCTGTACTTTATAAGCCATCCATTTTACAGTATTTTGTTATAGCAGCCTGAGTGGAGTAAGCAAAGGCCAAACAAAACAAAACAAGCCAGAGAACTCACCACCAATCCCTACCCAACTTGCCTTCTTCTCCTCACTTTTCAGTCTTCTGATAGTTGCCATTTGGATTTTGTGTAGAATTTTAGTTTTAATTAGCAGAAGAAATTGAGTAGGGTGTACTTATTTCATCTTTTCTGGAACCAGAAATCTTCCTAGATTCTTTTTAAAAAGCATCAATATGTTCAGTAGAATTGCTTATTACTGTAATTTATACCTTAAATATTCCTTATAGTAATAAATTGTTGAACACACTGAGCTTTACCACTTTAAAAAATATTTCACTTGAATGATACTCAAGTACAGTTTAAATAACATGAATCTTTTTTAAAGAAATGTAAAATCATTATTTCATTTGTCAGAATATGAAATGAAGGGGAGAGCTGTCAAATGAAGTAAGCATTAATATCAAGAAAATTAGGTTCTGGGAAAAGTTTTGGTTATCTTTTTATTGAAATGAATAATCCTTTATTTTCAAGAAGCAAATTTTAAATACAAAACTCACTAGAACATCTTTTCTATGTATTTATGTATTTTATTTTTGACGTTGTCCCTAAAATTGTCTGGGTAGTTATTCTGGTTGCATAGATGCAATGAATCATTCCCCAGCCTAGCTCCTATGTACAGTATTCATGGGCACATATCGAGTGTTCAACAAACATTAGCAAATAGACTGAGTGCTTAATTGATTATTAATTATACTTTTGTAACTTATTCCAAATTCTACTTTTCAATCTTCAATAAAATCATTGTTTTTCACATTCACTTAATTAACAAGTATTAAATATCTTGTGTTTTGTGGTAGGCATAGAGAAAAAAATAAAATGTGACCTTTTTACTCAAAGATTATAATCCCAACAAGAGAAACAAATATGTAAACAAAATCCACAGAGATAGGGGTTTGTAAATTGTTTAGGGAAACACAAAGCAGAAAGCAGCAAATTCTACCACAGGAATTGCAGGGAGTTGATAATCAGAAAAGATTTCACAATGGAGGGAAGAAGGTAGCAGGGTGCTGGGGATCGTGGGGGAAGAAAAGGCTTGCTACTGCTTGACTTTATGTTCTCATTATTTTTCACCTCCTGGTCATGTCAGAGTAGACAGACAAGAGGATTTTGGTATGGGAGATATGTCAAGGACACAAAGGCAACACAAGTTTAGATTAATTATGAACAAGAGGGTATCAAAGAGGTTTCTTAGGGGGACATAATCTATCCTTCACTGAATTTATGCTGCTTGGCGATTAGTAATACTGCTTCCTGAGGAATAAAGATTATTTATGGCAAAGCAGCGTGTAAAGCGAAAGAAGACAGAGTCCAATTTTGTTCTGAGATGCCCATTGCACATCCAGGTGAACATATCTAGTGTCCACTCTACAAATGTGTATGGAGTTCAAGGAAGAAATTGAATGTTCAGTTATAGATTTGGAAGCCACTAGGACAAAGTAACATAGGGGAGTGTATAGCAAAAAGAGAAAAAGTAAAGGACATCATCTTGGGGAATAGCGTGGCTTAGTGGAAATTGGAGTAAAAGAAGCAAGAAGGAAACAGAGAAGAGAGGTCAAACAGGTGGGAGGAGAAACAGGTGTAACCGGTGTCACTGAAACTAAGGGAGATGAAATGTCCGAAGGGTCAAATGCAAGAGAGCAGTCAAGTAGAATAAGGATTGCAAAGTCCATTGACTTTGTCAATAGACAGTGTAAATAAACTGAGACTGGCTGCTTGCAGTGTGAAAGGAGGCAAGAACATGGATACAATGACTATAGACCCTTCCATCGAGGATCTTGGCTAAGATGGGAAAAAGGCAGATAAAGAGGGAGTCTGTAGCCAAGTAGTCAGAAAGAAGGAACAGCTTCAGGAGGAAGAATTGCTGATGGAGCAGGATTCTAGCAGAGATAAAAGCATATAAAGAATTATTATCCTTGAATGGGATCACATGAGTCCCCGAAACCCAAAGAAATAAAGAATCAAAACTTGTACTTAAAATGAATATTGTCTTTTAAAAAAAATCATCTCTTTGAAATGTTATAAAATTAAAATTTTGACTGAGTTGCTTAAAAGGTTTTAGGAATACTCATCTCTTAACTTTACACTTAGAGATGGATGGATTTTACACCCCCCCACCACACACACAAGTTTTCTTGTTTAAATGTAGGAATAACTTTTGGAAATTGCCCAAAGTTATTTTAAATCATGTGTGATGAACCAGGCAAGCTGGTGGATAATCCTTTGGTGTAAAATGTTTTCTGGAATGGAGTTATTAACTGGCACAAAAACAAACTTTAAAAAGAGGGTCCCCAAATGTTTGTTGTTAACAAAATATTCAATAAGTTCATGCCCTTTTTAGTTCAATACTTTTATGCATTCGTTCAACAAAAATGTATAGAAATTCCACTGTGTGTCAGACTTTAAGTGAGAAAGTACTTTTGCAAACAGGACTCAATTGCACATGTTCTAATAAATTTGTTATTACCTAGATTTGTGTAACAATATATGCTAACTTGATATGACCACACATACTTCTCCCATGAAAACCAGTAAAAAGTAAAATTTGGCTTATGTTTTTAACTCTTCCAATGATTGTATTTCTATAGGTTCTAAAGCATTTGAGTATAATTCTCCCTGACTTAATTTACAATTATGTATACTAACAAAATATTTCAGCTGAATAGAGGAAGTTCTAAAATGGCATAATGTACTGCTGCATAAAGAATCCTGGGTTCACTGAACTTAACATTGCTTATATATCTCATTAGAAGTTTGGAAATATTAGCTGCATATAGAAAATGGGCTGGCATTAAGAAGCATGGTAAATTTTCCCATAGTTGAATTATGTCTATGATGATGCTTCACTCTATTATAATAGTGCCTCAACTTTTATATCACAGTTTCTTAAGTGTGATCAGGTGGTGAATCTGCATTTTTCACAAGCTTTCTAGGTGATATTTATGCAGCATAAAATTTGAGAATCACTGCTAAAATAGTTTGAAATTGCTGGGCAAATGTAATGGGAAAAAAAAAAAACCACTTTGTATCCACCAGAGACAGTGCGCTTTGATATTGAAGAACTATTCCCGGGTGGTCAGGTGTGGCAGTGGCGCAGGCAGGCAGCACAGTGTATTGCCCAGAATACTGATTTTGGATCAAGCAGATTTGAGGTGGACCCATGTTCACTTATTTCTAGCCTGTGTGCTTAAGAACAATGATGTAACTTTTTTGGTCCTTAGTGTCCTCCTCTTCAGAATGGTGGGAATCATTTCCTCACAAATTTACTGAGGGGATTAAATGGAAATAGAAGTACAGTGTACATCTTTTTTTTTTCTCTTTGTTGAACCTATATTCATTTCCCCACCTAGTCTCCATTTTAGAGGTACAATCTCAAACACCTTTAAGATTAGGCCCATGGGGAATACAAATGACCTAAGTAGTCAGGAAAAGGCCATAAAAAATTATGGAAACTGTGGTGAACTGGATAATGTATAGTCCACCTAAGGGCATTCTAATAAAAAATAAAATCAAATAAATCACTGCAGGTCAAACAAAACCCATCTGCTAATCAAAACAGACACATGACAGTCTCCATTCTCTGCCTTAAACTGGCAAACTCAGGTCACTTTTTATAAACCATATGCCTCTTCTTAATCATCATGTTACACATTCTCGACTTCCTGAACTAAGTATGTGAACTTTAGCTCAGAAACCATGGATTTACTCCCATTTTCCTGGCTTTCTCTTCAGGTATACTGGAGAACCAGGCTTAGTTAGCTCAAGAACACTTTTTTCCTTTATATAGAGTTTCATTAAGTGTTGAGACCTCTCAGTTCTTCAGTCTGCTCAACTTCCCATCTGCTTGAGGATGGAGAATAGCACCATCACTTTAAAGATCGAGAGCATACCAGATCATCCCTCTATTCTAGTTAGGGTAACTTATTTCATTGTTTTCCAGATTCTAAAACAAAGGGACTATTGGAGGAAACCTGATATCCACCGGGAAGTAGAAAAAGATGGTTATTTAATTACATCAAATAAACCTTAGTTTTATACCCAGCTTCATAACATAGCTTCACCAACTTCTGTCAACTATCTCTCTTTTAGTTTCAATTCCCATGCTGCAAAATCAACACAATAATTCTTTGTGGTATTGTTTTGATGATAAAATGAGACAACGTTTGTAAAGCTTTTTGTACTACAATGGTGTTCATCCCTGCTCTTTGAAGTCTTGCTAGGTATTTAGCTAATGTATTTATACATTAGGATCAATCTTAACTGAGCCAATTCTAATCACTTAGCGAGTCCATCACCATTTTTTTTTTTCTTAAATAAGCAACTGGGTGGGCTGGTGGTATCTAGTGCTGGGTTTGAGCACTGATGTGTGATACTTCAGGGTTGAAGTTTATTGGCTTGCGGTCTTGGGAAGAGAGAAAGCACCGTCTAGGAATTCTGAGTCAGTCATGGAATAGGCTGTAGTTGACTAACCAAATCTAGATTAAGGCAAGGCAAAGGAGTAAATCAAGAACAAAGTTAAGTTTTCATAGCTTAAAGGGGAGCTGTGTCTAAAGTTAGGGTAGAGATAAAATGGCAAAGCTAGAGAAATATTCTTGGCCAAAGAAGAGCAGCTTTTTATAGGAATTTTGGAATGAAGGTAGAGTTTACATGTTTAGGAAAACACCCTATGGATATGTTCAAATACAGCTGAGTTGTATCCTAATTGGTATAGAATTGAGACCCAAATTCTTATTCATCATGGTGTTGGCTCAGAGGACAGCCCAGCCAGCCTTGCTGTCCAGTCTGCCTTCAGTCACAGGCTCTACTCTTGTGTCAATGTAGCTGTCTAACTGAAGCAACTCAAGCAATATCCGTTGTTTTTTATGTGTATTTGCTTCTACAGTTTCCTCCTGATGGTGAGCAGCTACCTCACCCTAGTGTATTTTCTTTTAAAAAACCCTAGATTCTCTGGATTGTCTTTCTCCTGACTGCAGGCTATTGTCCCAGACCTTTTGCATTGCTTCTAACCCTGTCGTGTTCAGTCTACATGCATGCCTGTTTAAGATGCAAGTGTTATTACTCCTTTTATACACTTCTGCTTCTTACTTGGGTCAGAAAATGCCTTCGAGTGAATAGATCAACCCAGCCTAAGCCATCTCCTGATATTTGGACTTCTTCATCCTAATGCTATTCACATCTCCCTAGTGTATCCCATAAATTACCTCCTTTATATCCTTCTCCTGGAGTAGCTGTGAATACTCCTATTAAAAGGCATTCAGTGAAATTTATGGAGGCTTCCTTCTATCTTCTAATTCTCATTCTCTAATTCTAGCTTACATCTGGAAGTTGAGGGTTCGATGTGACTAAGTTTTCAAATTATCTTTCCTACAGATTTTGAAATATGTCAACAAGATAAAAAATACTTAAATAAATGTAATTTTCCCCAAACCTATGCTAATAATGTTTCTTTGGCCCTTCCTCCCAGAAATACAAGAAGCAAATTCAACTTTTAAGGAATAGAAATAAGTATGTATAGTAGGTAATGAATACTATGTATTACCTGGGTGATACAGAAAACCACAGTGCCGCGTAATACACTAACATAAATAACAGCTTACTGGGCAACATGGAGGAAAGAAAAAAAGTTAGCACCTGGTTTATAAGAACTCAAGTTTCTAAATCCCCAAATAAATCAGGAAGAAATCATTTGAATTACAAAAGATTAACTTGATTTAGGACAGCTTTCATCATAGTTCTTTAAAACAGTAAACCACTGAAATTAACATAAAATACAGTTTTGGTTTCCAAATGTCAATATTATATCTTTTTAAAAATACAACACTTGTATAAATAACATAATTCACCTAAAACATTAAATAAACCACAAATAGAACTCCTTGAATATCAGATACACAACTAAACTTCAAACCTACCAGTAAATTATACTAACTTCCTAGTCATACTGCATTATCTACTTTCAGAACAGAGATGATTACTTGATTTTGTTTTTCCTTTCTAGATTGTCTCTTTCTTCTTCCTAGGTGAGAAAAATGCACAAACACAATTTTGTTTTGTTTTGTTTGTGTTCAGGCTTATGGCTAAGGTTTTGCTAGAAGGTATATTTGGAGTAGAAAAAACATGAAAATAAGGAGGAACTGCTGGAGACATGCATTTACAGAAACAAAATTTGTCATAGAATAAAATTTCACTTTATTGATAATGTGAATATATATGCATTTAAATTTTGATGTGACTAGAATATAATTAAATTGCTTTTGCTATAATTTTTCTTATTGTATATTATAAATGAAAAAATCTGACAAACAAATCTCACCCATCTACACACACCAAAAATCAGTATATGTTTCAGAGTTGCATTCTAATGCACTTATTGCAAGAAACATGTTCATAATCTGATGAAGAACATTTGTGATAATATTAAACTGGTTAATATGTTAAATCAAGGTTATGCTTAATGTAGATTTGTCTTGAATAAATGAACCATAAAAATATTTAATACTCTCATTGTATTCTTATTTTGTAACATAATTATAGGAGAAATCTTTGAACAAGGATTATCAGAAGGAGATTTATTTTAACATGGACACTGAAATGCAGATTTATACTTTGCAACAATAACATGGTGGAAATTAATTAGAATCAACATCTTTTTTTTTTTAGCCTGTTAAGCAAGTTTGTGTTTTTTTAATGAAAATATTACTTTTTGGCATTTAAATGTTGATTCAAGAAGGTGTAACAATGCATGCAAAAACAAGATCTGAATCAGTGACTATAATTATACTAGGTGTATTTACATTATTTATGTCTGTTTGAATGTAGCTTATCATATGTAGGTTTTGTGCACTAATTACTTCATGTTTTCTATAGATTTTGTTAGTTTTAGAAATATTTGTTTTTAATTAAATAGCCTGGTCCATTCATCCAAGGAAGCCTATATCTGAAGACTTTATATAATCTTATCGTTGATAGCAAATGAGCTTCACTATTTGTTATAAAAAGTATGACACGGTATCAATAACTCTTGGTAATTTAGGAGTCTTTTTGCTTTCCAAAAACATGTACTCCGATGGGCCATGAGTAGTAGTTTTTTTTTTTTTTTTTCGTCAGTACTTAAAGGTATCTGAAGAGCATTCGTTACCTACTTTGTGTCTCAGGACAAGCTTTCTCCTAAGCAAGCTCAAGATTATGTCCTTTTATACTTCTGCAATCAATTTATCATCAGTAAATTTCTGAGATAGGTGGTGTTTAATGACCATTATATAAATGATTAGCTGGGACCCAGAATCTTTTTTTTTTTTTTTTTTTTTTTTTTTTGAGACGGAGTCTCGCTCTGTCGCCTGGGCTGGAGTGCGGTGGTGCGATCTCGGCTCACCGCAAGCTCCGCCTCCCGGGTTCACGCCATTCTCCTGCCTCAGCCTCCCGAGTAGCTGGGACTACAGGCGCCGCCACCACGCCCGGCTAGTTTTTTGTATTTTTTAGTAGAGACGGGGTTTCACCGTGTTAGCCAGGATGGTCTTGATCTCCTGACCTTGTGATCCGCCCCTCTCGGCCTCCCAAAGTGCTGGGATTACAGGCTTGAGCCACCGCGCCCGGCCGGGACCCAGAATCTTTAAGTGAGTCATAGAGCTAGAAAATTACAGAGATTGGTCCTGAATTCAGATCTTTCGCAGCAAAGTTCATAGTTTTTCTTCTCTACTCTATGTTTAATATCTATAGTTGACTCCTCCATTGCCCCACTCGGAGGGTCTGCTATGAGTCATACATGTAGATTAATTTTTCCATGTATTACTTGGACCAATCAAGATACTGAGTGAATCCATTTTGAAGGGGCGTGAACATGCCTACTGCCAAACTCATGCATAAATGTGTCTCTGATTATATATTAATATTTATATGAAGAAATTTTGAAAATAACATCACATTTTGAAAATATTATAAGAACTTTCTATTTAATTCAATGAACATTTATTGAGCACCTACTGTGGGCTATATATATATATGTATGTATGTATGTATATGTATAATATTGGTATTTCCTATAGAAATGTATTATTTTTATTTGCAATAAAGATATATCAACCACCAACCTGCACATAAAATGGTATTTGGCAATTTTAATGGTCTGGAAAATGCAAATTAAAACCAAATGATGAAATATTTTTAATACTGCTAGAATTGCCTAACCACTGGAAATATTGGTGCAATTATGGATCAAGACAAACTCTCATATATCCAACCACTTTGAAAAAACAGTAAGTTTCAAAAAGTTGATCTTCCCTCTGATGCAAGAATTCTTCTCCTAGGTTTTTGTCAAAGAGAAATAAAAACATATATTTACAAAAAGATTGGTACAAAATAGCTTAACAATTTTATTTATAATAAGCCAAACTAGGAAATAACTCAGATGTCCATAAATAGAAGAATATTAGTGAAATACTGATAAAACTCAGTAACATTAACAAATCTCACAGGCATTGTGTTGAACTAAAGTGAGATATGAAAGACTACATACTGTATTACTCCAATATATGAAGGCTAGAACAGACAAAACTAATATACAGGGATAGAAAACTGACAGTGGTTGACTGTGCTAGGGAAAGGGTTAAGTGGCAGGTAAGGGGCATGAAGAAACTTTCTGGATGATGAAATGACCTATATCTTGATCTGCATGTTGGTTACTTGGGTATATCCATTTGCTAAAGTTCATCAAATTGGTCACATAAGATCTGTGCATTTCACTCTATATAAGTTGTACTTCAATTTTTTCAAAGTAGTTTTGTGATAAATCCCTTTGCAAAGAAAACAACCTGCTTGTAAGAAATTTCCACCTTTTATTTAATGTCAATAATTCATTTTAAAATTTAATATTCGCTTATAGTCAGAGGTACCAATCAGACAAAACTAGCTGAGCCATAAAAGCATGGATTTTCAAACTATTTCTTAATACTTTTGAGCTTGGCTTCAGAATAGTTTATTCATTCATTTATATACTCATTCTCATATTTATGTTTACAAATGAGAAATAACATGTCTCCACCTGGAAACTGCCATTTTTCCAGTAAATTGATAATAGCATGTATTAAAAACTCATATAGGTTCCAAGCTATGATTTGTAGCAACTGTTTCAAAATATTAAATTGTTATTTGTTAATTATTTCTAGGTGTGATGAATTTGAAAAGGACTCTAGACCTTTGTGTTTAACTGCTGCTACGTAAATGAATTGTTTTGGACAAGCACACAGCTCTCAAGCACTATATGCAACACACAGGCTCAATCATCCAGAGAGGCAAAGCGAGTTTCCCTGCCTGAGCCCACAGTGCACCTTGCAGGTGACTTGAGAGGGTTCCACCCACTCTCTTTGTGAAGAGGGTTGTCCTAGTTTCCTGGAATGTTCAATCTATGGGCTCTGTGCAGAGCCTGCCAAAAGCACTGCAATTGGTTGTGCCAGTTGTGTTGGTGTTTTATGGCTCTGTTCATCTTTAATGATCTGTAGCCTCTCTCACCATGCAAGCTTCTGAATCTTGGATCCCGCCCAGCTGCTCTATTGATCTGAAATTTGGCCAGCAAGCAAAATCTTTTGTTTGTTTTTGGGATTATTTTTATTATCTGGCTCCAGACAGGGAGCACAGAATGGGGTGGAGACTTCACAGAAATGAGGACATCCACTCCTCTGGTAGGACTCCTGAGGGCCTAAGACCAGTCATCTGGTGCTATAAAAGAACACTGTTCAAAGTTGTAAAGAGAATTCACATTTGCATTGTATTGATGGTAACAACAGCCCCCAGAGCAGAAGGTATTATGCAGTTCAGAGAGTCAGGGCTCTGGGGTGCCCCTTTCCAAAGCAATCTACTGCAAAACAGCAGACACAAGTTTATAAAGGCCTGGCTTTATGTGTAAGGGGAGAAGACTCTCCCTATCATGTTAGGGCTGGGAACCCAAACTCAAGCCTTAGTTTACTCAAGCTCAACAGAGTTTTTAATTTCTCTAAACCAAAAACTGAGTTTTCAAATCTGGTTGTCCTAGTCACCCTAGTAATTTGAAATGAAAAAAAAAAAAGTGATTTCTCAAAAAAAAACAAAACAAAAAAAAACAGTTCTGTGGTCAAATATTTTGGGGAAAATCTACACACAATATTTATTTTTTAAAGATTTATAATTCATATTAACCCATTTAGAAGCTGTGAAAAATCCTCTGGGGGAAAAATCTATTTTCCTTTCTTTAAACTAACATTTACCAAATTTCTTGACTGTGGGATGCCATTTAACGGTGGTTTTGTGAAATATGTTCAGGATTGGAATATAAGATTTTTTCATGCAAAATTTTTCAGAAAAGGTATTTAATGAACATACATTAAGGTATAAATGATTAATATAATGCCTTTACTGGGAGCAAGTTTTGATGGGGCAGAGTGTGTGTGTGTGTGAAAGAGTGTGTGTGTGTGTGTGTGTGTGTGTTTTCATGTGTATGTGTAGGTATTGCGGGGGTTAGCTATTCAAAAAGTCCATTATTCTCTTCCATAATTATAAAGTTGTATCTAGGATGCAGCTGCCCAACCAAAGACGACACTTTCCAGCTCCTCTTATAGCTGGGTATGGTCATGTGATTCCTATTTGCCAATCAAATCTGAGAAGAATTGATGTATATAACTTCTGTCTGAGGCTCCTTCCACAGAACACAGACACAAGTCCCTAGAGTATAGCATAGCCAAAATACAGAAGAAGTCTGTCCCTAAATTAACAACTAAAGGACAGCCATTTGACAAACAGGAACAAAAACCTGTACTCTTACATGAATGACAAATAAACATCTGCTGTATTGAGACATATTTTAAGATGTATTTGTCACAGCACTTTAGCCTGATCTTCTTAATAATATATTGAGAGGAATGATAATCAATAATTTTTTGGAAGACATGTGAAAAATAATTAGGAAAATTACTTAAGAGTATCAAATGCCTGAAGGAGTTAAGCATTAATCATCTCCGGAGAGAATAGCCAGGACTGATGGTCCTGCATTTAATTTTGCTTTTCTCATTATATTTAAGACCCTAAGAGCACCAGCATCAGACACACCCAGTTTCAATGTTTGGCCTTGCCATTTACTAGTTTTATGTCTTTGCCAACTTTGCCAAATCTTACTTTTCACATAATAAAAATGGATAATGATTTTCAATGTGTACAGTTATTCTGAGAATTAAACAAGAAGATATATACAGTTTTTATCACAGTATCTATCAAGAAACATACATAAAAAGTGATACTCATTAGGGCTAGTCACAAATATTTTATCTGTACTCCTGGGCGCATAGTATGATTTCATTTCTTTATCTTCTTTAAAAGTAGTCACTGTCATGTGACCTTCTGGGCCAAAGTTTTAAAAGCCACTACGCAATTTTCATGCATCCCCTTTCCTACCTCAATAACTCTGAAAGCATGGAGATGGATTTCCCTTTGGCCTGGGCCTTGAGAGAAAAAAGTTTCCAACTGGCCTGCGTTGGACACGTAGCAGAAATGAAAAATAAATCATTGTGGTTTTAAGCCACTGTAGCCTAATGTAGCTTTACTGAATGACTCGGGAATTTGATACCATAATAACTGGAGTTCTCCCACAACATGAGTTTAAAATGCACTAAAATATATAGCATGCAATTACAGTACAATTGACAGTCAAAAAAATCTGTTATTGCAGGCTGGAAAGATGGTGAACCACATTATGAAGTCACAAACTGTTTGGTAAACTTGTTGTCTGCAAAAATCTGGAAGGCAAACAAGTCAGTACCCAATGAATTTGGAGTTCTGTAAGAAGAGATTGGGAAACAGAATGTCAGCCTGTGTTAGAGTTAGTCTTGGTTGCATTTGACAGGGCATTTCAAAAATGAGATAAGCACTACAAAGCATTGGCTTGTTTGCAAGTAGAAATGAAAGGGGTTAGAGAGAGTTCAGACTTCAGCCTTTTTATAGGGTTAGAGAAGGCAACTGCTTCTCAACCCCAAGGGTAAAAGAAAAGAACTGAAAAGGCTTTTGAGCAACAAAGGACTATTAAAACTAAGCCACAAACAAACAAACAAACAAACAAAAAACTAAGCCTCATGAGAAGGATCAATTCAAGGATATGGTTCTTTTATCCATTGTTAAGATCCATGAATTAAATTCATCTCAGAGCAAAAAACCTAATTACAACAGTGGCAACCAGTAAATCCTTTTAATTGAACATTGATTAGAGAAAAGAGATTAAAAATCACTATGTGTTTCTAAAAGAGTGAGACATATGGTAAGGTGATATAAAAAAATCCAAAAAAGAGAAATAATTTAAATTACTTGAAAGACAAAAAATGGATGTGACTGAATATATGTGAGTATGTGTGTGTGTGTGTATATATATGACTATAATATATGGATAAGGAGCCAATTTCCTTTGAGAAATTTATACTGTCATAAAGACTATCAGCCTACATTAAAGAATTTGTTTCATATATGATGACCATCAATTTCCCAACTTCCAGGCATAATCTTCAACACCTACTTCAAATATAAGCAAGAAGGATAATGAAGAATGCAGAACATCCCAGAAGGAAGCAGTAGAGGCCACAGAGAACACGGAGCATCACCTAAGCATCCTGGCCATTAATCTTGATGAGATATTTATGCTGAATCTGATATTTTGTGATCATGAGGTTATATTATAGTGATCATCAAAATTGTTCCTAAATATCATATTTTTCTGCCATTTGGATATGTAGTAGGATGAAATATCTCTGATCTCTTTGATCTGAGAGTGTCCAAGTTACTTGCTTTGACAAATAAGATGTGAGTGGACATGATTCACAGGGTCAATTCCAAGTGGAAATTTAGAGACTTGGCTCATATTTTGCCACATTTCATTTTCCTAATTGGCAACAATGGTAACACAGAGAGGGGACATTTCTCAGCTTCGGGGCTAATATGAGGATGAGCTTGCCATGCACATGAAGACTGCCATGCACGTGAAGACTGAAAAATCAGCCACTGGAGTTTTAAGCCAGTGGGATTTTGGAGTTTATTACTGTATCACAGTCTAGCCAATTGACTAATAGAGAAATTCAAGCTGATACAGAATTGTATTAGGTTCAGTTAGAAGAAAGACACAAAAACAGATGTGTTGGAGCAGTGTTTTTCTAATCATGGACTGTGGCTTGCTTATTATTAGGTCATAAAATCAGTTTGGTGGGTTTGGGCCCAGCTTCTTTTTCTAGAACAGGTTAGAAAATATCACATAGTAATATTAAGCATGGTTTCTCTCTCTCTCTCTCTTTCTCTCTCATTTTGTGTGTATGTGTATGAAAAATAGGAGAAAGATCAATAGAAAGTGTGTGTATTTCTTAGTATGACTCACTGTGAAAAACTTTGAAAGTTACTGGCCTGAAACCTAGTTAATTGAAACACTTGATTGATTGAATTTTGATATGAATGGCCGTCCCCAAAGGATTTTGTGGTCTGGTGATGTCAAAGAGCACCGTTCTCAAACTTTTTCTATTCAAATATTTGTTCATAGAGCTTAGTGAATAGCTTATCAATATTTTATTGAGTTCAGATTAAACTGATAAACCAACGTTGGTGATGTATGAAATGCTATGTCAGATAGAAGCTATGGAGAATGAAGAAATTAGTATATATTGTCCCAATTTTCAGAAATTGGATACAGTTAGTGACACCTATGAGCCAGTGAGCTTGATGTTGTGACAGAAAATATTAT
Source organism: Macaca thibetana thibetana (assembly GCF_024542745.1). Lineage (NCBI taxonomy): Eukaryota > Metazoa > Chordata > Mammalia > Primates > Cercopithecidae > Macaca > Macaca thibetana. Next base: position 97,856,889 of record NC_065578.1, on the reverse strand, counting down.
AAAATGATAAAATGGTGTATCTATGAGGACTTAAAGAAGTGACAGCATGAGACTTTGTGATTAAGCTATGCCAGATGAATACATTATTTTTAATAGAATTCCTCGATATTGGTTTAGAGCTACGTTAAAGACTATGTCAAGATTTCAGGAAATCATTTGACAGAATTTCTTATAATATACTTTTAAAACATGAAGAAATTTGATCTGGGTGATTTACTACTGGGTAGACTCAGGATTTCTATAATGAGCATCTCCAAATGGGTATTGTTAATGAATCCATTTATTGGAAGGGAGATAGCTAAGCGTGTGTTAAAGGGCTCTGCCTTCATATCTTTCCTATTCAAATATATGTATTTAGTGTCGTCAGCAAAGAGCTTATTTTGGGGTGACATAAAACTGAGATGGGTATTGAATAAAGTATTTAGAGGCTAAAAGTTTAAGAATACCTTCCAAAGGGTGGAATTCTGAGCCAAACTTAAACTCTACAATTAATAAAAGTAAATGTAAATGTAAACAATGTTTAAAGACATGAACAAACCCAGAACAAGCAAAATTATAGATATACAGATATGCCTGTGTTTCAAAGACAGTATCCAATAGTAAGAGAAAACCCTTATATAGCATTTACTTTGTGAAAAATACTTTTGTGACTATTTATATTTCCTTACCTAATCACAACAACTCTGTGATGTAGGTATGACATTTCTCACTGATCACTGATGAAAAAACCAAGACGTGGAAAGTTAAAATGACTGCCCAAGGTCACAGATCTGTTAAACCATAGAGCATGGATGAGAAGATAAGCAGTCTGACTCCAGAATCTATTCTATCCACTTATTGTATCCAACAATGTGGTTAAATGGCTATACCATTCAATGTGCTTTTGGGTTGAGGCAATAAATGAACAGGACAGATCCAAACCAAGATAGAAGCCATTCAGTGATAAGCCCTTGTCTGAAATACCATTCTCAAATACAGGCTAACTCTGTAAGAGACATTGTAACAAACAAGAATATGTTTAGAGAGGGATTGAGACTGTATAGAGTGTAAATTGTGGAAAGGATCAATAATCAAAAGAACTGATAATATACTGATAATATTGAACCTGAAATGAGAAAATGTTGAGGACTACAGTAGGCGTCTTTAGAGATTTGAATCCATGTCACATAGAAAAGAGGTTCGTGTCATTGTGTGCAAATCAAGAGAGAAGGGCCTTGGTAGAGTTAATGAATGGTAGATTTGGAGTTTGATATAAGTAATAATTTCCTAATAATTAGAGATACTTATATAATAATTAATGGGATTCCTTATTGGGTAAGTATGTTTTAATACTACAGGTATTTATTAAAGGACACTTAATAATATGCCAAAAACATTGTAGAGTTTTTACACACATAGCTGAATTCAGACTACATGATCTTAAGCATTCGCAGGTCTAAGAGTCTATGATTCCATGAATCTCAAAAGAAGTGGCAAAGTGATGTCATTTTCCTTTGTCAGATACCACCAGAAACATAACTATATTTGACCCAATTTGGGTTTATTGACTTGTTTCATTATTAACTTGTGGGGCATCTCAATAAAAGGGTATTAGAAATCACTTATTTTAGGATTTGTCTAGGGTTAGGTGATTTGGAGGAGACCTTAAGGAAGTGAGGATTTATTCTGGATTTGATGCTGGGAGGAAACAGGTAATTCTATGATTAGGCATCTCAATAATTCTTATCTTGAAGGTGAGTGAGGCAAATGTTTCAATGAGTAATGATGCAGCTACTCATATTGGCCAGAACAGAGGATATTTGGTCTATTTGTTTGGTCAGGATGATGTTTTTGTTTTGTCCATGATCATACATGATTATGTAGTTGTTTTGGTTTTGTCTTGATTTATCACAGTCACAGTATGCTCTGATGATGGTACCTATAAAATTGTTTACGTTGAACAGAACAGAAGCTTAGCCGTGAGTGTCAGTACATTTCTTCCTTAACTCCTCACAGTGCCTGTGGCAGGATCTCCTTTGTAGTTCCAAGTCCTGCTTGACGGGTCTACCTTTGTTCTAACCTCCATTGGGTAACCTGTTCTCCAAGAAAAATCACAAGAGAAGGTCCTATGTTTTATTTATCTGTGTATCCCAACAATGGAGGCTTGTATCTTAAAGAGTAGGCAGTAATATTATCATATTATTACCATATATTATATTATATAGCATATATTACACATTTTATTACATATAGTTATATTAATATGTGGAAGTGATCTGTAGTCAGTGTTTGTGTTTTGCTAGCTTCCTTGTCTGAATTAAGTAGAATGGTAACAATTTAGGTGGAACAGTGGTCAGCAAATAAAGCAGGATGAAATATGCTTTATTGGTCAAATGATTCCTGAAAATTTCAAACGTTAGATAATCTTGTAACTATAAGATTCTCCTTGCCAAATTTCAGTTTCTTCACAGACACATTTGCAAATCATGATGAAGAAAGCATAGAGGGTGTTGAACAATGTAACGTGCAAACCACATTTTTGGATTTTGTAGGGGCCCAGCTGGTATGTGCAAATTCACACTTTTAAGTATGTCCACTTCATTTAATGAAGACCCCTCTTAGACAGAGTTGTTGTTGTTTTACTTTTCATGTGCATCACTGTCTCCATATAGGGTCATAGCTGGGAGCGAGATTCTAATTTCTAAGTGCAAAATGTATAGCACATGTTTGGAAGCCCCTTTTTTATATGTTTGTTTGTTTGTTTTTTAAGAAAATATTGTTCACTTACACAGCAATCTAGAAAAAAATACATGAAAAAGACAGATATTTCTTAAAGCCCCTACATAGGTGAGTCATGATAAACATCAATAATGAAGTCCTCATTATTGACATTTAAAAATCCTCTGGAATGGTTTGGGGCTTGTCTGTGGTCCCTACAGTTATAGTTAACTCATTTGGTTAGCCTCTGGTGCTAAGGAGACCAAGCTTGTGGCTTTGAACTAGAAAGCATTGTCAAGAGATTTAAAATTCCATTATAGAGCCAAAGGCTATGAAAGGCCAAATTCTAAACATGTGGTGGCCACCAGAGTGAGGAGTGAGAAAGCTGATTCTCAGTGCAAGCCAATCACTGCCTCCTAGAAAATTCCATTTAAAAGGGAATTTGGTTAAAGGGTATTGGGGGTGTTAATAACCTCAGTAAGGGCAATAACAAGAATGAAATGGGGCCACATATTTACTCACACTATGGCCTTGAAGTGCACAGAAAAAAAATGTACCTTTGTTGCATCTTTAATTCGAACTTCTTGCTAAGCCGTGACACACTAGGTATTGAGGAAGGAAAATAACCTTTGGTTCTAAAACTTAGTCCGATGTAGAAAATCAAGCTGTTCCTTTAGATAATGCTTAATTCAACTTAGAAAAATGTCTTTGCTTCTCATAGTTCTATGTCTTCTGCCCTTGGAGCTCCTTTCAAGAAAGCAACCAGAAACCAAGTAGGGAATGTTGAAGTCATGTCAACATTGAGGGCAGGAGACCTTAAGAGTGGTATTGCTGGCTTTTCAGATCTCCAGCATGTTATCGCTTGTCTACCTGGTTTCTGATTATTCTTCTATGCTATGACAGAAGTTTGTCATGTCTGATGCTATGGTATCTTTTATCTCAGCCAGAGGTGCTAACTCAGCCCCTCTGCAGCCTATGGGCCTCTTGAGTCTTTTGTGCCTCGTCTTCCATTCAATCCCTTGACAGACACAGTAACCCCAGCCTCTGCTTCAGTGTCATCTGGCCTTTTCCCAGGGTAGGTCCACTGTCTTTTAACCTCAGAGGAGGCAGTGAAGCCATGGGGACCCCTGAGTCCTATCCATAACGTGGATTCTAGATTAATCTAAAAAAGCTGAGCTGGAAGTTCATCCCCAGGCTAACCACTCAGCACCAAGTTTGTTTAGGGGTGTCCACATATCTGGTTGGTTGACCTTCTCACACAGTCCCAATAGGGAGTGAAAGAAAGCCTCCTCCCACCCATACTCGCATCACTTTCTCTCCCTATTATCTCCCAAGTCCTCAGGGAATAGACTATCTCTCTCTCTCTCTCTCTCTTACTTTTTCTTTATATCTGGATTTCCTTTATGTTAAATTCAACATTCTGGACAGCTAAGCATGTTGTGTTTAATGGGAGGTGAAAAAAATTCAGTAAGAAATTACTTCTAAATAATTCCTGATTTTCACACCCATATTTTCTTACGAAAAACAAGATTGATGTCGGGGTGATTAGTTTTTTAAAAATATGGTTTGCATAGGAGGGAATTGAACAATGAGAACACTTGGACACAGGAAGGGGAACATCACACACTGGTGCCGGTTGTGGGGTAGGGGAAGGAGGGAGGGATAGCGTTAGGAGATATACCTAATGTAAATGACGAGTTAATGGGTGCAGCACACCAACATGGCACATGTATACATATGTAACAAACCTGCACGTTGTGCACATGTACCATAGAACTTAAAGTATAATAATAATAAAAAAAACTTAAAAAATATGGTTTGCAGAGAAATTAAAATATATTTGTCTGACATTTGCAAAGTTACTATGCTGGTTTCCTAACAAAACTAATCATTTATTAATCACTTACTATGTGCTCAGCACTGGGCTTTTTACACAATTCTTATATGATTTAATTCTTACAGCAACCTGGAGAGGTATTTTTCTTCCCATTTTTCAGATGAGGAAACTGAGGCTCGGAGAAGTTATGTGATGTGTTCAAAGTCACATCACTAAGTAGAAAAGCTAGGACTGTAGGCAGATCTGTCTAATTCTTATTCTGAGACTCCTAACCACAAAGATACTCTGTTGATCATTATACCCTTATATTATCATATTTTTCAAAGGGCATCATGTTATTCATAATATATGAGTATACTTTTTATTTGAAATAGACACAACATAACATCTTTGCCGATGGTGACCTAGAATTTGTAAATATGTTCTGCTTTGCTAAGGCAGTAATGAGTGTACAGAGGGAACCATCAAGGGTGCGGGAACATTTTCAGGACATCTGGGGCCCATCAGCATCAAATCATTTAACAGAGTGCAAACAATTTAACACTGAGAGCCTCTCAATTATCTACGTGCAAATAAATAAATGATAAAGTATACATCTTTGCCCCATAAGCAAAAGAGTACACTTCTGGGTTGCCTTCCCAAATTTGGCATCATTAGTTGGTGAATGTTCAAAAAATGCACACAAAATTTAACACTCATTTGTGCAAAAATATGAGTTAGATAAATATGCCACATATGTATAAACACCCCTACAAACATTGCAATAAGCCAAGCAGAAGTTCACTGTAGGTGACTCACCAGATTGGATTGCTCATACTATTGTCTACCAACACTTTTCTTATGTATGGGACTTATACCTGGTGCCCTAATACTTTATGTTGTTTTGAACTTTCTAGTATCATGAAAAGCGCTAAGACTTGGAAGCCAGACAGATCTTGTTTGGCTTTGAATTTGCTAACTGTGTGTCTTTTGTATTTTCTAAACATCATTTTTCCTATCAAAAAGTGTGACTAATAAAATAATACCTACCATCTCACAAGGAAAATTGTGAGAACAAAAGGAAGAAATGTGTGTAAAATGCCAGCATATAATATGTATTCATGCTATAGAAGCTATTACTGCTGATGTTATAATTATTACTTTTTACTTCAGTGATTGACTAGCAGTGTTTCATTTGACTAACATATTTTTTCTTTTACATAAAGATTATGATGACAAGAAATATGAAGCCCACAAAATGACTTGTTTTGTGTATGCAAAGTCACAGCCAGATCACAAATTCCAAATTTCAGTCAATGAAATTTTCACTCTAGTTATTTCTGATTTTCTTAAACTTCGTCTTGATATCCTCTTACTTTCTTTTCCTGAGCTTCATCTTATCCTGCAGTTACTCTTCTCTCCTTCCCAGATGTCACACGGTGAATACTGAGAAAACTTATGCTTCCCAGTATAGACCTCTTTTTACATACGAAACACAAATTCTAACTGTTTTCCCTTTGATATCTCCAAAATTAAAAAAAGAAAAAACCCTTAACCATTAAAAACTTTCATGTTTGGTATTTTGGTCATCTAGGTTTAATGATAACAAATGATTCAATCTTGGTAGGTTGTATGTGTCTAGGAATTTATTCATTTCTTCTAGGAATTGGGGTAAATAAGTCTCTGGTGTATTTACGTTAATTTGGCTACGCATTGGGGCTTTGTTTAATGACTGCTACTGCTAGAGGTACCAGGATTTTAAAGTCCCCTAGTGTCTTTGATTTGTCTTCCTTCCTGACTTTTGGTTTCCCTAAAGACTCCTCCTCAAAAGTCTTTGTCTTGCATCACTTTCAGCAGTAATCCTCTGTTACTATACCAGAGCCCTTTTGGTGGGATTGTAGGATGTGGGAGAGAGGACACCCTAGAATCTTACGATTGATTACTTCTCAACCTTTGGGTAGGCTTATATTTCTGGCCTGTGACCCTTATGTGTTTTTCCTTCTATAGGTCTCCCCACCACTTGAGGGGAGACAGGAAGGCTCCAGGAAGTTGGTATGAGAAAAATGCCCTTCTCCCTTGATTTCAGGGTGAGGAGGCTCCACTAAGGTCTTTCCTCTTAGAAGTGGGCCTTTGTTTTGGAGGACCTGGGCCTATTTCACAAGGATAACTTTTCCCTGTGCTAGACAGAGCTGCAAAGTGATCTGTCTCAGATCTTCATAATGGAAACCTAGGGTGGTTTTTGGAGGCAAAGCCAGGAAAGTGTGACATTTCCTGTCTCCCAACATGGGCACCCTTGTAGTTTCTCACTCTCATGCTTTCCCACACTCAGCCTCCAACAGTTGGTCAAAACTACCAGTTAAGTGACATCAGTGTTTGATTCCAGTGACTTCTACTCCAGATAAGTAGATTTCATCCATGATGACCCTGTGGATTGACCTGTCTCCCTAGATTTGGGGGTGATCCTGCCAATTCAGTTCTCTGATAGGGCCAAAAAGAGTAGCTGATTTTCAGTTTGTCTTTTTGTTGTTGTTTTTATAACTATGAGAGTGATGACTTCCAGGGTCTTTACATGTTGGGGCTGAGACTAGAAGTTTTGATTGATTATCTTTTAAACGGATACTTGATCTCAAAGGAATATATGTTTTTATGATTATAAGTTTATTATGCTCATAACAAAAAATATTTGAAGAAAACAAGATTAAAAGATAAAAATTAATTTAAAGTTTAAATGCCTGAGTAGTTTCTACTGCTAAGATTGTTATGAATTTCAGTATTTATGCATATACATATTTTATTTGCATTTTCCCTCTTTGCTTATTTAATTTCCTGATATTTTTACACTTACCATTATATAAATGATAAGAAATTATTTATAAACATCATTCTAATAGATGGATAATATTCATCATGAGGATATACTTTAATTTAGTGTGCCATCCTGTTCGTGGCTACTTAAATTGTTTTGTGTTTGTGTTTGTATGTGTGTGTATGTGTGTGCGTGTTTCCTTGGATCTCAAATGGTCAGACTTCCCTGGTTTTTTGTTTTGCATATTTTTGCTGGTACCAGTGCATGCAAATTTTCCTTCTAATTCTTACTTTTTCCTATTTTCCATGATCTACACTACCATTCTCATTAACTATTGGCCCTAAATGTAATGTATCTGATATATATTCTCAAGCATGCAGGTGTCCTTTTAAAATATGAGATATTTTATGTTTACATATCTTTCTGACTTTCTCATGAATAGTATAATGTTTGAAAATTTCCGACATTTTAAACTAAGGGACTTTTCTTTTCTGAGGATTATGCATTCTGCCATATATATATGCAATTTGTTACTTCTCATTGCTGTCCAGTACACACTACATTAAAATCTATTTTACTTCCCAGTCTCCAGCACCTCAAGCAACATTGGGGTGAACATTCTCATATACGTCCACGTACACATTTGATGAGAATTTCTCTAAAGTATGTAACCCAGAATGGGATCCAGGGGATAAAGAGCACATGTGTTCTTACAGTAATGCTGTCAAATTCTAACATTTGCTTTCTAGAATGGCTGTAATAGTATCAATCACATTTGCTCTTCATGAGACTTCCTCGTCAGCACTTGGTATTATCTGAGTTATTAATTTTGCCAGCCTGCTGGATGTAACATGATACTTCTTTCTTGTTTTAATTTGCCTTCCTCAGATGACCAGTGAGTTTGACTGTCTCTTGATAGACCTCTTGATCATGGGGACCTCCCCTTTGTGCTCTGCCTGGTCATTTCCTATGCCTATTTTCTTTGTGTTTCCTTTTTTTAGTTTTAAAACTGTCTCCACAAATTATTGTCTACTTCTCCCTTTAAAAGGTGGAGCTTAATTCTCTTCTTGATGGTGAACTAGACTTCTTAAGAATAGAATATCGCAGAAATAATGGTGCATCACTTGATATGGTCTAATTGTCACTACCTGTGCCAGAATGATTCCGTTAATATTACTATGTCTTTCTGTCATGTCATAGAACCTAACAGGATGAGTGCCCAGGTTTTCTTCAAAGCTAACCTGAATATTTGTAGATTTTTACCCTTCCATAGTTATTTTAGAATGAGTTTGTTGATTCTTCCACTGACACCAGATTAAAACTGGATTTTCAAAAATAAAAATATCATCATCATCATTCTGCTACTCATAAAGAAATAGAAATTTGTTTAAAAGGTTCAAATAATTTTTATTTCCTAATAAACAAAATATTTGAATAATATGTAGCTATTACTTGTGGTACTTCTGACTCTACTCATAGATAGGACCCGTCCATTTCCAAGGGTTTTGCTGTCCTGAACTGACATGAATACAGATATCAAAATTAATGACTGACATCTATAACTGTGACAGCCAGAAATTTCCAGATAAAGGCTTTAGCAAACAAGAGAACATTTCTGATTTTTTCCTACAAAATTTTCTGTAGCAACTGCAAGGCAAAATCTGTTCACAGAAATTCTTAGTCTTAATATACTTACTCCTCAATCCATTACTATATTCTCTCAGAATTGAATTTAAAAAAGAGTAGTAAACATTTAAAGTAAGAGTATATTTACACCTGAACAGAATTCTGATAAGAACCTATATTCATTCTACTCAGAGAACACTTGTCGTATCTCTTATAGGGACAGATCCAGCCATGAAGAGGGATTGTAATATTAGTATCTTTCCTTCTAATTAGAAGAAAAATAATATCATTACCATAGTAGGATTAGAGGGATTAATGGTTCCATTTATTGATTTTTCTTAGAAACAACAGACCATAGAGTTGTTTATTATGGATAATTTTGAAAATTAAAATTACATAGAGCTCTAGTTTTCAGCTTGTTTTCCATGCATGATAGTGCCTAGATTTAAAGTAATTAAGAAAAAGCCTTACCTGAAATTAGTTATTTTGTTACTTGCCAGTTGTATGAACTAACAAATCCTGTTTTGTTTGAGCCAGTTTAGGATGGGTTTTATGTTACTTGCAACCTTGGGAGTATTAATTAATGTTGCATGATATGAAACTCATGTTAGGCTAAGAGTTTAACGGAGGCCTTCCAAAACTGTCTGGATTGGTTGCTATAACTAACAGAGGGTAAATTTCATTTGAATTACTTTGTGCTTATAAACACATCTGAAGTATCTTAAATAGTCCCAAGTAGTAAGAAAATAACCTCTAGGAGGAGTAACCCATGCCGAGAAGCTAATAGATCATTGGAAAATCAGCACATATAGATGTACAGGAAAACCAAGTGAGAAAATTATTGCTCCAGAAATTTCAGAAGTAATAGAGATATTTTGCCTCACTATATGCAGGAGTATAGAACACCATATAAACATTTTATTGCAATTCTTTTTATGATTACTATTTAAAATGCAGTGCAAGAATTCTCCCAGCAGCTGATAATGGTTTAAGATAAAATGTTCTTTGTAAAGCAATTTTCACTATTTCCCATCTACACCAATTTAATGTATTCAGTTGTTTAAAACAGCTATTTTTATATTCAGTTAAATGCAATATTACAGTTCATATCATTTTCTTTTCACAGGAAAGTAACTCTATGAATCTGAATCTAAAAATTTAAATCAAAGAAAAACAAATGTAGTATTTTTACTTGAAAAAATTGTGGAATAAAAATCAGTTATGTGATTTAACTGGGCCAACTATTCTACAAACCAACCAATTGTGTGATAAAATTGATTGGTCAATTTAGCTAAAATATTTATATAGATTTTTAATGGAAATATTTATTTTGTCTTCCTATCTTTTACTTATCCATCAAGACTCAGCAAACTAAAGATGGCATCATTCAAGAGATCTGGGACCTAACTCTTTTATCATTTCACTCCCAGTTTCCCAAAGGTTCAAATAGCATCTTGTGTTTATTTTTATCATAACCCTTATAGCAACAAGAATCTTTCATATATTGCATTTTTATAATACAATTTAAATTCTTCCACCAACACCATACAAAAACTGTACAATGTTAATTTTTGCTCTGTTTTAGCTATCATTTCCTTGTGTTGGTTTTCTTGACCAATCTTCCCTTGGAATTCCCTTTTTTCTGAGACCAAACACTATTTGTGGGTTTGAACAAAAGTTCAAATAGCATCTTGTGTTTATTTCTATCATAACCCTTATAACAACAAGAGTTAGCACTTACTGAGTCCCAGCTATATGACAGATATAACTCTTGACATACATTATTTCACTTAATCTTCAACTAGTCTATAAGACAATTTCGTTGGTAGTGATGTAGTTCTGTTTGCTCGTTCAACAAATGAGGATGTGGAAACTCAGCAAGTTAATTTGTTTACCTACAATAAGTTAGTTAATAAATAACAAAGATAGAGAAGGTGTGATCCAAGAGACAAGAGGAAACCCATGAAGAGCGTTTGGTCTCAGAAAAAAGAGAATTCCAAGGGAAGGTCGGTCAAGAAAACCAACACAAAAAAATGATAGCTAAAACAGAGCAATAATTAACATCACATAGTTTTAGTATGGTGTTGATGGAATAATTTAAATTGCATTATAAAAATGCAATATATAAGGAAATAGTCAAGATTCAAATCTGGATCTGTTTGATTTAAAGTTTATTGTTTTTTCTGCAAACTCATAATTCTCAAACATTAGTATGCATAAGAAAGACCTAAAGAAGTTCTTGTGAATACAGCTCCATCAGTCTCACACAGCAAATCTCTAGAGTAAGGTCTGAGGTTTTTAAGAAGTACCACCCTTGGTGACTTTGAAGTTGCTAATGGACCACACTTTCAGAAACACTGCACTCTCATGCCAGCACTAACAGAGAGATTCTTGAAGGAAAGGATCTCATTGTATTTTCAGTATCCAGCACACTACTTGATTTACAATGAGAATGTAATGTAATTTTATAGAACTAAGCAACACTGTGGTTTGAAACAAATGCTTGATTATAATTTGGAAATAATCATCTTATATGGATACCATCATAAGTCCCGTAAGTTTAGGCACCCTGTGGTTTGTGTTTTGAATTTGCACACTGATGCTAAAGAATGTCCTTTTTAATTCTCCGGTGAAATCCTGAAAAAGGATGTAGTGGTTTGGATCTTTGTCCTATGAATAATTTATTTCAACCTGTAACTATTTTCATTGACTGTGGTTATAATTTTTTCATAAGGCTTTATCTTTCCTTAAAATAAATTGGCTTATCTCTACTCATTTAACCTTCTTTTTATCATATCTTGTAAATATTTTCTGATTACAAAATCATATATGGTTACTATTGAAAATATCAAAATTTTAAATAAGAAACAGGTGAATAAATTTCTCTAATGATTCCCAAAGAAACATCATGTTATTATACCTCCTTTCAGTATTATATTTATAATTATCTATACACATTTACAAAAAAGTAGTATTACAACATATATACCATTTTGTAACCTCTTTCTGAACTTAATTTTAAACCATTAATAATTTTTACATTGTTAATTTTCTTTAAAACTACATTTTAATTGGCCACATAGCATTAAAATGAATGCATCTAATTAAATTTTATATGTTTGCATATTTTGCAGCCATTAGGTTATTTTCAATTGTTTGGTATTATAAACAATATAGGGGGAATTTTAATATTCAGATTTTTTCTGACATTTAGAAAATTATTTTCTTAGAATACATTTCTAAAAGTAGAAATATTAGCTCAAAATATAATCAAGACTTTGCAAGATTGTCACTGAAAAAGTTTTACTGTTTACATGTCCCGATGTAAACTGTATATGCAGTGTATAAAAATAAGTTTCCACTAAGTATTAAAGGAACATATTCTTTCACACTGCATACTTCAAAATAATAAGAGCCAACTATGCCAAGCCCACAGCAAACATCATACTGAATGGGCAAAAACGGGACTCATTCCACTTAAAAACTGGCCAAAGACAAGGATGCCCTCTCTCACCACTCCTATTTAACATAGTATTGGAAGTCATGGCCAAAGCAATCAGGCAAGAGAAAGAAATAAAAGGCGTCCAAATAAGAAGAGAGGAATCCAAACAGTCCCTGTTTGCAGATGATATGATTCTGTATCTAGAAAACCCCATAGTCTCTGCCCAAAAAATCCTTGAGCTGATAAACAACTTCAAAAAAGTTTCAAGATATAACATCAATATACAAAAATCACTAGAATTCCTCTGCACCACCAACAGCCAAGCCCAGAGCCAAATCGAGAATGAAATCCCATTCACAATTGCCACAAAAAGAATAAAATGTGTAGGAATACAGCTAACTAAAACTCTGCAATGAGAACTGAAAAACACTGCTTAAAGAAACCAGAGATGACACTAACAAATGAAAAACATTCTGTGCTTGTGAATAGGAAGAATCAATATTGTTAAAATGGCCATGCTACCCAAAGAAACGTACAGATTCAATGCATTACTATCAAGTTACCAGTGATATTCTTCACAGAACTAGGAAAGAAAACCACTTAAAAATTCATATGGAACTAAAAAAAAGAGTCTTAATAGCCAAAGTGATCCTAAACAAAAAGAATGACACTGGAGGCATCATGTTATCTAACTTCAAACTACACTACAGGACTATAGTAACCACAATGGCATGGTACTAGTACAAAAACAGATACATAGACGAGTTGAATAGAATAGAGAGCCCAGACGTACACCTACAACCATCTGATCTTCAACAAGGCTGACAAAAACAAGCAATGGGGAAAGGGCTCCCTGTTCAATAAATGGTGCTGGGATAACTGGCTAGCCAAATGCAGAATTGAAACTGGACCTCTTCATTATACCATGTGCAAAAATCAACACAAGATGGATTAAAGACTTAAGTGCAAAACCTGAAACTATAAAATCCTTGTAATACAATCTAGAAAATACCATTCTGGACATAAGAACTGGCAAGAATTTTATTATAAAGACACCAAAAGTAATTGCAACAAAAGCAAAAATTGCTAAATGGGATCTAATTAAGCCAAAGAACTTCTCCACAACAGAAGAAACTAACACAAGAGTAAACAGACAACCTATAGAATGGGAAAAATATTTATAAATGATGCCTCTGACAAAGATCTAATATCTATCCTCTATACAGTATTAAACAAATTTACAAGAAAAAAACCAACCCCATTAAAAAGGGGGCAAAGGACATGAATGGACACCAGAAAAAGACACACATGCAGCCAAAAATCATATGGAAAAAAACTCTATATCACTAATCATTAAAGAAATGCAAATCAAAACCACAGTGAGATATTATCTTACACCAGTCAGAATGACTATTATTAAAAAGTCAAAAAAAATAACAGATGTTGGTGAGGTTGCAGAGAAAAGGGAACACTTATATACTGCTGGTGGGCGTGTAAGTTAGTTCAACCATTGTGGAAAGCAGCATGGTGATTCCTCAATGAATTAAAAACAGAATTACCATTCAACCCAGCAATCCCATTACTGGATGTACACCCAAAGGAGTATAAATAGTTACAAAGACACATGCATGCATATATTCATTGCAGCACTACTCACAATAGCAAAGACATGGATTCAACCTAAATGCCCATCAACAGTAGACTGGATAAAGAAAACGTGGTACATATAAACCATGGAATACTATGCAGCTATAAAAAAGAATGAGATCGTATCTTTCAAAGGAACATGGATGGACCTGGAGGCCATTATCTCCAGCAAACTAACACAGGAACAGGAAACCAAATACTGCACGTTCTCACTTATAAGTGGGAGTGAAATCATGAGTACACATGGAAACAAAGAGGACAGACACTGGGGCCTACTTGAGGGTAGCAGATGGGAAGAAGGAGAGGATTAGAGAAAATAACTATTGGGTAATATGCTTAGCACCTGGGTGACTAAATAATCTGTACATCAAACGCCTGTGACACGAGTTTACTCAGGTAACAAACCTGCACATGTATACCTGAAGCAAAAATAAAAATATTTTACAAAAGAAATAAAATATGTTTCTAGGAACCTCATCAGCATTAGATTTTATTACTTTAAAAAATTCGGTCACTTTGATGGTGATACAAACTTTTAATTAATATTTTAATTTGGTTATGCAGAAGCTGAATTATTTATTGTACTGCAAAAGCTTCCTATGTCCTCTTTGCTGGACAGAACTATGAATAATTTGTTAGGACTTTATGACAGACCAAAAGGATGGCTTTTCCATCTCCAGTTGGAGATTCAATGTTATTTCTTGATTTCATAATTTTTGAAAGTTTTCTACCAAGCACTTCTGCTCCTCTGCTGTCAGGGTTGGCCCTGAGTTATCATGAGGATTAAGTGAGATATAGAAGTAAATAAAGGCCAGGTGCAGTGGCTCACACCTGTAAACCGAGTGCTTTGGGAGGCTAAAGTGGGAGGATTGCTTGAAGCCAGGACTTCAGGAGACCAACCTGGGTAACACAGTGAGACCTTGTCTCTACAAAAAAATTTAAAAAATTAGTCAAGCATGGTGGCGTATGCCTATAGTCCCAGCGACTCAGGAGGCTGAGGTGGGAGGATTACTTGAGCCCAGCAAGTCGAGGTTGCAGTGAGCCATGATTACACTACTACACTCCATCCTGGATAAGAGTAAGACCCTATCCCAAAGAAAAAGGAAAAAAAAAAAAAAAAAGAAACTAAATGAGAAAAGAGAAGTAAAGATCTTATGTACCTGATACATAGTAAACATTCAATGAAACGTAAAAATGATCTCATTATCTTAGGCAAACAATTCTTGAAGTAACAGATAAGGAAAATGATCAAGTAAACAACAATTTATAAACAGGAAAATGTAAGTATATCCTGATGTTTCTTGTGCAGCTGGAATAATATATGTGGATAGCCTTTGAAACCCAGTAGAGAACAATGAATAATATATTCAATGTGGCAAGAGAAAATAGCATTCAACTTAGAATGGTATTTTCAGGGAGAAATAAAGGCATTTTCAGATAGATTTAATCATCTTAACTAACAGACTGTCATTCTAAAGAATATTATTTAATAAGGAGAAACGTGACCCCAGAAAGAAGGTCAGAGTTATGGAAAGACAAGTCGAGTAAAGAAATGATAAGCATGTGGTTAAATATAAATAAAAAATGAGTATACAAATAATAAAAATCTAATTGGGGAGATTTAAACACACACACACACACACACACATACACACACACACACACACACACAGGCGACAGACGTAACATACTGAACAATCAGCCGAGGTTCTCCAGTATAATAACTGAGAGCATAATTTCTGGCCCTACATTATCTAATCTCCAATCGCATCTTGGACATTTTCTAAAGATATATCTTTTGTAAACTTAAACATTATGGGCTTTATTTTTCTCACCTGTAAAATGAAGGTAATAATAGTGCTTGTCTCACAGGGCTTTCGTGAGGGTTAAATGAGATAATTAGAACAGAGCCTGACACCCAGTGATAGCACACTGTGTGCTGTAACTAGATCTGAGTTAACTCATGCTAAGGAGTAAATATAATTATTGGGCTTGAATTTTAAAGGGTAACCAACAAAGAACAAAAATAGAGTCTACAACTTCTACAGTTTTCACAGGACTGGATAAAATAGAGAAAAAACCCTCAAACAATGAAAAGAAGACAATAAGAGAGAAAAAAGAAAAACCAAATAAAAAACAAAGAAAACTAGTAGAAATGAGCACACACATACACACATATGTTTTAAGTGTGAATCTTATAATCTCCAATTGGCTAATATATATATTTGCCTTGGCCAGATACTTTAGTACACTAATAACCTTGGTTGACTTTAATGAAAATTCTCAAAATCTAAACTGTGTTTCTTCAGTTTGTAAAACTAATAAGAATTCAAGCTTTTGAACCATAAAAGGGCCTACTAAAGGCTATGATTTCTCAGGGAGAGAATTTTTCCTTTTCCACAGAGAACCAATGCTAAGAACTAGAAACTTTCTTGATGTCTGGGCCGGGCGCCCTGGCTCACGCCTGTAATCCCAGCACTTGGGGAGGCCAAGGCGGGCGGATCACAAGGTCAGGAGATCGAGACCATCCTGGTTAACACGGTGAAACCCCCTCTCTACTAAAAATACAAACAATTAGCTGGGCGAGGTGGCGGGCGCCTGTAATCCCAGCTTCTCCGGAGGCTGAGGCAGGAGAATGGCGTGAACCCGGGAGGCGGAGCTTGCAGTGAGCCGAGATCGCGCCACTGCACTCCCGCCTGGGCGACAGAGCGAGATTCCATCTAAAAAATAAAACAAATAAAAATAAATAAATAAATAAATAAAGCTTTCTTGATGTCTCCCTCTGAGGAGAACTGCTCCTCCACCAGCCCAGTTCATCCTTTCCCTGAAGGTATGGCCTTTCCCAAGCCCTGGTTTTGGATGGGATAAATCTACGATACAAGCCCCATGTAAAGGCCAAAAGCTTTTTATTTTTATTTTTGTTTGTTCACCTGTCCACACACATGAACTGAAACTATGGTTTAGACTTCTCAAACGCCATATGTACGCAAATCATATAGGCATGTAACTAAAAGACAGATTCTCGATAAGCAGGTCTAAGGTAGGGCTCACAATTCTGCACTTCCAACAAGTTCTCAGGTGGTACCAATTCTACTGTTTTGAGAATCAGCTCTAAGTAGAGAGACTATGATTGCCACAGAAGGCAGAAGACCCAGGGGGCATTGAGCAGCTCCAATGCTGGCTCGCCTACAGTAATTTCTTCTCCCAGTTTGTTGCTGGGGTCCACAGAAGATTTCACTTAATTTCTTACAGTTTCATATATTTATTTAACAGGATGTCAAAATTTAGCGTGTTTCAGGTTTGTAGTATGCAGGTTTTAGTTTACTGTGTTGTGGGAAATCGAATTCTTCTCCAAATAAGAGGAAGGAGTCTTACAATTGGTATTCATACTTAAATTGATCCCATTGAATATTATTTGTACACCATAAAATAAATTGTATGAATATAGATTTAGTCAGATCTTTTTTTGGTCATTTTAAGTGACCTTTGAATTTGTCTTAATGATGCAGGCAACAAAGAAAAATGAATAAATAAAACAAAGATACAGTAAACTTTTGCATAATTTATATAAATGACAGATGAAAAACAGATCTCACACAAACATGCTAGAAACTCATGGCTTGGCTGTTTTCTAAATCATACTTATACTATAGGAGACTATTGTACTTTTGATCAATGCATTTAAAAATAGATTTTACAATTCCTCTGATACATTATTTTTAAAAATCGGAATTGCAGGTTTGTCTTCGTAAAATCTGAATTGGTGCTTGTGCTACAAGTGCTTAGATGACTTAAAAATATCAATCCATACTTAATTGTATTTCTTTATACCTTTGATTAGATCTTTGATGATACAAAATAATTGATTTCTGGTTTTATGTCAGAAAGGTGAGTTATGTGAAACATTTGCTCTCTCATTATTAAAGACACATTGCAATGACTATTTTTAAGTAATAAAAGGTTAATAAAACTATGATTGTTTTGTTTAACTGCCTTTTAAAACAACCAACCTCTTAAAAGTTACCCTAATCAAAATCTCAAAAAGCTGTTCTAACCATCAGTGAATCTTTGATATATCTAGCGGCATTTGGATCGTAGAGGAGCTCAAGATCAAACAAATGAATGCTAAAACCGTGAATATAGGTAATACTTATGAAGCCACTCAGACTATCCTTATATTTTTAAAAATAAAAAAGGATATCCACATATCCAAATTGTAAAGCATATTTTAAATAAGTACATGCCATCAAGAATAGATTTAAAAAAATAAAAAAGCAAGAAAGAACCCATTCTCTTTCCTCACACAAAAATGGTGACCCAGAAAAGAAACATCTATACTGGAAATAAAGAAAGGAAGAAACTTAACTAAGCATAGGTTACCTCAACTGCAATGTACAACTAGAACAATCAAATATGTAAGGCAGAATGGATTTATTGTAGAGAAATAAGGTGAATGAGAACATTTTCCCAAATATATCAAGGAAAATGATAAGATTAGCAAAAGGTAAAACGCATGCCACTAATGATAAACAAGGGCAAGAAATAACAAATTGCTCTTAATGGCTAATGTTCTGAATTAAGAGAGAAATAATTTGGTTCACTGAGAATCATGCAGACACTGCAGAAAAGGTTATTGACAAAAGACATATTAAAGAAATCTTGGTTGGGAGGCCAAAGCAGGCAGATCACAAGGTCAGGAGTTTGAGACCAGCCTGATTAACATGGTGAAACCCCGTCTCTACTAAAAATATAAAAATTAGCCAGATTTAGTGGTGCACTCCTGTAATCCCAGCTACTCAGGAGACTGAGGCAGGAGAATCACTTGAACCTGGGAAGCAGAGGTTAGAGTGAGCTGAGATGGCACCATTTGCAGTCCAGCCTGGGTAACAGAGTGAGACTCCATTTCAAAAAAAAAAAAAAAAAGAAATCTTGGGACAACTTCAAAATGCACAAATTCCAAAATTGGATAGTACAGAATCTGAAGGCATCAGAAAAAAATTATATTAATTTTCTTTGAATCCCTTAAAATTATTCTTAAGATATCCCTAAGAACAAAACAAGTTTGAGAAGAATTAAAAAGCAAAAACAAAACAGAAAATATGAAACTTTACTCTTACGAACTGAGACAAGTGTTCTTGGGTATGGCTTAGTGTAAGTCTATTAAGAAGTAAATGTTATGAAGCTACGCCTCATAAATTGTTCAAATTCTATCTTTTCAATAGATTTATAACATTCCTGGTGATTGTTTCTCTCTGTGATAATAGTAAGGTTGTAGATAATACAGATGCCAGATTTTCCAACTCAGTGGTTCTAGTGTAAACAACAACAAAACAAGGACTACTAAGAGAAAGATGAAGATTATCTATTTGTGCATCTTCTGTTTATGCCCATAAGTGAAGTGAAGTTAGAGAAATAACACCCATGCTCCTTTTGAAAAGACATGAAATCAAATCACATTTCTCTCAGTCATTATCTGATTAAAACGGCTTACACTGCATTCTGTGTTTTTGGCTGTTTTTGCTAAGAAGTAAAGGAGGTGGCGCTTTACCACAGAAAATGAGGAGGCTAGAAATAATGTTTTAACAGACTTTTATACAGCTTACATTCTAAATATCTCCCATAATAAAATGCAAAACAATAAGCTATTAATAACCCATGTTCACATAACCTTATAAATAAGGCAGTGTACTTTGAGAATCTTAAATCACTAATGTTTTTTATGTCTGTGTTTTTTTCTCCTATATGAACAGGTCTGCACTAGTCTGCATTAATTAAATTTAAGTGGGATTTCTGAGCCTGGATCATCATTAAGTCTGTGGCCCTGATTTAAATCTGCAGTAAAACATTTCTCCATTAAGTCTTGTGCTTTTGTGTCATATTTCATACACTAGTTGTCTCTTAATTAAATCCATGATGGTCCACCAACACAGACTATTAAAATAACTATACTTTGCACTTGACATATTTATGAGACAGAGTCATAAGACTATAGACTGATACTTGAACTACTCACTGAGAAATGCTAATAAGATTATGATGAAGGTAAGATTAGAACATTCCTCTCTTTTCTCTTCTCTTCTTTCTAGAGATTTATTTTTATAACTGCAGTTCACTTCTATTTCAGGTCCTGACTTTTTCTCCAGACCATCTGAAAGCTCTTTCATTGTAGACTAATTGCAAATTAATAGTCAATAGAAACCTAGGAAAGTGTTCATTTATATCACATGATGTCAATATAAACATTGAACTATGTTTTTTGAGTTTTGCTTTATTCACAGCTGCAAGTAAATACGTTAATCTAGACATATGTTTGCCAAGCCTTTAGGTGTTCAGAGTGAAGAAAGTTTACAAGGACTGAAACGAGAAAATAGCCCTGAGTGAGAAAGCAGTTAACTTTTAGATGGGGTGAAAGGAAGTCCACATATGTCAATCTCAGACATACTGAATTTTCAATCTGCTCGCCACAAAGAATGATGCTGTCTTTCCGGGGGAGTTTTCAGAGAACTTATCGCATCATATGGTGAAAGACAGTTTCCAGTTTATTTTGTTTGCTTTCAGTGGCCTAATGTACACTCTGGTTTTTGTTTCGTTTCTCTTACAAACATTTTTGTTTGTTTGTTGGCCATGTAGAGGTTAGGGCTTTAAGGTAGGGAAATTTACTTGAAGGATTAGGACATTTCAAATTACTGAAAGTTGTGTCAAAGTAGAGACTGTAGAAAAAACAACAAGTAGAATAATCATCAAGTGATCTAACATACACAGACATTATCTAATACAAATATAAGGAGGAGTTCGCAACTGTTAAGTCCATTATTTGCTCCTTACTAGTTCAGTAGATGTTCTGTAGCTTTTAAAAATATTGCTGTGCAATTCATCATTCAGCTCTATTTTTTCAGCAGAAGTTTTAAAAAGTATTGCAAAATAAGAGATTAACTTAAAATAAAATATAGTTTTATTATAGCAGTGGTCTGTGATGAAAAATGCAAGTATAAAATAAATTCTAATGTCTTGTCAAGAAAAGCAGCCACAGTCAGGCAGCTCCACTAAACACATTAAATCTAATAAAATCACCCTCACGTACTCCTGACACTAGTAGTAATTAAAATAACTTGTTTCAAAAAAATTGGTCCTATACATGAATACTTATTGGCAATTATTTCTTAGTTCTTCAAACCAAAGATAACATAATTTGATTCTCACACAATTTTCTTGTAAATGCAGTTCATATTGGGTTTTATATGCAGCTTAAGACTGTTAATTGCCATTTTGAGCCTCACAGTAAAATAGGGTTCAATATGTCGCTTTTCTCAAGCATACAGAAATGTTTGAGAAATGCTTGTCTTAGTCTAATGAACTGTGAATAATTTACATCCTGAGTCCTATTTTTCAGTTTAAGTGGTTCTGACTTTTCTTGACGCTTGTAAAGCCTAATCAACTTGTTACATTCATCTGATTAAAGAAAGCTATGGCAAAGTAGATGAATCCAGTGCTTCTTAAAGGAAGCTATGGTGTTTTGATTTTCTAAAGGCCACTGTTTCATTTGGATCTATTCTTCCTTTGCCACACTAGATGACATATTGTAAACTAAGGATTTTATTTATATTTGTGAGAAAATATTATCTGACTTAAAATATTTGCAAAATCCCCTACTTCCTGGCAAGCACACTCGATAACTTCCTGAATTTACAGAGACCAAACTGTTCTGTCAGGAATAAAAAGGAGCTGTTTCAGGGTGTGAACATTTTTTATTTCTGAAAGAATCACAAATAGGAGATGTGATTCCAGCTAGTTCTGAACACGTGTGTTAAGAGAACTGTATCAAAGAGATCAAGGCAGTGAATGCATTCAAAAGTGACCACTGAAAACAGCAGCTTTGTGTCACCAGCATGAGAGGGTGCTGCAGACATTTTATTGCACAGGGGGCTTGGTAAAGAAGTAAACTAATTTAATATTCACTATGTATTTGCTCAAGAATCATCTTTTGTACAAGGCTTAATTTTAAAGAGACTTCAAAATATATTAGAGAAACTGTGAGTTGAAAGGAATTTTAGAGACAATCTGAATTTGCTCCTCATTTTGTTAAAGAGGAAACTGAAGTCCAGAAAAAATAAGTAACACACTCATTATTACATAATCGTGGAGCAGAATGATTGTTAGCAGAACAAAAGGACATCATGATGTTGACTATTTAACATTATGGATGTGGGGAAGAGATGTGGGAAATATCTGTGAATGGACTGCAAACAGATTCTTTCTAAGACTCTATTATGCTACAGCTGCCAGTAAAAGAGATCTCTGCTTGAAGTGACATGCCTGCCAGCTATGTGATTTCTTCATCCTCAATGTGAATTTTGAAAGACCTACATGTAGTGGAAAATGAAGAAGGAAATGAATTTATTTGCATTTTGAATCTATCTAAATATTAAAAGTCCATGAAGTTAAATGGCAGAATGGATTTCTTTTGTGCTTGAATATGTAATTCAATATACATACATTGTTCCTGATAAAAACTGTGAATTAGAATACATCAAAAGAACCATCAGACAAAGCTAAAGTGTGGATATCAAGCACCCAAAAAAGTCCAGGTAAAGAAACTGAAACACAGCCACTGGCAAGAAAGATGAAGGAAACACTAAAATTAGGTTTGGTAGTAAATGAGTAACAAGGAGAGGAAGGTAGGCCAGGGGTCTTAATCCCAAGACTAGGACAAGAGAAGGATGAATAATGTATTGTGGAAAATCAAAATAAGAAAAGGGACTGGCAGGGTTTTTGTCGTTGTTGTTGTTTCTTTTGGGTGTTGGTTTTTTGTGTGTGTGTGTCTTTGGTTTTTGTTTTTGTTTGTTTTGTTTTTTGGTTTGTTTTTGTTTTTGTTTTCTATTTAGATAGTAAAGATTTGGAGTACTGAAGATTATATAGTCTCTGCCATAACCACTCCACCCTGCCAACCATAGACAATACAAATAGTAAACAAATTGGCATGGCTGTGTTCCAATAAATCTATATTCACAAAAATAGAGGCGTCAGGCAAATTTAGCCTGTGGGCTGTAATTCATCTACACCTATTATAGACAAAGCGGTAGATAATAAATATATAGATATATAGATAATAGGTAGATAAGAGAAAGAGACAGAGAGTGAATTGCATACAAAGAGATAGTTGTTGACATACATCTTTTCCCCTCTCTAAGCAACCTATCTTCCCATTCCTGGAGATGTATCTGAATACACTCTGAGAATGGTGGAGGCTTCTAATGAGAATGAATTGGCTTCTAATAAAAAAAAAGAACATGAAAACAACTGTTGGCAAGCATGTGGCCAAAAGGCAGCACTTTGAGGACTGTTGGTGGGATTTTAAACTAGTACAGCCATTAAGGAAAAGAGTCATGATGTTCAAAAAAAAAAAAAAAACCTAAAAGTAGAACCACCATGTGATCCAGCAGTCCCACTTCTGGGTATATACATAAAGGAAATGAAATCAGTATGTCAGAGAGAGATCTGCACTCCCATGCAGATGCACTATTCGCAATAGCCAACATAGAGAATCAGCCTGTGTCTGTCCATGGATGAATGGATAAAATGTGGTACATATACACAACTGAATACTATCCAGTCACAAAAAAGAATAAACTCCTGTCATTTGCAAAAATGTAGATGACACTGGAAGACATCATGTTAAGTAAAATAAGCCAATAAGCCACACACAGAAATATGAATGTATGATCTCACTCATATGTGGAATGTAAATATGTATCATACAGAAGCAGAGAGTAGAACAATGGTTACCAGAGACTAGGAAGGGAGGGAAGATGAGGGGAGGTTGGTCAATAGGTACATAGTTACTCTTAGGAGGAATACGTTCTTGTGTTCTACTGCACAGTAGGGTAATGAGTTAACAGTAAAGTATAATATTATATATTGCAAAATAGCTAGAAGGGAGGCTTTTGAATGTTCTCACCACAAAGAAATAATAAATGCATGAGGTGATGGATGCACTAACTCCCCTGACTGGATTATTATACAAAATACATATGCATAGAAACATCAAAGTGTACCTCAAAAATATGCACAGAGTCAATTTAAAAATTTTAAAAATTAAAATAAAGAACATATCTTTGCTTCAAATATCTACCACACGACAACCATCATAACTTTAAAAAATATAAATTAGATCACGTCCTCCTATGGTTGAAACTTTCTTTGGTTTTCATTATAAGTAGAATAAAATCCAAGGTTTTGGACCATGTCTGACTCTGATTTCATCTTGTATCATCTTCTCCCTTATTCACTACACTTTAGGCAAACTGACCTTTTGATTTTTGGAACATTGAAATTGATACCGAATTTGGCTTGCTGTCCTCTCTGTGTGAAACCCACTTTTTCATATCATAGTATGATTAGCTTCATTTCAATATTCAGGTCTTGGCTCAAATGTAAAGTAATCAGAAATGCATTTTCTCATTTTTTCTTCATTGCATACTCATCAATATCTGAAATTATTCATTTGCCTGCTTATTTTCTGTGTTCCTAACTAGAATAAAATTGCCATCAGGAAAAGGAATATGTCTGTGATAGTCTTCACTATAATTCCAGGACTCATAACA
Organism: Macaca thibetana thibetana; assembly: GCF_024542745.1. Lineage (NCBI taxonomy): Eukaryota > Metazoa > Chordata > Mammalia > Primates > Cercopithecidae > Macaca > Macaca thibetana. The sequence goes on along the minus strand of NC_065578.1, from coordinate 97,832,254 downwards.
GTGACTGACACATGGTAGATGTTTATTAAGTATTTGTAAATGAATAGATGGATGGATGGATAGATAAACCAGACTCTACTTTTTCATGGATTTTTTTTGGGGGGGATGCCCAAAATAGCCTTACAGTGTATTGCAGATATTATTGCCAGCTAATAAAACAAGGTTTCAAATAAGCTAAGTTGAGTGGCCCACATTACTGGCCTATAAAATGGCACAACTACAGTATTAACTTGAGTGTTTGCCTCTAAACCAAGTTGACTTATTTAACTCTTATCTATCAAAAACTCTACTACATTTTACAAGTACTATCTCTTTGTAAAACCCCTATGCATAAGTACTATTATTATCATCATTGTATATGTAAGAAAACTGAGGCACAGAGACGTTAAATAACTGTACAAAGTCTCACAAATAGCAAGTGGAAGAGCTGGAAATCCAAGCCGACTGTTAGGGCTCTGGAGTTCTTAATCAGTACATTTAGCTGTATTCGTAGCCTATGTGCGGAACTCTTGGATTTGAACGATCATAAATAGCATATTTGTTTCTTACTGTTGCTATAACAAGTTACCTCAAATTAGTGAATTAACTCAAATGTATTCTCTTACAGTTTTGGAGGTCTGAAGACTGAAATGAATCTTCCAAGGCTAAAATCAAAGTGTTAGCAGGGCTGGTGCCTTCTGACTCCCAGAGAAAATTCATTTCTTTGCCTTTTCTAGCTTCCAGAGGTCAACTGTATTCCTTGGCTTATGGCTCCTTCCTTCATCTTCAAAACCACTGGCATAGCTTCTGTCTCTGGGCTTCCCTCTGCTTCTGTTATCACATGGCCTTCTCCTGATTCTGCTTCCTCCTGCATCCTTTTTATAAGAACTCATGTGATTGTATCAGGCTCACCTTTATAATCCAGGATGATATCCCCATCACAATATGTTTAATTTAATCACATCTGCAAAGTATCACTTAACATATGAGTTAATATTTGCAGGCTCTAAGTGTTAGGACATTGAGATTTTTGGAAGGCTACCACATGAAATATCTACTTAGCTGCTCAATATTGAATATTTTCACCACTTAACCAAGTATAAATGGAATGAAAGTGCATTACTAATATTGCTACTGCTCGTTGTCAATCTAGTGAAGTCTATCCTAATGTCTTATTCTAAATTGCCACCTCCACACCAATTTTCTGCATCCCTGTTCAGCCTGCTCTAATTTTCTCCATAGCACTGCCATCCTTCACAACCATAAAACTTATAGTTTCTCCTCCACCAAAATATAAACTCTGTGAAGGAAGAGATTTTGATGGATTTGTTTACAGATCTACCCCATTCCTCATGCCTAAAACAGTATCTAGCATATATTGGCCACCCAATAATTATTTAATAAAGAAAAAATACATTAATAAGCATCAGTGCACAGGTCAGCTTCTGAGAGTAGGGTAAGGTTGATGAGCCAGCTCTGTACCTTCCCTCATACCTCACTGTATGCATCTCTTCATCTGCATCCCTTGTGATATCATTTATGATAAACTGGTAAATGTGAAAATAAATAATCAGTATTTTACATGGATTATTCTGCTACAATCATATGGCTTTATTGTTGAAGCCTTTGTGATGACAAAAACACACAATCTAATATAATATATGTGGAAGATATAGGTGGCTAGCACATATTAAGCTAACAATACAATTTTGAATAAATGAATGGGTCATAGATTCAGGTACAAAAGAATTAACACCTATATTATGCTCATAGCTTAAAATGAATCTTTCCATATGCTTAAAGAAAACTATGTTTATTGAGCATATCAGAAATCTATTAGTATATTCTAATACTGTGTAGATGCTCTCAATGATAAACCCATTGTAAGTTGAAGATATCATAAATTGAAAGTGCTTTTGACTTTCTATATTTTTAATGTATGTTGGGTTTCTCCAAAGGTAACTCCATCTTACATTGGGGAGCATACTGAATTCACAGAACTTTTGCACCATCATAAAATCAAAAAATTGTAAGTTGAGCCATCATAAGTCAGGACCTTCTGTAATATTTAAATACAATGTATATGTCCTCCATAGTTTTCCATCTTAATCGTGTGTGTTAATATGTGTGTGTCTGTGCGTGCATATGACACACACACACACACACACACAAAGAGTAAAAAATCTCACTGTAATGAAATGGATTTTTTTTTTACTAAAAAAAAAATTCAAATTAGAATTTAGTCTAATTTTTATTGGTACCAGAACTTCCCAGAATTATTTTGACAGAAATAAATGAAGGCCTTGAGCCCATCTACTTAAGTATAAGACTTAGAACTATCAGTCAGTTTGTACCAATCAATGTTGTATAAAATGGTACTGATTTCTCCAACCACGCCATGATTAAGATAAATCTTTAAACTGATGGGTCACTGAGATGATGAGTAAGACTAGAATGCATTGCTATACACAAATTATCTAAAAGACTGAAATTAGCTCTTATTTAGTTGTGGTCATCTCAAGAATGTTTTTCTAGATATTGTATAGTTTCTAATTCTGTCAGCCATTCTGATGTGAGGTGATAAAATTAATTTGACCTATGTCACTATATTGACTCTGTGACCTGAAAACATAATGTCTGCATTTAATTTTAATGTTAAGGGTATTCTTGACTAAAGAGGCAGACTTATTTTGTGGAGTTAACTTGTCCATTCTCTGCACCAATTTACTTTTTACCTCTCATGTGACTATCTACGAGTAACTCCTATGAAGCACTCATTGTATTTCCAAGTTGTCCTTAGTCTTAACTTAAATACCTATTTAAACAAATCTTACTTATTTTATTTCGCTTTTAAAATGTTAGCCTCTTCCATAGACAATGGTCCTTCTTCCACTTGAATTTGCGAGATTGCTTCATAGTTTACACATGTGCTACTTATTCATTTTGAAATTGAAAGCAAAAATCCATAACTTCCAGAAAGCTTTTTAAGATTAATGTGAAATGGCTGTGCTGCCCATGTAGAAGCCTCAAAATATTTCCTGTCAGAGTGCCAAACCAGTAGTCAGAAGTGCTGAGAATACTCCTGTGAATGCAGAATTCAAGTTACCTTGTACAATATTATTGCATTGAGGTGTCTTACTTTCAAATCAGATAAACTGTAAAGCTCAGCCTCACAGAGACTGAAACTGTCTCTGACTCCCCCATCCCTCCTCTTTTTAAAATTGAAACCACCACAAAGCTGAAATTGTGAATTTTTTACTGGAATTTTTTTAAAAGTAAAAGTTGAGTTGGCAGTGATGTTAAAATTTATTGGCCCACTTCAGTAAAAAAACAAAATCTACAGATGGACTTATAATATTTCACTTTTATTCTTATTCTACATAGCTGGACTCCTGCTTAAGTAGGAGGTGTGGAAATTAATTATTTTCCTCCCATGTGTACCATCCTCTTGTGGCTTCTGTCACAAATCAACACACTGTGTGGTTTTATAACCAGAATTCCATCTCCAAGAAAGCCTGATTAAATGGACGATATCACTACCTAACTAGGTGATTGGCTCAATCTGGTCATGTGACTCACTGTTTTCTCTGTTCAGTATTGAGATAGGGCAAGGGCAGCCTCTCATTAGTTCTATTCATAGAGCGGTGGATCCAAAATGAAGAAAAAGAGCACAGAAATTTCAAGCCAAAAAGCCTTAAAGATCACTTGGTCCAACCTCCTCATTTGCAATGAAGAAAATTAGTCTGGAGAGTTTAAGACTATTGTCTAGAGCCACAGGTAGCTTAGGCTGGTGGTAGAGTTCAGTGCCTTTTCCACTACACCGTGTTATCACTCTCATCAGCCTGTGAAACAAAATCCCCTCAGCAAGAAAGTCGACCCAATACCAAGGGACTTATGTGTATGTGCTAGACTTCAAGTCAGAACCTTCATGACTCAATTCAATGTTCCTTCATGACTCAATTCAATGTTCCTTCATGGTCTATCTCTTGACTTACCAGTTTCTTCTGTTACAACGACCTGAGCTGGGCCTGGTGGTTCATGCCTGTAATGCCAGCACTTTGGGAGGCTGAGGCAAGAGGATAGCTTGATGCAGGAGTTTAAGACTAGCCTGGGAAATATAGTGAGAACCTGTCTCTACCAAAAAAAAAAAAAAATTAAATTAAATTAAATTAGCTGAGCATAGTTATGTGTACTGTAGTTGTAACTACTCAGGAGTCTGAGATGGTAAGGTCGTTTGAGTCCCGGACTTCGAGGTTGCAGTGAGCTATGATCACACCATTGCTCTGTGGCCTGGGTGATATAGTGAGACCTTATCTCTGAATTTTAGAAAGAAAGACAGAAAGAAAAGAAAGAAAGAAAGAAAGACCGAAAGAAAAGAAAGAAAGAAAGAAAGAAAGAAAGAAAGAAAGAAAGAAAGAAAGAAAGAAAGAAAGAAAGAAAGAAAGAAAGGAAAGAAAACCCACCTGACAAAGAGTCTCATTAACACTCACTAAATATGCCAGGTTCCAGCACATAGCCTTATCCTTGTAAATCGTATTTATCCATCTGCCTCAAGTTCTCTTTTGTGAGAGGCAACCAGCTAACAACACCATCCTTCATGATCAGAACAAACATTACTTTTTTGGGAAGCATTTCCTAAGCCTCTCCTGATCATTCAGAGACTCTTCTCTATGCTTTCCGCAGAATACCTATCCTGTCCACCTCTTTTACATCTCTCCTAAATCTACGGTAATCATAGATCTCCTGTAATCTTCCATTAATATGAACACTTTGGTCATGGAGACTTTAACTTGTTCCCTTCTCTATTCCTAGTGCCTAACATGGGATCTCACCCTGGTAAGCATGCAATGTATGTTTGTCGAAAGGATGAATGTAAATAAGCATTTGTTTGATGATCACACTCATACTTATCTTCTCCCCATTTTATCTTCATTTCCATCTCTATGCTTCTAGCTACCACTCTTTAGACATTTGTCAGCCTTCTACTATCATTTCTCTTTATGCCAGATGAGTTTGCAATTCTTAATAAGAAGATAATTCCCAGAAACTCCTTAATTGCTTTCATTTTTTACCATAATGCTCAGGGGCACAGAACAAAGGCTAGGTCTATGCATTACAAAGTGAAGGGAGACTTGGCACTCTGACCATTAATTAGATCCGTGTAGATAACCAACCCAAATAATTTAATTCCTGCAGTAGAGAAGGTAAGTGACTTTAACATTGCGCTTTATATTTGTTAAGAAACACAGCATTGCTGGAAATTGTGTGGCTATTTCAGACTGAATTATCTCTAGGATATTTACTTAGATCGAATTAATGAAACGTGTGTTGAGTTTCCACTTCCCATTTTGCATACTCGTTGTCTAAATGGTGAGAGATTTTTTTCCTGAAATATCAGGAAAGATATTTCCTGGGAAGAAAGTATAAAATCTGTTTCACATCTTTAAAGGAGTTCTGTTATGATAGTGGGAGGTGAGGGGGAAGCAAAAACAAGAAAAAACTTGGATTTAAACTAAATTTATTACTAGGTAAGGCCCAAATTATCATGTTACACATCATGAAACCATAAATAATATTAAACTTTTCTGCTTAGCTTATCATATTAACTCTGATAAAGTTTTATGTATGTAATATTATTTTTTTCAAAAAAAAGGAAGTAAAATGTTAGGCTTTCTAAGTCTTTCATTTTCTAGAATTAAAGACTTTGTTAATGGGATTACAGCAGGAATAGAGTACATCATGGAGCAACTTAAATGCATACTTCTTTTTTAAATGATCACAAAAAAGTTCAAGTTATAACAATATTTTGAGGTTACTGGTTAATGTTGCTAAAGTATTCAAATGTAATGCTTTGTAATGATTTATTCCCATATTAGAATGATAAATACTTAGAAAAATTAAGTACAAAGAAAAATAAAAATATACACTATTATATAAATATTTTTGTGACAACGTATTACAGAATAATTTTTAAAAACTGGATATTCTTTTCTGTTTGAAAATAGCTTATTAATTTATTAATTTATTTATTAATTTTAGACAGAGTCTTGCTCTGTCTCCCAGGCTGCAGTGCAGTGGCACAATCTTAGTTCACTGCAAACTCCACCTCCTGAGTTCAAGCGAATCCCCTGCCTCAGCCTCATAAGTAGCTGGGATTACAGGTGTGCGCCACCACGCCCAACTAATTTTTGTATTTTTAGTAGAGACGGAGTTTCACCATGTTGGTCAGGCTGGTCTCGAACTCCTGACTTCAAGAGATCCACCTGCCTTGGCCTCCCAAAGTACTGGGATTACAGGCGTGAGCCACTGCACTCAGCCTGGAAGGAACTTTTTAAAATAATGCTTCTGGTCTGTGAGAATGCATGTAGGAGAATGTATGTCTTATTCACTGAACCAAAAACAAAACAAAGCATCAGGAAAAAGTAAAACATATATCATGGGAAGTATTGTCTTGCCTATTCAAAACATCTGTTCTCTAGCAGTTTCTAGAATATCCATTTCTTTCTTTTTCTGTTTTTTTTTTTTTTTTTTTTTTTTTTTTGATAACTGCTAGATACATCTTGCAAAGTGACAGCAGGGGTTTGAGAACACATGATGATAGTTTCCTTCCACGTAGGAGACAAAGAGGTCAACCTGCAAAGGGACTTCTGTGAACTGGGTCCTCTGGGCAATTTTCAGGAAGACTCTTCTTCCTCCTTGAAGTAGTCTTTAATAAAACAGGCAGCTAGATGTCTGTTACCCTTCTCCTGGTTCTTCACAAGGTCTGGTAGATTATTTCCCACCATAGGTCAACAAACCCTGGAGAGTAAATCATATCTGATATTCAGGGTCAAAGGCATTTACATCCTGTAATCAAATTTCAGGTGTATTTTTCTCCTAAACTTTTCTAAACTTTCTCTGTTGCTCACTGAAAGAAAAGTATGGAAAGAAGAGTAGTCTGGTGGTGAAAAGATAGGATTATCGCCCAGGATCTGATAGGAGTATGATATTGATGAAAGGCAAGTTATTTTATTATTGTGCTTATAAAATGAGATAATTATAACATTTTTATAAACTATTAAGATGGCAACTTTACATATTAACATTTTAATAATTTGAGTCAGTCCTGTAATTTTTGTTTCTTAGTATTTTCTTATAATTTTCCTGTTACTATTCTTAAAATAGATTTAGTTTTTCCAAGAATGCCTAGTGAGTATAGAAATTTTACTTTTACTTCTTTTAACTTTCTCCGCAGTACCAAGAGAATTTCTATCCATCCAGTATTTCTTGATGAATTACAAGTAGTTCAATAGGTACTATGGACATTCACTGATATTTGGAAGCCATCTGACCAGTTGCTGTTTATCATCTTACTTTCTTTCATCAGACACTCATAGTAAACCTGGCCTGATTGCTCAATTACAAGATTTCTTTTAATTAATCAATCAATTAAGCAGTCAGGTTTTCTTTTTCTATGAAAAAAATGGTCATTTGCTATCATAACAAAGGTTACAGTTGGGTAGAATCATATCTATGAAATATGTTAACATTATAAGAATTTCCACAAAATTAACTTTTTAAGCAATGATCATTGTTATTTTAGGTGTCCTTGTTACAAGACACCATACTGTAGTGAGCTACGTGGTTTGTGCTGGGTAAAATCATTGCTTTACATTTTCATGGTCAGTATAGCCTAATTGTTCCCAATTCTGTGCCTGCACTCTCTCAGCTTTTAGTGTCTTTTTCAGCTAGCAACAGCATAAGGCTTTGCCTCTAGAATAACAACAGTATCATGTCAAAGAGGAAAATGGGCTTCGTCGTACCTGTGGTTTGATGTAATGGTTGTTAGGCACATATCCACAGAGAGAAATTTCACGTAGCTCAGAGACATTCAACATCTGCCATAAGCCTTGACCCTATTCTACAACAGTGTCTATAAGCTTTGGGGAAACACGTTATTGAAGGATGTCTGATTCCAAGAACCATCACAGCTGTCACTGGGGTTTAGTCTATCCACTGGCTGATATGCTTATCATAAACCACAACTCTTATATCGACTCTCGTTCAGATCTTGACTGTTCCCATTATACAAGAAAGAGTTAGAAAATAAACACTTGTAGCAGTTTCCGCTTAATGCTTTTTAGAATTGTGTTGGCTAGACAGCAAATCAAATATTCCCCTCCCTTCTTCCCTCCTTTTCTACACTTCCATTAAAACAAACACACAAAAATCAAATAAAGCATCAGATCGTAGAGATTTGTGGTCACACTGCCAATGCTTGGAACTTGAAAATTGGGCCTAAGAAACAGATATGATTTTCACCAGTGGAGATATGTAAATCAGCAAATCAGCACAAACGCATAGGATGAGACCTAAAAAAAAAAAAAAAGAAAAAGAGAAAGAAAAAAGTCAGGCCTGGCAGAAATTGTGCTCTTTGAAAGTAAGAATTTAAACAACACTGTGACTCCAAGTATCAATGCTATACTATTGGTATTTGTGACTGTCAGACAGATCATTACACATATACAGGACAAGAAAATCTAGAAAAATAATGGAAATATTTTTTCAACTTATCGAATAGGTTGATTACCTTATCTGAGAAAGTCTGTTAACCAGTTTTTTGTATTTCCATATTTTGATGGTCATTTTTAATTTTCATAAAACTGCTGTTTGTATCACCGCCAATAAGAGTTAAGATTGTATTCTTATGGACATCACTCCATTCTATGTTTAACTAGGAAGAGCTACACCTAGAAGCTGGCAGTGTTCATTTTACACACTCTAGGAAGTATGCTTGGCACAGTATACTTGCCTAAGCCCACTCCCTCTACCATCTTAACCATGGATCTTGCACACAGTATGGACTTCACAAAGGAAAAGATGAACATCTAGACTCCTGCTGCTCGTTTGCTTCTCTGTGCCAACAGCTTAACTTCCTTTATGGTTTTGTTTAGACTAGGCGGGGAATCATTTTTGGCCTCTGAGGAGTCTCTTAAAAACAACAATATCTTCATTTCTCCGATATTATGCAGCTTACTGTAAAAGCTAATTACCAATCATTGTTGAGTCATCAATTCTGTTATTCCTATTGACACATTTCTGTTAGCTATCCTTGGATGTACTATGTTGTCACATCTATGCTTCCCACACTTAAAATCCTCTAAAATGCTATTATAATCAGGGTAAAAGTTGTCCTTTTAAAACATGTTCTGACTCCCCTCGCCATTGAGCAGATTTTGGCGAGGCTCCATGAGCTTCTCTGTGAGCTCACACTCTACTTGCCCTAGGCTGACAAGTGACTTCACAACAACCATATGGTGGTAAGGCCATTCATATAAAAACGCCTTTCTCATGAGCTGTAAGTTGGTCTGTAAAAATAGTGTTTTGTTAATGTGGCTATAACAACAAGTTTCTTCTGCTCAACTTCTATATGCAATTAAAAAAAAATTCTCACGAGTTTTATCAGCTCCATGGATTCTGGGGAGCATGGCTTTCCGTATTCTTCCACCCCCGACCATCACTGATCCGCTGCCAACCGTGAATGATCTTGATGCCAGTCTTGTATGCTGCAGGCCCCTGATTTCTAAGTCTGGCTTTGTGACACAATTATCAGGGGAACCACGTTAAAACGCTGATTCTTATGCCCTATATTCTACCCCATACCTACTGAATTTGAAACTCGATGGCAGTGGTAAGATGAGCAGTTCTCAGATGAGAACGTTATCATTCTTTATGTTTTTTGAAACAAATTACCCCGCTAGTCAACCCAATCCTAGTCCGCTTATTTGCATTTGAGAATTACTGTTTATTTTGTATGAAAGTAAAGCACATTTTGCAAGACAAGATATCAGTCCTCTGGTAAAGCTAAGGTAAAGGTAGCTTATCTTTGTGCTTCCCTTTCATTTTGTGAGACTGCATTCTGTCATGAAAGGAGATTTGATATGTTTGACATGGGTACATCAGATGGTAGTTACACTAAAAAATGAATTCATGGTGACTTTCCTATCCTAGACACAGAACATCCATATTGTTTGCTAAGTATCAGAAGACCATTCATTCATTATAAATGATTATTTACTGGGAGCCCACCATATACCAGGCACCATACAGGTGTTCTGTTTCTCTGATTATACCCTGAATGATATACCCATTGTCATGTGTAATTAAGAATTAGTGATATAGATAAACCCCAAAGAAAATATCATTCAAATACTTGAATGAAATGTTGTACAGAAGTTCTTGACATTCTAATCAGATAAGCAAAGCACAAATCCACTTTATAAAGTATGAAAATGACTTTACAATAAACGTTTCATTATGATAGTGCATATGACTATGACATAATGTCTAGGAGCCAAGGTACAGCATGGAGGCTTCCCTGAGAGGTAGATAAGAAAGCCTTAAAAATGTAAATATGTACTGGGGCACAGAAATATTCACCAGTGGGTGTATAAAGACATCCTTAGAGCCACAGTTCTACTAGAGAGAATCCCATCAGCAGGAGACAGGGCAGTGGACCTGTTGGAATGGCAACACCATCTGGGTAGCAAGGATTATGTCACAGGTACCTGTGGCTTCAAATATTACCCAAGTACTCTCTCTTTGAAACAGATTCATAATGCAGTCTGGGGGGATTTTAAACCATTGTGATATTTCTAATGTGTCTAATCTTTGTAGTTATCTCTCTGTTCCTTTACTTGCACTTCAATTTGCTAGATTATTTCTAATATGCTTAAAATTTGTAATGGAGGTCAGTCTCCAGGTTTGGCCAAAGGAGTAACTGCCGAGGTTTGTGAGTAGAGGACTTATACTGTCAAAAGGTAACCCAGTCCTCAATTTCACTTTGAATATATGGAGACCCCAGTACAGAGATTAAAGACATTTTCATTCAACTACAAATTCCTTGAAGACACGGGCTGTATCAAGTCATTAATACAACTTGTAAGAATAATTTCACTTGTATTAGATTTATTTCTTTTAAATGTCCTAATGCAACCAGACTTATTCTATAAAAACTACACTGAAGGCAATAATAATAAAATTGTCACTGTAGAGAAATTTAAAAACCCAGAACACAGGGCCGGGTGCAGTAGCTCAACCCTGTAATCCCAGCACTTTGAGAGGCCAAGATGGCAGGATAACTTGACACCAAGAGTTGAAGATTAGCCTGGGAAATACAGCGAGGCCCTGTCTCTACAAAACAAAAGTTAAAATAAAACCCAGAACACACTAAGAGAGGAAGGAGGGGATTCAATATTCTGCCATAATCCTGATTGAACTCCAAGTCGCTACTGACACCCCACTGATGCCTTATTGAAAATAGTCAGTGTTTGGTTCTAAAAGTTTTTCCAGAATTTTGACTTTGAAGTATTTCTTTTCTATTTATTTCCATCATCCTTTTGTTTGAGAATTTGTTCCCTTATTCCTAAATACTTTAGTAGCCAGCTAACCATCCTTCCTCCCTCTAGTTTGCCACATGGCCTCTAGGATTAAACTTCTTAAAACACCACTTGATTGGGCTTTAGATCTTCAATGGTTTCTTTCAATCACTGGATCCTGGATCCATAAGTCCTCAGTGAAGTCTGCCTAAATCCTCTCTCCATCTGAAAGCATTCTTTCTTTCCTTTAAACATTTTCTGTACCCTTTTAATGGCATCTGATGCAATACTACTTTTATTACAGTAATTTTCTTCCATAGCTTGTCTTCTGGACTCTACTGTTCTACTGTTGATGGCATGTCTGTGTCTGATTCATCTCTGGTTCCCATCAGTCTCCTGGTAAGAATGCTGAGCACATAGGAGCATAATGCTTTACTCAATGAATATTTGTAGGATGAACCAATGGAGACTCTTGGCACTCTAGAAATAGTACTGAAAATTTCAGATTCTATAGCCAGTGCAAACTATATGTAAAGGTCTTAGCCAAATATATTTATTAAAACCTTGGAACTCTGATCTTATACCTAAGATTCTATTTAGCAAAGAAGTGCAATGAAATATAAAGCATGACTCCTAGGACATTGTGCTGACTGGGTGGCCAAATATTTACAAAACAATCCAGTTAATCATGGGCTTAGTTTTATGATCCATGAAATGAGGAGAATATCAGCCTCATGTTATTGTTGCTATGGTTGGCCAAGACATCCTATGTGATAATGTTATGAAAAGTAACAAGAACTATATAAAGATTTGGGTTATTGTATTATTTTACAAACACCATTGCTAAATTGATTATTTGCTTATCTGTTTCTCCCACATTTTTACATATGTAAATATACGGACATGGCCAGGTAAGGTGGCTCACACCTGTAATCCCAGCCCTTTGGGAGGCCGAGGCAGGAGGATCACATGAGGATCAGGAGTTCGAGATCGATCTGGCCAACATAGTGAAACCCTGTCTCTACTAAAAATAAAAAAAATTAACCAAGCTTGGTGGCATGCACCTTTAGTCCCAACTACTTGAAAGGCTGAGGCATAAGAATCGCCTGAACTGGGAGGTGGAGGTTGCAGTGAGCTGAGATTGTGCCACTGCACTCCAGACTGGGAGACAGAGTGAGATTTCATCTCAGAAGTAAAAAATAATAAATAAATAAACAAACAAATAAAAATTAGGGAAAAATCTATTTAAACAGTACTCACACCAAATATTTTAGTATTCTTTACTATGCCTCTAAATATTTAATAGATTATTAGTAGATATAAACATAGAAGACACTATTTCACATTTGCATGTTAATGAAAAATTATAAATTATACATTATTTGCTATGTGAAGTACTGGAAACAGTATTCATTTTTTATGGCCATAAAAACTTAGATTGTCTCCTGAAACACACATCAAATCCCCTTCTGTAATAGTGCCAGAAAGATCTGCAAGCTTTTTAAAGCATCTCTAGCGAAATCAGATAGATTTGTTTGTGCCGCTTTGCAACACGCTAGTGTGAAAGTTCATTTTAAACAAAACCGTTTTAATAATGTCATTACTAATGTACATTTGGTCATCACTAAAAAATGGGGTTTTAATATGAATGTTTCATTTTAATAAACGGCAGAGGAAGCAAGTTGCCCTGAGTCAGCAGGAAGTGGTTATACACCAGAGAACAGCCTGATTGTGTTAGATTCATCCAGAACACTGAACAGCCCAGAGACGGTCCAAGAAAAAACAACTGGCTTTATTCAAATGATTAGGCTTACTGCAGCTCAATAGTGAGATTCACACATTCTCCTATTATTTCTTGACCTTGTGCCAAAAACTCCCACTTACAGTAATAATTAGAATTAGTGTTTCCAGTGCATGCCTCCATCTTCCTAACAAACAGTAAAAAAAAAAAAAAGTGGCGTTTACAAACTATGCAGTTAATGAACATTTTCTTTATTTTGTTTGATTAATACAGCTCAATTTCCCTAACTCTTTACCATTACACCCAAATATATCTAACTTTTATTGCTAAATCACTACAAGTACCACTACTAGTACTGTCAATACTAACATTTTGAAAAGAACCAGTGTTTCTTTCTACCTCTCATTAAATTTTAAGAAACTCCTTTCATTTTCCTGGTCAGAGTACATATGTAAAGCTGTCTTTGACTGCTGTCATTCTGGGTTCTGTGCATTTTTGGTCCAGTAATGTGGAAAACTGTAAATACCACAAATACTGAATCACAAATGTTGCACTTAGCATACAGCACAAATTACTGTGCCTGTTGTTTTAACGCGTGCAGTTTGTGGGAAGGTCTGGAAGGGCCCATGAAATCTTCGTAGATGTTGATGAAATGCTTCTGTCTACATTACCAGTCTGAACCCCTCACCAGGCTTCTCCTTAAGCTCAGCGTGCACTTCCACGAAGGGACTGGCAAGAAAAGAGTCATGTCATATTTATGTGTTCAGTGATTCTTGTAGCACTGTGGTTATTACCACTCACAGAAGCCTAACACATACGTCCTAGGAGTTTACCCTTAGTTGGCAGGACCTAATGGGAAATCAAATAGGAATCATAAGGTGTGAAAAACAAACAGGAGAAAAATAATCAAAACTTAAAAAAAATACTTAATAGAATAAATAGGAAGAGTGAACTGAATTCCTTGTAAGAGATAGAAGTCAGGATTGGAATCCCAAAACCTAGACTGGACCCCATACCTCTGCCACGAACTGATTTTAGTCTGCTTGGATGAGGCATCAAGTTAGGAAACCTGGGAACTCTAAGCCTTAGTTTTCTTATTTACAAAATCAGGCGAGCAAAATTCCTACTTCAATCACCTCACTGGTTTGTTGTCAAGAATAAATAAATGGATGCAAGTCTTATAAAGTCTACATGGCTACAGGTTGGTGATTTTTTGAGTTCATGGCAAGAGACTGTATGGTCAATCCATCACCTTGCTCCCTTGCTTCAAGCCCTTCTTGGCTTCACGCAGCACTTGGTATCCATGTCCCTTGCTTGGCCTACAAGTTCCTCCTAGCCCTGGGCTCTGCTACCCTTTTCAGCATGGTCTCATAGATGCAACAGCCACGTGGGCCTGGGAAGAGGCCAAGATCATTCTCACTTCAAGACCTTTGATATGCAGAACCCTCTGAATGGAATGCCCTTTTCGGAGAACCTTATGAGGCTGACCCCTTTTCCTTCTAGCCTAGCTAAATTTTACCTCTTCAGTGGGCCTTTCTTCTCCTCTAGCTATAGTACCTTCTCCCACAGCACTTCCTATCTAACCTATTGACTTTTTGCAATCTGAAATTATCCTCCCTGCTTCTTTGCTCACCTGCTTATCCAAGGATCCTCACAGAATGTAAGCTAACTAAGAGTAGGACGGTTGCCTGTCATGTTCACCGTTTTAAAATTGGCACCTGGAAAAGTGCCCAGTCCGTAGGAGGGACTCAATAAAACTTGTTGACTGACTGATGAATATGACAGTTGGCAGCTCTCTGGGAAGGATAGATAGTGGAAAGGGCCCAGCTGGTGTTTGAAGACCCCGACCACTGGTCTTTTTGTAAACCATCTTAAATGTGTCCTGTGCCTTCATACTACGGCTCCTGGTCTCTCCCTGTCTGAACTACCCATGTATCTCCACTCTATGTTATCTCCCAAGGTAAAAGTAATAACAATAATAATTATTATTGACAAACAAGGAGCAATATCCCTTTCCTGAGTGATAAACTGACTGATAAAAGTCAATTATCTGTCGAGAGTAATAATAATAATTGAGCACTAACTTGTAGCTAAGTATTTTACATATGTAATCTCATTTAAATTATTAGAACATTTTATTTTTGAGTGAACCAAGGATTAGAGAGATGAAGCAATTTGTAGAAGGTCTCACCACCGCAAGAGGCAGGGCTTGTCCTCAAATGCATGTTGGTGAGAGACTCTCTCCTGCATCTTACTGCTTTGTATATAGCAAAGCCCTTGCAGAGAAGAATTCACACTCTTGCTTCCACACAGCTGGACTCGTTTTTTCTGCGCCCCCCCCCCCCCGCCCCAGTATCCCCTATCCCGGGTGATAAATTGACTGAATTATCAGAGAAATGAATCAGGCAGCTCATGCTCTTGTTTTTTCTTTAATGTATATATCTTTTCAGAAGCCTTCTGCATACAAAATAACTGGCAAAGGGACACTCCAGATTGATGATCAAAATAATAGCTCACATTTATGGGGCACACACTATGTGTTAGGCATTTGAAGCTTCATGACAACTCTATGAGATACGTCCTATTTGGATCCCTTCTCACAAATGTGGAAACTGAGCCACAATAGAGTTTAATAACTTGCCTCATGTCACACAGCCAGCAAGTGGTGGAGCTGGGATTTGTACTCACTAGTATAACCAAATAGGCATTGTGCTCAATCACTATGTTAAGCTGATGGAGCCGTGAGATGAACGCAAGGGCTAGTTTACTTGGCCTACGTGTAAAAAAAAAATCTCATCTTTAATAGTAACTCGTTTTTCCATGTAACATCTGGCCTAAGATGAGCCCTTAAATAAATCATTTTCCATTTTTTGGCAATGTTAGTTAATGCTTCAGTCTTGTGATTATTTTTAATATTAGAATGATAAAAAGTAGCATAGTCTTGGATAAATAAACAACCTATTTTTCATTTGATACAGATGAGCCATCATCCAAACAGTATCATTAATCACCTTAATATATCTATCACCATCACTTTCTCTAGACTTGTTTCTTCCTTTGTCAATGAGAAATGTATGAAATAAAACAATTGTGTGATAAGAAATCATGCAAACAATTCACTGGCATTTCCCATTTCTATTTTAGAATTTTTGTTGCTGTTGTTAAAATCTCAAATATTACAGATTTTAGTTAGAACCACAATATCATTAAATTTCTCAGTTAAATAAGGGAGGATTTTAAAAAGGAGCAGAAACAGTTGCACAAAGACTCCTAAAGTAAAGATAGTTTTAATGAGACCTTCTTTTCACTAAAAATGAGATTTTTTTAGAGAAAGTCAACCAAAAGGGGAAAAATATGACGGAAATTTTGGATCAGGAATTTTCATAATTAACCACCAATTTCCAGATGATAAGGCCGAAAGCAAGCTAAGTCTTGGAGAAATTGCCCTCTGGGGAGAAAGGAAAAAAGGGATTTTTAGTCTGACAGTTCAACCTTGTATCAGCACCGTTTTCTCCTCCTGCCGGTTCAAGGAGTTCTAAGCACCCTTCTGTAAATCATCATCTCACATCTATTTATTATCTTCCAGCTCAGTGCACAATACTATCTGTTACACATGGATACCAGCAATAATACACGGGGGGCTCTGGTGTAGGAGACAGTAAGCTCTGTGCTCATCCACGTTCGGAGTCTCATCCTGCAACAGGGAGTTCCTGCTCATGCTGTAGCCACCATCATCAGCAATTAACACAAAGGTATTATGTTTCTAGTATTCGTTCCTCTTTACTTACGCAATATGATGTTAGCCACCCAATGCTATATGGATACAGAAAGTGTCTGACTGCCTTAAGGCAGCATAAGGTAGAAGAAATTATGTTTATTTATTTAATTTTTTTGCTGTTAGAGAGGGCAATTTAATAGGAATTTGGTAACCTGTGTTGCAAGATACTTGTATACACAGTAGCACTGTTTCTGTTCAGTGGAGAGCTAAAATAAAATGAATTCCACATCCCTGCCAGAATGCTACAAAAGTGTTAGCTATTATCGCAGAAGAGGAAATCAAACCCAGTGGAACAAAAATTAAGAACTTTAAATGTATGCTATGTTGCAGTGATTCTCAACACAGGCTCTGAAAAGCTTCAAAAAAAAAAAAAAAATCCAGACACTCAGTGCCTATCCACGAGAGATTCTGATTCAATTAGTCTGGGGTGGGACCCAGTCACTTGTATTTAAAAAAAAAAAAAAAAAAAAAAAACCAGATAATTCCAATTTGCCCGCAGGATTGAGAACAACTGGTCTGGGGACAAAACTTCAGAGCCCAATTGTTGTTTTAGTACTAGCACAATCATTTACTGGTGAGACTTTCTACCAGTGCTTCATCTTTCATTTTGTTTCTAGGTTTCATCTATCATAAAGAGCTGTCATAACAATTAATTAAATCTTGTAAGTGAAACTACCTTGATAAGCATAAAATGCTATAAAAATATAAAATAAAAAAGAAATGAAAGAAATCTCTGAAATCAAAGAATTGTGAAGTCTATTATCAATTCTAACATGATTTTTAGACTCAGAATTTTTGTCTGACTTCAAGCACATCCTTTTACATATCTTAACTTTAGTTTCTGTACCTGTAAAATGGAAACAATGTGTTCAACCTGCAGCTCATAGCAAAAGAAGATAAATACCCCTATTTTATAGAAGTGTGAGGATTAAAAGACAATATTTTTAAGGTACGATTACAATCCAGTTTAGTTTTGTTCCTCTCCCCTAAAGGTTTCTCTGAGAATCAAATAAGTTAATATATGTGAGAGCATATTATAACTATGATTTATTATCATTATGCTGTTGTTATTGTTATGTTTTCATTATGCCTCATTTTATTTAGCTGTAAAATGAGAGTATTGAACTAAATCATTCTAAAAACATCCTCTAAGCACTAAAAATCTGTGATTGTTAAAAAACATGGACAACCTTTGTACTCATTTGATTCTGGTTCTGTGTGTGTTATGTGAGAGAGAGAGAGAGAGAGAAAGAGAGAAAAAGAGACTGAGAGAGAGAGAGAGTGTGTGTGTGTGTGTGTGTGTGTGTGTGTGTGTGTGTGTGTGTGTGTGTGTAAGTTTCAGGAAAAATAATATTAATGAAAGGAAGTTTCCTGAGTTGTCTTAGCCTAGAATTCATCACACTTCGCGATGGCATTATTCCTCTGGGACAATTCACAGGAGAATTCTGAAGAGTTCACAAATAAGAATCTTGTTGTGTTCTGGAATTTAGGTATACCTTGACTTCTGCTGATTTTAACTGGTTTGGATGCTGAGATTTAACTTTGTTTTAAGCCAAAAGTCGAAAGGAGCAAGCCCAGTAACTAAATGCTGCTCTCTGGAATAGCCTGAAGATGTCCATTTCAAGTTGCTGGACTGTCTAAATCACTTAGAAGCACCGCACCTCCTCAAACAGACCCGCGTAGCCAAATTTCTGATGCTAGATTTGGAGGAGCAAAACATATTTCTGGATTTCTGAAAGCATTCAAGAGAAGTAACAGGAAAATGCTGCGTTCTATTAGTAGGTGTGTACATGTGCGGCTTCTCTATTGTGTGAATCTTTAAACTGGTCCTCTCTGTGGGATCATTTTCTTTCGGGTATAAATATGTTCAGGTTTCTCCACTCTTAAAACAACATCAAAGTAAAAATAGAAATTAAAAATCATCTCTTCCACCAAATATTTCTTTTTAGCTGCAGCACTACCTCTCTTCTTGCTTTCATAACCAACATGCTTACAGCACCTTCTATGTCTGCAAACTGTTTTGCCTTTTCTGATTCATCCCTTAAATCCCCTGTAGCCTGGCCTTGTCTCTACCCTTGGCCAAGATGGGCAGTGTTCTCCTATGTGTTAGTTTCAAAATGCCAGTTCTTCCCTTATGTGATCTTACTGAGTACTACTGCACTTCTAATTCCACCGACCACTCCTCTTATCTCACACCTTATCCTCTCTTGGGTTTATAACACTGATCACTCCTAATTTTTCTTCTCCCTCTCTGCCCTGTCCTTAGTTTTCTTCAGGCCCTTCTCATGCTATTTGGTTATTATACACTGATTTCCCAGGAACCTACCCCTATACTTTTCTTCCAATCACTCTATACACACTTTCTGGAGAGGCTCATTCACTTGCATGGTAGCAATCACTACCATTCCCCAGTTCCTCAAAAGCAGCCTAAGTGGGGCAAATCTTCACATGCTACTACTTTCTTAGGAAGTACAATCTCAGAAAAGCATGAATGAGCAAAAAGGAAAATGAGTAAGGGAAGGAGTAAGAACAAACACAGCTGCAGTTTTGTGAAAAACACAACTGATTTTTCTCTCACAGTTCGCTTCAAAAAGGCTGTATATAATCCTATGTGTCTGGACAGTGTCCTATGCATCTTCAAATCCAACATATGCAACTTTAAATTGAACATCTTCTTCACCCTTCCAGTCTCAATATCTGCTCCTCCAACAGCATGTTATTTTTCTGTGAGTGTTACTTAAATGACTTGCCAATGCTTTCAGGATAAGGGTGGAAGTGCCTAGCATAACATGATCTGAACTTGACTTCCACTTCAGCTATACTTTGCTCCATTCCTCTTTTTAAGCTTCGAGCTTTAGCCACATCGAATGACCTGTAAGTTTCTCCAGCGTGTTGTGTCTTGTTATGGCATTCTTCCTCTGCACATGCTCTTTATACTAATTATAATGTCCCCCTCCCTCAACTTCTTCTTCTAACTTATACCTGCTCATCCTGCCAGACTTATACCCGCTTCCCAAAAAATCTTAACCTCACCCAGTCCCCTTCCTGCCATATGGGCTCAACACCCTTACCATTTGCTCTCTTTACGTGCTAACACTGCACTTCTCACACACCGTACTGTGAAAATATTTTTTAACAAACATAAGTGAATGGCTAATTTTACCTGTACTTAACTGGGTAAAGGGATGCCTAGATAGTTGGTAAAATATTATTTCTGGATATACCTGTGAAGGCGTGTTGGAAGAGATTTGCATTAAAATTGATTGAACGCTTAAAGAAGATCTGCCCTCATCAATGTGGGCAAGCATCATCCAATCTATTGAGGGCCTGAATAGAGCAAAAGGGGAGAAAGGGGAGACTTGCTCTGTTTGACGTGAGACATCTTCTATCATGTAGCTCCTATATGTGTATTTCCTATTGGTTCTGTTTCTTTGGAGAACTCTGAAAATACAGTAAGTCTTGGAGATTTCCTATTTGCAGGCACTGTTTAACCAAACTTGCCAAATCTTGGGTGCCTGGGAAGGCTGAGTAAGCCAGTGCCTGTGAATAAATTAGGCTATGCTAACAACAACAAAAAGAGGTACTGGATGATTTTCCAGCACTCGGATTGTGTCAGGCAGAGTGCTAAGTATTTTACATATATAATCAAGTTGTCAAAAAATTAGTTTTGGGATAGTCTATTTGCATTCCTTTTGCAGACCCAGGTTAAACCACAGGCAAAGGTATCCCTGTGATCAGGATCAGATTTCCTTTCCAGCATTCCCTGCTGCTGTTCCAGGACTCTTTCTCCTACTAAGAGCTAATATTTATTGTGCTCTTACTATGTTTGAGCCAGGCACTGAGCTAAGCCTATTAATCTTCACAACAACCTGATGTGATAAAGACTATTATATCCCTTTGCTGCAGAGGAGAAAAATATAGCGCAGAGAGATAAAGTAACTTTACCAGGATATATTTATGGTAAGTGCTGGAGCTGGGATTTCATTATAGACCCCAGATTCCAGAGCCTGCACACCACTCGACATACCATTCCTATAGCCAGATGATATTGTGGTTGAAGGCATAAGAAAATACAGGAATTGAGAAACCTGGCTTCTGGTCTCTGTTCATTTTTATTAAGCTACAAACCTTTGTCGTGATCACAGGAACTCAGGTTCCTCATCTATCAAAAGTGTGGAGTTTAATTCTGATATTCACTATGCTTTCTTCTGACTTCTATTTTGGTGACTCTCTTCTAAATGTTAAACTGAGCGTCACAAGCTCAATGGGAAAGGGAATCATCCATGTAGTCTTGACAGCCAAAAAACCCATTTGTAAAAGATTAAAGAAAAAAAAAAGAGCCATTCACCAGAAAAGTGACTGGACAGGTACAGGCCCACACACCTTATACCAGGAATCCAAATGTCCCTTTGTATTGGCCTATTCTAAATGACTTCACTGGTGCTTTTTAAACCAGTTTATTATGGAAACAGTTTATAAAATTATTCTTCCTTTGTTCAGTTCTCTTGAATTTTTATCTTTTACTTGTTTTGCCAGTTAGATAAATAAAGTTACTTTCCAGAACTACTCGGGCACATCCTTCAGGGGACTGAACATCCACAGGGAAGCCACTTTGTAGCTCGTGTCTCTGAAGATGAGGACCCCCATGCTAAGGAAAACACCAAACACCATATTTCCAAGGATACATTTAGGAAAAAAATATGACTCCAAAAGAAAGCATTCTGTGTGACACAGTCTGTATCTTCCCAATCACCCTAATTGTGAGATCATGGTTGTAAATCTTACCTAAGCAACCCCCAAAAGTAGGGATGTTGTGAGGGAGGTGAAAGGAAGAATTAAGTGTATGTGTACAAGGGTCCCTTTCCAATGGAGGTCTCTAAATTTTGCAATTAATGAAAGATTAAGAGCTCTGGCTTCAAGCCCTGACTTTCAGTCCGGGCTGAATTAGCTACACAGCCTCCGATGTCTCCTCCTCTCTCTGAGTCTCTGATTATCTACAAAACAGGTAGCTGGAAAAAAATGAGCTCTTAAGTTCCTCATAGTTCTAAGCATTTTATAATGCTGATTTTTGCTAAGGCTCCAGAATTTGAATTTAGTTTGTAATCCCAGATATTGCCACTAAAATGTTTTTTGTTCAGCCGGTTTCATAAGCTCAGAATTTCACACTTAGTACAAAACATAATAAAGACAAACAAAACAAAACCCTAACAAACAAAAATCCCTCCTATCCCTGTCATTGAGTTTAAAGATGAGGAAGTGGGCTGCCGGGGATTGTCTGGGTAAACTGCAGTGTGATTGCCTTGTCCTAGCTTGGGACCCTCTTCTCTTGGATCAGAACCAGACCAGCTTTACGAGGAAGCCAGTTGCCTCTCTACATTTCATCTGAGTTACATTTGAATGAAAAAATTGCAAATAAAACCCCAAAAAGGTTTTTTTTTTTTTTTTTTTAGAAGTCAACAAATTGCTATAACTAAAAGGTTGTTTGGGCTCTGAATCAACTTTATTTCTTGTCTTTTTGCTCTTTTGAAAATAAAAAATCTCATTTCCAGCTCATAAAGTAGCATTAGTTCTTATTATTCCATACATTAGAAGTCAACTGGTAATTCATACAAATTAAATTAGTTATTTTGCATTTAATTTACTGACGACAAACTATAGGATTCAGCAGTTTGGCTCTGATAACCTTTAAAATGTATTAATTTCACCAGTGATTTACATACGGCTTTATTTCCCACTGCTATAGCTTCATTCTCCAAAGCAGAAATGCCCCATGGTTTTTCAATTTGTTACCTAATCAGCACAATATATTCCTCCTTTTCTTCCTTTTATATTGTCTCCTAAATTTGAGGCTTCAATATTTGAAGAAATTGTACCAAGAAATCTCACATGGCTTTTCTATTTCTGGGAACCTTTAAAGGAATAAACTGAGAAAAATTATTACATTTAACTAGTGGTACTGCTTGCAAACACAGCAATCTTAAGATGATTGCATTCAAATGAATTTTTTTTCAAATCATGATACTCGGACATTTCAAAAATATTTCCGCAAATCCACCTAAAGCTCCTAATATCAATATATCAAAATCCTTGGGAACTACACCAATGACAAATATTGAAGTTCTGAAAAGCAGTTTCCTAAGGCGATTCTGATGAGGCATACTGTGTGACAAAAGCCATTCTCTACTCCCTAAATGCCCCTGTTCTGGCACCAGATGGAGGAAGTAAATTCTCTCCAACCTTGCCCTTCTTTATTGTTATCTCCAGGTTAGAGGACCCCAGAGACAACTGGGGTGAAGCCACAGTTAAAAAAAAAAAAAAACAAAAAAAAAAACTCAAGCTTTGCTAGTCAGACAAAAATCCAGTTTCTTTAACTTACTATAATTCTATGAGCATCATAACTATATACTTCACATCTAGTTAAACCTCTGGCAAAAAACAAAAGACACTTTTTCAAATTTTAAGATAATTTTGGAGGTGTTTGTCTTGCCTAAAGGCAGTGAAATCAAACTGTATATTGGGAGTGAAAATATTCTATTTTTCCAAACTCAATTCAACAAAAGTGCTTATCTCACAGGAAAAAAAAACACAGCGATGAGCTGCTAGGAGCTACCAAAGTCCCCACCACAAGTGTCCGGTGCTCCATGTTGGGGGTGTAGAACATATGGCTGAATCAAGGGGGTGGATGCTGGGGGGCAAGAGTTTGGGAAGAAATGAAGGTGTATTTGGAATTTTGTACTGGGCAAAGATAAGTGTTACAGAGAAAATGGGAAGAGATTTGGCCATTTGAGTAGAAATATCTACTTTCTAATATGCCTTGGAAAGTTGACAAACAAGAAACCTTCAAGGGAACTCTTCTTTGAGGGCTGCCCTAGAGAAACTTGTTTCGAATGTAAAATGAAAGAACAAATATGACAACAACAGTAACAGCCTTAAAGAGATTCAGTAGTCTATAGGGATGAAATGCAGTCAGCCTTCCATATCCATGGGTTCTGCATTCGTGGATTCAACCATCCCTGGATAAAGGCATTCAAAAATAAATTTTAAAAACAACAATACAATAGTAAAAATAAGAAACACTACAGTGTAACAACTATTTACATGGCATTTACATTGTGTGAGGTATTATAAGTATGTAGAGATGATTTAGAGTATATGAGAGAATGTGTGCAAGTTATATGCAAATACTATGAGATTTCTTTATCAGGGACTTGAGCACTGGCAGATTTCAGTGTCTGTCGGGGGGTCCTGGAAACAATTCCCTGCAGATACTGAGGCACAGTGGTAATACTCATAAAAAGTCCTTCCTCTTAAGTCATCGTATTCTTTTAATTGTGTTGTATTTGTTATATCTATTCTTCACCATGTTTGAGTTCTTCTGACACTGAATCTGTGAGGTAAAAATATATAATGTACTATAAGTTTTATTCATAACAAAATAAGACATAACATGATATAAGCTATGAAACATTACTTTTATATTACTAAATTTGCTTTTTTATTTATTTGCATTTCTTATGAAATACAGTTTCTTATGTAAATGTTTCAATTTTCTTTGGGCACTGTTTTATAAACAATCCCCTTATCTTTTTCTTAATGTTTATTTTTATGAAAGAGGCTCTGGTTTTATTTATTTGTTGATATTGTGTGACATTTAAGCCAACTCCATTTCTTACGCCTTCTTTTATTGTAATTCACATTTTCTGACTTAGTAGCTATTCTAGATGAATGTTAGAAACCATGTTTTTTTCATTTTCCATTTTCCAAATAAACTCTCTTGGTTGATTACTATTCTTTTTTTTTTTTTTTTTTTTTTTTTTTTTGCTTTGTATTTTACATTCTCACATTTCCAATACAAATAAAAAGAGAAACAAAGATTACAACTTTGACTTAACTAGAATCTATGCTTAATCGAAGTGATGAATTTGTTTTCAGTTCCCCCCAAATCCTCACTGTATCTCCAGTTTCTAGAACAGTATCTGGCACACAGTAGGCAGCCAAACATATTTTTTAAGGAATTAATTATTAAAAACACTCCCGAGATCAGTTGATCCATGAATCTTCCCAAGGCCAGTCCAGGAATGGTGCCAGTCCAAATGGTCTGCACCAAAGTGAAGCGGGTGGGGATTTTGCTAAGCAGAGCTGAAAGCAGTCTAATGAATCCTATCCCCAAAGGGAAGCTAGAGGTCAAAGCCATTGTAAAATATCATTTTACCTAGAGTGTAGATAGAGTGCCAGTTCTTAGCCTCTGCCTCAATGTTCCATCCTGCTTTTATTAATTGGGCATGTCCCATTAATTTCTAAGGCATGGCAACATCTATGATTTCACTGATCATAATGTGGGTAAAATCAATCTGAAGAGCAAGACTGTATCATATTTTTGAACCAAACAAGTGACTTTTAAAGTGTAACTGGGAGAGCAAAAAAATACCAGTGAAAGGAATTAGAAGTAAGCCGCTAACCCAGGTCATTACTTTAAGATTGCATAGTAAATTCTCAGTCCAGGTGACTTGTATTATTTATTGCACTGAAAAGAAAACAATGTATGTATTAATCAAACAGTATAACATCATTCTTAAAAATATATGTATAAGCCTCATGATGAGCATTTGAAATATTTGCCTTTTAAAGTTACATATTCTAAAATAATATCCAATTTACTCAGTACAAGTAAGGATATAGATTATTGAAGTATTTGTATTTTATTTAAACTCTTTTATGCAAAATATGCGTGTTTATCAGAAACTAACCTCTAGAATGTCTGACCTAATAGATTTTGGATATATCTCTGTGAGACTGCATTAGTTTGTTATGGTAATACAAGCCAAAGTTTAAATGTATAACATGGTTAAGAAAGATACCTTTAGTTATTCATTTAGTTAGTTATTTATTTAGAGAAAAAGACCATGTTCTAGTGCTTAAGGAAATTGATTTGCAAACAAGCACCCTACATCTTGCTTTAGTCTCTATTTTTGGCATTTTATGTAGTCTTAGGCAACCACCTTTGCAGTTTGTCCTTAGTGCCTGCATTTGGAGAAGCTTCCTGCCAAGGAGATTCCAGGAGTCAAATCAGGGAAGTTCTGACACAAGATTCTGGTGGGAATCGGCACAACTAATTCTTGCCGTAACACAAAAAGGTTTCTAAAATGTGAAGATGACTTCTACACTACCAGCTGTTCCAAATGTGTCAGATTATTTTCCATCTGCTTATGAGTGGGAGCAATGGGGAAAAAGGCCTCTCCTTTGTGCACAATTTGCAGCATTAAAATGTCTAGTCATAATGTTGACGTTTCTGTGATTGTAGTATAGTCGTCTTCCACGTAATGACATTTTGGTCAACAATGGACTGCGTGTATAATGGTGATCCCATAAGATGATAACAGAGCTAAAACTGTCCCTATCGCCTGGGGACGTTGTAGCTGCCATAACATCATAGCCCAATGCATTACTCACTGGTTTGTGGTGATACTGGTGTAAACAAGCCTACTGTGCTGCCAGTTGCATAATAGTCTAGCATATATAACTATGCTTTCCTTTTTCTTTTTTCATGTTTAATGTATCCAACTGATTCATTAAGGTTTTCTTTTCATATTTAATGTAATAGCACATGCAATTATGTACAGTACATAATACTCAATAATAATAATGAATAATTATGTTACTGGTTTATGTATTTACTATACTATACTGTTTAGCATTATTTAGAGTATATTCCTCCTACTTATAAAAATTATTAAACTGTAAAACAGCCTCAAGTGGGTCCTTCAGGAGGTATTCAGAAGAAAGCATTGTTACCATAAGAGAGGACACGCCTTGCTTGTTATTGTCCTTGAAGACCTTCTGACAGGACAAGATGTAGAGGTGGAAGACGGTGATATTGATGATTCTGACCCTGTATAGGCCTAGTCTAATGTGTGTGTTTGTGTCTTACTTTTTAACAAAAGATCTTAAAAAGTAAAATACATAAATAAAAAATTTTAAAACAGAAGAATGCTTATAAAATAAGGATATAAAGAAAGAAAATACTTTTGTACAGCTGTACGATGCATTTGTATTTTAAGCTAAGTATTATTACAAAAGAAACAAAACTTTTAAAAACTTAAACAATTTATAAGGTAAAAAGTAATAGTATGTTACTGTTAATTTAGTATTGAAGAAAAAAATCTCATGTAAATTTATTGTAGAAAAAAAACCTCATCTAAATTTATTGTAATTTAAGTGTACAGCATTTGTAAAGTCAACAGTAGTATACAGTAATGTCCTAGGCCTCCTCATTCACTGTGAAGACCACTAGGCCTTCACTCACTCACTGACTCACCAAAAGCAAATTCCAGTCCTGCAAGCTTCGTTCATGTAAAGTGCCCTATAGAGATGGACCACATTTGATCTTTTATGCAGCATTTTTACTCTATGTATTCTACATTTAGATGTGTTAAATATACTTGCGTTATAATTCCTTGCAGTACACATTATTACATTGTGTTACCACTGCTTGCAGCATTCAGTATAGAAATATGCTGTATAGGCTTGTAGCCTAGGAGCAAGAAGCCCTGACATATAACCTAGTATATGCCTGGGCTATACTGTCTCAGCTTGTATAAGTGCACTCTATGATGTTCCCACAACAATGAAATCACCTAACAATGCATTTCTGAGCACCTATCATCATTATAAGCTACACATGACTGTATGCAACATTTTTTTTTCCTTTCACCCAGACTGGCGTGTAGTAGTGCAAAAACAGCTCACTGCAGCCTTCGTCTCTGGCTCAAGTGATCCTACCCGCTCAGCCTTCCCAGTAGCTGGGACTATAGCCGCACGCCACCACACCCAGCTAATTTTTGTAATTTTTTAGAGTTGAGGTTTTGCTGTGTTGCTTGGGCTGGGCTCGTCTGGAACTCCTTTTAATGGCAAAAGACGCAATTACTCTTGTACCAACCTAATATATGTGCTTTAGAAATAGAATCGATGCTGTTTCACTTAGTTGACAACTCCTGCTTATTCTTTAAAGCCTATCTGTTACAACAGACCTGTATTCTAAAGCAGAGGTCCCAAGCACAGATACTTCCTTTTTTTGTGGTATCCCTGTGGTTTCTATATTCCTGGATTATGGCATTCATGCAACTACTTATATAATGGCTTTCCCCACTTCTACTTTCTTTTGCCCTTAGTTGAGATTTGGGATTATGTTATTCAGTGATATTCATCTCCACATTTTGCCTATCACACAAGAGACACAAGGTAAATTTGTTTTACTTATTGAACATGCCACAATTTTATTTTTATTCTCAGAATCAAATTCTGTTTTCTTGTATGTAGGCAGATGCTGTAGTCTAAGGGTTAGCAACCTTTTTCTGTAAAAGGCCAAATAGTATATGTTAGCAATTGTGAGCCATAGGGTCTCTGTTGCAGTTACACAGCTCTGCTATTGTATTGCAAAAGCAGCCATAAACAGTATCTAAATGGATGAGCTTGGCTTTTTGCCAATAAAACTTTATTTACAAAAACAGGCAGTGGGCTGACTTTGGTCTATAAGCTATAATTTGTCAATTCTTGCTTTAGTCTACTAAAGAGATTCTCTCTCTACTCCTTGCCCTCATTTTTCTTTCTTCCTACAATGTGTTTCCCTAATGCTACCATGAGTTCCTGTCCTCATTCTCTCTTCTTTTGTCATCTGGTAAATTCATTCTTAAATATTAAGACTCCATTCCATCAGAACCTCCTTTATGAAATATGTCTTGACCTCCTTAAAAAGCATTGACCTTTCTCTCCTTTGGGCTTCCACCATGGCTCTCTGTTACATGATGGATCACATCTAATGACATTCACTTGTGTAAATTTCTGTCTGTTGTTTTTGACTGTGAATGCCTGGTGGTTAGAATTGGGTAATTAATCTGAGTATCCCTATTACCTAGCATATGTCTGGCACACAGTAGGTATCCCATAAATGTCTGCCAAATTTTTAGAAATAATTGATTATTACCTGGGATCCAGAGTACTTAGAGATAGATTATAAAGGATGAATATATAATTTCAAATAGGTGTTACACTTTTTCATTTATATTTGCTAGATTTGCAAAGTCAACAACTAGCCCGTAATGTAACCAATTATGTCATGAAGCAGCCAGCATTTCAATTTCTTCCATTAGGATAGAAATCACATCCTTTCATTGAAAAAATATGCAACTGGGATAAAAGTGAATTCCAAGTCTCAGGGATAGCAATTAGCAAAATCAGTGTCTGGGGCACTGCCTGTATGTAATTGGACTCATGGACTATTGCCTGTAACAATTGCAATAACAATATCTAGCACTTGCCTTGCTCAAGCTGCTTTGTACAAAATAATCCATTAGAGCAGGCTTATAGATCCAACAGCAACATACCACACCCCTAAGTAAACTCTGAGCTGTTGTCTGTGCTGAATTTTATTGCTCTTGATGGGCTGCACTTTTCAATATGCTGCTTCCCACATCTGTGGCCCTATTTCTAAGAACAGAAAGGATATGTGGAGCTTACTTTCCTAGTCAGAAATTTTACTTTTTTAGCATAGTCACGCCTACAAATCTCAGGACACTTGTGTCTCTGAGAAAGAGTTGAGCATCTCCTTTTTATTGTTTTTTTCTTAAGTATTGATGAGAAATTACTGTGCAATTCTGGTTGGGCTTTCACTATGGAAATAGAATGGATTTTGAAAGCTCTGCCGAATACTAGCAGGTTAGCACTGTCTAGAAGGATATTTTAGGTCTGATTTAAGTTAACACCTACCCTGAATTCCTCAGAATTGGCGTTTATATCTAACTTTCATTGCCACTTGCACTCAGGTGATTCTTAATCTATGTCCTTAGTCTTAATTACTCTCTGAGCACCAGATCCTAAATTTAGACAATACCATACAGAAACCAATTCAGAGCTTATTTAATTTTCTCAGCTCAAAACCAAGCTAAATCTTCAAGGTGTCTCTAGGAAGAAAGCCAACTCTGTCACTCACTAGCCAGAAAACACTTCCTGTGTCCATCTCATTCCTCTGTGAGACTCCCCATTCCTATTCAAATCTCCCCATTATCCTTCTAAGAGAGAGAAAGTAGAGAATTTGTTAAGAGCGAACTCCGGAGTCTGTTGGATGCCCAGTTAATGCAAACACAGGATGTCCAGTTAAATTTGAATTTTAAATAAAGAATAAATGATTTTTAGTATAAGTATTCCCCCGAATTGCAGAGTAATTAAGCATCCTCTCTTATTATTGTGTTGCTCCGCCAAATTGCAAGGAACATACTTATACTAAGAAATTACTCATTGTTTATTGAAATCCAAATGTAACTGAGTGTCCTGTATTTTTATTTGTTAATTTTCACAATCCTGAATTCTACCACTAATCACCTAAGCTTGCCAAATTTCTTTGCCCTTCTGCTGAATGGCTACAATAAGGGTACCTACCTTCCTAAGGTACTTAACCATGTAACATGTTAAAACAGTGCTTGGCACACAGTGAGTGATTAATAAGTGTTCGCTAATTTTATTATTCTGATAATCTAGAGAAGGGATGGACAAACTTTTTGTAAAGGGCAAGATGCGAATATTTTACACTTTACAGGCCATATGGTCTCTTTTGAAACTACTTGACTCTGAGACTGTAGTGTGGAAGCAGCCATAGACAGTTTCTAAACAAATGGCAATGATCATGTTGCAATAACAATTTATTTATAAAAATTGGCAGTGGACTGAATTTAACTGGTGGACTAGAATTTGCCACGATCTAGATTAAAACTCTATCCACTATATATTTTATAACATTTATCCACTTCTATTAAAATATTATTGCCCCACCCTCTTTCATTACATCTATTCAAAAGAAACTTCTGATGGATCACTATTGCCTAATTATCTAATAATTCTAATACTACCTTATATTTAGATAGAGTGTGTGTCTTTTTTTTTTTTTTTTTCCTGAGATGGAGTCTCGCTCTGTTGCCAGGCTGGAGTGCAATGGCATAATCTCAGCTCACTGCAACCTCCAACTCCCCGGTTCAAGCGATTCTTCTGCCTCAGCCTCCTGAGTAGCTGGGATTATAGGCACGCACCACCACACCCAGCTAAGTTTTGTATTTTTTTAATAGAGACAGGGTTTCACCATGTTGGCCAGGATGGTCTCGATGCCTTGACCTCATGATCCGCTCACCTCAGCCTCCCAAAGTGCTGGAATCACAAGCATGAGCCATCGCGTCCGGCCGAATGTGTCTCATTTTTTAAAGTGCTTCAGATGAATATAGCTAGTGAGAGTCTAATGATACCTGTATATGTATGTGCACATGTACATGTGTATTGTGTATTTCATTCTTCACAGCAGTATCATGGAGTAGGTTAGTATAAACTTTTCCCTTATATTTCTTGATTTTTTTTTCTTTTGTAGATTCTATTTTTTTTCTTCTATGCATTATCTTTCACTTTCTCCCACAGTCTCCTGTAAGTCTTCTATATTGCAGTCAACCTGGAAAATTTGCTATTTCCTGAAGATCTTCCTGCCTTTCATCTGTACAGCTTTCTGCATGTTCTTTCTGTATTGTGATATGTTTTCTATCCCTTCTCTCCATGTAATAGTCTGTATATTCATAGAACTAGTAGAAACCTAGAAAGACCATGTTTCTAAAACAGGAACCTAGAGGTTGTCTGTACTCTCCTCATTTTAAAACTGTGGGTGAGTGTATGTATATTTATATATACTTGTATATGTACATAAATTCCAGCCAGTTTGCACCTTCCTGTTTATCCCCTTTGAAGTCATATCAGTTCTTTGTCCAATGTTTGAGAAATAAGATACCAATGTGCCAAGATCCAATTTGGCATCATGTTTCTCGATACTACCCTGATTGCTGTTGTCACTGAGTGACTGTGGCTCAGCACACTAATAGCTTTGCAACAAAGAAGGCTTAAAACCAGAAGAGAAGTCAGTTCTTTAAAGAAAAATTTAAAACAGTTGAGAAATTAGAAGCCCTCTCTTATTATTGTATTGCTCTCCTTTCATCTTTAGCCTTCTGATGTTTTCTTTTCATTTCCTCCTTGATGCTCTGAATGTATTAACAGACATTTTAATGAGATGTGGCTAGGTCTAGCCCTGGCCAATAATTAACTCCTTCTTCTCTGTCAGACTGTAAGCATTTTCTGGCATTTCTAGCCTCCAGGAGTTTAAGTCTGGGACTTCAGTAAGAAAGTGTATATCACCTTCACAATTTCCAGGATAAGCTGCTTCTCAATCAGCAGTGAAGAATTCCACTTAAGAAGGCAACTTCAGATAGATTCCGGGAATGGGGAAACAGAAAAAGCAGGAAGATAGAGGCTCAAATACAAAGGCAATTTTTGACTGGCTTGGAAGAAGTATGATGTGACTTAAAGAGAAGATGAGGCTGAGGAGAAGATTGCCACAACAATCACCACAGACAGCGAGAGACATATAGTCCCAAAGTCTCAAGTGAGACAGGGATTGAAAACATTAATCTACAATCCTCCTCATCAGAAATTAAATTTCACAAAGGGGAATGTGGAAGAGATAAAGTTTAAAGTTCCAATACAAGAATCCTATTTTTCCTCCAGAAATATAGGTTAAGAATTTGACGAGTTTTGCCAAATGTGTATGCATGTTCTGTATCTCTGCACAACTCAGAAATCATTGATTACGTGACATTTTGAAATGGTTCAATTAGGCAGCTCAAAATGCCTGCAACATGAATTATACAAACATTGCTGAGAGAGTCTCCGTTTTAGTTTTAAAGCTTTGCTGGTTATATTCCTTTTCCTTCTTCAAATCACTGTGCTTTCACATGAAAAGCACATTACTCTTTCTCATAAACATACCTCAATGAAAGCTTCAGAGCATTTTGCCATTACCTACAATTTTTAATACTAGGGTTTCAGAATATTTAAGCAGTGAGGAGCCCAGTTGTCCTCATCAGTTCAAGAGAAAGTTTAGAAGGCAAGAAGTTTTCATACAATCTGGTTTCACAGCCTCATCTGCACCCTAAGGATCTTTTCTGTAAGGTGATAGCTAATGAAGATTCCACAGAACACAGCAGATTGCTGGGCAAAAGGACTTGGAGCAATGGAACAAG
The DNA here is from genome assembly GCF_024542745.1 of Macaca thibetana thibetana. Taxonomy (NCBI): domain Eukaryota; kingdom Metazoa; phylum Chordata; class Mammalia; order Primates; family Cercopithecidae; genus Macaca; species Macaca thibetana. The sequence goes on along the minus strand of NC_065578.1, from coordinate 97,799,302 downwards.
AAGCTTAACGGTTCCCAAGGGTCACAAATCAGAGGCGTCCCTACAAATCACAAGCACCCCATTGGGAGTGCTAGCTCTGGCAACAGGAATGGCTGCATTGACCCTATGGTGATTTGGGCCCTGCTCTTCTGCACTCTTCTTCCTTCTCAGCCTGTTGTGTGAAACTTCATTGGTGTTTGGTTTCCTGGCTTACTTTTCCCCTTCCAATTAGCACTTCCATTTCTTTGCTGAGAAATAACATCTCTTTCCTTTGGACAGATTCCAGTGTGGCTAAAATCAGGTGTCCTGTCCAGCCGTGTCTTAACGTACAAGGAGGCACATGACCCAACCTAAGCCAATCACTAGTTCTGGCTTAGAATGTGAAGGATAAGTACATGACACATAAATAGAAATGGTAGGAGGGTCCATTCATCCCACACCCCAGCAGCAGGACTTGCAGCCTTTCCCACAGTCTCAGATTCACAGACTTTAGAAACACCACCGTGCCTGCGGTACACCCCTGATGGCAGCAGCCACCTGTCTGGAGTGGCTGCTGAATAGACACTGGCTGCAGCAGGGGAGGAGTGGCCAAGGTTGCGTACTTTGCAAAGTCAGCGGGGTTGGGGAACATATGGGAGCCCCACCCCCTACCAAGTTGACAGGGTGGGAGCCCCATGCTCCTGGGCACAGCTGCAGCCTCCCAGCCACAGCTCCAGACCTGGGCATCCCTGCACTCTCAGGGCTCCGGAAGCCTCCCTTCCCCCACAGGCTTGGAAGTACTGGCTCCTGCTCCATAGCCTTGTCCCACTCCCAGGGCCTGCTCTGAGGCAGAGCAAAGTCGTGGCTGTGTCCGAATACTGTTGGAACCTGGTCAGGTGTGTATGCGCTTGGGTTAGTGCTAACATGCCAGCCCCCTGCCACCACGGTCCCCTCCAGACTTTGAGCACAAAGACAGGAGGGAGGCCGATGCAAGGCTGAGGTCAGCTCAGCATCGGCCTGTATATGTCCCTGGGCAGGAACAGCCTAGGTGCTGCCAATGGCATGTTGATGACAGCAGGAGACAGACAGGCTCCTGGGTGGAAAGGGGAGCCTCCCCGGTGATGTCCCACCTTCATGCCACAGGTACAGCTTGAAGCCTGGAGGCCAGGCTGCCAGTTCTAGATGGAGTCCGTGGCCTAGAGTAAGAACTTACTGTGCTTTTTCTGGTCCCGCCCACAGCTGCCCAGACCAATCAGCATGCGCTGCCTCCCTTCTGAGCACATAAAAAGCCTGGACTCAGCCAGACATGAACAATCATTGGGACTATGTGCCTGTGGAGGAAAGGTACCCACTGTGGATCTCCTGAGGGCTGTTCTACTGCTCATTGAAGCTCCTCTCCATCTTGCTTTGCCTCCAGTTGTTCACATGCTTCATTCTTTCTAGACTCGAGACAAGAACTCTGGACCTGTCAGTTGGTTGGGCTGAAAGAGCTGTAACACAAACATAGGTGAAATGTGTCTCCCTGCTCCTTGCTACATCATGGGCAATGAGAAGGAAAGAAGAGCTGCGATCCTTCAGGAATCCTAGGCCTAGGGGCTCCTGGAGCCAGGACTGTGATACCCTCTTTGGGGCTCTGTGGTTCCTGGCATCTCCAAGCTTCCGGGTCCTGCTGTGTTCCCCTCATCCACACATAGGTGCCCTCAGCAGAAGCTGTGTGTGGTACATCTGGTCCAGCTGCAGGTTTGCATAAAGCTGGCACCTGTGCCTGCACCTGGAGCTGCCCGCCCTGCTACAGCAGCAGGTGTGCCTGGCTGTGCACAGTGGCCAGACCCTGCACTCACTCACCCACACACCCCTTACTGCTCCATGCCTGATTCTCTCTTGGCAGGTGTGGGATCCAGGTCAGTAGTGTGAGCTGAGTGCAGCCTGCCAGGCCGAGTGGGCAGAATGAGTCCAATGGTCATGAGCAATACTCAGGCAGAAGGCACCACCAGTCACAGAGGTTTCCTCCTGGTTAGGAGACACCCCCAGGATCTCATGATAATCCCACACCTGATTTCTAGCATTCCTATAGATTCTATGAGCCTCCAGTATCCCTAAAAAATACTTTCTTTCTCAAAAGTTAGTCAAAATGAGTTGCTCCTGCTACAAGCAAAGAAATCAACTGACAGGTCCAAGTTTGTGGTAAGAAATTGCCAAGAAGCATTTACTGTACTCTTAGGGAAATTGTGTGTGTGTGTGTGTGTGTGCATGTGTGTCTATCTGTATATTAGTTTATTTTCATGCTGCTGATAAAGACATACCCAAGACTGGGCAATTTGCAAAAGAAAGAGGCTTAATTGGACTTACAGTTCCACGTGGCTGTGGAAGCCTCACAATCGTGGTGGAGGCAAAGAGGAGCAATTCACATCTTACATGACTGGCAGCAGGCAAAGAGAGAGAACTTGTGCAGGGGAACTCCTCTTTTTAAAACCATCAGATCTCGTGAGACTTATTCACTATCACAAGAACAGCGCAGGAAATACTTGCACCATGATTCAATTACTTCCTACTGGGTCTCTACCACAACAGGTGGAAATTCAAGATGAGATTTGGGTGGGGACACAGCCAAGCTATATCACTGTGCATGTGTATATGATGAAGAAAAAGATGGGTACAGCAACATTTTCATCTGGAACTTATAGAAACCAGCACACAAAGGTGAAGTTCTTTAAGCTCTGCCCAGCACAAGAAAACACTACGGCTATGCATTTTCATGCTTCCCCAACAAATTAGAAGGAAGAAGTCATGGGAGATTGCTCAATCATGTAATGTCACTTCCTCCCTCTTTGAAACACCACCAGGAGCTGTTAACAGAATATTCTTGGTTTTTAACATGGCGTACAGTAAGAATAGCTTGAAATAAAGTAGGAGCTCGTTGCCTTTAAGTCCTAGGAAGGTGAAATCTCATTAATGGTTGCTGCTTTACCCACATTCACCTGCATTTTATTGCCCTCCGTTCTTATGCCTATCTTCCAAAAATCTCCCTAGTGTTGGAGTACTGGGGTTCCACTGGGGCATGTGCTTTCATTAAACCTCCACTTGCACAGGCCAAACCAACTCTTCAAAGCCCCCAGCATGAAATTCAAAAGAAAAGGAATATCCAAATTTAAGTACTTTCTTTCAATTGTTTTCTCTACCTTTTCCTCTCTCAACAATTTGATTAGAGAAGTTTCCTACTTTAAATGGCATTCCTTTTCTGGAAAAAAAAATGCTTAAAGAAGGGAAATATTTAGGAACTCCAGATTTCTTTTTACTTTACCACTAATTGCTGTGTAACTCTGGGTGACACAATGATTCTAGAAAATGGAAGTGACATTATTAAAGATAAATTAAAGTTTTTTAAAAGTTGCATTGGATTGCAATTTAAAGAATATTTGGGAAACTCTTGCCTGTCTTTGATTTAGGGTGGAAAAGGGGAGGTGAGGAAGTGCTAACCATGAAAATTTTTATGTAAAAGTTGAACAACTCCCTGCTCAGGAAGAATTAAAAGAATGGCTTATGAAATAACCTTAATATAACTCGTAGAACTAGATAATAAATAACATTATTCACCAGGAAATTTCTTAGAAAATATTGGTTCTTTGCACTGAGCCACATTTTCAAAGCTTCCTGTGGTTATTTCAAGAAAAAAAGAGTCATAGGTTGCTCACTGCACTAAACACATCCCTAAGCAGCACATCCCCATGTTAAAGTTGGACATGTGAGTTATTTTAGTGCCACTCCAAATACTTTGACATGGAGCATGCAGTTGTAGTATGTTTATATGTGGAATATAATAATTCAGAAACAATAATCTTAAATGTACAAGAACAAAGTGGTGTATACAAATGATGCTTTCCTTAAAATGGAATTTTGAGAAGTTTCTTCACTTTGTCCTTTAACCATTTTTTAAAATGTTTGTAGGCTTCATGAATACCCAAACTCCAGAGGAGGCCTAATCTTTAACCTACATGAGATGTGATAGCAGACATAAGGAATATAGAAGAAAAAGGTCAGTGAACGTGGACAGACAGGTGATCGCTGTCACCTTTCCTCTGGCCCCAGTTAGAGTAAAGAAATCAGCTACCAGTGCCTCAGTTGGCAAAAATGACTACTGTTTCTATGGAAAACAAAAGGAAATTATACAGGTAAAATATTTTCCATAATGTTTTTATCATCATTATAGAAAATCAGAGATTGGGGAATGTATTTTGGACATTAATTACTCTTCACAATCTTCATTTGAAAGTTCTTAAAAATGCATCTCATCTCATGTTTATAGATGGTGGAAACTTAAAAGGAAACAACACTTTATTCTTATTTTGGAGAGTTTAGTTTACACACACTGATATGGTTTGGCTGTGTACCCACCCAAATCTCATATTGAATTGTAGTTCCCATAATCCCCACATATCGTGGGAGGGACCAGGTGGAGAAAATTGAATCATGGGGGTGGTTTCTCTCAACCTTTTCTCATGGGCTAGTTCTCATGAGATCTGATGGTTTTTTTAAGGGCCCTCCACCTTCTCTCGGCTCTCATTCTTCTCCCTGCCGCCATGTGCATAAGGATGTGTTGGCTTCCTCTCCCACCATGATTGTAAGTTTCTTGAGGCCTCCCCAGTCCTGCAGAAATGTGAATGAATTAAACCTCTTTTCTTTATAAATTACCCAGTCTTGGGTACGTCTTTATTAGCAGCATGAGAATGGACTAATACAGTAAATTGGTACTGGTAGAGCGGGGTGCTGCTAAAAGGATACCCAAAAATGTGCAAGCAACTTTGGAACTGGGTAACAGGTAGAGGTTGGAGCAGTTTGGAGGGCTCAGAAGAAGACAGGAAAATGTAGGAAAGTTTGGAACTTCTGAGAGACTTGTAGGGCTCAGAAGACAGGAAGATCTGGAAAAGTTTGGAACTTCCTAGAGACTTCTTGAATGGCTTTGGCTAAAATGATGATAGTGATATGGACAGTGAAATCCAGGCTGATGTGGTCTCAGATGGAGATAAGGAACTTGTTGGGAACTGAAGTAAAGGTCACTCTTGCTATGCAATTAGACTGGTGGCATTTTTGCCCCTGCCCTAGAGATCTATTAAACTTTGAACTCAAGAGAGATGATTTAGGGTATTTGGGAGAATGAATTTCTAAGTGGTAAAGAGTTCAAGAGGAAACAGAGCAGAAAAGTTCGAAAAATTTGCAGACTTAAGATGCAATAGAAAATAAAAACGCATTTTCTGGGGAGAAATTCAAGCCTGCTGCAGAAATTTGCATAAGTAACAAAGAGCTGAATGTTAATCACCAAGACAATGGGGAAAATGTCTCCAGAGCATGTCAAAGACCTTCACAGTCAGCCCCTCCCATCAGAGACCTGAAGGCCTAGGAGGGAAAAATGGTTTCATGGGCTGCATCCCAGCTGCTTCAGTTCCAACCATGGCTAAAAGGGGACAACATACAGCTCAGGCCATTACTTCAGAGAGTGCAAGCCCCAAGACTTGGTGGTTTGTACGTGACATTGGGCCTGCAGGTGCACAGAAGTCAAGAATTGAGGTTTGGGAACCTCCACCTAGATTTCAGAGGATGTATGGAAATGCCTGGATGTCCAGACAGAAGGTTGCTGCAGGAGCAGAGCATTCATGGAAAACCTCTACTAGGGCAGTGTGGAAGGAAAATGTGGGGTTAGAGTCCCCAAACAGAGCTCCACTGCCTAGTGGAGCTGTTAGAAGAGGGCCACCATCTTCCAGACCCCAGAATGGTAGATCCACCAACAGCATACACCATGCACATAGAAAGCCACAGACACTCAATGCCAGCCTGTAAGGCAGCTGGAAGGGGAGCTGTACCCTGAAAATCCACAGAGAGCCTACCTCTTGAATCAGTGTGACCTGGATGTGAGAAATGGAATCAAAGGAGATCACTTTGGAACTTTAAGGTTTAATGACTTCCTTATTGGATTTCAGACCTCCATGGGTTCTGTAGCCCCTTCATTTTGGCCAACTTCTCTCATTTGGAGTAGGTGTATTTACCCAATGCCTGTATCCCCTTTGTATCTAGGAAGTAGCTGACTTGTTTTTGATTTTACAGGCTCATAGGTGGAAGGGACTTGCCTTGTCTCAGATGAGACTTTGGACTTGGACTTTTGGGTTAATGCTGGAATGAATTAAGTCTTTGGGGGACTGTTGGGGAGACATGATTGTGTTTTGAATTGTGAGGATATGAGATTTGTGATGGGGCCAGGGGCAGAATTGTATGGTTTGGCTGTGTCCTCACCCAAATCTCATCTTGAATTGTAGTTCTCATAATCCCCATGTGTCATGGGAGGGACCAGGTAGAGATAATTGAATCATGGGGAGATTCCCCCATACTGTTCTCATGATAGTGAGTTAGTTCTCACAAGATCTTATGGTTTTATAAGGGGCTTCACCCTTCACTGGACACCCATTCTTCTCCTTCCTGCCATCATGTGAAGAAGGACGTATTTACTTCCCCTTCTGCCATGATTGTAAGTTTCCTGAGGCTTCCCCAGCCTTGCAGAGTTGAGTCAATTAAACCTCTTTCCTTTATAAATTGTCGAGTCTTGGGCAGTTCTTTGTAGCAGCATGAGAATGGACACACACACACATTCTGCACTTAGGTTTTCACAGGCAATAAATATTTCTCCCTAATGCACTCCTTCCTCTTTCCCTATTTTTTGTCCTCTTCCTCCTTCTTCCTTTCTTCTTCTCCTTTGTCTTTCTGTTACTCTTTGATTCTGTCTTCATACCTGAATGCTACATAATTAACAAATAAGTATACGCTTGGGAGTATGAACAAGAGAGCAAGTCAACTGATAAAAGATAAAATTAGAGTTCTTGAAGAAAAATAGCAACTCCCTTGTGTCTTTTGAGGATTATTGTGTATACAGTGAGTTTCACATCTTTTGCACACAATGCTATTCTTTTTTTTTTTTTTTTGAGATGGAGTCTCACTCTGTCACCAGGCCGGAGTGCAGTGGTGTGATCTTGGCTCACTGAAACCTCCACTTCCTGGGTTCAAGAGATTCCCTTGCCCCAGCCTCCCAAGTAGCTGGGACTACAGGCGTGCACCACCACGCCCAGCTAATTTTTGTATTTTGAGTTGACACGGGGTTTCACCACGTTGGCCAGGATGATTTATCTCTTGACATCATGATCCACCTGCCTCTGCTTCGCAAAGTGCTGAGATTACATGTGTGAGCCACAGTGCCCAGCCCACATCTTCTACATTTTTTTAAAACATCTAGAAAATTATACTAAATAGCCCATGCTGAACATATACATGATAATTGGTTAATGTTTGATTGTCCTACGAATGGACCAGGAGAAAGATAAAGAGATTTATGGATTAAAAAAGAAATTATATAATTTCAAGTTCAAGAAGATTGTGTTATAGCAGAACAACCTTTTTATTCATTCACTTATCAACAAAAAGCTACTGAACATATTACATTTCTTTTGAAATAGTTCATCCTAGAGTAAGACAATGAGGAAGAAACATTTATTATCTGTACTAGGGTAAATCCTGAAAACTTACCCTCAGTTGTATTAAAAGGATTCCTATTTTAGAAAGTTACTTTCCAGGACACAATGACGCCAGAAGTAAGAAGCTGTGATGTGTATTATCAGAGATAGTTACTAAAGGTGGACTGGGGACAGTTCACCAAAGGAGAAGCACTGGCCATCTCAATAGAGTCACAGTTGGGAAGGGCACCACAGTAGCCTCCAGTGGAATTACAAAAGTTTCCATGAGAGAGAGAACATGACATATCAGCCAAGTCCAGAGGTAATGAAGTCATTTAGGAAGGTAATTCTGTCAAAGAAAAAATAGGTAGTAAAGTGATAAAAACACTTTATTCAGGATTACTGTAATATGGGAACAGAGATCTCAGTATAAAGCTGTGCTCAATTCCACTGGGCAAGTGGGAATTTATAGCCAGAGGACAGGACAGGGGTCAGTGGATGTAAAATTACTAAAAAGAAACATTAGGGGTAGTGAGGATTCTGGCTAACCTAACCTAACAGGATTTTTGCAGAAGATAGGTCAGGATGATCAGATATCACCTGCAGGATAGTGGAGGGGGATGAACCTGACTAGATCTCTAGGTTGATAAGATATGGAGGGTAGAGGGTTCTGGCTAAAATGACTTAGCAGGGTTCTTGCTAAAAGTGGATTTTACAAAAAAGTGCAAAGATGGACCTACGAGAAGTTTCAATCATCAGCCTGACTAAAGTTTGGTCAAGCAAGGAATCTTTGTCATGTCTCACTAGTATTTTCCTGCTCCCACTCCATATCCATGTTGGAGGAGAGAAGAGCTAGTGAGAGGGGTTGAGATGAGAGAACCAGTGAGAAGGTCAGAAGCCTACCTAAAATGTTGATTAATGTATCAGGCTAAACACTTTGTGATTATTAACTTGAGACTGTACTTAAAGAGACAATAGGGCTTTTAAAACCATTTTTATTTTATTTTATTGTATTTTAAGTTCTGGGATACATGTGCAGTATGTGCAGGCTTGTTACATGGGTAAATGTGTGCCATGGTGGTTTGCTGCACCTATCAACCCATCACCTAAGTATTAAGCCCCACATGCATTAGCTTATCTTGATGCTGTTCCTTCCCACCACCCCCAACCACAGACATACCCCAGTGTGTGGTTTCCCTTCCTGTGTCCATGTGTTCTCAGACAATAGGGCATTTTATTACCTGGGTATTACTGGAAAACTTATAAGATTGCTCAAGTTTCTATCTTGGGAGGACAACCCACACTGAGGACATTTAAAGGATGACTGATAGATAAAATGAAAGATGCTTTTCTGATTACTCCCTACAAATCATGCATGTTCCATAGGTAGGTCATGAGCAAATTGTTTCATCTTAGTGGATGAGATTTTCCTTTTCCTCGATTTATTCTTCCTACCCGTTCAGTTGCACCCATACTCTGGAAATCATGACCATGCCTTTCTCCACAATGAAAACACCACCTCATCTTGCAGCTTGTAGCCTTAATTATTAAGCCACACTGAATTACAATCAGAAGGATCTCATAAAGCCTGGTCCATGTGCTATCGGCAGTCAGCTCACTCAGCCTTTTCTCTGCAGCATATGAACTGGTTTAGAAATATTTCTTGAGTGAGAACTTTTTTTTTATTGCTTTAAAGACAACAGGGGTTTACTGTTATGTAACTGTGGAGGCCAGAAGCCTAAACTCAGTATTACTGGGAAGAAATCAAAGTGTCCATAGGGCCACACCCCCTCTGAAGACATTGGGGGAGAATTTTTTCCTTGTCTCTTCCAGCTTCTGGTGGCTGCTGACATTCCTTTGAGCAAGAGCTTTGAGCAAGCTTCTAGGAAATGCTGTCTATGAAAGAACTTTGCTTCACCATCTTCTGTATGTTTATATTCAGCTCCATGGTTAGAATTATAAAGGAGGAGGAGGAGGAGGAGGAGGAGGAAGAGGGGGAGGAGGAAGAGGGGGAGGAGGAAGAGGAATAAGAAAGAAGAAAGAAGAAAGAGGCCGGGTGCTGTGGCTCACGCGGTGGCCAGCACTTTCGGAGGCCGAGGCGAGCGGATCACGGGGTCAGGAGTTGGAGACCATCCTTGCTAACACGGTGAAACCCCGTCTCTACTAAACATACAAAAACAAAATCAGCTGGCGCAGTGGCAAGCGTAGTAGTCCCAGCTACTCGGGAGTTGAGGCAGGAGAATGTCGTGAACCCAGGAGGTGGAGCTTCCAGTGAACCGAGATCGCGCCACTGCACTCCAGCCTGGGAGACACAGGGAGACTCTGTCTCAAAAGAAAAAAAAAAAAGAAAGAAAGAAGAAGGAGAAGGGGAAGGGGAAGGGGAATAAGAAAAAGAAAGAAAGAAAGAAGAAAGAAAGAAAGAAAGAAAGAAAGAAAGAAAGAAAGAAAGAAAGAAAGAAAGAAAGAAAGAAAGAAAGAAAGAAAGAAAAAGAAAGAAAGAAAGAAAGGAAGGAAGGAAGGAAGGAAGGAAGGAAGGAAGGAAGGAAGGAAGGAAGGAAGGAAGGAAGGAAGGAAGGAAGGAAGGAAAAAAAAAAAGAAAGAAAGAAAGAAAGAAAGAAAGAAAGAAAGAAAGAAAGAAAGAAAGAAAGAAAGAAAGAAAGAAAAGAAAAGAAAAGAAAAAGAAAGAGGAGGAGGGAATGGAGGAGAAGGAGAGGAGAGGGGAGGGGAGGGGAGGAGAGGGCAGGGGAGGGGAAGAAAGAGGAGGAGGGAAAGGAGGAGAAGGAGAGGAGGAAGAGGAGGAAGAGGAGAAGCAGCAGCAGCATGATTTGTCTCTAATAAACAATTTTAGAAGAATTATAATGTATACATCTGGGACTGGCTATGAGTTAGGCTGCTCTAATGTGGCCAACATGACTGATTTAAACTAAGTAAAGTTTATTTCTTTCACTTAGCAGTCTGTGTGTTAACAGTCTAGTTCTCACTGACAGTTCACTCCATGAAGTTGGGACCAAGGTTCCTTCATTCTGGTTCTATGATCTTTCACACAGGGCTTCTACCTTCTTATCTAAGAGGGCTTATCCAGCACAGGCATCATATTAAAATTCCAGCTGATGGGGAAAGGACGAGGAAAGGGGCAGTATAGGAATCCACACTCTTATTTTAAAGTATAGGAATCTATAGTTCTAAATATCTTTTTGTTGTTGTTGTTCACATTCCATTGGCCACAACTAATTTAAAAGGAGCCTGGGAAATGATCTCAGTTAAAGTCCTATTAACACAGAGGAAGGGGAGAATAGATAATGGGGAAAACTACTGGCAATCTCTCAGGTGTATGCAAAGACTTTTAAAAAGAGCTCTAGTAATAATCACCCTATTTTGCTACTGAACACTAGATCTTATTCATTCTCTCTAACTGTATTTCAGTACCCATTGACCATCCCTACTTAACACCCACCCACCCCCCAGATTTCCTTCCCAGCCTCTGGTAAAATATATTTTAAAATAACTAAAAGAATGGAATCAGAATGCTCCTAACACAAATAAATAATACAGTCTTGGGGTGATGGATACCCCAATTATCCTATTATACACCTGCATCAAAACATCACATGTTCTCCATAAATATATACTACTATTATACACCCATAATGTTTTTGTAAAATAAATAACTCCAGTATAAAATTTCATTTCAAGTAACATACGTGCTTTAGGATAGTTCTTCCAGATAGTAAAGTCTGGGGAAGTATTCAAGTGCTGATATTGGGTTTGCAAGGTACTGACTGAAAGTGTTGAGGATGAAGAAAAAAAATGGGAAAGTGAAGCAAAGAAAATGCCATAGTAACGTGATTTGATGCATCACTATGGCCATCGTTTGTCAAGGAGCTGTGAAGACCACAGCAGTCGTTCAACATGTATTATTTCTTCATCATGCAAGACTTCTTCACAGAGCTGACAAGGAAAAACTGCACCCAAGAGCAGTTCACAAATGGGAGAAAGGAAGGAGATATTATCCGCCCGTTTCCTGCCCAATTCTTGTTTTCCAATAGCCAAGGCTTAACCCTCAGGGTTCTAGGTCTTATGAACATCTGAGTCAGTGCTTTTATTCTACTTTGAAGGGTGAGCGCCAACTCTGTTCCAGAGAAACAATTTTTTAAAAGATAGAGACAGCTGAAGGACTCAGAAAGTGTAAAACACTGTATCTAATATAATACATTAAGGCAAGAAATCTAATACTTAGTTCCCATTCCTGATGTCTCTTTTTATGTGGAAGGATTTCCATTAGAGTCATAGTTTTTGCCTTTCTCCCAACTTTCTCATTTACTCACCTCCATGGAAAGAGGAATGATTTATGTGACTGGTAAAGTTGGATGAGGAAACTCGGCACATGTGGCTCAGCCACTTCCCGGTGTTGTGATCTGTCTGTTTGCAGAAAGCATGTTCTCTGGTTGGCTTGGTGCCACGCAGTAAGCTTGCTGATGAGGCCCTGCCCCTGCAGATGCAGGGAGGCCTGCAGTTGTCTAGTGGGCATGTCAGCTTCATTCTGAGACTGGCCATTAGGAGCTGTGTCATTGCCTTGAACTTTAGCTACATTCTCCTGTATCTGTTTTATCAGTAATAACGATGATCATTTTATTTCCACCTGCCTTTTCTCTCTGTCTACCTCAGAATTCTGTTGGATAGAAGGGAGTTACCTATTAGCTCACTAAAACGTCAACAACAAAAAAGAGAACACAATCATTGTCTCTATAGAGTGATTCTCTGCTGCTATTTAAAAAGGGAGGAAATTATAGGTGGTCACCTTATTTTTGTTTTTATCATAACTATAGTTTATTAAGAGGAACAGTGGTAAGCACTTTATGAACAATATTTCATTTATTTCTATAACAGACTTGAGAGATTTGTGCAGATAAGCAAGCTGAGCCTTATTTCTAAAGATTAACTCATTTATTCATTTAACATGAATTTATTGAATACCTACCATGTGTAATTATTAAATGAAAAAGTAGGGAGGATCTACCGTCATGTAATACAGAGTTTAGAGATACTCATTAATCAGTTATTCATATGAAGTGTAAACTAGCAACTGTAATTACTGGCATAAAATAAAGATAGCTTGCGATATGTACAATAAGAAAGAAATGACTAAAGTGGGTTCTCAAGCATGAGTGAGAATTAACTAAATTAGGTATGTGAACATTGTGGTTGTTTAGGGGTGTAGGAGTGGCAAGAGAAGCTAGAACTCCAGACAGAGGTAACAGCATGTACAAAGGCTCTGTGATATAGAGAAGTATGGAGAGGACAAAAGATAATATAAAATGACCAACATGGCTGGAGTGAAGAGTGAGAGCAAGACTTGAGTAGAGACAATGGTAGATATGTATAGGGGTTAGACTGTGTTTTAGGACCATTAAAGGCATTTTTACTTTATTTCAAAAGGAATCAAAAGCCATTGTGAGGTTTTAAGTGTGTTGTGGTGCAATGATACTTCCTTTTATTGCAATTTGGAGACTGGATCAGAGGCAAGTCAGAATGCTTTTTATCAGTCAAGGAACTGTTGCCAGCATCCAGGTGAGATGAACTGATGCATATACTGGAAAGATGTGTATAAATTTTATTTATTATTATTATTATTGGGACAGAGTCTCACTCTGTCATCCAGACTGCAGTGCAGTGATCTGATCTCAACTCAATGCAACCTCCACCTCCCAGGCTCAAGCAATTCTCCTGCCTCAGCCTCCCAAGTAGCTGGGATTAAAGGCACGCACCACTGCTGCCCAGTTAATTTTTGTATTTTTAGTGGAGACAGGGTTTTACTATGTTGGCCAGACTGGTCTCAAACTCCTGACTTCAGGTGATCTACCCACTTCTGCCTCTCAAAGTGCTGGGATTACAGGCCCACGCCACCATGCATGGCTAATTTTTATATTTTTAGTAGAGACGGGATTTCACCATGTTGGCCAGGCTGGTCTTGAACTCCTGACCTCAAACGATCTGCCTGCCTTGGCCTCCCAAAGCGCTGGGATTATGCGTATAAATTTTTAAATTGTGTAGGGGATAGACTGGATTACATATGAGGCATGAGGGAGAACAAGGTGTCAAGAATGGCACTTATATACCAGGATAGGGTGACTTTCTAAGAGGATAGAAGCTGGTGTACCAATTTACAAGTCCAGACTCTTTCCATTGTAAAATAACCATAAACACATCTGCTTAGAGAGATACTTAGAGAGTTTACTTAGAGAGAGAGAATCCAGCACACTGCTTGACTAGGTTTGCAACAGGTTATTTCCCCCCTTTATGTTTGCAATAAACGTCTACCTTTAAAAATCATAACCAGAGCATTTCCTTTAAGCATTTTCCAAAATATGTGTTACTGGGATAGAAAACAATACAAAGTTGTCCTGATGTACACTTAGACACTTGGTCAAAAGTATACAATTGTTCTAAGTTTCAGATATATTCTTTCCTATGGTAAATAAATATTTCAATGTTAACCAGGTATATTTTGTGAACCTGGTGGACAGAACTACTTAATATGATTGTACTTTTGGATATCTGGTAGGGTTTTTCTCATTGACCAAATTTCTGGGAGCTTATTAGTGGGTGTGAAAGGTAAGAAACAAAGGAAAGGTGTAGTCAGCCAAAGGCTGGTTTTTATTTAGCGGGTCCTATTTTTGCCTCTTCTTTTCACACACTGCAGATCCCTAAGACAGATATAACTATACCAAAATACCTATTGTGTTTTGCAGCTGTGTGATGGATGCTTTGCTAGTTATGGATTCACAAATACCATGTCTTAGCTTAGCTAACAAGGCCTTTTTTTTTCTTAAATGAAGCAGAATAGTTAAGTGAAAGCCCCTTAATTTGAGCATGAGCGCTCCATTCCAATTAAGCCTGAAGAATCAAAGAAAAGAGAGCTGATTTCATTTTTTTTTTTTTCTAAAGTGAAAAGTAAAAGATGAAAATGGTACAGTGGCATCTGCAAATCACACATTTTTATTCAGAACTTAGGTTCAATGTGAAAAACCCCAAACTACGGTATGAAAAAATAAAACTTACACACAATTTGTTATTGTATTAATAAGTAGATGAGACAGACATTAGCCAATGCATTTTTATTTACCTTAAAATTGCAAATGCCAAAAGCAATCAATAGCACCATTTCATTATTGCCATGCTGTGCATGGCAACATAATATCTGTGTATGATTACTGTCACTTTTATTAACATTTCCTCTGACCGCATTGATATAGAAGGCACCATTTCTAGAAACCATTTTACTATTTGAGGAATGCAAGTCTACAGTCAGCTGTTGCACCCTGCCGCCTATATTGCTGACTTTGTCCTATTAATTACTGTTGGGTCAAATTAACCGAAGATGTTAGTCAAGATAGGCTGGGATAGGCTGGAGAAATATATTTACTTTGAGGTCTCAGACATTTTACACAGTAAGCTATATGTACAGCTCTGGTTGGGGGTGGATGGTCAGGCGGGCACTATTACAACTGTCTGATGCTGCCATTCCAACACATGGCTTCTAGGACCTGCTTCTAAGCACCTCAAACCTACTTCCATGTCCACTTCCACTCCTAGCCAGAATTCATCATCCAACTTCAACGTAATTACAAAGGATGCTGGGAAAAGTAGGGGAGCACATGGAATATTTAGTAAGCACTACTGTATTTGTTACACTACATTAGTCAGCTCTGTACAATATAAGATTGACCAGATGGCAAACTTTGATTGAAATTCTTCTAAAAAAAGAATTTGAGCATGATTTCATGAGAGGAGTGTTACAAAGATTCATCATTAAAAAGAGATTCTGTCTAGTCTGGAGAGGCGGCACAATGAGCATGGTTATTACAGAAGATTGATGTAAAGGGGTAGAAGAAAATGAAGTAGTTAAGGGAAGAAAGAAGAATAACAATCTAAGATTCCACACCCATGGAAACAGGCTAAATAAACTAATTAGCCAAGATGACCTTGGAAGAATAAAAATAAAACATGAAAACTAAATATAACATCTTGAGAGCTTTAGTGTTCTCATGAGGAATTTTGACTTCACATGATGAACCTCTGAATAATTTTGAATACAGGTATAATATATATGCAGGGGACCTAAGGCAATTCCAACTGTGGTGTTTTAAACTGAGCTAAATCAAGATTAGTATCAAAGAGATGCAATGGTCTGGAAATTTGTTAAGGACTTGAGAATAGAGAAGAAGGTGCATATTAAAACGATGAAATATAATTTCGGGAACTCAATCAATGTGTGTGTAATTCAAAAAGCAGAAATGAACTGTGATGACCGTTAGAGTTGTTTATCATAATGTTTAAGAGTTTGACAGGAAATGGGGGGAGAGTTATAAATGCACAAAACAACGGAGAGAGAAGGGTACGAGGAAACGCATCTGCTTGGTCTTGAACTCCTGGGCTCAAGCTATCCTCCCACCTCAGTCACAAGTAGCTGGAAGAACAGGCATGTGCAATCATGCCCAGCAAATTTTTGTCATTTTTGTACAGAAAGGTCTCACTCTGTTGCCCAGGCAGGTCTCAAACTCCTGGGCTCAAGCAATCCTTCTGCCTCAGCCTTCCGAAGGCTGGGATTACAGGTGTGAGTTACCACGCCCAATCTGATTCTGGTCTTTTAAAACTTGAAAACATGCATCTATATACAAAGAGGTGCAAAATATTTTTCTCTTTCCGTTTTACTTTTCATCATATTAATAATGGAAATAGCAATAATTTAAATTGGTCACAAAGCTCTATAATAAATACTTAATATATATAATCTTATATTTATAACATATTATGATCCGGTTCATTATGGCAAATTATGGCTTACAGATGTCAAGTAACTTACCAAGATCAATTAGCTGATAAACTAGACTTGAGTCCAGATTTATGCAAAATCAAGTTGCCAATGAAACTTTGCCTCTCAAACTCTCTATTTTTCTATTTTTCATTTCTCCAATTTTTTTTTACTAATTATTTTACATCTATATATGCCATACTTCACAGTTACAAAAACACCCTCCCCCCAAAATTGGGATATATTTTACAAATGAAACGAGGGAGATAACAAGACAATCAAAGGGGGTAAAATGTTCAGGTCCTCATTTTTCCTAATTCAGATCCCACTGGCATTTAGTAGAGAAATGAAAAAAACAATGAATGTAGCATACAAAGACTTCCATATTAACTTTAGATATCAAATTGTGTTTCCACAATTACTAAACAACTCATTTATAAACAAAAAGAACTACTTATCCATTTTCTGCAGTTGGCTAGGGCTACATAATCTGCATGTTATCAATTCTGGACAATAAAAAATAATAGATCATCTTGGTTTTCTAATTGTGGAGAAATTGCAGTACTTTTTTTTTCTAGTCTTGGTTACACTTTTATATTTTCAGGCATTTGACTTGGATTTTAGGTTTTCATCTCATAAATTAAGTTCTATGGAACAATATTTCATTTTATTTTCTTTTTTATTATTATGCTACACAATATTACCCAGAGTATTCCAACTGCTTACTCAATTTCTCCTTGGATTCTCTTGGATATTACTTTAAAATTACTACAATTGACTTACAGACTTAGTTGAAACCATTTCCCCACACTCCCCAAACCCCAACTCTTACTTTTCCCTCCTTATTTCATGAAATTCAATATCAATAATAACCTTGGCAAAGATTATGGCATATACAATGAACAAAATAAAATGAAGACAGCAGAAACACTGTTGTCAGTGCACTTCCTAATGCCTGATACTACAGTAAGATGTTTGGAAACCCCAAAGAGCAGCAGTGATTTTACAAGCAGGTTACAATTTTTATTGACCTCCATCTTGAGTCCAATATCTTTGTTCTAAAGAGTGGAACTAGCACTTATAAAAGAAAATTTCTTCATGTTAGGAATCCCAGCTGCCTTGTTTTCCCCAACTAAGTTATGTGTAAAACATAAAGAGAATTCTTAGATCTGCTGGGACAGAGGGTTGCTAGGGTGACTGTTAAAGAAAGTGAGTGTGAGACTATGAGAGATCAATAAGAAAAGGAAGGCACTAGGGGCTAAAGTTAGAAATATTAAATCTTTGGACAAGAGCTTTTTTCTCTAAAGCTTAGAGATCTAATTGGTTTTCTTGGTTTTATCTTTCAGCAATGGTTACCTAACATACAGACACCCCTTTTCAGATCATACACCTGTTATCTCTCTTCTTTCTTCACACTTCTTCAAGACAGACATGAGATAAGTAAAAATTCATAACCAAGAAAGAGGTGCTGCTTTTGGCAGTCATATTCCATAGCTCACATGATCTCATTATTGGCCCCCAAATTTCTCTCTGCTTATTTTTCTCCATTACCCCTGCAAGAAGATAAATGGCCCATAACCTTCAAACTGACGCCTCCTCCCACTATAAGGAGACATCCCTACCTACATAAATAATAATGAACTGCAACTGAAAACATCACAACAATGTAGTAAAAGTGTATTTCTCACTCTACACAGTGATCTCACATAGGAAGAAGGAAGAAAGAGGAATGGAAATAAGGAGAAGGCATGCATGCCTTTTAAAACCTGTGACCTAGAAGTGACACATCCAAAATCCATTGATAACTTATTACTTGGCCATACCCAAATACAAGGGTGGGGAGAGGATTGGAGATTATAATTCCTGATTGGGTAGCAGCATTACGGCAACAAATGTACAGTAAAGAGTCTATAATGAAGATTCTATACCATGAACAGAAAAACAGAAATGTTGATGGATAGTTGGCTATTTATAACACTATTTAAATGTTAACATCAATATAATATAATAAATGTGCAATGAAATATCTGATGTTATGCTACTGTTTGGCTGATTTATTTCCTTTGGTTGATTAAACGAATGGTTTATTGATTGTGTGCTTATGATGTGGCCAGACACTATTCTAGGTGTTGGATATGCAGTAGTGAATAAAATAGACAAAAATTGCATCCCTTATGAAACCTACATCTTAAGAATAGTAAGTCAGAAACTAAGAAAAATCTATACTAAATTCTATAATATAATTAAAGAGACTAGTGGCACAAAGCACAAGAAAACTGAGGAAAGGGATAGGAAATGTGAGAAGTGAGATTTCAAGGATGGTCACGGAGGATTATTGAGAAGGTGATATTTGGATAGACCTGAATGTGCTTAGGGAGAGAGCCACTCAAGAGCATTTCAAGTAGATATAGAAGTTCAGCTGACATGTACATGGAGCAGAAATTTTTGTGGCTAGAGTAAATAAGGGGAGCATTAGGAGATGAATTCATGAAAGTAATGAAGGAAGGGTAGATCACACAATCTTGCGCCCTATAGAAAGGCTTTGTATTTCACTCTAGAGTAAGAAAGTTATTTAAGGCTTTGATCTGAAAAGTGGCATGTTCTGCTTTTACATTCTAACACACTCACTCTAGCTACAGAGTTGAAAATAGACTAAAACAAATGCAAGAGTAGAAGCCCATAGAATAGTTAGGAGGCCATTAAATAATTCAGGTAGGCAATACTGGTAACTTAGATCGAGCTGCTAACTAGAGGTTGGTGAGACACCCTCGCATTCTGGATACATTTTAAAGTAGAGCCAGAACGATTTGCTGAGAAACTGGATGTGGGCATGAAGGAAATATAAGGGTCAAAATGACTGTAAGATTTTTTGGTCTAAACAACAGGGAAGTTGCTGTTGCCATTAAGAAATGGACGAAGACTTTCAATCAGGTTTGAGGAGGGATATAAAGAGTTCTATTTTGAACAAGTTGAGTGGAGATGCTTATTAATCTTCAAAGCAGAAATGTAGGCTAAGAAATTGGATATAGAAATCTAAAGTTGGCCAGTTGCAGTGGCTCACCCCTGTAATCTCAGCACTTTGGGAGGCCAAGGTGAGTGGATCACGAGGTCAGGAGATCAAGACCATCCTGGTTAACACTGTAAAACCCTGTCTCTACTAAAAATACAAAAATTAGCTGGGCTTGGTGGTTTGCGCCTGTAGTCCCAGCTACTTGGGAGGCTGAGGCAGGAGAATCACTTGAACCGGAGAGGCAGAGGTTACAGTGAGCCGAGATCACGCCACTGCATTCCAGCCTGGCGACAGAGCGAGACTCTGTCTCAAAAAAAAAAAAAAAAAAAAGCAGAGAAATGTAAAGTTTAGGAGACAAGAACTACAGATGTGAATTTGGGAGTTTACAGCCTATACGAGACATTTCAATCTATGAGACTGGATGGGATCACCAAAAGGGTGACTGTTAAAGGAGGATGTCCCAGGGATAAGCAGTGGAGCATACAGATGTTCACAGATTGGGGGAGACATTTGTCTTACTTCATTCTTCATATCTGGAAAAGTAGACTAAAGGACGACTGAAGTTCCCAGCATCACAGTCAATAGGCCTATCCTGAAGATAACTCAGAACAATCATAGTTAAGAAAAATAAATGGATTGTACGCATTGTTTTAGCAAACCTATAAGAGCTAGAATGCATACAATTGATTATACATATATATTTCCTTAGACTTCATTTCACATAAAGAATTCAGAGTTCTGACAAATTATCATTTTCAATGAACTTAGATGTTAATTCATTCTTAAAACAGGAAATAGGGGGTTTCCCAACATTAGCTTTCCATCATAAAATAGGCAAATTTCCACAAGTTCAGGGCTAAATCACAGCCATTTTGCTGGGATGCCATAATCTGGATTAAGAAGGTATTTAAATGACAGTAAGTTTTCCAAGTAGAGATACCAGCATAAAATAACTATAAATTTCCAGTCTAAAAACTTCAAGTTTAAGAGTTCTATTAACTATTCAGCCTACCAAATTCTATCTTCTCTTCCTAAATAACAAATTCTCTCTGGTTTCCATTCTACCTCTAATTAATGGAATTTCAAGCCAGCCATACCCATATGGAAAATACTGTGGAAATTAACTTAAAAACGAGGATACTAATAATCACTAAACAAAATTTTCAAAAAGAAAGAGGAAGAGTACACAACAATCAGTATTATTACAGCTAATACTTAAATAATTGTTTCTATGTATTAGTGACTTTCCATAGCACTTGATAACTATTTAATATAATATCATAATAATCCTACACAGCAGGTATGATTATAATATTTCTTTTACTGATGAAGAAACTCAGGCACAGAGAGGTGTAGGAACCTGCCTAAAGTCTCACAGCTAATTAAAAAAAAAATCAGGATCTGGACCCAGGCGTTCTTGCTCCCAAATCTCTGCTTTTATCCACCATGCTATGATTACGTCATCATCAAATTTTTTCATTATTTTATTTATTGCTCAACATTATGTTGTTCTTTGACCTTTTTATTTCTATCTGTTGATTAAACCAAAGATTTCCTTAGAAGAATTTTGGCATTTTTGTCATTCGCTGTCACAACAAATAGGCTCACTCACCATCATTGGTTAATTTCACTCACTCGTTCAATTAAAAAATACTAAAGATCCGATTTATGTCAGAAATTAAATTAGGTTCTAGGTTTTGTTGGTCAAAAGAGTGAAAAGGAGTATTGGGTATGTAAATTTGATTAGAATTTAATTTGATAAATGATATAGATCTGCACTGGATCCTATGGGAGCAAGAGGAAGAGGATCAGGAACAAATTATTCTAATTCCAAACTTACAACGAGATTAGTAGCCACTCATCTGATGAAGAAGGAAATAAGACGGACAGGCAGGTGTAACTGTGTGAGCAAAGATATGGAGACACAAATAAGTACATGAAGGAGAAATCTCAAGTAGTTCAACTTTTATCCATGTTTCAAAATTATTGAGGACCCAGTAGGTGCCACAGACTGCCCTAAATGCTGAGAATTCAAAGAATAAGACATAGTCACCATCCTCAAGAAAGGGTAAGTCTGAAAAGAGCAAATTTTTGTGGCATAAATTGCTTAAGATCTTTATGATCATTGCTGTTTAATTCTGGCTTCTCATGAGTAGCAAAAATCAGATCCTAATACTTGGGGACTGTAGTCTTTGTATAGAGGATATTTCCATTTCCACATAATGGTCTTCCCTCACAAGAAGAAGGAACTTAACTTACAGGGCCCTATGTTCCTGGCTGTGAAGCTCTGACTTTATACTAATGGCAAGGGAGTCTTTGAAGGCCTTAAATCTGAGACTGACATGAGATGGAAATGTCCCATGCATTATGCGTTTTAATGTGCTGCTTCTCCAGCTATAATGTCCCTTTTAAAAAGAGTTTAAATCCTGAAAAATGGATAACAGAATCATAAAACAGTAAACCTCATATAGCAATTTACTATAAAGCAGAAGCTTCGATATAAAATGATGACAGATAAAGTAGGCATATAAGTTACCCTTAACATCTGTGCCAAATAAATTTAAACTACTCGAATTTCAGATGCCGAGAATAACAATTGTGTTTGCTAGCCAGAGTCTGCTTTGGTTCATTTGAGAAAAGCATGTCAGTCATTCTTAATGGTCTCTGCAAAACCCTAACCATGTCTTTGCCAAGACTCTCGTATAATAGTTAACATGATAAGCCCCACTGTGCTTCACAGTAAATCAGGGAGTTCCACAGCTAAGTTACACGATGAGCCTTGCTATATTGAACAGTAAATCGTGGAATTCCTCAATAAAGTTACACACTAAAACTCCCTAGCTTATTTATTTATTTTTTCTTTATAGTATTATCTCCCAGTGGTGGATAAAGGTCAGCAACGTGCCTTCTGCTGAGCTACTTTCCTTTATCCCTTCTGCATACACATTTCCAGAGAATGCTTCAAGCCCCTCCCATCACAGCTAGAAAATGGTGAATACAAAACTTGACAGAAACCCCAAAAGATCTCAGAACTGGAATCTATATCGATAGATAGATGAGGATGGGAATGTAGGATGCAGAAAGTGTATGTATGTGAGGTGAGAACTCCATGACAGAGAAGGAGCAAATCTATGAAACCCTTATATATCATTTGTTCACGACGAATCAATGGAACATAGGTAGTAGTGATATCAATAAAATTTCTCTAATGGTAATTTAATGATTATAAACTATTACATTACCAAGATGAAGTTGTGTTTCCCTAAAGGCATTATGAATATTATTTAATGCACACCTGCAGATACCTAGTACTTTATCCAGCTATGACAGGGTACTAATGGAGCCTGGGAGTAAAGAGTAATCATAGTCTGTCCTCTCCCCGCTGCTCCTCCCCAGGAAACAGAGTCATATGTAGAAATAACAAACTATGCTACTCGGTAACAGGAAACAAGAGGTGGTCTTCATGATTCACTAGTCATGAATCTATAGACTAGGAAGACCTTTTATCACAAAAGTCTGTGTACACCTTGAGACAGAGTTCCTTCTATTCAAGTTTAGTTATACATAACTGACATGCACAAATATGGCAGCCTAAAATAAATACAGCATACTGAGATATGAAAATGGCTAACTAGTGTATGCTCAAACCTCAGTCTCAAATACAAGCACCGATTTTAAAAATTAGACATGACATCTAGCTTATCAGAAAAGATTTGCAAGCAGAGTAGTACATTGGCTGCTCATATTACTAAAACTTTATTACTGTAGAAAGTAGCCCACAGTACACTTATAAGGACACTATTATCATAAATAATTAAACTCAAACAATAGTGAAAATAAATAACCAGAGTACATTTTGTACTTTAATAGTCTTTTGACTGTGGTTGTTTGAGGACCATTGGGTGTGTATGTGTGTGTGTGTGTGTGTGTGTGCGGGGGGTGGTTAATTCTTATTTACTTAAGTGCTAATTCCCTTAAATTGGCAACCCACAATTTTTTCTCCCAGTTGTTAATTAAATTTAATAAGGACATATTGTATGGGCATTGATCTTATGCAAAATACTATACTATTAGTACAGCTGTACAAGAAAGAAATTTAGTAAGAATTGCAAGTTTCAAAATTTCAATTTTAAGCACATTTTACCTAGTACAAATGTATGTATTTTTTTCTATTATTTATCAACATGCCTCAAAAATTCAGTCAGTTTAAGTGTGGGTCTTAAGGCTTATTTCCAAGCTTCAAAAAGCTTATACTGTGTTTTCCTTCCAAAAAAAAAAAAATGCTTTATTCCAATGATCCATAAACAGAAAGCATTGTGATTAAGAGACATGCATTAGCATAAAAATTCAGCATTAATTATATGTTTCTGTGATTCTCTAGAGGGATGGATGCATGGATGGATGGTTAGATAAGTAGATGGATAGCTAAATACTCACAATTTTTTTAAAAACACAAAAATACATAAAAGGAAATATGTGCCATTTGCTGGACATTTAATGAGTCCTGAGCTACTTGTATCTAATACACATTTTTTTTAATCCTTGTGACCACACTTTGATTACATTTTTGCACGTGGTAAAACTGAGGTTCAGGAAATTAATTTTCCTAAGCTCATGTAGTTAATAAGAATCAGAGCAAGGATTTAAACTTAGATTTACCTGGTTACCAAGTCTGTGTCTTTCTCCTACACTGTACTTTCTTACACTTTCAAATGTGAGAGTGGTTTTATGGTCTCCCTCTGAACATATCAAATTGCACAGAGATTGTCCAGGGCTTCCCATTGCCTGTCTGGTGAAGAGATGAGTAGGAAGAAAGGTTCATTCACTTTCCTTTATATAATAGGCTGGTTTCTTCAAATTACATCAAAAAAGAGGGTAGAGTCAGGGAGCAGTTACTTGGTGCTACTATGTAATAGTCACTCCAAATAAAAAGCTTGTAGTGGGTAAGACACACACACACACACACACACACACACACACAGAAGCACAAAAGCAATACATTGTATAAACTTTTTCTAATTTTCTTAAATTTAGAAAATACTTTCCAATTAATATATTTTCCGAGAATGATATTTAGAGTTTTCAGATGATCCGTATTCAGATTCAGATTTTCTTAACCATGTGACTGGGATGAGAATAGATGACAAAAGGTGAAATGTGTGGAAATTGTTTCTTCAGAAATTAAAATTTTTATGTGTTGAGTTGTTTACTCATCCACTTTCAAAGCAGATTTTTCTTTTCATGCACCACTAGTTCAAAAATAGCCTTCATCAGGACACTCCTGGGATTGGCCTAGAATGCGTTGGTTTTTTTTTTTGGTTGGTTGGTTGGTTGGTTGGTTGGTTGGTTTTTTGCAAGGCTCTTAGCCATCTCTGGAACTTGGAAAGGAAGGCTAGTAGATGTCTTTTTATCTTAAATCTAATTACTCTTCTCATTGAAACCTCATAAGCTTAGTGAAAGTCTTGCCGCCTCTGATGATGTCTGACTACCAGGGAGTCATTACACCACTTGCAAGTATTGGCAATGCAATGAAAATCCTGTTTAGCAGGAGGGGTAACATGAGGTGAAGGGAGGATATGACCCTGTCCTCCAACATTAGGAATTAGGTCCTGGGGTAGCATTGAGTGGTTTGTGCTTCAAAATGAGCAATATCTTAAAGGGTAGATTGTTTCATTGAGTAGAATGAAGAATTTTCTCTGACCAGTGCCAAATGGAATGCTTCCTGTATTGAAGAAAGTGGACTTGATGTTATCTGGGGAAGGAAGAGCACTCATGCAAGATCCTGAGCTGTGGTCACAGGAGGCAGAAAGGGAAACCAGTGGGTGTCCCTGTCAGGTGAAGAGAGTTACTCTTTGACAAGATCAATGCAGGCAAGCACCTTTTGGGCAGTGCTCAATGTGACAATGCTGAATGCCTAGGGACAATTAGGTTTCCTGGTAAGTATGCATTCTCCAAAATGCTTTTAGAAGCATATTAGCCAAAATTTTTTTAAATTTAATTTTATTATTATTATTATTATTATTTTTGAGATGGAGTTTCACTCTTGTCACCCAGTCTGGAGTGCCACTCTTGTCACCCAGTCTGGAGTGCAACGGCATGATCTTGGCTCACTGAAACCTCTATACCCCGGGTTCAAGCAATTCTCCTGCCTCAGCCTCCCGAGTAGCTGGGAATACAGGCGCCTGCCACCATGCCCAGCTAATGTTTTTATTTTTAGTAGAAATGGGGTTTCAGCATGTTGGTCAGGCTGGTCTTGAACTCCAGACCTCAGGTGATCCGCCCGCCTCAGCCTCCCAAAGCGCTGTGATAACGGACGTGAGCCACCACACCCAGCCCAGGAAGTTTTAATGCTAAAATTTCCCTCCAAGTCAAACTAAGTCTTTGTACATATTACCATACTATTTTACCAGAAATATTAACTATTTTATGCCTCTTTCCTGCCTGAAGAATATCTAATATCATCTGTTTACTTAATGAGATAAAGCACATACACTTCAGCCTGGCAGTCAAAGCATTGTACTTTCTGGACTTGATCAACACATCTTCTTTTAAACCCTACATTGTGCTGTTCAAATTCTTTCACTATAATTATTTTAATCTATTCACTGTCACTTAAAAATACCCAATTTGCTCATCTCCATGCCTTTTGCTTATGCTATTTTTCTCTTCTAATCTGTTCTTCTTCCTCCCCTTTGCTTCATTCAAGGCTGCAAAGACTCCATAAAGCCTGTTTGAACTCACTACCCCTGCAGTGACTTCTCCCACTCCTGAGCTCCTATAGTATTTAATGTTTGGGAACCTCATTTGGTTGACACTTGCTGCCTTCTATTGTTTATCTTTATGTAAATGGTTATTTCCTTTTCTAAGATTTGTGTAAGCACTTTTCTACTCATGACTATCGTTGATTCTCTTTTTTTAAATTAATTACACTCTCCTCCTCTAGCACCTTAGCATTCAGTAGATACATCTTTAAGGTTTGAAAATTTAGGTTGAAAAATAAATGCTAAGAAAGGATGTTAATGCAAACATATTTAATAATTACTAAGTTCATTTTTCACATTTTATCATGTAATTTTTCAAAACAGCTCTGGAATGTAAACGGTCTCAGTTTTACAAGGCAGGAAAGTAAAGCTCAGAGAGATGTTCAAACACGCTAAAGTCAGACCATCCAGTTGATTATTTCGTGAGAAATATCTCTTATCTACTTCTAGATCCCCAAAATACATTTCCTTGCACATAAATAATTTATTTTCAATCAGTTTGCAATGATTGATTTTTTAAAAAAACTAATGAATATATGTTGGAGTCATGTTTGCTTCTCAATTCCAAGCGTTGTATTTATGGTATCAAAAATTTTAGGGATTTGGTAAGTTCTGACATATTTGTCATGTAGAAGTAACTTAAAACTGGTTTGCATCTCTTGAAACTTAAAAAAGTATTAACTCTAAACAGCTGCGAAATAGTAGGAGAATTTTCTGTCCTAAAAGGGGATATAAAACAAATATATATAGAATAGAGATTTAGGTCGCTGTTTTCCAAAATTCAATCCAAAGAACTTCCACAGGATATCATTAGATGTTCTATTTCTTCTCTTTCTGTCCTTCCTTCTTTCTTTGTTGTGTGCATGTGTGTGTGTGGTTGGGGTGTTCTCTGATAAAAAGTGTTTGAGAAATACTGACTTAAACAAAGATTCTTTACACGACTTTAAATATGTGAAGATATATCATGACTCTCTGGGGTGAAGACAATATGGAACATTTCCCAACAGAATTTAACCATAGAACTCTTTCTCACAACACCTCACAATACTGGAAGTCCACAAAACAAGCTTTGAGAAACATTCTTAAGGTTATGACTATATATGAAATATTTCTTATCAGTTCCTAAAGGAGGTATGGATGTATGTGGTAATTCCTAAAATTAAGAATGCTGTCAAGAATGTATCCTCTTAATATGTCCTTTAATATGCTGGAGGGGTTGGATAATGTGACTATGGGTCTAAAGTACAATCATGTTTCTACTCATAGCTTAGAGCTTATAATTGTGTGCTTCATCATCAAGTTTTCATCCATTGATTTGGGATTCCAATTGTGAGTGAGACAGCTCAGATGTATGTTTACTGTGTGCAGTGCATATTTATTGTGCTTTTCTAATCATAGCCCCTTCTCCATTCTTCTGGTAACAGTGCTAGCTTTCTGTGGGCAACTGCCTTTCCTCATGCCTGTGTGGTTCCAGTGGGCCTGCCAAACATGCATCCAAGGGGCTGGGCGAGTGACACAGGTCTGGTAAATCACAATGTACATTCCCCTTGCCAGCGATAGGTCTAGCAGAGGGGAGGGCATGTGCTCCAAGCCTGGCCAATCAGAGTTCTTCCCAAAGCTCTTAGGATTTGTATTTGGAGGAGAAGAGGTCCTCCAGCTTCTGTATTTTGGAAGGATGCATCCCTGGAGTTACCAGTGCTCAGTCACATTCTCCACAAATCAACAAATAAAGCAAGCCAGCTTGCTTACTATGAGAGTGAATAAAGCTGTTCTGAGACAGATAGAAATGAGAGAGAAGGATAGATAGTAAGAAAAGCAGACGGGGGTGGTGGGGCTAGATTTTCTGAATCCCTGCTTTTGATCATGTCTGAAGAATGTGTCAACTTGGACTTCCCAGTCACAGGAGCCAACAAATTATTTTTTTCTGCTTAACTAGCTTGAGTTTCTGGAGCTAATAATAGTTATCCCAATGTCAGGGTGGCTTTAGCTAGTGTGCTAAGGAAAGCATATTGTCTTACTGGTTTGGTACGTGTCTGGGTGCTGAGGGTCAGTGTGAGTGAAAAGTTTGATTGCAAGTTGTTTAATTTATCAAGTACTGCTGTTGAGACAAGACCCTGAGAAAATACATAATCTAATGCCCTGATGGTGCAGGTGAAGAAGCTGAGGCATATAACGCTGAAGTGACTTGTCTAAATATATGACATCACTTTAGTAGTAACACGACCAGGACCCAACTCAAGTCTATCTTCTTTTCCATTAAAACATATTTGCCATTTTTCCCCATTTAGTAGGATTTAATTTTCTGTATTGGGAGGCAGCTTATGCCAGTGGAGAGAACACTGAAATCAGAGTGGGAGATCTGCATTTAAATCCCAGGTCTGCCATGTCCTTAAGCAAGTTACTTACCTCACCAAACCTGAGCTCCGAGCTCCCCTGCACAGAGAATGAGGCTAGTAGTTTATAACCTGCATACTTAAATGGATGATTTCTGTTAAAGCATTTTGCAAATTCTTCAACATTATTCAAGAGATATTCTAAAAAGATTATTCTCTATCATCATAAATTTGCTTTATTTTCCTATTTTGTAAAATTAAAGTTTTATAACTCATTTCAGGGGCAGTTCCCCCTTTATCCATTTAGGGTAATGACCTTATGTTTTGCAGTAGCTGTTTCATCTTATTCTCAAACTGGTAAATGCTAGCTTCCCTAATATCCATAAAGCATGTTTAATTCTAGATGCGTATTTCTGGACGGCAGTATAGACATATGCTACAACTAATAAGGCCTATCCAATTTTTCTGATTCATATTCCTTATGGCAGGGTCATTTGACAGATTGCTCTTTCCTCAGCAAGTCCAGCACACTGATTGACACTTGATTTTTTTAAATTTAAAAAATCATTTTATTGAATATTTTTCTACTATAAAATCAACATGATAATTCTCCCTATAAGATTATCAGAGAGAGGATGGGTGCTAGTTGCCAATCTAAATGCCCTCAAAAAACTTGTGTCCATATATCTCAAATGACATAATTATATAAAAACTTTCAGATATGTTTATGTAGAGAGGAAGTAAATTTTATTATCCTTTCCAAAACTGGTTCCCTTTTTTATTCTTCCCCATCCCACTAACATCAGAATTGACCGTGTAACTTGCTTTGACCATTGGAATGTGAGCAAAAATGACATATACTACTGCTAAGAAAAGTTTTAAGAATCATTGAGTTCTTCTGTCCTCTTTCTTTTTCCCTCTCCCATGATACTAACAATATCCCAGATTGGGGATGATACTCTAGTCCTAGTCTCGGAATGAAGAACCAAAGAAAACACTCAATACATATGTGACATAAATCAGAAATGCACTTTCATTTATGCAAACCCCTACACTTTTAGGTCTTTTGTTACTGCAGCATAACTTGGCCTAAACTGGTTGACTCTGTAATGATATGTTGAGTAGAATGGCCTACCATGCATCAGTAATGGTATTTCCTTTTTAATATAGATGGAGACAACTGAGATATAACAAAGAAAAGAAACCTATCCAAGAGAAAAGTAGAGAAACATGAACTAAGGAAACTACATGTTATCAGTAATTTACTGTGGCTTCTTTTTTTTTCATTACACAATTGATTTTAAAAAGATAAATTCAAAGATTTTCAATGATGTTCCTATATATTCAACAATTTCTGGTCATGGAATCTAAACTCTGCTGATTGATAACCCTGATACCAATCCATAGATGTTCTTTAAAGTGAAAGCAAATCATAATCACACAGTAGCACTATTGACTTTTATTGTATTTTACTAGAAAGAATTAACCAAAATTGCCCTTTGAATTCCCCCACCATAAATTTCTTCACTGTATCATTTTTTTCTTTCTTTATTCAAGTACATTTATACAATATCACTTGGTCATCAAAAATTTCCTCCAAAGTTTTACTCAACAAAGAGCATGCACTTTGTAATTGACAATAGATTTTAAATCCAATTTGAATATTTATCATTTTCACATATAAACCCAAGCAATGCATATTTGATCACATTATCGTCTGCTGTTTATTTTTTTTTTAAAGATAAAGAATAAACATGCTTGCCCTCTCAGAAGAAAATTGACTTAAAATACAAAGTTTGCTTCAAATGCTATTTAAATTGTGTATCTCCAAG
Source organism: Macaca thibetana thibetana (assembly GCF_024542745.1). NCBI lineage: Eukaryota > Metazoa > Chordata > Mammalia > Primates > Cercopithecidae > Macaca > Macaca thibetana. Next base: position 97,769,106 of record NC_065578.1, on the reverse strand, counting down.
ACAATCATCAAACCAAAATAATGAGGAATATGTGAAACAATTTGCAATATAACCTGACTTACTTCTTAATCTCTCTGTCCAGTGGCATAATATCAGCTCGCCAACAACTATGCTTATGATATGGTTAGGCTTTGTGTCTCCACCCAAGTGTCATCTTGAATTGTAATTCCTATAATCTCCATAATCCCCACATGTCAAGGGAGAGACCAGGTGGAGGTAACTGAATCAAGGGGGTGGTTTCCCCATGTTGCTTTCATGATTGTGAGTGCGATCTCACGAGATCTGATGTTTTTTTAGGGGTTCTGCCCACTTCATTCTGCACTTCTTCTTCCTGCTGCCTTGTGGAGAAGGTGCCTTCTTCCTTTCACCTTCTGCCATGATTATGTTTCCTGAGGCCTCCCTACCCATGCCGAACTGTCAGTCAATTAAACCTCTTTCCTTTATAAATTACCCAATCTCAGGCAGTCCTTTATAGCAGTATGAGAATGGAATAATACAGCCTGGTTTGTACAATTTAGGTACATTCCATTCTAATTTGCTTATAGATTTTATCAAGGTAAAAATCATAGAATAATAAAAGGGAATAAAAAGCACCAACTTTCTGAGCTTCTTTGTTGTATTTACATCTTAAGAAATTTTGTCTTTAGTTGCGAATTAAAAATGAGTTGTCAAGTTCCCTTAATAATTAATGTTGAAATGAACAACTGTTGCAAGTACAACACATTCCATTTAATGTTAAACAGCATTATATTTACTGTAATTCCACCTTTCATCCTAATGTCAACCTTTAAATCTTTAATGCTTTAATCACACTTCTTTTGCTGATATCCCTCGTGAGTTCCTCAAACCAATGCCCACTCTTTTGTGATAAGGTGGGCATTTTATGCTGCAAGGGTTAGTCAGCAGCAATTGTTAATTATTAAGGAAAACAAAATGCAGCTGCTGGAAAATTGTGTTTGTTCCCAGCAGGGCATGTTACCTTTAATCTCTACTGACATTGAGGCAAGTGAAGTCATAAAAGGGAGATAATGCATTTCAAGAACATGGCCCCACAGAAAATTAAAGAATTTCCTATAAAATTAATGAGCCTAATTACCAGATAATGTCTGTATTTGCCTTTCAGTAAGTTATCCGCCTTTCTGATAGAGAGCTGGAAAGAGAGGAAGCAGTGGGTGGGGCCCCAAGGAACAGTCTTGCTGCTGGTTGGGTGGAGCCAGGAGAAACAGAAAGAAAATCTAACCATGTACCTTAGGGCTTCTATTTCTCCTGGAAATGGAGAAGAAGATGAAAGGCTAACATTTTTGTTAAGAACATTCTATGTACATGTTCTCACTTTTAAATGAAAGCTAAATATTGAGCACCCACAGACACAAACATGGGAACAATAGACACTGCAGACTACCAAAGTGGTCGGCAGTGTGGGTCAGAAAACTACCTATTGTGTACTATGCTCAGTATCTGAGTGCATTATATCCATGTAACAAACCTGCACGTGTACCCCGTATCTAAATAAATGTTGAAGAAAAGATCTCAATAGACAGGTGGAGTACTTTTTAAAAAATACAAAACAGAGATCATACTAAAATATTTTATGTCCTTTGTCTCTTAATTACATAAGTTTGGTCGTTTTTTCATAATTGGCTAGAATCTGAAATCAGACTTCGCTAATTTGGTTCTTTAGAAAATTAACTCTGTAGCTGGACATGGTGGCACACACACCTATAGTTTTAGCTACTCAGGAGGCTGAGGTGGGGGTATGGCTTGAGCCCAGGAGGACAAGGCTGCAGTGAGCTATGATCATGCCACTGCCCTCCAGCCTGGGCAAGAGAGCAAGACCCTGTCTCTAAAAAAAATTAAATTAAATTAAATTAAAATAAAAAGCATGTGTTGTGTGCAAGGCAATAAATGAGTCCTCGGGCTATTATTTTGACTATCTCAGCCTTAATACCCTCACTTTAAACTGGGGCTAGTTAAAGGATTAACTTGACATATTTTATTTTAAGCTCTTCATACAACGCATGAAATAAAAAAAAAATCACTCATTAAATATTACCAAATAGTCATTTAATTGCTACTGTTCTCCTGAGAATTATATACTATTATCTCCACTATCGTTATCTCCCAGTTCAAACAGCTAGTATGGAGGGGGCACAAAAATGAACCTGGGTCTCTCTGGTTACAAAAATTGAACTGAGATTGTGGCTTAGGTGTATCTTAGATGTGTTTCTCCCTGCTCCAAAACAGGCAGATAATAGTGATTGAAGATTTACCCCCTTTCTTCAATAGATACATTTTGTTTCTAACTTAGTATTTATGTAAATTCAAGTGGGAAAAATGGCTGTATGGAAATTTTAAGAAGGAAGGGCCTCAGCGAAGAGCCCCTCAAAGAAACCTAAATTTTCACATTTTTAAAGGCCTACTTTGCATTGCTTGAATGCAGTATCATTCAGGAGTCAAAAGCCACAATTATCATCCTAACAATGAATCTAGAGTAGTAAGAATAGATACAGGCAATTACACAAAGCCTAAATATGTTTTAAAAGGTTTTGAGGGCAGTTAACTGAGCTTATATAGCTTCTGGGGCAGAGGGAATTTTATTTGGCCAGATGTTTCGGGACCCCAGAATTTACGGGGACCCCCAGAATAGTCCCAAGGTAAAAAATAAAAAGAATCGTAACCATGATTCTTTTGGTGGTTCAAAGTGGCCCATGAACCAGTTTGAACATCTTTTGAATCCTGTGCATATTCTGCTGAGAAAAGGAAATGCATGTATGTACTTAGGTTAAGAATCCCATATAGATTTTGCTTTTGACATAGTGATTTTTAAGAGTTTAAAGTCTAAGTTAAACTCTTTGAAATCTAAATCCAAAACAGTTGTAAGCCAGAACAAGTCTTTTTGTACTATGCTCAGCCCAGGAGGCTTCCCTGAGGATTAAGCTTGGCCCTGATGTGCTCAGCTTGCTGCTGAGTGATCACTGGGTAGTCAGGGATGCCCAGACCACAGTGTACACTCAGAACTGGTGAATCGGTACTGACTCTTCTGGAACATCTGGCCCAGCCTAATGGTGAGGTCCCCTCAGAAGCTGTATCTTTTCAACCCTCCAGATATGCTAGTCAAATGGATTACTACTACTACTACTAATATGTGTTACATATAATGTATTTCATAATGAATATTTTATATGATTAAGTATATATGAAGACACTTTTAAAAATTATAAGGTATTATATGCAAGTGATAGTTCAGGAAAGAGATGAAAAAAGAAAGAGAGAAACGAACAGTTTCCATTATTTCATATAGTTCCTACAGCAGCCCTCAATAATAACTCTATTTTACACTTAAGGAAATACATATAAATGTTTAAGAAAAATTTTCTCACTAAATAGCCTAAAGTTGTTGAATACACTTCTCTATGATGCCAAGATTAAATAAATCACTAAGGTATGAAACTTGGGCAGAATATTCTTTAATGAAGATACTCCTTACTGACTTTAGATTGATGTTGTCCCAATCAAGGAGAAACTGCATTCAGCAGCTGCACTTCCTCAGCTGTAGGAGAATACTCATAATGCTCAGAACCTATGCAACATGACAGGATAAATCTTAGTTGTTAAAACCATGATCAGATTCAGACACAACTGGATTGGAATCCTATTCCCACCATTTACTGAGTGTATGACCTAGGGCAATTTACTTAATGTCTCAGAGTCCTATTTGCTTCATCGATTGAAGGAATTTGTCAGAGGCTGCTGTGTAGACGAAGTGACAGATGCAAGTTAAGTACTCAGCATAGGTCTGGCACATTGTAAGCCATCTCAGAATGTTATCATTTGTCCTGTCATTTGTCCTGTATTTATTACATAAACACTATGAGTTCCTTTACCATTTATGGGAAGTTGAAATTCCAGGAGAGTCAAAATACCCCTTTATACAGTTGTTGTATCCTTCTGGAGTTTTATCCCTTTCTCTTAGGTGTTATCCCCTTTGCTCCACTTCCACTCATACCATGCCTTTCTCCTTACTCTCACTAATCAGGCTTTTTGCTCAGCACTGGGGGAAACAGAGATGAAGAATGCAAAGTGCCTGCCCCGATGACTGCAAAGTTTAGTGTGTCAGAGCAGAAGATGTCAGTGACTAACTGACACAAAAGTGCTATGGGGGCCCAGACAAGGAACAAAGAAAAGACAATTACCTTAGCTGGGGTGGGTGAGGGACAGTTTGACATAGGAAGCAAAGCACAGTGTGTACCTATGGTTGCAGGTGAGGCTAGTGAGACATCTCGAGGGCAAAGGATGGAGGCATAATAAACCTCAAGAATCTAGACTTTCCCCTGAAAGAAATGAGGCCTTAAGGATGTGCGGAGGGAGAGGATGTGAGGGAAAGGGAAGACAACTCTCAAGAGGGAGGCTAGAGTCACAGAGGAGAGGGGTGCCAGGCTTGATCTAGAGGTTCACATGGAAGAGCAGATTTAGGGAAAGAAAATGACTTCAGTTTGGAGCACACTGGTTTGGAGGTTTGTAAGGATGTTGAACGGTTATTTTTTTTTTCCACCAAAACATGAAATTTGAGATGTGGACCTGTTTATTAGCTTCCCAGGGCTGCCATAATAAAGTACTTCAAACCAGATGGCTTAAAACAAGTTTATTTTCTCACAATTTTAAAGGCTAGAAGCCCCATATCAATGTGTTGGCAGGGCCATATTCCGTTTGGCTCTAGAGAAGAATCCTGCCTTGCCTTTTCCTAATTTTTCGTAGTTGTCATAAATCTTAAGGTGTTCCTAGGCTGGTAGATGGGTCACTCCATTCTCTGCCTGTAACTTCACCTGACTTTCTCCTCCCCTATATCTTTATGTCTAAATTTCCCTCTTCTTTTTAAGACACTCATCATTGCATTAAAGCCCACCCTAATCCAGTGTGACTTTATTTTAACTTTATTACATCTGCAAAGACTCTATTTTCAAATAAGATCACATTCACAGCTTCCAGCGAATATGAATTTTGGGGGAACACTATTCCACCCAGCACAATCCCTAACAAGGGTAAAAGAGAGGTGGCATCCCCTTTATGAGGGTGCTATCAGTAGTTGATGGGCTTTAGGGAAGCCTGACATTGATCCAAGGAAAGCATGCGTACCACTTGGGAAAGACCATCAGTTGGTGAAGGCCACCAGAAGCACAGAGAACAGAATGAGCAAGAATCTGCCCAGTAGCTTAAACAAAGAATCTCATCCTCCTGTGTCCACCTGCCCTGCCCAGACCTGGTAGTGCTTAGGAAAAGAGGTGTCCCAGGGATCTACATAAACCCCTGGAATAGGAAAAGGTGAAGTGAGAGGGCTGGTCAAAGCCACTCTCCCCACTTAAAAACAATGAAGGAGAGTTTGGATTAAATATGGAATTAAGGTTATAAACTAGACTGGACTACATTTTAATACTTGACTGTGGCTGAAAAGCTCTGGAATCTTCCCGGATGTCATGAGATCCAACATAGTAAGGTTGAATATTACTAAGGCAGCTATTGGAAAACAAAATTCAAATCTATACCTTAATATATGGAGAGAGGGCCCCTTGATCATCTGATGACAGGCATTTGTGAGATGTCTAATTAGGCTAAGATGTCACAATGAAGGTGTAGCCAAAGGTGTTAACAGAACTCATGAGAGTAGAGGAAGATACCGCAATAAGTTGATCTAGTCCAGCATGTCTGTTAGGCAGGACAACGCCTAAATGTAGTCACAGAGAGAATTTCACACCAAATGAAAATAAGAAAAGTTCTCATGTTCTGGAAGCCAAAGCAAGCCCCAGAGGACTTGTACTACACTGACTTCCTTCTCTAGTTCTGCCTTTTCCTTGTCTTTTTACCATCTGCAAAGGAATTTAAGTTTTATACAGTAATATTCTTTTTTTCCTCAAAGCATTTTCTTTCTCCAATCAGGTCACGATAGTTTCTGGCACAGACCATTCATCCTTTTTAAAATATCCAGTGCCACTTTTCAAATAGCTAACCCCACCCCGCTGTCAGTCAACCACATTCCCTGAAGATGCCCGCTATATGCAGAACAGGATATTAAAAGCCAAACAAGCAAACTGAAAAATGAAAAAGGAGTATTGGAGCTGATCAACATGAGGAAACTTCATCAGCCACAGTTTCAATCCCCTCTGATCTGAATAGGCATTCCAAACATACTGTGTGAACTGGGGTTCACCATAAGATACATTTTTTAAAGTCTGCTTTTCTAGTATTATCATACCAGCTGGAGTTACTTATTTCATTCCAGCTCAGTAGGAATCTACAGGCTGCATAAAAATACATTAAGGAATATTTATAAGATGGCAAACAGGACCAAATGTATGGGAAAGAATAATATTGTGCATTGCTCATTACAAACATGATTATTTTGTGTATGTAACGGATGTGTTGTTAAAGCACAGTGGGTTGTTTGAAGTTTACAAGTTTGTTATGGATTGATTTATTCATGAAATGCTTTGTTTCTATGACAACTTTATTGGTTTGCCTGTGGTCTAAATACATATAGGCATGGCAGGAATTCCACGGTACAAAACAAATTACACAGTCCCCCCTGAATCACTTGCTGCCTTTAGGGAGTGTAGCAAAAGGATTTCCAACCAGGACAGACATCACCATTCCCAGAGCCAGCATTAGAGAGATCATATAACAAAGGAGAAAAAGACTTTTTAAAAAGAACAACTTAAAAGTCTCCAACGGCCTCCAAGTCTGTCATATAAGGAAAGATTGAAATGAGCAACGAAATGCCCAACATAAGATAAGAGAAATACAATCTACCCACAATGCGTGAGGGTTTTATTTAAGAAAAACACTGATCAAAGACCCATATTTCCTGCTATAAATAATACCCCTTGAAGAATACCATTAATATTCACAACAGTTGTGTAACTACAAAAGAAACTGAGAATTGTTGTTTAGAGAAAATAATAATGGATTTTGGAAGATAAAAGGAAAAGGTGGAAGAGAAAAAAAGACAGAAAAAAAAAGATACTTACTGCGGACCAAAGATTGGTATTCAGTGAAACTTAAGTCAGGGAAATCATGCCTAAGGGGACTTAGACCTTGTGAAAGCTAGAAAAAAGAAAGTGGAATCCAAATTATATTCCTCATATTACCCCTGAAATGCATCCCCTGTATGCATGGGAAGAAACATTAAATGAGAACGATTATTTAGAATAAAATTATTGCTCTTCATAAATTTAAAGAATCTCATGCTCCATCATGAAAGTAGCCTTAAACATAGGGACACAGTGATCATTTCAGTGAAAAATACATACGAAGCAAGATATATTTTCCCCAAATCTCTTTATATATTTTTGTAAAAGCTCCTTCAATTTTTCTACTCTTCTTTATATTTTCATTAACTTTTGTTGTATGTTGATAAATGTCAGAGATTGATTATGTGGTTTATGATGACATACAAAACTTATAATTTCCATTCCTCTTTCAATTCCCACTATAGGGCTGGATTAGACAGCCATGTGTCCACCATGGTACTCAGCCATCACACCATGGCATATTAAGTCAGAGGTGAACATCTGACCTAGAAAAATCAATCCATTTCCTTGCCAGCAACTAATTCGTTTCTTTCAATAAATTGCATATTTAGAAAATAGTAAGGGAGGGGAGTACAAAATGAAAGGTCACATCAAGTGAGGTTTGGAGCAGCCATTGTCAGCCATGACACACCAATGTCCTTCTCTAGAGAGAAGTAGAAACAATGAAGCAGAGGCACGCCAAGAAGATAGATTGCATCGGCCACTAAAGAGGTGAGGTGAAATGGAGCAGGTAGATGCCTCAGTCCCTGGGAGCTCTAGTTTCCAAGAGAAGTGATTATAACTTATTTCTCTGAAGACATCATACCTTAACAACACATTGTTTATTTGAGCTAACTTGAGGAAATTTCCACTGCAACTAAAGAGCCTTTATTAAACTGTATAATCAGAGCTTGTCATTTCTAACCATGGTTAATTCATATTTTCAGTTGAAATTTGCTACTTAAGGAAAGTTATATCAACTAGTGACATGGTGTAGGTGCAGAGTCCAAGTAACTCACTGAAAAAAAAACCAAAAAAACAAAAACTGAAGCATACCCTAGACATAATCAGTCCCTTGCTTGGATAAAACTAACCAAATTTCTTGGTGGTCCAATTGGTCTAAACACCAATCATCAGTAACATTTCAAGCCAATATTGGTGGCAAGCATCTCTGCAGCAACAAAGCAATGTTGTATATATCTTGTATACTACACAAGACATAATTGTCTTTATTTGCTCCATTTGATAGTGTCTAGTTCGATAAATTTGGAATATGGAACACCCTAGAAACCATCTCTTCCTAAAAAAAAAAATTAAAATTAAAACAAGTGCACTGTTGTATAGTTTACAAAAACTGTCCTTGTGTTAGTGAATCAAGACTATATTCACATACAATAGTTGAATGTTTCGTCTTTTGACTTTAGGCTTCAGGGTGTTTACTGTGATACTGTGAAGAACTTGCATTGCACCATCCTGCGAGGCTGCCACTGCCATGCAGTATTAGGAAACGGCCCCTTACATACTGTCATGTTTCTCTTGAATTCAAACCTCTCCCACATTTGAAAAGAAATCAGTAAACATGTTAATAACTATATCCCACCAAAATCAGTTTCACAATTTGACTCAGAAACACAGAAAAAGAATGAGTAGACTTTCAAGTGCACTGAAAAAAGTTTTTCTTGGGAAAATTTAGGTGCTATGGTTACTCAGTTATTCATATATCCTTTTAATAAAGGTTGTTTGAGGTCCTTTGATGTACAATACTGGGTCCCTCCTTGGAGATTACTGACCATCGGATAAGCCAGATAATTCGTAAGTAAATAAAGCAATAGGATACTGACAGATGATGACAAATGCTGTGTGGGAAACCAACATGGGGCTGAGAAAGGTACAAATAGAGAGAAGGAGGAGAGAAATAACTTTAGATAGAATAGTTAGGAAGTGATTTTTAAGTATAGCCCCAAAAGGCAAGAAGAATTTAGCCATGGGGTAAGAAAGTGGAAAGGGGCAGAAACTTTCTAAAATACAGGGGAACAGTAAAAGGAGGTCTTGAGGCAAGAAGGAGCTTGGTATGTTTAAAAACTAATAGTGATAGTAAAATTCACAGCGAACACTGTTCTAAGTGCTTTACTTCTGTTTGGTAATTTAACTGAGAGAGAACCAGTGTGACTGGCGCATGGAAAGTTCTTAGTATTTATTGAATGAATAGATTTTTAAAATAACTGCCTGCATCCTTTACAATGTTAATTACTTATCCATGTGATGCAAAAAGTAAGACGGGAAAGGGCACTGATGTGAATATTGCAAAAGATACTGAGGACACTGATTTGCACACCTGCGATTTAAGTAAATACTGCAGTTCTAAGTCACAAGTATATTTTCAAGGTGCAGCTCCTGAATATATACTTTTTACTCCATGGTTACCAAAAGGAAATCGGTCCTGATGAAAGGCCACTGCATCGCACAACTCCTGCTTTGCATGACTTCATGGGCACCATTCACATCATACTCTTTGTGAATGGTGCTGTCTAGAATTTTGTAATGTGGCAGCCCTGCTGACTAAGCCATAGTTCCACGGAGGTCACCAGGAGTCTGACTTACCATGATCATGCTTACCTCCAAAGGTAAAAAGAAAAGCGAAGAAAACTTGGATCTTCTTGGAAGAGGCACTCCAAGAATCCTTCTGGGGAACACATACCATGTGAACATTTTATCTAACACTTTGGTGCCTGCACTGTTTTGCTAATTTGACATGGGAAGCACTAATAAGATAAAAAGCTCAGGCGTCCTTATCCCATTAGTGCTTCCTCGATAGTTTCTCTGACCCACATTCTGACCTGATCTCTCCCTTATTCCCCATGGTTTGTATTGTACTGATTCAAGCCTTCATCCTTTTGAAAAGATGCTGGGGAATTGTCTGGATTTAACTAAAATTTCCAGCTTAAATTACTGTGTGATTTTTAGCTGATCAGAACCCATTTAGCATAGGCGGCAGTGGCCCAGTCAGGGAATAGGCGATCGAGTGCACAGAGGATGCAACCAGAAGGAGCCAGTTAATAGGCAATTAAGGCTTCATTGCCTTCCCACCACCACAAAGCTCCTTATCTGGGCTCACAAACAGGAGCAAGAAAGCCAGCCAGTTGAAATTGCTGTTTATTTTGTTTGGCTATATCAGAGTTTTCTTTTTGTTTTGTTTTTGGTGGTGGTGGTGGTTTTCTTTCCAGATTCATCTGCATTTAGTCAGAACTCATATTTTTCAACCTCCTAGCTTTAATCCTGACCAAATGGTTTTAGAATGTCTTTGTATTAGAAACATGTAGATTTCTCATTATTAGAAACATGCCAGTTTATTTTAGAGAAAAATAATTAAGGGATACGGTTGTATTCATCCCTATCACTCTAAGTGAAACATATAATCCCTCTTTGCTCTTCCCCCTGCCAGGGTACATATCCAGGCTTCAGTTATTTCCTGTTTTAATTACCACAACCGCCTACTTCTTGGCCATTGTTTCCTATATTTTCTCCTCCTAGTTCTGTTTAGATGATTACTGCCAAGTCAATTTCCCTTTCCTGCTAGGGACCATGTTGACGTAGTCCTTGGATTCGACACAAGCTTCTCTAATATTTATGCTTCAACCTCGGACTCTGTCACCTTCAAAATTCCTTTCCTTTATTAGCACCTTGTTTCCTGCCTCTCCACCCAGCTCAGGTTCTCAGTCTTTTCTCTCTTCCTGCTCACAGTTTGATGAGTTTGATGACTGTATGTAGGCAGAAGGCCTATCCATCTTTATTCTATTGGTCAAAGAGGGCACCGTACTAGCAAATAGGAGATCTGGTGACTGTCTAGCCATCATCTGGCATGAGTGTTCATTTCACAGAGGAGTAAAGTGGGGCACAAGAGGTGCAGGTTGCTGGTCCACAGTCATGCTGCAGGTCGGTGGCAGGGGCCAAGTGAAATCCTGATTCTTCCCACGGCTCTTGCTCTTCACCAGTGGTTCCCAGTGTTTCCAAGCATGAGGGCCCTTTCTTGATGTTAAAACTTTTGCAAAGAGATTTCTGGTTAAAAATGGTAGCTAGAGGACATCTGTTTATCCCGTTTCCCTAACAAAATTCCTGTAAACACTCTAAAGATATGAATTCATATTATCTCCAGGAAAGAAAGAAGCCATGAGTGCATCAGTGGATAAGAAAATTTTACCAAATTCTGGAAAACAGTGGTTTAAAAAATGACTGCTGATGCATCAAGGACAAAAAAAATCATAGACTCAAACCGAGTTCTTTATTTTTTGTATTAGTAGCCCTGTCAATAAGAATATTTTAAATACCCCCTTTCTCGTATATATACACATATGAACGTGTGTGTGTGTGTGTGTGTGTGTGTGTGTGTATAATGTGTCTTCTTAAATTACTTGGCTTTCTAAGCAATAAAATACATTGTTTTATTTATCACTTAGACTGGAGTGCAGTGGCACAGTCATAGCTCACTGTAACTGCTAATTCCTGAGCTCAAGCAATATTCTTGCCTCAGGCTCCTAAGTAGCTGGAACTACAGGCATGTGCCACCAAGCCTGGCTAATTTTTAATTTTTTTTCTAGAGACAGTGTCTCACTATGTTGCCCAAGCTAGTCTCAAACTCCTGGCCCCAAGCCATACTCCTGCCTCAGCCTCACAAAGCTCTGGGAATACAAGCATGAGTCACCATGCCCAGTCCCTTGTTTTGACAAAAAATAAAAAAGTACATTAAAAGAAAAGGCAACATTTTAAAATTGAGCAATCTTGTATAACGGAAATTGCATTTTTACTTTTGAGTGACTAAACGCTCAAAAAAGTAGTTTAAATTCAGGAATGTTTTTAAACAAGTTTCTAATTTATCAATCAATTAGTATCTGCATACATATGAAACATAGTACATATACATGAAGTGTCATTTTTTCAATATATAAGTACTGTTTGATATCTACCCGATGATCAGACCCCTTGAAGTTATGGTGTTTGGGGAACTACCACTACAGACTATTCATTCCATTTGCTAGGGAGTTTAATGACTAACTGCTTGAATCCAGTTAAGATTAGAAAATAATGGAACAGTAAGATTCTTCTTGTCAAAACATGATACCTGAGCAAAAGAAGACATTATTTCTTTGTGGGACCCAGTTCCAATAGAAGATTTACTTACACTACAGCAGATTTGAGCATTTGAAGAAGGAAGAAGGGAAGGAGTCATGAGGCAGAAAATTTATTTACCTATGGAAAGAGAAGTAGAGTTGAATAACAAATCAATGCATTTGAACATTGCAAAAGGCTCCTTAAAATCATACTTAGGCGATTGGGCTCAACTGGTACCAACTCAGGCCTGATTCCTTTTCCTAAATAATTCAAATAATTGATTTTTTACTTTCTTATGTCTGTTTTCATAATTTTAGTTATTTAGGTAATTTCAGAATAACATTGCCTTCAGTCTCCATTTGCTTTTCAGAAACAGTGGCAGATCTGTTCCACTAATGAGTATATCATAGGCAGCATTCCCATTTTCTCCGGACACTTTCAGTCAGTCGCAACCTTTTTCTACATCCTGTGTGTAAGGGACATTTATCCAAAACCTCCAGCAGCAGTTCTGGCTTAATTCAAAGAAAATGACTAAAATTGCTTTATTCTATATTCAAGCCAAAATTAAGACTTCTTTTTCAAAAACAGAAAATCCCTCTAATACAGAAAAATTTGTATTCCTTTCCTCTGGAGCAACTCACAGTTACTATTATCTTAACTTCTTTAAAAGCACATTTCTCTCTCTCTTTCACTTTCTCTTTCCCTTTATTTTCTCTTTTTGTTTGTCTCTGTCCCTCTCTCCTCTCTTACCATCTTAATTTTGTGTCCCTCAAAATTTCAAGATGAGGTATGAGGTACTATGATCATGTTGGAACTTTGAATAACATTTTTGTGACAGTCGTGATTATACTTATCTTAACCAATAGCCTCGTAATGAGCAGATAGATTTCTATGTAAGTATAATTCATAAATAAAAAAACAGGTACACTCAACTTCTCTTTATTAGGCTTAAAGAATAAGTTGCTTATAGTCAGAACAATAGACAAAGAAAAATTATTTTAAAGAACAACTCAGTGAGTTAAATTAAAGAAGCATAGACTTCTTAGAAAAAGTTATGATTTCAGCAAAAATTTTATCCTTGTGCATGACAATTGTCAACAAAAACGAAGATAATAAGTAGTATAGAACACAAGCCATTGTGAACATAGCAATAACTATTATACTATTAATAATCATGCGACTTTTCTGCAAAATGTTGGAAACACATTACTTTTGTTTATGATCAGTCAAGTCAGTAACAGACAAGACTGTTACAGGGATTTGGCCTGATACAATTGTGAGGGCTAAACACTTTCCGTAAGGCTGCTGTCTTTGTGTCTGCTGCTTGGGCATGAAGTCTAGAGGGCAGACAGTGAGAAAGAGAACATGATGTAATAGAAGGATATTGAGAAAAAGCCGGAACCCACAGGCATGAACTGGAACTCCTCAGAACAGAGCGAAACCACATTTTTTGGCTTTGGTGGTATGGGTGACCTGCAGAAGCAAAGGCCCTTCATCATAATGCTGTTGACTTGGTCCAAAAGTTGGAGAAGCTGAAGGAAAGTTTAGAGGAAAGTTGAACAGTTGCAGGTTCAGCTGCTGCCTCAGGCCAAGGTGATGAATCAGCAGATTAGCGACAATAGGTCTGAGCCACAAAATAGCTGAGGCTTCCTTCCTGCCTTCCAAATCTTGCGAGAATTTCTCTGTGGCCCACTCTCACCAGAAATGTAATTCAGCCTAACCAAAGTGGCACATTATAAAGCCACCACAGTTTGTATATGGGTCATTCTTGGAATTACCCTTTTCCTTACCCCTACTTTCAATCAAATGCATTTCTATCAAGTCTACCTCCAAAGTATGTTTTGAATTCGTCTTTTCTTTTCTATCTCTATGTCTACTTTCTAGCAAAAGCCTCCATTTTCTCTCATCTGGACTCTGCATTGTTTAATCGTTCTGTCTTCATTCACTCTTGCAGATCTCCAACCATTCTCATAAAAGCAATCATGCCTCTGCCTTCTTTAAGGCCTATCAAATCTAATTTCCTATAAAATTAAATCCCAATTTCATGACAACACAATGCTCAACATGATCTCACCCCAGCCTCATCTCAGGACACTCCCTCCCTAGTCAAACTGGTTTCCTCTTGCTTCATTCCTGAAACCCTCTGAGCACATTTCTGCTTCAGGCCTTAGCACATATAGTTTGCTCTATCTGAAATCATATTTCCTCAGATTTCTATTATGCTGACTGCTTTTAATCCTTTGGAAATGCCACATTCTCAGAAAAGTATTCTCTGAACACACAATTAAAATGAGTGTCCCCCTCCAATTCTCCAAGTGTTTTTTCTCAAAGCACCATGTTTTTTCATTCATAACATTATGATAGTTTGGAAATAAATAATTATTTGTATCCATTTTCAAGATATCTGCTCCTGGCCGGGCGTGGTGGCTCACACGTGTAATCCCAGCACTTTGGGAGGCCGAGGCAGGCGGATCAGGAGGTCAGGAGATCGAAACCATCCTGACTAATATGGTGAAACCCTGTCTCTACTAAAAATACAAAAAAATTAACTGGGCATGGTGGCTCACGCGTGTAATCCCAGCTACTTGGGAGACTGAGGCAGGAGAATGGTGTGAACCCCGGAGGCAGAGCTTGCAGTGAGCTGAGATCGTGCCACTGCACTCCAGCCTGGGCGACAGAGTGAGACTCCATCTCAAAAATAAATAAATAAATAAATAAATAATATAATATAATAAAATATCTGTTCCTGCCTTCCCCCACTAGATTATACATTTTTATAAGGCCAGGGATAATAAATTTTCTGTCTACCACTACATACCTAAAGACTAACTCAGTACTTGGCCTCAACTAGTCAATAATGTATGTGTAATGTATGATTGAATGTGGCATTTCTGGATTGCATGAATTTATACCAAATAATCAGCTTAATTTCACAAGCAAGATAAAACAGAGAAGAGATATATTTACAGTTGTAATAGGAACAGCAGGGATTATTTCAGAGACTCATGGCATATCCAGTAAATTATTATGTTATATCAAACTGATGATTTTTAAAAAAAAAAATCATGTGGAAACAGAGAAACTACTTAGGATATAATGTTAAATTAAAAACCAGGGTAAAATATATTTAACAGATTATAACCAATTTGTAAAAAGATAGATGGGAAAGCAAGGGAAAGGAAATTCATTGATAGGTTAGTATTGCTTTACTGAGATCGCAAGATTATGATTGTCTCTTGCCCCTGTTTTTTAAATTTTCTGTGGCAAGGCAAAAATAGAAATGCCAAACTTTTTTCATATTGAAATATTATTTTTTTAAAGCAGTTGTTGGTTCACAGTAAAATTGAGAGGAAGGCTCAGAGAGTTTCCATGTACCCTTTGCTCCCACATATGCATAGCCTACTCTATTATCAACATCTCCCATACATTTGCTATAATTGATAAAATTATACTGACACATCAGAATCACCCAAGTCGAAAGTCTGTATTAGCATTTGCTCTTGGTGTCCATTCTATGGCTTTGAGCAATTGTATAATAACATGTATCCATCAATACAGTATCATACAGATGCTATATTTTCACTGCCCTGAAAATCCTCTGTACTCTGCTGATTCACACCCTCCTCCCCACCCCCCGTTGCCTCCCTCCTGGCAACCACTGATCTTTTTACTATATTCATAGTTTTCCCTTTTCCAGAATGTCACATAGTTGGATTATACAGTGTGAAACTATTTTTGGTTGGCTTCTTTCACTAATAATATGCATTTAAGGTTCTTCCATGTCTTTTCACTGCCTAATAGATATTATTTCTTTCTAGCACTGAGTAATGTCCCATTGTCTGGATGTACCGCAGTTAATTTATCCCTTTATATACTGAAGGACATCACGCTTGCTTCCAAGTTTTGGCAATTATGAACACAGCTGTTAGAAACATTAAAGTGCAGGTTTTGTGTGGACATTAGTTTTAAACTTTTTGGGTAAATACCAAACAGCTGATCATACTATAAGAGTAACTTTAGTTCTATAAGAAACAACCAAATTGTCTTTCCAAGTGTCTGTACTATTTTGCATTCCCACCAGTAATGAATGAGAGTTCCTGTTGCTCTACATCACCAGCATTTGGTGTTGTCAGTGTTCCAAATTTTGGGGATTCTAAGAGGTATTTAATAGTATCTCACTATTGTCTTAATTTGCATTTCCCTAATGACATATGATGTGGAACATGTTTTCATATGGTTATTTGCCATCTGTATACCTTCTTTAGTGAGGTATCTGTTAAAGTCTTTGGCTTACTTTCACATTGGGTTGTTTTTTATTGTTGAGCTTTATGAAATCTTTGTGTATTTTGAGTAACAGTCCTTTATTAGAAGCACCTTATGCAATTACAGTGACATACAACATAATGATGCTCCAGTCAATGACAGACTGCATGTAAAACAGTCATCCCATAAAGTTATAATGGAGTGGAAAAACTTCTATCATCCAGTGACATTATGGCCATCAATAGTGCAATGCATTATATCAGAGTGCAATGCATTATATCAGAGTGCAATGCATTACTCATGTGCTGGTGAAACAAACCTACTTCTATTCTAGTCATAAAAAAGTATATATAGCCCATACCACTTCTCTCACTGACTTATAATTTTACTGTACATTTTATGTTTAGATATGTTTAGACACATAAATACTTACCATCGTATTACAGTTGCCTACACTGCAGTAACTTCTGTACAGGTTTGTAGCAGGGGCAATAAGCTATAATATACAGCCTAGGTATGTGGTAAGCTATATCATTTAGGTTCATGTAAGTACACTCTATGATGTGAGCACAACAACGTAATCACCTAATGACACATTTCTCAGAATGTATCCCCATTGTCAAGTGATACCTTGACTGTATTTTCTTCCAACCTGTGGCTTGACTTCTCATTCTCTTGACGTTTTTCACAGAACAGAAACTTTCAACTTGAATGAAATCCATCTTATTAATTCTTTCTTTCATGGATTATACCTTTGGTATTGTTTCTAAAAAGTCATCACCATACCCATGTTAGTCTAAGTTTTCTCCTATGTTGTCTTCTAGGTGTGTTATTTAGGTCTGTAATCGATTTTGATTTAATTTTTGTGAAAGATGTAAGGTCTGTGTCTAGATTCTCTTTTTTTCTTTTTCTATTTTTTCTTTGTTTCTTTTTTATTTTTTGTTTGTTTTTGGTTTTGCATCCAGCAGTATTTGTGGAAAAGACTATCTTTGTTCCATTGTATTACCTTTGCTTCTTTGTCAAAGATAAGGTGACATTATTTATGATGGTCTACTTCTGATCTCCATATTCTGTTTCATTGATCTATTTTCATTTGCTTATTTTTTCATCATTACCACACTGACTTGATTACTGTAGTTTTATAGTAAGTTTTGAGATTGATCATGTTGTTCTACCAATGTTGTTGTTCTCCTTCAATATCCTGCTGGCTATTCTGGGTCTTTTACCTCTCCAAATAAACTTTAGAAGCAGTTTATAAATATTTCCAAAATAAGTTCCTGAAATTTTTATTGGGATGGCATTGAATCTATAAGTCAAGTTGGGAAAAACTGACATTTTGAATATTGAATCTTCCTTTCCATGAACATGGATTATCTCTCAATTCATGTAGTTCTTTGATTTCATTCATAAGAGCTTTATAGGTTTCCTCACATAGATCTTGTACATATTTTTGTTAGATTTATATGTAAGTATTTCAGTTTTGGGGATGCTAGTATAAATAGTATTGTGTTTTTAATTTCAAATTTCACTTGTTCATTACTGGTGTATAAAAAAATCAATTGAAGTTTTATATTAACCTTGAATCCTGCAATCCTATCATTGCTTTTTAGTTCAAGGAGTTTTTTTGTCCAGTCTTTTGCATTTCCTACATAGATTATAATGTCAAAGACGAAAAGAGTTTTATTTCTTTCTTCCCAGTTCACATATCTTTTATTTCCTTTTCTTGTTTTAGTGCTTCATCTAGGACATCTAGTATGCCATTGAAAAGGAGTAATGGGAGGGGTATCGTTGCCTTATTACTAATCTTATTGGGAAAGCTTCTCGTTTCTTACCATTAAGTATGAGGTTATCTGTAGGTTGTTTTCTTTTAATCAACCTAAGGAAGCTTTCCTCTGTATTAGTCAGGGTTCTCTAGAGGGACAGAACTAATGGAATGGATATATATATATACACTCACATACATATATATATGCACATATATATATGTATATATATGCTCTCACACACATACATATATATATGAAAGCTTATTAAATATTAACTCACAGTGTCCCACAATAGGCCATCTGCCAGCTGAGGAGCAAGGAGAGCCAGTCCAGTTTCCAAAACTGAAGAACTTGGAGTCCTGTGTTCGAGGGCAGGAAGCATCCAGCATGGGAGAAAGATGTAGGCTGGGAGGCTAGGCCAGTCTCTCTTTTCACATTTTTCTGTTTGCTTATATTCTAGCCACACTGGCAGCTGATTAGATTGTGCCCACTGATTAAGGGTGGGTCGGCCTTTCCCAGCCCCCTGACTCAAATGTTAATCTCCTTTGGCAACACCCTCACAGACACACCCAGGATCAATACCTTGTATGCTTCACTCCAATCAAGTTGACACTCAGTATCAAACATCACACCCTCTAAACCTAGTTTACTGAGAGTATTTATCATGAATGGGTGTTTAATTTTGTCAAATGCTTTTTCTGCATCTACTGATATGATTGTGTGCTTTTTCATTTTTAGCCTATTGATGTAATGCCTGACATTTTATGTCCTTGATTTACAGAGTAGTTTCACAAATATTATTTTAAGTGATACTCAGCAGTTCCCCATGGTGCCCAGTGCTGTACACAAAATCTCCACTTTATAATCAAGAAGCTGAAAATTACCAAAAAAAATGAAATTGTTAGTTACCCAAAGTCTTGCAATGGTGGTGGTAGGGCTGGTTAGTATATGAGCCAGGCCAGACTTTACAATTTTAGTTCCAAAGCCCTTTCTACATTATCCTATTGCCTTTTAGACAATGCTACATATTAGGACAGCAAAACATTGAAGGCTAAAGCCTAGTATGGGAATGGCAATTACGGTGCCACTTCCCACCTCCACGCCAGATGAGAAACTGCTAAATCTATCGTGGGAATTTTTCTGAGCCCAGAGGTAACTTCAGAATCCTCCCTAACACAAAACTCCAGCAGTCACTACTGATGCAATACATGTTGACTATCACAAATTCAAGCCCGCCTAAAAGAGAGAAGAACAAAAGCAGTGCAACTGGATAGAGAGCTATGGCTGTGGCCAACTATGATCAAATTTATTGTCTACGAAAACAAGTAACTCTGGTGACTGAGAGACTTATTAAATAATCCTTTGGGCTTTACATAGATACTGGGTGTAATAATCAAATAGCATCCAAATACCTAAATATAATTGTTAAGATATACTAGAGAGTGGTAAAGATACGGAAACATGTTAAATATTATCAGTCATGTATATTAAAAGAGACGTAGGGGTTGAAAACCAGTGCTATGAAAAATAAGTGTTAAAAATATGGCAAAGTTCAGGAAATGGAGGGTTCATTGTGATAATCTAGAGAGCTCTCATGTGGATATATTAAAACTTAAGACAGACCTTAAAAGAGAAGCATTATTGAGATAGGAAATAGACATTTCAAGTGAAGGAATTGGCAGGTGCTATGGTATAAAGTGTGGACAAAACACTGTAAAGGTAGAATAAACAAGGGATTCTTAGAATAAAGGGTAGAATTGTAACTCTTTCTATCATAGAATTTAAGACTGTGGAGGAGTTACATGTACTATCATCATTATTATTGGTCCAGCCTTTCATATTATAAATAAGTCTGAATATCAGAGAAGCTACATTATTTGACAATGATTACATAACCAGTTAGAGACTGAATACATAATATAATCCACTTCTCTTAATTCCCACTATAATGCTTCTTCCACTCTCCTGCATGACTTTCACATTCATTGGACATGAATGGTGGAAGAAGAGGTAGCAAAAGTAGGAGTCAGATCTCTTAAGCAGATAAAGCATTTGCTTTTTGTTCTTTAAGTAATGGAGAACCTCTAAATATTTTAGAGAACTATAGTGATATCATGGAAATTGTATGCTAAAAAGATTAATCCGAAAGCAGTGTACCAGGTGTTAAGGATCAGGAAGAGTGCACCGGAGGTTTTGCAGTTGTCCAGATCTGAAACGGTAAGGGTCTTCACTAAAGTGACAGTTGTTAAACATGGGAAAAAGAGTGGGTGGAATATAAGCAATACATCTACAGGACTTGGTAACTGGTTTGAAGAAAGGAGAATTTGAATTCAAATTACAGTATATACATACACATATATGTATGTGTGTGTGTATATATACACACATATATGTGTGTATATATACATGTATATATGTGTGTGTGTATATATGTATATAATCTTATGATAAGTGGGCAAAAGGACTATTAGAGTACGAATAGAGAGGAAAATGATGATTTTGTTTTTGACATGTTTTGTTTGGGTTAAATCTGTGACACTCAAATGCAAACATCCTCAGACAGTAAGAAGTGTTGGCTATGTTAAAAGAATAACAAAAACGAAGATAGATTTGAAATGAAATGAGAGCTCTGAACCAAAACCTAGAAAAACAATAGTAGTAAACCACAGACAGTGCCTTGGGACAAAAGTGCATTGAAAGAGCATGGGGACTTCTAAGTAAAAAAAGGACAAGTGCTATAAACATTTGGGAGCTCAATAAAAATTGATTTATTTTTCAGCATGTTACTAGGATAGAGAAAACTGTATTATCTTGAGGTAAAACTACAACACTAGAAGGATCTGCTCTTCATAAAGACATTTTACAATTCCAAATGTCTCTTCCATCTGTCACTAAAGTGGGTGGAACATACTGTACTGTCTTAGAAATTTGAGGGCATTTTTATAAAAAGTACTTGGGCAAATGGCAATTTCTACCACAATAGAAGCATATGTAGAATTGTATAGTATTCTGCAAGGCTCAAAGAATTTTCCTTCACTGTAAGTTCACTAGATCAGTAGTCACAATCTGAAGGAGATAAAGGAGTTTCTGAGTCATATTTATGTTAAGGACATAAACCCTTTATTGCATTCAGATGAATGGGAAAGGAGTTGGCAGCAGTACACAGGGAAGACCAGGCATGGCTGTTTCTAGGGTGAAAGTTTTGGAACTGAGGAGGAAAAACTAATGTACAGATTTGCCTCTCTTGGAGAGGGTTGTGATATAGAGGAAGTTGCAACCTCAGCACACTGGTGCGGGGCAGGCTGGACCTTGATCCTGGCAGACACTTCCAGTCTCTCTCTTGACTTTCCCGAGTGATAGTGTAGTTGGCCTTCTGTTTCTTTCCTTAAATTGAGGGTTTCTATTCCAAGCCATTGAATGTACCTTAAAATTCGAGTGCAGTGTAGATCAACATATATGAGGAGAAAATAGAACACGGAAACACTGTATTTCTGGTCTTCTTTTTGATTCACTTTGGTCATTTATAAATTTTTGTTACAACCAGGTACGGTAACTCACGCCTATAATCCCAGCACTTTGGGAGGCTGAGGTGGGCGGACCACTTGAGGCCAGGAGTTCAAGACCAGCCTGGCCAACACGGCAAAACCCCGTCTCTACTAAAAATACAAAAATTAGCCAGGTATGGTGGTGCTTGCCTGTAGTCTCATCTACTAAAGGAGCTGAGACGGGAGAATCACTTGAATATGGGAGGTGGAGGTTGCAGTGAGCCAATGCACTCCAGCCTGGGAGACAGAGTGAGACCCTTTCTCAAAATAAATAAATAAATAAATAAATAAATAAATAAATAAAATAAAAACAAATTTGTGTTACTTCTGCTGCTTTCATTTTACTTATTTTGAATTTCAAAAGCATTTTGTATGGAGCATTTTTTTAAAAACTGAAAATTTGACCCACTTTTAAATAAAGTTCTCATTTTATTTTTCCCTGGAAACTAAAATTAGATGTTTGGATTTTTTTTTTTTTTTAATAAATACAAACATTCAGTAGTGCGGTTTGTACATGAGCAACAACTTCTGTTTGCTATTTGGCACTTTTCCCCCCTCTGATGAGTCACATTTGTATAGCTGAATTTAGAAACACTTTACTAGAAACATTGCCAATCTTAATATTATACTTTTAACTTTTTTTTTAAAACGACTGATTTAAAATAGTAGAAAAAAATCATGACAAGTAAAAGTGACACAGGTGAAATAGCTGGAATCACCTTACTTTTCTCTTTGACAGCAAAATGACAGTTGGATCATAGAGAAGCCTCATTCACACTTGATAAGCTCTAGATCTTAAAGGATATTCTAAATGCCTTTCCACTTATTTCTGATGGAATGGTAACTGTATAATAGGTGTTCCATAAATATTTGTAGAATAAAAGGAGAAGGGAATCAATATTTCTTAAATTTTTAAAAATAGAGATATACAGATTGAGTTTTCCTTTTAAATACATGAAACTCAAAAAATTTAAATGAAAGCTTTGTCAGGTGTAAACCTTACAATGAAAATTTTTGCTTGATGCCAAGTCCAATGTGCTGCCAAATTCACTTATCTATGTTAGCAACTGTATTTTTTAAAGGAAAAAAACACCTTATTTAATATATCTTTTTATTCATCCATTTGTTCTTAAAATAAGATCCTGCGGATTGATGAGTGACTGGCAGCTCTGCATTAAACTAGAATTCGGAGACTTCCACTCATGTCTCATTATGTATCCAAAGCACCACAACCTGCCATGGAACCACACAGCCACAGTTGGCCGTGGCACAGGCTCATTGCACACTCTGAAATGATAGCAGGTGGCTGTTAGCTGAAACCAACGGCTAAAATTATCTTTACAATTGTGCCTTGACCCAGTGCCTACAAATATAAGAAGCAATAATTGTGTATATAAGTTATAAAAAGGTATCTCTGGGGCTTAATTTTTTATTTTCAGTGGCTGTGGTTTATGTATGTATAATCATGAGTGTGTGTAAGCTTGTTTTGACAGATAGATGATTATAGATTGATAGATAGAAGATAGGTAGGTAGGTAGGTAGATAGATAGATAGATAGATAGATAGATAGATAGATAGATAGATAATTAAAGTTAGCAAAAGAGCTTACACATTATTTCCCTTTAGGATATACCAGTCAATTTGGCTTCTAAAGCTAGGTTAATGTCCGCATTTGGTGTTTTTCCAATTTGTAACAACAGCAATAGAATGACCTTTCAGATTCTCACATAGAGAGAGTCACACAAATCAGGAACCTTAAGTCCAGAAACCTTTTGTGCTGCCTATAAAGTATAGACCTAGTGTTTCAGCAACTGTGGAGCTGTCATCAGCAAGAGAGGAAGGCCTAGAAGGAAAAAGAATGAATATTCATACAACAAATGCCGCCCAGAGAAGCTGGGAAAATAACTGATAAACCAATATATTTGGCTGAGGTATTACACATGATTGAAAGAAAAAGACATTAAAATATGGATGGGTGGAAGGCATTTCAGGAGGAACTAGTCACCAGATGGTAAGTAATTATAAAGCTCTCGTTCTTTGTATCTGTAACTTAGAAAAATGGTCATAGTGAAAGGATCTCTGAGAAGGATACTTTTTTTTTTAAGTGATCCTCAAATAAAGAGTAAGTTCATGTTGATTTCGAACAAAAGATTAAGCAGCATATTTTGAATTCTTTTTATCCAAGGTGCCAAATACTTTAAAAGTTAGGAAATAGAAAAAGCTGTATATATTTAAAATTCACTCTCATTGTTTATGGAGTGAAACAGCACAAAAAAAAAGAGATATAAACCACAAATTTACCTAGGGATGCCAGAAGCTTGTTTCCCACAGAGAGTTTTGGCCCAAGGCATTTTAAAATTAACTGACTGGGTCAAGGGAAAAGTACTTTATAGCCTGCACTAGCTAAAACTGATCATAAACATGTTGGTGATGGCATAATAAACTTACACTCAAAGCCACTAGGCCAAGTAACTAGATTCTGAAAGTTACATTATACTTTGGTCCAGAGTTCATAAGCAAGTAACACACTATGGACTTTATTCCCCAGAGAGTTTGAATCAACTTGGGGTCCATACGAATTTGTGAAGTGCATGCATTACGGGCTTCAAGGTTCATATGGTGCCAGTTTAGAGGAATTAAGTCATATACAAAGATGGCAAATTTATTTCTGAAAATGATAGTGGTGAATCGTATTACAAAATGATTTATTTAATATGAAATTTATAGTTCAAGCTACTGTGTATGCAGCAACCTAAATTCAGAGGAAATAATGTGCTCCTATCTCCCAACTCTGTCAGTTTCTCTGGAAAAGCCACCTGCATTTCTAGAAGAGTGCCATATGTTTATACACAGAAAGAGATAAGGGCCTTTAGTGGTATGCACATTTTTCATGGGCAGTCTGGAGGGAAGGAAAGAGTTCGGGATCTTGTAACTGCCGCCTGCTCTTTCTCTACACAGGTTGGTCAAGGGTCTGGCCTGGAGTCTAGCACCTGAAAGTTCTGCTCTGCTCAGTTCATGTACCCTGGAAACTCTGCCCAATAGTATGTAGGGACCACCTTCCAGTAACAATGGTTATTATGATCAGGAAATTCCCCGACTTGCCTCCATACCTTTTGTGCCCAGGGTTGCACAGAGCCCTGGTGGCCCTAGATTATGTGGCTGTGGTCATGAAAGTAATATCCCTCACACTTCTATAGTCTATCTAATATCTTCTTATAGACCTCTATCCTCTGATAATCAAACCAATCTATACTAGAAGAGAAGCCTAGCCCTAGGTCATTTTCTTGAATTTGGTATTTGTTTCTGGTGTCCTTGTGGCTATTCAAACCTCAATGTGATGCTGAAATCTGCCATTCACCAGAAATCCAACGATTGTGTTCTACCCTCCCTTCTCAGATTGGGCTCCTTTGGAGAACACCTCTAGCCTAGAATTTATAAAAATTTGCTATTGGCCTTGCCCTGATGACTTGGACTGTTGAGCTCTAGAAAATATCTGTTCAGAATCTTTTTTAAGTTCCTACTGAGACAAGTATCCCCTTTCTCTATTCATTCACTTGGAACTCCCAAAACATTTTGGAGTCAAAGTCAGCCCAGCCATATCAAACTGAAAGTCAGTAAAACCAGGTTAATGCTGACTTGCTACCAACTGTGCAACTTATAGCAAGTTTCATAAAATTCTGGAGCTTCAATTCAATTTCCTCATTCACATAAGCACTAAGTTTCCAATGAGGTTCCCCCTGATTTCCAAAGTCCTTTGATTTTGTGGCTACATATCAAAGGTTAAGAATAGCTGTAAGAACTAAACTCTTAGTAAAAGGCTTGTTTAGGTAGATGTTCCTTAGAGGTGAACAAAAACACCAAAGGAAGTTTCCTTTGAATGTATACCAAATAAATCTAAGCATGACCTGAATTTTTTTAGAAACATGATTACAGGCATCACTGTCCTTTGTATTTGAAGAGAGTGCTACTGATAGTGATTGCTACATCTGTGGATAGGAAACTAGAAACAGCTAAATGTGCTAGAAAACCCTTTTCAAACACACTGAAAGGGTAATCTTATTTGCAGAGCTTATCACTGAAGGTAACTTTTGCTATATTATGAACCACCTTTCCCTTCTATTACTGACCATCAAGTAAATCTGTCTGAAGCTAATATTTGCAACTGCCCGAAGCACTACATGATTGGAAATATTTTCTCAATGTGCTTCAAAGGGAATTTTAAAACTATTTTTAATAGAAGCGTTACATTCATCTTATTATTGGGGGCATTATCACTATTAGTATTCAACTGTGTCACTTATAGTCATCAATAATTTTAAGTCTAACTAAGCCAGAGGCTTAAGCCTAAGTAAATAAGACAATTGCATGAAATATGCCAGCTTCACTGATAACACAGAACCCAGCACTCTGTAAAGTTTTGGGAGTTATTTAGAAGGTTATCAAAATTGAGGTGCTTAGTTCACAGCTGTCATAGAATTAGCAACAATTCTTCCATTTTTATAGACCCCAAAACACTGAAATCACCTTAACTTTTTCTTTCATTCATTTCAAAAAGGAAGATATATGCATCAGTTAAGTCTCACTAACATATTTAATCTTCATATCAACTGTCATTCAGCAATGAGGTAACTGAGTCTCAGATAGGTTAAGGCATTTGCTCCAAATCACACAGCTAAGAATACCAGAAATTTTTTAAAAAGGAGATTTAATTTCTTAAAAATCTAAAACCTGTTTTTTATAAGTTATCATGAAATAAAATTCTAGATATTTGACAAACTGGGGAATTATTTGTAGACAAATGGTTAATCTTTTTAAATTTTTTATTTTTAATTTCTGTGGGTACAGAGTAGGTATATATATTTATGGGGTACAAGAGATGTTTTGTTATAGGCATGCAATTCATAATAATCACACCATGGAGAGTGGATATCCATCTCTTCAAGTATTTATCCTTTGTTGTGCAAACAATCCAATTACACTCTTTTAGTTATTTAAAATGTACAATTAAGTTATTATTGACTATACTCACCCGGTTGTGCTTCAAATATTAGATCTTACTCATTCTTTCTATCTAATTTTCGTATCAATTAACCATCTCCACCTTCCCAACCTACCCTTCCACTACCCTTCCCAGCCTCTGATAACCATCCTTTTACTCTCTATGTCCATAAGCTCAATTGTTTTGATTTTTAGATCCCCCAAATAAGTGAGAACATGCAATGTTTATCTTTCGGTGCCTGGCTTATTTCATTTAGCATAATGCTTTCCAGTTTCATCCATGTTGTAAATGACAGTATCTCATTCTATTTATGGCTAGATAGTACTCCATTATGTATATGTACCACATTTTCTTCACCCGTTCATCTGTTGATGGACACTTAGGTTGCTTCCAAATCTTAACTACTGTGAATAGTGCTGCAACAAACATGGGAGTGTAGATATCTCTTCCATGTACTGATATCCTTTCTTTTGGGCATAAACCCAGCAGTGGGACTGCTGGATCATATCATATCTCTACTTTTAGTTTTTTTGAGGCACTTCCTCCAAACTGTTCTCCATAGTGGTTGTACTAATTTACATTCCTACAGTGTACGAGGGTTCCCCTTTCTCCACATCTTCATCAGCATTTGTTATTGTTTGTTTTCTGAATATAAGTGCCAGAGTTTTTGTTTTAATGGAAGTCTACCTAAATGCAAAATCTCAATTTACAACCCGCCTGTGATTTTTTTCATTTTGCTTATTCAATTATAGATCACTCTTTAATTACAGAAATGGAACTATACCAGATTATGAGAAAATGAAGATCAGCAGTACAGAATCCTTGCCCTTCAAGAGAACACAGTCTACGTGGGGAGACATTTGGCAAAACACTTTACACCACTGTGTGGTAGGTTCTATGAAAGAGAACAGCACAACAAGCCAGGGAAGCACCATGGGAGGAGGGATAAAGGATGCACCTAGCTATGTCTTCAAAGGTTGAGAAAATATTAGCCAGAAGTAGCAATAGAAAAAGAGCGTGGAAGCATGGAGACCATACGGACAGTGATGCTTGTAACCAGTTCTGTATTGGAAGAACAAAGAGTACACACTGAGAAAATGACTTGGAGAACTAGGATAGGGTCTAGAGTACATATACAATGTATAAGTTTCAATGTTATTTTGAAAGCAATTATGATATGCTAATGGATTTTTGTTAGTCATGACAGTATGGAGAGTAGTTTTCAGGAAAGAAAATTAAAATAAGGTCTGTTACAAGCACGTATAAGTCAGTCAGTTAAATAATTAAATCCTGAATTCACTAAGAGGCAATGAACGTATAAGGCCATAAGATTAGGAGAGTGGACACATTTGATGGAGATTAAAATATTACAATGTGCCAGGTACAGTGGTTCATGCCTGTAATCCCAATACTTTGTGAGGCTGAGGCAGGCAGATCATGAGGTCAGGAGATCGAGACCATCCTGGCCAATATGGTGAAATCCCATCTCTACTAAAAATACAAAAATTAGCTGAGTGTGGTGGCTTGTGCCTGTAGTCCCAGCTACTAGGGAGGCTGAGGCAGGAGAATCGCTTGAACCCAGGAGGCAGAGGTTGCAGTGAGCAGAGATTACACTACTGCGCGGCAGCCTGGTTACAGAGCGAGATTCCGTCTAAAAAAAAGAAAAAATTACAATGCACAGGATCTCGATAATGAGTGAATATAAATGAAAGAAGAGGGGAGATAAGAAAGATATTTTCATATTTCTAGTTAGACAAGGTAGAGAATCTAGGTAGAAAATCAGATTTGGAGGTGGGGGTAGCATGTTCTATTATGAGCAAGTTAATTTTGAGGTAATCATGGGATCCTAAATAGAGGCACAGGCATAGCAAACAAATTTATTTAAAGTATTTGAATGTGACAGTCTAGTGCAAATTTAGTTCTGAGAATCATCGATACAAGGTGTAGATGGTGAAATGGTTTGGCTCCGTGTCCCCACCCAAATCTCATTTTGAATTGTAATCCCCATGTGTGAGAGAGGGACAAGATGTGAGGTGATTGGATCATGAGGGCGGTTTTCTCCATGCTGTTCTTGTGTTAGTGAGTGAGTTCTCACAAGGTCGGATGGTTTTATAAGGCAGTTTTCTCTGCTCTTGTGCTCTCTCTCTCTCCTGCTGCCATGTGAAAAAAGATCTTTGCTTTCCCTTCACCTTCCGCCATGATTGTAAGTTTCCTGTGGCCTCTCCAGCCATGCAGAACTGAGTCAATTAAACCCTTTTCCTTTACAAATTGCCCAGCCTCAGATATTTCTTTAGAGCAGTGTGAAAATGGACTAATACAGAAGGATTAGGCAAGAATTTATTAGTGAGAAAATGGTCTAATATATAATCCTAGGAATAGTAACATATGCTTTTTTTTTTTTTTTTTTTTTTTTTTTTTTTTTTTTTGAGAAAAGGAAGCTGTTAAGAGAGAACTAGAAGTAACTGTAAGAACAGACCCACCTCTGACATTTACAGGGCCCAGGACAAAAGCACAAAATGGATCTATAAAAGATTCCACCCTTTTCTCTTCTCATCCCTGACTCCATCCTGCTATTTGTGCATGTTACGTGGATAGTGGACAACCCAGTCTGTAAATCCAAGTTCCATTACAGTCCCTTCCTTTGCAAATGCCACTCTTTGCCACTGTTTAGGCCAAGCGAATATGCATTTTGAACAGATTAAAAGAAGAGGACAGTTTAGTCCTAGAAGCAAGCTCAGAGCCATTTGGTGACACAAGTTGTTGGAGCACATTCTGAGGGTAGGGGGAAAGCTTCAGATAGGTGTGTCTCTTTGGTCCTGAGACTCTTCACCTGTTGAGAAGTACACACCAAAAGGGGGACCCAAAGAGGAGCCTCTAGTGCATGAAGACAAGGGAAAAGTGCCCCAAATGGCCTGACCTAAGGGTAGTATTGGGCGGGATATGGAAATTTTTTTAACAGCCATGGAAAGAGAAGGTCCCAAGATATTAAAAGGCAACAGAAATGGCAAGTAAAAGACAAGTTTAAAAGTGTTCATTATTAGTGAAATTAATATTTGATAATATTAAGGAATTTTTTTGGTGTGATAATTGTATTGTTTGTTTGTTTATCTTTTTTTCTTATGCCTATAGCACTGGGCATGTTTCTCTGTAGATTACAGCTACCCCTAGAACTATGACACCAATATCACTCTTCTGAATTAGACAATGTCTGCTCGTTGAATTTTTAATGCTCATAACATGACCACAAAATCCAGCATCTGTGACAATCAAATGTAACAAGTAGTAGGATTTAATTTTTGAAAAGAAAAAAAAAGTAGGAAATATACACATACACACATACACGTACAACAGAACTTTCAAGGACAAAATCTGTTGTAGTGAGATAGATGGCAGATTATTTTCTAGGATTTGTGTCTTTACCCTAAGTGATGTACCTTTACTGATGTCAAGAAGAAAGACAAGTAAAGAAAAAAGACCCTAACAGTTTATGGGGTTGATAACCTGACTTATGTTCCTTCTGAAGTGCCTAGCATAGTGCATTATGCATAGTAGATACCCAACAAATAGTTGTGAATGATATTTGAACCCACTGGAAATAACAGAAGTGCTTCCCATTCAGAAGGATGCACTACTTCTAAGTATACCATAATAGGAAGCCATTCTAGAGTGACCAATAATTTTGGTTTGCCTTGGTCTTTACCAGTCATCACAATGGAAGTCCCACATCCTAGGAAACCCTTTAGCCCTAAGTAAATGAGGACAATTGGTCATTCTGTGTTTGACATACATATTAGGTGTACCTCAGAAATGTTTTTTCAGGGACACTATTCTTTTAGGAAAGATGCCAGATTCACCAGATGAATTCATCTTTTCTCTTTCCCAAGACCCAAAATGAAAGAAGAATATTTATTTTTTAATACATTATATCACAAAGAAAATGAGCAGTCAGGCAAGCTATTTCAAAAAATGTTTTAGAAAACAGAAAATAAGTAGAGAAATAACTACTGCTTCAACAGGGCAAAGCAGACTACAGGGTAACGCGAGCTAAGGGGACATGAGCATTGAACCCCTGAAAGCTTCAGGACTTTGAGGCACCAGGTAAAGCAAACTGGGATTGAGGTGCATGTTTAGAATGGGGAAAGTATAGAAAGCCTGTATACTGGAGAGTCAGATAGCAAGCTTCCTTCTTCACACCGGATAGCTATCTGATGAATAGTAAGCATCCCTCCCTGCCCACCAACACACACACAAAATGGAGGAGGCAAATTTCCCGCATAAATTGAAACAAAATGTTCAGAATTTAGGGACACTAGATGTGGTAAACAGTAAGGGTAAAATTTCAGATTGACAGAAGGGTCAAATGAAAATCTGCATATCAACAGGAAACACCACAGTATCACTCCCTCCACCACTTCCAAAAAGACAGCAGTCTGTCAATCAAGAACCAGACTAGACAAGGATACCTCCTGACATCAAGGACTCTGTATCTACCTCTCATATGCCCTTTCTTAGAAAGCTGTTAGAGTAGTGTATTTTATCCACCTTTATTGGATAAAAGTGAAAAGAAACCAGGATGACAACTGTGTGGCATGCCTAAAAATTAACCTGTAATTAGCACAGATACAGATAAAAATAATTTTAGAAAGATTTTAAAATCTATAATTAATACAGATCTGAGTAAAATGAAAGATTTTTAAAGGGAAAAGTGGGATTAACATATTTTGGTATTTTTGAGCATTTGGAAAAATAGTGATAAATGTATGATAGCATATATAAAGTAATTTTAAATGTTGAAATATATATAGTATAGTGCACATGTGAAAAAATAAGACATTTCATAATTGCAGGAAAAAATGTAAAAGAAATGAAATAGATTCTTAAGACATTACTTTTCTCTGCAGTAATATTTACTTACATTAATAATATAAATTATTGTTTTACCTAAAAATTATTAGAGTACAAAACTCCAGAGGAGAGTGGGTGATGCGGGAATGTGCAAGAGAGGTAAATTACCATTCATCTTAACAAGAAAAGCCTAGACCCATCTGAAAATAATGACTTAGCTATGGTGAGCACAAAGCCCTTTCTGAACTTTATAGATATGAATTTTAAAAAGCCCAAATAACTGAAGGAAGCTAAGCAGTCAACTTCACGGTGTTGGGTAATTTCTGAGCCCATACAGAATTTCAGGCAGAGTGAGCCTGGTAGTCATGCCCTGGAAGAAGAGAATTTGATATGGAGTCCAGGCAGCTGGGCAGGTTTGAGGTGAAGGTAGAGCTGTACAGAGAGGTGAAAACTTTGAGGGTTGTGTCAAGTATATTAAAGAATTTTATTTTAATCCTAAGAGAATTGAGTGAACATCCATCACATCAGCAGTACACGGAATGTGATCTGAAGAGCCCTGAAGGTCCTCGTAGCTCTTTCGGGGGATCCCAAAGGTCAAAACTATTTTCCTAAGTAATACTAAAAAGCTCTTTATCTTTTACACACTTTCTCTCACAGTGTGTGTTCACAGTGGAGCATTCCAGAGCTATGTAAACTATGATGTTATTTCTCAGATGACTATCTGCATATCTGTATTTACTAAGGTCATAATCTTAATGTATAGATATTTGCATTTTCAAAGATTAACTCAGTTTTTTTATCAGTACTTTCACTGTATTCTTACTAATTATTTTTGTTATATCTGCTATAATTTTTGTAACCCCGTTATCTTTCAACAAACTATTATTTTGAAACCCTGAAGTTTTCTTTGCACCCATACAGGAACGCACAAAGAGCTCAAATTACTTTCATGTCTGGTTTTGCATTCATATTTTTTAGTTTTGCAAACTTTCAAAATTATTTTTTTCAAAAATGTTGCTGTCTTATAGTGAAATAATATTCTGTTCTAAAATTTAAAAAATTTATTTATAATAAATTTTTGTTATATGTTAGGATAGATCATTGACTTTTAAAGGGAGATTTAAAGACTTGCTTTCTTAACCCATAGCTGTACTAGTGAGGTCTAAAGATGCTAAGAAGATGAAACTGACATATCAGAGAGTTCTCTGACTCACAGAAGAGAGGAATGTACTGCAAAGAAATGGAGCAAAACTGTAAATAAGAAATGAAACTATGACAAAAGCTATCTTTTCCTCAGCATTACTGATGTGTTTTATGCAGCAGAACTTTTGGAATAATATTTGGTGCTAGTAAAGTTGTGGCATCATTTTAAGTAGAATCAATCAGAGTTTAAAGGAAAAGGAATTGAATATTTTATATGTAGGTAAGATAAGCTCTTTAAAAGCCAAAAATTGCTCACTACTTTTCAGACCAGAAATGAAAAATCCACTATAACACCTTACAGATTAAGTTATATTTTGTTTTGGATGGAGACACAATCATTGAAAGACTAACAAAGCTCTGTAGAGTTGACACTGCTGAAGATCTCTGGAAGAAAGTCGGTAAGAGAGGGCTGGGCGTGGTGGCTCATGCCTATAATTCCAGCACTTTGGGAGGCCTAGGCAGGTGGATCACTTGAGGTCAGGAGTTCAAGACCAGCCTGACCAATATAGTGAAATCCCATCTCTACTAAAAATACAAAAATTATCCCAGCATGGTGGAAGGTGCCTGTAATCCCTGCTACTCGGGAGGCTGAGGCAGGAGAATTGCTTGAACCCAGGAGGCGGAGGTTGCAATGAGCCAAGATAGAGCTACTGCACTCCAGCCTGGGCAACAGAGGGAGAATCTGTCTCAAAAAAAAAAAAAAAGAAAGTCAGTGAAATAAATCGTGGTACTGTCACATTCCAACAGTGCAGTAGTTTGTTGAAGACTTAGGTACAAAGATGAGGACTGAGTTTATTTCTCCTCTGAGAATTGTACTTTTGCCTTATGAGTGAACCAGCTCTCAGATTTGTTAGGTTATTGTTTTGCTTGTAGGCATCTAATGTCAGCACCAACTAATCATTGAAGAAAATGTATTGCGTTTTAATTTATACCATTTGTGAAGTGGTACTGAAATATTCAGAGTTGAATACATTTTTCTAACCTCATGGTTTATTCTAGAAAAAGCCATATCACTACTCACACTGTTGTGCAGAAGCAACGGAAGGAAGCACATTAACATGAACAAATTGAGGCTGCTGCTCTGAACTATACTAGTAGTGACTGCACTCTCCCAGGCACTTCCAAGGACAGTGGGGAGCCAGAGTCACTTAAGGATTCCCTGGTGCGTGGTGGCAGGCGCCTGTAGTCCCAGCTACACGGGAGGCTGAGGCAGGAGAATGGCCTGAACTCGGGAGGTGGAGCCTGCAGTGAGCCGAGATCTCGCCAGTGCACTCCAGCCTGGGCGACAGAGCGAGACTCCATCTTAAAAAGCAAAAAAAAAAAAAAAAAAAAAGAATACCCTGGTGAAGAAGCAAAAAACATCACTCCCATTAAATATCAACCTTTAAGCTGTGTATTTTTTTTTTTTTTAAAGGAAAGTATGATTGTTGCCTTGAGGACAAGCATTTGTGCAATTATTTGAGTTGCAAACTGATCTAGCTGATCTTTCCACAAAACTCAATTTTTACTTGAAAGAAAAATTTATAGTCACACTATGGTTATTTAGAATTGGTATGTGACAGATATTTTACAAGAATGCACTGAGTCCATCATTTCAAGAAAAATACTAATTGTTATAAATGCTAAAATTAGCAGTTTCAAGTGAACGCTGGAAAATGTATATCTACTACCATGAGCTTGACAACTTCCTAATTTGTAAAGACTTTTCATATGTGTGGTAGTAATATTAACAAACATGATATTTTGATGCTGTGTAATGAAATGTGTCAACATTTGGGAGATCTAAGTAACTCAGTAAGCTAGTCTTTTCCAAATGAATGCATGATATAAAATCACTCATAAGTAAAGGATCCATTCAAAATGCTAGACAGACCAATGAATTTTAATATAACAGAAGACAAAAAGTTCATTGATATGTTTCCAGATTCCACATTGCAACTACCTTTTAAGAAACATTTGTCAAGTTTTGGTGTAATATCAAGAAAGAATACCTGAAAAGGCTATTAAAATACTCCACTCTTTTCAAACTGTATATCTTTCAGAAACTGGATTTTCTTCACATGCTTCACCTAAAACAATATATTGAAATAAATTGAATGCAGAATCAGAGAGATTCTGCATTCATATGAGAATCCAGTCTATCTTTTGTCAATCTAGACCTTAATAATATTTGCGAACTATATAAAACAATGCTGCACTTGTCACTACCAGTTTGGGAAAATACAGTTGTTTTTCATCTAAAAAGTATTTCTAATTTGTGATGTGCTTATGGTTATTTTAAAATGAATTAATAAATAACCTTTTAAATTTCCCAGTTTCAATTTCTAATATGGTACCTATCAATAGATATATCCACAAAAACGAAAAGGTTTTGGAGTCTCTCAATAATTTTAATAGTATGAAGGACTCCTGAGACCAAATCATTTAGAATCCAATGCATT
The DNA here is from genome assembly GCF_024542745.1 of Macaca thibetana thibetana. NCBI lineage: Eukaryota > Metazoa > Chordata > Mammalia > Primates > Cercopithecidae > Macaca > Macaca thibetana. The sequence goes on along the minus strand of NC_065578.1, from coordinate 97,733,877 downwards.
AAACTTTTTATACAAGGGAATATCGTGTAAGAATAGGTTTGTGTGAGATAGAATGGGATTAAGGAATACTCATTAAGAGGCCCTTGCAGTATCCCATTAAGAGATGAAAGTAAATTAGGTTGTTGTTTGTGGAGGCTGAGAGTAGTAGACAGATTTGAAAACTATTAAGTGATAAGTCTAACACTTGGAGAAGGACTGGATATGGATTGATACAGGAACATGGTTGAGGAAGGCACCGTGTTGAGGAAATACTCTCAGGTTTGCGATCTTCGTAAGACAATGGACCATCTTTCAATCTATAAAACATAGGAAGCGAACAAGAATAAGAAATTGGAGAGAGATTTTAATTTGTGGTATATTTCATTTGAATTTCCCCTGTTTAGCCAACTAAATTGTATACACTTCCCCCATAATTAATATCAAACTAAAATTTACTTGGAAATGGCCTTGAGTTAACAGATACAGCAATGCAACTTGCAATTCTGAAGATTCATTTATAAAAGACAAAAAGTTTTGAGCACCGAGGCCAGTGAGAGGCAAAAATTGCTGTTTGGACTTGTTAACCATAACATATTTTCTCATTAATTATGTGGTGCTTGCATTTTTTTCAATGAACTTTTCCCCACAACTGCTAAGAGTGTGTTCTTTTCACATTTTGACCATGAGATACGATGTGGGTGGGATAATCATCGTGTTATCTTTAGTAATGCATTCTGTTATCCTGACAAATTAAATGAATTGCTGACAAATTCACACTGCTGGTAACTTTACTTAGATGTTTTGCAAATTATATAAAATATTTCAAAATACAATTATGATACAATATTGATAGATTATTACGGTCAGCAGCATCACTTAGCACCAGACAAATAGCAAAGGATTGTCACAAAACATTGACGAGATTTGAAATTGTAGTTTTTCTTAAACAAGTTCAAAATTAATATCAAATAATCCTTTGTCTATCCTGAAGACAACCCCACAGCTTCGTATTTATCTTATGTGGCTGCATTAGCTTACTGACTCTCTGAAAACTGTAAGCTAAACACTAAAGCATCCAACCTTAGTGAGAGACAAAAAGGGAAACTACGCAGGAACTAACAAATAACCTGCTTAGTGCATTCCAGACATTCATGGTGGGCATTTATATGTGAGAAGAATGAAAAAATAAATGGCAAATGCATTCCCCCTTAATTTCCAGGGACTCCTATCCCTGTCGAAACCGCCTGTGTGAATGTGTTTGTACACACACATGAGTTATATGCAGGAACCTTTTTCATTAAGGGTGCGGTGTTTTTCATGCTAGTGCAGCACCTATCTATCTTCTTTCTGGCAGGGCTGTCTGCTTTTCAGTCAGCATCTGACTAAAGATCAATGAGAGAAAGCTTTTTGAAGGTGCTTTCAGGTCCTGCGGCAAGGGAGATGATCAGAAAGCTGCCATAAGCTTCAGACCCACTTGACAAATTAGGAACTATTTTGGTGCTCTATAAACTGCTGTCACATCAGTTACAAACACTAATTAGAGATACAATACTTTGATAGTTAAAGTGTCCAGTGCATTAAATACCACTTTTGCTTACTGCAATTAGCTTTTACATTGACTTACACTTCGGACTGTAAGACAGTCAGATTAAAATGCATCGACCATTATTAAAAAATTTATAAGGTAAATATGAGCTAACCGTCAAATAGCTTTTTCCTGTTGCCCTTTGACCCTTCCAGATCTTATTTTTCAATGCCTTTGCACACAATTTTTTTTCAACCAGCTTTCATTTGTCTGGGCTAAATGTCATACCTTATGATGGCCAATCATCCAACATCAATTAATCAAATTCTGCATCCTGAGAATAAGGTGTGGAAAGAATACTGCCTCTGGTTTTTATAAAGCAATTAGCCATTGAGCCATTATGGGATACAGCAGTCCTAAACACAGAGAATTTTATGCTTTTTCAGTGCTGTCCCAGTGATAGGGCATTATTGATGAATAGGCATTTAAAAATCCATCCTGTTGATTTTTGAAAAACTACTTTAAAGTTTTTGTAATGACATTTCCATCTTGGTAGCAGGATACGCCTGCATTTGAAAAAAAAATCTAGCAATAACTGACAGAAGTGGTGTGTTTTTAACACAAGAAAACAGTGGGAAAAAGTGTCAGGATTTTGGTGCTGATTATCTCTAGAGCTCCAAGAATATTTCTTTTTTTTTCTTTCAAATTTTGTGTGTGTGAGTGTGTGTGTGTGTATTTATGTTGGGAGGATATATCGGAAAACTTTTCAAAGATGAAAAAGTGTGTGAAATATAAAAAACAACTTATTTATTATGCATCTTTGAGATGGCATATGAAGCATTATTTAATGTATACTCTGGCTTCCGAAACAAATAAACTAAACACTTTTTCCTCCCCCTACCTACCCAGTGCAGCTTCCAATGCAGTATTTTTCAAGGAATTGCTCCAATAATGTTTGTTCAAGAATAGAAGGCTACGCAATAATAATTTATGCATGAGTATGAAGTAGAGGTAACAGAAATTCACTCAAAAATATAAAAAAGTGAGTCAAATTAAAAGGTGTTTTTAAAAAGCAAATCTTACAATAATAGATTAGATGGATAGAGCTCAAACTATTTTCTATCTTGTGTGTGTACCCGCACCTCACAAACAGGAAACTAAGTCATCCATTTTAAGTGCCTAAAAATCAGACATTACTTAATTTCATGGAAACAAGCTCTGGGATCCAAATCTCTCTGTTCTCTTCCCACTTCAATTTATAGCAGGGAGGCAGCATATGGTGGAGGACAGCCGAAGGCCTGCAAATCACCTCTGCAGAGGTGGTTTCAATGGCAACCCATTGAAACTCAGTCTAGAAAATGGATGCAATAATACTCATCACTTCTCTACTTCAAAGAGGGCTGGGAGGATTAAAGAGCTAGCGCTCCAAATTCAAATTCACATTTTCCTCTAAACCTCAGCAGAATTCTTTGTCATCCCAACAGAGATGATCTGAGCGAGAAGTGCCATTAAGGAAATAGTAGCACACTCAGAAGAGCTCCAGGGGGATTCAGAAGAGCTCTGGCAGAAGTTCCGGGCTAGATGTAAACTCAGCCCATTGCTCATAAAGCACGTTGAAATCCTCAAGTGATAGGCACTACATGGGAACAAATCATTCTTAATTTAAGATATAAATATGCCATATCCAGAACTAATAATGAAGGGGCAGGAATAAATACAAGACTATAATGATTATGATCGTTTATCCCTAAATCTCGTGTAGTCTCTCAGTGACAGCTGTAAATATTAAGACAATTGTTGTCTGCCCTGCATTATATACAATGCTGGCAATGTTCGAGGTTTCTGGTGTTGCTCTCACTGTTCCTAAAACAATAGCAGACTAAGCAAGATTGATCAGCCTCCAATGGCTCAACCTTCTTTCAGCACCTACAGAAACATGCCATTCACAGCCTTAGCAATTAGGAAAAGATCCTGTGATTTCCAACCTGTGTACCTGCTCCACATATATTTCCTTAGCTATATATTTTAAAGGCAAATTGTGTACACAGGATCAGGCCACCAGTGTTTAATATCAGAGATCACGCTATCTGCACCTTTGAGAATAATGAAATCTGCAATGAAGGAAGAATTCTAATCTACTTTTTGACAATTTTGCCATGTAATATTTTTTAGCAAAAGGTTATTTTCTCCTAATATCAGTTTCTGTTTCAAAAGACACTTGCTGTAAAAGATTATTTATTCAATATACTAAGGTTGAAATTATAAAATATTTTAAAGAACAGAATAATCTCTACCTATAAGTTGTATTTCTATTATGAATCTTGTAATCTTATGAATGCATTATGAACTTTGCATTACAAATCTTGTAATCTTATAAGATTCATAATGCAAATCCAACTTACAGGTCTAAGACTAGTACTCTACTAATTGGAATAATGTGGAAGTATATATGGGATGTGACCACAAAGCAATGTTAGTGGTTCAGATTTCTATCAATCCACTAGTCAACAGTATGGATATAGTCCACCTACCACTTTTGAACCCATCAATTGTCTACTGCTATTTCATTGTTATCCTTTATTCTTTCTCACATGCTTTGACCAGTGACTTGCTAAAATCCAAACACACTATGTCTATAGAATTTTTCTATCTACAAATTTAGTCACCCTAACCAAAAGCAGTTTGTTGAGTTTCATATGCATTGTTTTCAGTGCTTTACTTAAACCATGCTGCTTCTCAGTTAACGGCTTGCTGAAAATTTGTTTGTTTGCTTGTTTATTCTGGAATCTGCTAGCCATTGATAAAATGGGCTTAGGTCTCACAGTGTGAATGGGCTTCATCTTTTTTATGCAATATTTCACCGTTAACATAATACATTCCCATACGCTGTAAATGAAATTCATTGAATTTGAGTCATATAATTTGTATACACAGGAGATTATTAATTGTGATGTAATCTGAGTATGTTATGTTTCTAAGGTGGAAACAGGGTTTAGATGGCTTCAGTGTCTACCTTTTAATGGTTATCACACACTCTTACCATGAATGAGTGGGAAGAGAATAGCTTCAAAGCCACAGTTCAGTTGAACTTGCCTCTTACTACCTGAATGACTTTAAGCTGTTACTTAAATATTATGAGCATTCCTTTCTTACTTTTGTTCAAATACAAATATAGTGTGTATCTTGAAGGACTTGAGATTTCGATATCTATATCTATATATCAATGTTTTATATATAGATATATATCTTATGAAGTCTTTCGAGATACACACTACATATCTATTTGAACAAAATACACACACACACACACAAACACATACCTCTTATATATCAAAAATATAACAAATGGCAGTTTACTTCTACTTCATTCTTTCCAAAGTTTCTTTCAGTCCAGTTTCAATAAATAGTTCCTCATTGTTTACAAGGATTAAGCTTTTGGTTGGTTGGTTGTTCTGAGACAGGGTCTTATTCTGTCACCCCGGCTGGATCACAGTGGCACCCTCACACCTCACTGCATCTTCGACCTCCAGGCTCAAGCAATTCTTCCACCTCAGCTCCCAAGTAGCTGGAACCATAGGTGTGCACCACCACACCCTGATAATTTTCTTTTGTGGAAATAGGGTCTCACTACGTTGCCTAGTGTAGTCTTGAACTCCTGTACTCAAGAAATCCTCTTGCCTTGGCCTCCCAACATGCTGGGATTACAGGCATGAACCACCGCACCTGGCCTAGGATTAAGTTTTGACTTGGATTTCCATCTATCATTCACATATTCTCACTTATAAATGGGAGCTAAGTTCTGGGTACACAAAAGCATACAGAGTGGTGTAAAGGACACTGAAGACTCAGAAGTGAGTAGAATGGTGGGGAGTAAGGGATGCAAAACTACCTGTTGGGTACAGTGTGCAGTACTCCAGTGATGGGTGCACTAAAATGTCAGACTTCTCCACTCTACAATTCATCCATGTAACCAAAAACCACTTGTACCCCTAAAGCTACTGAAAATTAAAAAAAATTAAAGATATGCATAAAATTGACAAGGTTCATCAAGTGTTTATTAAATTGTTTTAATTTTAAAAAATTATCTCAGAGTCAACAGACTTCTATCAAACTTGACTCATTACTTTTCTATTGTTTTCTAAAAAGCAAAGTTTCAGGATTTGGATGAGTTTCACTCATGAGTAACATAAATCTCCAGATAACAATGACCTTAAGAAGAGATTATTGTATTTCTTTTTGATCAAGAGTTAGAGTTTATGTCAAGCTATTCTATAGCTCTGAGATTCATACCTCTTTCAACTTCCTATTTTGTGGCCCAAGGATTCATGGCTCAGAATGGACTCCCATGTCACATCCATGTTCACTAGCTGAAGGGCCAAGAAGAGGCAAGTGTGTATGCAAGTGTTTGCTTTCATTTCATCAAATAGTTATTGTGTACCTACTATGTGTCAAACCTTATTTTAACTTCTGATGATACAATAGTAAAGACGCAGATAAAAATATCTGCCCTCCTGAAGCTTCTGTTATAGATTTACCCTACAAGGAAAATTCCCGGAAGTTTCCACATGATATTTCTCCAGCTAAGATTCTATAGAAAATAAAGAGAGATAAAATGTAGAGGAAACTCTTACAAAACTCTTCATGAAATATAGAAATGAATATTTTCACCTGTGAAGGTATTTTTTAAATTGTGCTTAAAAAATGAGTATTGCTAGAATTCATAATGGAACCATCCACCCAAAATTAATACTCAAGATTAATTTACACAAATAAATCCTGGTAGGTTTCTTTTAAAATTCAGAGTATTTAATAATGCATATATACTTTTCAGAACAAATAAAATTAATCAAAAAGAAAAAGAAAACAGAACAGAAAAAAATCACTCCAACTCAACTGGAAATTTAAAGTGGCAAAGTATTTATTTAATATGTAATGATTTTTATTATAAATTTTTTCAGTCTAAAATTATGTCTTTTGCACATGACCACAGCAATCACAAGGCAATGTCATACATATAAAAACCACTCCCACCAAAACACCAAATACGCCTGGCCTGCACAGATGGAAAATCTGAATGGATATCACAAGCCCTCAAGTCTTCATTTGTTATTACTTTTTCTTAGTATTCTTTTTTTTGTTGACAAATAAAAACTGTACGAATTTGTGTGTACAATATGATGTTTTGAAATGTATATACATTGTGCTATAGTGAAATCAATCTAATTAACTTATGCATTACCTCACATATTTATTTGTAGTGTAAACACTTAAAATCCATTCTCAGCAATTTTCAAGTACACAATACATTGATATGAAGCATAGCCACCATGCTGTACAATAGATCTCTTGAATTTATTCCTTCGGTCTAACTGAAATTTTGTATCCTTTGACTAACATCCTATTTGTACCCTTTGAGCTGTATCTCTGTTTAGTTGAACATTAAGAGAATAAAGATAGATGGTAGCCTGCTAACAAAAGAGACCACATTAAATTACAAATAAAAATATAAAATAATTCAAAACATATTAAAATATGGTTTTAAAGTAAATAGAGTTAAACAGTAAATATAGCTTCTGCATACATTAGATAACTTTCTAAGAGTGATTTCTGAAGTGATGTATTGTATCTAATATCCAGTTCTTAAAAATGCTTCCAATGCCAGATTTGTTTATTCTTCTTTTATCCCTTCCTTTCTTCCTCTCTTCCTCCATTCCCCCTTTTTCTCTTCTCTCTCATCTCTCTCGTTCTTTCTCTCTCTCCAAACTTTCAATATAAATTCAAAGCATCTATCAGATATAGAGCTTTCAGCAGATTCAAGTCTGAGATAGATTCTCACTTCACAAATTCTGTTTAGCCTAGAGATTCTTTGGTAATTTACCTAACCACCCTTGGTATAGCTTTCACCAGAATGTAATATTTATGAAAGGAGACTCCAAAAACCAGTAAATAAACTTTGTTCATTCTTTTTTGAATCATAATTCAAATTTTAAAAACTAACAGCCTGCCTCTACTGTTCACTGGTATGGTGCGGCTGAGAAAGTAATGGACAAGCAGTCAGAAGGTTATTTCCACTGTAGAGAACCTTCTATGTAGTTACATCATCCCAGGGACATTGCTTAACCTCCTTGAACCTCAGTTTCTGCATCTTCAAAATGAAAAAATTGACTTACTCTACAATTCTATTATTATAATTCAATGTCCTACTTGGGAATATATTCTTTAATAAGAAACAATTTATATGTGTGTGTATGTGAGAGAGAAGGTATCCTAGTCACGGTGCTGGATGCTGTTACCTAGAGAGTGACCAGACTCTCCAGACTGTCTATCACAGTTCAGTCTCTGTGGGAATATTTTAGCAATGAATCAACCAATCAAACAAAGTCAAGTATGCCTTATTATACAGAAAATCAGCAATGATACATTAATAAACTAAGAAACTGCCAATAGCAGGAGGTAGATAATTCTCTGTATAAAATTTTCATGTATTCTTTCTGTTTTAAAAATATTAGACATTTAATGCTATCTTTGGAATAATCATCTCTGCTGGTTTTCTATGCATAAGGAATAAGACCTTTATAATCAAAGTGTAGTCTGTAAAAGAAACACTTTTTTTAGAAAAGCTAAATGATTTTTCAGTCCAGGAAATTCCATTTTATAGATCTGTTGGAATTTTTTTCTTCTATTCTTTTTTAAACAAAGTAAGCCTAAGAAAATTCATTATTGTTTCACAATTTAATGTTTATGTCTGTGTTCCTCATAGTGCATAGTATAGTATATAATATATTATTAATATTAATAAAAAGTTTCTAAAATATTGATTTTCCCAAACCATTAATATTTTCCTTAAATATATGATGGAATTTTTTGTCCCTGACAATCAAAGAAGTTAGTGAGCATGGTCATCAACAAGTCAAGTATTTTTCCTCAAACTGATGCACTTACACTGTTTTAACATTGAGAAAACTCACCTGTAATAATATCTAGTTTCTTCAAGAAAAGAGAAAAGAAAGCAGTCATATTTTAGGTTGAAGTGTGGGAGGTGAGCAAAGTACGTTGATTGCCATATCTTAAAAATCAAAATCAGAAAATCTGAATTAATATCAGAAAATCTAACTTATTCATGCTGGATCAAAATTTTTCAATAAACTATGAATTTACCATTAATTTCTCAGAAAAGTAATAATATATATTTCTGGCCAATAGCTGACATCACATATTTAAGTTAGTAATACAATAAGGGTGCCCACTATTACTACAGAGACATACTATTATTCTAAAATTTCCCAACAAGCGATAAATAAAAATATGAAGGGACTTCAAAAAGTTCATGGAAAAACTAAAATAAAAGATAGAAATAAAAATATAAATTTTATTTCTCAACATAAGTTCCAAGTTCAAGACACTTTTGTTAGTGATGATACCAGCCAGCCATTTAATCCATCCATAAAGAACTGAGGGTCCTGGGGATTCAACCATGTCAAGGCAGAGTTTTTTTTTTTGGGGGGGGGTTGTTTTTACATTATTAACTGAAGAAAAATGGGTGTCCTTTACAGATTTTTTAAGATTGGCAAAAAAAAAAAAAAAAGAAAAAGAAAAGTCAGGAGTCAAATCAGGACTGTAAGGTAGATGCCTAATGATTTCCCATCAAAACTCTCACAAAGTTGTCCTTTTGAATAAGCAGGAGCACTGTCATGGTGGAGGACTGTCTGGTGAAGCTTTCCTGGGTGTTTTCTGTTAAAACTTTGGCTAACTTTCTCAAAACAGTCTCATATTAAACAGACGCTATTGTTCTTTGACTCTCCAGAAAGTCAACAATGCAAAATGCTTTTAGCACCCCAAAAACCTGTTGCCATGACTCTTGATCTGAATGGCCTCCTTTTGCTTTGACTGGATCACCTGCACCTCTTGGTAGCTATTGCTTTGATTGTGCCTTATCTTCAGGATCATAGTGGTAAAACCATGTTTCACCTCCTTTTATAATTCTTCAAAGAAATGCTTCAGGATCTTGACCCCACTTGTTTAAAATTTCCATGGAAAGCTCTGCTCTTGCCTGCAGCTGATCTGAGCACAACCATTTTGATATCTACTGACTGGAAAGTTTGCTCAACTTTAATTTTTAAGTCAGAATAGTGTAAACTGAACCAGTTAAGATGTCTATGGTGTTGGCTATTGTTTTTGCTGTTAATCATCAGTCCTCTTCAATTAGGACTTTTCATCATGAAGACTTTTCATCATCTTTTTCATCATGAAAAAGATGAATTTTTTCTTGCAAATTAATGTGGATGGTCCATTGTTGTGGGTTTCATCTTCAATGTCATTAGTCCTTTTTAAAAACAAATCATCCATTTATAAACTACTGATTTCTTTGGGGCATTTTCCTCATAATCTTTCTGTAAAGCATCAATATTTCACCATTCTTTTACCAAAACTTCACCATAAATTTGATGTTGTTTCTTGTTTCAATTTTAGCAGAATTCATGTTGCTCTGATAGGGGTTCTTTCCAAACTGATATCTTGTCCTTCTTAGGGCCTCAAACTAGTTTGAAATCTATGCATAGTTTTTCATAATATGCATTTTCCATGAACTTTTTGAAGACCCCTGGTATAGCTGAAGTGAAGCAATAGAAAATAATTTGCTTTTCTGTGATGATTAGTGATGATGAGCATGTTTTCATGTGTTGGCTACTTATATGTCTTCTTTTGAGAAGTGTCTGTTCATGTACTTTGCTTGCTTTTAAATGGGATTGTTTACTGTTTGTTGATTTGTTTAAGTCCTTTGGAGATTCTGGACTTAGACCTTTGTCATATGCATAGTTTGTGAATATTTTCTCTCATTCTGGAGGTTGTCTGTTTACTCTGTTGATAATTTCTTTTGCTATGCAGAAGCTCTTTAGTGCCATCTCACACCAATCAGGATAGCTATTATTAAAAAGTCAAAAAAACCAACAGTAAATGTTAGCAAGGTTATGGCAAAAAGAGAATGCTTATACACTGTTGGGGAGAGGTAAATAAGTTCAGCCACTCTAGAAAGCAGTTTGGAGATTTCTCAAAGAACTAAAAATAGAACTACCATTCAACCCAACAATCCCATTACTGGGTATAGTCCCCAAGGAAAATAAATTTTTCTACCAAAAAGACACATGCACCTATATATTCATTAGTGCACTATTCAAAATAACAAAGACAGGGAGGAAATAAACTCAGGAACCCATCAATGGTGGACTAGATAAAGAAAATAAACATATATACATTGGAGTAATACCCAGCCATGACTATGAAATCATGTCCTTTGTAGCAATATGGATGCAGCTGGGGGCCATTATCCTAAGCAAACTAAAACAGGAACAGAAAACCAAATGTCACATGTTCTCACTTGTAAGTGAGAGCTAAACTTTGGGTACACATTGACATAAAGATGAGAACAATGGACCCTGGGGTCTGTAAGACAGTGGAGGATGAGAAGGAGGAAAGGGCTGAAAACCTATCTACTTTGTACCATGCTCACTACCTGGGTGACAGTTCCAATCATACCCCAAACTTGAGCATCATGCAATACACTTTTATAACAAACCTGCACACATATCCCTTGAATCTAAAATACAAGCTAAAAAGAAAAAAACAATAATGCAAAATAATATAATGAAACCACTCTATAGGTATTTTCAAAAGACATTAAAGCCAAGCTAGAATACCCAAGCATGTGAGGATGTTATGCAATGTGCAGATACAGAGTAAATATGCAAAACAATAGCTTTCTTTTATGCTACAAATAATCATAAAAATATAACTAAATAGTAACAGAAAAACAAAAAAAAATAGTTAACAAAAATGTTAAGATATAGGAAATTTAGAAATTTTTTAGAGCTAATGAGAAAAATATTATGAGTCTCAAAAGTAAAACTTAAATAAATGCTGAAATGTAATGTTACTAAATGGAAAATCTAGTTACTGTGGAAAAATGCCAGTTCTTTCTCAAATTAACTTACAGAGTCAGTGCAATTCCAGTCACAATTTTAATGTTTTATTTGGAACCTAACAAAAATGATTTTAGAGTTCATCAGTAAGAAAAATGTTTGAGACTAGCCAAGACAAAAAATATTAAACATATGCATAGTTGGGAGCTGAAGGAGAGGACAGAAAGAAAGCTATTAACAGATATTGAGACATAGAACATGAAATCTTAAAAATAAAGCCTAGCATGAGATAATATAAAATTAGTGTATGAGAAAAGTTCATTTCTAGTCAGTGAGAATGAAAGGATCATTTATAATACGATTCAGAGATATTGAATAATTATTGAAATGTAATATAAAACAGAAATTTAGAGATACCTAGCACGTAAGTTAAAGTTAATTCTAGATAATGTACTAAATTGAAGGTTAAAAAAAAGAACTAGAATAAAATAAACTGCAATGCTTATTGATTCCTGGAAATGAAAAGAATTTCATAAATATAACAGTAAGGGTAGAACTAATAAAAATGTAAATGACAGATTTAACTTAATGAAAAAATTAAAACTTCTCAATGTTTAAAAGCACCAAAAACAAAATTATGCAAGTTGAGAAAAGTATTTATAACATGTTTGACACATAATAATTTAATGTAGAGTGCTTACAAATAAATATTTTAAGTTAATTGCTATAAATTTTTATGTATTTCATATTTTTTCAATTTACAGGAAAATATAGATGATGTATTTCCTGTGTTTACAGGAAATACAGACCCATGTACTTATCACTCATTTTTAAAAATATTACCATTTTTCTCATATTTGTTTTAGATTTCTTTATTGTTAACAGTATAGGGGGCTGGGGGAAGAGTTAGAGCTTCAAGTAAAACTCCAGTTCACACAACACTTACCACTTCCTCTTCTTCAGAGGCAGTCATTACCCTGGTTAGTATGCATGCCATCATTCCACTAAATGTTTTCATGCTTGTCTCAGTTTGTATACGTGTCCAAAACTATTTCAATAATGTAAATGTTAAGACAATGTATACAATAATTGTAACTTTCTTCTTTCAATAATGCTTATGTTTTTTAATTATTCATATTGACACATGCAGATATAATTTATTCATTTGAATTTTTTTGTTTAAATTTTATTTTATTTTAAGTTCCAGAAACATGTGTAGGACGTGCAGGTTTGTTACATAGGTAAATGTGTGCCCAAAACATGGCTCTTAAAATTTGTTTAGAAATTGGAATTTGCCTTACTCTTTAGGTCTCAAAGGAGTAAGGTCTGTGATGTTCAGAGGATTACGTCTCTCAGAATGTGCTCTTCCAATTTAGTAAGTCTCTGATGTTCAAAGAATTAGGTCTCTCAGGCTGTGCTCTGAAGTCAATGCCAACTAAATCCCTTTAGAATTATTTCAAATATCTGAACCATTCTCTACCAGTGACATAAATATTGGCATCAACCTCTTTGTAAAACTATTCTCCCAAATGTTCAAGAAGATAGAGCTTAATTGTGGGATCTACTTTAGAAACTGTTATCAGGCAACCAACTGGCCCCTCTAAAACTCGCACCAGGGAAAATTCTGGTGAGAAAGAATTTAAAACTCGTTTTTGCTAGAAATATTTTATTTTTTATTATTATACTTTAAGTTCTAGGGTACATGTGCACAACGTGCAGGTTTGTTACATATGTATATTTGTGCCATGTTGGTGTGCTGCACCCGTCAACTCATTGGCACCCATCAACTCGTCATTTACATCAGGTATAACTCCCAATGCAATCCCTCCCCCCTACCCCCTCCCCATAATAGGACCTGGTGTGCAATGTTCCCCTTCCTATGTCCAAGTGGTCTCATTGTTCAGTTCCCACCTATGAGTGAGAACATGTGGTGTTTGGTTTTCTGTTCTTACAATAGTTTGCTCAGAATGATGGTTTCCAGCTGCATCCATGTCCCTACAAAGGACACAAACTCATCCCTTTTTATGGCTGCATAGTATTCCATGCTGTATATGTGCCACCTTTTCTTAATCCAGTCTGTCACTAATGGACATTTGGGTTGATTCCAAGTCTTTGCTATTGTGAATAGTGCCTCAATGAACATACATGTGCATGTGTCTTTATAGCAGCATGATTTATAATCCTTTGGGTATATACCCAGTAATGGGATGGCTGGGTCATATGGTACTTATAGTTCTAGATCATTGAGGAATCACCATACTGTCTTCCATAATGGTTGAACTAGTTTACAATCCCACCAACAGTGTAAAAGTGTTCCTATTTCTCCACATCCTGTCCAGCATCTGTTGTTTCCTGACTTTTTAATGATTGCCATTCTAACTGGTGTGCGATAGTATCTCATTGTGGTTTTGATTTGCATTTCTCTGATGGCCAGTGATGATGAGCATTTTTTCATGTGTCTGCTGGCTGTATGCATGTCTTCTTTTGAGAAATGTCTGTTCATATCCTTTGCCCACTTTTTGATGGGGTTGTTTGGTTTTTTTTCTTGTAAATTTGTTTGAGTTCTTTGTTGGTTCTGGATATTAGCCCTTTGTCAGATGAGTAGATTGCAAAAATTTTCTCCCATTCTGTAGGTTGCCTGTTTACTCTGATGGTAGTTTCTTCTGCTGTGCAGAAGCTCTTTAGTTTAATTAGATCCCATTTGTCAATTTTGGCTTTTGTTGCCATTGCTTTTGGGGTTTTAGACATGAAGTCCTTGCCCATGCCTATGTCTTGAATGGTATTGCCTAGGTTTTCTTCTAGGGTTTTTGTGGTATTAGGTCTAACATTTAAGTCTCTAATCCATCTTGAATTAATTTTCGTATAAGGTATAAGGAAAGGATCCAGTTTCAGCTTTCTATTTATGGCTAGCCAATTTTCCCAGCACCATTTATTAAATAGGGAATCCTTTCCCCATTTCTTGTTTTTCTCAGGTTTGCCAAAGATCAGATGGTTGTAGATGTGTGGTATTATTTCTGAAGACTCTGTTCTGTTCCATTGGTCTATATCTCTGTTTTGATACCAGTACCATGCTGTTTCGGTTACTGTAGCCTTGTAGTATAGTTTGAAGTCAGGTAGCGTGATGCCTCCAGCTTTGTTCTTTTGACTTAGGATTGTCTTGGCAATGCGGGCTCCTTTTTGGTTCCATATGAACTTAAAGCAGTTTTTTCCAATTCTGTGAAGAAAGTCATTGGTAGCTTGATGGGGATGGCATTGAATCTATAAATTACCTTGGGCAGTATGGCCATTTTCATGATATTGATTCCTCCTATCCATGAGCATGGTATGTTCTTCCATTTGTTTGTGTCCTCTTTGATTTCACTGAGCAGTGGTTTGTAGTTCTCCTTGAAGAGGTCCTTTACATCCCTTGTAAGTTGGATTCCTAGGTATTTTATTCTTTTTGAAGCAATTGTGAATAGAAGTTCATTCATGATTTGGCTCTGTTTGTCTGTTACCGGTGTATAAAAATGCTTGTGATTTTTGCACATTAATTTTGTATCCTGAGACTTTGCTGAAGTTGCTAACAGCTTAAGGAGATTTTGGCCTGAGATGATGGGGTGTTCTAAATATACAATCATGTCATCTGCAAACAGGGACAATTTGACTTCTTCTTTTCCTAACTGAATACCCTTGATTTCTTTCTCTTGCCTAATTGCCCTAGCCAGAACTTCCAACATTATGTTGAATAGGAGTGGTGAGAGAGGGCATCCCTGTCTTGTGCCACTTTTCAAAGTGAATTTTTCCAGTTTTTGCCCATTCAGTATGATATTGGCTGTGGGTTTGTCATAAATAGCTCTTATTATTTTGAGGTACATTCCATCAATACCGAATTTATTGAGAGTTTTTAGCATGAAGGGCTGTTGAATTTTGTCAAAGGCCTTTTCTGTGTCTATTGAGATAATCATGTGGTTTTTGTCTTTGGTTCTGTTTATATGCTGGATTATGTTTATTGATTTGTATATGTTGAACCAGCCTTGCATCCCAGGGATGAAGCCCACTTGATCATGGTGGATAAGCTTTTTGATGTGCTGCTGGATTCGGTTTGCCAGTATTTTATTGAGGATTTTTGCATCGATGTTCATCAGGGATATTGGTCTAAAATTCTCTTTTTTGGTTGTGTCTCTGCCAGGCTTTGGTATTAGGATGATGTTGGCCTCATAAAATGAGTTAGGGAGGATTCCCTCTTTTTCTATTGATTGGAGTAGTTTCAGAAGGAATGGTACCAGCTCCTCCTTGTACCTCTGGTAGAATTCAGCTGTGAATCCATCTGGTCCTGAACTTTTTTTGGTTGGTAAGCTATTAATTATTGCCTCAATTTCAGAGCCTGCTATTGTTCTATTCAGGGATTCAACTTCTTCCTGGTTTAGTCATGGGAGAGTGCAAGTGTCCAGGAAATTATCCATTTCTTCTAGATATTCTAGTTTATTTGCGTAGAGATGTTTATAGTATTCTCTGATGGTAGTTTGTATTTCTGTGCGGTCGGTGGTGACATCCCCTTTATCATTTTTTATTGCATCTAATTGATTCTTCTCTCTTTTCTTCTTTACTAGTCTTGCTAGCGGTCTATCAATTTTGATGATCTTTTCAAAAAACCAATTCCTGGATTCATTGATTTTTTGATGTTTTGGAGGGTTTTTTTGTGTGTTTATCTCCTTCAGTTCTGCTCTGATCTTAGTTATTTCTTGCTTTCTGCTAGCTTTTGAATGTGTTTGCTCTTCCTTCTCTAGTTCTTTTAATTGTAATGTTAGAGTGTCAATTTTAGATCCCTCCAGCTTTCTCTTGTGGGCATTTAGTGCTATAAATTTCCCTCTACACACTGCTTTAAATGTGTCCCAGAGATTCTGGTATGTTGTATCTTTGTTCATTGGTTTCAGAGAACATCTTTATTTCTGCCTTCATTTCGTTATGTACCCAGTAGTCATAGTCATTCAGGAGCAGGTTGTTCAGTTTCCGTGTAGTTGAGCGGTTTTGATTGAGTTTCTTAGTCCTGAGTTCTAGTTTGATTGCACTGTGGTCTGAGAGAGAGTTTGTTATAATTTCTGTTCTTGTACATTTGCTGAGGAGTGCTTTACTTCCAATTATGTGGTCAGTTTTGGAATAAGTGTGATGTGTTGCTGAGAAGAATGTATATTCTGTTGATTTGGGGTGGAGAGTTCTGTAGATGTCTATTAGGTCCGCTTGGTGCAGAGTTGAGTTCAATTCCTGGATATCCTTGTTAACTTTCTGTCTCGTTGATCTGTCTAAAGTTGACAGTGGGGTGTTGAAGTCTCACATTATTATTGTATGGGAGTCTAAGTCTCTTTGTAAGTCTCTAAGGACTTGCTTTATGAATCTGGGTGCTCCTGTATTGGGTGCATATATATTTAGGATAGTTAGCTCTTCCTGTTGAATTGATCCCTTTACCATTATGTAATGGCCTTCTTTGTCTTTTTTGATCTTTGATGGTTTAAAGTCTGTTTTATCAGAGACTAGGATTGCAACCCCCGCTTTTTTTTTGTTCTCCATTTGCTTGGTAGATCTTCCTCCATCCCTTTATTTTGAGCCTATGTATGTCTCTGCATGTGAGATGGGTCTCGTGAATACAGCAAACTGATGGGTCTTGACTCTTTATCCAATTAGCCAGTCTGTGTCTTTTAATTGGAGCATTTAGTCCATTTACATTTAAGGTTAAGAATTTTTGCCCAATAATCTATTGTACTAACAAAACAGGTTAGCCCATTTCCCTACCAAGGAACAGTTAAGTTATGTTCACTTTTTTTGCCATTACCTACAGAGCTGCCATGAATAATACTGGTCAATTCCCCCTCTGTGCAGAACTGAAATTAGTGGCACAGGTGGTATATAATGTCAGATTTACTAGGTACCACACCTGAAATCGGTCTTCTAAAATAGTTATAAAAACTTTTACCCTCACCAGCAATGCACAAGTTCCTACTTCTGTGCATTTATGTCAATTCTTACAATTAATTTCAACTTTATTGCATTAGTGTCTTAGAACACGAACTATATGGTATCCTTTTCTCCTTTTCATTTACAAACACTTGCTTTGGGTCTATAAGGTGGTCAATTTTTCTGTCCTCATTTCCTGCAAGCTTAAATAGACTAAACATTCTCTAATTGTTCCAAGGATGTTCATGTATGTCCATTTAGATTCGGTTTGTTATGCAAGTTTTGTTCAGACATTCCTTTGTGTGCACTTCATCTATCAATATTTGAGAGAGGTGGGTTAAAGTATATGACTAGGTATTTTCAATTCCTCCTTGTGATTATGTCAATTTTGATTTTCCATATTTAAGGCTGTATTGCGAGCTGTCTATAAGCTCAATACTATTGCATCTTTCTGATGAATTGATCTATTTCTCAATGACCTACTCCTTTATTCCTATTAAATAATTCTGCCTTATGTTTTGCTTTGTTTATGTAATCACACCTGCTTCATTTTAGTCAATACTTGCCTTGTACATTTTTTCTGATCCTTTTACTTTCATTTCAGCCTTTCCAGTCATTATTTTTTAAATTGCATCTTCTGTTAATCACACAGACCTGGCTATACGCATATAGGTATGTAGTCTGACAGTGTCTAGTTTTAGCTAGCAAGATTTTATTTTAGTTTATATAAATGTGATTGCTGGTATTTGGATATATGTCTATCACAATATGTTGTGATTAATCACAATACCCTTTGTGTGTTTCTTTT
This sequence comes from Macaca thibetana thibetana, assembly GCF_024542745.1. Classification (NCBI taxonomy): domain Eukaryota; kingdom Metazoa; phylum Chordata; class Mammalia; order Primates; family Cercopithecidae; genus Macaca; species Macaca thibetana. The sequence continues at coordinate 97,715,723 of NC_065578.1, read as the reverse complement.
TTGTTTCTTTTCCTTTAATTTCTTGGATCAATGACATTTTTCTAATCCCTTTTCCAAGTTTTACTGGTATGGAAGTTCTGAATATAACTTCTATTTTTTTCAGTTATTACTCTTAAATGTTTAACATATATATTTGAAATAGCTAAAGATAAAGTTAATCCTTTTTGCACCTTCTTAAAATCCAAATCTTCTTCATTCCCATTTTTTGTCATTATTTTCAATAAATTAGATGTACTTTGTTTTTAACCACTCAAATTGGTTATTATTAAAATTATTGATTTTATAGTCAATACAAATTTAGATTTATCTATATCTATATACCTGTCAGTTCTTCACTCAACATTGCCTCTTCACTATTATTCCTTCCTTCTGGTTCAACTTCTTTCTTAATGAAGAACATACTGTATAATTCTAGGAGGTCCTGCAAGTGACACTTTGTTTCTGTTTTCCAAAAACATCATTTGGAATTCATTCCTGAAGGATAGTTTATATAGTTTTAGGCTTCTATGTTGATGGCTTTGTTCTACTCTAGTGCTTTGAAGTATTAGGTTGGTGCAAAAGTAATTTCAGTTTTCTATCACTTTCAATGGCAAAAACTGCAATCACTTTTGCACCAACCTCTAACTGTACTATTTTTCAGCTTCTATGGTTGAGGTTGAAAGTCTGTTTTTATTTGCATTTCTCTGATAACCAGCGATGATGAGCATTTTTTCATATGTCTGTTGGGTACATAAATGTCTTCTTTTCAGAATTGTCTGTTCATATCCTTTGCCTACTTTTTGATGGGTTTGTTTCTTGTAAATTTGTTTAAGTTCTGTGTAGATTCTGTATATTAGTCGTCAGATGGGTAGATTGCAAATATTTTCTCCCATTCTGTAGGTTGCCTCTTCACTCTGATGATAGTTTCTTTTGCTGTGCAGAAGCTCTTTAGTTTACTTAGATCTCATTTGTCTATTTCAGCTTTTGTTGTCACTGCTTTTGGTGTTTGAGTCATGAAGTCTTTGCCCATGCCTATGTCCTGAACGGTATTGCCTAGGTTTTCTTCTAGAGTTTTTATTCTATTAGATCTTATATTTAAGTCTTTAATCCATCTTGAGTTAATTTTTGTATATGGGATAAGGAAGGGATCCAGTTTCAGCTTTCTATATATGGCTAGCCAGTTTCCCAGCATCATTTATTAAATAAGGAATCCTTTCCCCTTGCTTTTTTTTGTCAGGTTTATCGAAGATTAGATGGTTGTAGATGTGTGGTGTTATTTCTGAGGCCTCCGTTCTGTTCCATTCATCTGTATCTCAGTTTTGGTACCAGTACCCTGCTGTTTTGCTTACTGTAGCCTTGTAGTATAGTTTGAAGTCAGGTAGCATGATGCCTCCAGCTTTGTTCTTTTTGGTTAAGATTGTCTTGGCTATGTGGGCTCTTTTTTGGTTCCATATGAACTTTAAAGCAGTCTTTTCCTATTCTGTGAAGAAAGTCAGTGGTAGCTTGATGGAGATAGCACTGAATCTATAAATTACCTTGGACAGTATGGCCATTTTCACAATACTGATTCTTACTATCCATGAGCATGGAATGTTCTTTCATTTGTTTGTGTCCTCTTTTATTTCGTTGAGCAGTGATTTGTAGTTCTCCTTGAAGAGGTCCTTCACATCCCTTGTTGGATTCCTGGGTATTTTATTCTCTTTGTAGTAATTGCGAGTGGGAGTTCACTCATGATTTGGCTCTCTATTATTGGTGTATAAGAATGTTTGTGATTTTTGCACATTGATTTTGTATCCTGAGACTTTGCTGAATTTGCTTATCAGCTTAAGGAGATTTTTGAGTGAGATTATGGGGTTTTTTAAATATACAATCATGTCATCTGCAAACAGAGACAGTTTGACTTCCTCTTTTCATAATTGAATATCTTTTATTTCTTTCTCTTGCCTGATTGTCCTAGCCAAAAACCACAATGAGATACCATCTCCTGCCAGCTAGAATGGTAATCATTAAAAAGTCAGGAAACAACAGATGCTGGACAGGATGTGGAGAAATAGGAATGCTTTTACACTGTCATTGGGAGTGTAAATTAGTTCAACCATTGTGGAAGACAGTGTGGTGATTCCTCAAGGATCTAGAACTAGAAATACCATTTGACCCAGACATCCCATTACTGGGTATATACCCAAAGGATTATAAATCATGTTACTATAAAGAGACGTCCACACCTGTGTTTATTGCGGCACTATTCACAATAGCAAAGACTTGGAACCAACTGAAATGTCCATCAGTGATAGACTGGATTAAGAAAATGTGTCACATATACACCATAGAATACTATGCAGCCATAAAAAAATGAGTTCATGTCCTTTGCAGGGACATAGATGAACCTGGAAATGATCATTCTAAGCAAACTATCACAGGGACAGAAAACCAAACACTGCATATTCTCACTCATAGGTGGGAGTTAAACAATGAGAACACCTGGACACAGGGCACAGAATGTCACACACTGGGGTCTGTCGGGGGCTGGGAGGCTGGGAAAGGGATAACATTAGGAGAAATACCTAATTAAATGACGAGCTGATGGGTGCAGCAAACCAACATGGCACATGTATACCTATGTAACAAACCTGCACGTTGTGCACATGTAGCCTAAAACTTAAAGTATAATCAAAAGAAGTCTGTTTTTAGTCTAATTATTGGTCCTTTGTAATGAATTTGCATTTTTCTGGTTGTTAAAATTTCTCTTTTTCTTTGATGTTATTACCAGAATTATTACCATTATTATTCCTGGAAATTGCATAGCTTAGGATTGGAGATATATGACTTTTATTAATTCTCAAAAATTCTGAACCATTCTTTTTACTTCTTCCTGGAATTCTTATTAACCCAAGTTGAAAGTACTCCCTATCTCTTTGTCTTTCTGTACTGTATTATAGTTTTTTTCCCACAACAGATTTCTCTTCCAGCTCACCTTACTCTCTCACTCTTTAGTGATCTCCAATCTGCTGTTTAGATCGTCCATTGTTTCTTCTTTAATGATGATTTGTTTAAGTGTTTAGACTGTGTATTTTGTACCTTTTCAAAATGGAATTTGTTTTTGTTTTTAAGCCAATCTCCTGTCCTCTTGTTTTGTTTCTATAACTTATTTCATCACATCAATAGTTTTAAATATCTCACTTTACAACCTCTGTAATAGCATTGTTCTATTATCTCATATTTTGTAGGTGTTATTTCTCTTGTTTTCCTAAGTCTTATTCACAGTAGATTGTTTCATTTAGTGTTTAGTCATTTTTTATATTATCTTATCTTATGCAAAGCATGCCGTTATTATGGAAATTATGTGCATCTTGGTTTTTGAAGTGTCTCCCCAGAAAGCTTTGCATTTGATCCCAACAGACACCAGAGATGTTTCAGTGGCCAGAGACCAATTCCCATGTTTATTTCTCAGTGTATGTGATGCGTGTGCATGTGTTTTAATACCCAACTAGCTTAAATTGGACTCCAAATTAATTGTGAGCACAAACTTGGATTTTGAATTCTCAAAAGAGATGTTCTGTGCCATCCAGAGTCAAGGCAAAGCCAAGTTTAAGTGTTGCCTTTTGCAACCAGTCTGATTCCACAGCAAGACCATAGAAGTTGAGTTGGGTGGCAATGCTGTATCCTGTACACCAACACCATCACATTTGGCCTGCCATAGCATCGGCTGGCATAATCATTGGTCTGCCTCTCAGCTACCTCTCTGCTTCTGGTACATAAAGTTTCCCTTTCTTGCATGCTTGATACAGTCAGCCATTCTCATTATTTATTTATTATTTTATCACGAATATAAAGGTAGAAGGTTTTCAAAGCTAGTATAACCAACTATTTTACAAAACTAGAACTCTGAAGCCTTTGAAATTAAAAAATAGGTAAAGGTCATTAATTGTAACTCACTAGTGAGTAGTACACATGGCTAATAAAAATGGAAAATATTCAATGCTACTTGTTCACTCATCAAAATAGAGAAGACCAAAAAGAATGGTAAAGTGTAAAGATGCAGGGCACCCTAATATAATGCACAATTTCTGAAGAACATTTATCTCTCTATATAAGATACTTTAAATATGAATATGTTAATAAATAATTATTTAGCCTGGGCACGGTGGCTCACGCCTGTAATCCCAGCGCTTTGGGAGGCCGAGGAGGGTGGATCACAAGGTCAGGAGATTGAGACCATCCTGGCTAACACGATGAAACCCCGTCTCTACTAAAACTACAAAACATTAGCTGGGTGTGGTGGTGGGCGCCTGTAGTCCCAGATACTCGGGAGGGTGAGGCAGGAGAATGGCATGAACTCAGGAGGTGGAGCTTGCAGTGAGCTGAGATCATGCCACTGCACTCCAGCCTGGGAGACAGAATGAGACTCTGTCTCAAAAAAATAAATAAATAAATAAATAAATACGTAAGGTCCAGGAGATTTTTCTTAAGGAAATAATCAGATTTAGCTATAAATTTTTCATTGGAACTTTATTGATAATGGCATTTTAAAAATCTTTAAATAACCAATTGGGAAGAATTGAACTAAATTATGGTACATCTAATAATGGAGCAAAGAGTAACTATCAAAATTAAAATTACAAAGTTATAAATATTGACATGGGAAAATATTTATGGTGGAGTGTTAAGTAAAACACACAAAAAAACAGGTGCTAAGCAGTATATACTCAGATGTGTAAAAACACTTATAGATATAATTTCATGTGGATAAAAGATGGGAAGTATATACACAAAAGTACTAAAGATATGAATTTCCTAAAATTGATATGTTAGTTTTATAATCAGACAACAAAAATGGGAAATGCTATTTTTAAAAGCACTGTGTTAGGCTGTTCTTGTACTGCTATAAAGAAATACCTTCCTCCCTGAGAGGATAAAATAAAAAAGGAAAAAAGAAATACCTGAGACTGGGTAATTTATAAAGAAAAGAGGTTTAATTGTCTCACAGTTCTACAGGCTGTACAAGTTTGGCACCAACGTCTGCTTGGCTTTTGGGGAGGCCTTAGGGAGTTTTACTCACGGCAGAAGTCCAAGTGAGAACGGGCATGTTACATAGCCTGAGTGGAAGCAAGAGTGTGCAAAGGAGAAGATGCCACACACTTTCAAGCAACCAAATCTCCCAAGAACTCACTGACCATCAGGAAACCAGCACCAAGCCATAAGGGATCAGCTGTCATGACTCAAATACCTCCCACCAGGCCCCACCTCCAATGTTGGGGATTCGAATTCAACATGAGATTGGCAAAGACATGTATTCAAACTGTATCAAGTACATATTCAGTCATTTCAGTAAACTTTTGTGAAGCTACACAAACTTCTTATCAGTCTCTGGTAATATTCAGTTTATTTCACTGATTCTCCCCTTACCACAAAGCGAGTTACAGAAAGCACCCATTGTTTTATTCATTTTTATGGTCTCAATCAAAGCTCATAATAAATGCTCAATAAAAGTATGTGTAACCTAACAAATGAATAAATAACATTAGTGAATAAACACATTTTTAAAATGATGTTATTATCAACTTTCTACAGGATAATAATAATTGAGAAAGCAAAATGAAACGGATCAATGAATTAAAATTCACTACCATAGTAAGTCTAAAAAGCAAATAAAATATTTTGGGAATTGATCTTTTCAAATAAATAATATTTTGAGATACAATAACTGTATGTATACGGTTTACATTTGCACAGGCTTTTTTTTTTTTTAGATGGAGTCTCACTCTGACACCCATGTTGGAGTACAGTAGTGGATTTTGAATTCACTGCAACCTCGTCCTTTCTGATTTAAGCGATTCTTCTGCTTCAACCTCCCAAGTAGCTGGAACTACAGGCATGGGCCAGCACACCCAACTAATTTTTGTATTTTTAATAGTTTAAGTGATTCTTCTGCCTCAATCTTCCAAGTAACTGGAACTACAGGCATGGGCCAGCACACCCAACTAATTTTTGTATTTTTAATATAGATGGGGTTTCACTATGTTGGCCAGGCTGGTCTTGAACTCCTGACCTTAGGTGATCCCCTTGCCTCGGCCCCCCAAAGTGCTGGGATTACAGGCACGAGTGACTGGGCCTGGCCTGTACAGGCTATTAATAAAAGAAGGATGTAATAATATATTTTAACTTAGTTTGAGAATTTCAGTTTATCAGTAATATCTTCAGAAATGATCCCCCTATAATCCATTTCAACCAAAGAATTTAACTGGGTTGCACCTGCTAATGGCTCTGGATCTTATGCTTTTTGAAACAACTCATAGGAAAGGAGAGGGGGAACACTTTCAATGGATTCAATACATTCAGTACTACACTTCCTTTCCTAGCCTTATTAAGCTTCATCATAACCAGGTACCAAAAGGGGCCTCAAATCTCTGCTAAAGTGCTAACTCCACATGTAAGTATAATTATTTTTAAAACCCAGAAGAAAAATCTAAGATGAAATAGAAAAAGTCTTAAAAAGCAAATTGTTTACTGTATGTATGACACCGTGAGGCTGAGACACACGTAAAGGAAGTGCCTTCTGCTTTGCTATTTTGAAACGTCATTCCACTCTAGAAGCCGGTCAAGTTATGTTAACGTGCACTTGGTACAAATATTGCCCTCGTATTTTTAAAATTGAATCAATGTTCAATAACATATCACATGTAATTGTGAAGGGTAAGCATTGGGATTTAAAAGGAGGAGTGACTTGAAAAAACAGCATTTTACTAGTGTTTTAAGTTCCAAAGCTTTTTTACATGTCATGGAGAACAAATCCGTAATTCAGCCCAAAGTGTTAACAATAATACAAAGAGAAGTATACTATGAAAATCCATTGTGAAATTCCATTGTTTGATTGGTGTATATTTTTAATCAATCCAAAATTTGTGATTTGGGGATTTAGTACCAGTGATTGCTGTTAATTTCTTCAGATTAGTACTCATTATGAAAAATCGTATTTCTCTATGAGTTTTTCTTCCCTTCATAAAATCTTATCCCGAGACAGCTAAAATCCTTCTGAGAGCCTGAACAGTCAAACCTGGGCTCATAATGCACAGATAAAACACTCTTTATAGCAGCATTCATTAAAGTACTAGACAGAGCACAAAAAGCAGCAACGGGGAGCTTTCCCCTAAAAGCTTTTAATACAACTCTTTCCAAGACTCATTAAATTGGCCCAGCACTAAAGCCTCTGGCCACCCCCATCTATTGATCCCCACCACTGTGGAGCCCCCTACTCTGTCCAACTGAAGTCGGAGGTAATTTATCTCTGATGAATATATCGTCCACAGAAAAGTCCCTAGTACAAAGCTGCAAGTCAGAATCCCAACTCTAAGTAAGGCAATTATTGTGTGTTTTCTGTATGTTCCTGAAAAGCCCCTACAAATATAACCATTCTGCAAAACTCTTTGTCTTAATTTTCATTTGACTTACTCAAACAGACCCTACTAACAGGTAACATTCATTGAACATATATTATGTGGCAGCACTAGGATTCATGTTTTAAGCATTGTTTTTATTTAATTCTTACATCAGCATGATGGACAATTTATCTCCATTTTGCATATGAAGGAAATGAGGCTCAGAGAGTTGAAGAAACTTTCCAGAATCTCAAAGCCAATAGGTGGCAGAACCACTGTTAAAAAAAACCTTATAGTGAATCTTTCTGTTCACTTAACTGATATTTTATTTTGGATACCATGTACTAGGACCTGTGGTAAATTAAATGGACATGCTCCCTGTGTTCAAGGTGCTTCCAGCTCTGTGGGAGCAAAAACTTTAAACAAGCAAATGGGAAATAAGCAGCAAATTGTAGTAATTATTATGAAGAACAAAGTATGTAAAAATATTATTCTTATTCCAGCATTAATAACTCCACTAATCCCTTTGTTTCACATTTATTTGGCATGTGTAGATTATACTTTCAACAAGATACACCATAAAAACATGTTTGCCTTTTTCTTTCTAATCAACAGAATGACTCACAGCATTATTAATTTGGAAGAGCAGAAGTTCTTTTGAATTGATTATCCTTTATCCATAAGATAACCATTTATTCTGAACCAAACAATCTCAATTATGATTCTAATCTCTGTGCTTTCTACTTTGACAGTTTCTTTTCTGAAAAGAGTTATGATCACTCTACTTTTACAATATTTGGAACTGATTGAAATGTGTTTTGGAGAAAATAGTAGTGAACTGAAAGAAATGACTGTGTCCTACTTTCTGCTGGGATCTTTACCTATGTAATTTTACTTAATCTTCTTCAGACACCTCACTGAGGTCACAATTGCTATACCCACTTGAAGAAAAGTGTCTCAAAGATATCTTATACAATGCATATGTTTACATATCCTAAGTGTCTCTCAAATATCTCCTCTCTCCACTTCATTCACTCATTCTGCAAATATTGATTTAACCCCTTCTTTGTGCCAGACATTGTGCTAGGTGCTAGGATATAAATGAGAACAAGATAGAGTAGTTTGTTCCTACCTTCATGGAGTTTGCCATTTAGTAGAGAAGGCAGGCAAAACCAAGCAAACAAAAATAAAATACAATAAATATAAATTGTTCTAAGTGCTATGGAACTTAAGTAAAACAGAGTTCTGTAGCTTTCTCATAGGTTATCTTGTTCCAATACTCCAAAATTATTTCACTGTTATAGAAAGTTCTGAATACAAATTTGATAATGTTTCTTTATTATTTACATCTCTTTCAGGGATCCTTAAAATCATCAGTGTGAATTTGTATGATGCAAGTCACTTTATAATTTGTTCTCTGCTTACAGGCACAAAAATAATTTGAACATGAATAAACAGGTGAGAATGCAAGCCTCCAGTCTTTTCATATTGCAGAAGTTGCACTCTTTCTTAAGGAAAACTTGTACCTTAGTGACATGTGACCATTGACTGTCAGTACATTAATATGTATCTTAATTTTTAGATAAAAATATAAGCATAAATCTTTCTTCTACTGGATAGCTTAGAACAACCTATACATATGCACAACTGGTTTGGAGATCCATAGTGTGTTTGTTTACACCATTAGACTGCAGAGTTTTTTGAGAACTAAAACTACAGGATTCATTGTTGTGCATTCGGCCCTAGAGGGCTTAGCATGTGATCTGGATCAAACCCAAGAGGTCATCATTGTTTGCAGACTGACTGACTAAATGAGGGAAGAATTCAGTCAATCCATTGAGCACATGCAGAGTGCTCATGACTTGTAGCATGTTAGCAGTGGTAGGACCAACATAAACATGGAGGATACGATACAAGTGTCAACATTTCTCTGACATTTCTAAGCATGTCAACAAAATCCCACTATTACTGGGGCTGTAGGGAATGAAGTCCTCAACACACATTTCTCTTAAGTAATCTTCATTTGGTTGGTTGTTTTTAAATAACTGTTACACAAAAGATGAGATTTTTCCACAGTGCTCTTTCAAAACAGAGTCCCAGTGTTCCCGAACCAAACTGAGGGTCGGGCTGCTATTTCTCGTGTCCCAATAACGAGATGCAGACGAACTGGGGAGGAAGAGAGTTTTATTCCTATAACTCAGTTACGGGGAGAAGACATGGAAATTATGACCAGACCAATTCAAAATACAAAGTTTTCCAGAGCTTATATACCTCCTAACCTATAAGTCTACATGTAAGTCTGCATTTGTCTAAAGACGTAAGTGATTAACTTCTTTTAATCTATAAGGTCTGAGTCCTGAAGTCCTTCCTCTAGAGCCTCAGTAAATTTACTGAATCTAAATGGGTCCAGATACTAGGGTGGTTACCCTTATCTTGTCTCCTGCTAAATCACGGAGGTTTGGGTATTCTTTCAGACCCCTAATAAACTTGTATGAGAGTTTCTTCAGATCCCCAATAAAACTTGTTTAATCCCAAATGGGTCCTGTTAATAATTCCTTCATTGTTTTGTCATGCTTTAAGGCCGAGGAAAAGCCTAGGCAAGATTCTTGGTGGGCTTTTGTTACATTCCAGCCTTTGCGTAACGGCCCTGGCATTTTCAGCTTTTAATATTTAACTTAACCACTCAGTCAGTGCTGAAACGGTTGTCATGGAGGCTTGTATTAGCGAGGCCTGGCCTGCCACACCAGGGAAGTAGGTTTCAAACTTAGGGTAAAGGATGATTCATGCTCACTGGCTCTAATACACATGATTTTACCATATTACAAGTACTATAAATACTCATGAGACTGTAGGCTAATTGACTAAAAGCTGAATGTCCCTAAACATGGTACAGGTGCCTCTGCATGATGATCTCCTTATGGAGTCCACTAACATAAGCAAAGAAAAAGTAATCAAAGCTATTTGCAAATCAAAAGAAAAAGCAGAAGTCACTTTTTAAAGGACATTAAAATGAATAAGGGCAGAAATGCTAAAACTAGGACCTAGATATACATATAAACACATTTATGCAACAAAAAGATTAGTGAGTTTTACTGTAATCAATAGATTGAAAAGTTCTTTTTTTGATCTGAAAAAAAATCATTACCTTAAGAAAAGAACATATGTATGTGGATTATAGGAAACCTTAAAAAATAAATAGGGACGAAAGGGGGATTATATTGCACCAACCTGGGAGGCTGGGAAAGAAGTTAAGCTGAGTGAATGAGCCTTATGTTAGCTGACAAAGGGTGCATTTAGTGTTTACCCACCCCAGGCAAATCTGTGAATCACAGATAGCCTTTTACAAGAATCCTTTACCTGCAGCCATTATGATGGAGGTGGTGGGAGCAGGGGATGGTGGGGGAGGAACAACCAAAGAATATACAGTGAGCTGCTGATTATCCATGTTGACCCAGATGAGTCATGTCACAATTTATTCAAAAATCAATGTAGATTTAACCTTATTGTCATTGTACATAAATTTGAATATATGGCTTAATCTGAGGTTCTAAGTATTCTACAGAGTAAAAACAAATACTAAAATGATTTCATTATATCTTAACAGGGAAAACTGAAAAAATTCTATGTTTCCCTGCTCAGAACTCTTCCCTCATAAGGAAGCAAGATATTTAATCTATGAAAAACTTCCATTTTTGTGGACTGCACATTTCTTGAATTGGGGGAAGGTAATTAAGGCTGCAGATAGTCAGAATGAACTAAATATAATCTATGCAGGAGAGTCTGAAAGATACTCATATTTTTTTTCCCTTACACTGAAAAAAAATGTGGAAGCTTTATGCTCTTCATCTGATCTGAACATTATCATAATCCACCTACTGGGAAACAGGTGGAAAGGAAAATCTAAATTTTAGCCTTACGTGGTAAACTTTGCCTGATGCAATAATTTAAGTGTTCCCTTTAGGTGATACCTAGAATTTTTAGGTTAAAATGCATAGTCTTCTAGTCTTCCATAGCCCTCCTCTGCTCTTTTGTGATATGGGTGAGGCGTACAGCATTGGTGAGAGCAACAATGGGGCTTGGGAGCTCAGGAACTTGCATCAAGTTTCGTAACCTCACTCATCTCAACTCAACACAAGCCATGGACAAGACGTCTGCTGAAATTGACTAGCACTACCTCAGGACTTCTGTTGACTTCTGACACTATAATATGCTTAGGTTATATATCTGTGATACATATTTTTCTCTCAGGCAGCTAGGATTCAGTTGCATTCCCTCTTGATTAGGCACCTTGATTCTGGACGGCTCTGTAGACATTTTGTAACATTTGTCATAACTCTTATCCATCTTCTTCCTGAAACGTGTCATGTAGCTGAATTACCTGGTACCTTGGTACACTTCAAGGGAAAACCACAAGCCCTCAACTATACCCCTTCTACAAATTCCTACAGAGCCATCTGAGCCTTTTTAATTTCTTACAAAAACTAAGGAATAAATCTGACTCGCTCTCTACCTTATCTTGCTGCCTGCAAAGTTTACTTTGATTTAATTATCCTCTAGGTTGATCCAGGGAAACCTTTGAAGCCATCCCTTATGCTAGCAAAATCCAAGAATGGGCAGCATGGGACCCAACTGTCTCACTTCCATCCAGCTTCCCTGGCAAATACCGTTGCACCAGCCAGTTGAAACACTCAGGTGGCATGAAGAGCTCCCCCTCCACATTTCCATGTTCTCAATGGTATGTGAATTGATTTAATCGGCAGAAGCTAATTCATGTCTTGAATTTTAACTGCAATAAAGTCTGGGAATGATATAATTTAAGCTTTTAGCTTCTACAATACAGGAAGACAAGCTAGGAGAGTGAAACCACCATATCCATTTTAAGTAAGCCCACAATCACTCTCACTCTTATAACCTTACATAGATTTATGCCTAGCTAAGAAGTTTGCTTACTCTGTTGTATTTTCTGGGCATCCTTATGGAAATATAAGTCTCATATCATCCATATCTCCATAAAGCAATTTTCATTTTTATAGGAATAAAGAACATTAATAAATGTCATTATTTTCCTAGGATAGTGTGCCAAAATGCTAACAAGTTTCCTCTATTAAGGTATCTGCAAGTTTATGCTGAGGAAAAATGAAGAGCATAGGCAAGTTCCAGGTCTTCTTTTGGTTCCCTCTATACTCCTTTATTTAGAGGGCAGCTTGTCCCTTTATTTAAAAGCCTAGTAAGAAAGCCTGGGCTTGAAATTTTGCTCAACCAGGCCTAATGTGATGATACCCAACGGGGATTTAGAACCTTCTGTTATCTTAACTCCCCAGAAACTAAAATAGATAGAATGGCCCTGTGTTAGGCCATTCTTGTATTGCTATAAAAGAATACCTGAAGCTGGATTATTTATAAAGAAAAGAGGCTTAATTGGCTTACGGTTCTGCAGGCTGTACAGAAAGCATGGTGCCAATATCTGCTTAGCTTCTGGTGAAGCCTCAGGGAGCTTTCAATTATGGCAGAAGGTGAAGAGGGAAGCCAGTCATCTCACATGGCAGGAATAGGGGCAAGAGAGAGGGAAAGAGAGTGGGAGGCACCACACACTTGTAAACAACCAGATCTCACATGAACTCACTTATCACCAAGGGGATGATGATAGCCATTCATGATCTGCCCCCATGATCCAAACACCTCCCATTGGGCCCTACCCTCAACACTGGGGATTACATTTCAACATGAGATTTGAGGGGACACATATTCAAACTATATCAGGCCCAGTATATTCTTTTATCCAAAAGCTAACTACGAGAAGCAGATCTACCATCTCTTTTGCAAACAATCCAAGCCTGTAAGCAGGGATAGTTGGATCTAAACTTTTTCATGACCACATACAGGGTTTGGTCAATGTGTTAGTAATTTTGTTAGAAGACAACATAATACAGAGATTAAGAGTACAAGCTCTGGAGCTAGACTGCCTGAGTTTGATTCTGGCTGCTCAATTTATTAAGTGTCTAATCTGGGGTTAATACCTTAATCTCTCTGCACTGCATTTTCCTCATCTGTATAATGAAGCAAATGATAACACCTACCACATAAACTTTTATGCGGATTGAATTAGTATATGTGAAGTTCTTTAAATGGTGCCTAGATCTATATAACACTCAATAAACTAATAAAATTCTTTCTACTACTTTTTTTCTTAAACTTTTATCGTAAGTTCAGGGGTACAGGTACAGGATGTGCAGGTTTGTTACATAGGTGAAACATGAGCCATGGTGGTTTGCTGCACAGATCATCCCATCACGTAGGTATCAACCCCAGCATCCATGACCTATTTTTCCTGATGCTCTCCCTCCCCCTAATTCCACCACCAATGGACCCAAGTGTGTGTTGTTCCCCATGATGTATCCATGTATTCTCATCATTCAGCTCCCACTTATAAGTGAGAACATGGAGTGTTTGGTTTTCTTTTCCTGCATTAGTTTGCTGAGGATAACAGCTTCCAGTTCCATCATGTCCCTGCATAGAACACAATCTTATTCCTTTTCACAGCTGCATAGTATTCTATGGTGTATGTGTACCACATTTTCTTTTCCAGTCTACCATTGATGGGCATTTAGGTTGATTCCCTGTCTTTGTTACTGTAAATAGTGTTGCAAGGAGCATGCGTGTGTATGCATCTTTACAATAGGATGATTTATATTCCTTTGAGTATATACCCAGTAATGGGATTGCTGGGTCAAACGGTATTTCTGCCTCTAGGTCTTTGAGGAATTGCCACACTGTCTTCCACAATGGTTGAACTAATTTACACTCCCACCAACAGTGTAAAATCATTTCTTTTTCTCCACGACATTGTCAGTATCTGTTATTTTTGGACTTTTTAATAATCACCATTCTCACCGGTGTGAGATAGTATCTCATTGTGGTTTTGATTTACATTTTTCTAATGATCAGTGATATTGAGCGTTTTTTTCATATTTGCTCCTCCATGTATGTCATCTTTTGAGAACTGTCTGTTAATATCCTTTGCCCACTTTTTAATGGGGCTGTTTGTGTTTTTTCTGTAAGTTTGATTAAGTTCCTTGTAGACTCTGTATATTATACCTTTGTAAGAAGGATAGATTGTAAAAATTTTCTCCAATTCTGTAGTTTGTTCACTCTGATGATAGTTTATTTTGCTCTGCAGAAGCTCTTTTATTTAATATGATCCCATTTGTCAACTTTTGCTTTTGTTGCAATTGCTTTTTGCATTTTCATAACAAAATCTTTGCCTGAATGGTATTGCCTAGATTTTCTTCTATAAACCAAAAACTTTATAGGTTTGGGTTTTAAGTTTGTTTTAGTCTGTTTCCATATTGCTGTAAAGAATTGCTGAGACTGGGTATTTATTAATAGAAAGGAAAGAGGTTTAATTGACTCACAGTTCAGCATGGCTGGGAAGGCCTCAGGAAACTAACAATCATAGTGGAAGGTAAAGGGGAAGCAAGGCAGTTTCTTCACAAGGTGGCAGGAGGGAGAAGTGTTGACCAAAGGGAAAAGAGACCCTTATAAAACCATCAGATCTCATGAGAACTCACTCACTATCATGAGAACAGCATGGGGGAAACCGCCCCCTCATCTAATTACCTCCACCCTGTCCTGCCCTTGACATGTGGGGATTATGGGGATTACAATTCAAGGTGAGACTTGGGTGGGGATCCAGAGCCAAACCATATCAACTTTAAAGTCTTCAAACCATCTTGAGTTAGTTTTTGTAAAAAGCATAAGGAAAGGGTCTAATTTCAATTTTCTGCATATGGCTAACCAGTTCTCCCAGTACCATTTATTAAATAGGGAGTCCTTTTCTCATTGTTTGTTTTTGTCAGGTTTGTTGAAGATCAGATGGTTGTAGGTGTGCAGTCTTATTTCTGAGTTCTCTTTTCTGTTCCATTGGTCTATGCGTCTGTTTTTGTACCAGTACCATGCCATTTTGGTTACTGTAACCCTGTAGTATAGTTCGAAGTTGGGTAGCATGATGCCTGCAGGTTTGCTCTTTTTGCTTAGGATTGTCTTGGCTATTTGGGCTCATTTTTGATTCCATATGGCTTTTAAACTGGTAGAAGACAAGAATGCCCTCTTTCACCACTCTTATTCAACATAGTATTGAAAGTTCTGGCTGGGGCAATCAGGCAAGGTAAAGAAATAACGGGTATCCAAATAGAAAGAGAGGAAGCCAAATTATCTTTGTTTGCAGATGGCATGATCCTATACCTAGAAAACCCCATTTTCTCAGCCCAAAAGCTTCTTAAGCTGATAAGCAACTTCAGCAAAGCCTCAGGATACAAAATCAATGTGCAAAAATCTCTAGCATTCCTATACACCAACAATAGGCAAGCAGAGAGATGAATCATTAATGAACTCCTATTCACAATTGCTGTCAAAAAAAAAAAAAAGATACCTAGGAATACAGTTGACAAGGAAAGTGAGGGACCTCTTCAAAGAGAACTACAAACTAATCCTCAAAGAAATAAGAGAGGCACAAACAAATGGAAAAACATTCCATGCTCATGGATAGGAAGAATCAATATTGTGAAAATGGTCATACTTTCCAAAGTAATCTATAGATTCAATGCCAGTCCCATTAAACTACCACTAGCATTCTTCACAGGATTAGAGAAAAAAAGAAAAACTATCCTTTCACTACTTTTATTAACAGGATACTCTGAAGTATCTTCTAGCTCTATAAACTTTGCATAGTGTTGTAAATGTTCAAGGGGCAATGTAATCTCACTCAGAAAAAGGAAGTGTGTTCACTTGAGGTAGACCACACTGCTAATTGCTAATTTTTCTCTCTAACTTACGTTTATTGAATAACATGTATCAAGCCCTATGCCACCAGCTTTCCCATATCTTATCTCCTTTACCCTTTACAACAATCCTCCAAGATGCTAATTATTTGCATTTTAGAGATGACACAACTGACACACAGAGATTGTTTACATTTTCCTATAAAGAAGATCTAATAAGGTGACTTTCTAGGATTCCAGGTTAAATTAGTCAGAGTTCAAGTCCAATGCCTTTTCCGTTGCTCTGTGTTACCTCTTTAAATAACAGTATATCTGTAGTTATTTAAGCAATTGTGCATGCATTACTTTATTTAACTTTCAGAATAATTCTATGACATTGAGCATCAAGATGGCTCAACTGCAGGTAACAGAAAACCTAGATGGCAATAATTTAATCAGATAAGGGTTTATTCCTTGAACGTAATAATACATCTATGTTTAGGTAACAACAGCTTGGTTGCTGGCCTTGCATGGAGGATTCAATGATGCCATCAAGAACCCAGGCTTCTTCCATCTTTCCCCTTCATCATTTGATACATGTTGACTTTTCATTCTTCACTTTGCCGTCTTGTGTTTGAATAATATTTTTCACAGCTTTAGGCAAAACAAAGCCAGAAGCAGGTAGTTGGGACAAGTGTTGGCAAAGGAGTGAAACAAACAGAATTTACTTCTTTATCAAGGAGAAAAAAAATGTTTCTCAAAAACCTATCCCAAAAATCTTATCAAGGGATATGTGAGTCACATGGCCATACCTAGCAACAAAGAGACTGGGAAGGTAATAAGTTGGCTTTTTACAGTCCCTCTGGCGGGAGGCAGAACAAGGACAAAGGAGGTTACATATAGCTCTTAGAGACAAGACAATGAATGGTCTCTTTCACTCCTAGGTATTATATAAAATTTTTTAGATAATGTCACATGTCCAGATAGATTGTGACTTGTCTATTGTCACAGAGGTAATATGTAGTGTCCTAGGGACTTAAATCAAGGGTTTTTTTGACCCGACCCTCTAAAATTTCCACTGTACCATGAAAGCCGTGTAACTAGGCATTGTTTCTAAATTTTTCAGATGTACAGTAAGAAGAATGGTCCCTGGGGAAATTATTTATTTCATAAGTTATAACTTTTTTTTTAAAAAAAAGAGAGGAATATAAAGTATATATCTAATAATATTGTCCAAATTAAAAAATTTTTAAAAACAAAAACAACATGGAGAAATAAAATATGCTAACCACAAACATTATAGATTTATTGCAATTTATTTTAATATTTTGTATATATTGATGGAGAGAATCAAATAGGTTTATGAAATTTCCCCTTATTTTAGAACTTAGATGAAACATTACAAATCTGAAAGACAAATTCTTTTCCATTACTATATTCAAAAAATAATTTATCATTTGTAAGTGTATAAAAAGGACATTGAAGAACATAACAAATAACAACTTCAACATTAATTGTACAAAATAAACTATAAATGGGAGGTGATGGTTAGATTGGCTAAACTAATATTTTTATGTTATCTTTATGTTCTCTATCTGGACATGAGTTTAGAACTTAGAATGATTAAAGCACTGGCTGAACATGTTTCTTATGCTATCTTCTACAGGCATCAGTTCTCTCAGCCAGGCTTTCTTTTTGCATAGACATTTTAACCTTAATTACAGAGGTAATACGTGTCAAATGGGAATACACACACACACACACACACACACACACACACAAAGCAAAAAAGCAAAAAGTGAAATAAACCACCGCTAATCCTACTGCCCAGAAAACTGTTTACACATTGCTGTGTGTTTTCAGCCAATAATTTTTCATGCATAAAATATATTTTTTCCAAAAATATAATGATACTGTATATAGTTTTTCTGTCTATAAATTAATTTATGGATGTATCAGAAACACTATTCTTTTTTTTTTTGAGTTGGAGTCTCACTCTGTCACCCAGGCTAGAGTATAGTGGCGCAATCTCTGCTCACTGCAAGTCATTCTCCTGCCTCCGTCTCCCAAGTAGCTGGGACTACAGGCGCCCGCCACCACGCCTGGCTATTTTTTTGTTGGTTTGTTTGTTTGTTTGTTTTAGTAGAGACAGGGTTTCACAGTGTTAGCAAGGATGGTCTCGATCTCCTGACCTCATGATCTGCCCACCTTGGTCTCCCAAAGTGCTGGGATTACAGGCGTGAGCCACCGCGCCCGGCCAGAAACACTATTCTTAATCAATGAATAGCATTATACAAATAATTTTAAATTTCAGTTTCATATTGCACTGTAAACATATATCGCAGTATTGTAACCAATTTTTAAATTTAGATATTTAGGTTTAAAATTTTCCATATTATAAGCAATAAAGTCCTTACCATCATCATACATATATCTTTGCACACATTTCTGATAAATTATAAAAAATTGAATTTCTGTGTGGAAGTGTTGAAGCATTTTTAAATCTTTTGTCACATACTGCCAAATTATCTCCAGAAATTTATTCTCTCACCATCTCAGCCAGACTTTTGACAGAAGCTGGCTAGCAGATAATTTGAATTATACTCTCTGATGAGTACCACCATGAAGCACTACCATGACATTTCAAACAACCCTCTCTATTTTCTAACCTCGAGTTTGGAGGTGAGATGGGACACCTGCCCTGGGAATCAGAAGACGTGGGTACTGGGTTGGGGTATTATTATCTGGTCTATCTGTTTGATTGGTCATTGTTAGATCAAATGACATAACATATGCAAAAATTCTTTATTACTGTCATTGCAAACATAAGAAATTGTTAACTCAATAAGGACATTCTATTAGGGATATCCTAGAAGGAAGAGAGATTTATCTTGACCACAAGTGAAAGAGGAGCAAGAGAATGTCCTTGGGGAATGCTCAGAGGGGCGGAATTGCATGTTCTCAGAATCTCTTGTGTCATATTTTGCTTTGTCTTTTAGGAGATAGTTAAAGAAATGTTAACACACACTCAGTCGTACAGGCTTCTGGCTGGGTGTCAGTCTGTTAGTGATTTTCCCATAAAGCCCAGAGGCAACTGGATATTAAAAGACAATACAAGAAAGGCAAGGAGTAGCTCTTTACTATTTTCTGATACATAGGGAAAAACTGAGCTTAGTGTTCATGAAACACTTCAAGTTTCCTGGCAATAAATGTTATGCTTTGTATTTTTTTAAAGCTCTTTTATATAGTGAGTGCATTTAAAAAAGCACTGAAACTATTCAATATATGTATTTGGTTTGACAGGATTATTATTCTTGCCAATTCTACATCCATTCGTATTGAGTGAAATCACTATTATCATCACTGTCTTCTCTGGAACTTTACCTTTTTTCCCTGCCTATTTATATTATCAAATAGGATAACATGTTAAAATTATTTGTTCAATATAAATGATGGTAAATAGTCAAAATAGCAAAATGTGTGACTGAAATGATAAAGTTTGTTGAACTTTAAACAAGAAAGTCCCACGCCAATAATAATTCTTCATAGCCTTACTTTAGTAAGTTTGTCCAAACATAAATATCATTCAATGTCATTTTTTGTTGTCTATCCATTTGGCAGAGAATGTCAGAGTGTATTCCATTTTTCTGACAAAATTTGACTCTTGGAATCAAAGAATTAATAGCATTGAGTTTAGGGAAGGAGGAGTTTATGCACTGATGCTTTTCCATGCAGTTTTCTCTTCCTGTTAAATCAGCTGTTCACAAAAAAAAGTATTGCTGCACTTGTCACGTCACATGATTCTATGCTCAGACAACCCCTGAAATTCACAGCATTTTTCCAGTGTCACATACTGCATGTCACGCTGGCTGCAACTTCAGTACTTTTTTCCTCCAATATTTTAATGGGCAAACTTGAGTAATATATTTCCCAATTTCAAACCCTTCAGCACTGACAGTCCAAAACTCCTGAGGATATGAACTAATGCAAAAGGCTCTGGCAGAGCTGAGCATCTTCAGCTCTGGTCTATCAGTGTCAAGTCCTCAAGCTCTTGAGAAATAATTTTACTTATTAAAACACATTTTCCCTCAAAAATACTGTAGGAAAGACAAAGCTCTCAGTGACCTCTCAGAAAATTGTTGAATTAAGGAGAGAAGTCTACATAACTCCTCCATTTTAAAGTCTAGTGAAAGTATAATTAATGTACCAAGAAAGAGCTCTGCTTTTCGTTCACAGATTTGAATTAATGAACTAAGCCTGTACCTTGGGACTATGTTGCAAACACATTGCTTCCCAGTATTTTCTTTCTCTCAAAAATAGACAATGCCAACAGGTTGGCATATATTTTCAAGCTTTTAGTTAATGTCTTAGAATCTTTTAAGATTCTCTCTTCCCTCAGGAATTTCATAGAGCTTAAGTTGAAACTGTCCCATCAGTGTAGTCATGATGAACTCTTCAAATATCTGAAAACCCATTGTGCACACAGCATTTTATTCATTCAATTTCATGGAACAGGTTAGCAACATGGTTACAGGTGTCTATTGAGTTAATGTCCCTGTATAGGAAAAAACTACTTGCAGATTCATTAATTTAGGTTCCTTGGTGATTTTATATTATGTTTTACAGAAATATTATATACCTCCATGATGTCTTCACGAAAATATTCACTGAAGCAAAAGCCTATTTAAAAAATGTAAGTTACATTATTTATTTCTCTGTGTGTATTTCCATCACAACACACTAGCCTTCCTTTTAAGGTAGTAATGATTAGTAAAAGTTAGCACTATGCCAAGTGCAGGGTCAATAGCAGACAAAAATCATTTGATTTATTAGAATAAAGCAACCTCAGCTTAAAGAAAACCTTCTGATTGAGAATCCCAGCAAAGATAACTCTCCGAGTTAAATATTTGATAAGTCATTTCTGAAAATATTGTCTTTATTTGGTAACAACATCCTCTAGCCATCAAGTTACTTACAGTCCAATGGGAAAGAGTAAAGAAGTCCCAATGGAATGTCAAAAGAGGACTAAAGGAAAGCTCTGTAGAGCAGAGCACACACATTTTAACTGTGCACACTGCTCGATAAAGGACAAGGAAATCTTTGGTGAAATTGTCACTAAAGATTGGCATCATGTCATATGCCATTACCATTGGCCCTTCCTTCGCTCAGACTGACATCACACCTAGGCATGCAACTTTTCAAAAATACCTCATAATTCATTCTAATTTATTCTAAGGAAATTATCATAAAACCTCAGAGTTAATTATTTAAAATTTCAATGCAACGTTGTTTACAGTATCAAAAAATATGGACTCAATTTTTGAACAGAGGAGATTGATTATAAAATAGTACATTCAAGGAAAAGAGTAACATTATATGCTGTAGAAGACTATTAAGATATTCAAATATTTGAGAAAATATGAAAACATAGGCCGGGCGCAGTGGCTATGCCTGTAATCCCAGCACTTTGGGAGGCCGAGACGGGCGGATCACGAGGTCAGGAGATCGAGACCACCCTGGCTAACATGGTGAAACCCCGTCTCTACTAAAAATACAAAAATTAGCCGGGCGCAGTGGCGGGCGCCTGTAGTCCCAGCTACACGGGAGGCTGAGGCAGGAGAATAGCGTGAACCCGGGAGGCGGAGCTTGCAGTGAGTGGAGATCACACCACTGCACTCCAGCCTGGGCAATAGAGCGAGCCTCCGTCTCAAAAAAAAAAAAAGAAAAGAAAACATAAACACATAAATGTATATTTAAGTTTCGAAGAATATACATAAAATATAATGTAAAATTATCAGGAATGATAGAACTTGGGATGATTTTCCTTTGTTTAGTAGTATTTTCCAAGTTATCTAGAGTAAATTTGTCTTGCTTTGTAAAGGAAAAAAGACTTTTTAAAAAGAATTTACACAGTTTCCTTATTGACTTAACACTAGTTGCTAACTATCCAAGAAAAATATCAAGGTCTTAGCAGCCAATTATAGTGTTGTTTGTATTACTTGCATTATTATTTTGACAGGGAATTTCTGAAAACACAGTTACTTAGTGTGGAGAAATAAACCCCTAATAAAAAAATTTCTGACTCTGTAACAATCATTTGGAATCTTTGGAAGGAGCTTACAGGAACCACTCTGAAGATCTTTCTTATAGCTTGATCCAAGTCACCCATCTAATTCCATGTGTAAATTTCATGAAGGAAGAAATTTGGGGAAAAGCTTTAGAACTAGGATGGGAACAAGGGCTAAACAAGAGCAGGTACTGCTGGAGGCCTTTTTCAGATAGGAAATATTGCAGATCAAATTAAAACTTTATTCTTTTAGCCCTAAAAGATTATCCCTGACTTTTAATAAGTACAATGATCTAAATTTTTTATAGCACTTCTATCCTTTAATTTATTCCCTATTTAACAAGTATAGCAGGATAGAAAAATATATATATTTTATTACTAGTTGCCTTCAGTTCTACGCTTAGGGAAAGGATTGCCATGATTTAGGGGTGCTTGGTAAGTTGCTGGTTTCTAGAAGCTTGGAAGAAAACAGCAGATAAGGAGAAATAGGGATTTCAGGCTATCTAATTTCTTATGTGGTGGGGAAGTGTATGGGTTAGAAACAAATAATTCTCCGTACTGTCAGATTTTAGAAAGGAAGTCATGTATCCAATTCAATCCAACAAGCACCCTACCAGGGTGGAATACAGATTTGTAGCTACAAGCCCTGCCCCCAAGGAGTATTTAGTCATCACAATCTATACTGTAATTTGTAAGCTGTTCATCAAATCACAGTAAATTACTGGAAACATTAAAATTTAATAATAAATAATATTCTCCTGGAAAATTAGAAAGCTATGTCTAATTTGAAAAATCTTTCCACCTTTCTAGCATTCAGTAAAGCATACACCTGCCTCTGTAATTGCCATTTTGTTGAAGAATAACAGAGCATGAAGCGTAATAACCACAGTATGTCTAAATAACAGCACCCTTAAGTGTATAAAAGCATTGACTTTGCCATGTGGTCCACCCTGATGCAAATCAAACAGATTTTCTCCGTACTTTAGTATGTTAGGGATATGTTACACAATTTTAGTCATTATTTTGCCACATATTTTTGTCATATCTATGTTTTACTAGTTTTTTATTTAATATTTTTATATGTAAATTTAAATGGAATCACCTTTTTACCTTAGCTCTATCCTGAGCAATATCCATGAAATCGTGACTTTGATGTGCAAATTGCATATTTCTAATGTAATTAAAATAAACACTATTAAAATTAAAACTGTTCATCAATGTGTCATCTAAAAAGCCACATTACACCACTTCAGTAGCAACACAGCCTAGACATTAAGATGGAGGCAGTCAGACTGCTCATGTCCAAACTCTAGCTTTATAATTTACAGTTATGTGACTTTGGATAAACTCTGTGAACCTCATCTGTGTTTACCTTCTAGGTTTGTTGTAAGAAATAAATGACTTAATATACGAAAACTAATGGAACAAAATAAGCCTGTAATAAATGTTAGCTGGCATCAGTTAGCATTACACCACAAATTAGGAGTATTCCAGGGACTGGGAACAACTAATACCCTCCCTTGAGAGTATTTACAACAAATAAGGTCATGCCCAGAAAGGATCTGAGTTCTTTAACATATTCAATGAATGTGTTCAGAGCCTGTCATGCAAAAGACTCCAACCCAGAAAGGAATGCACTCCAGCATCCCTCCAGGAAGCTACAGTGTAGTAGCAAAGTCACTGGGAGCATACGAACCTCTGTCTGACTGCATCTAATGAATGAGAGATGCTTTAGATGTCCAGGGGTTTGCATCTTTGCAAGAGTTTGCCAAATAAAAAGCTCCCTGTTCTCTTACAGATTCAAAATGGAGAAAGCACAAAGTTCACGCCTTAACAAAATGACTTATGGGAACTCATAAGCTGACTTTAAGAAAAGGAAAACCTGATATGCCAATCCTTGTGTTTATATCACCTTTCTTCATTTCTCCATTCACAGTTGCAGCCGATGGTGTGAATGTAACATATTCCCACCTAAGGCCAAACTCTAAATGCACTGAGTCACTTATACTCTAAAGTATAATTTTCTGACTTTGAACATCAGGGTCTAGACACAATATAATGTAATCTCAAATCTCATTTGCATTTCAAAGTAGTTGTATAGACAATGTGTGTGACTGTATGTATGTTTAAGCCTTCTGAAAATGAGGCTAACTAGTGAGGTGAAGCCTTAGGTGGAAAATTTTATTTACAGTGTATCATTACTATTTGTTAACTGCATTCCTGATTTTGGATAATCATAGGGGAAAACACACATACACACACAAACACTAAGCCACAGTTCTTGAGCAAACGTGAAGAAGGGCAGGAGCAGGCAGCCTCTCATTATACAGCCATTTCCCAACAGGTTCTTCAGGCACATAGAGGGTCTGACTGAATTTGAATGTGCTGTGCACCATGTTTTTTCTGTGCTAAGTCAGTTTGCCTATTCTATAATCTCCAGTAGTGATCTGTTTTGAAAACACTGTTCCAAATAGCAGAATTAAGTATACATCTTGACGGTTTGCAGGTACAAAAATATCAAGTTTTCCTTATCTGGGGGGCTGAAATACAGTGTAGTAATTCAGTACCAATTGAGCATATACTTGCACACACACAAGTATTATATATAATATTAAATATAATTTGAACATCCTAACAGGGTGTAACAGGCTCTGGAAGCTATGGGGTGTTCCAATGCCTCCAGCCTCATGTTGTGCCCTTTTTCTCTTTACTCTTTGCCTTCTGATACTCAGGAATTGCTTCAAAAATGAGCCTATATGTCTCTGGCATTTCAGGCACTTTCAAACATGCTGTTCCATCTGTCTGGAAGGCATTCTATTCTCTATGTGGCTACTTCCAACTCACTGTTGCTCAGAATCTAGCTTAAATATCAATTTATTCATTTATACATTCACTCATTCAATTATTCCTCCATTTATTTACGTCATTTGTATTTATTGAACACGTGATAAATTCACGCACTGTGTTAAACCTTGAATATGTGAACAAAAGAAATGCAGCTCTCACTTCCTTGAAGCTTAAAACTCAACAGAAAATACAAACAATGAATAATTACATAAATTCACATGTAACACATGTATGATAATGGGTTTGGAGGGACACAATGGAATGCTATGAGAGACAAAAACAAAGATCTAATTTAGATGACCCTGAGATGTGGTGGGAGAGAAGGTTAAGGAGGTCTCTAAAAAGTAGCTGTTAGAGTGAGATCTGAAACGAGAGTGGGAAGAGTGTTCTCGGTATAGGAAACAGCACAAAGACTCCCTCTTCATATTTTATGTTCTTATAGCATTTTATTCTCCTTTGTAATATTAATCACAGTAATTATTAAATAGTTATTTGGAAAACACCTGCCTCTCCCACTAGAATGTAGCTCTCATAAGGCCAGTGGGAATAGTATATGCCTTTCTCTGCTCTTTCCTAAGCACCAAGCACAGGGAGAGTCTAACACATGGTGGATGCTTACAAAGGTCTGCCGATGAATACAGACAGTATTAGTGGACTGGGAGGTCAGCAAGGGAAGTACTGCATTACAACTTTTATATGTGCAAGGTGCACTTTGCCCATTTAAAAAAATTAAACTTAAGTATGCATGTTAGAGGACATGGTGGGCATAATACTGAAAGGGAAAGATCAAAAGGTAGAAATATTTATTCATTCAAAATTGACATATCACTTAGTTAACAAAACTTGCCATTCGTGTTGCTATCACTATGTAGCACAATATCCTTTTGGCACGTAGTAGGCACTCAAATATGTGTGCAATTAATGACAGTGAATTAACTAATGGAAGAAATATTTATAGGTATGTTCACTTATACCAATTTATTTATTCAACAATATTTATTGTGTGCCTATACCTGGAGTTTTGCTGAGTGCTGAAAATCCACAGATAGGTCTCAAAGAGCTCAGAACTCAAAAGAAAAATAAAAATCAAGGTTTGCAATTGTAGTGAGGTAAGTGATGAAGAAGGCATAATATAGCTTCCTATGTGAGTTGAAGATGGGGAGAAGAGCAGGGCATTAGCTAAGTCTAGGGTGGATAACAACTTTTTTATTTTTTATTTTTTATTTTTTATTTTTGAGACTTAGTTTCACTTTTGTTGCCCAGGCTGGAGTGCAATGGTGTGATCTCAGCTCACTGCAACCTCTGCCTCCTGGGTTCAAGCAATTCTCCTGCCTCAGCCTCCCAAGTAGCTAGGATTACAAGTATGTTCCACCATGCTCAGCTAATTTTGTATTTTTAGTAGAGATGTGGTTTCACCATGTTGGTCATGCTGGTCTCGAACTCCAGACCTCAGGTGATCCGCCTGCCTCAGCCTCCCCAAGTGTAGGATTACAGGCATAAGCCACCACACCCACCCAGATAACAACTTTTTCAAGACATGATGACAGTTGCTATGCTGCTTAGGACCAATAGGGGTTACCCAGATGCAAGCAAGGGAAGAACATGCATCCCAGCTATTTAACATTTTAGCTGTTGATAAATCACTTGGCCATTCGGCCTTCCCAGTCATAAGGAATTGTCTAACAAAAATGATATGTGCCACTGAATTCTTCAGGCAAAGTTATTTTTTATGTTATAGATTGCTAAATAATCTGCATTAAAACTGAACATGAGAGGCTTAACTCGATTGAGGATAGAAATGTATTCCTTAAAATGGGTAATTTTTGTTTTTGTTTACATCCTCAATGATCTGTGCATTCTTTTAGACCTGAGTGGATTTAGGGAGGAGTTTTGTTCACAGAAGAGAATCTCTAAAACAACAGTAGCTTGAAATTTACTCATGATCTTAAAATTGTGGTGAACGTGGCAGAAATGATTCACTGTGACTGAGACCTGTTTGTTGTGAATTGCTAATTAGTATAATTATTAACATTCAGAGAATTGCAAAGCAGAAATTTTTAGCCTTGACTGCTTATTATTCACATGACAGTACTAAATTAAAATAAAATAACACAGTCACAGAATAAGCAACAAAAGGTTCTTAAAAATATATCAGGAGCAATCTATTTGAGAACTATAGAAATTGCTCAGCAATGCAGATTGACATTTTATTTTATTTCTATAAAACATTTTTTAGAAATCTCAGAGAAAGTACTTTGTAAAGAGAAACATCTACAAAGGACTATATTCAGTTTTTTTCCAGATCATAGTGCAAGAACATATCTTCAATATATGATCTTTCTACCAGCTCCCAAAAGTCATTTCTAAAATGTAATGTTGAATCTCCTTTATCGCTCACACAAAAGCTGAAAATTGTGTTCTAAAGAAATCAATACATATTCTAAGCAGAAGAAAATTCATGGAAATATCCAGGGAACGTTGGAGATTATAAAGAATTTTTACCTATGCTTATTGAAAAAAAAGAAATAAGGAAAAGGCATATTCATACAAAAAGTATCCTCAGACAAATACTTTGAAATTGCTTTCTATCTGAAATTCAGTTCAAAATTGCTGACTAAAATTAGTATTTATCCTTGAGCTGGGAGTTGAACCAAACCCTAAACAGAAATCTGGTTTAGATTAGTTTCAATTTAAATCAAAAAGTAAACTCTAATCAGTATTTTTTTATTTTGTTGAAACTCTTTTTGAACTAAACACAAGAAAAAAATTACTTAAGTTTGAAAAGCAGCAGTTAATGAGATTGACACCATCCACATCATATCTGTGTCCTAAGCTATGAAAATAGATATGAGATCTCTTAAAATTGTGGCCCTCACTACATAAAAGATAGACATATATAAATGAGCTGACACAACTCCCTACAAAGCCTGTGACCCAACATGTACATATGTAGTATGAATTTTAATATCTAAGTATTTATATAGGACACATTAATAACAAAATACCTTTTGGAAACACTGAGTAAGCCTCCATCTTATGTACATATAGGTAAAAATAGTATATATAAACAGGCGAATTATACATTTTAAAGTTCATAAAACATTGTTTAATTTATTTATTCTTGCTTATTCAACATTGAGTATCTCTTCTATGTACTACACTATGCTTGGTGTTAGCAATGCAAAAGAATGAGCTTAATATGATCCCTGCCTTCAAAGAGTTTTAATCTAGGAAATACTTAAAATCCATTTGATGGTAATCAAATTATTAAAAGATTCACTTTATGTAGAGCAGATAATAGTAAACGCATTCCATAAAGTATCTCAATATATTTTTCCTTTCTTGATCTTTACAATACAGGTTAAGATGAAGGACACAGAAACTATTCAGATGACAATCAGAAAACAGAACATTTGGACTATCATAACAGATCCAGAAATAATTGTTCAACTAAATAAAAAAGTATTATTAATAAAATTTTAGTACAAAGAAACAACCATAAGAGCAAAGGTCTTTGACATGCATAGAATTTAGGCACCACTCTGAAAGAAAGTAAACTTAGAACCAGAAGAGAAACAATTCCCTTAGCTACATCTGGCTAAAGGTTTTATCATTTTCTAATGCAAAAGTGGAAGTTAATTGAAAATATTGCTTTGAATTTTTTTATAGTCATGTAATATAATCTGTGTAGTTTTTACTCTGTGGTCTGGGTTCATCCAATCTCAGTTAAACATCTCGACTTTTTTATAAAATTCCAACTTATAAAAACACTTTAGATATTTTTGCAAACAAACTCCTGGCTCCCATTTGACCATTATAGTCAAGTGTGCCCATAGTAAACCTTTCTGATACTATATCAGGGTTATTTTTGTTAGGGTATGTAGTACAAATTCTTTCTGTATACTTGGATTAAAATTTTGGTATAGTCTACCATCATATCTAATGTTGTTCATGAATTTCCTTGGAATATGGTCTATCTAGTAAATAGGCCACTGAAGCTACCCATGTGCTACATGAACCCCAGATGAGAGAAGCCAGCTGTGAGTGCTATCTGGAGATCATAGCAATATCCCTGGACATAATTCACAATTTACCTTTTTGGAAAAAAAAATATTTCTTCCACTCTTGTCTATTGTCCATCCTTTTGTCTCTCTAGCTGCATATTGCATAATTTATTCCTAACTATTGTCCATTTCACTAATGCTCTCTTTGGTTGTATCTATGCTGCTGCTAAAACTATTCACTAAGTTTTTCATTTCTGTTATTGTATTTTTATTCCTGGAATTTCTTTTTTTCAAATTTGGCATTTTAGTCTATATAACTTCAGTTTCCTGCTATAATTTTCAAACTTGGCTTTCTTTTCATAATCAGATAATTTCCTATTTTAATCTATGGTTGATAGTCTATGTTGGATACTATATATCAAGTTTTTGCATATATGTTTGTCCATTGAGTTTTCTGATGCCCATACATAGTATCTTATTCTTTATGTGTCTATGCATCTTTGACAAGTACAAAGAATGCTTCTTGTGACAGAAGCATTCTTAGCAGGAATGACAGCAGATTTCATGTTGGAAACAGGGCCAAACCAAAAGCCTGTGGGTGAACTTCTTTAAAATGATGAAATAAAACAGATGCTGTCATCTTACAAAAATATCTTTCAATTATTAAGGTGAAATGAAAACATTTGTACGTATACAAAGTCAAAATAATTTATCACCAACAAAGTTATACTATAAATAATGTTAAGGAATATCCTGCAAACAGGAATAAAATGATACCAGGCATAAATATGAATCCACAGAAAGGATTATAGAGTACCTAAAATGCTAAATAAAATGCTAATTAGATTTTTAAAATTTAAATTTAAAATCCCCATAAAACCTAATTAAATGTTTAACGAAAATAATAACAATGAACTGTGGGGTTTATAATATGTGTAAAAGTAAAAATACCTGACATCAGAAAATGAAAACTTAAAGTGAAGAAATAAAACTATATTATTGTAAAGTTCTTCTACAAAATATGGTTTTATGTGGTAATACTTTAAGACAAATTGTGTAAAATTGTACACTATATACATTTTATTAAAACCAATAAAAAAATTTCAGTGAATAAACAAACCTAAGAGCTCAAATGGAATAATAAAAGGGTAAAAAGTGTTAAATTCAAAGAAGGCTGAAAAGGAGAAAAAAGGAACAAAGAACAAATGTGACACATAGAAAAAAAATGAAAGGTGTCAGATTTATACCGAACCTTACTAATAAATATATTAAATGTAAATGGTCTAAATAGCCAAATTAATGTAAAATGTTAATTTGTATTTCTTTAAAGATTCAAATTTATTTTGCCTACAAGAAATCCTTAAGTATAAAGAAACTGATTAAAAGTCAAAGAATGAAAAAGATATACTTTTTCAACACTAATCCAAAGAAAGCTGTAATAACTGTATTAATATTAGACAAAATAGGGTTCAGAACAAAATATTATCAGGAATAGAATGAATAATTTAATAATGAATATGAGGTCAATTCATTAAGATAATATAATAATTCTAAAAGTTTATACACTCATACGGTTTGGTTCTGTGCCCCCCATCCAAATCTCATCTCAAATTGTAATCCCCATAATTCCCATGTGTGAAGGCAGGACCTGGTGGAAGGTGATTATGTCATGGGGGTGGTTTCCCCCATGCTGTTCTTCTGATAGTAATTTCTTAATAAATCTGATGGTTTCATCAGTATTTGACATTTCTTTCTGTACACACTCTCTCTCGCCTGCCACCATATAAGACATGCCTCTTCCCCTTCCTCCATAATTGTAAGTTTCCTGAGGCCTCTCCAGCCATGTGGAACTTTGAGTCAATTAAGCTTCTTTTCTTTATAAATTACCCAGTCTCAGGCAGTGCTTTATAGCAGTATGAAAATGGACTAATACATATGCCTGATAATAAAAGTTTTACTTCATGATACCTGAAGTAAAAACTGACATAACTGCAAAGATAAATAAATCTATAAACTCAGAGATTTTATTACCATTCTCTCAAAAATTGATAGAACCAGTAGACACAACTTGATCTAATTCATATTTATAGAACACTCCACCAAATAATGGAAACACCCAAAACAGTCTTTTCAAGGACTCATGGAACATCTATCCAGAAATAAGTTGAGGAGTTTAATAAGTTTTCTGGATATATAATCAATATATACAAACATACCAAGAATACATTTAGAAAATATAATTTTAAAAATATAACATTTATTATAAGCAATAACAATATATATAAATAAAAATAGCAAAAATCTGTGTACAATCTATCCATAAAATACAGAATTATGAAAATATCTTCAGAACACCTACAAAAATGAGATACCTTACACCTGGATAGGATAATTCAATATTTTAAGATGTCAGGTTTTCCCTGACTTTAAATATTTTCCATGGATTTAAATAACTTTTAATGACAATTCAAATAGAGAAAAACTAGACAAACTGATATCAAATTTATATAGAAGAGGAAAAGTCAAAGAATAATGAGGAGAGTCCTGGTAAAGTATAGGGTGAAAGGGGTCTTGCCTTTTCAGATATCAAGATTTATTACATTTCTTTTTTGATTATTGCTTTAAGATATTTATAGATTCTGGATATTAGACTTTTGTCGATATACAGTTTGTGAAGTAGGTTGTCTGTTTACTCCTTTGATAGTTTCTTTTGATAGTTTCTTTTGCTGTGCATTAAAATTTAGTTTAATTGATAATTTTTGTTTCTGATGCAATTGCTTTTGAGGACTTAGCCGTAAATTATTTGCCAAGGCTGATATCAAAAAGTGTATTTCCTAAGTTTTATTCTAGGAGTTTTATAGTTTTATGTCTTACATTTAAGTCTCTAATCCATCTTGAGTTAATTTCTTTATATGGTGATAATTAGGGGATCAGTTTCATTCTTCTGCATAAGATAACCATTTATCCCAGCAACATTTATTTAATAGGAACTCTATTCCCTATCACTTATTTTTGTTGTGTTTGTCTAAGATCAGATGGCTGTAAGTGTGTGATTTTATTTCTGGGTTTTCTAGTCTGTTCCATTTATCTATGTGTCTGTTTTTGTACCAATACCATGCCGTGTTGGTTACTGTAGCCTTGGAACATAGTTTGAAGTTAGATAATGTGATCCTCTAGCTTTGTTCTTTTAGCTTAGAATTGCTTTGGCTATGTGGGCTCTTTTTTCATTTTATAGTAATTTTATAATAGCTTTTTCTAATTTTGTATACCTTTGTAACAAACCTTAACATGTACCCCTTGATTCTAAAATAAAAGTTAAAATAGAAAAAAAATACTTATCATACAACTGTAATAATTAGAACTATTTAGTATTGATGATGAAGTAAGACTACTTCACTACTGGTACAATTTGAAGACTTCAGAAACAGACTCACACGTGTAAACAAAGTTAATATATGTGAACATTACAGGAAAAAGAAACCTGAAGTGATCAACAACAATGAACTGACATTAGATTGCTATTTCACATTATACATAAAAATCAATGCATATGAATGAAAAGCTTAAATATAAAAGACAAAATGTTAAAAATTAGAGAAGAAACTCGGGGATAGAAGTTATATCTGTAGAAAGACTAAGGTCAGAAGCAGTGTGTAGGTAGAGGTAACACTGTCATATTCTAGTTCTTAATTGTTTTCGCATATATTCCTGCTAATGTTCTGCATCATAACCTACATCTGTTCTTACATGCATTCTTTTGTGTAGTTCAAATATGATAAAATTTTTTAAAATCTGTGGACCTCACTTTAGAATAATACTCAGCTTCAAAAGGGTGAAGTTTGCCCACAGCATCACTTTCTCCAGTCAAAATCAATCAATGCCACCTGTCCTCAGTAACCCTTCCATTTTTTTCTGCCCCATATTGAACCATCCTCATTCTCTTATAATTCCTCTGCTATCATAAGACATAAAAAATGAAGTTGTATTCAAGTAACTGTTGAGTGTTTAAGGAAGATTTCTTTCTAAATATTTCTTGTTACTTTACTGTTAACATATTTCATTGCCAAGTGAGTTGTTTGAATAGGAGTACTCTCACTGACTCATTTTAAGCACAAAAAGCAGTAATGCCTAGAAATTGATTTCCTTTATTTTAATTTATTTTTATCACATTATTTAGTACATGGCACTTATTTCTTTCAAAGATAACATAATTAGTTTGTGAAAATCACCCTAAATTGGAGGTCTGTCTCCAAAAAGGCTGATAACTTCATTTAAATTAAAGTAGATCTATTTGACACCTAACTATCTGGTCAATATAAAGTAGAGAAAGCATCTGGAATCTTAGGTTCTGGTCCTAGTTTTTCATTGACAAGCAGCATATTCTTATTTAAATTAATCTCACATTCCAAATCTCAGTGTTCTTATTTACAAAATGAAAGAGTTGGTATAGTTCTCCCTTAAAAAACTACTGAATTATATTTCTAAAAGAACATAAATTGCATTATTAGTTTTTTGTAGAAATAAATAATTTATATGGGACACAAGTCTAGTGTTGGATGCATCAAAATTGTTAGTAAGATTAATACTCAATATTTAGGATAATAGTCTTTCTCTAACTTCATTCCCTGTGCTGTCATAGATTCAGTGAAATCTAGCTCACTTTATTTAAACATTTTCCTAAGAATAATAATCTTCTCAGAGCGAAAGTAGATATAGCCTAAACGATTAAATCTATTGTGCTTCTGGATGCTGTTTTACATACAGTCTTGAAAACAATGGACTTGAGTTATTTTGAATTCCAAGTTTAACATAAAATATCAGAGACAAAGCATAAAATTACATACACACACAAACATACACACACGCACACAAAGTAAGAATGCATGATAATGTAGGAGTTAATTTTCTCTCCAGAAAAAAAGCAGTCAACAAGATATAGGGAAAGAGACGTGAATTGGTATAGGAGAGCAATTACATAAAACAGAGGATATCTCCTTTGAATGTCTCAAGCTCTAGCTTTCTTATCCTTGGTTACCATGAGATAGAGAGAGGAATATAAAGATCTTAAGTTTGTTTTATGATGTGAGAACAGAGAGAACACATGCCTTGCTTTCTATGTAATAGCCATAGTGGATACACCAATTATCTTATTGAAGCCCCACTTCCCTTGTGATGCCAGATCAAGAGTAGCAATGGCTGAACTAGGCCCTTGACTAATAATGGGCCTGAGACACACCCCAGTTTCCTTCAAAGAATGGTAGGGAAGCATGACAATACTAAGAGAGAACTGGCAGACCTGCATACGAATAAGGAAGAGGAGTCGTCAGATTACTTAGACCTGAATGCTAAAGGCCATGGCAGAACTGTGAACCTCAGCACACCTGTTAGCATATGATGATAACAGCCAATTGAAGGAAAGTACACCACAATCACAGAAAACACCAGACGGTGGTCATGAGCCAGAATACCCCCTTCCATGATGCTATGTATGCCTAAAAAGATACCACCCTGGGAAAGTGAAAGGTCAAGAATTTGATGTCACTGAGTCATCATTTCCTTAGAAAGATTTTTAATCTAACAGAGTCTGAGTTACACTTCTGGCTATGACTAAGGTTCCCTACATGAAGTGAAAATAGGAACATATTAGCTAAGTAAATTTTTATTCATAAAGAATACAACTTTTTTTAATATTGAAATATATGGCTATGATATGTTCATCTGCTTTATCAATATTATTGTTATTATCTTTATTGCAGTTGTGGTAACTATTTTCACAAGATCCCCTTTAACTCTTATGCACCTTGATCAATTTTATTTTTAGTTAATTTATAAATTTATAATTGAGACACAATAATTATGCATTTTTTGGGGTGGAGTGTGATGTTTCAATGCATGTATAAATTGTATGATGACCAAATCAGAGTAATTACACATTAGTTATTTTAAACTTCTATAATTTCTTTGTTGTGACAACATTCAAAGTCCTCTAGCTATCTTGAATATACACTGTGTTGTTATTTGCTATTGTATTCATCCACTTTCATGATGCTGATAAAGACATACCTGACACTGGGTAATTTTCAAAAGAAAGAGATTTAATGAACTTACAGCTCCGTGTGGATGCGGGGACCTCACAATCTTTGCAGACGGTGAAAGGCATGTCTCACATGGCGGCAAACAAGAGAAGAGAGATTGTGCAGGGAAACTCCCCTTTTTAAAACCATCAGATCTCATGAGACTTTTTCACTATCATGAGAACAGCATGGAAAAGGCCTTCCCCCATGATTCAATTACCTCCTACCAGATCCCACCCACAACATATGGGAATTCAAGATGAGATTTGAGTGGGTACACAGCCAAACCATATCATTTGACCCCTGGCCCCTCCCAAATCTCATGTCTTCACATTTCAAAACCAATCATGCCTTCCCTACAGTCTCCCAAAGTTTTAGCTAATTTCAGCATTAACTCAAAAGTCCACAGCCCAAAGTTTCATTCGAGACGAGGCAAGTCTCTTCTGCTTATGAGCCTGGAAAAGTCAAAAGCAAGTAAATTACTTCCTAGATACAATAAGGGTATAGGAAGTGGGTAAATACACTCATTCCAAATGGAAGAAATTGGCCAAAACAAAGGGGCTACAGGCCCCATGCAAGTCCAAAATCCAGTGAGGCAGTGAAATGTTAAAACTCCAAAATGATCTCTTTTGACTCCATATCTCACATCCAGGTCACGCTTATAGAAGAGGTGAGTTCCCATGGTCTTGGGAACTCCACTCCTTGGCTTTGCAGGGTACAACCTCCCTCCAAGCTGCTTTCATGGACTGGCATTGAGTGTCTGCAGCTTTTCCAGGTACACAGTGCAAGCTGTTGGTGGATCTACCATTCTGGGGTCGGGAGGATGGTGGCCCTCTTCTCAAAGCTCCACTAGGTAGTGCCCCAGTAGGGACTCTGTATGGGGGCTCTGATCCCACATTTCCTTTCTGCACTGCCCTAGCAAAGGTTATCTATGAGGGCCCCACCCCAGTAGCAAACTTCTGCCTGGGCATCCAGGCACTTCCATACATCCTCTGAATTCTAGGCAGAGGTTCCCAAACCCCAATTTTTGACTTCTTTGCACTTGCATGCTCACAACCACATGGAAGCTGCCAAGGCTTGTGGCTTACACCCTCTGAAGCCATGGCCCAATCTCTACAATGGCCCCTTTCAGCCACATCTGGAGTGGATGAGAGGCAGGGAACCAAGTCCATAGGCTGCAAACAGCACAGGGACCCTGAGCCCAGACCTCAAAACCATTTCTTCCTCCTAGGCCTCAGGACCTGATGGGAGGGGCTGCTGTGAATACCTCTGACATGCCCTAGAAACATTTTACCCATTGATTTGGGGATTAACATTTGTCTCCTTATTACTTATGCAAATTTCTGCAGCCAGCTTGAATTTCTTCTCAGAAAATGGGATTTTCTTTTCTATTGCATTGTCAGGCTGCATATTTTCTCAACTTTTATACTCTGCTTCCCTTATAAAATTGAATGCCTTTAACAGCCCCCAAGTCACATCTTGAATGCTTTGTTGCTTAGAAATTTCTTCCAACAGATGCCCTAAATTATCTCTCTCAAGTTCAAAGTTTCACAAATCTCTAAGGCAGGGGCAAAAATCAAACCAGTCTCTTTGGCAAAACATAACAAGAGTCAACTTTGCTCCAGTTCCCAGCAAGTTTCTCATTTCCATCTGAGACCACCTCAGCCTGGACTCTATTGTTCATATCATTATCAGCATTTTGTGCAAATACATTCAAGTCTCTAGGAAGTTCCAAACTTTCCCACATTTTCCTGTTTTCTTCTGAGCCCTCTGAACTGTTCCAACCTCTGCCTGTTACCCAGTTCCAAAGTCACTTCCACATTTTTGGGTATGTTTTCAGTAGTGCCCTGCTTTACTGGTACTAATGTACTGTATTAGTCTGTTTTCACATTGCTGATAAAGACATACCAGAGACTGGACAATTTACAAAAGAAAGAGGTTTAATGAACTTACAGTTACATGTGGCTGGGGAGGCACATGTGCATGTACATGAGTGCATTTGTGTGTGTATGTGTGTATATGTGTGTGGTACATTTTTTTTATCCTTTCATCTGTAGATGAGCAGTAAGGTTGATTCAATAGCTTGGCTATTTTTAATAGTGCTGCAGTGCTGCAACAAATTTGGGCATGCAGATGTCTCTTCAACATGCTAATTTCATTTTCTTTGGATGTATACCCAATATATAGGATTGCTGGATCATATGGTAGGTCTATTTTTAATTTTTTGAGGAATTTCATACTATTTTCCATAATGACTACAGTAATTTACATTCCCATCAATAGTATATGAGTGCCCCTTTCTTCACATCCTTGACAGCATTTCTTTTCTGTCTTTTTGATAATAGTCATTCTAACTGGAGTAAGGAGAGATCTCATTTTGCTTTGGACTTGCATT
The DNA here is from genome assembly GCF_024542745.1 of Macaca thibetana thibetana. NCBI lineage: Eukaryota > Metazoa > Chordata > Mammalia > Primates > Cercopithecidae > Macaca > Macaca thibetana. The sequence goes on along the minus strand of NC_065578.1, from coordinate 97,678,225 downwards.
TCCCTGATGATTAGTGATGTTGACTATTTTTTCATGTATCTGTCGGTCATTTGCATGTCTTCTTTTGAAAAATGTCTATTTTAGCCTTTATCACATTTTTAATTGGATTAATTGGATTATTTTTTGTTTTTGGATGATGAAAGAAATTGAAGACAACATAAATAAATGAAAAGATATCCCATGTTTATAGACTGGAAGAATTAATACTGTTAAAATGTCCCTAATACTCAAAATGGTCTACAAATTCAGTGAAATCCCTGTCAAAATACTAATGACATTCTTCACATACATAGAAAAGAATTATCTTAAATTCATATGCAAATTCAAAAGATGCCAGACAGTCAAAGCAATCATGAGCAAAAAGAACGAAGCTGAAGGCATCACACTACCTGAGTTCAAAATACAGTACAAAGTCATAGTAACCAAAATAACATAGTACTTGCATTAAAACAGATGCATAGACTGATGGAACACAATAGGGAACCCAGAAAGAAGTCCATACATTTACAGCCAATTGGTTTTCAGCAAAGTCAACAAAAACACACATGGAGGGGAGGACAGTTTTCAATAAACAGTACAGTGAAAACTGGATATCCACATGCAAAAGATAAAATTAGATCCCTATTTTTCACCCTATACGAAAGTTAACTCTAAATGGATTAAAGACTAAAACATAATATTCAAAACTGTGAAAATACTGGAAGAAAACCTAGGGAAAATGCTTCATGAGTTGGACTGAGCGAGGATTTTTAAAATAAGACCTCAAAAGCACAAGGAACAAAAGCAAAAACAGGATTACATTGAATGAAAAAGCTACTGTACCACAAAGTAGGCAATGAATAAGGAGACAAACCTACAGAATGAGAGATAGAATTCAATAACTGTGGGACAATGCTAAATGATCTAATGTAAATGAAATTGAAGTCCTAGACAGAAGGAAATTTGACCAAGAATTTCTTGAAAGTGAGTGAAGACATCAAGCCACAGATGGAATAATCCCAACATAAGCCAAGTGGGATGTTTAGCCCTACTATGCAAGTTAGAGGTCAAGGGAGTAACATCTTTAAAGTACTGAAAGACAAAAAAATACTATGAACCCATAATTCTGCACCCAGGAAAAATACTTCTCAAAAGGAAGGTAAAATAAAGACTTTTTTTCAGTCAAACAAAGCCTGAGAGAATTTATGTCAGTAGAACTGCATTTTAAGAAATACTAAACAAAAGTCTTTAGGCAGAGTAAGTCATCATATTAGAATTGAATCTCCACAAAGAAATGAAGATTGGTGTTAACTACGCAAATGAAGGTCAATATAAAAAGCATATATTTCTCATTTTTAATCTCTTTAAAATATTTGAGTGTTTATTGCAAGACTTGTGACAATATTATGGAGTTTAAACTCTATATAATATTAAAATATGTAACAACAATATCACAAAGGATGGGAAAAGGGTTTGGAAATATTCCGTTGTAAGGTTCTGATGCTATTTATGGCGAATATATATAATTTTTTTTGAGACAAGAGTCTTGTTCTGTCACCCAGGCTAGAGTGCAGTGGTACAATCACAGCTCCCTGCATCCTCAATGTCTCAGGCTCATGCTATCCACCTGCCTTAGCCTCCTGAGTAGCTAGGACTACAGGCTACGACACCATGCCTGGATAATTTTGTTTTGTAGAGACAGGGTTCTCAATATGTTGTCCAGACAGGCCTCAAACTCCTGGGCTCAAGCAATCCACCCATCTTGGCCTCCTAAAGTGCTGGGATTACAAGTGTAAGCCACCATGACCTGCCTATATTATTATTTGAAAGTAGCCTCTGATAAGGTAAATACGTGTACTAACACCTGGGGAACAACTAAAAGGTGGTGGAGGGATATAAGTAATTAACCAAAAATGGAAATAGAAGCATTTTTTAAATATTTAATTTAAAATAAGATAGAAGAAGTAACAAAGAATCAAATGAATTAATTAAAAGCAATTAGTAAGGTAGTAAATTTAAATCCAATACTATTAATAATCATACGGAGTATAAATTGTCTAATTATCCTAATCAAAAAGCAGAGATTTTAAAAATTGGGTAATAAAGGAAAATCTAATTATACATTGTCTACAAGAAATTCATATTAAATATAAAGGCAAGTATAAGTTAAAAGTAAAAGGATTAAAAATATTGTAAACAATAATTTTTAAAAGCTGGAGTGGTAATATTAACATCAGATGAAATAAACTTCACAACAAGCTGTATTACTAGGGATAAAGAAGGACTTTACATAATGATAAATGGGTAAGTTCATAAAAAAGACAAATCATTCCTAAATGTCACCAGATAAGATTAAATATGTGAAAAATATAATAGTATGCTTATATATAAATTAATGCAATAAATATAAATATAATAGCATTGAAAACATTAACAACTTAGGTATTTAATGGGATAATCTGGGGATATATCTGACAAAAGAAATACAAAATTTGTTATACTGAAAACTATAAAATACTGATTTAAATAAATCAAAGCCCTAAATAAATGAAGAGAATAACATGTTCATGAGTCAGAAAACAGTACTCTTAAGATTTCAATTCTCTCTGATTTGGTCTATAGATTTAGTGCAATCCAAATCAAAATCTCAAACAGGCCTTTTTTTGTTGTTTTGGTTTGGTACGGGGTTTTTATTTTGTAAAAATCAGTAAGCTGATTCTAAAATTTAGGTGCAAAGAGCAAAGAACCTAGAATAATGGAGGCAATTTTAGAAAAAATAAAGGAATAAAAATGAAGAACCTTCATTACTCAATTTCCAGATTTACTGTAAAGCATTGATATATAGAACAATTGAACAAAATGGAGTCCAGAAATAGACCCAAACATATACGACAGATTGATTATTTACTAAAGTTGCCAGGGCAATTCAGTGTATAAAGAATGACCTTTCCAAAAATGATGCCAGAACAATTGGACATACATTTTTAAAAAGTATTTAAATACTCATGTCATCATATTTATAAATAAACTCAAAATGAACCATAAACCTTGATGTAAAACCCAAAACTTTTAAGAGAAAACACAGGAGAATCTTTGTGATCTTACATTAGCAAAATATTTTAGAGAAGACAGAAAAATCACAATTCATTAAAAAACTGGTAAATTGGAACCATAAAAACTACAACTGCTCTTCAAAAGACACTATTAAGAAAATGAAAAGGCAAAGCACAGATTAGGAGAAAATATTTGCAAAGACGTGTTTGAAAAAGAACTTGTAGCCATAATATATAAAAAAACTCTCATGAAGTGAGACTAGGATAACAAACTACCCAATTTTAAAATGTTGGCAAAAGAATTGAACAGACACTTCAAAAAAGAGATATTGATGGCATGAAAAGATACTCAACATCATTCGTCATATGAAAATGCGAATTAAATCCAAAGTGAGGTGTCACAATAGACTCATTAGCTAAACTTAAAAGCTGACAACACCAAGTACTGCTGAGGAGACAGAGCAATGGGAACTCTCACACATTACTGATCATAATGAAAAACAATACAGAAATTTTAGAAAAAGTTTTGTAGTGTCTTATACATTTAAGCATACACTTAGACCCAGTAATTCCATTCCTACCTATTTATCCAAAAGAAAAGACAACTTATGGAAAAACAGAATTTTCATATCCATATTTGTAATCACGCCCACAAATTCTAGATAGCAGAAATGACCAGATTTAAACTCCACTTGCTGTTCACTGTCACTTAACTAATGCCTTGTAAACTCTATTGTTGTAACCAGAGATTAAAATACTGAGTAATATAGGGCCTGAGATTATCCCTTGTGGAAACTGATTGACTCTCCAACATAACAATTGCAATAATTTTTTATAAGTTCTTCCATAAAACTTTCAGTTCGGCGCAAAGCCTTTTGTAATTCATGCATATTACACTAATTGCACTCCCTTAATAAAAAGCTTAAGGGATCTGCTATTTTTGAGGTGGTGTGGATGAAATCACAGCACCATAGCGGCAGGATTAAGAATGGAATTGGGAAAGAGAAAGGAAACAACAATCTAAATTAAATTACTAGAACACAAGTAAAAGATACCTGTACAGTAATAGAAAAATGAACACTCCTTAAAAGTAATAATCACAGTTCATTTAATGTATGTTAGTGCAATATTTTACAGTAAATATGAATGAATGCATGCAATCAAGAAGAAAGGTATAATGGGCATATATTTTTCAAATATAATTTAATGTTAGTAGGTACATGCAAAACATGGTGACTAATCATTGATTTAAGTATATTTTTAATCATTACTTGAAGAAAATTCATCATTTTCTTTGCTCCATTTACCATTATTCAGCTTCTGATGAGTTCGCTATGAAGGAAGTTGCACTTCATTGCACTGGGGGCAAAATGAGTGCTTGCTTCCAATTCATTTGTTGACTACGGTTGTATCACAGAGGAAGAAACCTAAAGAGCTCTTTACCTGGCTGCTCTTATTCTGGATTCTAAATTAGAACTACCTCTACCAGGAAGTCCCTGTTTTCTCCTCTTTGACCTGTAAAGTAGCTGCCCTAAAGCTCTAAAACTGTGCTGTCAATGTGGTAGCCACTAGTCATATGAGGCTATTTAAATACTTTTTTATTTCAGAGACTGCAGTGGAGTGAACATAGCTAACAGCCTTGACCACTTGGGCTCAAGTGATCCTCCCATCTCAGCCTCCTAAGTAGCTGGAAGTACAGATGTGCATGCCACCATGTCTGGCTAAATTTTTTTTCTTTTTCTGTACAGATGGAGGCTTGCTGTATTTCCCCAGCTGGTTTCAAGCTCCTAGCCTAAAGTGATCCTCCTGCCTTGGCCTCCCAAAATGCTGGGATTACAGGCATAAGCCACTGTGCGCAGCCACTATATAAGTTTAAATGAATTAAAGTTTAATGAAATTAAAAATTCATGTCTTTAGTTGTAGTTGTCCCAGGATAAATGCTTGAGAATCATAAGCAAGCTAGTGCCTTCTGTATTGAACAGTGCAGATTACAGAATTTTTCCCTAATCACAAAAGTTCTATGGGTCATCACTAACCTAGAGCCAATAATTTTCTATCTAAAAGTATCTGCTTATAATAATGGTAATCTTCCTCAACTGTTGTCCTTTTCCTTAGGTCTACCTCTATAATGCTCTTATTTTTCCATCAAATTATTCATCATAACATTTGGTCTGAGGAAGTCATGTGTATGCTCTACTCCTTCAAGGTGTACCCAATCTATAATGAATGTAGTTAGCATTGAAATATGTTGCCCTTCTAAAATGGAGCATTTCCTGTCTTCCTGCACTGCTACTTCCCAGAGCCCTACTCTGGGAAAATTATTATATTAAATGAGATGGGAGCTCACAACATCATGAAATGCAACTAACAAAATTAATTCTAATTGCCCTAAATAAAAGTACCATCAAAATGGATTAAATAAAGGATGAAAGTCTATAAGCAGAGAATAAAAAATGGTTCTATTTTCAGTTCAGGTTTGGTGTTGCATAGGCTGCCAAGAAGTTCTTTGTTCAGTATGGTTTTATTTAACAACATTATTAATGATTTGGAAAGAGAAGTAAACAAGTCTTTAATGAAACTCATCGATGAGGCTGACTGGGTAGTGTTACAAACACAACTCATGACAAAGAAATTATCTAATGAGATGGAGAGGGCAGTGAACTATTGACAAAAGCAGTCCCAAATTATATTCTACTTTGTAAAAATTAATGCTTAGTAATAAGGATGCCTAATTCAAAACAAAACACAGACATAAAGAAAATAATTTCTGGTCTTTGCAATATTAAACCCTGCAATAATATGCTTATAAAGGAAGCAGTGGGCTTTATGTTCTTTGATTAAAGTTGTATTATCTGACTAGAGAAACATAATTTTTTTTATGCATGGCACTATCATCTTGGGATGTCTGGCTAATCAATAAGTAATAAGTTAGAGTAAGTTTGACTACTATTTTTCACTGAATTGATCTTCAGGTTATGTTTTTGAATTAGGTTATATGTATGCGCAAACAAGTTCATGCAAAATACAAATATAACTAGAAATGTTACTGATGTTATTTTCTATCCTATTCACAGTTTCTTATAAGGAACTCTAGCATGTATTGAGAATATATGTTTATATACACACATGCACATGCACACATACACACATATATTTGGTTATATTTCTTACAAATTTTACTTATATACTTAATTACATTTGAACAGTGGAGAAGAACAACAAAAATAGAAATTACTGCTGATTTTATAAATACAGTTATAAGTTAGAGTTATTTTAGTGTTATGCAACTCATTTTATTGTGCTAAAATATAAATAAAATTTACCATTTAACCCAGTCTTTTGGTGTATAGCTCAGCAACATTAAGTATACTTACATTGTTGTGCAATCATCAGCGCCATCTCCCTCCAGAACATTTTCATTTTCACAAACTGAAACTCTGTACCAATTAAAAAACAACTCCCCCTGCCCTCGTCTTTTCAGGCCCTGGCAATTACCATTCTATTCTCCAACTCCACAAATGTAACTACTCTAGTCACCTCATATGAGTGGATTCATACAGCATCTGTCCTTTTGTTTCTGTCTTGTTTCACTTAGCATGTCTTTGAGATTTTTCCATGTTGTAGCATGTTTCAGAATTTCCTTCCTTTTTCAAGACTGAATAATATTTTATTGTATGTATATATCACATTTTGCTTATCCGCTCATTCATTGATGGACCTTTGGGTGGTTTTCATCTTTTGGCCATTATGAATATGCTACTATGAATGTTGGTGTACAAATATATATTTAATTCCCTGATTTTAATTCTTCTGAGTAGATACCCAGTAGTGGAATTGCTGGATCATATGGTAATTCCATGTTTAACTTTTTGAAACTGCCATACTGTTTTCCATAGTGACACAACCCATCATATTAGCTCCTTGCCTTTTTCAGTATCGCCAGATTCTAATACCTCTGAGAAACGGGAAAATATTCACTCTGACCTTGAAATTTTCATCAAACAGTTCTATCTTTGTATTTGCTGAGACTCCTTCCTGCTCGCAGAGTGACCATTTGTTCATTTCACAGCTGGCCACCCATCCCAAATCTCTAGGAATACACCATAGAGAAACTCTTTCACATGTTCATCAAAATACATACATACATACATATATATATATATTCATAGCATTAGTGTTTATTAAATGGAAAATAGAAACAACACAAACATTCATCAACAGGAGAAGGCATAAATTATGATACCTGTACACAATGTAGTTTTGTATAATAAACTATAGCGACATGTAACAACATAGAAGAATCTCAGAAAAAAAAAAATAGTATTTAAAAACTAAGCTCCAGAAAACTTCATACAATGTATCCTTTCTTATCAATTTTATAAATTTCAAAAGCAAGATAGTATAAATGATACACTGTTTAAAAAACACATGACAAAAATATTTTTTGAAGACAAAGGAGTAATAAATGTAAAATCAAGGAAGGTCATTATTTCCAGGGGTCGAAATAGACAAAAAAAGAGCACACAGTAATGTGCAGCACTACTGATCATATGGTAGATCTTAATTTGGGTGGGGTTTTTTTCTTTTCTTTTTTTTTAATGGGAGCAGTCTACCCCTTGTAGAACTGCTGCTTAGAATTCTCAAGTATGTGTAAAAAGGTGAAAATTGGAAAGGCTATACTTCCCTTACTACCATAGACTTTTACTTCCCACACTCCTGTCATACCACAAGGGGAAGTTTTTTCACTGCAGACCATCCCACAGGAGTGTGACCCACAGAGTGAGTCTCTCGTTTGAAATACAATATTTTTCTTAATTCTAAGTCATTGCTTGGCTTCACATTATTAACATTCCTGATTATTAACATTGCTGGCTTATCCACAATAGCTGTGTACATGTGTAAAATAACAGTGGTTATTTAAACTATTTTCCACTCACTCAGATCTATTCTTAAATTGGGGAAGTGTTTTTACATGAATGAAGAAATAAGCACATGAATAAATGCGTGAAATATCTGTTAACAGATTATTTAAAAGAATTAAAATAGTGCGATGCAATTAAAAATTATATACCTGGGCCGGGCGCAGTGGCTCATGCCTGTAATCCCAGCACTTTGGGAGGCAGAAGTGGGCAGATCACGAGTTCAGGAGTTCGAGACCAGCCTGGCCAACATGGTGAAACCCCATCTCTACTAAGAATACAAAAATTAGCCGGGCATGGTGGCGTATGTCTCTAATCCCAGCTTCTCAGGAGGCTGAGGCAGGAGAATTGCTTGGACCAGGGAGGCAGAAGTTACAGTGAGCCAAGATCACACCACTGTACTCCAGCCTGGGCAACAGAGCAAGACTCCATCTCAGAAAAAAAAAAAAAAATGAAAATGAAAGTCATGTACCACCCCAAATCATTGAGGCATGTATTTATGTAGGAAAAACGTAAAATATATATATTTTTAGGTAAAAGCAAGTTTTGGAATACACTTTTCTATTTGTTTAAAATTTTCAATGTTATGAATACTCAGGAGCAGATTAGGGCCACATTGATATGCCTTTTATAGAAATTGTATGTTTTTTAGAAAGTAATCCATGAGTATTTTAAACTGAGACTCTTTTCATGTATTTCCTCACATCTCCCTAGAATTCCTCCAGGGCAGTTCTGATGTATAGTGCTGTATTTTCTACCTTCCTTTTGGGTCTCTTTTATAAATCCTGACCCCTTCACTCACCATGGAGCAAGGTGAATGTTTGTATTTACTAAGCCTCCACTCTCCCATATCATGCCAATTGTAGAACCCACCACACCTGTCTAATGTACCTGTGGCTTTTGGAAATAGTTCTATTGTAAATTTATTCTCATTAATTTCCTCCTAAAACAGGTTCTTTGAATTGCTGACATCTTGGGTTTCCCCATTTAAACAGCTACGCACTGAATACTCACCTGCAGTAAAGCTTACTGATTGACAAACTCTATTTTTATGCACAAAATTTCCAGTCAGTTTCTTAGCACTTTTAAAAACATTTTAATTAAATTATGATGCACATATAGGAAGTACACAAACTTAAGGGTGTGGCTCACTGAATTAAGCCAAAGTGAGGAAACCTATGTAACTACCATCAAATTAAGAAATGAATCATTGCCAGGATCCCAGAAGTGCTGCTGGTACTCCCTCCCTAGCCACTCCCACCTCCTCAAAGGTAACCATTATCCTGACTACAAAAACTGTAGTTTAGCTTTAGCTTTATCTATTTTAAAATGTTTTGTAAGTGGGATTATATATTATGTATTACTTTGTGTCTGGCTGGTTTCCCTCAATGTATTTGTGATATTCATCCAGGTGTATATGGCAGTTCCTTCATTCACATTTAAATTTAATTCACTTTATCCATTTGATCATTGATAGATGTTTCGATTTTGGGATGAGTATTTTTTTTTTCAGCACCAACAGCTACAAAGTGTTTGATACCCTGTTCACTAGTACATACAAGAACAAAGGTAAACATTTGACTTGGAAGCATTCAAGCCTAAAAACTGTCAGGTTGAAAATGAAAACAGCACATTTTTCATGATCCTTCCCAATGTGAAAACTAGGACCATAAATTATACACAATAATTTGCACATTATATATAAAAATAAAAGGATCCCATGTTCTGCAGCCCTCTTGGTTGACCTTTCCCTTTTTGAATTTTTTTCAACTTTTATTTTTAGTTTATGGGTACATGCACAGGGTGTGCAGGATGTTAAATAGGTAAACATGTGCCATGGTGGTTTGCTGCACAGATCATCCCATAACCTGGGATTAAGCCCAGCATCCATTAGCTATTCTTCCTGACGCACTCCCTTCCCTCAGCCCCCACACGTGCCCAATGTTTCATTCCCCTCCATATGTCCATGTGTTCTCTTCATTCAGCTCCCACTTATAAGTGAGAGCATGTGGTTTTTGGTTTACTGTTCCTGCATTAGTTTGCTGAGGATAACGGCTTCCAACTTTATCCATGTCTAAGGGACATCATCTCATTCCTTTTTATGGCTGCATTGTATTCCATGGTGTATGTGTACCACATTTTCTTTATCCAGTCTATCATTGATGGTCATTTTGGTTGATTCCCTGTCTTTGCTATTGTGAATAGTGCTGCAATGAACATAGGTGTGCATGTATCTTTATAATAGAATGATTTATATTCCTTTGAGTATATACCCAGGAATGGGATTGCTGGGTCAAATGGTATTTCTGCCTCTAGATCTCTAAGGAATCACAACACTCTCTTTCACAATGGTTGAACTAATTTCCACTCCCACTAACGGCATAAAAGTGTTCCTTTTTCTCTTCAACCTTGATGGCATCTGTTGTTTTCGAATTTTTTTTTTTTTTTTTTTTTTTTTTTTTGAGACGAGTCTCTCTCAGTCTCCCAGGCTGGAGTACAGTAGCGTGGTATCAGCTCACTGCAACTACAGTAGCATGGTATCAGCTCACTGCAACCTCCACCTCCATGGTTCAAGCAATTCTCCTGTCTCAGCCTCCCCAGTAGCTGGGACTGCAGACATGCACCACTATGCCCAGCTAATTTATTTGTACTTTTAATAGAGACAGAGTTTTACCATGTTGGTCAGGCTGGTCTTAAACTCCTGACCTCAAGTGATCCACCTGCCTCGGCTTCCCAAATTGCTGGGATTACAGGCGTGAACCACTGTACTCCTCCTGTTTTTGTACTTTTTAATAATTGCCATTCTAACCAGCATGAAATGGTATCTCACTGTGGTTTTGATTTGTATTTCTCTATTGATCAGTGATGTTGAGCTTTTTTTCGTATATTTGTTGGCTGCATGTATGTCTTCTTTTGCGAAGGGTCTGTTCATATCCTTTGCCCACTGTTTAAAGTGGTTGTCTTTTGCTTGTAAATGTGTTTAAGTTCCTTGAAGACTCTGCATATTAGACCCTTGTCAGGTGGATTGATTGAAAAAGTATTATCCCAATCTGTAGGTTCTATGGTCACTCTGACGATAGTTTCTTTTGCTGTGCAGGGGCTTTTTAGTTTAATTAGATCCCATTTGTCAATTTTGGCTTTTGTTGTGATTGTTTTTGGCATTTTTATCATGGAATCTTTGCCCATGCCTATGTCCTGAATGGTATTCCCTAGATTTTCTTTTAGAGTTTTTATAGTTTGGGGTTTTACACTTAAGTCTTTAATCAATCTTGAGATAATTATTTGTATAAGGTGTAAGAAAGGGTCCACTTTCAATTTTCTGCATATGACTAGCCAGCACTCACAGTACCATTTATTAAATAGGGAGTCTTTTCCTCATTGCTTGTTTTTGTTGGATTTGTCAAAGATCAGTTGGTGGCATGTGTACAGTCTTAGAAGAGTTCTCTATTTCATTCCATTGGTCTGTGTGTCTGTTTTTGTACCAGTACAATGCTGTTTTGGTTACTGTAGCATTGTAGTATAGTTTGAAGTCAGGGAGCGTGATGCCTCTAGCTTTGCTCTTTTTACTTAGCATTGTCTTGGCTATATGGGCTCCTTTGTGGTTCCATATAAATTTTAAAGTAGTGTTTTCTATTTTTGTGAAGAATGTAAATTGTAATTTAATGGGAATAGCATTTAATCTATAAATTACTTTGGGCAGTATGGCCATTTTTACAATTTGGATTCTTCTATCCTTGAGCATGGAGTGTTTTTTTATTTATTTGCGTCCTCTCTGATTTCTTTGAGCAGTAGTTTGTAGTGCTCCTTAAAGAGGTACTTCACTTCCTTTGTTAGCTGTGTTCCTAGTTATTTTATTCTCTTTGTAACAATTCTAAATAGCAGTTCATTAATGATTTGGCTATCTGCTTGTCAATTGTTGGTGTATAGGAATGCTTGTGTTTTTTGCACATTGATTTTATGTCCTGAGACTTTGCTGAAGTTGCTTATCAGTTTAAGAAGCTTTTGGGCTGAGATGATGGGGCTATCTAAATACAGGATCATGTCATCTGCAACAGATAATTTGAATTCCTCTCTTTCTATTTGTACACCTTTATTTCATTCTCTTGTCTGATTGCCATGACCAGAACTTTAAATACCATGTTTAATAAGAGTGGTGAGAGAGGGCATTCTTGTCTTCTGCTGGTTTTCAAGCAGAATGCTTCCAGCTTTTGCCCATTCAATATGATATTGACTGTGAATTTGTAATAGATGCCTCTTATTATTTTGAGATATTTTCCTTTAATACTTAGTTTATTGAGTTTTTAACATGAAAGATGTTGAATTTTATCAAAAGTCTTTTCTGCATCTATTGTAATAATCATGTGGTTTTTGTCTTTAGTACAGTTTATGTGATGAATCATAGTTATTGATTTGCACATGTTGAACCAACCTTGAATACCAGGGATGAAGCCAACTTATCACGGTGGATAAGCTTTTTGATGTGCGCTGGATTCAGTTTGCCAGTGTTATAATGAAGATTTCTGCACTGATGTTCATCAAGGATATGGGCCTGAAGTTTTTGTTGTATCTCTGTCAGGTTTTGGTATCAGGATGATGCTGGCCTCATAGAATGACTTAGGGAAGAATTCCTCCTTTTCAATTTTTTAGAATAGTTTTAGTAGAAATGGTACCAGCTCTTCTCTGTACCTCTGGTAGAGTTTAGCTGTGAATCTGTCTGGTCCTTGGCTTTTTCTGATTGGTAGGCTATTTATTACTGCTTCAACTTCAGAACTTGTTATTGGTCTATTCAGGGATTCAATTTCTTCCTGACTCAGTCTTGGGAGGGTGTATGTGTCCAAGAATTTATCCATTTCTCCTAGGTTTTCTAGTTTATGTGCATAGAAGTATTTATGGTATTGTCTGATGATTGTATTTCCATGGGGTAAGTGGTGATACCTGCTTTATCCTTTTTTACTGTGTCTATTTGATATTCTCTCTTTTCTTCTTTATTAATAAAGCTAGCATCTATCTATTTTATTATTTTTTCGAAAAACCACCTACTGAATGGATTGATTTTTTGAAGGGTTTTTAGTCTCTCTATCTCCTTCAGTTTGGCTCTGATATTGCTTATTTTTTGTCTTCTGCTAGCTTTGGGGTTTGTTTGCCTTAGTTCTCCAGTTTTTTAAGTTAAGATGTTAGTTTGTTAACTTGAGATCTTTGAGATCTTTCTAGCTTTTTGATGTGGGTATTGAGTGCTAAAAGTTTACCTCTTAACACTTCCTTAGCTGCATTCCAGAGATTCTAGTATGTTGTCTTTTTGTTTTCTTTAGTTTCAAAGAACTTCTTGATTTCTGCCTTAATTTCATTATTTATACAGGAGTCATTCAAGAGTGGATTGTTCAATTTCCATGTAGTTGTGTGACTTTGAGTGATTTTCTTAATCTTGAGTTCTAATTTTGTTGTGCTGTGGTCTGAGAGACTGTTATGATTTCAGTTCTTTTGCATTTGCTGAGGAGTATTTTACTTCCAATTATGTGATCAATTTTAGAGTAAGTGTTGTGTGGTGATAAGAAGAATGTGTATTCTGTTGTTTTTGAGTGGAGAGTTCTGTAGATATCTATCAGGCCCACTTGATCCAGAGCTCAGTTTATGTCCTGAATATCTTTGTTAATTTTCTGTCTCAATGTCAGTGTGGTGTTAAAAATCTCTGACTATTATTATGTGGAGGTCTAAGTCTCTCTGTAGGTCTTTAAGAACTTGCTTTATGAATCTGGATTCTCCTGTAATAGGCACATATATATAGAGGATAGTTAAGTCTTCTTGTTGAACTGAACCCTTTCTCATTATGTAATGTCCTTCTTTGTCTTTTTTTATCTTTGTTGGTTTAAAGTCAGAAAGCAGGATGGCAACCTCCGCTTTTTTCTGTTTTCCATTTGCTTGGTAAATTTTCCTCCATTCCTTTATTTTGAGCCTATGCATGTCTTTGCTCATGAGATGGATCTCTTGAAGACAGCATACTTGTGGGTCTTGGCTCTTTATCCAGTTTGCCATTATGTGCCTTTTAACTGGGGCACTTAGTCCATTTACATTCAAGGTCAGTATTGTTATGTGTGAATTTGATTCTGTCATTATGATGCTAGCTGGCTATTTTTCAGACTTGTTTATGTGGTTGCTTCATAACGTCACTGGTATGTGTGGTTCCGTTTGTTTTTGTAGTGGCTGCTAATGGTGTTTCCTTTCCATAGTTAGTGCTTCCTTCAGGAGCTCTTACAAGGCAGGCCTGGTGGTGATAAAGTCCCTTAGCATTTGCTTGTCTTAAAAGAATCTTACTTCTCCACTTATGAAGTTTAGTTTGGCCAGTTATGAAATTCTGGGTTTGAAATTCTTTTCTTTAAGGATGTTGAATATTGGCCCCCAATCTTTTCTGGCTTGTACGGTTTCCACTGAGATGTCCACTGTTAGTCTGATGAGTTTCCCTTTGTAGGTGACCTGGTCTTTCTCTCTGGCTGCCCTTAACATTTTTTCTTTCATTTCAACCTTTGAAAATGTGATGATTATGTGTCTTGATGTTGATCTTCTCATGGAGTATTTTACTGGGGTTCTCTGGATTTCCTGAATTTAAATGTTGGCCTGCAATGCTAGGTTGGAGAAGTTCTCCTGGATTATATCCTGAAGTATGTTTTCCAACTTGGTTCCTTTCTCCCCATCTTTTTCAGATACCCCAATCACCCATAGGTTCAGTCTTTTTACATTATCTCATCTTTCTTGGAGGTTTCATTCATTTCGTTTTTTTTTTTTTTTTTTGAGACGGAGTCTCGTAGCCCGGGCTGGAGTGCAGTGGCCGGATCTCAGCTCACTGCAAGCTCCGCCTCCCGGGTTTATGCCATTCTCCTGCCTCAGCCTCCCGAATAGCTGGGACTACAGGCGCCCGCCACCTCGCCTGGCTAGTTTTTTTTTGTATTTTTTTAGTAGAGACGGGGTTTCACCGTGTTAGCCAGGATGGTCTCGATCTCCTGACCTCGTGATCCGCCCGCCTCGGCCTCCCAAAGTGCTGGGATTACAGGCTTGAGCCACCGCGCCCGGCCTATTTCGTTTTTCTCTATTCTTGTGTACTAGTCTTATTTCGGATAGACAGTCTTCCAGCTCTGAGAGTCTTTCCTCTGCTTGGTCTATTCTGCTATTGATACTTGTGATTGCATTGTGAAGTTCTAATGTTGTATCTTTCAGCTCCATCAGGTCTTTATGTTCCTCTCTAACCTGGCTATTCTGGCTATCAGCTCCTTTGTTGTTTTACAATGATTCTTAGTTTCTTTGCATTGGGTTACAACATTTTTCCTTCAGCTCAGTGAACTTTGTGATTACCCACCTTCTGAAACCTATTTCTGTCAATTCAGCCATCTCAACCTCAGCCCAGTTTTTGCTGGAGGAGATGCAGTCATTGGGAAAAGAAGAGGCAATCTGGTTTCTTGAGTTTTCAGCATGTTTGCATTGAATCTTTCTCATCTTTGTGGGCTTACTACCTTTGATCTTTGAGGTACCTCTGAATGGGGTATTTGTGGAGTCTTTTGTTGTTGTTGTTTTCTGTTTGTTTTTCTTTTAATGTGTCACTTTACCATAGGGTTGCTGCAGTTTCTGGGGTCTGCTCCAGACCCCAGTTGCCTCAGCTTCTCATGTACCTGGAGGTATCACCAGTGAAGGTCGGGAAATAGCAAATATGCCAGCTAGTCTCTTCCTCTGGAAGCTCCATCCCAGGAGGGCATTGACCTGTTGCCAGTCTGCATGCACCTGTAGGAGGTGGTTGGGGACCCCTGCTGGAAGGTCTCATCCAGTCAGGAGGAACAGGATCAGAGACCCACCCAAAGAATCAATCTGGCTGCTTCTTGCTGGAGCAGGTATGCTGCACCAAGGAGACCCTTCTTCATCCAGACCACCTGTATTCTCCATAGTCAGCAGGCTGGAATGGCTGAGTCTATGTAGCTGCAGAGATGGCAGCTGCCCCTCCCCATGGTAGCTCTGTCCCAGGTTGAGATCAGAGCTATATCTATAAAACCAAGGTCCCACCCAGTGAGGAGGAATGTGTCAGGGTCCTGCTTAAATAAGCAGTCTGGCCATGATCTGGCAAGGCAGCTGTGGTGTATTATCGGGGAGGACATTCCTTGTCTGAACAATCTGTTTTCTCCACAATCAGCAGGCTGGAATGGCTGAGTCTACTGAACCACAGATATGGTGGCCACCTCTCCCTCTGGGATCTCAGTCCTATCTCAGGCAGATTCCAACCTGCTGCCATTGACTGCCTGGGATTACAAGCCAGTGGGTCTTAACTTGTGAGGGGCCATGGAAGTGGAGCCTGCTGCTTGGCTCCCTGGATTCAGCTCTCTTCCTAGGGATATGTACAGATGGATTTTCTGCCTTGCCAGGGATCCTGGGGCCAGAATATGTAAAACTCTTGTGTCTCCGTGTGTGCCCAAGCAGCTGCTCTGCTGAGCCTCCACACAGCTCTACACAGTTCTTGGGTTATATTGAACCTAAGGCCCTCATGGCATGGGCTCACAAGGGGATCTTCTGATCTGCAGGTTGCAAAGATTTGTGGGAGAAGCATGCTTCTCTTGGTCTATTCTGCTATTGATACTTGTGATTGCATTGTGAAGTTCTCCTGTTGTGTCTTTCAGTTCCATCAAGTCTGTTATGTGGTGATGTTACGTGGTGAGGTCACACAACCACTCACCACTTCCCTTGCCTAGGGGTGGGAGTTCCTTTGGTTCTATACTGCTCCCGAGTGGGCCATCACCCCGCCACCCCACTTTTCTTTGTTTCCGTGGTTCAAGCTGTTTGCCTAATCAGTCCCAATGCAAGAACCTAGATATTTCAGTTGAAGGTGTTGAATTCACTCTCCCCATTTCCTTCCTCTCTGTGAGTGCCATGGAATGCAGCTGCTTCTAATTGGCCATTTTGCCTCGTGATTCAAATATTGTTATTATAAACATTATTATACACGTCTATTGGTGAACCTGTGCTAGTTGTAAGGTATGCACATGTTGAACTTGATAGACAATAATAGTTTTCAAAGCCAGTTGTAATCATTCACTCTACCATCAATAATATTTGAGCATTTGTACTAGTACCTCATTTTTGTTTCAACATGTATTTCCCTGACAGTTAATGAATTTGGATCTTATGTAAAATGTCTGGTCAAATTATTGCCCAATTTTCTATCGGTATGTCATTTTTCTTATTAATTTAAATGAATAAGTTATATATCCTAAATAACAATTTCTTATAGTTACGTATGCCAATCTGTGGCTTGCATTTTCACTCTCTTAATGGTGCCTTTTGATTAAAGAGTTCCTAATTTTAATATAGTCCATTAATTAGTTTGTATTTAATGGTTTCTGCTTTTTGAGTTCTATTTAAGAAAGTGTCCCCTACCTCCAACAGCTTGACTATATTCTTATATTGGTTTATAGAAATTCCTGAAAATTTTTTTCAACAGATCCTATTGAGAATCTGAGGAAGAGTATGAGCACTTTTCAGAATAATTAAGTGAATAAAATAAAATACATAGCATTATAAAACAAGAAATTATTATGAAGGGGACTCCTATTCTGGGACTCAAAAGATTAATAAATCCCCCTTGTAGCTTTATTATTTCATCATTCATATATCTATAATCTACCTGAACATAATTTTTACATATGCTACAAAGAAAGGGCCAAGTTTTTCTTTATAAATATCCAATTGACCCTAGACCATTTTTGAAGACTTTCCTTTTGGCATTGCTCAGATGAACTAGATTTTTATAAATCAAGAGTTTAATATTGTGCAAGTCTGTTTCTAGATCTTGAAAATTATGTCCACTAGTCTGTTTTATATTCTTCAGAGAATATCAAATTGTTTGTTACTATAGATTCAAAAAATTTCTGATAAATAGTAGAATAAATTCTTCTATCTTGTTTTATTAAGAACACTTTGGCTATTTTTGACCATTTGCATTTCCAAATAAATGTTAAAATTAATGTATTTTCTGTTAAATAGATAATAAGTGGAATATCATTTGAGATTGCCTGGCATTTATAGATCAGTAAATAACTACAATTACTTCAACATAGTCTTCTCATGCATAAAAATTACATATCACTTTATTTGTTTAGGTCTTCTTTAATTTCTCTCAATAATATTTTATAGATTTTTCTATAAATACTGTGTATCTTTTCTCTTAGAATTATTTTTATGAATTGAATATTTGGTGTATTATAAATGCTATCTTTCTGTGTTTCATTTTGGAATTGTTTATTCCTTGTGTAGAGAAATATTGTTAATTTTTGGATATTGAATCTGTGTCCAGAAAACTTGCTAGACTAATTCATTGATGCTAATAATTTATCTTTAACTCTTTCAGATTTTCTACATATACAAGCACATCATCAGCAAATAATGACCATTTTATTTTTTCCTTCAAAATCCTTAATGCAGTAGTTCCTGCTTATCTGTGGGGCATACGTTTCAAGGTCCCAAATGGGTGCCAGAAACTGCAGTTAATACTAAACCCTGTATCTACTGTTTTCCCTATACATACATACATACCTATGATAAAGTTTGATTTATAAATTAGGCACAATATGAGATTAACAATAACTAATAATAAAATTAGAACAATTAGAAAAATACACTGCAATAAAAGTTATGTGACTGTAGTCTCTCTTTCCCCTCCTCAAAATATCTTATTGTACCATATTCACTTTTATTGTGATGACATGAGATGACAAAATGCCTCTGTGATGAGATAAAGTGAGGGGAATGACATAGAAATGTGATACAGTGTTACACTATTATTGACCTTCTGATGTTATGTTAAAAAGAGGATCATCTGATTCAGGTGATCCTGGATCATTGAGCCATTATGATATTGATGGCTGGATATCAGCAGCACAGGATGTTGATGACTAACAGACAGGTGGTATACACAGCATGGATACTCAGGACAAATAAATGATTCATATTAATGGCTGAACAGAGAAGGACAACGTGAGATCTTATCACCCTACTAAGAATGGTGCCCAATTTAAAATTTATTGATCATGTATTTCTGGAATTTTCCTTTTAGTATTTTTGGACCACAGTTGACTGTGAGCAACTGAAACTGTGGAAAGCAAAAACACAATAAAAGAAGACTACTGTGCTTTTATTTTTTTCTCTTGCCTCACTGCACACGCTACCATTATTAAAATGTTGAATAGGAATTGTGAAAGTTGACCACTTTATGTATCTTCATTATCCCAGTTGAAAAGATGTCAATGTTTTTCCTCTTATGATGTTAGTTGTATATTATTTCCTAGATTCATCATATTCTTAATTTCCCAAATGTACTTTTAGCATGAATAGGCATTAAATTTTTTGAAATTATTTTTCTGCATCTATTCAGATAAAAGCTTCTCCTTTCTTCTGTTAATGTGATTAATTATACAGACTGACTTTTAAATACTAAGACAACTTTTCATTCCTGGATAAATGCAATTTGGTGGTGGTGTACCACCCAGTATACCTATTGCTGGATATATTTTGATAATTGTGTTTGCTATTTTGCATCTATACTTACAAGTGAGATTAGGCTGTATTATTTATTTATTGAATGTCCTTGTCAAGTTTTCAAATCAAGATTAAACCTGGATTGCAGAATGAGTTAGGAGACATTTATTGTTTTTCTCTTCTCCAGAAGAGATTGTAAAACTACATGGCAGAATTCACTTGTGAAGCCATCTTTGCATGGTATTTTTTTGTGAAGAGGTTTGAAATTACAAGGCTAATGTCTCTAAGCATGATAGGACTATTAAGATTCATTATTTCTTCTTCTGTCAGTTTTTGTAAAAAAATATATATATTATATATACACACACACATATATGTGTATATATACACACACCTATATGTATGTGTATGTTTATATATGGTGTTAAAATTAAGTATTTTTACATAATTTGATCATTTCATCCATTTACTCTTCTTTTTCTACTTTCTTAATGTGAATGCTAAGTTATTGAGAACCTTCCACTTTTCTAAGAATATAACTTGATAACATTCCCTGAAATTTTGATATGATATGTTTATACTTTCACTGAGTCCAAACTATTTTCTAATTTCCCATGCGTTTTTTCCTTGACCTCTGGGTTATTAGGGACTTATTGTTTAAATTCTAAATATTGGTACTTTCCACATATTGTTCTGCATTTCTACTGTAATTTTGAGGTAGTCTTACAAGCCACCAACCCTTTTAAAATCCAACCCTCCATAATTTTAACCCCCTTAAAATTACTAAGACTTGTTTTATTGGCTAATGCATGGTCTGCCTTACCGAACGTTCTCAAGGCAATTAAAATGAAGGTGTATTTTGCTGTAGTTGATAAAGTGGTCTACAAATGTCAATTAGGTCAAATTGGGTAATAGTACTATTTAGTTACTCTATATCTTTATTGATTTTTCATTTACTTATTCTGTTAATTATTGAAAGTGTTGACATCTCCAACTATACGTGTGTATTTATTGATTGTCCTTTCAGTTTGATCAGTTTTTGCTTCATGTATTTTAAAGGTCTGTTATTATGCTACTACACATTTAAAACTTTATGTCCTTTTGAAGAATTGATGATAACCCTTTAACTTTATGAAGTGTCTCCTGTTATCACTGGTAATATTCTTTGTTCTGA
This sequence comes from Macaca thibetana thibetana, assembly GCF_024542745.1. Classification (NCBI taxonomy): domain Eukaryota; kingdom Metazoa; phylum Chordata; class Mammalia; order Primates; family Cercopithecidae; genus Macaca; species Macaca thibetana. The sequence goes on along the minus strand of NC_065578.1, from coordinate 97,657,598 downwards.
AGTACACTTCATCTGATATTAATGTAGCCACTCTAGCTTTTGTGATTAGAGTTTGCAGGGTATACCTTCTTCTATTCTTTTATTTTTAACCTTTCTATATCTTTAGATATAAAGTCTTTCCATAATCTTCTGGTTAGCAGAGTTTCTGTTAAAAAGCATGCTCTTACGTATATTTTTGTTTTTCTGAACATAAGGTGTATTTTCTTCTCTAGCTGCTCTTAATATTTTTTCACCACAGATTTTCAATAATTGTTTTATAATGTGCATTGATATGGTTGTCTTTATGTTCACTCTTAGATAGGTTCATCCAACTTCTTGGATATGTAGTTTGTAGGCAGAATAGTGTTCCCCTAATATGTCCATTTTCATCCACAGGACATGTGAATATGTTATATAACAGCAGAGAGGAATTAAGGAGGCAGATAGAATTTAACCTGCTAATCAGATGACCTTGAGATGAGGAGACTACTCTGGATTATTCAAGTGGGTCTGATGTAATCACAACGGTCCTCGTAAGCTAAAGAAGGAAACAAGAGAGTTAGTGTCAGAGTGATGCTATGTGAGAAAGACTCAGCCAGCCACTGCAATGCAGGAAGCTTCTGGCATCTAGAAAAGACAAGAAAATTAATTCTTCTCTGGAGCTTTCAGAAAGCAACACAGCTGAGCCTGCACCTTGATTTTAACCCAATGAGACCTTTAGTGGATTCCTGACCTCTGGAATTGTTAGATATATATTTTTATTGTCTTAAACCACAAACTTGTGGTGATTTGTTACAGCAGCAATAGAAATACAATTTATGTACGTTTATAGTTTTCCTTAAATTTAGAAAATTCGAAGCCATTATTTTTTCAAATATTTTTTCTGTCATACTCCCACTCCCCCATCTTAGGACTTTAATTACACGTGTGTCATATCACTTGATATTATTCCAGAGGTCACTGATGCTCTGTTGATTTTTTTCATATCTTTTTAACTACTGTACTTCATCTTAGTTATTTGCTATTAGTATGTCTTAATACTTACACACATTTTCTTCTTTAATGTCTGATATGCTTTTATTTCACCCAGCATATTTTTAATCTGTGTTATACTTTTTCAACTCTAGATGCTTAATTTCAGTCTTCTTAAATCTTCTCTTTCTCACCACAATGTGTTCATATTTTCTTATACGTCTTGAACACATGGACATATTTATATCTGTATTACTGTTCTTTTCTGCTAATCCCACTATCAGTAATTTCTGGGTGTGTTCTATTGGTTGTTCCTTCTCTTGGTTATGACTCATTTTTTTCCCATCTTCTTGGCATGCCTGGTAATTTTTAATCGGATCCCAAATACTGCCAGTTTTACCTTTTAGTTTTTGATTATATTTGTTTAAATAATACCAGATTCCTTTCTGGCATCTCATTTGTTCTTTGCACTCAGGGCAGTGGGAACATGAACAATTCCCAATCCAGTATGAACTCTAGAAAGGATTCTCTCTCCTCCTTTCTGTTAGATCTTTCCCCTATTCATATTGTCTCCTCTCACATAGGTGCCAATCAGTACTCAGCCAAAGACTTGAGAGAATGCCTCTGCATCTCTCTGGATATCGCTCTCTGTGCAGACTCCTACTCGCTGTACTCAGCCACACAAATTCTAGCCACTTTGACCTCCTCAAATTCGATCTCTGCCATATCAATTCAGTGGCCATTTGAATTCCCTCTTCTTGCATTTCAACCTGGTAACTGCTTGCAGGGGCTCAATTTGTTATGGGGCTCAATTTGTTTTTCCTTTTCTCGGGAATCATGATCTGGCATGATCTGTTTTCTAATGTCTGCAAATGGTCATGTCATTGATTTTGTCTGGTTTCCCAGTTGTTTAAGGTGAAAGAGTAAATCATGGCCCTTGGGCCAGAAGAAGGCGTCTGTCCACGTTACCTAATGTTTTATTTTATTTTTATCAAGTTGTTTAAAATACCTTTTAATTAGGGAGTGATGTCCCTTTGTCATTCCTGACATTAGCTTTTTTTATCTCCTTTCAATTTTTTCTTCATTAGTCTTGGAGGGATTTATTAATTTTGTTTAACTGTAAAACAAAACAAAAACTAACTTTGGGGTTTATTGATACTCTATTGTATATTTGTTTCTATTTATGTAATCTTCTCTTCCTTTCTTCTTGTTTTCTTTACGTTAAATTTGTTGTTCTTTTGCCGACATCTTAAATTTGATGCTTATATCATTTGTTTTAGTCTTTCTTCTTTTTTATCTTATAAATTTAAGGCTGTGCACATTTATTTAATCAGGACTTCAGATACATTTTCCATTTGGTATTGAATTTATTATCATTCAGTTAAAGCTATTTTAATTTTTTTATTTTCTTAATAATGGGGATTTTTCTAGTCATTCTCTTATATTAATTTCTAGCTTAATTTCATTATTATAAGCTTATATAGTCTATATAATTTCAATTTTGTTGAGACTATATTAATGGCTCAGTATGTTGTTAATTTCTGTAAATATCACTTGTGTACTTGAAAAGAATGTGTTTTGTAGCTGTCAGGATAAATATATATATATAGCTCACATATATACATATACACACATATATACACACACACATACACATATATAATTTAATGATGCTATTTAAATTATGTATATAACCAATTGTAATCATGCTATTGAAATCCTCTTCTGTATACTGGTAAAAATCTATATTCTTCCAAAATCAATATTCCTGATTTTTTCTATGCCTTTTCTATTGTTACTTATAGAGGTGATAAATTCTTTTTCCTATGATTTTTGACTAGTCTATTTTTCTTCTAATTATTGTAATTTTTAATATATTAGGTAGTGTGATTATGTTAATATAAATTAGGAATTATTCTAAATCCTTGCAATTTAAACTTCTATTAGTTTGAAATGTCCCTTTTTATAGCTGTTCTTAATATAAGGGTTAATTCAAATCACCTAGGCTGCCATTACAGACATGAAACCAGTAACTCACTCTGCAAATAGGAATGAATGTCAGCAGATTAGAAGGTAATTTAGGAAAGCTTTTTGTATGAGATATAGAATCAAACATAATCAAAAGTGAAGTGGGGGATGGGACACAGAGAAAAGAGACACTACTTTAATTAAAACTCTCTAACTTATTTTCTCTGAGATATAAAGACATAACAAGATATTGTATCCAATAAAATAGAAGGATGTATAAATCAAAGGAAATCAGAGAAAATGAAAAAGATTCTTGAAATCAACAACTCAGTAATCAAATTAATATCAAGGATAAGATTTTAAAAATCAGGAACTCTCACAAAAGAACAAAAATTAAGACATATAGAAAATAGAAGTGAAAAGATAAGACAATGAGAGACTCAGTTAGATAAGTAAATGGAGGTTTAATGTTGAGCTCCTGAGGAACATTCACCTAATAGCAGTCTAAACGTAGAGGTCAGAAGGAACAGAAGGGAGAGTTATTAAAAAATGATATTAGGGAAATTTGAACCTATACATTGAAAACATCTGCAGTTTATTCAAAACTATATATAACACTTTTAAAACAGATAGTTTCATAATCATAGAGTTTCAAAATAGCAGCAATCAGATGAGATACTAAAAGCTTCCAAAGAGGGGGAAAAAGTAGTGCATATGATATGGAGAAGTCAGAATGGCATGGGACTTTCCAGAGGAGAGAAGAGAAAGCAATTCCATGGAGTAATAGAAAGACCCCACCTCAACATCTAAGCAGCTGTCCTAGAGCGCAAGCAGTACAAGCGGGATGAGGAAATGGAGGTCTAACACTGGGAAGGTCCTTGATGGAGGGAGGGGAAATTGAACTACTGGATCATTTGATGTATTTGAGAATTTGGAAGAAAACTAAAGATATGCATGGAAACATTTGTCAAATTATAAAAGTAGGTCTATAGAAATCTAAGGAAATGAAAAACAAAAATAGTTCCTTATCATAGAAAGCAAAAAATTGCACAAAATAAAAACTATAATCATAATTCATTATGTGAATCATCAGAGAATGTTTACTTCATCTTATTCAAGTAACAATGAAATCACTGGACACCAAAATTATAATATTATTAAAATGGGAAAATAGTGAAAAATAAAATAGAAGATACAAAATGTTCAGAAACCATAGCAGCAAGTCAATACCAGAAATTAATAATTCAAGAAATCGTGGGATATAAATGTTATTTATGAATATGGTGGTAATGCTAACATTAAAAAGTTAAAAATTAAAACTTTAATTGTAGTTAAAAATTTGTTTAATTAAAATTTTAAAAATAAAATGAGTTTTGGAAATCTGAAAGTCATAATCCAACTTTGTCTCAAATCTCATTTTTCTTGATTTCCACCACTACATACCTTTCTATTCATTCTACACATGTCAGCTCCAGTGAGTTTTCAAAATGCAAATCTTATCATTTTAATCCAACTCCTAACTCCATATGGAGCTCTTCAGGGGATTCCCACTGCCTCTGACCTTTCACAGGCTTGGAAGGCCATGCATACAAAAGTTTCTTCCTCCTTCCTGCTTCTCCTCACTCTACTCTTCCTCTTACCTTTTATGCTTCAGCCACACTGACCATGTTTTTTTTTTGGTTGCTTGTTCGTTTGTTTAGGCAGTCTCGCTCTGTGGCCCAGGCTGGAATGCAGTGGTGTGATCTTGGCTCACTGCAACCTCCACCTCCCTGGTTCTAGCGACTCTCAATCTTCAGCCTCCTGAGTAGCTGAAACTAAACATGCGCACCACCACGCCAGGCTAATTTTTTTGTATTTTTAGTAGAGACGGGGTTTCGCCATGTTGGCCAGGCTGGTCTCAAATTCCTCATCTCAAGTGATCTACCTGCCTCGGCCTCCCAAAGTGCTAGGATTACAGGCGTGAGCCCACACCCAGCCTGATCATGTTTTAATTCAAAAATGTCAAGCTCCCTGTTGTACTGACATACTATGCTGCTCCCGTGGTTTAAAAGCATCCTGCCACCCGGTTCCTACACCCTTTTCACACACACGTACTCACCTTCTATTTCATAAAGGTAGAGGCTTATTTTGAGGGGAGATATTGATGACTCCAGGGCTACATAAGCATCCTCTGGCTTGAGCTATCCTTTAGAGAATTACTTGGTTTTCCATTTTCCATTCCTAAGTGAGTATCTAATTGATTTCCTGAACCCACATCTTTCCCTCCTTTTGTTAGACAATAAGCTTCAAGAAATGACAAATATTGTCTCTCTTTGCTCATCATTGTACACTAGTATGTAGTACAATACTTAGAACAGAATTGGTAGTCAATAAATGTTTTGTAAACAAATGAAATTTTTAAAAATATACTGAACATCTAAATTCTAGGTGAAGTATTACCTTGATTTGTCACTAATAAGTGGTATTGTGCTGTGTGACACTGAGCAAATCATTTAATTGTTCTCAGCTGGAATTCCTCATCTCCAAAACATCACAATAATACATAGTTTAAAATTATTTTAAGGATTAAATGAAATATAACACATGTAGAATTAATTTTTCCTCTGTGTATATGCTACATAAGTGTAAGCCTTCTTTTCTTTCCTTTCTTTAAATCATTAATGATGACCTTGGCATATATTTGATTATAACATGTATTCTTTAAACTTAAAAGGAAAAAGGAAAAGAGACAGTATTTCATCAGGAGCAGTGTGCTTCAAGGGACAGTAGAGTATCTGTGTTCACAGAGTAAAAAGGGCAAGGCTTCGCTAAGCTTTAAAGTTTTCAACCCAGTTCATCATTATTCACATACTGCCACCAAAACAAGTTTGACTGTGGCACAGTTCATAAGTGCAAAATATTTCATTTGTGGCTGGAATAAATGAGACACGTAATCTCATCAAATGTATATTCAGTAGGATTTCTACTCTGCCATCTGTGGGTTTTCACATACTTCAGTGTAACTGAATTTCTAACAGAAAATCCAGCTCTCAATGACATTATGTGAATTTGTGACACCACTGTAGGACACTTGCTGGGAAGGTAAAATAATGAACATGCTAGATTTTTTCATCTATCTAGGAGATTCATCCGTGACAGATGTAATAGTGATAATAATTTAATCATAATTATGCTATTATGCCATATTATTATGACAGTTAAGGTTATAATTTAATGTCACACCCTTTTAATTCAATAAAAGTTATTAATATATTAGAAATCTTTTACTAGTAAAGATTTACTCGAGCCGAGTCTTTTCTTTCTCTTGATGGTATAAAAATTATCTGCTCAGATGAAAAGTAACCTCATGGCTTGAGCGACAAAACTAGGTATTAAATTTAGATTCTAAACAGATATCAGTTCTCAGGGGTCTTGGTAATTCTCTTAAATTTTGACCCATGCATATTCTCTCTCTATCCCTCTCTCTCTATCCTTCCATCTCTCTCTCTCTTCCTTTCTGAGACCCTTGTTCACCGCTTCACCAAGTTTGCTTATTTTTAAAATTTCCCTTGCCAGTTTATTCTATTTTTGTGCATTCGCTCTTTTGACATCATCCAACTGTGTTCCCTTCATGCCCAGACTGGAGCTGAAGTGAAAGCATATATGGGCATGAGACACAGGTCTAGACAGAAAGAGAAAAAGAAAGATAAAGAAGCTATTGTGATAATGTTGGCAGCTTGCCAAGTCTCTACTATTTTGATGTGATTTCCCCTGAGTCTGGCTAGAAAGATTGCTGGTGCCTTAGCCACTCTAAATCCCATAGCAACCCCTCCTAGCAGTCTCCTTCTTCATTAGAGTACTGAGCCCCAGGTTTATAGACAGCACTGCAGGTCAATTCAAGCTCTCCAAAGTAAGTAAAAATACCAACTCAGCTTCTATTTAGTAAATCAGTCACCTAGACTAGTGCTTCTCAAAATTTAATGTGTCCATTAATCACCTGGTGATCTGGTGAAAATGCAGATTCTAACTGGGTAGGTCTGATGCGGGGATGAAATTCTGCATTTCTAACAAGTTCCCAGTTGAATCTGATGCTACTGACTCCTGGACCACACTTGCTATTCAAACAAGGACTCAAAATATCATCTATCCCCTTAAACATAACCCCACTAAGACACTATCTGACTTTCTTCTCTACCTTTCTTTCCCACTTCTCTTGGATTCCCACATTTTTATTCTACTGCTTATATTAATAGTTTTTTTTGTTGTTGTTTAACTTCAGCCCAGAATGAACCAGGCTTATATGGAATACAGAAATACTATCCAAGGAGTATTTCTTTGATTCCATGGTTTTCTAATTCTTAGAATGGAATTGTTGAACATACACTGGTTGTGTAATTACACTGAACTGGGTGTGCATTCCAATCACAGCTCTTAGTAGCCAGGCAATTTTAGGACAATTTATTTAATTTCATGTCAGTCTTCTCATCCATAAAATGGATATAATAATATAATGATATCTACATCATAGAGTGTTTATGAAGCCTACATAAAATTACATAAAATAGCCCCTGTGATACACAAGTTCCTGATAAATGTTGGGAAATAGTAATTTGATACACTCAGCTCAATGGAATTACTCAGCATTATATAAATTATTTTTAAGTTGGAATTCAGTGTGTAAAATACATCAAAGATTAAACGAATGCTTTTTAGAAAGAAAACCAAGGCTGTATTAACTATTACATGCTTGGCAAACAGTCTATTTTTAAATTTTGAATTTCATTTGAGATAAATTATTTTGTATTATAAAGCGGCTGGCAGGTTTTTTTAATCAGCTTTCACCGCCTTTGAAATACATTTGTTAATTGGAAACAAAATAAGTGGCTTTAAATTTCTGTGGATGCAGCAACTCTAGTTAATATTTTCTAAATGGTGCTTGAAAATAAATATGTATGGATCAAAAAGTACCTGATAAGCAGCTAAATATGAAGAAAAACAACTCCCTCCAAAATCACTAATGCATCAAGATATATTGATGCATTGATAGAATGGTCTCTAGTAATTTGCTGCTAATCAGTTTTAAGAAACAGATGACAGCAAGGTACTTTTAAATAGTTCCTATGCCATTGACATGAATTTGGATTATGTGAACTGACTCGCCATTTAAATTTGACTATACAGAATGGTGTGCCATTGGTTCAGACAGTCCTTGACCTGGGGGATAGGACTTGACTTAGCTGAGGAAGCCAGCATTTAGTTTAGAATGTATTGCCTTTCAGCATCTCTGCCTTTTGACAACAACAAAATAGAAAGATTAGGAAAGCAGACAATGAGTTAATGCAAGAAAAGTTTCCCAGCTTTACCAAACTATTCATGGTAGGAAATGAATGACAGCCTCCCCTCCTAAGGAAAAGCAAGCCAGGCTTTGGGGATATTTTTGACCCCCACCCCTACATGGTTTGATTCACATTTTGAGGTGAGCAAGTCTGGTTTCTTTTCAACGTCACTATTTTGTCTTCCTAATGAACACACTGTCTGAATTTCCTACAAGGTCTTAGATTTGAGGTGTGAAGATATGCTGCCAATATGAGATTCAGCTGTGTAAGGATGTACCTGATTCCACATTGGAAGATTGTTAAATAAGTTTAGAGAACATCTTCCATAGTGGAGCTTTTTATTTTCACTTTCACAAATGGGAAAACAGAGCACTGTGATGAAGACAGCATGTTTTCTAAGGGAGTCTTCTCCGGTCAGAGAGATACCAAATCTCATGGTTGAAAGCAGAGCTTCCAGCCCAATATTTAATTTTATTTCCTCCAGGTAACAACAGCTTCTTGTTCTCCTCTCTCCTCTCTTGTTTTTTAAAAGCTTCTCCCTCCATCTCTTGATATGTAGAGATATCTATAGCACATGCGCTCTCTCGCATGTGTGCCATCTATACACAAGATTCTGCATTTCTAACAAGCTCCCAGGTGAATCTGATTATGGATAGATAGATGATAGCTAGCTAGCTAGATAGATAGATAGACAGATGATAGAAAGATAGATAGACAGATAGACATAGAAAGAGAGATGAGAGAGAGAGACAGATGCACACATATGTTCATCCTCACTGTTGCTTAGCTCCTCTCTTCTTACTTCCTAACCTTGTGTATGGGTGAAAATAAAGAAGTACATTATATTAATTATTGTCTCAATTTCAGAGCCTGCTATTGGTCTATTCAGGGATTCAACTTCTTCCTGGTTTAGTCTTGGGAGAGTGTAAGTGTCCAGGAAAATATCCATTTCTTCTAGATTTTCTACCAATCAAAAAAAGTCCAGGACCAGATGGATTCACAGCTGTACCAGAGGTACAAGGAGGAGCTGGTACCATTCCTTCTGAAACTATTCCAATCAATAGAAAAAGAAGGAATCCTCCCTAACTCATTTTATGAGGCCAACATCATCTTGATACCAAAGCCTGGCAGACACACAACAAAAAAAGAGAATTTTAGACTAATATCCCTGATGAACATTGATGCAAAAATCCTCGATAAAATACAGGCAAATCGAATCCAGCAGCACATCAAAAAGCTTATCCACCATGATCAAGTGGGCTTCATCCCTGGGATGCAAGGTTGGTTCAACATACGCAAATCAATAAACGTAATCCAGCATATAAACAGAACCAAAGACAAAAACCACATGATTATCTCAATAGATGCAGAAAAGGCCTTTGACAAAATTCAACAGCCCTTCATGCTAAAAACTCTCAATAAATTCGGTATTGATAGAATGTATCTCAAAATAATAAGAGCTATTTATGACAAACCCACAGCCAATATCATACTGAATGGGCAAAAACTGGAAGCATTTCCTTTGAAAAGTGGCACAAGACAGGTATGCCCTCTCTCACCACTCCTATTCAACATAGTGTTGGAAGCTCTGGCTAGGGCAATCAGGCAAGAGAAAGAAATCAAGGGTATTCAGTTAGGAAAAGAAGAAGTCAAATTGTCCCTGTTTGCAGATGACATGATTGTATATTTAGAACACCCCATCATCTCAGCCCAAAATCTCCTTTTGCTGATAAGCAACTTCAGCAAAGTCTCAAGATTCAAAATCAATGTGCAAAAATCACAAGCATTCTTATACACCAGTAACAGACAAACAGAGAGCCAAATCATGAATGAACTTCCATTCACAATTGCTTCAAAGAGAATAAAATACCTAGGAATCCAACTTACAAGGGATGTAAAGGACTCTTCAAGGAGAACTACAAACCACTGCTCAGTGAAATAAAAGAGGACACAAACAAATGGAAGAACATACCACGCTCATGGATAGGAAGAATCAATATCATGAAAATGGCCACACTGCCCAAGGTAATTTACAGATTCAATGCCATCCCCATCAAGCTACCAATGACTTTCTTCACAGAATTGGAAAAAACTGCTTTAAAGTTCATATGGAACCAAAAAAGAGCCCGCATGGCCTAAGTCAAAAGAACAAAGCTGGAGGCATTCACGCTACCTGACTTCAAACTATACTACAAGGCTACATTAACCAAACCAGCATGGTACTGGTACCAAAACAGAGATATAGACCAATAGAACAGAACAGAGTCCTCAGAAATAATACCATACATCTACAGTCATCTGATCTTTGACAAAACTGAGAAAAACAAGAAATGGGGAAAGGATTCCCTATTTAATAAACGGTGCTGGGAAAATTGGCTAGCCATAAGTAGAAAGCTAAAACTGGATCCTTTCCTTACTCCTTATATGAAAATTAATTCAAGATGGATTAGAGACTTAAATGTTAGACCTAATACCATGAAAACCCTAGAAGAAAACCTAGGTAATACCATTCAGGACATAGGCATGGGCAAGGACTTCATGTCTAAAACACCAAAAGCAACGGCAACAAAAGCCAAAATTGACAAATGGGATCTCATTAAACTAAAGAGCTTCTGCACAGCAAAAGAAACTACCATCAGAGTGAACAGGCAACCTACAGAATGGGAGAAAATTTTTGCAATCTACTCATCTGACAAAGGGCTAATATCCAGAACCTACAAAGAACTCAAACAAATTTACAAGAAACAACCCCATCAAAAAGTGGGCAAAGGATATGAACAGGCATTTCTCAAAAGAAGACATGCATGCAGCCAATAGACACATGAAAAAATGCTCATCATCACTGGCCATCAGAGAAATGCAAATCAAAACCACAATGAGATATCGTCTCACACCAGTTAGAATGGCAATCATTAAAAAGTCAGGAAACAACAAGTGCTGGAGAGGTTGTGGAGAAATAGGAACACTTTTACATTGTTGGTGGGATTTTAAACTAGTTCAACCATTGTGGAAAACAGTATGGCAATTCCTCAAGGATCTAGAACTAGAAATACCATATGACCCAGCCATCCCATTACTGGGTATACACCCAAAGGATTATAAATCATGCTGCTATAAAGACACATGCACACGTATGTTCATTGTGGCACTATTCACAATAGCAAAGACTTGGAGTCAACCCAAATGTCCATCAGTGACAGACTGGATTAAGAAAATGTGCCATATATACACCATGGAATACTATGCAGCCATAAAAAGGGATGAGTTTGTGTCCTTTGTAGGGACATGGATGCAGCTGGAAACCATCATTCTCTGCAAACTATCACAAGAACAGAAAACCAAACACTGCATGTTCTCACTCATAGGTGGGAATTGAACCATGAGAACACTTGGACTCGGGAAGGGGAACATCACACACTGGGGCCTATTATGGGGAGGGGGTAGGGGGGAGGTATTGCATTGGGAGTTATACCTGATGTAAATGACGAGTTGATGGGTACTGACGAGTTGATGGGTGCCGCACACCAACATGGCACAAGTATACATATTTAAGAAACCTGCACGTTTTGCACATGTACCCTAGAACTTGAAGTATAATAATAAAAAATAAATTAATTTTTAAAAAGTACATTATATATCCATCAGAATTAACTGACAGGGATTACACTTTGGAAGGGACTATTAAGCTTGGTGATTTTTGTTCGTAATGGTATCCTCTTTTATTAAACAATAGAAAATAGCATCTTTAAAAGTGTTCATAATCTTCAATATGCTTACACACACACACACACACACACACGCACACACAGAATATGCTTTAAAATGTGATTGTTCCACAAATAGGGAGTCACGATATCTGCATAGCTAATTGAAATTCACAGATAATTTTAAAAACTCTTCTCTTATTCAATGAGTTCAACTTTCTCTCTTCAAATTTTCATCAGAATTGCTCACAAGTAGCACATGAATTCATCTGAAGTCTGAAAGTATTAATTACTTTCTGTCCTTTGTGCAAACACTGAAATGCCAGAAATAATGATCATCAAAGGATTACGGGAAAATGGTAAGTTTAGGTTTACATAATATTAACATAACATATTTAAGTCTCAAATTAAAAGTGAGATGTGTGTTTTATGGGCTATGAATCAAGTCAAAACATGGTTATGTGATTATATACATATACACACAAATACATATACACATATATCAATAACATTTTTTATTTATCAATTGATTTCATCTATGCAATTCAGGAATGGCATTCCACACATTCTCCACCTAGAAAATTCGCTTTAAGATAGTTCAAATAACATAATTCTCTTCGGTAGTCTCTCAATACTTCAGGATGCATAACTTTTAAAAAAATGAAAGCATGTGTATTGGAATATGTGTAATCTACCTATGAACTTATTTTATACACCTTTACAATGTTAGGTCTTTGAAGCTGAAAGTATGCACACACACACACACACACACATACACATTACATGTATTTCTAAATTCTTTCAAATTTCTTCTCATTCTAATAATTCTATGTGTCAAAGAACTAATAAGTAAACTGCTGAAAATAAATAATCAACTTCCTAATATTTTATAAGCATATGCACCAATTCTATCATCTCCAATGATAAGAACCTAAAGCAAATGATCCACTATATTTGAGAGACAAAAAAAATCAGACAGACAGACACACATGGCAGGAGAGAGAGTATTTTGCCTGGCAAAAGTATACGTTTCAGTACTTTTTAAAATACTCAATATTTGCCAAAGTAAATTGGGCCAAAATGTATGCTTAAAGAGTCATAAACAAAGCAAGTGAGCCTTGTGAAACCACACTCTACATACGGGAAAGAAATGTGAACTGTGTGAATTGCATGATGCAATCCATACTTATTTTATTACATAAGGACCTAAATGTTATTTACCTAAGATTAGTGATACATCACGATTATTACTCTCTTCCTAGGAAATCACTCTATGAAACAGTTCAGTGTCACAACAGGAGCACTGCTGTTTTTGATGGGCATAATATTAGGTAAAGTAATTGCTTCCAGTGACCTTCCTGCTTCTGTGTTTCATAGCCTATGCTCACCACAGTATACTGTCTGCAGCTAAAGTTCTTTTCATTACTTCCATTTATAAATAAAAATTTTCCCAGTTATGTGCACCAGTCATTTGAATTCTAAAAATTCAAAACTGTGAGCTATTTACATTCTTAGCCACAAAATAACTGCTTATTATTTTATTTATTGGTGTTATTGGTGTTCCTATATATTTTTGCTAATGCTAGGCTGTAAGAAGAAAGTAATACAGTATCCTAGCTTTAATTTCAAGAAAGGAAGGCAGCAATTTCAGGTATTTAGTCTTTCTTACAGACTAGTGTCTCTTGATACATTGAAAAGACTAGAGAAGCTGTTACAATGATAATGGAAGAAGCTTATACATTTTCATTGACATCAAGTTGCCATTGACATCACAGAATTGACAAGGTAATGGTTTTCACACATACTTCCATTGACACCATAGCATCAGAAGTGTCAGACACAATGGAAGTGTCTTTTACAAGATCTATTGATATTAAAAAAGGAAGCAAAGTAAATTCAGAGGGCTATTATAATATAATATTATGTCTCTTAGCATTCCTAATTGTCCATAACTTCATCTGATTTATAATGAACTCCTATTGCAGATATCACCTTTCACATACACGCACATACACATCTGGTAAAGGGGAAAGGTGAGAAAATTGAAGGTGATGAGTGTTAAGGCTATTGTGATTGATGTAAAAATAAACTTCATCTGGGGCTAACATGTATAAACTACAATGTACAATTGCTCAAAACTGAGAACAGGCTGTGGTAATGAGAAAATAAGAAACTCACACCAATTTGGTATTTTAGGTTAATCGCTTTATCATTAATACAGACAGGTTGCACATTAGTTCTTTATAATTAAACAGAAATTATGCAGTGTTTGGTAATTGTAGCAGGATTCAGTAGTTGGTTATAACTTTGTGCTGAACCAATGTAAAAAACAAAGAATTACAATCTTTAAAAAGAGACACATAGTTGACATCAGAGCATAACTTGAAGCAGAAGCTGATATATGACAGATTTTCATTATTTCTGCAAGGTAAGTTAACTCGATCATATCTGCATGACAGAGTATTAATAAGATACTAGGTGATATTTTTAGGGTAACTGAAAGTACTTCCAGCGGCTAGAGATTAAAGTTGTTTTCTTCCCACTTATGAACATTTTATTTCTGAATTACTTGTTCACTTTATATCTTTAAATTAAGACTGTAGAAATGTAGCTGGTACTGAATCTTTTCTGTGATGTTTGTTACAATTATGCTTATCTAAACAAAAATTTTAATCTCTATAAACTTTAATGCATTATATATTTCAAATACCTCTGAAGCCTTGAAGACAGGGAAATGATCAAGACAGACATAGCCTCTGTCCTGCAGACACTAGGTTTCTACAGGGGACGCAGAAGCAGAACAGGTAATTTCCTAATTGATATTTAATTACAAGAGAGTTAAATGTTCTCTTGGAGAAATCAGGGTGCTAAGAGATCATATAAAAAGGCAGACCTGAACTAGCCTTGGAGACAGGCAAGGCTTCTCAGTAGAAATGGCATTTGTCTGAAACCTGAAAACGGAATAGGTTAGCTGGCACAAGGAGAGAAAGTGATGAAAATATTCAGATTAAAAGGAACAATTCATTCGAAAGCCTCAAGGCACAGAGTATGAATATGGAAGAAAATCAGGCTGCCACGCCGTGTTCCTTTAAAAATGTGTTTATTTTTATTCTACATATTTGAGTGAAATACACCCAAGTGAAGAAAAAGCATCATCTACTTTCCTGTAAATTGGCCACTGTTGCCAGCTCAGTGTATCTGCATAACTTATTTGGGGATGCTTCCTTCCATCATGCTGTCATCTAGACAATCTTGACATGGTTTTCCCTTCCTACCCCCAACTTACTTCAGAACACTTCTGCTTACAAGACCAGTGATGGGGTCAACTTTTAAGAAGTGAACTTAATTTCTTGCTTATTATCTGATTTATACCTTGAACTTACCTGTTCTGGCAATTCCCATTAGAAAGGTGGCAAGTTATTCTCTCAAAAGTTGTATTGCCAGGCTGGGACTACACTATTGAACAAGATACCACACAGCCTTGCCCTCTCCAAGCTTATTGTTGGTCGGTGAAATCAAATAAAGTACAGCAAGTAATAAGATAGGAGACTGTAAAATTGTAAGATAGTTCTAAGATATAAATTAACAATTTGGAGCATGCAAAGATGAGAGAAATTTATTAATTCCACAAATCTACTCTCTGCCAGACATTGTAATAAAACTTAAACCTGCGAAAAAAATATAACATATAAGCTACAAGCTTCTCAATTTCAAAACTATACTGACTGCAATTCAACTAATGTTTATTGAGCACCTACTATGTAAAGCATTGTGATTCCACTATTCTCTCACTCAGCTTCACCGCTCCAGTTTCCTTATTGCTCCTCGAACATGCCAGGCACATTTCCACATCAGGGATCTGCACCTGTTGCTCTCTCTCTCCAAATATTCTTCTCCTAAGTTATCTCTACAGCACCCTCTCACTTCCCTCACTTCTTTCTCCCATGTCAACCTCTCGATGAAACATTCTTTGACCACCCTGTCTAAAATTGCATCCCAGAACCCATATTCTCCATCTCTCCTTCATACTTCAGATATATCCATAGAAAATGTTTCTTTACCCTCTAATATGCTATATCATATGCTCCTAGCATTCAGGGACATAGCCTATGATGATGACATTATTAACATTATATTTATACATACCGATTACAGAGAGCTAGTAATTAATTTGGCAGTTTGATCATTTGCTGGGGTTGATTATCTTTGTCTACATTATTAAGTAAGATATTTGAGGTTGTGCGCGGTGGCTCAAGCCTGTAGTCCCAGCACTTTGGGAGGCTGAAGTGAGTGGGTCACATGAGGCCAGGAGTTCGAGACCAAGTCTAGCCAACATGATGAAACCACATCTCTACTAAATGTACAAAAATTAGCCAGGTGTGGTGGTGCAGCTACTCAGGAGGCTAAGGCAGGAGAATTGCTTGAACCCAGGAGGTGGAGGTTGCAGTGAGCCGCCATCACACTACCGTGCTACAGCCTGGGTGACAGCGAGACCCTGTCTAAAAAAAAAAAATACTTGGATAAATTAGGCTAAACTTAAGTAAATAATTAGCATTGAAAAACCATAATTTGTGAAATATGAAGAATGACAAATTTTAAGTAAATAATTAACACTGGAGAAAATAATAATTTATGAAATATAAAGAATGATAAATTTCCATTTTAAAAACTTTTTAGTTTTTTTCTTACTACAAAAGCAATCCATGTTCACTGCAAGAAAACAAAAATGCAAAGACAGACAAAAAGAACACAAATACAAACCATATTCCAAAAACCCAAATATAATCATTGTTAACATTTTAAGTATTTCTACATCAAAAATAGAATCATAATAATCATATAGTCTGTAATCTACTCAATCAGTGTCCTTCCTATATCAAACACCCAGGCATCTCCTGGGTGGGCTCTGACCTACTTCAAACATGCATACCTGAAATGCCTTGGGGATGCCCACAGATGAATCTACTCAGTGTCCGTCCATGCATGAATAACCTGGAAGTGTGTAACAATTAACACCCCAGAGAAAAAAAAAAATACTGACCAATAGATACAGAAGCCAGTGGACACATTCTTCCCCCTTTCTACTTTCAACCCTTACTCTACAGAGTCTAGAAAGATGGTTTACATGGCTACTTGAGGAGGGCCCAGCCTCACTTAACCAGTAATGAGTTTAACTCAGCAGTGACCAACATCACTATCAATATCAATAATGCCTTGTCCTCCTGTTGGCTCTCCCTTTCTTCCTTGCCTTACTACCCTGCTCTGTCACTTCTCTTTCCTGGGATAGTACTTGCTAATAAAGCAATAGTACATAAGCCATCTACCATTAGATTTGCTTCCTGGGAAACCCAGGTTTAGCCAACTAATGTTTCCCTTAAAAATATATATTAAATGTACTTTCCTGTCACTATCAACTCTTCCACACGTAACAAATTCAATAAGATCATAGACCTTGTTTTTCTTCCTTAATTATTTATGCTCAGTATCTAGAGTAGTATCAACACATTTTCAATGCATATAAGAGTGTATCATTGCTGTGAAGGTATAAGTCCACCTACTTACATTTTCACTAGAGTATACCTCCATATGTTCATTCAGACCACAATGGGACATTCAAGTTGTTTCTAATTTTACCTATTTTAATCTGCCATGATTAGGCAGCAAACTCTCAGCTCAGACACATGATTATTTCTATATTCTTAAAAGTCAAAGGTTATGCACAATTTTAGGAATATTTTACATGCATTTGCTATCCAATTTGAATAAAAATTATCTTCTATTTATTTTTATCTGCCAGCATTTCTTCTAGTGAACAACGATATTCTCATAGCATTGGCAGAGGACAAGGCATAACCCATGTTCACCTTGTTCATCAGCTTATAATCCATGTGCTTTTATGGGTGGCAATGAAGCTGATGAGTGGGCTCAAGCCAGCAAACTCGAGGGGGTAGGGAGGGGAATTAAACCTTAAAAATCCTTGCTGCTGAAACAATATTTTCTTTTCTTTTCTTCTTTTCCTTTAATAATGGTATCCCTCTTGCCACTACCCTTTCCAATTGTAATTTACTTTTCATGTCACAGAACTCACCACCAAACAAATTACACACCTTATCCACAGCTATAAGCTCAAAATGCTCAGACGGCTGTTTTCACTATAAACTACAGGCGAAGTGATTCCAGGGTGTTTTTTTTCTGATAGTAAAAGAAATCCTGGAAACTCTTTACAATTATTACTGCATGGATCAACATGGCGTAGAGGAGTAGTCCAGGGATCAGTAGGAGACATATTTGAAGCTGAATCCATGCTGACAAATAAATACTTGCCCTTCCTCAAATACTTGAAGTACCTCATTTCCTATGAACTGGATTATCTCTTCATAAATTGTGGGCAACAGCTAAGATAAGTTGAGCCCCTTCCTTTGCTACCATATATGGCAGGCAGATCTGTGAGTACTGGAGACAAGCAAGTAATCAGTTTCAGAAACCCCCTCCCCTACCACCAGAAAGAAAGAAAGAGAGAGAGAGAGAGAGAGAGAGAGGAGAAAGAAAGAAAGAAAACACAAGAAAACAATTTTCATGGTTTGGGAAACTAATCAGTCCCTTCTCTGCATGAAAGAGAAAGTCACACTTAGAAATCTGTTTGCTACAATGAGTTTGAATGCCTCATACCTGGCTTGGTATTAAAACTTTATGTTGGGATTTGGAAGACTGCTTTCATCTAGTATTGAGTTAATTATTGGACAAGTGCATTAAAATGGGTTAATCTCAGGAAGTCAGCTAACAGCCCTTAGCACGCTCTTCTATATCAAAGCAATGTCACTGAGCATCACTACAAACAGTTAAAAAATTAAGGCTTTTTTCCCTCTTAAAATCTTTTCTGTCTCAAAAAGTTCTTTACAATGTGTGATAAACTCCTTTAAATAAGATTTTGTCACATTTTCTTTAAAAGTTTCAATTAAACGTGTATCTTTTAATGGGGGCAACCGAACCATATCATGGATGAAAAATAAAATCACCAGGTATCCGACAGAAGGGCCAGTGGGTAAATCAGTCTGCCTGGGCTGAGTGTAAAACGGATCTGTTCATTGCAGAACTCGGGGGATTGAAATAAAACCTCCAACACATGTCATCAATACATTTCTGCTTTAATAAACACAGCTTAAATTTCCCCTGGCGTTTTTAAAAAACGCATATTAAAAAGAAGAACATGCACAACCCAGGCTAAGGACGAATCTTGAGCCTTCTCAAGTAGAAATGTGTTCAATTTGATATTTTTAGTGCTGTGTCTATGGAGAGAATGAAACTTGTGTTCCACCCCCACCTACAAATTTTTGTGCACCTATTGAAAAAATATGTAGATGTCCTTGGCCAGATAAAAAGACAAAAAGAATGCTGCCTGCCTGCCTGCACAAACCATGACTGCAAACCATCTAAAGACCTCTCTCTCTAATCAAAACAATTCACCAAGGCTGAGTGATGGTCTGAAAGAAAAAAAAAAAAGAAGATAAAATAACAAAGAAAATAAACCAAACTAGCACATTTTTAACCTACATCTGTTGAAATACAATTTCTTACAAATAAACAAACAAAAACATGATGTTTTGATTAAATGTTTTTAATGATGCTTACTTTAAACATACATAAAAGAAAGACCCAATTATAGAATAAACATTGCCAGGGGAACAAAACCTATACAATTTACCACAAATTCGCTCTTTCTTTCATTTTAGCATAGACATGACCTTACCTTTTATATGTTAAATGATTAAAGATTATACTATTTTTGTTTTGTTTTATTTTTAATTTTGTGGGCACATAGTAGGTATATATCTTTAATAGGGTACATAAGATGTTTTGATACAGGCATGCAATGTGTAATAATCACATCATAGAGAATGGGGCATTCATTCCCTCAAGTATTTATCCTTCATATTACAAACAGTCTGATTATACTCATCTAGTTGTTTTAAAATGTACAATTATTATTGACGATAGTCACTCTGTTGCGCTATCAAATGGTAGGTCCTTTCATGTTTCGGTCCATTTTTTTGTGTGCCCATAAATCATCCTAATCTCCCCTTTATGCCCCACCCCACCCTCAAATGCACTACCTTTCCCAGCCTCTGATAACCATACTTTTACTCTCTATGTCCAAGAGTTTTTGTTGAGTTTTAGATCCCACAAATAAGTGAGAACATGTGATGTTTGTCTTTCTATGCCTTACTTATTTCACTTAACATAATGATCTCCAGTTCCATCCATGTTGTTGCAAATAATAGGATCTCATTCTTTTTATGGCTGAATAGTACTCTATTGTGTGTAAGTACCACATTTTCTTTATCCATTCATCTGCTGATGGACACGTTGCTTCCAAATCTTAGCTATTATGAACAGTGATTCAACAAATAAGGGAGTGCAGATATCTCGTCAATACACTGATTTCCTTTCTTTTGGGTAGATACCTAGAAGTGGAATTGCTGGATTATATGATACCTCTGTTTTCAGATTTTTTTAAGGAAAAATTTCTTTTTAAAGAAATTCTGATTTATCTTATGCCTGTAAACATCTAGTGTCAGCAACTGTCCAATAAATGATCAGCTGATAGATTTCAAGCCTTTTACGCACCAAGTAGGATCTCCAAGTATTCTATGTAAATAATTCAACTCAATTCTATGTCAACTACCTGCACTAATTTCAACATAAATTAAATTTTAAAACATAAAGGAAATTTTCCATGAAACTTGGACTTGATTCTTCAATGACAGATTCCTACTAGATTAAGTTTCAGAAAGGTGTGCTGCTTTAAAGACTATCCTTTTCTTCGTAAAACTAATCCATCTACATAGAGTTTTGGCAACATAAAGGAGATTACTGTCATATTCTCAAAAGCTGCCTTGTTTCCAGAATCATAAATGTTCTTCATTGTTAAAATCAATAATACATTCCTTATGCACATTTTCTTGAACACATCAATTGTGTATGTTTAGATTTAACAAATATTATATTCTAGCTCTTTTCACCTCTTTTGATTACTGGAGATTGTTCTGACACCATGGTGAAATGTATAAAGACAAATATTAAATGCCACACTAGACCAGGCCTGTCAGTATCACTTTGGAGTGAGCTTTTCAATGCTAAGCCACACGACAACTGAACAGTTCCTGCCAGACATAAAGTGGACTTGTATTCAGTTGACATTTCAGCACTTCTTTGGAACACAACCACTTTTTAGAAATACAAGGTTTTCTTAATTGAAAGTAGATTTTAAAATTATAGTAGTTGTTAAATACTAGGAGCTAAATTTTCACTTGCATGCAAAAGCTGTTATTTGGAGCTGAATCGGGCATGCAGTTTAACAAGCAACAGGAAATGTTTAAAATCACCACGATCATTATCCAGTAAAATTAAAATACCCAAACCAGAGGGCTAAGCATTATGTGGGAATTTGCAAGTGAAACCAGCATCATCACTAGGAACACATCTGGGTAGGTAAAACTGTTAGAAACACTGGGGTACCTGAGAAGGAGAAGAGCAGACCAGGCCATCTCCAGCCTAAGGGATGTCATACTCCCTAAGGCTGCAGACATGGACTGGGGGGTACAGTGTAAGAGACCTGTCTGCTCAGGTGAAAGTGACTGTGCGAGTGACCTTGTGGTTTGTGCTCGTGTACACATGTATATGTAAATCCTATTTCCCCGGACTCTTTCCTGGACCTGTGGATAGGGTGGGAACAGACACGGAGTTTAAGACAGGGGTCCTGAACTGACAGCGGCAAACAAGTTAGCAGCCTACGAAGTAGTGGTAGGTGGAATAATGGCCCCCTAAAGATGTCCCCATCCTAGTCCTTAAAGCCTTTGAATATGCCACTTTACATGGCAAAATCGATTGTGGAGATAAATTAAATTAAGGATCTTCAGATGAGGAGATTATCTTGGATTATCTGGATAGGCTCAAAAAAGAGGATAAAATGGTCCCCAAAGAGGGAGTCAAGAAGGTCAAAGTCAAAGGAGATGTGACAATGAAATCAGAGATCAGAGAGGAGAGAAGATGCTATATTACTGGCTTTGAAAATGGAAGAAGGAACAAGAAGCCAAGGAAGGTATGTGGACTCCAGAATCTGGAAAAGACAAATGACTGATTTTTCCCTAGAGCCTCCAGAAGCCTTCTGATTCCTTCAAGGTGTGGACACCTTCGTTTTCCCACAAGTGAGATAGCTGACCTTCCGGAATGGAGATAAGTTTGTGGAAACGTGTTACAAGAATAATAGAAAATTAATACAGATGTTTTATCGAAGTTTAATGAGAGGCAGCTTGCATTCCAGCAGGAAACATTGAACCCGTGCCCACCTGGTATGCATGGTGGTGACCAAAATGGTATTAACCAGAGGTGTCCAATCTTTTGTGTTCCCTGGGCCACGTGGGAATAATTGTCTTGCTCACACATAAAATACACTAATACTAACAATCGTTGATGAGTTAAAGAAAAAAAAAGTCACAAAAATATCATAATGTTTTAAGAAAGTTTATGAATTTGTTTTGAACTGCATTCAAAGCCATCCTGGGATGCCTGTGGCCCACAGGCTGCAGGTTGGACAGGCTTGGTCTTAACATTCCCCACAGATTGACTAGAATTTTGACAGGTCTTTCCTTCTTCCTTCTTTTCCTTCTTTTTTTTCTTTACTTCCTTCCCTTTTTTCTTCCTTCCTTCCCTTTTTTCTTCTCTCCTTCCTTCTCTCCTTCCTTTCTTCCTACCTTCTTTCCTTCCTTCCTTTGTTCCTTCCTTTCTTCCCCTTCCTTCGTTTCTTCCTTTCTTCCCCTTCCTTCCTTCTTTCCTCCCTCCCTCCCTCTTTTTTTTCTTTCTTCCTTTCTTTCTTTTCTTCTTTCTTCCTTCCTTCTCTTTCTTTCCTCCTGCCTTCCTTCCTGCTCTTTCTCTTTCTTCTTTCTTTCTCTCTCTCTCTCTTTCTCTCTCTCTCTCTCTCCCCTTCCTTCCTTCTTTCCTTTCTTTCTTCCTGTCTTTCTTTTTTGAAACAGGGTCTTGCTCTGTCACCCAGGCAGAGTACAGTGGCACTGTCACAGCTCACTACAGCCTCAGCTTCCCAGGCTGAAGTAATCCTCCCACATCAGCCTCCCAAGTACCTGGGACTACAGGAGTGTGCCACCATGCCTGGCCTTTTTTTTTTTTTTTTTTTTGTAGAGACAGGGTCTCATCGAGTTACCCAGGCTGTTCTCAAACTCCTGGGCTCAGGGAATCCTCCCACCTCAGCCTCCTAAAGTGCTGGGATTAAAGATCACAAGTTTCTTTGTGATTTAGGCACTTGACTTCCCTTTTCTTAGATCACTCACTTAGAGAACTTGCAGTTGTAAATTCTTTCTCTACCTCTTTGACATGTAAGTCTTCTCCCAACCCAAGAATGTCTTTCTCAATGATTTGAGGCCATCCCTTTGAAATGTAATCATCAAAGGAGAAAGCACTCCTGTGTCACAGTGGCTGGGCAGGTAGCTGCATAACTTCCATAAACAACAATTAGCAAACACAAATGTCCTAACCATATTTAACAACCTCCTCCCTGATATCTTCCAGTACTTTTCAACTCACTCCAGTGCTTAAAGCTCTCACTTTCACCTTTTGTTTCAGTGGATTTGAGTTCAATCTCCGTTTTCTACTGCAATAGTCTTGAAATTCCTTCATTCTGTGCTACATTATTTTTCAACTTAATTTACCCTATTTAGTACACAGTGGACCAAAAATCTGTGTGTATATATTTTTTGAATGTGTAACTTTTTCTATGTCTTTGATAATTTTCTCTTTTCCATTGTTTCTCTGTCATTAAAGATCATGTTACGTAGAGGGTGAATCTGCTGTATCTTCCTTCTACCATTTTCAGTATTTTCAAATATTATTTATATTTTTGGGAAGAGAGTTCCTTGACCTTATTTTCCAAATCATTTGTTTTAGCTTTAATACTATCTTTTACATTATTCAGTCTATCTACGAAATTTTAATTTAACAATTATAATTTTAAGTTAATTAAATAATTCTTATTCGGAGTTCTCTTTGTTCCAAATAATACATTCTCATTTGAATATTGAACTATTCTCGCATTTCTCCTTGTTAATCATAATTAAAATTTTTGTAGTAGTCATAAATATTTTTTTAGGATCATCTTCTCTATGTTCGTTTATCTGTGTTTCCTCTGGCATCAGTTGTCCCATTCTCTGATCTTTGCCTTCTCCGTTCTATTGTTGGTTTTGCTCCACAGTGGAAATACTTTGTTATTGGTTTGTGGCTATTTGTTGGTTAGTATACCTATTAATATATTTTTCCTCTGCGGTCATTTGAGGTCTTTTACCCTAACAGAATTCTTCCTTAAATGGAAAGGCAAATGGCAGGCTATGTGTATGTTATGGAGTATGTGAGTGCAAGGTAGACAGGAAGGCCAGAGACTCTCTGGCAGTGCAGAATTTTAGTAAATTTCTCTTTTGGTAATATTCTTTTTTCATATTCCACTCCATGTTTACTTGAGGGTGCAGCATTACTTCTATCTTGATTTGTTCCTCTCCTACAATGACACAGAATCCTCTTCACCTGGTGGCTTACTTTTTGCAAAAAAGAGATCAGCCACCACAATCTGTGAATGCCCGGGAGAGGGAGAAAATGGTACCAGCTGGGCCCAATCTCTCTGATTGCACTCTGGCCTACACTGGCTCTTTCCGTAGTGACTCTAAATTTGGAGCATCTCTAGGCTATTTCTAGTAAGACTTACCTTATTCGGCTACTTTTGACCAGTGGATCACTCCTCTCGCTTTTCTTCATAATTCTCATTTCAGTCTTCCAAGATTTCCTTAAAATCCTCAAGCACTGCCTGCTTCCCTTCTTATTTTCCAGTACGATTATGCTATCAGTGGTGTGTGTGTGTGTGTGTGTGTGTGTATAAACATATATATACACATATAAACATATATACATACATATAAATATATAAACATATATAAACATATATACAAACATATAGATACATATATAAACATACATATATGTTTATTGGGACTTGGTGGAGGGGATGGTAGACCCACATGCTCAATTTGTCATTTTATACCTAATTTTCTGTTCTTAAAATGTTCTTTAAAATACTCCCACCAGATTGAGCTTTAGCCCCACCCCATCCCCAACACACATGCAGCCATTTATTTAGCTTCTTTCTCTCTTTTCTGCTCTTCAAAAATAAAAATACCCAAGCAAAAATAAAAAGAAAAGTCTCCCTATTTCTTATGCCAAGAAATTCAGCTTTCTTTATCCCCTGTCTTCAGCCCTGGATCTTTTCTGAAGATTCTCTTGTACACTTAAATGAGTCATCTACTAAGCATCTCCCTCCACTCCCTGTCCCTGATCCCCATCCCTAACTTCCTTCACCAGTTTCTGCTAAGGGGATAAGATGATATAGAGCTCTATCTCCACACTGGTACAAGTTACAGCATCTCTATTCGAGGACAGAAACAGCTACAAGTAGTTTGAGCTTTAAATATCTTTCTTTCCTATTACATTTTATTAAACTACACATAAAAATCATAAAGCAGCTTTATATTCATAATGGGGGAAGAAGTGGTTGTAAAAATACAGAGGAAGAAATATGTTGTTTGATTTCTCCTTTATCTTTTCCAAACACATAGGCTCTGGGCTCTTTTTTATCATAACAATATCCATGTTCTGTTCTGACTAAAGAGTCCAAAAAGTTTAAGGCAAGTGAGTGATTACCATGCATTAGTATCATTTTCCTCTAAGAATTGTTCAGTGGACCTGGATCCACCTAAAAATGAATATTCCTATGTACTTTCTCAATGGGTAGAAAACAGTAAGAGTGAATAATCACTTTGTCAACAGCTACTAAACTTATACCACTAGGTGAGTGGACTGAGGATGGCAACTGGTTGGAAATATATATCCCAGTTACCAACTAGGGTAATAAAGTATTTTCCTCTTTTCATACAGAAAGCAACATTGTTGGGGCCCTTCTAGAGGAAAAAGGGCCATATCAATTAAAATCACTCATCAACTTGAGCTGGCAGCCCAAAATCCGTCCTTTTTTCCCCTTTCTTTTCTCTTCTTTCTTTCCTTCCTTCCCCTTCCCCTTTGTCTTTTCTTTCTCTGTCTCTCCCTTCGTTCCTTCCTGAAAGTCAAAGATCAGTCAGAACAGTCAAGTCCTGGTGAGGGTTCTCTTCATGGCTTGCAGATGGCCATCTTCTCACTGTGTCCTCACATGGCAGAGAGGGAGAGAGAGAGAAAAAAAAAGAGAGAGAGGAGACAGAACTTTCTGATATCTCTTCTATAAGGGTACTAATCCCATCATGAGATCCACCCTCAAAAATCTTACCTAAACCTAATTTTCTCCCACGGGTTTCATCTCCAAATACCATCACATTGGAGGGTAGGGCTTCAACATATGAATTAAGAGAGAAGACAGGACACAATTTAGTCCATAGAAGGATCTCCAGTAGGGATGTGGAGCATAAATTTGAAAGAAGCAGTGGATGCTGGAAAAATCTGGGAGGGCATTTATTAAGTGAAGTTAAGCAAGGCAAACCAAGACAGTGTCAGCATGGGGAAAAGGAGATTAATTTTATAGATATTTCTGAGCTAGAAGCAACAAGGTTTGTTTTGTTTTGTTTGACGTGAAGAATGAGGAAAAGCAAGCGTTTAAATATAAGACAAGCTTTAATGTACTGGCTTTAGCTTTTCACCTGCTGGTGGAGTCTCTAAGCTTGCTTCACCACAGCATTCAGTTTTCCACTTCTTACTAGTAACTATTTAGACTCAATCACAAATTCTGTACCTTTTGCTTAGCCTTTTGCCTTCAAGCCTAAATAAATGCAGCAGTATTTTATGTTGAAGAAATAAATCCTTTGGATCTCAAAGAAGAATGCCCAACATAATTGATTTCCCTTTGCGTGGGCTTAGAAATCGTCACTGTTTGTGCCAAATCCCGTAGATCATGAGCAGGGCCCTAGCAGTCTCGGTAAGTCAGCCTATGTCAGCCAGGAAGATAGATTGGGAATCTTGGCATGTCGACTCTTTGTTGGATTTTATGTGCCTCTTTATAGGTTGAGAAAATACAATGGGGCTTTCAGAGGCCAAGAAAAGTCAGGAAGAGCATGAAACCTCAACAATTTAGTGAGGTCATCGGAGTGTTCATAGAAGGAGAAATGAGAAAAGATGCAGACGATTAAGTTTGTATAGAAGAGGGAAAGAACAGTGAAAGAAAAGCAAGTCTGATGAGGTAGCAGAGTCAATGACATAGGATGAGTAGCCTCTGGTGAAGAGCGGGTTTATTTGTATAAGGAAAACTTATCTAAAGTGTATTTATAAGGAAAATTAGCAGAGGATTACAAAACACATATTGGCCACTCCAGTGATGTGCTAGCAGTGCAAAGAAATACAAAAGCAGTTGGAGATATGAGCCCTCCCACCAAACACATTTACATTTTATTTTCCTCTTTTCAGCATTTCCAGTCCCACTTGTCTTCTCTCTTTTTTACAAATCATTTCAGAATGACATCAAAATACAGAATGCCGTGAGAACACTTTAAAATGTTTTGTATTTCTCTTCCCCCACACTTTGTATCCTATAATTTAGATCTCTTGTTAATACATGCATGGATATGTATGCCTCTTTTAATGCATTTATCTTAACTGTAAGCTTCATACAAGCAGAGATTAAGGAAAGTGCCTCCAACCCCTTCTAAGTGCCTAGCACAGTGCCATGTGAACAGTGACATCTTAATGTTAATTGGTATTCAGTTCTGGCTGAGATGACTGCTAAATAATAATTTCAAGCTGTGTGCATTGCTATTTGGATCTCCACAGCAGTAATATAACTTGGGTACTTATTTTAGTCCTGAACTTTTCATTTGTACAAAAAGCAAAATATGAATCCCAACAGATGAATCCTAACCCTGAGACCACTTTTTTAATACTTAGTTGACCCTTGTACAAATCATCCCTATTCCATTGTACTTTCTTTGACCCTTCCATCTCATTAAATTTATGCCTCTAGCAGGTAATAGAAGTACATTCACTTAATTTAGTTGTATTATTTTCTATTAAAACATTTATACTTTATTAAAAATTAATTGTATAATTTAAAGGGATTATTTTTATTAGTACATTCAACTCAATTAAGTAGGAATTTAATACCTACTGTGTGTCAGTATTTTGTTATTATGATGGGGAAACAGAAGTCATGATAGAATTTGGTCCTTAAAATTCCAGTGGGGAGAAAACAAGATATATACAGACACACAAACAAAGTTAAATATCAGTATCAAGTGCTGTGCAAAGAAGCACCAAATGCCTCTTCTATTAGAATTGTATAGAATGTCGATTTTACTATGAGCCAATAAAAGCAAGAAGAATTCAGGTACCATGAATGTGGTGGCATTTGAGCAGAGAAAAAAATCAAATAAGTGGAGAAGAGAGATTAGAGGATTCTGGGGGGTCCGGGTGGAGAAGAGGTGGAGAAGCAAAAACAAAGGAAGAGAAATACAGAGAGCCTGCTCAGAGGCCTATGAGGTTTCAGACGGCCTTGGTGGCCTGAAAGGCTTGGGAGGGAGCAGGAGCAGATAGGCTGAAGGATGGGGGAGCCAGAATATAAAAGACTTCAAATGTGGACTTATTTTCAGTTCTCTTCAAAAAAATCAAGTAATCCCAACCTCCTAGTGTAAATAATTCATTCCTCCATCATGAGACTATTGTTGCAGGTACCTATAGCACAAAAGTTTCAGAGCAGAATACAGTGATTACTCTGCTAAGGTTTGGAGTCAGGCATACCATGCTCTTCTACTACTCACAAGTTATGTGATATCAAGCAAATTACTTAAACTTGCTGAACCTCATTTTCTTTATAAAATAAGGATTGTATTATCTATGTCAGAAGTACGTTGTAAAGATTAAATTAAATTATATGATGCATGTGAAGTTCACAGCCCGATGCTTAACACTCATTCAATAAATGCTGGCTGCTATTGTGGCTATGATTATTATTCCTTCTTGGTGACCCTGGAAAAGCGACCTAACTTCCAAGAGCTTCATACACCCATTTCTTCAGGCTATTATTGAAATCAACATTGAGCATCATTAGGTGTTCAGTAAATTATGACTATTTCCATTATCTAGTTACAATGTTTACTATCATTGCTTCTCCATTATCTATCTCATTGATATATAATTGCATACTATGTATTAAATAGTTATTTAATAATGGTTTTATATTATTGAGTGACTTCTATATAAAATTCATTGTGTGGTGGCTACTGGGTATATATATATTTTATATATATATTTAAATTTTAATTTAAATTAAAATATATATTTACTATATATAGGGGGTGTGTGTGTGTGTGTGTAGACCTTACAGTCTGTCACAACTACTCAATTCTGTTGTTAGAATATTCCTATTCTTGAGAAATACTTGATCTGCCAAACTGTGCTAAGATTAGACATAAATATCTAAATCAGAATATACATTTTGTTAGGGCAGTATATACAGATTTCATAGAAGGCGGTAACTAACTCAGCGGGCTGATCAAAAAAATTATTATAACAAAAATATTTGGAACTACCTTTAATTAAAGCTAAACTTCATTTAAAAGATTAATTTGGTTATTTATTCATTCAATAAAAATCCATTAATAGCCACCATATGCCGGGCACTGTCCTGGGTGCCTGGAATGTGGCAATAAATAGAATAGACTAAGACCTGACTCAGTCGGAGTTTACATTCGAGTGCAGCAGGCAATATACAAATAAATACATACATTCTTAATATAATGTCAGTTGTTTTAAAGAAAAAGAAACAAAATAAAGGAATAGAGTGGATACAGTGAGTACTCTTAGGATGGTTAGGTAAGACTCCTTTGAAAAAGTGACATTTAATAGTGACCTAGGAGCATAAGTCATGCATGTACCTGGGGGAAGAATATTACAGGCATAAGGACAGCAGGTGCAAAGTCCCTGAGGACAGTACCTTATGTGTTTGAGGAAATGTACTCACTAGTACTTCCTATACTATACCATTGCTTAAAAACGTTAAGTGTGAAGACATATTATCTCATTTAATTCTCCCAGCAACTTTATAATGTATGTAATATTATTATTCTCATTTTACAAATGTAGAATTTAGCTCTGAAGAGGTTAAGTAACCAACCCAAGGTCATAGAGCCTTTAAATGGGAGCACTTGAACCCAGGTTTGTCTAACTCTAAAGCCAAGGCTCTAAATCATTGTATTATGCTGCTTTGAAGGGCATCTACAAATTGCACAGATGCAGAAAGATAAAACGCAGAGGACTATATCTCTAATGTGGGATGTGTTTGGACAACAGCAAAATTTCTAATTTGTCTTTATGAGCCATTAGACAAGATAATGTACAAAAAACAGGTTGGGAACACATTGTGGTAGGCCAAGAATTCCAGGCAGAAGAGTGTGTTCTTAATCCAATTGGTAAAAGGAAGCCATTGAAGAATTGTGGTAGTGAAATAGGTGGATCAGTGCTTTGGGAAGATCAGCCTGGCAACAGTGAATGTGATGGATTTGTGTAGGGAAGGCTGGAGGCAGTGGAACTAATTCAGTATTCATTGCATTAGACCAAACAAACTGCAATGAGAAATTAAACCAGCGTGATTGTTTTAGGAAGGGACAAAAGAGGAGGCAGAATCTGTATACTATGACAACTGACTGACATGAGGAAGATAAAGAATTCAAAGATGACTGTGAAGTTTTAAGCTTGGAAGAAGAACATTGTGACCATAAACAGAAAGAAGAAAGTGGAACTGGCTTTGGGACAAAAGGAGAAACCAGGGTTAAGGTATGTGGCAATGAGTCTGGCAGAGGGAAAGGTTGATCAATGACCTAGGAGATGGGACTAGAGATGTATAACAGGAAGTTGTCTATAAATAAGTGACAGCTGGCATTAGATGAGATGATAAGATCGTTGAAGCAGGAGTATGAAACAAATTATAAAGGGCCTGAGACCAGAAACTTTAGGAAAGCCTATGTTTAAGGGAGAGAAGGAAGAGAAACTGATGAAGTGTCTAAATGCTTTACATATACCCACCCACGAACAATGAGTTGCCATGGGTAGAGTACCAGGAAATGAGAAATATGTCTATAAATACCTACTGATATGGCTGCCACTGGGGTGGGTGATGGAGGGTGACAAGGAGGGTATGGCTGTGCATCCAGGGCTCTGAGACCTCACACTGCAGCCACACCCTGTGTTCGAATTAGAGTAGTTCTACTTTCATGTTCTATGTAAGATTTCATTAGGAAAAAACAATGGGGCTCTGCATGCTAAAAATGTGATGAAGTCTGTCAGCTTAGTATTTGAGGAAGGAATGACCTCATGCGCAAAATTTTCCAGTGGTAAGAAAGAAGGAATGATCAAGATTAAGGGAACATTCACAAATGGGTAAGAAGCAGGAGGAGTTATTGGATATTTATGGAGGAAAAAAGGTATGAATGGCTTTTAGGATTGCCCCCTTGAGGTTAGTGGTCATGAATTTGAAGTGAGAGCTGTCAACACGTCATTACCTACTCTGCAATATCCCAGGAAAGCAAACATGAAAAGGTGTTGCCTCTAACCTTAAGGAAAGAAAGGAATTGGATCTTACTCTTTACATATTATCTTGCTTAATATTCATTACAATATTATAAAGCGAGGATTAAATATAGTGTTGCATTTTATATATAATTATACACACGTGTATATATATGTGTGTGTATGTATATATACTCAGTCATGTGCCAAATAATGGTGTTTTGGTCAATGGTGAACTGCTATGATGATGGTCTCATTAGAATGTAATGCTTTATTTTTACTGTACATTTCTATGTGTAGATATGTTTGGGTACACAAATTCTTATTGTGTCACAACTGCCTGCAGTACTCATTCAGTACAGTAAAGTGCTGTACAGGTTTCCATATAGCTTAGGTATGCTTTATGATGTTCACTCAATGACAGAATCACCGAATAATCCATTTCTCAGAATGTAGTCCCATAGTTAAATGATATATGACTGTATTATGGTAGAATATGCAACTTACAGAGAGCCACTCTACTCAAATGAAGGACAGATCGGGAATTCAAATGCTGATGTATTTGATCCCAAATACATCAACTGACTCTTATGACATATCAATGGTTTCATCATCACCTATTCATGAGCCTTTAAATTGAGCCATGTTCCCAAGGTGTAGGGGTTAGTAGCTCAGCCACAGCTGATAGGCTATATCGTGTAGGTTTTCACATTTTCTAATCACGGCACAGTTTTAATTAGGAACTCAAATTGCTGGTGACCTATTTAAGAATCTTATACAGTTATTTTTTTGAAAATGTAGAAAACTGTATATTATATATTATCATGTTGATTTCATTTGATTGCTCTTCATCACTGGGTTACCATTGAAACAGAATAATTAGCTTATTTGACTACATTTCTTTATATTTTCAAAACTGGAATATTCTCGTGTTCCAGTAAATACTTCATTTTTCTTTGAGACCAACTTAATGTTTTGTGAAGTCACATCATCTACCATTAACTTGTAGAAAGTCACTGAGTAGTATCGATTTAACCCATATGGCAAGACTTGCTAGGCTCAGTGTTCCATCTGACAGTGTAGCCTTAACAATACAAAATATATCTATAATTTTAATAAGGTTGTATAACTGGCATGTTGAAAGAGAAGCACTCAATGAGTGAATCATGATGCAATTTCATTCCTCCCCCACTATTCTTCAAACCTCCTTTGGAAATCACTTATTTCCAGGCAGGTCACTTAACACTCCTGATCCTCTTTAGTCGCAGTGTCATTCCAGGCACTAAAATGACCAGTCCCTTTTAATGTAATACCCTAATTTGAAATTTACTTCCAGGTTATGTCTTCCGTTTTCCCAGCTAGGGTTTGTCTCTGGCCTGAAAGCCTTAGGTGGGGAGTGTAATATGGTACTTTCTTCTTTCTTCCATTGTCTGTCTTACTCTGATAGTGAGAGCTTCAAAACCTTCTGGGTCCAGCCTCAGGGGAAGAAGGAATCAGAAGGCAAGGACACAGTCTTACTTTGTATAAGGGTGTGGGGAATCCCTGGATACAACTCTTTTTTTCTAAGCAGGCTCTTGTAGGTTCTTTAGAAAACAAAAACAGAGCTCCTTAGGTAAAGGCAATGCTGTTTTTCTGACTTTAATCATTCAGTCATCCACTCCTGCCCTCATGAGCATCCTACAATTCAGAAATTGTAGGATACGGTGTCTTGTTTTGCTTGCCTTGCTTTTCCTATTCAGGTCACCTTGCTCTTGGCTGGAAGATGGAAGACCTTCAAGGTCTCCTTTAAAACTATTTTGGGCCAGCCTACTCCCACGGACCACTTGGTCTATGGGAAACTCATGCACTCCTGTGCTAGTCGGGTGGAAGTGCAGCTTACTCACTCCCAGCGCAGCCTTTCTCCTCTTTGATCTTCCACCCCAAGCCAAAACTCTGTGGACATATTTCAACCCTCCTGGAAAGTCCCCTCAATAACTTGATTACCTCTGTAAATAATGAATGAGTGAATGAATGAATGAATGAATAATAAATTTAATTAAAAAATGAAACCGAAAGTCCTCTCAAAGCTTATGTCACTTGCAGGAGGAGGTGAAACTATGGCACTCCAAAAACTCTTTCCACAACATTCTCACTCTTCTCCAACCTCTTCCACTTACAGAGACTAGAGGTGAGAGATTGCTGAAGTTGTCTGGACTAGTCTCATGATCTTTTAACATGTCCTGATTAAGTGGACTAGCTCTTTGGTTTAGGGCATAGAATAACAAGGTATCTTTGTATTGTTCTCAGTCTGTGAGGCTTTGGATAAAACAAGGATAGAACGAGTCCCATTTTATCATCTTGTCAGATATAAAAATATTGTGGACATTGATAACCATTTGATAGCACACTTTGGAAGGCTCGTGGCACCCTGTTTAAAAGGTTCCTTTCTGCTTACTGTGGCAAGTCTTTGTAAAAACATCCATTTCTATTTTGATGTCTTTTGCAACACCTTTGTCTCACACTTATTTTGCCTCCTTGTTCCCAAAGACTTCGGTTTTCATGTCACTTCCACGTTTCTTAGATTTTAGCATAAGTAATAGTTTTTGACCTAGAGATGACATATTTTCTAAACAACCTCAAACTCATTTCACTATTTTCAGCACTCAACTGAAGGACTTGCCTCTTTTGTACACAGACAATGATTAAAGCAATTGGAAAAGACTTTCCATAAGCTCCCACTACTACATCTACCTACTTACCTACATCTGTGTCCAGATGCCCTGCCTTTTCTTCTGTTCCTAGAAATGAATTGTTAGTGTTCCCATTAAGGCCACCACTGCCAGCACCCCACCCTGCACAAACTCACACTTGTGCTTAAGATCTGGTCCCTTACCCACTTAAGGATATCTCTACAGCCAATATTTTGTTACCTAAATCATTTGTTTTTCTATTTTTTTTTCCAACATTACAGACATGGTACTGAATCCATCATGTCAAAAAAAAAAAAAAAAAAAAAAAAAAAAAAACACACACACACACAAAAAACAAACTATCCAAAAATGTTTCTGCTCAGTATTCTTTTCTAGTTAAAATTCTATGTCTTTGTTCTCTTTCCAAAGGAACTCCTCAAAAGTTATCTCTATGCATTGTTGCCAATTGTTCCCCTCTGGTTTTGCCTTGATCCCAGGTTTTTGTCCCTTCCATTCCAGTGAAATAGCCCTTATCAAATCACTGAAGACCTTCAGGTTGTTAACCTTGTTGCTCAGTTGTCAGCCCTTGTCTTACTCCAACGATCTGGAACATTGAATAAATTATATTACCACCTCTTTTTTTAAGGAAAGAAAAGGAAGGAAACTTCATCCATGGCTTCTCAGGCCCCT
The DNA here is from genome assembly GCF_024542745.1 of Macaca thibetana thibetana. Lineage (NCBI taxonomy): Eukaryota > Metazoa > Chordata > Mammalia > Primates > Cercopithecidae > Macaca > Macaca thibetana. The sequence goes on along the minus strand of NC_065578.1, from coordinate 97,622,714 downwards.
CTTCATTGGCTCTCCTCTTACCTCACTGGCCACTTCTACTCACCTCCCTTGCTGGCTCTTTTCTTTCTTTTCTTTCTTTCTTTCTTTCTTTTTTTTTTTTTAATATCCTTGGTCTTAAATGATGAAAAGTCCCAGGGCTCTTTCTTTAAACTTATTTTCCATCTACACCCACACCCTTTGTGATCAAAATAAATCTCAGGGTTATAAACCTATGCTGATAACCTATACTGGTAACTACCAACATTACATCTCCAGCCTGGCTCCCTCTCCTGAACAACACATTCATCTATTCAACCACCTATTTCATATTTCAACTAGGATATCTAATAGGCATCTTAATCTCAACATGTCCAAGACAGAATTCGTGCTTTTTCTTCAAGACCTGCTCCTCCTGCAGTCATACCAATTTCAGTAAATGTGACTATCCTTCCAATTTTCCCAGACTAAAAACCATGGAATCATTTCTGCCTCATCCCTTCCCTGTTGATCCTACTTTTTAAGAATAGATAACTTCTGCTTAACATCAGTAAGCGTTCCTGCACATCAGATGTTCTGCACCAAAACACGAATCAGAAGCCTATTTCACATTATTTCAAGTGAGAAAAATACAATGAGTTACATCAAAACAAAAGTCCCCAAATAAATTTCTGAAGGATACCTAAAATACAGTAAAAGTTGTTAGATTTTTCATGTTAGAGTTGTTAGATCTTTCATGGTAAATAATATTTATCCAAAATATGCAGGCAAAATATACAAAGGTACAATAAAAAATAGACAATACTCTAATACATACTTACCAAGTGAGTTGGACACTTGAGGCTTGGCAAACGTTGAGATGGAAAAAGGGTAAAAGATTAAAGTTATCATTGTCACTTACTTTAGAAGGTGGTGGTACTGACAATTTGGGTAATGAATGGGCAATTTCAGGCAAGTTATCAAACTCAGAGGAACTAGTAGAGATTCTCTGTTATTTGGGTATTTGTAGAGATCTTTGAAAAGTCAAAACTTGAACAACAGATTTGATATGTTTAGATAAAAAATGCAAAATCGATTTTTATTTACCTTTCCATTATTTTTTGCACAGAGCTATAAGGGATTGGATGCTTTAAAATATTAAGCTTCTCATCTTATCATCCTCATGTTTAAAGATAATGCTCATCATTCCTGCGAAATGTGATGCCGTTAGGCCTCACAGCATATGCAAAATCCAAAATGCACATCCTTTTTTTTTTTTGCCAATTTGTTGTTATTCTAATATCTACACATAATTCTGGACTTCTAGCAACTATTTTTCAGTTTCAAGTTTTCTCCTGCATATTATATTTTTAAATGTTTGTGTGTTTAGGACACAAGTATTAATATTTCCTATATTAGTACAGTCTTAAAAATGTATTGAGAGAGTTGTATATGAGTAATATGAAATGTGGGTAATTAGACAAACAAGGGGTGTTCTTATTTATTAGAGAGATTTTATATAAGATATGCCTGTGTATTCAAAATCTAACCACTTCTAACAGTGCTGTCAACCTTTTTTCAAGAGCCCATCCCCACAGCCTGGATCTGCCCTGTAGCTGTTTTCCTTACTTGCTTCCTAGCATGTAATCAACACAGAAGTCCAAATGATCCTTTTAAAACATGAGTCAAAGCATGTCACTTCTGTGCTCAAAACTATGTAATTAATCCCATTTACTCAGAGTAACAGCCCAAGTCCTTCAAGAACCCATTGAGGCCAGGCGCAGTGGCTCACGCCTGTAATCCCAGCATTTTGGGAGGGCGAGGCGGTCTGATCACGAGGTCAGGAGATTGAGACCTTCTTGGCTAACATGGTGAAACCCTGTCTCTACTAAAAATACAAAAATTAGCTGGGTGTGGTGGTGCATGCCTGTAATCCCAGCTACTCGAGAGGCTGAGGCAGGAGAATCACTTGAACCAGGGAGTCGGAGAAATGCAGTGAGCTGACATGGGGCCGCATCACTTCAGTCTGGCGACAGAGTGAGACTCTGTCTCAAAATAAATAAATTAATTAATTGATTAAAAAAATAACTCCCTGACTTCTCTCCTGCTGTTCTGCCCCTCACCACTCTACTGGAACCACACTGGTCTCTTTGCTGGTCCTTGAATGGTCCAAGCAAAAGTCTGCCTTGGAGCTTTTGCACTTGCCTGGAACACTCTTCCCTGCATTATCTACTGGCCTTCCTTGCTCCTTTCTCACTAAAAGGCTTTCCGTGACATTCTATATTAATAGTAGTGGCATTCCCTCCTGCAAACTGCTTTATCCTTTACCCAGCTTATTGTTTTTGACAATACTTATTGTCAGCTGATATATATAAAGGGGAACCTACTAATGTTTCACTCTCGACAAAACACTTTGAGATTGAAAGGGGCTCTATTTATAACTCTGCTGAGTTTCCAAGTTTATTTTCTGTTGCTTTCTAGGAGAATGGAAGCTCCAGGAGGGCAAGTAGTTAGTTTTACTGACAGCTGTATGGCAAGATTTCAAAACATCTGAGACATAGGAAACAACAAAAAATGTATTAAATGAGTGACTAAATCAATGAAGGAGTGTGTTGGTTTGTATTTATTCTATTTAAAACAGAATTATAAAGAATGATCTGTGAATTTCTCCCCAGGGAGCATCCTTCCCTCTCCAGATGTCCATACTTTCTATGGAGGAAATTCAATATGGAAGATTTTTTTCCCAGGAAACACAAAACCGGCAGTTTTTACTCAAAATAAGGCTGTCAATCTTATTCTAATCTAGAGAAATTTAACTGAGACATCCTAAGTTAGAATCCCATTTAAAATGCTAGCCCAATATATACCCATCTTTTAAGTGGGTAAATTAATATGGTTTACTATAAAGAATTTCTTACAAATTCAGCGTTTTGTGTTACATGATTTATTAAAGTATAATTTTCATGAGGCAGTGTTACTTTACAAATTCTTAGTCCTCTGGTTTAAGCTCTAGTATACTACATACCACTAAAGTCAAAAATCCTTTACTCCTCATCTCAGTTTCAGAACTGAAAATCATATTATGTTTATTGATCCTGTAGCCTCCATCAAACAGCTGCACAAAGCTATTTGCTCCTCTTTAAAATGCACAAAATCCTAAACCTGTTCCCTCTCTGTAAGTAATGTATGAAATTTACTAGATGGAAACTAAATGATCAGAGTTTAAATAGGACCACCATTTTATCTAGCATATTTTGTTTGGGCACAAAAAAGACTAAGATTGAAATGCTTAGGTACAATTACAGTAGATTTAAAAAGAATAATCATATACTTCACCTGGCCTGGATTTAAATTGAATATTTAATCCTGTTAGTAGTAGAAGTTCATTAACCTTACTGGACTTTGTGCAGTAACAAGCACAAATCACTGCCTTTTCCTTCTCTGATGCTTGCAGTATTTAAAATATAATAGGACATTTTTATAACCAAAGACATTCAGAAAGACAGAAAAACACAAGTAAACAAGAAAAATGATCCTAAATATATTATGATGATATTCTATGAAATGTTTTAATCTTAATAAAAGAAACGTTTTAAGCAGTACTGCCTAGGCAACTGTGCTTTTATTTTTATTTCACTATGAAGCAGCTCTGAAGTCTTATTATTGTATATATGTGCACGTAAGGCTCCTCAAGTCTTTGAGATGCCATTTCCAGAAGCAGTTTAAAGTACCAAACAGATGGAGTACAACAAGGTGCATTCATTTAAAAATGCACACAAATATATGTGAGCATCTGCCCAATTTTGTGGAAATTTTTCTGAAGCACCATAAATCTTCTCTATTTGTATTAGAATATGTGTGAATTTTGAAATTTCTTCTGAATAGAAAAAAGTTTTTTAAAAAGTTTATAGAATTTTATGAGTATCCTGATACATTATATAAAAATTTTAAAAGATTATATTCCATTTATTACGTTTCAAGAAAAGACTTGGAGATATCTAATTTCAGTAAAAAATGGTAAGTAATATGAGCTGCTACAATGTAAAATTCTCACTTATATAAACACAAACCATAACAATTTGTCTTCTACAGTTTTCCCACTACCTCAGTGGTATAATTGTTCTTTTATTAAGCTGCTCTAATCTTAGCCATTTGTATTAATCCTTTTATTTGCATTACCACATCCAAACAATAGAAAATATTCTAACCTGGAAATACTAGGTTGCAAGGAATATACATCCGTATAGGTTGCAAGGAATATACATCCGTGAAAATAACTTAGGAAGATCAGGAAAGAGGGTTGAAATAATGAAAAAAAAATCTAATATATAACAACTAATATTTGCTCCTCTCCAACTTTCACTTGTACATGATAGCTGTGATATTGACACTGATTCCAATGTTATATTAGTCTTAGCTAAGGATCTAATCAATGACTGACAAAAGTTTCTATCTCACAGTTCCACTTCTCATCAAAGAGAATCTGATTTGTTGCTGGTCAACCTTTTTATAATCCAACCAGATAATTACAGTAATCACATTGTACACCAGGTTTCCTCTTTACAGAGACTCTGTGAAGTTCAGATTCTATAGACACTTCTAGAAAGAGACACAACAAGTTAAATGAATATCTCCAGAATACTGATCTTACTGAAACAATGGCAATACTCTCATAAAATATTCCTATAAAATATCTGCTTAAGTTGTATAAGTAGATTCTTAATCTGAAAGACTAGCTTTCAAATTTTTGTGACTCAACACAAAAAGTAATTGCAGACACTTCCTACAACTTACACAGCATATACAAAGATTAACAAGTTATTCTAAGAACACATTATAACACAAACAGAAAATATGAATTTAAAGGATGAAATAAAATTTTGATATAAATGAATGTTTATTAATTTCCCTACATATCCATGATGAGACCACCTTTCCAGAATATTTTGGAAATTTACTTGATTAACAAACCCATATATTATACTCGAGCTCTGTCAAGCACTATTCTAAATGTTGTTCAGACAGTAACTCACTTAATTATCATAACTATTCAATGAGAAAGGCGCTGTTATTATTTCTGTTTCATACATAAGGAAACTGATGCATCAAAGGTTAAATAGTGTGCCCAACATCACAAAACTAGTACGTGAAACCACAAAAATTTTAATGCTGGTAGTATTGTAACTACTACCCTATGCTTCCTCTTGGGAATCACCTACTTCAAGAGTCACAGTGACTCCTCTGTCATAAAACCAATCCACAATTCCCAGGTGCCTCCATGGTCTTTCTCACACACCTCTCCATAATTTAAGTTTCCTTTCTTTATTTTACCCTGTTTCACACGCTGTTCCACTCTGTTGCCCCTTGTCTCATTAGAAGTAAATATCTCCCACATCATTGACAAAGAAACTGATGAGATCTCCAACAGTCAAATTACTGCAGGGAAAAAGCAATTGTAGAAAATCCTCATGTATATCACCGTAATGATAAACATGGAGACATTCCTTGGTGGATTGGTCTTGGCATGTGTATTAAGAAGAAACCCAGTGGGCAATATCTCGGGCAGCATCTATTCTGTCTTTCCTGACTATGCTGTCTCAAGGGCAACTTAGTGTGAGTTGCTCAAGATATTTTTTCTTTCTCCCAAGCAAAAATGAGCTTGATAATTCACGCATGATGAGATGTCAAACTAATTATAATTTTGCTTTCTCTGTTTTCAAAGTAGAAAATATGTCAGAGTAGCTTCAGAAATGGTTAGATGATGCAACAAAGGCCCCTTGTTGATCACCAGAAGAGTTCTGGGAGTACGTTTTCCATATCTATTCTTTTTTTGTCTTTATGCCATGCCTGTTACTTTTTGTTCTTGACATTACTTCTCTCTCCTTGTGAATTATAAGACTAAGTTGCTTTAAGAAAATAACATTTGTTGTTATAAGTGTTTCCATGGTCATCTGCAGAGATCCATGTTTTACTTTGAAAGGGAGTAGGCAATGATTTTAAACACTGAGTTATAAGTACCTAATCTGCCCCATTAGGGTTCCCTACTCTAGAGGATATTGAATATAATTATTTTACTGTCTAACAACCTTCAATTATCCTCTTGTTGTCTAGAGCCTGCTTTTATTTTCTTTGTACATCTTTTCATCTTTTCTACCTAATCCTGAAAACATCTCTCTTAGTTTGTAATAGAACATGACCATATGTTGATTTGAGAGGAACTTGAGAAGGCAAGAGCCACTTTCTGGTAGTTTCCTAAATAATTTTTATGGCTTTTTACTCAAATGCTCTGGTTCTGACTCTTCCCTTGAGTAACCTTTATGCTACTCTTCCTGCCCTATGAAGGAAAGAAACACCTCAAAGTTGTGGAATTCATTGAAATATCAATTGAGGCAAGGAGTCTTTATCAGAGTTCTCAAAGTTTATAGACTTTCTGAGTTTTCAGTTAGCCTATACGACTGGAATTGAGCTTCTCAAGTTAACAGAGGACTTATACTAATCTAAGTAGAGAGAAAAGTCACAAAAGGCACTGCTTCTGCCCAAGGGAGATCAAGCCTTCTGCTTGCATTTCAGAAGATACAGCACATTTAGGGGAAATAAAAATAAGCCAGAAAGGTCAAGAAACTGATAGCTTTAAGAACTTGCCCATAGGTTTCAAGACTTCTCCACTGTTTTCCCTGTAGGAGTTCAGCAGCAATGGAAATAGTCTGTGAATAGGTATTGGTCTCAGATCTTTGACTCTGCAAAGAGAGAGTCCCAAGATGCCAAACACAGCTTCAGGGAATGTTGTCTTTGATATGTACATAACATGGGAAGACAAGAGACATAATATGAAGTTCACAATCCGTTCCATACTAATATAGTCCTACAATAAGCAGTAAACAGAAAATGAATTGTGGGAAGACCACAGGGAAGGAAGTTTGTCAGGAAGTAAAGCTCTGGGGAAGTGGCAAAACTGGAAGAAAGAAGAAAAGGTGGCTGCAATAGAATGGAAACAATGGAAATATGTTCTACTTCAAGGCAAAGTTGTTGAGTTTTAAGAGAAAAAGAGGCATGAATTTTAAAGCCTGCAAAACCAGTCCCCAGACATCTGAGTTGGTCAAATTCTAGTGCTCCTGCCTAGGATGCCAAAAGCACAATCCCGGGGGACTGGGAGGAGAGAAACTAGGAAGTATTTCTTTCAATAAGCACATCTCAGTGTTCAGACTTCCCACATGCAATTAGACTAACAGGCTCCCCTTAACCCACTCATTCAATAAATATCTACAGAGTTTCTAATATATATGAGGCTCTGTGCTAAGTGAAGATACAACTATGAAGAGATGGGGCACCTGCCCTGTCCTCGGACATCTCGTCATTCAGCAGAAAGATGAACATACAGAAAAATAGAAAAAGCAACTGTTCTAAGGAGCACTGGAGACTGAGAAAACAGAAGGAAGGAATCAAGTTTCATAGATGATCGAGTATTTGCACTGAAGCTTTAAATATGATTACAAATGTCTTTCATTATTGAGAAATGAGACTGCATTTTTGTCAAAGGGACTAATATGTACCAAAGTACACAAGGATGAGAATGCCTGGCCTCTCCCAGAATACATGATGAAGACTCAAAGCTATGAGAGAAGAGACAGAAGAACAAACCTGTGACAGTGTCAAGAAAAGGAGTGTTTGTCAGTTTCTTATTTCGTCTAGTGAGTGCGCGCTGCTTTAAAATTTATTAAAAGTTTTATTAAAAGTTTTAACGTATTAAACTTTATTGAAAGTTTTAATGTAACTGCTAAGATAGGTGATAGATAAGAGATAGATAGATAGATAGATAGATAGATAGATAGATAGATAGATAATAGATATATAGAATAATTAGAGACCTATCATGCATTTCAGATGTTCCCAAGTGGAAAAGAAGATAATCCAACTCATCAGTTTTTCATGAAGATAATTAGTAGTGACAGTGGATAAGAATTCAACAGCATTGTTGTTACACAATTAAAAAAAAAAAAAAAAAAAAAAAAAACCGGAAATCTGGCCGGGCACAGTGGCTCATGCCTGCAATCCCAGCACTTTGGGAGGCTAAGACGGGTGGATCACGAGGTCAGGAGATCGAGACCATCCTGGCTAACACGGCGAAATCCCGTATCTACTAAAAATACAAAAAATTAGGCGGGCGAGGTGGCGGGCGCCTGTAGTCCCAGCTACCCCGGAGGCTGAGGCAGGAGAACAGCATGAACCCGGGAGGCGGAGCTTGCAGTGAGCCAAGATCGCGCGGCCAGCACTCCAGCCTGGGTGACAGAGTGAGACTTCGTCTCAAAAAAAAAAAAAAGAAAAAAGAAATCTGAATTGCCTTCTCAAGCACATGCCCTTTTCCCCACTTAAAAATCATTTTATCCTGAATATACAAAAAAAGAAAATGCAATGATTCTCCATACAAGCATCAAGATTTTCTTCCATTTGATTTGGCTATTTTTTACTTTTGCTGATCTATTTTAAATCCCACACCTCCTTTCATTTAACTCTTATATATTTCAGTGTATTATTTTAAGAATATGTCATTTTCCTAGGCAATTATGATGCCATTGTTACACCTAAAACATTAATGATAACTCACTGTCATCGCCAAAGGAACACTCCATAATCACATTTCCCTGGATGTATTGTAAAATGTCCTTTTCACTGTTGGTTTACTTGAATCAAAATTCAGACAAGATCTACCTATTATATTTCATTGTTTAAAATAAAGCAAGCTTTTATTCCTGACACCTGTTTTGCCCACATCATTGCTTTACAGCAAAAATTGGTTTATTTATTCTGGAGAATGGCTCATTTTTTGATTTACCTATACTTTTTGCAATGTTATTTAAGTTTATATTTTTATTTTCTATTTTTCCTGTAAACGGAAGTTAGCTCTGATGGCTTGATTAAATACAGAATCAACTTGCTTTGTGGCAAGAACACTCCATTAGTGCTCATCAACTGGAGCTATTTGTTTACCTTAAAATATACTTAGTAAAATACAGAAGAGTAAATATAGAATAATGTGTAATTATTTCCTGGCAATTGCTAATTATCAGAATAAAAACTTAGTACTTCTCACTTTTTTAAAAAGCAAAGCACTTAATATTGTCCAGTCAGATTAAAAAAAAAATTTAGGGAAACTACCAAGATAAGAAAGCTTGAGCTTGAGTATTTTCCCTTTCTATATTCCACACTTCTAAAGGTAAAATGTTAAACTGTCAGACTTACTTGGGACCATATTTAGCAGAGTTCCATATGAAAATAAATCCTGAATAAAACCCTAAATCGTTGTACAGATGTAATTTTGCCACTAACTAGCAATATACTCCTAATGACCAGTTTTATCCTTCTCTCCCACTCTAGAATTTTCATAATAATATAATATTATGGGAAAAAAAACTAGCCTGTCATCCCATCTCCTATTCACAGGAACTTAGAAGAAATAAGCAGGAAGTCAGGAAATATGTTGTCACTTTCTATTCCTCAATTCTGGGGATTGTGAGAAATACAAATTTTGGCAATAGATGTATGGGAATATAGCAAATGCTCTATAATCAAAAAGTAGCATTGCTAACTTTTCACTCTAATCTGGAGAGCAAAAAGATGGCCTTACTACAGGCATAAAGCATTTGCGTGCTTTCATAGGATGACTTAAGGACCATGCTCAATTACATTTTCTCCAAAGGGTATCATTCATAACTGGCATTCCTAGCTCCATTTTCACCACCCCACAAAGGAAGTCTACAAAAAATAAAAAATCCCATTTGAAATGCAAGATCATAAATTTCTCCTCCAAAAGATAAGCAATTTCATCTAGGTACAAAATAGCTACAACTATTTTTTTTAAACCTGAATATTAATGTGTTGTGAAAAAAGCATGAACTCCATAAGCAGATAGATCATCAACAGGGGGATTAAAAAGCCCTCAAAAGACTCTCCAAAGAGCCATTAGAAATTGTCAAGGAATCAGAAAATTCCATAGTAAATGACCCAAATGACTTTGAGAGATGAAAAATAAGGAAGCTGAAATAGCAAAATAATAATAGTACTTGCTACTTACATAATAGCTTTCTTGAGAGAATTCTGAAACACTTTCCAAACATTAATCCAATAATTTTTTGTCATTAGTCTACACAGCACAAGGGAGCCTTTTATATTATTTCTCACTGAGCACTTGGGGGAAACTAAGGCTTAGAAAGACAAAGATGGTGTGACTTTAATAGATTTGCTCCTGATGTTGGAAAGTCAGTTCTAGAAGAGAATTCTCAGAGAAAATATAATACAACCTCATTTTCCATTCTAGTATTACTAGACAGCATTGATTCAGAATTAATTTGTTAATAAAGACAACTGATATAAAAAATTTGTCAATAGTTATCTAAAACTCGAGGAATTCATTAACTTCAAAACAAGCATACGTAAAATGAAAAGCTGGAGAGAATGTATACTACACATTTGAAAGATATTTCGGAAACAAATTTAATGGAAAGATGATTACATGCACACATTTTTTGTTAAAGTATTATATTCCATTATATTCTAAAGCAACACTTAAGACAGCAGCTTAAGAAAACAGTTAATATGATACAATTATAAATGAAAAGTAACTACTAATGAAGAACAAGTCAGGTAACTAAGACCAAATTTCAGGAAAGAATCACAGCCTTCTGGTAATGAATTCACAGCTTCTTTGATACAAACTCACAGTTTCATACAAACAGCAAAGCATCCGAGACTCACAAACTGCTGCTGATGGAAGTAAACCAGGTAAGGAACTCTGCAGGAGAGAACAATATAAACCAGCAGCAACAGGAGGAAAATTCAGTTTGCAGTAGGAATTGTAGCAATACCAAAGAGCATCATACAACGGACAGAACAACCACACAGTAAGGAAGGGAAAAAGCATGCCTCTTCCTATTTGTAAAGAAAGGCAACTGGGTGAAAGAAAACCCTATGTGCTTTTAAATCTCATTTCTAGAAAATAGATTCCCTTATTCCTAAGAGAAAACATTATTTTTATGGGTGATATGTGAGATTAATAAATGCTATGAACCACATGGTGAAAAAGGTGACTAACTTCTGGGGTGACATTGTGTGTGTGTGTGTGTGTGTGTGTTTGCACGTGCACACACACACGCGCGCGCAAGAGAGAGTGTGTTTATGGCGGTTCCCACTTAGCCATAGGAGATACTTTCCAAGTCCCTCAGTGAATGCTTGAAACCTCGGATGGTACCGAACCCTATACATACTATATATTTTCCTATATATACATATGTACATACATATGATAAAGTTTAATTTACAAATTAGACACAGAAGAGATTAAAAACAAAAACATAATAAAATAGAATAATTATACTAATAACAATATACTGTAATGAAAGTTGTGTGCATGTAGCCCCTCTCTCTCTCAATATCTTAATATACTGCACTCATCTATTTTCAGGATGCAGTAGACTGCAATCAACTGAGACTGTGGAATGGTGGATTAGGAAGGACTACAGTATACTGAAGGGTGAGGGTGAGGACAAGAGAAAGGAAGGTGGTTGAGATGATTATTCAACAGTCAAGACTCTGTTAGTACACAAGACACCAGAAATCCGGAAGACCTCTCCCTGCCCCGCCAAAACGGGAGAAAAAATAAATTTCTGAAAGACTTTGATATATTTTAAATAAAGAAAGAAGTAATCATTTTGAGTAAATTCTAAGAATTGTTAGGCTTCATTATATTGACTTGTAGTTTGGTATTGTTTTTATTTCAAATCTGACATTGAAGATGCACCATAACCTTTACAAGGCTTGGGACCTCTGAAGGTCCCTATCTCGGTACTGTAGACTAGTCAGAAAATAAGATCATCCCTTAGGAGGGAAAAGCGTCCCAGAACACTGGAGATGACACTCTGATTATGATAGCTCCAATTCATAAACCCTGTGCATGCGGTCATGTATGACACATCTTAGAATCCAGCTTAATGACAGGCTTGGGGTTCTTATTCCACTGAGTTTAGGCCTGAGAGCCGTGAGTTTCTTCTTTCTAATTTGCAGAATCCATGCTATCTTTTTTTTTTCTTTTGACAGAGATTTGCAAGCTCTGAAGTCAGACTTTCCAGCTCAACCACATGCTAATGCGTATCATACTGGATTGATGAGTAAATTAAACGGGATTAAAAGAGATAATATATATTCTAGCCTTAAAATTGTACCTAAACCATAATAAGGACTCAGTAGTATTAAGCAAGTTTAGGTCACTTTCTGCCACTGTGGCTGAATTGATCAGGGTCTAGGCAACAACATTTTGTCTAATCCTGACACCAGCAATTGGAAAATATGATTCTTTTGGATTGGAAACAGAGTCCTAGTAGAAATTATTCTTTCATGATTTTAGAAAATGGCTTCCACTTTTCAGACTAGAGAAACAAGCACTGGACACCCATGGTGGCTTTCCAGATCTTTTAAGGTCCCTTTTACAAGTTCTGTGTGGGCCTCCCCCAACACCTGCCTGCTTTGCCTCTGAAGACTGGCCTTTGGTATTGAGGAAAACCAGACATGCCCAGAGGTCAGCACTACTGCTTCCAGGCCCTTCTTTCTCCAAGGACTTCCTAATGGACCAATTGGCATAAGAGCGTAAACAACCTGCCCCTTTGCTGAGTAGGGAACAAATTATCAAATTCTGAAGTATGGCTTATACTCTAAGTTGGATTTTAAAAAACCACCAAAGCCAGGCTGGGCTTTTCCCCCTCTCTATTCTGCTGCCTATTCCCTTCATGGTACCTCTGGAGAACAAGTCCTTGATAAAATCATCTGCACTCCAAATCCTTGGTTCAAGATCTGCTTCTAGAAAAACCTGACCTAGGATGGCCTTAATTTGAAATTGTCCTGAGAGAAAAAGTGAAAGGAGGTAATAGAACAGAGAAGGGAATATATATTGCAACTTAGGTAAGCAAAGATTGCACAGTCATAAGTTAGTTTGATTCTGTCTTCCATTCTTGTTTCACAGTCAGTTTCTGTTTCCTTCTAAAACTTGTTCCACCAGTGGACAGGTAGTGAGGGACAGAGGCTAAGTGAGTTAGGATGCAAGCTAACAGCAAGAAAGACACATTTTTCTAATCCCCTTTTCCCTTCCAGAACGTTGTATAGGGCTGATTCAACTGACCTGGGGAATGCAGTGTTAAGGTGAAAAGCACACAGAGACTGAAATTAAATATAAAGTTCTGTCCTGAAGACAGGACTGAGGGTCAGTTCAGATAAACAGAACCAAACAAGGTGTTTAATAACAGGACCTGAGATAACTAGAAGCCAAAGATCAGAGCAAAGGTGAGTCACACAGCCAAGGATCATGAAAGGAAGTAATAATAATTAATTTGGTTGGTACGAGTACTGGAGGTCGATCTAAAGTATCCCCTTCTCAGAGTGGCACAGAGCAAGGTTTTCACCCATGTTCACAAGCCAAACACTCTGGCAAACTCTGTTGTATTCATGAGGTAGAATGTAAGTGGTTGTACCTCAACTTTTATCCTAAACTGCCTATGAAAGGGGCAGAGGGTAGATTTAGGGGAAGATAGGGCTGATCATAGATTACCTTCAACAGGTGGACTATGCATGGCCTGAGAAAAGAGCACGCCATCAATATCTGTCTCTCCCTCAGATGTGCTAAAGCAAGAATATTCTTCTTACCAATTCCTTGTGTAGTGGAGGCGATCGCAAAAGACCCTACTTAACTAGTCATTTGTCTACAGTTGGTGAAGCTTAGGGTGTTTGGGGTACTGGGAGGTCAGAGAAGTAGCAAGGTTGTGGGTACACATAGTGGGTGAGGAGGTTAAGCTGATTGTTATTAGCCAGTCCTTAAGTAATTAGATGAGTCAACTAGCCATGTTGACTTTACAGATATAATAAGCCAATGCAGTTCCTTTCAAACTATTTCAAAAGGATAAAAGGCTGAGCAACTGAATCATAATCCAGTCTCTCTCTCTCTCTCTCTCTCACACACACACACAAACTATAACCAAAACAAATGTTTCACAAAACTAATACTGTCCATTATTTTGTATATACATGCTGATATTTTATATTTTATTCTATTTTGTATATATAATAAACAAATTTTACCCAGAGGATAAATTCTATCTGGGTGTCATTGGTCTGGGATGGGATTGGTTGTTGACAGATACCCACAATATAGGGTACAGGGCAGTATTTTCCAAAACTAAGTTATAAACTGTAAATCAAAGTCTGAGACAAGATGGTGTCTGAGATTATACTTACAGCAAGTTTTGGGGACACTGAAATACACCTTTTGTGGATGTGGTGTATCTATATGATTAAAAAAAAAAAAAAAGCTTCTCTTTATTGTATTAGCCTCTCTCTAACCTTTCTTGAGCCCCTTATCCCAAAAGAATCATTCTATTTCATCATCTCCCTCACTGGCCTGAATTACCTTAGGTCTTCCTTAATATATTCAGCTATTATAGGATAGTAGGAGGTGGAAATACAAGGTGTGTGTATATCATAACAGATAAGAATGAGATAAAGATTCTTATCTGAATCTTTAAAGAATGAGATAAAGATGAGACAAAGTGTCAGCTCAGGTATGGGAAAAAAAACATTAAGCAAAAGAAATATTTTTTGAATAACAGTCCTTTTCTCTACCAGAAATTCTTGTTAGAATTTTAGTGTATGTTGAAAGACACCTCATGTGATAAAAAATAATTTATAGTAAGGAATTACTAGAACCCCTGACAAAAAATCAAGTAATCACTTGATTCTCACTGTCTAGGAACCAATTTGAAAATCTCATATCAAACTTATCTCTTGTTTTGATGACAGCCAAATCAATTAATGCACTTTCATCATTAATGACAGGACGTAACATGTTTTTGAAATTATCTTTTGGGCCTTTATTCTCCATAAAATGACATATTACAGCAAGCCACCCTTATGGCCTTTTGCATCAATTATTTAAAATCAAAGAGCCATTAATTCATATATCTGTGTATCTGTAATAGTACTGTTTAAAAAGGTGGGGAGTGAGAGAAAATCTGTCAATAAAATCACTGGACCTTTCAAGACTGATATGATTTATATAGAATCATTGCAATTCTATTTAGAGTGCCGTGATCTTAGTGGCTAGGTATGAGGGGGCTGAATTATTCATGTTTTCCTGGTCAATATATATTCACACACACAGGCACACACATGTACACACTAAGCAGTTCTTCATTTTTAGGCTGCTTGCATGAATTTCTGAATTTGGTTCCTTGTGGAGTGATTCAGAGTCCATCAGTAACAAGCCGTGTTCTCCGCACATGGATACCAACAGAGGCTTAAAAATAGGAGCCATGTGCAACAGAGCTTCTTGTGCCAACCAACAGATTCTTTCTGCATCTGCTACATATGGATTGACAGGAGAGGGGCCAAGTATACGTTGGTGTGAAGCAGCTTGCTGCTTCTGTTTTGAGAAAAGCTCATCATTGTACAAGTCCTGAACAAATTAGCCTTCCAATCACAATGCAAGTATATTGAAATAGGGTGAAAAACCTAGATGGTACCGGGCCGTTCTTGCCAAATTAGTAGAGGATTAAAGAAGGGGAAAATCATTTGAAGACTGATAATTAGTAAGATAGAAAAGATGTGAGGGTATGTGACTGAAACTTACATTTAAAAAAAAAAAAAACAAACCAACAAACAAAAAACTTGTTGCCACTGGATGGAAAGTAGCTGGAGTCAAATGGGTACAAAATAATACAGAGCTTTGAGCTGTTTTTTGGTTGGAAACAAAATAATTAGAGTCAAGGTTGTAAGGGAAGGTTAGGTAAATTTCTGGATCTGGAAGTCATTTTCCAAATTCATTGGGCTGACAATAGGCAATCTGAAGGGAAAATGAGATTGAGTGCATATTAAGACTAATTATTATGAAACAATAGTATGAAAGTGCTCTGTAAAATATAAAACCATGTACAGATTTACTTCTGGTTATTTTACTATCTGAACATTCTAATCCTTTTATAACTATATTACCTTATGTGAAATAGATAACTTAGTCATTTTCCAAGTGCACAACATAATTAAATAAATGAATAAGTCAAAGAGGGTGTGTGAACAGGCCCATATTTTCATACATTCTTTTGTCTCCTAAACAAATTGCAAAATTTAGTCTTTGTGAAAATTAAAAGGGGATAATAGTGGATAGGGTCCGTATCCCATCAATTTATTTATGTTACTATTACTATTACATGTAAATTTTCACTTCATATCCCCTACACCTGCATTTCTATCAGAGGAGTATATATATCCTTAAGGACACAGGCATTAGAATATAGCTACTTGCATAGGTAGCTCACCCTCTCAATCATGAACAACAACCACATAAAAATTATTAAGCACCTACAATATACCACGCATTGTGCTGGGCAGTGGGCACACATGCTGCCTGTCCTGGTAGAGCTTATAAACTGGAAGGGAAAGCAAAATGAGAAAACAGAGTAATTGTTACAGGGCACAGAGCTGAGACAGAAGAAACAGGATGCTTTGGGAGTACATGGGAGGGACATCAAGCTTAGACTGTGGTGGTCAGAAAAGGCTTCTTTGAGGAAGGTTTTACATTTAATGTGGATTTACAAGTCCACATTAACCTATCCTGGAAAGAACAAGGGAATAGGTGAAAATAAATCATCTGAAAGATAAATAAGAAGGACAATCCCAGTGTGGAATTCGCAGGCATGTTTGTAGTATGAGCAGGACTTGAGAACATTTGGTTTTGTGGCTTGGGGAGGAATTCATAAGGCATCTCACATTCAAGTTCAAAGGGATCCATGAGGAAACCATGAAGGAATATGGAGATTGTGAGTCCTGTGTGTGACCTTCTATGGATACCAGATCCAAAGGGGTCTGTGGGTTTTCTGCACCAAAGACCATCTAATGACTTATAGCCTGAAATAATACTTGTATTAATGCTCAACATTATGAATAGCTGAGATATACTGAGTGTTATGTGCCAAGCACTAAGTATTTTACATATATTATCTATGTTAGCCCTAAGAGCACTGGGCATAGGTCCTATTACTATCCCTATTTTACAGAGAAGATGCAGGGAGGTTACACCGGCAAAGTTAGGCTTCCACTCCAAATCTGTTCAAAAGCCTGTGCTTTTAAACACTCTATTGTATTTCCAGGCAATGGTATCATGTTGTTGTGTTGTTATTGAGTTGCCATTTTATCTCCCCATTATTCATTTTGGAATGCTTATAAAGTTTTTATAGTCAAAAACACTGATTAAAAACACATTGGTATTTCCTCATATCTTTTGCATATTACCTCTTGGGAAAGTAGCTAATACTGCAGAGTAAAGAAGAAAAAAAAAAAAAAACCTCTCTTGTCTGAGTTAGAAGGGATACATACTGTGGCCTTAGTTATTAATTAAATGTTTTAAAACATTATTTATCAGTGTGCTTTTTCACTGTCAGAATGCCTTAAGGCTCGGCACAGCAGGTCCTCCACAGCTTTCAGGGAAGAGCTGCCAAGAGTCCTTGCCCAGTGTTCACGGCTATATTTGTTCATTCTATTACAATATATACTTTGCTTCTCCTAGTGATTTTACTTTAATCTATGTAGCAAATCATGCAAAAACATTAAGATATTTCAGTGGAGTAGATAACAAAGACATTGAGATTATGTAAATTGGACATTTTCTCTTCTTCTTCAAGATAACAAAATATTTATATGCCTGTTCATTAAAAATTGTCCAGAGGAAATTTTCAAGAATACCATTTCCTAACCTCTGCATTTCTTAGTGATTCAAGGTGACAATTATGACATATGCAGTAAAAAAATGATGTGAATAAATATTAGCATAGGGGCATAATCTCTCAACTCTTCCACAGAGTCTGTATGTATTCCAACGACTATTTTTGAAATAGTGGTTGCCTTTCAAAGTGTCATTACTTTTATTCAATGCATTCCTTTGTATAGTTAGTATAGTAGCAATGAAATAAAACACTGAGTTGGCCAGCTTGTAAAACTGTCAACTATTATATTATTAATGGAGTTTAACAGATGAGTGCACAACTAGGCCCTATCATCTATGTGACCATGTCAGCAAAGAGAAGACAATCTGGTTTCTGCTCTTACGTCAATCCAACTAATAAGGAATTGAAGCACCTGAATTAAACAATTTGCAACCTGTCAAAACCTAGCAAGATCAAGCATTTAAACAAAACTGTAAGTTCTGAGGGGAAATTTTTTATTATTATAGTATTTTTAATAACTGAAAATTGAAAACAAAGTAAAACAAGCCTCTTTCTTAATAGGGGATTATGGATTAGGAGCATTTCACTAATGGGGACTTCCACTTAAGGTACACTATTGAAGAATAAGTTTCCTGTAGGCATATGACTTATGGGCACAGTCTAATTTTCTTATATTTACATTTTGAAATGAGAGTTCTGTATAAGCATTGCATACTGAAAGATCTAAGGAATAATCTACCAAACAAAAGCCCCACATGAATGATGCAAGTAATTAAATGAACTGAAGAATTTTACTGTAAATATGAGGATGCTGTATATTACAGTTGGGGAAAGTCAAGACTCTTAACCTTTCTATTTAAGGATGTTTCCTATGTAAATTTTCACCTAAGCTACCAAGAAAGCTGGGCATCAGAGAAGGGGCAGAAAAACTAGGGAGACTCAGAAGAGGGAGGATTCACTGGAGTCTTTTCTCTTGAGTAGTGTGGCTGGTGTCTACATTTGCTTCATATCCTATCTGCCTCCTTTCCGAAGCTCAAGTTCACAAAGTGGGCATGGGATTACCAGAATATTTGAGCTATTGAACATGAAAATGAGGTTCAGGAAACAGGTGATTCCAAGTGTCCTACCAGTGATAGGATGGAAACATTCCTCTCTACAGGTAATAATACCATCGCTAATTAAATATTTCCCAGCTTGCTTTCATATATATAATGCAACATTTAATATGTCCAACATAGCCAAAATAGATATCATTAAGTACTTACCATATGACTAAGAAGACTAGCAATTGCAACTTTATGAAAGGATTCTTCATGTACTTATATGAAAAGAATGCCTACTTTGTTTCCTCTGAGCCTAGCCAATCTAAATTTAACTTATTTCTTCACTAACAATATGTTCTTATTAGAGGAAAATTCTATTTCCAATAGACCTCTCTAGTGGAAAATATGAATTCACAATGTGAAAGTCCACAGTTAACATATATAGTAAGTGTACCTTTCTTAAGGAAGTTTCCCACACAACTTGGTCTCTGTCAACAGGCCACAAAAAATAACATAGTGTTAATTAAGTTTAAAAATGTTCTTTCCATTTTAAGACTAATTAGCATATAGCACTTTCATCAGGTTTATTGAAAATTTATACCAGAGAATTAGCTTCATGGAACATTACTTCATGGCATAGAAAACCCCTCCTCCCATACTTCTCCAAATGCAATGCATGGATTTAATTAGTTGTTATCTAATAGAATAAACAGAATGCTTTAATTCCTGCCACTTACTTCCACCTTCTATGTTAAAGATTTTAGTTCTATTTTGTTAAAAAGAATTCCCCTCAAATTAGTCTTCATGCCATAGGGGTTTATGAGGATGACTTCAACTGCTGTGTTCTGAATTGACAGCAATATTTCTGGGGAGAAGCAGTCAGGGTTGCAATAGGAAGCTACTGCAAAATTACAGGTCAGAGATAGTGGTGGCATGGGCCAGGATAAAAACAATAGAGGTGGCTAAATGCATTTGGATTCAGGATATATTTACTAGGTAGGCCTAATCGGTTTCACTAATTGGATACACAGTATGTGAGAAAGAAAGAAGTCAAGCATGAGCCTAAGGATTTTTGGCCTGAGTAACAGGAAGGATGGTATTAGTGAATTGGGAAAGACTGAAGAGAATAGTAGTGGGAGTTGGGAAGGTGAAGTACAGTGACTGGGAATATGCTAATTGTATTATACCTCTGTTCAGTATCTAGTAGACATGCTAAAACTTTAATCTTGGGAGTTGCCAATAGGTAGGTGGAATTTTAAATCATGAGTCTAAGTGACATTAAGGGTGAAGCAGTAATCAGCTTCAGTGAATCGAGAGACTGACCAGCAATAACTGGAATCAGCAGTTATAAAACTCTGAGTTCTGCTAAAAAGAGAGCATTAAAAGGGGAAATTTGAAGGTTAGGAGAAGTCGGAGAATTCTTTTTTGTTTGGTTGGTTTTGCTTTTTGTCTGTTTGTTTGTTTTTAGACGGAGTCTTGCTCTGTCATCCAGGCTGGAGTGCAGTGGTGCAATCTCAGCTCACTGCAACCTCCGTCTCCCATGTTCAAGCAATTCTGCTGCCTCAGCCTCCCAAGTACCTGGGACTACAGGCACGTGCCACCAAGCCTGGCTAATTTTTGTATTTTTAGTAGAGATGCGGTTTCACCATGTTGACTAGGCTGGTCATGAACTCCTGACCTCAAGTGATCCATCTGCCTCGGCCTCCCAAACTGCTGAAATTACAGGCATGAGCCATTGTGCCCAGCCGAGAATTTTTTTAATTGATTGAGATATATGAGTGTATCTGATGCTAATGAGCATGATTCAGTAGATAGGAAAACCTGATGAGTGAGAGAAGACAACTGAGTCAATGAAAGGAAATGGGACAGGTGCACATGGGCAGGAAGGAGTGGGGGCAGTGGGGCTTTTCCCTATGTAGCATCATGTTTAGTGCATCTTCAGCAAGAGGAGAAAAGAAAGAATATGTATGTACACATGCTGCTAATTGGGTAAACAGTCAAGAGAGCTTGTGTCCAATCTCTTCTAATTACTTCCCTTTTCCTATTAAATCATCAATTGAGACATAGGCAGAGGAAGAAGTTTGAGGGTGGTTGAGAAGGTATGAAAATTTCCTCCAGTGGATAGAAAAGCAAATAATTGGGGGAAGGTTATAGAATTTGATGGAAACCAATTGGACCCCATTTGAGACTAGTTTTCATGAATCTGATGCGAGACAAGTTAGCATGGCAGGATGTCTTCGTCTATGTGCAACAAGCTCCACACCTGCAGAAGCTGACCAAGGAAGGAGTGGATTAGGCCATGACGGGGCTATTGCCAAGTGTGTACAAATAAAGCAAGAAGATCGTGAAAGGTAAGGATTATGGGTAAAGTATTGAGTCTACTGTTCCATTAGGAAATTTAGAATATGTAAAAGGTAACTTGAGAACATGACGGGGCTGAGAGATAGTGCAACTATGGTAAGATCAATGGATTATGGGTTCTGGCCAGGTTGAGGGATTATTGAAGTTGAGATACCAGAGGGAAAACAGAAGGTTGCAGACAGAGAGTTAGATCATTTAAAAGTGAGATGATGGAAGGTTTACAACTGTTATAATGATGAGACAAGGGAAAAAGTGAGAGAATTTCTGAGGTAACGTGGTACACAACTCCCTTGAAGAAGAGGTTACTAAAGAAGAGAGATGCCAAGGTATTCAAATCATCAGGAACTAAGGGCACAGCAGTGTTGGAAAGGCTGAAAGAGAGGCAGTGTTCTAGGAATAAAAAGCTTCAGGGAGTAACAGGCAACAGCTATTGAGCGCTTACAATGAGCCAGACACTAATCTATGCAAATAATGACTCTTTTAAACCTCACACAACTCTATATGGTATTCTTATTATTATCATTATTTTTCAGTCAAAGAAATTGGGGTGCAAGCAACTTCAATACTTTACTGAAAGTCACACAGCTAACAGGTTGAACTCGTATTTGATCCCAAGCTGTCTGTGTCCCTAATTATATTTTTAAACCACTCTGCTATGTTTCACGGAACAAGTGAGGAATGATTCATGTGTTGTGTTAGACTGCAGAAGGGGTTATAGCAGTTGGGTTATTTGATGGCATGAGACATACATCTGGGAAGACTGGTTTGTGTCAGTGAGGAGCAAGGAGCCCCTGCAGCATGGGAAATATAATAAACTGGTATCTGACTCCTTCCTGGAAAATTCAAAAGTGAATATATGAGGAGCTATCTGCTCTGAAAGAAGTAGTAAAAAAAGAGGTGACTAAATCGCTATGAATGTTCTCCTAGAATTTTTCAGTATAATGATGCCTAAATGTTCCTCATTTATCAGATTTTGTCCACATACTCTAAGAGTTGATGTAAGGTTCACATATATCATGCTCCATAGGACCATCCAAAAGGACTCTAGAAGTAGTTAATGAAGAGGCAGAGAGAGCATCCCTCATCAGTAAGATTGCAGGTGACTGGGGGTGTAGGTAGGGTTGCTGATTAATCATAAAAGTACTCCAGAAAGGAAAGCATGAGTTCTAAATATCAGATAGGCATAGAGGGAATTGAGGTACCAGGCAAGTCAGAGCCTTCCTGCCCCAGTTCCCCTTAGCTTTCATTTGTCCCTCCATCTCCCTTACCAGGAAACAGAAACCACACAGTAGGAGGTGGAAAGAAGCCAACCACAATCCCTGCCCAGATGTAGGCTTTGCACCTGCAACAGGCTTGAGCTTTGAATGAAAACTAAGTGTCGATTATTCTATGTGAATGCACATTCTAACTTTGGAAATAATTCTAAATGAATAAAATTCATCTAAAATTAATCAGAAAAGACAGAATGGTTCACATTTTCAATGAACGTGAGGGAAGAACTTCCCTTCCTGAAATAAATAATGAAGGGACATGAGAGAAAAAAGGTGCTACATAATTCCAACTCTGAGTCCTGCCTCTTCTCCATGCTCGTTATGCTAGTCTTTGTTTCCACTCTTATTTCCTTACCATCCATCCTCATCCAGTCATCAGAGGGAAGTTTAAAACAGAAAACATATAACAAAGCTAAGTTCAGCACTGGTATTTTATTGTACTTAGAAAAAAGTTCAAACTCTTTTCTGTAGCCTACAAGGCCCGTATTATTTAATTCATACCTACTACCTCTCAGACCTCATCTGTCACTCTTCTCCCTTCTTTAGAACTTGCTAAGTTCTTTCTCCTCTTAGGCCTTTGCACTTAACTGTTTCCATCTTCCTGGAATGTTTTCTCCCAAGATCTCTATGACATGGAGGTGGTCCTCCATGCCACTTGTTTCTGTTCGAATGACAACTTCTAAGAGTGCTTCTTTGACCTCTTGGTCTAAAGAAGCCATCACTGCTAGTTATTCTCTCTCAGATCTCCCTGCCCATTTCCTTCATAATATATGCACTATTTGAAATTATCTTACGTATTTGTTTTCTTTTTGCTTGTTTGTATTCCCCCCTCCAACTGGAATGCAAATATCTATAAAATCAGAGGCATTTTAAGCTTATTTACTATTACATCCCCAGTTTGAGAGTTTTGCTTAGTATGTAGTAGTTGCTCAATAAACAGTATGCAAAAAATCCATAGATTTAAATTTCAAAGGTTATGTTGTATATAATAATTTAATAATATTTGTGAAGAAAATAATCTTTATTGGCACAGAAAACTTCGCAATGGAGCAATTTGGAAGACACGGGAGCTAGTCTTTCAGCAGAGAAGCATATTGAGGAAATCGATTGGAAATCATACTCCTGAGGAATGCTTTAACATGACAAGTTACATCAGTGTATCACTAATGTGGGTTCAGTCAGGGAAGCAAAATGATTATGAACTATGGGATGAGAGATTTGCTGTAGGAATTAGATCTTCCTAAATGAATGTCTGAAAGGAAAAATTGGGAAGTTAGAGGAGTCAGAAATCAGTCGGTCTGAGAAACCACTGATTTCATGTTCAGACACATACATGGAACTGAGTAATGGGAGGTGATGGAGAAGTCTCTGGAAGAAGTCTAGGGGTCTGCCTCCAAGTACCTGGTGACAGACATGAGGCCTTTATTGGTCAGCAAGATCAGCAGTTGGCAAGATTGCTGGACGTGGAGAAGAGGAGATTTTTAAAGAACAAGCTGTAACCCATCAGTTTATCCTCACTCAGTCTGCCACCACAGCCTCAGATCTCATCACAAGACTGTCATCACAACTTTCGGAGAGCAATGGATGCTGGTTTCCTTCTTCTAAACAAATCTCATGCAAGTGCCACTTTCAGCCAACTCTAGCCGAGTATTAAGGGAAGGGTATTCTGGAAAGTGTAGGTCCAGCTTAGCCAAGTGAATGACAGGCAGACCCCTCGCAGTTAGTTGGGACTCATTTTACTTGCAAGAAATAGAAATTCAATAAAGTAACACCAACTAAATAAATTTATTGTAAAGGATCTGTAGGTATCTCTTAAAACTCACATATAGGAAAGATTATTATGGAATTATAAAGCCCTCTATCCATCTCTAACCTTTGTTTCTACTCAGGTTATCTCCTGTTTTTCTGGGAAAAAACAAAAAATCAAAAAAAAAAAAAAAAAACTACCTTCTTCTTTTTCTTTCATTGAAGGTAAACTTGGCCTGATTAACTTAACATAGGTAAGCCACAGGAAAAGCAACTGAGTACTCACTATTTGCCTCTTTTTCTCTCAATTTCAAATTCTTGGGAAAAACCTTTGATTTACCCAGGTTACCTAGATGCCAACCGTTAATCCAGCCAACTCTGGCCATTGAGAGGAATCAGGGTATAAAATTGATGTCAGGGACCCATGACTAAGAGATAATACTCAGAAAATGAGCAAAAATGTTATAAGTATCCAAAAAGATGAGATAAGTACATGTTAATACATGAATACTGGTGTGAATATTGCATTCAGTATTAAATATAGTTCTATATCTAGTAAAATAATATGGTTATGAGCCTTTTTCTAGTTTTCAGCAAAGTAAATAAGAATTATAAGTTTACATTCTGTCATTCCCTACATAAATGGATAATGATAATAAATATTTTCAATTAAAAGAGAAAAAAACACAACTAGGCTTCAAATTAAGGTAAATACACCTGAGATCCCAAAATGGACTAGAGGAGTGAGCAGAGCTGAAGCTGCAAACCAGATGAGCTTCTGATTCAGAAATAGACTTGGGGCTGGAAGAGTCTGAGGAACAACAAATAGCAAAGTGTCTTATGTTACCAGGGAGACCAGGCTAACTGATTGAAACCAGTGGCTGGTATGATGAAGCTCCCTATTTTAAAAGAAATCTGAAAAAATGTCTGCTTCCTGGGTTAGTTATTCTATGAATGTTACCTAAGGAGGTGGGAGGACAAGACAGAAATATCTCCATGACAGGACCTAAAGAAATATACCAGCTGGCTTCAGGACTAATCACCATGGTGCAGCTGATACAAAGTCTCTTTCTGAAACAGCAGTCCTCTGGGAGGCAGTTCAAAGCAACAGGTAATGTGGGAACAGAGATTTAGATAAAGAAGTTGGTGGGAAGGGGTAAAGGGGAGAACAGTTCCTATTTAAATAAGCCTGAATCCCAAAATTACATGAAAAAAATGTAGTTCTTAGCTGAAAAAATTAATTCAAAATCTAATGCAGATAATATGAAATGAAAACAATAGAAAAGAGGTACAAAGTTTAATTAATAATAAAATAACTAAAGAAATAAAAATAATATTCAAGAAAAGAACAAGAAATACTGAAATTAAACCAGCAAACCGTAAAACAAAAATTGATACAAATATATATTAGTTTTATGGGTAACAGATTACCACAAACTTAGTGACTAAACACACCATACATTTATTATCTCAAAGTTGCTGTGGTCCAGGAGGCCAGTTGCAGTGTATCTGTCTCCTCTACTAAGGGTCTCCCACATTGTAATCAAAGTGTTAGCCAGAGGTGTGGTCTCATCGGAGGTTTGGGGGCCTCTTCACAGCACATATGGTTGTTGGCAAAATGTATTTCCTTGTTGCTATGGAAATCATGGCAACTTGTTTCTTCAAGGCCCAGAGAAAAGCAACCCCACTGCCCCCATCTATGACCTCTGGACCCTCTTTAAAACGGTTTGATTGGTTAGGACAGGGCCACCCAGGATAATCTCCCTTTAGACTACTCTAAAGTCAATAGAGTAATTTTGACTACATCTGCAAATTCTCTTCAGTTTTGCTGTACAGCAAAACATAATCATGGGAATAATATTCCATCACTTTTGTTGAACTGAATTGGTCAGAAGCAAGTTACAGGTCCCACCTACATTTGAAGGGAAAAGCGTATATACCAACATGGACATGGATCACAGAAATGACCTTAGAATTCTTACCATCACAATATAAAAATAAATAGGCAAATAGAAATTTTGGCTATAAAAAATATAGCCATTGTGGGAGAAAAAAATCTTAAAAGATAGAATAAAATCTAGCCTGGACACAGTAGCAGACAGATGAGAAGAGATTACGTGGATAATAGTACTGAAGTCTTCACCCATAATGCAGCATAGAGTCACAAAGCGATTTAAACGGGAACCAAAACAGTTAAGAGACATAGAAAATAGAGGAGTTCCAACATCAGAGTTCAGATTTTTTAAAGTGATGGAGACACAAAATTTAAAGATGAAATGAGTGAGAATTTTTCTAAGTAGAAAGGAGACACTACTTCTGAACTTCAAAGTGTTTTAGCAAGATAAATGAAAACAAACTTACACCTAATTGCATCATTGTGAAATGTAAAAGCATTAAGAATAAAGCAATAACCACAAAAGCTATCTCAGGGCAAAAGGATTATGAACAAAAGAATGAGGATTAATCTGACAGGGTATGTCCCATTAGAAGCAATATATAGAATAAAGTAATACTGAAATGCTGAAGAAAAACAACTGTCAACCTCAAATTTTAAATCCAGGTAATAAAGAGCTGTTTGGATATTCAAAGATGAGAGTTTAAGCTCCAGACTCACAGTGAAAGGCTGCTGGAGTGACATTTACCAAACATTTTTAAATCATGGCATACTTAGAAAATCATAATGGGAGTGAATAAGCAAAGCTATGCTCAGCTGGAAGCGCTTGGTCACCTAAAAATCACTGGTTCACCTTTAGGCCTGAGGAGATCAATATTTAACCATTCAGTGTGCTGAGAAACAACAATTTGGAACTATTGAAGGTTATATATAATAAAAGAAAATTGTGCCCTGAAGAAAAGATAAGTAAAAACAACAGTGAACAGATAGGTTAATAAATGTTTGCTTCAAATTGTATTTAACTATTGATTTTTAAATGAAATAGTTTATTAAGTATTTTTAATAATAAAACTATTGTTCTAAACAGCAATAGCAATGTGAATGTATACATGTATGCACATGGAATTGGGTGAGACGTTCAAAGGAGAGTTAAACTTGACTAAGATCTTTGTGGTGTGTTTGTGATTAAGAGAAAAACACTAAATTAATGTAGGCCTTGTTAGAAAAATATTTAATTACTCCTGTAAAAACAATTAAGGGAGACCTTGCCCCAAATAGCAGTTGAACACAGATCCTGTAAACCTGCATAGGAAATAAAAAAGAATTTTTTTCTAAAGAAGAAAGAAAAGACAGGAAAACGAATACTTAGAAAAAATTACAAAATAAAGTGGTAGCAATGAGTCTAAATATGTTAATATTTACGATAAAATATAAGTGCATCTTTTAAAAACGAAAGTCTGAAATATTGGCAAGACACCAAAATTGAGCTAAAAACCATTTAAAAGCCTAAAAAGGAAGGGGTAGGTGGGGGAAATTACCAATATTACTATCAGACCAAAGAGAATTTAAAGTCAAAAACCATCATAGCAATAAAGAAGGAAGTAACACACAAGACTAAGGAATAAACACAAAAGATATTAATTTTCATGTTATTTTTTAAAGCCTAAAAATTCCTACCTCAATAATTGGTAGAATTTCAAGAAGAAACTGACAAGACCACTTATAATGATAGACTTTAATGTACTAATATCATAACCTGATAACTCAAACCCCTATGTAAAAAATGAAAGCATCACAACAATAAGACATATCTACATCATATATCACCTGACATGAAGCACAGAGACAACCAAAGATCAAGGTCATTTCTGTGGTATTCTGGCCCAAAATACATAACCCGAGCTTAATCACAGAAACATCAGACAAACCTGAAACAAAGATCAGTCTACGAAATAACTGGCCAGGATTCTTTAAAAGTAACAAACTGTAGACTGGGAGATAATATTTACAAACCATATATCCAATGAGCAGCTTATATATGGCATATATAAAGAACTTTTTTTATGCTTTGGTGACAATAGGGAGTGAAAAGATAATTTTATTACCGAGAGTAGAGAACTCCCCCCATATAACCACAATTAACACTAACATAACAGTTAACACTATTAACACAATTAACACTAACATAACACTAACATAACACTATTAAGCATTTGTAGGAATTATTAGGATGTCTTGATGCAGGTATGTGCCCAAGACAGAATGTGATGGCTAATGACAACTATTCCTCTTCCAGTTCCTACAAGGAGAGCTAGACTAAATATCAGGAATAACCCTATCCCTTGAAATTCAACAATAAGGAAATAACCCCCCAGAATAAGCAAAAGATTTGAATACATAGTTCCTCAAAGAACATATGTGATGGCAAACAAGCACATGAAAAGAAGTTTGAAATCACTTACCATGAGGAAAATGCAAATTAAGACCAGAATGAGGTGCAGATGAGACAATAGTTAGAATGGCTAAAAAATAATAAATAAAAGATAATATTGAGTACTGACAAGGATGCGGAGTAATTGGAATCCTTGCACATTGTAAAATGCTAACAGTCACTCTGGAAAACAGTTTGACAGATTCTTATAAGGTAAAATAAGCACTTACCTTTGTTATTTGCTTTGGAGAAATGAAAATGTATGCCCACACGAAAACCTGTTCAAGATTATTTATAGCAGCAAATTCACAATCACCAGAACTGAAAACAACCTAAATATCTTACAGTAGCTTACTAGATAAACAAACTGTGGTACATCCATACAATGGAATAGTATTCAGCAAGAAAAAGAATAAATTATTGATACATGAACCAACATGATTAAATCTTAATCGTGGAAGAAACCGGACTCAAAGATTACATATTGTATATTCAATTTCTATGACTTTCTGAAAAAGACAAAACCTAAAGGAGTAGAGAACAGATCAGTGGATGCTAGTGTTTGGGAGTTGATGGAGAGTTCACATAGGGACAACACAAAGGGATTCTTGGAGTGATGGAACTATTCTGTATTCTGATTGTGGCAGTGGTTACACAAGTCCATTCATCTGTCAAAGCTCACACAAAAGTTTAGTCAAAAATAAAAACAAAAAAAATTTTACTTCATGTAAATTAAAAAATACACTTTTCAAAAAATGCAGATGAAGCAAAGAACTACATCTGAAAATCAAAGCTAAACTTAGAAAAAGGAAGCATAAGAGAAAATATGACATTGTGGTTTTGATGACTCAACAGATCTTAAAGAAAATAATTATAAATTTAATTCTATCAAAATTTAAAACTTTCGTGCAAAAAAGGAAAAAGTGAAAGGCAAGCTACACATTAGGAGAATGTATTTTCAATACCTATAAACAAGTAAAAGGTTCACATCCAAAATATACAAAAACGTCTACAAATGGGTAAGAAAATGTCAAAGAACCCAACAGAAAAAAATAAATGAACAAAGAAAATGAGCAAGAGTTAATGTAAAATGTAAAAATAAGGGTCACAAACATGAAAATATGTGCTATCCTGCTGATCGTGACCAATAAAATTTAAGGCAAGATATATTTTGTACACCTTTATATCTGACATAAGACATCCAAAAATAAAAATTGTAGATCTACTAAATGTGCAAGCCAAGAATTCCAGTTTTGCATATAACACAAGAAAAGCTTTCTCACATATGTACAAATACACATGTATTCATACAATGAAATATTATAGTAGCTAAAACAAACTAGCATTTATTTTTATGTATATGTATCTGTATGTACAAATACAGATAAATTTAAAGGTCATTATACTAAGCAAAATAAGCAAGCACTTACATAAAGATCATATCACAGGTAGCAATTCTCTTGGAGAGAAATGGAAGGAGAAAAAGAACTGTTTGTGGATAAATACCTATGCAGATACAGTATAAAGCCATGAATGACAACCATAACACTGACATTTCAGAATAATTGTTACTCCGGAGTTAAAAGGATGGCACAAGGGACAGGGAGGAATAGACAGAGGATTTTAAATGTTTCTGTATAGCTTTTTATTTTTAAAAAATTTTCAAGTAAATTTGGCAAAATGCTAAGCTTTGTAAAAGTTGAATGGAAGCCAAGAGTTACATTATATTTTACAGTAAAAATTTTTCAAAAAAAATAAAATAATACACAGAGATGGATTTGTATGTCCCATCTCTAAAGCATGCTATTCTCCACATTTGAGGTAAAGGTAACATCTGGGCCAGAGATACATCCCAGACAGTTTATAAGACCATTATAAAGGAAGAAAGAAAATGTTTAATTTGTAATTATACTTATATTTCTAACCTTTACTAGATTTCCAAAATTTTATTTATGACAATGTTCACAACTGGTAATTGAACATACACCACATACGTGCAGGATATCAAAAGCTTTACAAATTGGTGGCTGGTCAAATATTTGGAGATTGCTGCATGAGGTTGAGATTCTTCAGCTTCAGATTACATATGTATCACCTGGGGGTGTGTTTAAAATGCAGGTTCTGGGGCCCCATATTAGATGTTTCAATTTAGTCAGTTTGGGGTTAGACCCCTAGTCTGCATTTTTAACAAGCACCTCAGATGATCCTGAGGCAGGTTTCAAGGGATCATATTTGGAAATCAACTGCTCTAGCACAGCACTCTCATAAGCAAGTATCACAAAGAGGAGGTGGCATCTTAATCTCTCTAAATTTCTGCAGTAGAGCAAGCTTTATGCTTTCTATATTATTTCAGTGACAGAATGTCACATTAGGCCACCTAGTTTCTATTTCCATTGACAGTGCAAGAAAAAAAAAAAACAGAATATGGCTTTTAAGATAATTTCCAGATAAAGAAGTTTTTTCTTCTTTTTTTATCTACAGAGAACAAAATTGAATGAGAACTTCCTACTCTGTGTATATTATTTTAAAATATGCCCCATGGTCAGAAGGCAACAATGACATTATCCTTACTCCTTCTGCATGTGGAGACCATTGTGAAATGTATCCCCTTATATCCTCACAATAGTTTCATGAGACACGCATTCTCACACCTTTTACAGGTGCAAAAACAGTAACAAGTAGAAAGAGACAGAGCAAGGACAGACCCTCAAGTGACCCAACCTCTAAAATTTTACACTGCAACATGCTCCTCAAGCATTTTTCACAGCTGTGCTTAAATATGAGCACTGCTATTATCCCCAGTGAAGTCCATGTGGCTTGAAAATTCCACAGAAACTTAAAATTCTTGCCGAAAGGGGTTGGATATACAGGGTTTCATTTTCCCATTAGTTACTTCTAAAACTCTTGGGCATATCTTGGTACAGCACCTTCTGAATCCCAAATCAAAATTACATTTATTGGGAATTAAGAGTCACAATTTGGAGAACAAAATCTTTTTGTGCATCATCAAGTCAGCCTGTCTTGAGTCAGCTGCTTTGCTGACCCTGGTATTCTTAGGATTCAGCCTTCTCTGTGGGGTTATCCAGTCCTGAACTTTTGAGTTTTCACTGCAGGGTCTCTAAAGAGAACTAGATCTATGCTTATGAGTCTCTAATATCACAATATGGGAATTCTGGGAAAATGAGATATGTTTATTACCAGGAAGTATGGAGTTCTTAATCAGCCAGGTTTTAAAGCATTTATAAATGTCTTGCTAGACAGAGTACTTTGCTCAATATTAAAGAGATCATGATGAACAATCCCTGATTTTAAAGAGCTTCTTCAATCTGTTGATCACATTCAGCCAGAATCCAGAATCCCTATATTCTTGACTTGCCACTACCTAATGGCTGCTCCTACCTGAGTGAGCAACTTGGAGAAGAAAGACAAAACAAATGCAACACAGATTATGATTGCTTTGTTACTTAAAAATATATATATAATATTAGCAAACTGCACTAACTTGGTATCTGGTTATCTGATATCTGGTTCAAAGTATGAGGAAAATTATGTTAAAATATTTGTATATATACACACATAGGAAGTTCTCCCTTTCTTGGTACAAAAGAAGTTGGAGAACCCCATCCAATAAAGCAAGTTTGAAGGAGTCACCCTAAATGCAAGAATTCTTTTGGAGAAAAATGGAGTGCCCAACTTAAATTTATCAGTGTAGGCTCTTCAAGCTACGGAATAAAGCTGTAGAATTTATGGGTAACATTGTTCTTAAACAAATGGAAAGCTATCTGCACAGAGACAGAATATGACTGCATAATTTCTTGGTCTTTGAGAGGAGAGAATCTTATCTCCACCATTAAGCATATATGTGTTTTTTTTTCAAATGTAACGTATATGATAAGACACACACTATTCTTTTTTTAAAGCTTAAGTTCTTCTGGGTCCCTTTTATTGGATTTCACGGTATTATCACAGGCTGTTTTGGATTTGATCATTGGGAGAGAAGTTTCTACTGGCAAAGAAATATAGAATTTTAGAGCGAGGTCATTATGCTTTGTTTAAACTTAGTTTTAGTTATGAGCTCTTTCTAGAGAAAAATGAATTTATTTGATCTAAAATATGCATCTTGTGTGCCAGAAACGAAAGTAAAGGCAGCAGGAAAAGTCAAAATGTGTTGTACCTGAGAGAAATCAGATCCATCCACTTAGTTTGATAATTATATGGATTCTAATACTCACAGTTTTTAACAGATTACTTATCTTGAAATAACATTGATTGCTCATTAAGAATAGGGCAGGGGATAAAGTACAGACCAAAACAGAAAGATAGTATGTACCATCTTTATGAAGATAACCTCAGTAATCCAGGGGGTTATTTATTGGGTATGGTGAAAAGTAGCCTATCTTGGAGATAGAAGTCAAGTTGCTTCCCTGACCCGTTCATTAATTTCTATGCATTATCAAGGGTGTCCATTTCCCCTAATGATTTGTATGCTTCTTTGCATGTAAAGACATCATACCCATTATATATGCACAATAACACTTACAAGAGCAATTTGTTCAAAACTTTATGACATATTGTTTGTTAAATAAAAAATATTTTAAATTTATTGAATATGAAAGAAAATGAGACCCAATTTTATGATATAATGAATGCAGTTGATCAATTATTATTGGTACTATCTAAATTTATGATATAAAAGAAGAAATTCAAGTAAAATGTCCAATACAGTTATTCCTGAAGATACTTGCAGTCATAATTTTGGTTTACTTTGGTAAGGCAAGCATGAATTTTACCTGCTGGCTTTATAACAATGTAAATCAATAGCAGTAAAAAACAATTCCATTTGAAAATTATAGTTTATCTGCTTTGGACTAGTAAAGATCTGAATATCCTGGCCGTCTTATTCAAAATAATGTTATTAAATACTATATAATGGATTACAATTTTATCTGTCAATGCATCTTTGAAAAGTAAAACGTTAAATTGTTGAATCACAAGTTGGAAATTTAAGTCTTGCTTCTGTTGACACCAAAAATCTGAAAGAATATCTTCTTATATACTGATGACCGCATCAGATTATATTAGGTGAAAAATGAATGATTAAGACTATTAGAAGTGAAAACTACCTATTTCTCAAATTATTATGGATGTAGACCATGTGGTATGGTGAAAAGCTTCAACAATCTTTTAGGTGTTTATGACAGAGAAAGTAGCTACCATTACTTGTAATCTCATCATGTGCTATACCTCGTTTTGAATGTTTTATATAAGTATCCATTATCTATTGAATCTTTGCATAATCCCCAGAGATGATAGTTATTATCCACCATTTTATAGATATGAAACTGAGGTTCAATGACATCACGTGAATAGCCGAAGGCCAACTAGTAGATTAGGGATTTGGTGATAAAGGTTGTGCTCTTAAGCTTCCCAGGCAAGGCATAGTTGATGGTGGATTTCTTCTGAAATAACTAGAAACAGCAGCAAAATATGAGTAATGGAAGAGGAAGAAGACTAAGCACATTAGATGATATAATGCATGGAAATACTAACAATGATTTTGGTTATAAATGCAGAAACCATACTGAGTATAATAAAAGCACAATATAACTCTGTATCCACTGAAAGTGCTTACACAATTCCTGTTTTAAATGGAGTACTAACCAAAGAAGGCATCAAGTAAAGGATATATTTTTTAACATGAAGTTAAAATCAAAGTAAACCTATTATTACTAATATCTGTCAGTCAGATTGGATTTTCTTTTAATGTTTAGTTTGGGGCTGATACATGAAGATAAATAGCATTTAAAATGTGTTCAGTGGTGTGGGTTCCTCACAGTGAAGGAAAGAAAACATAAGTAACATTTCCTAATTTGTATTCATTGAAAACATTCCTTTGTATTTACTCCTCCAGATAGCTAATGAATACTTACATGTTCTTACTATGTTTTTTTTATTTGATGTACTTTGCAGAAACCAACAACTGAAAAGAATATCCAAAAGAAGAAGAAATAAAGGAGGCATTAGTGTCTACAGTTTCCTGTGTTTTTAAACTTTAATGAATGTACGCCCTGTTGTTGTAATGTTTTCCATCATTTAAAAGAAAAATAAAATAAAAAGCACTTTTTTGTGACAACGGTTACAATGCAAGCAGTGTAAAACTTACAGAAGTTCTCATAGTATTTCTGATCACTCAAAGGTGATAAAAAAGATTTTTTAAAATTAAGTGTTAGTGGCCGGGCGCGGTGGCTCAAGCCTGTAATCCCAGCACTTTGGGAGGCCGAGACGGGCGGATCACGAGGTCAGGAGATCCAGACCATCCTTGCTAACACCGTGAAACCCCGTCTCTACTAAAAATACAAAAAACTAGCCGGGCGAGGTGGCGGGCGCCTGTAGTCCCAGCTACTCCGGAGGCTGAGGCAGGAGAATGGCGTGAACCCGGGAGGCGGAGCTTGCAGTGAGCTGAGATCCGGCCACTGCACTCCAGCCCGGGCTACAGAGCAAGACTCCGTCTCAAAAAAAAAAAAAAAAAAAATTAAGTGTTAGTATATTCTAGTTTTCAATTAACTTTTCACTGAGGTACTAGGGAGACAGCTAATCAGAAGCTGAGTTGGGTAATTTGACAGAAAACTATGCACAAAGATTATTCACCTTCTAATATCACTAATATTTTTTCTTATATTTCCTTGGGTTTCTGTTTTCTGTTTCCAGTCTAACATTCTTTTTACAAAAAATCTGTATTAAGTTATTTTCTCGTTGTTATAGTACCTGCATTACATTTCCTCTATCTGTGACTTATGATGCTATGACAACACTAAGAGAGCGAAAGTAGTTTATCAAACCTAAAAGTTAGCCTGTTTCACAATGGTGAGACCATTATATATTTTATTGGAGGTCTGCATTTTATTAGCCTTTAGCCATTAAAGTATACACATTTAAAATGCACTTTTGATATTTTCCCACCCATGTGAGTGGTCAGGCTTTCCACCTGAGATCACTTTTCAAACCACACAGGTGGAACCCCTGTGTAGAAAATGGGCTTGCTGAGATGAACAGGCAGAATATACTACAGAACTACTGAAGTGACTGGAATTTTCAGGATGGGGGCTATTAGAGAGGCAAGAAGCTGTGTAAAAGGAGAGGTTGACAAGTCTCACTGAAGGTTTTCCATGAGACACTAATTTAGGACTGAGTGGGTCCTTTACCTGAGAACTAAGACAAGAAAATATAAGAACTTCCAGGGTTTCTATCACTTTGGGTTTTACATTAAAGTCTTTAATCCATCCTGAATTAATTTTTGTATATGGTGTAAGGAAGAGGGTCTAGTTTCAATTGTCTGTATAAGGTTAGCAAGTTATCCCAGCACCATTTATTGAATAGGGAGTCCTTTCCTTATTGCTTGTTTTTGTCAGCTTTGTCAAAGTTCAGAGAGTTGTAGGTGGCAGCCTCATTTCTAGCTTCTCTATTCTGTTCCATCAGTCTATGTGTCTGTTTCTGTACCAGTGTCATGCTGTTTTGGTTACTGTAGCCCTGTAGTATAGTTCAAAGTTGGGTAACGCCTATAGCTTT
This sequence comes from Macaca thibetana thibetana, assembly GCF_024542745.1. NCBI lineage: Eukaryota > Metazoa > Chordata > Mammalia > Primates > Cercopithecidae > Macaca > Macaca thibetana. The sequence goes on along the minus strand of NC_065578.1, from coordinate 97,586,697 downwards.
GTTCTTTTTGCTTAGGATTGCCTTGCCATTCAGGCTCTTTCTTGGTTCCATAAGAATTTTAAAATAGTTTTTTTTCTAGTTTTATGAAAAATGTCATTGTCATTGGTAATTTCATAGTAATAGCTTTGAATCTATAAATTGCTTTAGGCACTATGGCCATATTAATTCATTCTTTCTATCCAGGACCATGGAATGTTTTTCCATTTGTGTCATCTCTGATTTCTTTGAGCAGTGTTTTGTAGTTTTCCTTGTAGAGACCTTTTACCTCCCTGGTTAGCTGTATTCCTATGTTTGTGTGTGTGTGTGTGTGTGTGTGCGCGCACGTGTGTGTGCATTGTGAATAGGACTGCATTCCTTATTTGGCTCTAGGCTTGACTGTTGTTGGTGTATAGGAATGCTAGCGATTTTTGCAAATTGATTTTGTATTCTAAGACTTTGCTAAAGTTGTTTGTCAGCCTAAGGAGCTTCTGGGACAAAACTATGGAGTTTTCTAGACATAGGATCATGTCACCTACTAACGGGTATAATTTGACTTCCTTGCTTCATATTTGGATGCCATTTATTTCTTTCTCTTGACTGATTGCTCTGGCCAGAACTTCCAATGCTATGTTGAATGCGAATGGTGAGAAAGGGTATCTTCGTCTTGTGCCGGTTTTCAAAGGGAATGCTTCCAGCTTTTGCCCATTCAGTATGATGTTGGCTGTGGGTTTGTTATAGATGACTCTTATTATTTCGAGGTATGTTCCTTCATTACCTAGTTTATTGACAGTTCTTAAAATGAAGTGATGTTGAATTTTATAGAAAGTATTTTCTGCATCTATTGAGATAATCATGTGGTTTTTGTCTTTAGTTCTATTTATGTGATAAATCACATCTATTGATTTCTGTATGTTGAAGCAACCTTGCATCCCAGGGATAAAGCCTACTTGATCATGATGGATAAGCTTTCTAATGTGCTTCTGGGTTTGGTTTGCTAGTATTTTGTTGAAGATTTCTGCATTGATGTTCATCAAGGATACTGGCCTGAAGTTTTCTTTTTTTGTTGTGTCTCTGTCAGGTTTTGGTATCAGGAGGATGCTGGCCTCATAGAATGAGTCAGAGAGGAGTCCCTCCTCCTCAATTTTTTGAAATAGTTTCAGCAGGAATGGTACCAGTTCTTCTTTGTACATCTAGTGGAATTCAGCTGTGAATCCGTCTGGTCCTGGGATTTTTTTTTTTTTTTTTTTTTTTTTGGTTGGTAGGCTATTTATTACTCACTCAATTTCAGAGCTCATTATTGGTCTGCTAAGGGATTCAGTTTCTTCCTTCAGTCTTGGGAGGGTGTATGTATGCAAGAATTTATCCATTTCTTCTAAATTTTCTAGTTTATGTGCATACAGGTGTTCATAACATTCTCTGATGGTTATTTGCATTTCTGTGGTGTTAGTGGTAATATCCCCCTTGTCATTTCTAATTGCATTTATTTGGATTATCTCTCTTTTATTTTTTATTCGTAAAACCCAAAACTATAAAAACCCTGGAAGACAACTTAGGCAATACCATTCTGGACATAGGAACAGGCAAATATTTCATGAAGACAATGCCAAAAGCAATTACAACAAAAGTGAAAATTGACAAATGGAATCTGGTTAAACTAAAGAGCTTCTGCACAGCAAAAGAAACTATCAACAGAGTGAACAGACAACCAATAAAATGGGAGAAAATTTTTGCAAACTATACATCTGACAAAAGTCTAATATCCAATATCTATAAAGAACTTATTTTTACAAGAAGAAAACAAACAACACTATTAAAAAGTGGGTAAAAGACATGAACAAACACTTTACAAAAAAAGACATTCATGTGTCCAACAAGCGTACAAATAAAAGCTGAACATCACCAATCATTAAAGAAATGCAAATCAAAACAACAATAGAATACTGTCTTACACCAGTCAGAAAGGCTGTTGTTAAAAAGTCAAAAAATAACAGATGCTTGTGAGATTGCAGAGAAAAAGGAACACTTATACAATGTTGGTGGCAATGTAAATTAGCTCAATCACTGGAAGACAGTGCAGTGATTTCTCAAAGACCTAAAAACAGAAATACTATTATACCCAAAGGAATATAAATTGTTCTACCATAAAGACACATGCACAGGTGTGTTCACTGCAGCTCTATTCTTGAGCATGCCATTCACAACAACAAAGACATGGAATCAACCTAAATTCTCATCAGTGGTAGACTGGATAAAAAAATTTTGGGGGTACATATACACCATGGAATATTATGCAGCCATAAAAAGAATGAGATCATGTCCTTTGCAGGAATATAGATAGATCTAGAGGCCATTATTCTTAGCAAACCAATGCAGGAACAGAAACCAAATACCACATGTTCTCACTTATTAGTGGGAGCTAAATGATGAGAACACATGGATACATAGAGAAGAACAACACACAGTAGGGCTTATTGGAAGGTGGAGGGTATGAGGAGGGACAGGATCAGGAAAAACAACTCATGGGTACTAGGTTTAATACCTGGCTGATGGAATAATCTGGACAACAAACTCCCATGACACAAGTTTACCTATATAGCAAACTTGCACATGTACCCCTGAACATAAAAGTTAATAAAAATACAAGATGTAACAGAGTGGTCACTATAAAACCAAGACCTAAATGAAGGCTACGAAAAAATACAACTTAGTCCCAACCAGAGTGAAGAAGTCTCACTGAGCACCTGAGGCAATAAGTTGAGACATAATAAGAAGAGGCTCTAGGATCAAAACTACAGAGTGAGGCCTATGCCCAAAAACTGAGATAAAAACAGAACCATCCTAACAAAGCATAAAACTAAGCCTGACAAGATTAGGAGTACCTAACACTAATTTAACAGCGTGCCAGGACAAAATAAAACACAATTTAAAAAAATAACATAATTCAGCCTTCTTCCATTGTATGTTCGCAATGACCAGTATACATTTAAAACTTAGTAGACATGTGAAAAAGCAAGAAAATATTCCCAATATCAAAGAGGAAAACAGAGTCAAAACAGACAAACACAAAAGATGACCCAGATGTTGAAGTTATTAAACAAGGGACTTTAAACTAGTTTTACAAATATGTCCACAGTCTGTAAAAACACTCTGGAATATAAGCAGAGAAATAAAAGGAATCAATTATAAATGGCAAGTACAATACCTGAACTGAAAAAAGAAATCACTTGACAGCTGATTGCAACCCAATCTGAAAATCATGGTGGGGAAAGATGAAAAGCAAAATAAATAGAGCTTCAGTAACCTGTGAGAAAACACTAACAGTATAAATATGTATAATTGGAGTTCAAAAATAAGAGAAAACAAAAGAGATAATGGGGCAGAAGAAGATTTTTTGAAAAACAATTGCCCCAAATTTCCCAAATATGATGAAAAATACCAACCTATAAATCCAAGAAACTCAGTAGGCCCAAAGATACAGACATTCAAAGAAAACCACATCTCAATCCATTGTTGTCAACTGATGAAAACCAAAGATGAAGAGAAAATTATAAAAGCAGCCAGAGAAGACGAATATTACATACAAAAAGAATAAGTCTAACAGGTAACTTCTCATCTGAAATAATGAAGCCCAAAAGATAATAAGGTGATAACTTTACACTAGTGCAAGCAAACTAAATTACTATGTGCAGTGAAAATATTAATATTTTTCAAGTAGGTAGGTGGAATAAAGACATTTGCAGGTAAACAAAAGCTGAAATAATTTGTCTCTTCTGTGCTACAAGTAATGCTAAAGAAAGTTCTTCAGCACTGGACAGAAATGATACAATATGGAAACCTGTATCTATAATAAAAAATGAATGACAAATGATAAACATGTAGGTAAATATTAAAACCTTTTCTATTTATTCTATTAACTTTTGAAAAAGACAAACTACTTCCCAAAGCAAAAGCAATAAAATTTTATTGTGGAGTTTATAAGGTACACATATATATGTGAAATAGTGACTGTAATACAGTGGATGAGGGTAAATGGAATATATTATTGTAAGGTGATGTAGTTTGGATGTTTGTCCCCACGCAAATCTCATGTTGAAATGTAATCTCCAATGTTGGAGGTGGGGTGTGGTGGGAGGTGTTTTGGTTATGGGGGTGGATCCCTCATGACTTGATGTTGTCTTGCAATACTGAATGAGTTCTCATGAGATCTGGTTGTTTAAAAGTGTGTGGCACCTCTCACTCCTTCTCTCTCTTGCTTTTGCTCCTGTTTCTGCCATTTGACATGCCTACTCCTCCTTCACCTTCTGCTATGATTGGAAGCTTCCTGAGGCCCTCACCCAGAAGCATATTCTGGCACCATGCTTCCTGTATAGCATGCAGAACTGTGAGCCAATTAGACCTCTTTTATTATACATTTTCCCACCACAGATATTTCTTTACAGCAACACAAGAGTGGCTTAACACATAACTAATTTATATTTTACAGTAATTCATATAATATTAATTCTAACCACACTGTAGTTAGAGATGTGTATTGCAATTCTTAGAGCAACCCTTGGCTGAAAGGTCAAAAGGAAATAAAATAGAATGCAAAACATTTGAATACAAAAGAGGAAAAAATACGGGGGCAAAGACCAAATAAAGATGACAGACTCAACCCCATTACATCAATAATTACATTAAATGTAAATGAACTAAACACTTCAACTAAAATCAGAGATTTTTTCAGACCGGATTTTAAAAAGCAAGTACATGTTTTCTACAAGAGATATTCTCTAAATCAATATTTCTCACATACTCCTGTATGTGTAGTACTCTGTAATGCATTTATATCTCAAAAACAGTGTAATAATCTTATCACTTGAAGAAGTTTAAATCCAGTTAGGAGTTGGATAAGAGGAAAATACTGTACAGAAACACATACAGCAGTTAAACTAATCAGATTTTTCTTGAATACAAGACACTGAACAGGTTTTGCTGTTTACACTAATTCTTTTTTTTCTCTGATAGTGGAAATAGCATCCTATTTGTATTGATCCATTTGTAGTAAAATTTATTGATCTTCTTATATTTTTGCTTTGTCTTCTTAGACTACTTCATTTTAGTTAAAATTACCTTCATTTAACTTTCTTATTAACTTCCTATTTTAAATGTTCTATTATATTTACAAGGTGCCAGTTAGGTGTCTTTTAGGCATAATCTGCTCTTCTGTCATTACAATTCTATAACAATATATAACATAGAGGATATGTTCCAGTGCCTTTCTTATTTGTACTTAAATTGCATTAACTCAGAGTTGAACACTAACAATTTTTTAAATGTACTTTATTTTTTAGAAGTTTAACATTTACCAAAAAGTTGATGAGATAGTGCAGAGAGTTCTCATATGCTTTTTTAAAATGTTAATAGCTTTGGTGGTACAAGTAATTTTTCATTACATGCTTGAATTATATAGTGATGAATTCTGAGATTTTAGTGCACTTGATACCCGAGTATTGCACATTGTACCTAATGTGTAGTTTTTTTTTATCACTGGACCTCTCCCACCTTTCCCCTTCTGAGTCTCTAAGGTCCATTATATGACTCTGCATGCCTTTGTGTACTCATAACTTAGCTCCCACTTATAAGTGAGAACATACAGTTTCTGGTTTTCAATTCCTGTGTTGCTTCACTTAGACTAATGGCCTCCCACCATATCCAAGTTGCTGAAAAATGCATTATTTCATTCCTTTTAATGGCTGAGTAGTATCCCACATGTATGTATACCACATTTGCTTCATTCACTCATTAGTCGATGGACTCTTAGGTTAGTTCCACATTTTTGCAACTGTGAATTGTGCTGCTATACACATAGGTGCCTGCACTAACTTTTGCCTGTTATTAACTTCTTATAAGAGTTTTGTTCATTTGTTACAGTTAGTGAACCAATATTGATATATTATTATTAAAGTCCATAGTTTGTTCATATTTCCCTACATTTCCCCGAATCTCCTTTTTTCTGTTTTAGGATCTCATCCAGCATACGATTTTACATTTACTTGTCATATCTATAAGCTCCTCTTGGTGTGACAGTTTCTCAAGTTTCCCTTGTTTTTAATGACCTTGACAAGTTTTGAGGAATATTGGTCAGGTATTTCATAAAATGCTCCTCAAATGAAATTTGTCTGACATTTATCTCAAAATTAGACTTGGGTTACGAGTTTGAAGTAGGAAGATCACAAAAGTAAAGTTACCATTTTCATCATCTTACATCAAGAATACATATTATCAATGTGCTTTATCACTGTTGATGCTAACCTTGATCACCTGGCTGAGGTAGTGTCTATCATGTTTCTCCAAGGCTAAGTTACTCCCATACTGTACTGTTTGGAAGGCAGTCACAGTGCACAGCCCACACTTAGGAGTATGAAGTTGTGGTTCCCCTTTGTATCAGTTAGGATTCTCCAGAGAAACAGAACCAACATGTATGTGTATGCACTTATATTTATACATGAATATTTATAATTTATATGTTTTCACATATATTTAAAGAATACATGTTTATACACATACATACATATATACACAACTCCTTAAAATAAATATGCATGAAAATACAAATTATAATATACACAGTTGACTTTAGAACAATATGGGTTTGAACTGATCAAATCCACTTACACACAGATTTTTTTCAACCAAATGCAGACTGAAAATACAGTTTTCCAGGGATGTGAAACCCAAGTAGATGGAGGGCCAAGTTTTCACATATTTGTTTCTACAGAGTTGACTACAGTACTTGAGTATGTGCAGATTTTGCCATATGTGAGGGGTCCTGGAACCTATACCCCAAGTATTGGAACAAATGCCCCAAGGGACAACTGGAGCAGGAGTGAGTGAGAGAGATGACAAGAGAGGGGGGAGGGTTGAATGATTCATTTTAGGGAATTGTCTCACAAAGTTATGGTGGCTCACAAGTCTAAAACCACAAAGCAGACCAGCAGGATGGAAACTCACAGAGGATTTCTACATTACAGTCTTGAGGCAGAATTCCTTCATCTTTGCGAAACCTCAGTTTTTGCTGTTAAGGCCTCCAACTGACTGGAGGGAGCCCACCCACATTACTGGGGGTGATATCGCTTACATTAAGCCAATTGTTAATCATAACTACAAAACACCTTTACAGTCACATGGGGACTGTCATTTGATGAAACTACTGGGCAACATATCCTAGTCAAGTTGACACATAAAATTTAACCATCACAACCTCCTTGAGTGTGCTGTATCCGCATAAATTATTTGGAATTGTTCTTCTGAGGGCTTTGTCTCCTCTCCCCTTTTTATTTATTGACTTATTTATTTATATCAACATGGACACCAGAATATCTATTTATATTTGGAGTTATAATACAACACTCATTAATTTATTTTGTTGCTCAAATTGTTTTAGCTTTGGCCATGGGAAAGTCTTGATTTGCCCCTGTGGCCCTTTGACATACTTCCACCATTTATTTTACATTTTTTAGCACTTCCTTACTGTTTAGCACAAGATGCTCCAGGTTCATCTTGTATACATTCTTCCCAGACCTATAATCAGCCATTTCTTTAAAGAGCCCTGGTTTATGTTATTGAAGAATGGTATTAGAAACCAAGATCCCAGTGCCAGAAGTGATCATTGCTACTGGTTTTTCACTACTTTTAGGCTTTCTCAGTGGAGGGAGCAAGGAAATATGTGCCTGTATACTAAACCATGTATAAACTCATATCTATAATATTTCTATACATAACCATCTGTGCCTATATTAAGCTAAACATAAGTTCATACTGATGTCACCAACTCTAATTTATTATCACAAGAATCATTGTAGCTTCATCCCCTTGCTTCCACTCTGACAGTGAGATACCTGGCTCTCACCATCCACCATTAACATAATTGTTCCATTCATATATATATATATATACACACACAAACACAGACACACATATACATACACATCTACAGATATATACACACACACACATATATATACACACACACACACACCAGTATCAGAATTGTCAACCCTTTCCTGATGAGAAACAGTTTTATCAACTAGAATATACTGATTACATGCAAGTACTTTTTATTTTAGTCTTACGGAGTCTACATATTTCCAAAGTTACTTTTCTTCCTAACTTATTTACTGAGATTGTTACATACATTAGTAACACAGTTAGACTCTTTTTCCCATTACCATCACATTCATCCTGGGGTACACTAAATCCTAAATGACTTTTTAAAATTTGCAGCCTTTAAGATTCACTTCTTGTGATACAAAATTTAATGGGTTTTGAAAAATACATAAGGCCATGTATACACCATCACAATTATCAAACTGCATGGTGTCATCACCCTAAAAATTTCTGTATTCTTTATTTAATCTTCTCTCCTTGCTCCCAAATCCGCAGGAACCACTGAGCTTTTACAGTTACTTAGTTTTGCCTTTTCCAGAATATCATGTCATTGAGATCATACAGTATGTATTCTAAAAGAAGACTGGCTTCTTTATTTAACAATGTGGATTTAAGCTTCACCTATGCTTAACAGCTTATTTCCTTTTACAGCTGATCAATGTTCTATTGTATGGACATACCATCATTTATCCATTCACTTACTGAAGGATATCTTGGTCACTTCCAGTTGTTAGCAATTATGAGAAAACTTCTATAAACATTTGCCTACAGGTTTTATGTGGACAAAAATTTTCCTTGGCCGGGCGCGGTGGCTCAAGCCTGTAATCCCAGCACTTTGGGAGGCCGAGACGGGCGGATCACGAGGTCAGGAGATCGAGACCATCCTGGCTAACACCGTGAAACCCCGTCTCTACTAAAAATACAAAAAACTAGCCGGGCGAGGTGGCGGGCGCCTGTAGTCCCAGCTACTCCGGAGGCTGAGGCAGGAGAATGGCCTAAACCCGGGAGGCGGAGCTTGCAGTGAGCTGAGATCCGGCCACTGCACTCCAGCCCGGGCTACAGAGCAAGACTCCGTCTCAAAAAAAAAAATAAAAAATAATAAAAATAAAAATAAAAAATTTTCCAATCAGTTAAGTAAATACCTACAACTACAATTACTGGAGAATATGTTAACATTATGTGTGGCTTTGTAAGAAATCACCAAGCTGTCTTCCAAAGCGGATATACTATTTTGTATTCCAATTAGCAATGGATGATAGTTTCCTTTCCCTCACCAGCACTTAGTATTGTCAGGTTTTTGTTTTCTGCATTTAATTTTAGCCATTTAATAGGTGGATTCTGGGGTTAATTTGCAATCCCCTAAGGACGGGATGTTCAGCATCTTTTCATATGATGTTTTTGCAATTTGTGCATCCTCTATGGTAATGTGTCTATTTAGATCTTTGCCCACTTTGTAATTGGGCTATTAGTTTTCTTATGATTGAGTTTTAAAAGTTCTTTGTGGTAATCAGTTTTAATTTTAATAATGTTTTGATGCCTACTGGAGAAACTCACAGCAATCATGATTGTCTATTATCTAATTCTACATTTGGAGTTTTTTAAATTTAATAACTGTTTAATATGATGTGCCTACCACCAAGAACCTTTCAGTAATATTTTTGAACATACAAATGATTATTTCATTCCTAATCGCCCAACCATGAAATACCAAACTCCCTGCCTTCTTAATAGTTTATCTTTTCTTCACTAAGGAAATACTGTTCAGCCTATAAAATTTCGGCTGTTCCAATACTTGGGTATTGTATACTTCCAGCCAAACAGCCTTGAAAGAAAAGCAGAGTAGAATTATGGTTTGTGTCTGGCAGTAACAATCACAGGAGACTTTTTTCTCACAGAAAAAAAAAATCATGAAAGACAGAGGTTCACAAATGGAGACAGTTATTCACCAAGTAGCTCTTCAGCCACAAATAATCCATATTTTGATGATTTCATATTTTACAGTCCCCCAAATAATACCTTAAAGTGCTTCACTTTTTATCCACATCCTCATAAATCACTCTTGCCTCAAACTGCAAAAACAGTAGGGGAAAAATACACCAGTTGTTTTTCTAAATTTTTGCTTATTTTCTGGCCTGTGAGAGACTGGGGGAAACTTTTCTGGACATCTTTTACAAGGCATAAGAGACAGTGTAGCAAAGTGGTTAGAAGTCCAGGCTTTGAGCCAGACTGCTTGGGCTCTTACCCGCTCCGTAGCACTGAAGTCATAGCAGCCTGCAGAAAATTCCTTGACTTCCTCGTATCCCAGTTCCTTTATCTCTAAAATAAAGAGAATAATGATATCTACTTCCCAGAGCTGACAGGAGAATTAAATTAGTTAACACTTTGTTATAGAAAGAGAATAGTACTTAAAATCTGAAGTAGAAAAGCTGAATGTATTCTATCCGGAAGTAAGATCTATGCTGGTCAGGCATAGGCTCATTGAGCAAAGCAAACTGTTGAACATTTATTAGGGTACTTGAGAAATGCATGATTTGCAGATGTCTTAGTTACAAAGGCAGGAGTTCTCTAAATCTCTCTTGGAAGTGTGGTTTGTGTTGTAGTAGCGGACTAATATCAGTCTCAGCTTTAAAAGTATATTCACTGGCGTAAGTCCACTACTGATTGACCAGCTTTGAAGACTGTCATTTGTTGGCTGGCTTTCAGAGATGTGTTAAATGAAACAAATTGTCATTTATTCATTAAATAAGTTTCAAACCAGTTCTGATATATACTTATTATCGTGGTTAAACTGTCTATTCTTTACTACATGCTTGAGGAATTACTCGTTTTTTAACTTAGATGCCATACAAGTAATAAGTACTCAGTTAATGTTAGCTACTATTGTGTAGGGAGTTGATTTGGTTAATAATGAATAGTTGGGGACAATACATCTTTAGCATATTTTTATTTCTGAGTCACAAATTTCTAATTGCGAAAGGTAGAGCGTGAAGAATTTAAGAATCTGACTTACAGCCTCCTCCATCATTCCAATAAGTGCAGTAGCCCTATACATTGAAACAGCTACTATTTTCATTCAGAAATGCAGGACTGTACAAATGAATGGGCAGGAAGAAAGGTGGAAAATTGTCATAAATAAGTAGTATCATGAATTAGAACATGCGATATGCTACATTTATGAGATATCCTCTACCTGCACTCTGTGTGGAGAGCAGAGATGTGGTTTCCTTTGGGGAATCCCCACGCACACTGAGGCCATTCTAAACATGTCTGAAGGAAAGGGCTCTGCAAAGCCAGAACGTATACTAAAGCTGCAGAGCAGATAGTAGGGCCAAATGTATTGTCTGTCTTTGTATATTGTCTTATTTGTGTATGTAAACTTCATTCTATGAGTAAGGTACAAATTGAATCTTTTACTTCTTTGTCTACATTTTTTCAAAAATAGTTAATGAAACCTTGTGGGATACAAATGGGGTGAACCACGTACAGCAGAGCTTACTACATCTGCATCATATCCCAAAGTCCTTATGACTCTTGCGTAAGTTGAGCATTATTTTTTCTTCTTGTTCTTCTTTTGTACTCAAATACTGAAATGCACTCATATATTGAGATGTACTCTATAAATCTTTTTCAATAGTTTCTCACTAATAATCCTCTTACCACTGAAATGTACATTAATATTTCCACTTTTCAGAGAGTAAGAAAAATTAGAGCTATATGTCTAGTGTTAATCTTCTAATAAATTACACAAATCTGAAAAGAGTCGACTTTTTTTCTCTTACCGTTGTGAGGAAATCAATACATTTCATCTTTTTCTTTGGAAAAACATTCCCCGAAGAATTCCCTCCAAAAAAAGTTGAGGCTGCCTTATCATTTTGCATAATAATCTATGTATAAAATTACAACTTGATATCACAAGTTGTTAGCCATCCATAAACAATTAAGTATGACTTTAAAAAGAGAGAGAAATGGCTTGACTCTGCAATATAAGACAATTCTAAATCATTTCCCCATTAACATATGTGTATGTGGTGAGTGATAATGAATGTCTAAGGTGATGAAACATAACTATGATTCAGTGAGGTGTTGTCAAGATTTTTTTAAAATTTCCAATTAGTGTTTGGAGAGCTTTCACTACAATGTCATCAGCTACAGGCCTGTGTGAAGGCATTTTCACTGCTGACGAAACCAGAAAAATATCATGTCTTTCCAAGACTTACAAAAAGTGAGAAATGTAATGTTGCACACAGACTTTTTCAGGATGGAAAATGACATTTTAAAAAACTTAACTCTTGTTCCACTGACTTTGCATTAACTCTTCTAGGCCATCACTGCTACTCATTAGGAAGGTGGGACTTAATGAGATAAAATATATTTTTCCATCTTAAATTAAAACTGTTTGCCTTATTATTAATTTAGATTTTGCTGATTTTATAGACAAATTTTAGCTTATCCCTAATGGGGCAACCATATAAGGAGTTGGTGTCTAATAGGTCACGAAGAATTTCTTTGATTTTAGAAGAAGCTAGCACTCACGTACCCTTTTATGTTTCAAAAGCTTGCCTAGATAGCTAGCTGTTGGCTATTCCCCAGGTGTTGCAGACCGCAGACTAGACTCCTAGTGAGAAAGAAAAGCAAAACAAAATATCACCTATTTACCAAGCGAATAATTACATAAATATGCCTATGTCAATATTTCTCTTTAATCCAACAATATATGATGAAATATAACAAAAAATGATTTTAGAGAAAATCCAATGATTTGGCAAAACATTTCATTTTCATATTATTTCAAATATTATTTTGTAATATGCAAATTGAAGTAAGTTATTAGGGATTTATTTCTTAATCTAAATGTCTCAATTCTACTTTCTAACCCTATTCCAATCTCTCTTCCCTTTGCTACATTATTAGTTAAATGCTGAATAGGTTAGCATTCTTCAAGAATAAGATGTGATTTTATATTATACTTGAATAAGATAGCAAAAAATAGGACCTTATTACAATATTATATAATTTTAAAGGACACATTCAAACCTTTCAATCAACAAGTGTATACTAATACTTAAAAGTGTTTAGCACTGAAATCCATGTGATGCCGCATCTCTTATTTCTCAGAGCTTATAAAATAGAGAGCAACAACAAACACATATGGATGAAATAGTTCAGCGATAATGCAAGGCAGTATGTCCATAATCACCATAAAGAAAGATAAGTAAGTCAAATACTGTCATTTCTTTAAGCAGCCTAGAAAAGTACCAAAATATAACAGGAAGGAAAGTGAAGGGCCTCAAATCATGGTTGCTTGTAACTAGTTAACCTTTCTGAAATTCAATTTCTTCTTGTTGTACTATGCACAGGTATATGTTCATAGTTTCTGAGGTCCCTAAAAAAAGGTAGATCCATTGAAACTGGAAGACTCAGAGAAGCTGAACAAAGGAATTAGAATTTCAACTGCATCAAGAAAGTTGAAAAAGATTCGATTAGTGAGAAGGAATAACAGGAAATGGGATCACTATGAAGAAAATCTGGAAATAAAAGCAGAAAATGCCATGGTCAGAAGATAGTGACAAACGTAGAATGAAAATGAAGGTGGATTGATAGAGAAAGGCTAAGATATAGAAGTTAAAGGCCATGCTGAGGATTTGAACTTTTTCTGTAAGATGTACAGAAACACTGGAGATTTTTTAGCAGGGCAGTGATAAAATCTCTCATTTAAGACTACTAATCATATGTAATGGGTTGATTGGAGAGGAAAGACCAGGAGATAAATGAAAGAATAATTGTCTTTGTGTGAACATAAAGAACCAGAGTAAGGTGATAGAAATGAGGATGTACATGAGGCATTGACATTGGAAAATATTTAAGAAAGAAGACAGAGTGTCTGGTGACTGATGGGAAGGTGCTGAAAGAGAAGGGAGAGTCAGGAATGCCTCCAAATTTTTATTGTGGGTATATGAAAGAAGGGTGATTGCACAGAGGAAACAGGGGAAAGGAGTATGGGGAGGCAGGGAATGTCATCAAAAAATCATGAATCTTCATTTAACTAACAATCTCTGTCTCTATGCAATTTTAAGAAGTGGCTTGGAAAAAGTCAATCTATATTAATTAGGAAGTAATTATGGAAATTCTGAGGAGTCTTGGTAGAGGTGCAAGGCCAAGCAAAAATTTGTAATATCTTTAGCAAATTTCTGCTTACAGGTTTGAAAGAGGTGCATATATTTTTTTTTTCTTGAACCATGGGAAAAGGTATTTTTCCAGTATAAAATCGCTTTTGGCAACAATTACACTGATAAATTTCATTAATTTAAATCATTCTTTCATAAGCATTTTGACTGCAAAAAAAATCAAGTTAAAACTTGGCTCATAGCTGACTACTTACTACATATAGCATATATTTTGTTAAGCTAAAATAAATCTACATAATTAAGTTTACTAGCAACTTGTGCCATTATATTTTGTCAAAACCAAGAGGTGACATGCAATTAAACTTACTTGGCTTTGTAACTTTTCCTGTTAAGATAGGTCTTTTAAACATGTCACTGGCAACTTTTCTCAGAAGCAGGATTTTGATCTTGTAGAAGCAAATATATACTTGAGAAAACGATATTTGTTAGCACAGAATCTTATTACTTTGTCTTAATGAGACCCAGTCAGTGTTTACTGAGTAGAATTTATTCAATAAACTAACATGCATGCAATTATGCTCTCTACTTGACAGTTAAATGATCCCCTTACCTAAGAAGGCCTCTTATCTAGAGATTTTATCAGCATAAATAAACTAAATCTTTACACCTGTAATACAGCTATTATTCTAAATTTTCATATGGATGTCCCAAAGCGTAAAAAGGATAGCAATATTTTCATAGGAAAGTGAGTATTCTGTCAGGACCTACTCAACCAAACAAAATAGGTCTTATAACCTCCTTCTACATCTTTTGCTTTTGCACAATAATAAATAAATGCGCAGTGTGTGCTCAATATTTAACTTATGAATTAAAAAGTTCTGAGATTTACTTCTTTGGCATTTAAGTTATTTTTATATCCAGGGCCAAGTAGTGAATAAACAATAGATAAGTAGGTATCAAATAGATAATTTTTTAGACTATCATAACTAAGGCCAAAGAAATATTTTTGAATAAATGAACATGCTTCTAAGGTTAATCTTCCTAACTCCCGTGTAATGAGTATCTTAGCTCCAGAGAATGATTCTGATAGTGTCGGTGTAAGGTTTTGGGGCAAGTTAGTAAGACTCTTGGTAGTTGCTATTTCCACTTTAATAAAGGGTGATGTTTGAATGTAAAACTTAGTATCAATTTTGGCACCAAAGTATCACGAAAAAAATTGGAGCCACCATTTCCCAATCCTTTCAGTAGTACCCATCTATGACTAAACATTGACAAAAGAGTTGAAACTAGCATATAGGTCAAATCTTACCCAGTTTTGCCCCCATCTCCTATCTGCTAACTGCTCTCAACCTACCAAGAATGAGACTTCTTTATCCTAAGTGAATTAACACAAGAACAGAAAACCAAATGCTACATGTTCTCACTTATTGGTAGAAGCTAAACACTGAATATCCATAGAGAATAGATACTGGGGATGTACTAAAGACAGGGGAGAAACGAAGGGGAACATGGGTTGAAAAATCTATTGGTACCATGGTCACTACCTGGGTGATGAGATCATTTGTAGCCCACACCTCAGTGTCATGCAATACACCCATCTAATAAACCTGCAAATGTACTCTTTAATCTATAATAAGTGTTGAAATTATAAAAGAAGAATGGGACTTCAGCAATATTACTAGTGTATTTGGGGTCCCAGAACCTCCAACTCTCAAAACCAAGGAGAACACAGGCAATGCTTGAGTGGGTAGAGTGAGTATAATTAAAGTGTGTTTTATTTGCAGGAGGGCCTGATACCTTCTAGGAGAAATAGATAATATGCCCATTTAAACTTACATATAGGCTTCTGGGTTGCTGAGGAATGATTGCCACTCATTAGCCTTCCAGGCCATGTTCTAAACAAGAAAGGAAGTTGTTCTGAAAGGAGAGTCAAAGTATCCAGGATTGGTGCTAGGTGACAAAGCAAATAGAGAACTTTAAAGGTAGCATACTAGAGTTCATTCCCATTTGTCCTCTGGCATAAATCATCAGACACTTTTATCAAATTCCCAACTCAAGGGAAGGAAGAAATATAATGAGCTGAAAAAGCCATACCTCCAGATGTACTAGAAAATAATAATTTCCAGAAATGAGCTGCTTCTACCTAGGAGATGTACAGGATAATCTACTGGAATAAGAAATTATAAAATAATATACCACATGTTCTCACTTACAAGCAGGAGCTAAATGGTAGGCACACATGAACATATGTAAGGAAAAAATAGACACTGGGGACTCCAAAAATGTGGGAGGGCAGTGAGGATTGAAAATTTACCTACTGAGTACCACGTTCACTACTCAGGTGATGGGTACACTAGGAGCCCACTCCTCACTACTACACAATATATCCATGTAACAAACCTGCCCGTGTACCCCCTGAATCCATAAACATTAACAAACCAAGAAAGAAATTATATTTATAGCTTTTCCAAAATGTAAGAAATATTATTTTAATAGTATTTATTATACATCTGGACACCAGCACCCATACTAGGACATATGTCACGTCACCCAGCTTCATATCATATACAATAGCACAACATTTGTTAGCTCTCAGAATACTGTGATTTACTATATTTTAAAGTGATTTATGGGTTATATTGTCTTTTATAATGATAGTTCATAATTATTTGAAATAAGAAGTGTATGTAAAAATCTTTTTTACTGTATCTATGAATACTAGTTATCTCAAGACAATATATTTAAGAATTGTCCAAAATATGTTATTTATTTATATTCCTATCTAAATGTATTTGTCCATATCCATATGTCATCATCAATCTATATCTATCCATTCATTCATTCATTCATTCATCTATCTATAAAGGGGTATTCTAAAAAACTGTGTGAATTTGGTATACATTCAAAATGTTTGAACACCACCGATATGGAAAACAAACAGCACAAGCTCATTGCATCTTGTAACCTCATGTTATCTTTTCAAACAAATTGATAGAGCACATTTTCTCTACCTCAGGATGGTGGCAGAATCCCCTGTCAAAAGATAAGATTTTAATGCTGAGAAAGCAGTAACTTCCTCCATGAAAATTAACAGCAATCAAAGGGCCTGGAAACTGTTCTGAGAGGGGGTTGAGAAAAGTAAGACATTTCATGGATAAGAGGGTGAGGATGTTTGTGCTAGAAGATTATCCCAGTGTCATCTAAATGTAGAGATAATTATTTCATCCATCCATTCCTCAATCACCCCAAAACTATGCATTTTGCTAGGCCCTGGAATGTGAAAATGAAAATGATACATCCCAATCTTCAAGATATTTATGGTCAATGAAGCTAATTCATCTAAACCAATTTATTTTATAATATCAAGATATGACTATTACTTTAAAAATCAAAATTAAAAGGTGAATATATAGTGGTGAATGTTGTTTGCCTTTTCCTTTATAAAGAAAGAAAAAACACAAAGTACAAAAATACCAAACATCATTTCATAAAAGCAACTGTTGTCTACGTTTAATATTATAAAAACACTGTTAAATTTCAATGTACATTTTAGTAACTCTTGATTTAAAAATCAATATTTTAAAATGTACTTGTCGATAAGTCATGCTTTTTCTAGCACAATTTACCTAAAGTAAATGAAACAACCATGCTTGACATTTAATTGAAAGAAAAATTAAAATGACTTTATATGTTTTGACTGTTATTAGAGTGTATTAAAGTGCATTTGATAATATAATATTTAAAAGATACTAACCTGACTTTAAATATTTTAAAATCACTTATTTATTTTCATTGAAAAAAATTAAAGGATGACTAAGTATTCATAAGGAATGGTTAAAGCTATTTCAGGTAAAAGAAAGGAGTAAAGAAAGAGAAAGGGAGAAAGGGAGGAAAGAAGAAAGGAAAGGAAAAGAAAATAATGAGCTAAAGACTAAACTGCAATTAGTGTATTAAGAAGGAACACCTAAATCTAATGTTTATTGAGCACTTTCTAAAGACCTTCACCTAAACCAGTGAAGGCTTTATGTCTTGGTGATGACATAAAGTGGTTCCATCTTGATGTCACAGGTAGACAACTTTTCCTGTAAAAGGCCGGATGATAAATATTTTATATAGATATGGGCCACATGGTAGTCCAACCACTCAACTTTGCCACTAGAGTGCAAAAACAGCCATAAACAACCATGAAACCTCTGTAAACACTGTTTTTTGCATTAATGACATAGTTAACTTTCTCTTAAGCATATTAAGACAGGTATGACTAAATGGATACTGAAATTTGAATTTCTCACACCACGAAATATTCTTTCAATTTTTTTTTAACCATTTAATAATGTACAAACCAATCTTAGCTGGCTGGTCATACAAATCAAGCATTGGGCCAGATTTGGTATGCAGACCACAATTGCTACATCTTTATGATGTTCTATTTAACACTGAGATTAAGATATTTCTAAACCATCCTGTGAGATGCCCTGGGGCTAGCCTTCCAGAAGTGTATTTGCATGGGGTATTGAGAAATTTTATCAGGGAGACTTTCTTCCAAGGGAAAAATAAATTGGAGAGAAAAGATTGGTCTAAAGGTAGAGGGAGAATTTTTATTTCAATATACTTTTTCATATTGTTTTGCCTCATAGGGTAACCTCTATGAACTTGCATCTAAATTCTCACAAAGGGCTTAAGTTGAAATGTTTTAAGAGCTTTTTGTTCCTCTACGAATTTTATAACACATCAGAATAGAAACAGCACTGTTCCATTATCTAAGAGTATTACACAAAAAGGTGAAATCAGCATTTCTCTTGACTTGCCACCAAATAATCTGTAAGCTTCGGCAATCTGGGGACTCTAGAATAGCTTTGGCACAGATATGACCCAGTAAAGATGACGGGGCACAGTGGGTAGGGTGCAGAACAAGAAAGGGTAATCCCATTTTTAACCCAAGCTTACCTTAGGGAACTTGGGGTTCCACACTTAATCTTTACAGTAACTATGTGAGGACAGTGTTTTATTCTTCTTCTTATCCCTAAGCTAATTCTGAGAGAAAGTAGGCCTAATGGGAATGACAGCAGATCTGAAAGGAATACATCCTGCTGCTGTCTTTTTTGTCCACACCTCGCCTTGGTATTATTTTTGCAGAAATGTTCGTGTGTGGAACTGAGTATATCTCATCCAAGAATATGTTTTTGATTTGGGGGTTTAGTTTTAGTTTTAGTTCCAGTTTTGTTTTTACCTAGTGTTGTTGAGAAAATGACAATCTAAAAGTCTAAATAAATGTTTGAAATGTTGATTGTTGTAGAAAAATATTTTTCAAGATTGATCTTAATATAAATACTTTTAAATATTGATTGATAACTGAGCATTTACAGTTCTGAAAAGTTGCTCTCATCCATTAAAAAAATGTATTTCTGAACACATTAGTAATTGTATCTTACAATTTATTTTTGGAATTAATTTCCATTGGATCATCATCTCACATCACCTACCAGCCCAGGACGCAAAACTACCATCTTTGAAGTTGTCACTCAGGGGTGGCTTCGATGAACACAGCAAGAAGAAAACTATCAGAGAATCACTTTTTAAAAAAATTATTGAAATTGTGGAAACAATTCAGAAATGTGCCTTTGTTTTCCAATGCTGTGAGTGAATAAAGTTGGCTCTTGAACAACACAGGTTTTAACTGCACAGGTTATATGTGGATTTTTTTAATATAATGAAAAATCTTTTGGAGATTTGTGACAGCTTGAAAAAACTTGAGGCAAAGAACTTGCCCTAAAAATGTGGGGAAAAAAATTAAGACAAAGTTAAGTATGTCATGAATGCAAAAAAATATATATTTAGATACTAGTCTATTTTATCATTAACTGCCATAAAATATACACAAATCTATTTTAAACAGTTAAAATTTGTCAAAACTCAAACACTTACAGACCATACATGGCACTATTGGCAGTAGAAAGAAGTATAAACAAACTTGAAGATCCAGAATTAAGTCATAACTGCATAAAATTAACTGCAGTATATAGTGTATTGCTGTAATAATTTTGTAGCCACCTCCTGTTGCTACTGCGGTGAGCACAAGTGTTGCATGTATTCCCTTAAATCACCATGTGATGCTAATCATCTCCAGGTGAGCAGTTCTTCTCACCAGTAAGTTGCATTACACAGTTAAGTGTTCTTTCATGGTTCTCACGTAATTTTCATCGTTTTTTTTTTTTCAATACTGCTTTATTTATACCATCGACTGAGGTCTACAGCTATGGTTGCCCACCATTTTAGATAGATAATGCATCTTGTAAACAGAAGACATACACTTACAGTATCAATAAATACAGTAGAGTACTTTAAATGTATTTTCTCTTATGATTTTATTAATATTTTCTTTTCTCTAGCTTGCTTTACTGTAACAATATAGTATATAATAGATGTAATATACAAATATGTGTTAATCAACTATATATTTATCAATAAGGCTTCCTCTCAACAGTAGGCAATTAGTAGATAAAGTTTTAGGTGAAAGGAAGAAAAGGAAGGAAGGAAGGAAGGAAGGAAGGAAGGAAGGAAGGAAGGAAGGAAGGAAGGAAGGAAGGAAGGAAGGAAGGAAGGAAAGAAGAGAAGGAAGGAGACTCTTCAAGGATGAAACAATGTCAGCCTACAACAAATCTGTTTTGTCTGCGGAGGAGACAATTCATGTTCATAGATTCTAGTCTGGTGGCCATTAAGATCCATCAGTATTTCATTTCCACCAAAACACATTGTGATACTCTCAAACTCTCTGAAATTGTGGTGAACATGCACAATCATGGGATTACGAACTTCTTCATCCATCACAAATTTTCAATCAAAAAACACACCTAACTTATTAAGTTGCATCTCCGGCTGACTTTGTATTCCATTTTCTTCCTGCATTCAGCTGGAAGCATTCACAAATAACAAAATATAATACTTCCCATGTTATGTGTTGCCAGGCAATCAGGGCAGAAATAATTAACACGAGAAAGTGGACTGCCAGTATCCTGCTGAATGGCTCTGGAAAGAGTTCAAATATGACAAACATTCTTAGCTGTCCCTTCTGGGACACGTGCTCTGAAATAACAGTTTGAAAGGACAACTGCCAACTCCAGTTTCAAACAGTTTGACAGCACTACAGAATTTCATTCTAAAATCTGACTCAGTTTTTATTTAAAGAAGAATTCATCTATGCACACTATGGCTTTTTGTGCCCATTTGTAAAAGGGTCCTTCCTGATCTCCTGCCACCTCTGTTCAAGCCCAACTGCCTAATGAAGCTAATGCTGAGCACTAGATCTTTCCATAAATGCAGAATTCACACTGAATTCAAAGCGAGACCTGGGTCTGTGAAGAGCCTTGTGTCAGGCAAGCCAAGAGGATCGCAGATTTCTTTTTAATGCCTTATCTCACTTTCTCTCTAATTCTGTTTAAATAAAAAACAAGTTGGAAAACCAATCAATTCAGTAAACACTTTCACACAAAGAGTACCTCACATGAGAAGCGATGTGATAGACATCTAAATACTTTCAAAGAATCTTAGTTGAATTTGTTGCAAGTTAGGTCAATGAACATTTGTCGAGTACTTGTAAGGTATAAGGTCCCGTGGTAAGTGCTGGAAACCATTATAAAAACACAGTCTCAGCTCTCGTACACTCGACTCTAACTCTGGTGAGAAAAACACGAATGTAAACAGTTACTTCAGTGCAACTCAATAAATTGCTAAAATAGAAGTATAGATAGGGTGCAGTAGGCATAAAGATCAGAGACTCCAGAGCTAATTTAATTTTATAGTTGTTACTTCTGGAAGGGACCGTGGTGACTATCTGGTACAAGTCACACCTAACACAGAACACCACTGATAAAGGATCACAAACCTTCTATTCAAACACTTCAGGTTTGGAAACCTTGATTCCAGTTCTGTTTCCAGTCATTCATCAATGCAGTTATTAAATACTTATTGGTACATTATTATGTACATTTGTCCTGAGATATTAAATAAATAATTAATGCACCTGACTTCATAGATAGAACTTATTATTTGGTGTGAAAGACAGATATTTGGCAAAAAATTGAAAGTGTGCTGGCAATATGAAAGAAGGCATACAACTTTATGCTGCTCCATTCTTGCCATGCGTGTGTGCATGCCTCTACTTCTCTTGACTTCAAGCCCTCATCCATCACATGAGGGAGTTGAAGCATATCTCTAATGTCCCTTCCAACTCTAAAGATACTATAATTTCTAGAGGGACAGAGCTAACTGTTTTGTGAGAGTAAATATGCTCCTTTTGGAAATCACTGAGCTCTTTTGAAACTTGGTGTAGTGGAAAGTCTCTATCTTTGGAGCCCAACACAACTGTTGTAAAACCATCACACTGATATTTACCAACAGTGTGATCTTGGGGTGATTTGTAATTTCTGTGAGCCTTATCTTCCAGTGTAAAGTAGGAATAAAAAACTGAGGTTTATCAAGATTATTTTTTAAAGAGATAATATATGTAAAACAAGTAGTATAGTGTAGTGGCTGGCACACAGATACAAAGTATTGCTAGCTATCCTCCCCTGCGTTTTTTTCCACTAGCTCAAAATCAATCACTCAATTCACTAATCTCTCTCTCTTAATGACATTTGACATTCATAGAATTTATTGAACAATTAGATTTATTGAGTGCCTACTTATGTGCCAGGCATTGTGTTAGGTGATGGGGATACCTAAAAAACAAGACAGTCACTCAGTTCCTGCCCTCATAAAAGAAGTAGATAGGTCTGATTTTTCTCCAGATGTCAACCTACTTTCTAAGGTAAAGCTTTTGTGGTCCTAACCTGCTTCTCTGGGGTGCTTCCAGAACAAGAGTCTGAGCAATGCCCTCAGTGATCCTCAGCCATTTTCACAAGGTACTCTCCAATGATTTGTCTGTGCTTCTGCAGCAGCTCTTCCCTAAAAGCATCAACCTACCTGGAAACTACCAAATAAACTCCTGCTTTATGCAATCACAAGGAAACCTCAGCTAGTTTTTTTCAACCTGATTAACTTAAAATGGATCCTAAGTGCAAAAATTTCTCACCTTTGAAAACTTCCATCACTGTAGTATATCTGTTTTTAATTATTGGTAACTAAAATAATCTTGCCTGCCTGAGAAATTGGGGAGGTGGGGGAACTGTGTCTATGCACTTCTAATTTTCAAGTCCTTACAGAGGCTCACATCTTCCCTTTAGTGTCCACCTTTGAAGTTCTTTTTTCCAAAGTTGCATTCCCCTAATTAGTTCCCAAATAGACAAAATTATTGGAGTTACCTTTATCTTCCCCAGATCAGCTGTTTTCAGTTATGGCATTTCTAATTTCCAGAAAGATTCAGAGTGAAAAAATTTGTCCTGATGGGCTCGCTCAACCTAATTCCAATTACAGAATAGATTTTTTGACCTTAGTTTTAACAATTAGGTGTCCCTCTTTCTGAAATAACTAAGGTTATGAGTGTATTTCTCTGTGTTAGCATCTCAATAATCTTCTTGGCTATCTGAAATAGATTAATAACATCCTTCTAATGATTTGCCTTTTTTTATTTTTGTTTTAAGAATAGTTACATTGGAATTCATTGGCTATCATTTTAGTCATTTTCTTCAGGCAATACTGTTTCCATTGCTTGTGGATTAACAGACAGTTGCTTCCCCATGCCCCTGTGGAACAGACAATCAGAGAGTTGCACTGGTCAATGAGCCCTGATGAAGTGTGATCAGTAAATTCTCTTATCACCATGGTAACTGGTATACTCCTTAGATGCTGCACTATCTTGGTACCATGGGGAGAAAGCTTGATGACACATCACTGTGCTCTCCTTCTACATTAACCTTGTTGTTTGACTCAGTCTTTGGGATATCATTGTTCAAATAATTATGAATCCATAAAATGTCCACATCTATAATTCTGCATATTATCTGCAATATCATAAGAAAATGTGCCAGATGCTTGGATAAGTCAATGTAGGTGATGTACAAATTTATTATTTTAAAGATCTTCTACAAAAAGAAGGGAAATGATTTAGCTGAATTGTTCTTTAAAACACCAAATTGAGTCTTAGTGTTCTTGTTTTACATAAGGGCTCACAAAACATTGCTTTAATTTATATCAGAGTTTTCGGTTTCTGGTTTAATCTTGACATACTACAGACTTTCCTTGATTTGATTTAAAGCTTTTCTTTCTCTATTTTCCTTGAACTAATCAATACAGTTAGCCCATTTTCCAATTTTGTATAGAAGCTGCTTTTCCATGTCAGTTTCCATGTCAGTGGATATCTTTGTGTGATATGACCCAATTAAATTCCTACTGAAACAATCTTAGCTATTAGAATTCTCAATTCCAAGTTTTTAGAATTGTAGTCATTTGCAAAAGAATGTAGCAGGTTAGTTGTAGGTTATTTGCTGGTCTACATGGGGGAGGGCACTAATTGTCTTTTAATTAACTAAGCCAATATGTTCTATGCCTCCAAACCATTGTTTTTCAATTATTAGCAACCTCCAAAAACCATATCTGTTTCTGAGACAGTGACCTTACCCAGGCTCTTTCTTAAGGGATTATCTCTGCTGGATGATAAACACCCCACAGGTCTTGGGAGTTCACATTTTGCATGCACGATAATGTAGGAAGTGATATACCTAGCCAAGACTAATGGCTTATCTACTATAAACCATAGATGGGCATTGGCAGGTTTTCAGCTTTCCACTCAACATTTTCGCAATTTAAGGCAGACTCTTAGCATCACTTGGATGTACTTTTTGCGTTTACTTTATCATTATTCAGTGCCATGTGATTTCATATCACAGTCAAAGTGAATAATGGAAGTTTTGCATTATTATTAGCCACAAGCATAACTCAAATGTCCTGGGACTTCACCTGTCTATGGGTGGATCCCCAGGAGATGACATTAACAATGCCAAATGGGTTGGTTCATAATCCCAAATTTAGTCACCATCACAGTCATTTCTGTGAATCTAGCGAGAGCTCATGAATGCTAATGACATCAATCCTCTTGATGTCTCTTCACTACGGCCAATCTTGCCCCAAGGAGTCACTTTGCCAATGACAGAGTCTCTAGCATCCTCTGTGCAAAACTGCCCCTCTGCAATGTGTGTGTGCGTGTGTGTGTGTGTGTGTGTTACCAAAAGATTCCCAATGTTTCAAAAACAACCCTGCAAAAGTCTCATGGTGCTAAATAATACTGAGTTACTTTCATCCCTCATTCTTATAGTACCAACAGATGCCTCATAATTTACTGACAGCTATGGGGTCAGCTCCAGACCCTGGGTCCAGAGGAGCAGAAAATCACCCTGACCTGTGCAGCTCTCTAGTCTCTGACTTCCCAAAAACTTCTGTGCAAAACAACTCTTTAAGCATTATTATTGCTCTTATGGTATCAGTGTACCTGAGGGGGTTGTAGCAGCCCAAAGCATCATTAGACACTATCTCATTTTATCTTCTGTCAGAACATCCTGCTTAAGTAAATGGAAAATATGTTTTAGCAAAATGAAACAGTGGAGAAGATGACAAAAGGGAAATCAGTCTACCTATTCTTTCTTTTTAAAATTCCCAGCCAGGAGGGAAGCAGCTTCCTTCCAAGAACAGTTAAGGAATAGTGACGCTTGCGTCTGCTCCAAAGATAAGGGTCACAGCTGGAACTGTTACACAGACATCTCTTATGACCAAATCACTGTTTAGTGCAGGTCTGTTTCTTTACTCCTAATGAATCCTGGCTTTAGAATTGCAGGAATTCATCCAGCAAAAAAGAGGACTGCACTCATGTGTTATTTGCCCATGAGTGAATCACCTTCAATAGAGTCTAAATTCCATAATTTTGTATGATGGATGCTTGAGTGTTTTGTGAGTGGGCCCTGAAAATCAGGATCCAATTTGGAAACATGGGTAAGGACGCTGCAAATGATTGTTGTGTTACTAAGCACACATTTGTATACTTTAAACCAATCTCAATTACAAAGAATAACATATGTAGAATAAAGTGATAACTGGCAAAATGACAAACACCAAGGCTTAACTCATTCAGGATTACATTCGATATCTGAAATAGTAAATTTTCTAGAATAGTGTTGTAGTGATTTCCATGAAATATACCTTAGTGAAGCAAGGTAATTTTCTCACCATCAAGCCATCTGCTGCCATTAATGCCCTTGTTTTCAGAACAGAGAATCAACAATCATATATCCTAGAATGCTTTAAGACTTGCTCTCTTCAAGGCAGATTTCTTTGTTCTCTGATCACTATTAAAATCAAGTATAGCTAAGGCAAATGTCAACTAAACAGGTGTCATAAATGAGTGAACATAATAAGGAGATGAAGGCACAACAGTGAACCTGAGACAGAGTTCCATCCACACCTAACCCTTCAGGGTGCATTAAAAAAAATGACTGTAAAAAGCCAAATAAATACATCCACAGGCCACACCTTACATCTGTTATGAGTCTATTTGGTGCCTTCTGCAATCTGAGGCCCCTGTGCCAACCTGTACCACATCTGTTTGCACCTTCTAACTTAAATTTATTCATATTCATATTTCCTTCTTTCAAACCACAGACACTTTTGAAATAACAGGTTACACATACTCACATCGATGAGGCAGAATTCATGTTGTATTCCTATTTTTGTAAGAGTGATTTTGAAAAATGATACAAATAGTAATTAAGTAGAACTGTATATAACTAATCCTTAACTCAAAGTCATCAGTTATTTTTAATCTCAAATATGGACTTTTTCATTTTCTGTATGTGCAAAAATTCTAGTCATTGATAAATTCAGATGCCTATATTTACATTACACAGTGCAAATAAAACTAAAGATAAAGCAATTTGCTAATATTGGTTTCAGCTACTAAATAGAAACTTCAGCCATCCTTTAAGATAATAATAGCAAGTCAATGGTTGCCTTCCAAATATTTTAAAAGCTGAAAAAGGTGAATACTGTATTAACGTACTTCTTAATTTGCACATTTCACAGATTTTAACTAGTTATTGTAGCTATTGCATGTTTAAATAAGTACAGAGAAGGGGTGTACTCCAGGAATACAGTTATTTGGTTTTACAAATAATGTGAGATTCAGACAGTTTTTCTATCTCAAAGTTAAGCCTCTTAGAAAATAGTTAAGAATAATGAAATGGTTCAGATGGCAGGATGAATTTTCAAGAAATAAGTGAATGTACCATAAATATTCATAATCGTGTTAGCTTCACTTTTTAAACAATTTCCAAGATGTTAGCTTGCTTCAGTGTAACTGCTGGTCAAATCAGAGACACAAAGGTTAGGGTATGCTTCCCTCATTAATGATTTGGCTCAATGCACACAGCAGTATAATGTATTTTATGAGTGAGGGAAATGATATTGGTTTGAGAGGTCTCATGTAGCAGTCATATCCTGTCCAAATATAATTTTGAAAACAATCAGAGCCATTATGGCTCATACAGAAAGAAAGATAAAGACAGATAGCTGTATATGGGTTTTTAATAAGTAATTCACCCTGGGTCTTGAAACATCAGATTGCCAAGTAATGTTATTAATGTATAAGCATGTTAGTAAAATCATGTATTCTTTCCATTGGCTGGCTTTAGATATGTTTCCAATGCAAATATTGTGTAAATGTATTGAATCCAAGTTATGCAAATCAAGAATGTAATTCATCTTTCAAGAATTTTGCTTGATTATTTCACATGCCAATAAGCATTTTTCTGGCAACAGTATACTGACTATTTATATCTAACATATTCCACTGGTGAAATCATGCATCGTTTGCTGAATATTGGATATTTATTGTTTAATATATTGATCACCTCTCAATCTTTAAGGTTAGCATCTTGTGAAACTTCTTATTTGGGTCTTCCATAATGAAAGAAAACTATTGGCATTATCAAAAAAAATTTTTTTTGCAAGGAGCAATATGTGTGCCCATAAATGAGAACCTCAAGAAAAGACTTGAAAATAAAAGATCTTATATCCAGAATGCTTGACCATCAGTCATATTGTTGGGGCAGATTCAAAGACGCTCCTTCTTCCAACTGGCCACTCTCCTTTCCTCATGCTCATAAAACACAGTGGGTCTCTGTGATACAGTGTGCCCTCATTTACACACCAAAGTTCCCATTGGGAACCTTAATGGCTGCTCTCATATTTAGCACTACTCAACATCTGCTCTGAGCATCACCTTCCTACACAGACCTACACAGATTAATTTCCTACAGTACTTGTGTGCATACTTATCTTCCTCATTAAACTGGAAGCACCTTTGCGTGTGTTCCTGTATCATATTCATCTCTGACACTTTGCCTCTACTCTGCCTCTATTTAACATCGACATTTGTATGTAGTTAGTACTCATAATAAAGTGACATTTATTGAGCACTTATTATATGCCAGGTACAGGTCTAAGGACTTTATATTATTATCTCACTGAAAACTTACAATCAACTTTTGAGGTGGGTACTATGATTATCCCCAATTAGCAGATGAAGATAGTTAGACACTGAAGTTATAGTCTTACAGTTAGTCAAGATTGGATAGTTTTACTCCAGGACCTTCATTCTTAGCCAGTAAACCCAACTGTACTCACTATATTCTAAATATTTTAAATATACAATAGTAGTAATAATAACTAAAACTAAACACTTTCTATGTGTCTTTCCCTGTTCTGAGACATGTTTCTAATAGTTGATAGAAGATGTAGTATTACATAGTGGTTAAGAACTCTGCTCAAGTGTGGGATGATCCTGATTCCAAATATCAGCTCCACCTCCCAGTAAAACTGTGACTTTGGCACTATCCCATTTTGCAGACGAGGAAATAAGAAATCAAAGAGTTGGTCGGATGCAGCGGCTGATGCCTGTAATCCCAGCACTTTGGGAGGTCAAGGCAGGTGGAAGTTCAAGACCAGCCTGGCCAACATGGTAAAACCCTGTCTCTACCAAAAATATGGAACTTAGCCAGGCATAGTTGTGGACATCTGTAATCCCAGCTACTCAGGAGGCTGAGGAAGGAGAATCACTTTAACCCAGGAGCTGAAGGTTGCCATGAGCTGAGACTGTGCCACTACACTCCAGCCTGGGCAACAAAGTAATACTCCGTCTCAAAAAAAAAAAAAAAAAAAAGAAAAAGAAAAAGAAAAGAAAAGAAAAGAATGAAAGGAAAGGAGGGAGGGAAAGAAGGAGGGAGGGAGGAAGGAAGGAAGGAAGGAAGGAAGGAAGGAAGGAAGGAAGGAAGGAAGGAAGGAAGGAAGGAATCAAAGAGTTAAATAAACATGATCTAATCAAAATTGATGGCTTGCATCACTTTACAATACCTTCCAACTACGATTATTCAGTCAAGAGCTAAACCTCTCCAGATGAAGAACCTCAACTTCTACAGGTGACACATGCCATCCTTGAGCAGCACAAAGTTTTGGAAAGTTCCTGCTTTATTTAACAGAAATATCTAACATATTATTTCTATCCATTAATTTTAATTCTCTTTATTAGGTAATGACCATGTTTATGTGTTGCAAATGAAAATTCTAGAACCCACAGTCCAGCCTCTTCTCCAGTCTCCGTACTTTTTTCAAAAACTCAGAAAAAGATAATGTAATTTATTTTATACTTCATGGTCCTTTAAGTATTTGATGCCTGCCCTCTTGGGTGTTTACCATTTTCTTCTTTTCAAGAAAGAAGGATTTTTTTCTTCAACCACATTTATTTAGAAATCTGTGTCCTCAGATGCATTCTACAATTATTTTCTACTTACTAACCCTGAATGACTTCAAACTGTATTTTTCTGACCCGGTAGTTCTCCCACCCTGAGTAGGCCTTGTCTCTGTTTGATCTGTTCCTGAATGGGTCTAAATTTTAAGAATAATTTTTACATAAATAAAAAAATTAGAGACTCTCTAATGATACTTGTGGAGCATCATGGAACATTAACCCTGTGGCACATATATAAAGATTTTACAGTTTAACCATTTCGTTTAATCACTGAGTTAGAGAGAGATAAAAAGAAAGAGTGAGAGAGATGCATATGAGACGCACGTAAAGGTAGGCATATGCACATATAGTTTAAAGATATGACTGCAGAATGCAAAACTGACCTTCTATTCAATATTTTTGATACATAGCTGTCAACTTCAGCAATCTTTAGGTAGTTGTATTTATTAGTCCTTTTTTATGCTGCTGATAAAGACATACCCAAGACTAGGAAATTTACAAAAGAAAGAGGTTTATGGGACTTACAGTTCCACGTGGCTGGTGAGGCCTCACAATCATGGTGGAAGGTGAAAGCCATATCTCACATGGTGGCAGACAAGAGAAGAGAGCTTGTGTGGGGAAACTCCCCTTTTTAAAACCATCAGAGCTCATGAGACATATTCACTATCATGAGAACAGCATGGGAAAGACTTGCCCCCATGATTCAATTACCTCCTACCAGATCCCTCCCACAACACATAGAAATTCAAGATGAGATTTGGGTAGGGACACAGCCAAACCGTATCATTGTACTAATCTCTGGTGACTTCAGTTAACTGAAATTGTTTTCTAGTCACTGAAACCACCATATTTTCCTCTATTTTTTTCCTGTTATCATTCACTTGGTATGTTTATCAACAATCACTTCCAACCTCTCTTCAGCTGGCTTCTCTAATCTGTGGATTCCATTCCCTATAGTTTTCTCTATGATTTCCAGTTTACTCTACACATTTGCCATCAATTGCTCCTACTAGCTAAAATTTATCATTATAAATTAATCCTTTTGGATCTTAAAAGCTACCTATTTTCAAGAGTACTTTACTAAAATGAAAGATTTTCAAGTAGAGGAAACTCTTTAAAAAATTATACCAGCTGTGAATGAGGCCATAAGGTGTGATAATGGCTTACAAGAAGGGAAAGCCAAATATGGCTTGATTCACACCTCTGCATATGGTTCTCTTATCATCACAAAACAAACAAACAAAATCTAAATGATAATATGCTTCCACCTGTGTATGCACTGAATCCTGCCAAAGTTACATAAAAATCAATTCAACAAACGATCTGTATCTTGACTCCTTACAAAGGAACACAGTTAAGAAACTTATAGGAGCAGTTAATGGATCCCAAGAACAGGACTAGAATTAGGCTGTAATGTGCTGGAAAAACTTTGGGATTTATTTGGGGCTGGGAGGCATTAAGCAGGCAGGAACAACATTTTAAAAAAATCAGTGAAATTTGGTTTTCCTTTTAGGAAAGAAATGAGAATATAATTTATGTATTTTACATATGCATATTTAAGACTAAATTTTACATTTCCAACCATTCATTGTGAAACAGCAACATAGAGATACATACCATGGACATCCCCAAATCTAAACAAATCCCAAACCTGAGATTGCAAATGAAACAGAGCTCTACCCATATATAGTCTTCATGTACTGTGTGCTATCACTTTAACAGTGGTCCTCATAGTACATTATATAGTCCAAGAGAAGAGAAAGTATATTCTTTCCCCCACAACATGTTATTGGTTCTTATAAAATGCTCCCTTGCAAATAAAATTTCAAATTTGATCATGGCCTATGTATAATTTCCAGCTTTGAAATCTTGGTAGGGAGAGATAGGGAAATGGAAGATAAGAAAAGTTATTTTTTTTTCTATTTTAGTTCAGTAATTATTGAATATAATTGATACAGAAAATTAGCATGCTACATCCTCACCTGTGTTTGTTTATCTATTCATTCAGTCAACAATGATTTATTGCCTACTTTGTGCCAAGCTCTATATATACATATCTAAATTACAAGACACAAACACTATGAAAATGGTGCAATCTTTTCCCTTCTTTAAAGTGCAGTTCAAACGCCACTTCCTCTGGAAAACTTCACTAACTAACCTAAGCAGAATAGTTCAGATTTCTTCCATAGCCCATGGGTCTTTGTCTACATCTTTATTAAAGTGCTTTCCACCATGTGCTGTGATTTACCATGATTCTATGCACTTAATAGAGTTTTAATAAACGGATACTCACTTTCCAGCTGTTAGGCCTTCCATCATATCATACGTTAGAGCAACAACAAAAGAAATCCTACTTATTTTGCCAAATAATTGGAAGTCTATGGAGAAATTTTCTAAGGAAATATTGACATAAAATATCAAAGCAACAATTTGTGCTGATTTTTTAAACATAATTAACCTCTTAAGGAAAACTCAATCATTTTTGACTTACTAATGCTCTAAATCACGGTCCAAATTGTTATGTCTCTTCTGCCAGAGACATGGACTCCAAAGGAGATGAGTTCTCACAGGAATGGAGAATGAAAAAACACATAAAGTGTAAGTAGTACAAAGACTGGAAAACATGATGGATAGTGTTGGAAGGAAGAGAAACACAAACACTTATTTTGCCTCTCTCCTAGAGGTATTTCATTCATTATGTATATGTGAATCATAGACATATATGACCTTGAAAGAATTGGCAAAACTGCAAGAATGCTCACAGTAATCCCATCCTACTTCCATGTATTCAGTGTTCATAAAATGCAAGGTCAACTGTCTGCAAATGCCCAGTGTGAAGCTGATCCTGTAGACTCTGGCTAACAGTGACTGGCTCTACAGTCAAAAATTTACAGTGTTCTTTGGATTTTACTGGCTTTTTCCATGAAATCCAACCTCTCATTACCAAATGTAACTTTTTTTTTCCTATTCTTTAATTTTCTGGGTCTGTCCTTATGCTGCAAGTACATTTATATTACTATGACAACAGATTTACAAAGCAAAACATTGACTTGGTTTCTTATCTAAGATTATATTTTCTAACAAAAATATAGACAACTTCTTTCAAGTTCCATAAAGAATTCTGTAACTTTTAAAAGGATTGTAAATGCCTGCAATTCTTGATATTAATATAACTATAAAGCTATAAGTACAAGCATAAAGATAAAAAGTATGCTTTAAATATCTAAAATATCTAAATATCTCAAAACTACTGCTCTAAAATATCATTGGGACTTTATTCGTCCTATAAAGTGAAATGTCTCTTACTCTTATAATGCTTAGGGAGAAGGTTTAGTGTGGAATCTTCAGATTTGGGAAAGAATAGGCATGAATCTGGCACATTATGAAACCCCATAGAAATAGTTCCTTATATTCAGTGAATTCTTCCTCCTGAATCATTTCTTGCTTATTTTCCACTAAACCAATTGATTCCTCTCCAATGTCACTAAACAGTCTCTGTATGTGTCTCTGTTTTTGTCTCTATGTTACAGACACACATGCAAACACACATTCACACACATGGACAGGTTTATTGAGATTTTGACATCTTGTCTTATTAACAAATGAAATGCTGATTTACTGTATGGCTCACCAAACAGAAAAGCAAAATGCAGTTATTACTTATACATTTATATACATAATACTCACTGGAACTCCAGTGTAGTACAAAGAATGGTATCTTACTTAGAACCCTGAATGGTTTATATGATAATACACCTGCCAAGATTACTGAGTACGGAAGCTTAGAATCTGAAGTTATCATTAACATCACCAAATCCAAACTTCACACTTAAAGATGGAAAAGCTGAGGCCCATAAAGGTCATAGAACATGACTAAGGTGATAATATTTCATTATCGATTATAAAGGCATTTGAATTCTGCCAGATTCCTTTAACACAGGATTAATAGCATGCTCTTTAGTCTCCCTTGTAGATGGGTAAGCCAAGAGGGATCGTCTTTTGGGATTCTCAGCATTATTAGAGTTATTATTTTGGCTGGATTAATATATCTTTCAAATTGTGGTATTTGGAGCAAGAAACACCAAAAAATCATTAATGACATCACTACTAATGTATACGAAGTGCTGCTCAGCTAAATTTAAGTTTATAGTTGTAGAAAACGGCAGCAAAAATATCATTTCGTGAATTTGCATAAGCACATCTCAAAGACATTGTGTAGGAAGCATATCATTAGGAGTCTATAGCTGTAAACACTGCATAGCCGTTAAAGTTGTCAGAATTGGCATTGGATTTTTCTTTATATTTCAAAGACTTTATTGTCATAAGTATAGTACTAGAGGAGTATGTAACTTTTTCTACCTTCCCATTTCCAGTAATGGAAAATATATGCAAATACGCCAAGCAGAGTTAATTTTTTAAAGAAAATAAAATTAACACTTCAATTCGGTAACATAAATTCCAGCTCTGTTTATTCTGCATAAACTAAAAAATTAAAATATATATTACTGATAAATATAATA
This sequence comes from Macaca thibetana thibetana, assembly GCF_024542745.1. NCBI lineage: Eukaryota > Metazoa > Chordata > Mammalia > Primates > Cercopithecidae > Macaca > Macaca thibetana. Next base: position 97,552,417 of record NC_065578.1, on the reverse strand, counting down.
AAAATAAGATACAGTCTGGGAGTAGCTAGACAGGTGTCACCAGGTTCTCATGTTCAGGAGAGAAAAAAAAAAGTCTTAAAGCTGGCAGATGGTTCAGAACCTTGGACAGTTGCCCAGTTGCCGTTGCCACTGCTGAACTTCCTTGACCCCCCAAAATGTGATTCTCCTGACTTAACAAATATTTAGCAGTTTGTAGTCTATTAGGATTGCTGTAGATGGTGTGTTAGTGGCCCCAGAAGAGACAAAACCAACTGTCAAATATATGTTAACTTTAAAGACACTCTGGATGCAAGATTTTTAATCATCTGGACATTTATATAATATCTTATTTCCATTTTCATAATCTTTTTTGTGATAGTCTACAGGAAAAAAAAAACAGATCAGCTGCATTTCTGAAAAAGTATACCAGTAGCACCAAAAACTAATATTTTTATTTGAGACATTTTGCTCTTCACAGATGAAGGGAACTCTTAATTGAAATAATTAAATAGTTTCTTAGTTTAAATTCACTCTGCAATGTCTTCAAAGAAGCATTTCAGAACACACAGTATAGAACACTTAATTTAAATACCAGGTGAAAAAATAATCAAATTCATTTATTTAAACTGCCTAATACAGATCATACTTAGAAAAACCTACACCATGTATTCAGGAGCGCCTGAGAAACCACTTCACTTGCCAGCTGGTTTTGGTGGCAGTGCAGATTACATTCATGACAGAGCTTGAACCTTGTCAGAAACACGAGATTTCAACAATCTCAGGCAACATCCATAAATCTTTTGCAAAATCCAACAACTAAAGATAGGCCAGCAGCTATTCTTTTTTTCTATTTTAAAAAGAATGCCTATATATTTAAGTAACAAATATAGGATACGAATGGCCCTCAAAACATATAACTTCAAACACAATAGGATTGTTATTTCATTCAATATGTCCCTTATCTCTGCAGGTCTGGCTGTGCCTGGAAAATATAAAATCACTGCATATAAGCTTTGTAAACAAAAAAAAATTACTGTCTGAAAACTATGCTGTGTGAATATTGTTACAAAGAAGGCTTCCTTTGGTTGACTTAATATACTATTTTAGCCTAATAATAATGGGTGTGCATTTCTTCCAACTACTAAAATTTATTTAATCAAGTGATTCTCTTCATTTATAATTTATTTGCATTTTATTAATTACCTTTTTGAAGAGTTGGCAGCCAATCTACTGCAATTTTTTAAAAAGACTGAGGGCTCTCTGCAGGCTTTGGTGTTAACATTAAATGAAGGAGCCTATCCTCATCCTTTGTCCCAGTCTAGTTCTAGTATCTTCAGATTTACACAATCTATCCTACACTGGAAGAAGCTGGGCCCGGGATAAATCTGGATAGTTCATTACAGACTGGCAATGTCTCCAAGAGCACTCTCCATTTCCACAACAGTCTGAGAATTCCTGAAGCCCTATGAGAGGATAAACCAGTTTTGAGGACCAGCTTTGATTATAACTCACTTTGCAGCTTACCTCTTCCTCTACAAGGAAGGCTGGAACTGACAATTGTTCTTCATCCAAAAGGAACTTTCCTTTTTGTAAACATAGAGATTTTCTAATATATCTGGAAGTTTTGTCTCAACCTGAATTCCTTGGTAGTTGTCAGGAATAGCTTGATTTGAGTGAATGTGAGCCTTTTCATTCAGTTATGCCAAATGACACGGAAATAAACTGTGGCAACTTGGTGTCACCTTTACACTTTCATATTTCACACATGGCAATTGACTAAGTTTTGTATAAACTATAAATTTTTTTTAGATGGAGTTTCACTTCATCACCCAGGCTGGAGTACAGTGGCACAATCTCAGCTCACTGCAACCTCCTCCTCCCAGGTTCAAACAGTTCTCCTGCTTCAGCCTCCCGAGTAGCTGGGACTACAGGTGCGTGCCACCATGCTCAGCAAAATTTTGTATTTTTAGTGGAGAAGGGGTTTCACCATGTTAGTCAGGCTGGTCTTGAACGCCTGACCTCGTGATCAGCCCACCTCAGCCTCTCAAAGTGCTATGATTGCAGGCATAAGTCACTGTATAACCTATAATATTTTTAAAACCAGAGATGAGTGGTAGGTTAGAGCTGAAGAAAAAAAATCACGTTTTCTAAAAGGAATAATATATATTATTATATAATATATTAATATAATATATAATACATAATCTTCTTCCTTTTATATTTTATTGGGATAATTATACTAATTGATACAGCTTATGTCGAACTCTGTGACTTGTATAAATATTGTTAATTTTTCTATTCAATGATGATATCCAATCAGTATACTAGTGGGAGAGCTTTGATACCATTTTGCAGATGAGAAAACTGAGCACAAATGAGGCTCAATGTATTGGCCATCAACTTGGTAAAGTATCAGACTTGAAACTTTAACTCAATGTAAGAGAGATTTGTATTATATACATTCACTCACATATGATTTGATATGTATTATGAAATTAATGGGACTGTGGTCAACTATAGAACCTACAATTTATATGCATATTTTTAAAACAGAAATACTGAGTAAATATTCAGTGTGCACTAGTGTAACAATTTTTAAAGATAATGTACTTCTGGGACCTCCCAGACCTACTAGCATGTGAATTACATAGCAGTAAACACAAGATTTATTTTCAGATAGTCGGCATATGGTGCTAGTGAGAACAAATATGTAGGTTTTATTTCTCATTTGGGCCAGTTGATGTAATTCAGGGAAAAGACATATTCCAGAGCTGCATGACAATCGCAGTTACACAATTTAAAGATATGTAATCAAAAGAAACGTAGGTGAGAGAATACTATTGACTCAGTGAAGTAGGCAAAACTCGGCTATTCTACAGATCAACTTCTTACTATCAATTTCATAGTAACAGTTCTTTTCAAAATTCTCTTTTGTTTTATCTAGAAGTTTACTCATTACTTTGACCTACAGGTGTTGAAATAATATCATTGTGTGGATTTAAACACTTGTAGATTTATGTTTCTTGAATCCAAGTTCTATGATTTATATTGACACCACAAAATTTTTTCAATGAATATCTTTTTCTCAATGAATATCAGAATTTCAGAGATGAATCGTGATTTATAAATTGTTTCCAATATCATGTTGCATGTTTCTCAATAATCCATGCTTAAGTCTAACAATAGCATAGATAAAAATCTAATTATTCAAAATTAATGCCAGAAAATCTGGGAAGAAGCAGCTATCACTAATTATTGACCTACTGTTGGTCTTGGTTTCTTGATTGAATTGTGATAACTCATTTAATTCTTCACATCTTTCAATTATGTTATTTATATTTTTGCACTGAGCCATGTTTAATTACATAGCTCTTGCAAACTGTCCTGCACTGGTCCTGAAAGGATGCCAAAGGTAATAAAGAAAACTGAGGCCACATAGTTGTATTCAATGTACCAACCAGAAAGTTTAGGGAAATATGATTCTGGACTAGGGATTACACGTTTTCTCCTGTAACTTTGCATATTTATGACCTATTTCTGATCCTTCTGTAGGGAACCTCTTCTTAATTTAATAATTCTTACACTCTTACTTGTGTAATTCTTCCTGCTGCTGAATATCAAGAAACTTCAAATCTTCTCATCGCCTACCTCGCGCGAACATATAGGTTTCCTGCTATCTAGAATTAGAAACCAATTTCTAAAATTTTGAGCATCTTCTGAATACGTCACTATATTTTGTGGAAATCTGTGCTGAGCTTACTGTATCTGAAGGAAAACCACCCTTTCTAACTGATATCCTTGACACCACCATCAAATGTCATTTTAAATCCTCTATGCTTTGAGGATGAATGAGCTATCCAGAGAAAACCTCAGATACTGTCTTTACAAGAATTACTCTGAACTAATCAACTAGTAGTATCAAGTGGAACCCAAAACAAAGAGAATCAAAGATGGTTGTTTTTGTTTTTTTTTTCTGCCTACCATACTGTTCAGTATTCTCACAGCATTCTATGCTGCCCCTTAATGTCTAAACTTGGCAAAAACTAATTTATGACTTTATCTTTTAGTTCCATTTTCGAAATACAGAATTCATATAACATTTCTTTCTGAGTAAAGAACACTTACCTTTCCAAAAATAAAAATAGAAATGTTGCTTTTGGGTAGTAAATAAATTTGCTTATTCATGAGAGCCGTATCTTCTTTTAAAGCATCACAGTAACATTCCCCCGTTTCTGTTTTAGAATAATGTTTGTTTTTTCTCCTTTGACACCTCAGTACCATGGCTTTATGACACAACAGGGTACACTTGGTTGGTGTGTTAATATCACAGTTTGAATGCAGTAAGCTATGAATTCAAAAGAGAGAAACTACAAAGGACCAAAAAGTGTATTACTGGTTGAATAAAGCACATCCTGAAGTGGTAATTCAAGTTTTATTTAGTCACCTTATTAATGATACTCATTATGTTATAGGGTATTATATTACATAAAAGGAATCATATGCCCCAACTGTACATGGATGATGCGGTAATTCCATCAAGGCATTCTAGTAATGCTGCAAACTACCTAAGCAAAGCTTGAATAACTTGTTTATTAGCACCAGAACACAGAAAGGAATAATAGCTCTTATTTTATATACATTGGGGATACATTATATACCACAATATATATTTATGTTAGTCAGGTGTAGTAAATGAACACAATTAAAGTGAAATTGTGCAAAGAAATAATCAATCATTGCCTTATAAAGAGAATTACCACACAATCCCTTTGGAGCCTCAGATCTCTTTCCATTTCTGTCCATCAAAGAATCAGGAATGGCAGAAAGAGAAGGAAACAAATGTATCCTGCCCACATGCAAGAAGAGGAATTCTTTCCCCAAGTTAGCAATCTAAACAGCTACTGGAGCTTACAGTTTTCTGTGCTGCATGGAGAGCACACCCAAGAGTGTGCTATGTCTCTGTCTGCTCACTATAATGCTGATGCAGAGGTGCATTGCACAAGGCGTCTTCACTCTCTTCTGGGGACCATGCATGCTTTAACACTTTTCCCATCAAAATCCAAGACAACCCTACTGGGTTGAAATATAAATCATAGGACACATTAGCAAGGATTGAGAACATCAATTGTTCTTCTAGAGTGCTCGGAGCCCGTAAGTTAATGCACGGGAAATCACGGAAAGAAAAGCTAACATTTATTGAATATATACTACGTTCCCACACTAGTTAAGTGTTTTATATACATCATCTGATTTACTCCTACGACCCTATGAGTAGGCGCTATTATTAATGTCATCTGCCAGAAGAGGAAATCTACAGCTCGCAGTGGTCGGAGACCTAGACTAGGATCTGAATGTCTGTAAACATGTGAGTCTAAGTAAGCAGAGTGTTCCAAGTTGAGCTGGCTTTGAAATCACTGCACACAACCACATAAATGGTACAGGGATTAGTGTTTCCTCCACTTTTCCAGAGAGAGGAGTTATACTAGGGGAAGTCTGCTGAGCAATTTTATATCCCTATTTGGTAAGCTTCACCCTCATAGTTAAATAGACTTTTAAAAATCACATCATTACATTATGTTTTACCTTGTTCCCCCCAATTCTTGGTTCTTTGAAGAAGCCATCCCTTTACCTTACAAAACTGGAAATGAACAGTCTCCCATAACATCTTTCTACAAGGTTCTGAAGGGAAAGGATGGGCACTCTGACATGGAAAATCCAGAAGACTTAGGGTAGAGAAGCAAAATCCAGGTGGCTGGGCCCAAGAACTGTGCTGAGAGTTCTGGTTGAGGGAGATTAAGTGGAGAAACATAATACTTCACCTAGACATACAATGGGTTCAAAGATGGACTTTCAGACAGCTAAACCTCAATTTAAACCAACTTTAACAAACACACTAGATATATGGCTTTCAGAATATTATTTAATATTTCCAAATCTCAGTTTCTTCATATGTAAATATTATCTGCTTCAGAATATTTTCATTAATATCACATAGTATAAGCTAAATAAAGTAAATTGTGTATGCCTGGCATGCTTAAAGTAGGAAATTCATTTATAATTATATAAATGGAAAGATGACTAATACAGGAGTACCTTTTATGATGATGTTTTATTCTACAAATATCAGAGTTACTTTTGTTATATTAAAATGTTGTGGTTTCAGTGAGGATGGCATGAGTAAGAATGCAACTCTGTGGACAATGAACAGATCTTAATCTAAGTGCTAAGTTTGGTTTTGGTGCACATTTCCTGCAGGACAAAGTGTTAACTCTTACACTCTCCTAGTCTTGACCTCAAGGCAGTCAAGAAATAGTAATGTGGGTAGTGGGTTTTCTATTGGCCATCACATGGTGGGAGATGACAAGCTTGAAAGAAAACCAGCAAAGAAATCACAGAAAAAGAATGAGGCCAGCAAACGAGAACAGCGAGCTATATTTTTCTAAAGCAGGTTATCTGTATCAGCACTGTTCAACATAAATGTAATGTGAGTCATAAATGTGAGCCACAAGTATAATTTTAAATTTGCTAGCATCCACATTAAAAGAGATAAAAATTAATTTCAATAATATATTCTATTTAACCAAATAAATCAGAAATACTGTCCTTTCTGAATGTAATCATTGTAACAATTAATAGGATTTGTTGTATTTTTATGTCTTTGAAATTCAACCAGTGAATGGGATATGTCACAATTTTTTATCTTTTATAGCACGTCTTTACTCAGACTAGCCATATTTCAAGTGTTCAGTAGTAGCCACAGGTGTCTTGTAGAAATTGGTAGCATATTACCCATGTATCTCTTCCGGCCAGGAGCTACTGGTAAAATCTAGTTGTAGTTGTAGTAGCACCCTCATTTTAGCTTGGGTTAACAGCACCCTCACTCGTACCCATGCCTGGGTTTTAGAATATTATCAAGAAAGCAGTGTCCCCTGATGCCAGTGAGATGCAGCCGACAGTCAATCAGGGGGAACTCCAAAGGGAAGGTAAATGTCACAGTAAAAAGTTAGATCCATGGACCACACAACTCCTCCTCATCAGGAGATTCTCCTTCTAGAACGCTCCTGTTGAGGAAAGGAGAAAGTCTGAGTTTTCATTTGGTTAACTAAGGTACATTCTACAGAGTGGCATCCCATTTTGTGTAATAAAAATTAATAATCCTTATATAGGGATACTTTACACATGCAATGTATATATTAGTCTATTTAAAATAGTATATTTGCAGATGAAGAAACCAAGATACAATGAGTTCCAGTAACCCAGGCAGTCCAGCTCCTAACCATGGTTCTATCACCCCAGTGCCTTAGTCACATGTCTACCCTTTGAACTAACGGCAGTGACAGGAATGACAGCAACAGTGTGTGTGATTATGGAATGAAAACTAGATGCCCTGATCTTCATCAGCCTGGGGCTCTAACTCCTAGTACATGTATTAATATAAATGAAATAAAGCCCCAGACCTTCCACTGTATCAGCACTTTTTTTTTTTTTTTTTTTTTTTTTTGACAGAGTTTTACTCTTGTCGCCCAGGCTGGAGTGCAATGGTGAGATCTCGGCTCACTGCAACTTCCAACTCCTGGGTTCAAGCGATTTTCCAGACTCAGTCTCCCAAGTAGCTGGGACTATAGGTGCCCGCCACCATGCCCTGCTAATTTTTTATTTTTATTTTTATTTTTAGTGGAGAAAGGCTTTCACCATGTTGGCCAGGCAGGTCACGAACTCCTGACCTCAGATGATCCGCCCACCTCGGTCTCCCAAAGTGCTGGGATTACAGGTGTGAGCCACCACGCCCTGCTTATATCAGCACTTTTATAAGCAACTCTTTTAGCTTAAAAAAATTAAGCTTCCCTAACATCTCTGCATATATTCAAGAAGGACATAGCTGTTACATTCAGGAGATACTTGGCAGCTAATGGACAACTCCATAAAGGAAAAAAAAAATTGGCTGAGGTGAAACGCCTTTTGTTTTGTTTCCCCCTTCAGTCTTTTTCATTGCCTCTCATATCTACAACAGTGTTGCATGACTTTAAACTTTTTGTAGGAAAGTTCCAAAGACACAGAGATTTGAGAAATATTCTTGGTCAAAATGTTAAAGTTCCAGCAAGTTAAACAGGGGAATAAATGGGGAGAAAATGAGACAGAGCCCCCTTTCCAATTTGATCAATGAGGCCCTGAGAAACTCAAATGCATATCAGCCTATGATCCCCTTTTTTTCTCTGCCCTGCCCCAATATTCCTCAATGCAAAGGTTGAGGAGAAGAGGGAGGGGTTTTGCAAAGAAAATGACCCATTTTCATCCACCCACCCAACCTTCAGGATTCCTGGTGCCTATTCAATGCTGCTTTTCCTCTCCAACACTGTTTGCAGGGCTCAATAAGTGGAAAAGGAGTGGACTTTAGAATTAAACAAACCTGACTTGAATTGCTTCTCTATTTATTTATGAATATTGTGACTTTAATCACAACACTGAATCATTCCGAGGTTCAGTATGTATCTGCTAAATGTGGATAATAACACCTACCTCTCAAAGTTATTGCCAAAATCAAGTGTGTATAAAATGTGTCACACAGTGCCTGGCACATAATAGCTACCCTTTAAATGATAACCATTAGATATTTTTACGAGTGTAAACTGAAGCATCCCTCTCTGAGAGATTCTTTTTGTCCAAGTCTGGTAGTTTTAATGCGGAACATCCAGGGACTGTACAGGCACTAATAAATATGAACAGGTGCCGGCCTTCGTGTAGCTCTTTTCAAGCATAACTGCTGAACAGTAACATTGCCTTTATAGTTGTGGTCCTATGGTCTTCCAAATTAAGGCGGAAGATAAACCATGTAAGGAAATATAAAATCCATGCACCAGAGTCAATGAAGAGAGCCAACTGCTACTCCCAGTATTCTTCCACTCCTTTTCAAGTAGTTGTAAAGTTCCTTTTGGTGAGGATCTAAAATACGTATTCTGAAGATACAGAAAACATCCTGTCCTGTAGCCCCTTTCCAGCCCCACAAGGTGTGCTAATTGCCTGACACGGCCTCAGAGACAAGCAAACATCTTTCCTCTCCAGGTCTCTGTGCCCATGAATTATGTCCTTTTCTAACCCAGAACTGAAAAGTCACACTGGGCAGCCCACACAGCCCTGCAAACCACAACATTTCTCTCATAAATAAAAGTAGAAATGGTAAAGCAGGGAGTGTGTGGTCATCACCCATGGCTGAGCAGAAGCCAGAGCAGCACCCAGCCCTCCGCTGCTTTGGTGAGTCACAATAACAGACTGGCCATTTAGAGAATTGTGTCTGCCCCTGCCAGTCTAGGAGGGGTTGGGGTGTTGGGTTTCTTGCCTCCCTCTCCAAGCAGCTTCATATAGGCCCAGTTACAGATTCAGGGGAAGAACTAAGCCCTTGGTCTTCTTCATAGCAGATTTGTTCAACTTTCAAGTGTGCATGATATTGCATGAACACATCAGCATATGCTATATAAGATGTCTACACCAGAGCATAGAGGCCTACTGATGAAATACTGAGAAATAAAGGGACATACATTAAATTCATGTAAAAATTCAAGAGTGAGGTATTATAAAAGTGAACTCCATTTTTCCACCTCTACTTTGCCTTGCCCTCTAAATATGTCAATTATACAACCCTTTAAGGTAAACCAGAGTAAAGAGATTAAATTAAAAAAAAAAAAAAAAACCTTTCTTCATTCAGCAGACACTGATTAAAGATCATTTATAGACAAAGGATGGAAGTAAGACATAATTACTTTCTTTAAGTTTGCTGTCTACCGACAGAGGTGAAGCCTATATAGTCACAACAGGATACATTACACACTGGGAGGAAGGCAACTCCACATACCACTAGGTTAATCTGTGTAGGGTGAGTATAAACATTGGCAAATACCACAATTTAAGGGGTGGATAATGGAAGAAAATTCAACACCACCACAAATAAAAATAATGAAAAAAGGAACTCCTCAAGAGTCCTACTCCAGTCTCAGTAGATTACCTTTATTTCAACATCATTGAGAAAATCCTGACAATCAAAGGCCATTTCCATCAACTTTTCATCCCCACACAATCAAACTCATGGTTAGGTTCACATAGCCTTCTCCTCCTTCCTCCCACCCCAGAGAATGAGGTGTCCCCTCCACTGTCATGACGACACTTCTGAATTCTATCCCTACCCCTCCCTGTCTTCTCAGAAACACATTTAAACCAACTATCTATTCTCTCTTCTTTACTCCAGTCTCTTTCCCAGCAGTTTCCTACAGCTGATAGAAATGCACAAGACTCATCTAATAAAAGCTCTCCCTTAGTGACATATACTCTTTCCTCACCAATTCTCACTGAGAATACTCAAATATTTAGTTTACCCTGCCTATTCTCTTAACTCGTCACTGGAAGCCACCTTCCTTCCTCCCACTTTACTGAAAGTGCTCTTGCCAAGCTCACCAATGACTAATTGCCAAATGGAATGGACATTTTACAGCCATTATCTTATTAAATCTCTGCTGTATTTGACACTGTTCAGCACTTGGAAATCTCTTCTCTAGTCTCTTAGTGTCTGTGGCTTTGAAATTATTGTGGTTCTCCTTAATGCCTCTTCGATGGCTCCTTCTCAGTTTTCCTTCCTGTGCTCTTTTCTTCCATCTGCCACTTAGATGTGCATGTTTCCCAGAGTTTTGTTGATGCTTCTAGCTGCTTAGCCTCCACCTTCTCCTGCCTGTTTTCTAAATTCCAGAGTTCCAGTTGCATTTGTGACCTATACAACACATTTCAACAACCACTTTTATTTTGGGACTAAATTATCCAGAGTCAATTTCTATTGCTAGAAACTAAGAATGGAGGAGATTTGGCTGAACTGCAATTCTGGTGAAAAACAACAGGAAATGCAGTTATATATAAGGACAACATGAGTAAACTGGAGCCACCCTGCAAACAAAGAAGCAAACAACAAAGTAACAAAACAAGCACCTTGGTAGACATACAGCATTCAGATGAAATAATGTGATACTCCTACTTTACTTTGCAGTAAAGTATTTTGTCCAGTTTGGGATATCACATTTAGATGAGCAAACTGCATTAAACAATGTTTATTGTATTCTACATGACAAATCATACTAGGCAGTGAAAATAAAAAGATTAGTAAGATTCCTGTCCTTTTGATATTTATTCTACTGGGGAAGATACAGTTAAGTCCTGTATTAATATAAAAGAAGTACTGGTAGTGCAAAGGGGGTATAGCCAAAGCTGCTTTGAGGCACAGGAATAGTAATATTTGAGATGAATACTGAGTGATAAATAAGAGTTCACCAAGAAAATAATGAAAAGGTGAACATTCTAGGCAAAATCAATGGCATTCAGAAAAGACTGAAATGACAGATGGTCTAGAATGTAGGATAGAAGAGATAAGGACACTCCAAGATAAAAACGGAAAAGAAAAGTGGAGTCTAATCAAGAAGGGCCAGTTTGTAAGTCAAGCACTAGCTTTCACAATCTAAATATTAAAGGGCCTAAACACCATATCTTTATGGGTCAAATAAGGATAATGGGTTGTTTTATTGTAAAATGCAGTGTACAGAAAACAAAACGTTGCCAGGCAATTGAAGATACGTCTTTCAAAACTGAAGTTATACAAACTTTTTGCATACGTAGTTACACAATTCAAACAGAAATTACTAATAATTGGATCAGCTCTACAACAGAATGGAATGTCTTGTAAAGGAGGTTAGTTCTCTGTTACTTGCAGTATTATTCAAGCTGGTCTAGAAACTTATAAATAGAATTAACTGGGTTGGAATTTAGGTAATATGAACTTTAAGATATATACTATTTATTTAGCTTTCTACTATTCTTTCTATTGGTTTTGTTGCTGACATATTTGTGTCCTTAGGTAGGAAGCTCTATTGTTCATACAACACTGTCTCTTAAGATTCTGTGCCAATAGCAGCAGCAGCCAGTGAAACTACCACTCCTTTCTCTTTTAAGGAAAATATGTTTAGGTCTCAGAAAAGAATACAGATTTGCAATCAGAGTTTTAGATCAAATATTACTCCAGTGATTTTTACCTTCATTGTATTTTAATAATCAACTCCTTCTCATTTTCCATAATTATTCTAACTTTGAAGGAATAAAAATCCATATATTGGTGTCTGTCCATAATTACTTTTTCCACCAAAAAGTAAGTTCCTTTACCCCCCTTCAATTTTTGTCCAGTTTATTTTGACTTGCTTTCTTTCTTGCCACACCTATTCCACATCTGCATTTTCAGAATGGGCATTTTCATTCATTCTCATCATCAAATTTTGAATGAAATTACCCTTCAACCAAATCCATACGATAAATGCCCAAACCTAAATTAAGCCTAAATTTTACTTTCTATACTCCTCTATCCTAACAGACAGGAAGAGTTTATTTTCACAAGTATATCAGCTAATGCTGCAACACTTTCTGTAGTTGTCAATCTTGGCTGAGTCCTCATCATGGTAATTACTTAATTTTCCTTAGCCAGCTCATAGTTCCCTCAGTGGATATTCCAGAACTTCTATCTCCCCAAGACTATTTCAAATCTCACCAGATTATCTTGCCTTCTACCTCACAGGCAAGTGTGAAAGCATCTAGTACCCCTCATTTTCTTACCACAACTTTTAAAATTATTTGTATTCATCTTCATTCTTCCTCTTTGCCTTTTGACTAGGCTATTCCCTTAAATTACGCTCTTAATTCCCTCCCATGTCCCATGTCATTATGAATCTTGAATCATTAACTAACATCTCCCTACTATATCTTCTCTTTCCTCTGAGCTGAGAAATATTCTAGCAATTTTTTTTCATTTTTATATAGATCACATAATATGTTACCGATTATGAAGAGAATAGACTTGGAGATATAAAAATACAGGTAAGGAAAATTTATATTGCTTCAGGAAGAAATCATAAAGATATGAACAAGAAAACAGTAGTAGTGATAGGGAGGTTAGAAAAGTTCAATAAATAATTAGGAGATAAAGTAAGTATAGTGATTAATATTATTACATATTATAAGAAGTACATGCTGTTACTGCCACTGAAAGTGAATGGCTCCTATAAAACCACTGATGCTAATTATCTCAGATACCACCATACCCCCTGCAAGATTAATACTTCACTGTCTTTTATTCCTGAGTTACTAACTTCAGATTTAAAGTCTTATACTAGCACATCTGATTGGCCAAGACAAGGTCATATATCTATTTTCGAGCTGCTTAGGAACATTGCCCCAGGAAAGCAAGTTATTCGGTATTATGAGCTTCTGTTTGGAGGAAAATGAGCTCACCATTTTGGGAGAGGGATTAGATCTCAGGGAGAAAATACAAATGCGAATTATACTCAACGCCAGGGCTTTTTGAACACAAAGGCAATTTTTTCAATCAATTCTTATTTAGCAAATGTTTCAGTATTTTACCCTGTTTTAACCTCTTTATCCTTCTTCACCTTAAATATGTCCCAACATTTTAGTTATCCCCCAAGATTTAAACCACTCACAGATTCAATAAAAATGGCTATCCTAACACAAGCCTCTGGCAAAATTGTGTATGGCAGAGACCAGAGCAAAGGTCTGTGAAATACCAAGATAAAGACCTTCAAATTTGAAGTTAATCAGCTCCCACTGAGAGACCTCTTCAATGGGCTATAAAGATGCTTAACTGTGCTTTCCATTTTTTACGTTGTTCCTAATCATGCAACCAGAATTCTTCTGACATTGTGGCCAACTATAATCTAAGTGCACTGTGTCCACAGTATTCTCTTGAATTACCAGGATGGTGAAACTATAAAAAATGGGGAGGGGATCATTTTATCTTAGTATTTTTTTAATTGGTAAACCAAGGATGGAAAATAAGAATGAAAAGATGGAGAAATGTCTCCTGGGTGAAGTGGAAAATAGGAACAGTCCCAGAGTAGCTATTAAAGAACATTAGACTCTGAAAGAAATTGGGTAATCCACCAATAGATAAGCAAGACAAGACTGTATGATTGATGATCTATCAATTTACCTATTGGTAAAAAGTGCTATGAAAGAGGATGTGTCAAATATAAAATGTGGCTAGAAGCCGTGCAACAAAATGTTCACCATAAATAATTTGCCCCAAACTTATTGCTTTGAAAACCAACAGGTGTCAACTAATTCATAACTTCAGAGAAGAATCCAGAACTGCTGGCAAAAGGCCCTATACCTTTAGAGTCACAATTTTTCCCAACCGGGGTCCCCTGCAGCTTCAGAACTGGCACACCAGGCAACAGCTCTGTAGCAAAAGGCTTTTTCAAACTGCATTTTTTTCAGCAGTTAAATCTGAGCTGTAACATTTGGCAGGTTTCCTTGCTAACATTTGGCAATAATTGTTTATCAAATGCTAACAAGGAATGCTGCCAAATGTAACAGCTCCGACTAAACCATCTAAAATATAATACTGAGGCAAAAGTCTACAGACATGTGCTCAATTCTTTCTGACTAATCCTAGAAATAGGATCCTGTGCCCTTGGTCATCAGACCATGCTGCACCACAGCAGGGAGGCACAAGGGACCAGATTCTCTTTCCTCTGCACAGTGTATTATTTCCTTTGATTTCCAAGTGAGCTTCCGAGAGAAAGATGCCTGATAAACAGAGACGGAAATTTACAACAGGACATACAGTGTAACTTCATCAATTTGGATACAAATTTGTGAAATATCAGGCAGCAAAACAAAGACAGAATTATCTTTGATGGACAAACCATTTTTCATTCATATTGGTCCCCCAACTGTGCCTTGTTATCCACATTGAAGGCGTCATTCCTGTGACCATTCGGTCTCCTCATTCTAGCTCTTTGGGCAGTCTGGGTCTAACCTCCCCTGCCTTTGCTGATGAAAATCTTCACAGTTCTAGCTCAAATTCCACTTTCTGTAGGAAGACTTCCCTGCTCCACCTTCCCATTATTCCTGTCCTGCCTTCTTAAGTTACTATTGTTTTAAACCTGTATTGCCTAAAGCCGTATTTGGCCCTTGATACTATTCCTTATTACTACCATTGTTCCCCAGGCAGTTCAGTACCTTAAGTCCTTCCTTCCCCAATAAGCTTACTGACCCCTTGGGGGCAGGATCTGACTGCATAACTCACAGAATTTCTAACAAGGAGCTGCATACAATACTGTACTTATGACTCTTTGGGGCACACATTATAGATCAAATGATTTTCAAATGGTTTATAAGCACTTATTTACATATTGATATCTGATATGCTAACTGGAAGGTATACTCAGTTATTCACCAAAATAGGTCATTTCAGATACTTTCCCAGGTCATTTTAGCTTATGTTAGCTAAATTTGGGTAGGTACATATGTTTGAAAGGAATCAAACTGCTTTTCTTCAGAATTCTGATTGAAAATTTTAAACATTCAGTAATCCTTTATTGAGTCTGAACTATGTGCTACTTTGCAAGGCTCTTGGAATACAAAAATAGGAAAGACATTGCCTTATTCTTCACTGTCCCACTCCCCTCCCCTCAAAAAACATGCTGGAAAATGGCAAAATATTATTTAAATAACAAAAAATAACCCAATGTTATTTGAGGAATAAAAATAAATAACTCGCCATTTTTAAATGTTGATTGAAGAAAATTTTCATTAAAGATATCACCTACAGGCTTTTGAAAATATTTCTCATTTTATATAAATACGTACTCACATGAGACATACATACAAGTCACACATAGTACTACAAGCCAAAGGATTTAAGAAGTAGTTCATGGGAATAGAACAGTTAGAAAAAGCAAAATCAAGGTTCTCATCTCTACTATAAATACATGGCAAAAGTACTTCCAAATGCAAGATTTTGGTATCACAGGAAAAGTATCTAGATTCTAAGCACTCTCTGCTTTGCCATTTAACAGCCAAGAGTCATTGGATAATTTTATTAAGTTCTCAGCTATTCAAATCCCTTATATAGAAAATGAGGATAACAATGCCTTCCTTGATTTATGTCAAAGGCCTCCGCCAAATACTCTCTCTGAGTCTACATATAAAACCAATGAATCTCTTGTTTAGGAAACTTAGATAACGAGAGTTATAAAGCAGTTAAGAGTAAACTAGAACATATAGTAATAATTTTAAGCCTTTAGATTTTTCACTTAAAATGCATAATTCTACTCCAATCTTAAATTGTGCCCAGGAATGCAATCAGATTCCCCTTAACTACATAAAAGGAGACACAGGTAGAGTTTTCCTCATAATATTCCAAAAGATTGTTGGACATGAGACATACAGAGTTACCAGCAACAGGGATGTCTGCCCTGTGCCTTCCTCAACCTTAAGTTCCAGTTAGAAGGCCCCAATATTTAAATGGTAACCAGGCAGAAGAGTGAACCTTCGCACAAAGATTTTCAGCCAATAAAGCACCAAATCTGGGCAAGCCTTCTTGGATAGGTGCCAACATAGACTAATTCATAAATTTGTCAGGGCTTGGGCCTTCTCCCAGCTGTGCAAGTTAAACCTTTTTAGTGCCTCTCTATGCTATTCCTTCCTCCTGAACCTCACAATGTCCAGCTGACATTCAGGCTGTGGAAAACTGTATTGCCTTTCTTGATGGAGGAGAATGGAGTCTGCGCTACCCCAAGGACACTGAGGATATGCCTTTTTGCTGTAAAAAGAGGCCATCACAGCTTACACAGTGCTTCTGCTCAGAAGAACACCTCCTCATTATTTTTTCAACAGATGTCTTGGTGAAGCATATTTTACTATTTATGTTAGCCTCCTGTAAAACATCTGAGAAAATTCAGAATAACAATGAAAAATGATTGTGTTCACAAAATCAAGTAAATCCAATAATATTTCTGACAGAATTGATTACAATAATGTCAAACGCCCCTCTCCACTCTCTTTGAAAGTTATTTCAAACATAAAGATAATGAAATATGTTGCCTGTCACTTGTAAATTGTGTGCTGAAAGTCTAAAGAGATAATTTAAAGATTTCCAGGTAGAACAATACACTTGCTTTATTTTATTTGTCAAGTAAATACATTAGTAGGAACTTTCTACTGTGGCAGTTGGAAACCCCACAAGAGAAGCAGACATTTAAATTACAATATGAAATTTTTTCATGGGTCACATTCCTGAATTGTAGAGGCTTCTTTACAATTGGTGGTGGTGGTGAGTGGAGACAGAAGCAGATACTTAGTAAATATTTCCATAAAATTTAGAGATAGGTTTTGCTATGGTGGCATAGCATAGTGGTTAAGTGCATGAATGTTTAGTATTAAAACACCTGGGATCAGGTTCCAATTCCATCACTCACTATCTGTGTGACCTAAGAAAATCACTTCACCTCACTGTGCTTAAATTTCCTGCTCTGTAAAAGGAGACAATACTAATTAACTCACTGGTGTATAGTGAACAAAATGAGATGTATAAATAATTTTATGGCATGAAACACATAGTAATTGCTCAATAATGATAGCTATTTTATTACTGAATGCACTGATAGCTATAGTTGTTATCAGATACAGTCCTCTACGTATATTCCTTCAGTTCTATTTCTTTCTAGTCCCCCTTTTTATTATTTTAATCCCATAATTACATCACACTTCTCATAATCTATACCCCTTCCTCATTGATTGCTCACTAAACTTTGTAATGAGGGGCTTATGATCTTATTTCTAAACTGGTTGATTTTTTTTATTCTTTGCTTTCCCCACTATATGTAAACCCTGCGTGGGTATGTCTTGATCCTCACTGGCTCCTCCAAATCTAGCACTTATCTGTCATGTGGCAAGTGCTCAACACACGCAGTTAAATAAATGAGCGCATCATTGTGCTTCATTTACAGATAAGGAAAGTGAGGCCCTGAATATTTAAGGAAATTGCTTAAAATCAAAGTCAGTTCAACTAGCAAATGGAGGAGCTAAGATGTGGAAACTGGTTTTCACTATCCGAGCTCACGCTCATTTCCGTGCACTCACTGCCTTGTTGAACCTAGAGCTGCATGTGGCAGAGCTCTAGAAACCTGACTCACACGTTTTCATAACAATTTTTCAGAGCACACTTTCCCTCTACAATATTTTTAATGGAATATCAAAGGGGGCTACTTGTAAATCTCAGTTAGTGGAGTCCTTTTGAACACCAACCACTGACATTCAAGCAGTTAGGCAATTATTGCTGCTGGAAATCCAAAGGCCCAACCTGCATGCTACCAGTACTTCCATCTCCAGTGAATTTACCACCAGGGACAATAAAAAAGAAAGTAGTGAAATGGTACAGTAAGTGTCTGATGGTTAAATGTCACAATAACAGATTTCTACAGCTTAATTGTTGTTTGGGGGGTGAAAGGGAATGTTCCTTGGGAAACAGTAGGGAACAGTTGGTAGTAAAGCCAATTTATGCTCATATATTTTGCTGTCATCAACAAAAGACATCGCCTAGATCTGGCTTAGGCAGTATTTTATTGCTTAACTCTTTTAGATTCATCAAATTTGATATTCATTTTAACACCTTTATCTCTAGATAGTAATAATAATAATACACATTTTGTAGCGTTTCAAAATTCTTCTCACTGCTAGTATACATCAATTATCTTTGATAGTTACAGTATCCTCAGGTTGGCCAAGGAAAGACTTATTTTCCCCATTTTCCACATGAGGTCATTGAAACAGATCAGAAGCTAAGAGATTTCTGTGCCATCCCACAGACTATGACTGACTCAGGACTAGAGCTCATCCCTGACTCGAAGTCCAATGCTCCTTCTTTAGCGAATATACAAATATGTTTGGGAGCTCCACTGACATTCTGACTTAATTCCAAGCCATTTCAGATATGTCAAAGTCTGATATTCATCAAAGAGCAAGGAAACTGACACAATGTAGCTTTTGCATTAGCCCTTTTTTTTTTTTTCCTGCAGTAAATTTCAGTTTCTATCAGTACACAGGCCACTTAATATCCTTCCCATGTTTATTTGGGAGATTCCATTTTTCTCACTTTCAATAAAATCCCATATATTTTTTTAAAAAACTGAAAACAAAACACAATAATGAGAATACTTAAGGACCGGTATCCAAATCTGATTAGCATCCCCAAAAGAGTACTTCCACTTATTTCATAGCGCAGCCTTAACTGTATTTACCTTGTTCAGAGCTAGAATGTCAACATTACTCAAGTTGCCGGTGTGTGGGGTCTGCTGTGAAATCACAGTGAACACATAAGGGACCGATTAGCATGACCTGCTATTTATTAGGCAACCATGGCATTTTGACCACATCATAAAAAATCCTTCCGAAGAAAACAGTTTTCTGGCCCTTGGCTACTTAAATCAGAAAAGGGCTTCTTAGACAAATGTGTACTTTGCCTAAATATCTACATTTCGTAGTCAGAAAGACATGATAGGCTTCTGAATTTTAAACATCAGAATGCATGGCTGTGAAACATG
Source organism: Macaca thibetana thibetana (assembly GCF_024542745.1). Lineage (NCBI taxonomy): Eukaryota > Metazoa > Chordata > Mammalia > Primates > Cercopithecidae > Macaca > Macaca thibetana. The sequence continues at coordinate 97,533,017 of NC_065578.1, read as the reverse complement.
TAAGTAGCTCACCTTTATGACAAAGCAGGGGTTTCTATTTGGACCCTTTTGTTCCTTTCAGAGTAAGACAGCACTTGTTAACAAAACTCTTCCCTTTGTTACCAATACTTTGCTAGGCACAATAGGGGGAAATAAGGTAAAGGTTAAAAGTCTTGACCTGAAAGAAACTGCAGTGTCACCGGGAAGAAAACATCGAAACAATAAGTGCACTCAGAAGATGTTGTCAAGTTAGTAGCCATTTGATGAAATTTGTAGAAATGTCCCACCCCCTCTCCCCAGCAAAGGTGCTTCCTACTTTAAGGTACATTTTGTTAATAATTCTTGGTTTTCCTGCAGCCAGGAAATTCCTTAAGGGAACCAGTATAACCCAGCGGGGAAGATCCTCTGTTATAGGGTTGGACAGCTCTAGATTTGAAACCTGGTTTCCACTTTATATGCTGAGGAATCTTAAGCACTTTATTTAACCTCTCTGTGCTCAGGTACTTCATCTTCAAAGGTGTAGACAGGAGAGTGCCACGCTGGATATATACAAACTAGAGGTGCCACAGAATGTTAATCTTCCTACTTTCTTACATCATATATTTTTGTATCCCAAGATACCTTGCACCCTGCATTTGTAATTGCTGACCTTGATGTAAAGCAAAGGAACAAGAATGCTATTAGGCATCCACAAGAGTTAAATAGCAATTTTAACCCAAGGAGGAGGCCCAAATTAGATTAATTTGTAGATATGAATGTAGGCCATTCTGTTGAGATGGTCAATTAATTCAAAAGAAGATCTTCCTTTGCAGAAAGACAGAACCCTACCAGAAAACAAATCCCCTTTCATGTTGTTCTTAGCCAAGAGCAGATGTCTGGCAATATGAAAACATAGTGGTTATTTTCACAAATGAGATCTTTCTTTCTGCAGGCAGCATTGCAAAGCTAACTCTGGCTCCTATTTGAGGCTCAAAGATTACTATCTGTGCAGTGTTTATAGCAGTATTCCTGCAGCTGCATTAAAAGGTACCATGACCTCTTTAAGTACATGAATAATCTTCTTCAATGTGCAGTTGTACAGGTTCGGAATTCATTGCTCTTAAACAACCAGCAGGTTCCCAAACTTGACTCCCTTAGGAGGTTCAATTAGCCTCGGATTATTTTCATATTGATCATTTCTTTCCCCACCCCTCTTTTATTTTTAACCGTACATCCTTATTCTGCTAGTGTGAAACATATATTGAGTTTGTCAAACCACTTTTCCTCCTGATGCTTTACACCAGTATTTATTTGGAAAATGCCCCAGTTTACCTGTGCCCACTTGCTCCTTATAATAGTAAAGGGTTGTTTTATCTAGCATTAATTATATGTTATTTCAGGAACTTTATGAGCATGCATAATTCAATATTGCCTTTCTCATTGTTTTGCAGACCAAATTACCCATTGCCTAGGCTGGAAAAAACAGTTCAAAAGCACCAGCCCTGACTCAATTTAGGATGTGGCTCCAGCAAGTTCATCAGCCTACTCTTTAGATATTGATCATCACTGCAAAGAAAACAATGCAGTTTTCTTTTCTTTTCTTTTCTTTCCATATTGGACCCAGCCTTTGGTACAGTTTGTTTACAGAAGCAAAATAATTGTGGAATAAATCAGGGAGCACAAGTTATATGGACTTCATAGAAGGATCTAGATAATTTAGACCAGAAAGCTAAGTAAACCTGAGGCAAAACCCAGTTTTTATACTCTATCCATATTGTATTTCAGTTCAGATAACCTCAATTTACAAATCTTGACTTTTGCCATCATATTCCCTATCCTAATCCCCAAACTTCCCAAGCTTCCACTGCCTATCTTTTCTACTTCTAGGTATAGAGCTGTGAAAATTTAAAAATTTGTAAATACTCTATGGGTTTCATCTTTACAACTTTGAAGTTAAAATAGTCTAAGGAGCTAACTCTAAAGCTAAAGCTATCTACCTCAGGAAGTGCCACCTCTATTTAAAAATACCTTCTCTAAATCACAAAAAAGAAGTTTACTTCATTCTTCATACTGCCTGAAAGCCCAACATTCATTCATTCAACAAATAATATTGAAAGCTTAACATATGCCAAGCCCTATGTGAGGTGCTCTTATACCTTTACACATGAAAAATTAATTTGAAATAATAAACCTTCTTTTTAAGGATGAAAATATTGGATCCCTGGCAGGGATGAACTATTTTCCAGTCATTTAAACACTGGTGTGAATTAATTCAATCAGTACACTTTCTACTATCAACAGCTTAGATCCGTGGTATTGATGTGAATTGCGGTTATGAAAAGGGAAGGTGAATTGGGAATGTAGGAAACTCAGAACAGAAAGCTTGGCTTTGGACAGAGAGAAAAATTAGAACACAGGGTCAACAAACGTCTGTTGTAAAGTAAAAACAGTAAAACGGTTACTATATGAAGCAAATATATCCATCATCTCATATAGTTATACATTCTTTTTTAATTTTTGTTGCAAGAATGCCTAAAATCTAATCTACACATTTAGCATGAATCCCAAATATAATACAATTGTATTACCCTATAGTTCCATTTGTCATTAGATAGCTAGACTCTTCAGCCCACATGTCTGCTACTTTGTATCCTCTAACCTATAATAGCTATTTAAACATTTTGTCCAATTCAGCATAAGATAGAGATTTAAAAATCCGTCACTTCTGCCAGGATCATAGCTGTAATTTCAGCACTTTGGGAAGGGGAGGCTGGCAGACCACTTGAGGCCGAGAATTCAAGACCAGCCTGGCCAACATGGTGAAACTCTGTTTTTACTAAGAATACAAAAATTAGCTGGGCGTGCTGACATACCCTGTAATCTCAGCTACTAGGGAAGATGAGGCACAAGGATCACTTGAACCCCAGAGGCAGAGGTTGCAGTGAGCTGAGATTGCCCCACCACACTCCACCCTGACAGCAGAGTGAGACTCTGTCTCATTAAAAAAACAAACTGGGCGTGGTGACTCATGCCTGTAATTCCAGCACTTTGGGAGGCTGAGGTGGGTGGATCACCTAAGGTCAGGAGTTCGAGGCCAGCCTGGCCAATATGATGAAACCTTGTATCTACTAAAAATACAAAAAAATAGCCAGGCGTAGAGGCAGGTGCCTGTAATCCCAGTTACTCGGGAGGCTGAGGCAGGAGGATCACTTGAACCTGGGAGGCAGAGGTTACAGTGAGCCGAGATCGTGCCACTACACTCCAGCCTGGGAAACAAGAGTGAAACTTCATCTCAAAAAAACCAAAACCAAAAAACAAATCCTCACTTTTGCCACCAAGGCCATATGTCCCCTTTGTGCTCTTGGGATTCAGATCATAGGCTAATGCTTTGAGGGACATTATTGAGTTCCTCTGGAGCTAGCCTAGATATCTAATCATGGTTTAATTCAACTATAAATCTATTGTGAACTACTGCTATGGTTTGACTGTGTCTGCCAGAGTTCATGTATTGAAAACCTGATTCCCAATAAAATAGTGCGGAAAGTGGGGCCTAATAAGAGGTGATTAGCTGATGAGGGCTCTCCTCTCATAAACAGATTAATACAGGAGTGGGTTAGTTATCGCAAGAGGGAACTTGTTATAAAAGCTAGTTTGCCCCCCTCTTGCTCTCACCCTATCTCTTGCCTTTCTGCCTTCCATCACATGATGATGCTTTATGAAAGCCCTCACCAGATGCAAGCCCGTCAATCTTGGACTTCCCAGACTCTGGAACAATGAGAAATAAATCTCTGTTCTTTGTAAGCTACCCAGTCTCATTTATTCTGTTACTGCAGCACAATATGGACAAAGCAACTATTTATAGCACTCTATAAGTAAACGCCTTCCGGGTTCCAAATAAACACATACATGTATATGTTAGAATCCAATCCACTTACTATCTAGAGGATTTTTGAAGAATAATTAAAATCCACACGTTCACTTCTTCACTCACTAGGCTTGTGAGTGGTTCAAGATAAGATCTACATTATAAGCATAAAGAACAATTAATTTATTTGTTACTTAGGGCCCTCTACACAGATCATTAATGCTAAATTCATATGTAAAAGTCAATAATGTCTATCAGTGAAAGATAACACATTCAAGTCTCTTAATATAACCATTTTGTGAATATTTACTTTGGTAACAAGAATTTAAATCGGAAGTTTCACCAAGTCAGATACTAAGATACCACGAAGGGTGAATTCCATGCCCAGAATTTAAAAATGAATAGGTGAAAAGTGGTTATTGGACTCTTAAAAGCCCTCACCCCCACCAAGGATATAAAATGGCCAAGATTTTGAAAACTGAAAGAGGATTTGTAAGGAAAGCCATTCTTTAGAGACAGCCTTCAGTGTGCTATGAGTAGACAGCGGAGGAGATATCTTCCTCTCAGCTCAAGCTTAGACAATAGGGCTAAATGTACGCCCTGATATGTGCTACCTGGATTTCGGGGGGCATGGTGGACTGGTGTCTGGCACACGCCTGAGAAATCTAAAGGAAAAAGGCTCTGCTATCAATCTGAGGCAGCAGGCAGTGAAATAGATTGACATGGGCTGCGCCAGTGTGGCTACCGGGATTCAAAAGTGTGGCCCAGGGAAGCGAGAGCCAGCCTGGGATCTGTGGAAAAACTGGATAAAGAGGATGATCTGGTAGGCAAGGTAAGCCCAACTGGGGTAGATCCATGTGGGGCTGATAAGGGAACAGCCAAGCAGAGGAAAATGCATCATATGAGTTCCAAATTACCCACCTCTAGGGAAGTGGAGTCAGAGAGGCTCCCAGTGAGGGTCTCTGAAGAAATGACAGAAAGCTCATGAGGGAAAGAACAGATTTAAACCTCCAATGCCACTGCACAACAGTGTCAGCCAAGTAAAACCTTCTTGGCCTCTTCCCCACCCTCCCTTCTGGAATTTCAACCCTGGCAGTATCAAATAGAACAACTTGCCAGAGAGAAGGAAGGAAGGAAGACAACAGAAAGTGCTGCTGTGCATCCAGCCCTCTGTGAGGACAAAGAATTCCTCCAACTGTGAATGAAATTACAAGTTTTGGTTATTACATAGGACCCTACACATTTCTAATTATTCAGTGAAGACTATGTTTTTGACTTAAAATGGCTATAGGCCTTTTTATTACCCAAGAATAAACAAAATTTTAGACTGTGTGAGTTTTTATCCAGGGTCAGAGGAGGAACTTCTCCCCACTGAATAAATTTCATTAGAATATGGGAGAAAAAATAAAGTTGCCTTTGATTACATCCCATGAGTCTTGCTCATTGAGCATATCAGTTAAACTTCTTAAGATAGAGGGAATTGCTTAAGGGAATACACGATGATTCTTCTCAGCAACTTATAAACAGAGTCTAATTCATAAATTTGCTAACGGCTCTTTCCTGCTAGACATTAACAGATAAAAAGAAAATCTCTGTTTGGTCATTAGCTTTAATTTAGATATAGCCTTAGAGTTACAAGGAACATCTTGAGGACAAGCAAATGGCTCTAGACTTTATTAAAACCACACTCCAATGAAACACTCTTGAAGCAGTGCCCTTTAGAAACGATTGCTTGAAATAGATGAAATGTAGTCCTTTGAAAATTTGTCCAACTCTGGTTGCCCTTTGTTTTCCCAGTGCGTGTGCATGATCTGCCTCTTTCCCCCTCACCAGTAGCAAGAAGTCTTCATGATCAAATTTAGGGCCACTAAACATTCTCTGATGTTCATCTCCACCATTCTTTACCCAAAATGACTTATTAAGCACTTTTTTTTTTTTTTTTTTTTTTTTTTTTTTTTTTTTAGATAGGGTCTTGCTGTTTTGGCTCAGGTTAGACTCAAACTCCTGGGCTGTAAGGATCCTCCACCTCTGCCTCCTGAGTACCTGGGACTACAGGCATGAACCACCATACCCAGCTTATATTTCTTTTCTTCTTTCTTCTTTCTTTCCTTCCTTCCTTCCTTCCTTCTTTCTTCCTTCCTTCTTTCTTTCCTTTTTTTAGTTTTTTGAGATGGAGTCTCACTCTGTCACCCAGACTGGAGTGCAGTGGTGTGGTCTAGGCTTACTGCAGCTTCCACCTCCTAAGTTCAACTGATTCTCATGCCTCAGCCTCCCAGGTAGCTGGGATTGCAGGTGCATGCCAACACACCTGGCTAATTTTTTTGTATTTTTAGTAGAGATAGGGTTTCACCATGTTGGTCAGGCTGTTCTTGAATTCCTAACCCCAAGTGGTCCTCCCACCTCTACCTCCCAAAGTTCTGGGATTACAGGAATGAGCCACTGCACCCACACTTATATTTCTTAAACATCAAGTATAGACCAGGCTCCAGGTAGTGATACTAAGATGACTAGAATCTGCCATCCCAGGACTACCAATATAGAAGTAGAGCTAGACAGTTAAATAAGAAAATCACTAATAGAGAACAAAAAAAATACACTGTTGGAGCAGAGAAGCAGAGATGATAAACTCCACTTAGAGAAGTCAAGGAAGCCCTCCCAGAAGAGGTGACAATTTGATCTGAGTCTTGACAAGTGAGTAAGGGCTCATCAGGCAAAGAGCAGGCAAAATAGCATTTCAGGCATTACGTGAATGAGGGACAGTGAGAAGGAGCATGGATATTATGGGAATTGGATAGAATTTAGAAAGTGATGAGGGCAGAAAATGACTCTTGGTGATGGCAGGGATCAGAAGAGATTATCTGTGTGGTTTGTCTTGTTGGGTGACCTGTAAATGAAAGGGAACCAATGAAGAATATTCAAGCTACTAGATGCCTGACTGGAAGAAGACAGAAACTGAAAGAAGGAAGTTATGATGAGTTTCCGTACATACACAAGAACCATATCTTTCTCTTGTTCTTCCTGAGCTAACAGATTGTGCACATGATATCAAACTGTCTGGGTATTTTAGTGAAACTGCGCAGTGGCATCCACCTCAAATTTAACTCACAGAAAATTCTTCCAGTTTCTGAATTAAATGCAAAAGAAGATAGATGCATCATACTGCTAAAAGAATAAAGTCTTTTAAAAAGGTAACCCTGTGTTATCCCTTAGCGTTCTCATGACACTGAGACAAGGTATTGAATCAGATATATAAAATTGTTGACAACTTTCTGTATGTGATAATAATCTGTTCAAAAATTTAAGTGAGTTATAATATATGCTTTTCTTTTTTATTGTGTTTCCTTTAGTTTGTGTCTCTCCCCACACCTCTTGCATTTTGGTACTATGAGTTATACTTTGCTGTTTTTAATGTCAATTATTGTGAATGAAGTCAAGATTAGATTCTACTCTGGATTTACAAAGTTATATATTCCAACACTATTTTCTCCAGAGAACCAAAGAACATGGTTTTAAAAATTAAAGATGAGGCCAAACGCAGTGGCTCATGCCTGCAATCCCAGAAGTTTGGGAGGCGAAGGTGGGTTCAAGACCAGCCTGGCCAACATGGCAAAACTTCGTCTCTACTACAAAAGAAAAAAAAATTAGCCAGGTACGGTGGCAAGTACCTGTAGTCCCAGCTAGTTGGGAGGCTGAGAATGGAGAATCACCTTAACCCAGAAGGTAGAGGTTGCAGTGAGCCAAGATTGTGCCACTGCACTCTAGCATGGGGCAACAGAACAAGACCCTGTCTCAAAAATAAATAAATAAATGAAGATAATATTTACCATTTCTTCATGAAACTCTTGAGAGGTGAGCATCAAAAAGACAACAAGAAACTTAGATGTTTGGGTTTTATTTTCAAGTTTTGTAAAACTATGATTGAGTTTAAGAATGTTAAGATTTAAATGAAGAATAAGGTAAACTGTTTTATTACATAACTAGTATCACAAAATATTGTGGGAATTTTAGTCCTATTATATTTAAAAGATATTTTATTCTGTAGTCCTTGACATTATATAATTATAATTATTATTAATATTATTAATATTATTTATAATTATTTTAACTGAATAATTTATGTGAATCAAAAGTAAATAGTTTATTCTATTCTACTTATAGCCTTTCATAGTCCCAATTTTTGTCACTATACATGAGATCGAGTAATTCATAAAGAACAGAAATTTATTTCTTACAGTCCTGTGAGCTGGAAAGTCAAAAAGCATGGTGCCAGCATCTGGTGAGGATCTTCATGCTGCATAATTCCATGATGGAAGGAGGAAGTGCAAGAGAGGCCATGGGAGCAAGAGAGCAAGAGGGGAATGACCTCATATTTTAAAAAAAGCTCAAGCTCATGATAATGAACCCACTCCCTAGTTAACGACATTAACCCACTGATGAGGGCAGAAACCTCATGACCTAATCTCCTTTTATTAAGTCCCACCTCCCAATATTGTGGGATTGTAGATTAAGTTTCTAATGCATGAGTTTTGAGTGACACAGTCAAACCACAGAATAGCCCATAGCACATTTGATTATAGCTTATTTTCTCAGTTTAGAATTTTGTTTCTACTTGTAGATAGCATTTGCCTGTTGTAACATCTCTTGTAATCATAATGATTTATTGAATCTCTTTCCCTCAAAAGACTACAGCCATTATGAGGCCAGAGGTCATATCAATCTTATTCATCCTTTTATTTCTACACCTAGATCAATGTGTAATGCAAGATAGGTGCTCAATAAACATCTGGTGAATGACATTTGAATCTGGAATGTGCCTTTAGCCATTTTTAAAGCATGGACAAGATAACCTAAAGACCTGTTTCCTTAACAGGGAGTGGAAATCATAACATAAAGTTCACAGGATGGTTTTAAGATTAAATTAGATAGCTACATATAGGGTCTTACTTAGAACCGTAAGAATTCTGATCTAGTCTATCTGTTCTAATCTATCAGTACTTCCACGCAGTAGAGAAATAGTTTAAAAGGGAAGATATGTAAGGAAATGAAGAAGGTGGTTAAATATTTCTGTTGTGTGTTGCTTGACATTACTCTGAAGTATGAAAATGGGAATCCAAAAGGAATTGAGGACCAGATGCATCATCACTGTTAGGTCTTTTACCCACACAAGTAATTCTCTCCCTGTCTTTGCATCATCAATATTCCCCTCTCTAATCTGTGAGTGAATTATTAACATCAGTGCATGGTGAATTATTCATATCATTATACAACCTAACAATATTTTTTCCATTGGCCTCACATCATCTTCTAGCTACCATTCCATATATCTCCTCCCCTTTCAACACAACTTCTAGAAGATGTTGTATTTTTTAAAATATCTCCTTTGCCAAACCTAATGGGCAATTTCAGAGCTCATCTGGAAACCTATTAGCAGCATTTGAGAGAGTTGATCTGTCTCTCCTTCTTGAACCCTTTATCAAAAAAAAAAAGTTAACCAAATATCGAAATAATTTTTTTTTTGTTTGTTTGTTTGTTTGTTTGTTTGTTTTAGACGGAGTTTCACTCTGTCGCCCAGGCTGGAGTGCAGTGGTGCGATCTCGGCTCACTGCAACCTCTGCCTCCCAGGTTCAAGTAATTCTCTGCCTCAGCTTCCCAAGTGGCTGGGATTACAGGCGCCCACCACCACACCACGCTATTTTGTGTGTGTGTGTGTGTGTGTGTGTGTGTGTGTGTGTGTGTTTTTAGTAGACTCAGAGTTTCACCATTTTGGCAAGGCTGATCTTGAACTCCTGACCTTGTGATCCACTAGCCTCAGCCTCCCAAAGTGCTGGTATCGCAGGTATGAGCCACCACGCCTGGCCTCAAAATGATATTTAAAGTGTACATACACAAACACACACACACAACTATGGATATGTATCATTACTCCCTCCCTTTATTATAGATAAGGTAGCATACTATACATTTTTTACTTAGTAATTAGTTCTGTAAAGAGATTCCTCACCCTTTTCTAAAACTGTATAATATTCCATCATGTGGATGCACTTTAGTTTGAACAATCAGCTTCCTATAGATGAACATCAGGTTATATCCAATTTTTTACTGCTATATAAAATGTTTCAATGATAGTGATATTCAGTCACAACTTCATATTAGTGCATTTTATATGCATTGTGTATGTAGTAGAAGTTCCTGGCAGTGGGATTACTGAATTATAAGGTAAATTCACTTACAATTTTTTATAGATATTATCAAGTTGCTGTCCAATATAATACATGAGAAATAGTAGTTTTATTTTGCATTGCTCTTATTCGAAATCACTCCATGCTTGTCAAATATACTGTTTTCACTAGGCTTCCAGAAGACAATTTCTCTCTTGATCCTCTCCTTGGGCTAATGATTCTCTCTTTTTCTGACTTCTTTCTATGGCCCAACCTCTAAATGTGGCATGCCCTCACAGCTCAGCCTTTGTTTTCTCCAGTGTAATATCCCTAGAATCCAGAATAGCACCTGTCACAGGATATGTGTTCAATAAATATGCATGAAATGAATGTAATATTTGCAGAATTTAACTCCCACAAAACCTTAAAAGTAAATAAATAGTAATTACATTTTATAGATAAGGGCACTAAAATTTAGTAAAGTTACATAATTTTCCAAAATCATTGCTAGTAAGTGGTAAAGGCTAAGATTAAACCTAGGTCTGGTGAATCCAAAGCTAGGAGAAAGAAAAAATGATAGTTGCAAAGAAATGTAGTTCAATATTATCTACACTTGGAAAACTGTGAACAACATAATTGTCCTACAGTAAGGAGTGTTTAAATAAATAAATATTAACTTTATTATTATGAGTCCATTAAAATGAACATTATAGAGACTATGTGGTTACATGGGAAATTCTTCTGATATTAAAATTTTATCTAGATTATGATTACAAATGATTAATTAAAAGATTTACATTTTTTGTCTAGAGGGCAATGAATTTCTTTTTATCTGACTTCTGTGATTATAATGTTGCTTATTTAACTTCTAGACATATATTAAGACAATAGAAAAATCTTTATTTTAAATCTTGTATAAATATACTTATATTACGATAACATATTCTGCTGACTAGCAGTCTCTATGATATCCTGTAATTTTAAAGAAAAGAATAAATGTTGAAATCATAATGTAAACATAACACACAATTTCATTGCATATATTGTTACCAAAAATATGCAGTAGATATTGGCTTGCGATACCTGACAATTAGCAACCTTAAAAAAAGTAGGTCATGTACTATATAAATACTATATAAATCTTCAGTAAATAATCACAATACCATGTAATAACTTCCTTTCATATCAAAACAGTTTTTTAAATCACTTACATTATCATTTAAACTATCTTTAATTTGGCATGGTTTTCTTCTTCCCTTAATAGAATCCTCGATAAAGTGTAATATTTCCAAGAACACAAAATAGAACTGCAGTTGCTATTTAACTTAATACTCTGAAGTTTTTAAACTAACAAAATAACATTTAGTTATTTGAAAATTAATGATGATATCTCATGTAAATCCACAATTTTATATGTATACTGTTCATATTGTTGTTAAAATATAGCAGAATGCAGATGGTGATAACAAAACTGATATTATCTGACATAAATATAAATTTGTCAGACAAATGTGCTATCTCGCTCTGTACTCTACAAAATATAGGGATAAACTACAGGCACTTTTAATCCAACCATTAAATTTTTTTACAGTTATTAATCTCTGGTAGAGAATCAAATAATTCAAATATTTAAACAAGTTAAAAATCAGTATGCTTACGTGATCCAAAAGTAATCCAACGGAATTGAGTGTAATCCTATCTTCCCAGAACATAGTTTTTAAACACATATACACATGCAACAAACATAAAGACTCCAGATAAAAATTGATTTTGATTATGGTCAAATACTGACAAATATGTTTATCTTCCTTATTCTGCACCTCAAACCATAGTGGAAAAGAATATTAATTATGAAATGTAGAAAGTGTTTATATAATAACTATAGTAAAGACTGATTGAGCACCACTGCCCCGTGAATCATCCCAAATAAATGGGGTCTTGAGAAAGAGATATTTTTCTACATCTCAAAGCCATCCCCTCTACTTGGGCTCACGATACTCTCTCCTCACCTGTCGAGGGATCTGGAGAGTACATTCATAGCCTCTTTCTTTTACAGCTTCATCTCTCCTTCTCCATGAGCTTCTTCCCTTGCGTCTACAAATATGCATGATTCTCCATTTAAAAAGCAAAATATTATTTCTTTTCATTTTTCTAATTCTTCTAACCTATTAATATATTCCTTTCCACAAATTTTCATAGGAATCATTTGCATTTTATTCTGGATGATGAAGGCTAGTAAGAATGAGCAGCATGACATGAATTCATTAACATATTTAACACTAGGCAAGGGTGGCATGAGATTCACTGAATGAGTTTAGTAGCCCACAAGACCTCTTCTTTACTTGCTTCTTTTAAGGACTCAACCATTCTCACTTCTCATCACTGAGCTTCCATTCAAACTAAATATCCTTTGTTCATTCTTCAACTCTTCAACAGAGCACATTTCATTCTCTTTTCATAACACTGAAGCTCTGGCTGCTTCTGGCCTTTCCATACTCTTATTTGAGGTTACTTGCATTGTCCCTCTCTATAATAGCTTCATCTGCCTGCAAATGCCTCCTACAAGACACTCTTTTCTCCTTAGCATTTACTCTTCTGGGGAATTCATCCAGTCTCATATCTAATCACTGACTCATTTTGCAAACATTCAGAGGGTGTTTATTCTATGCATGCCAGTGTCCTGAGCACTGAGTTCACAAGTATGAGTAAGGCAACATACTTGTCCTTAGAGAGCTTAGAATTGAGTTGAGGAAAAGACCAAAAAAAAGCAGTTATTGAGGTATAGCTAGGACAATGGGCCCAGCAGAGGAGAGGAAGCCTCCTAGATAAGGGAACATTTGAATTATAACTTAGCAGGAGATGGTCAGGTGTTTAAATATATATATACATATATACCTATATGCATATTTAATATGTGAAATATGTTTATGTAATATTATATATACACATATGTGTCCCACATGCCTAAAACTTACTCCTTCTCTCTTTTGTTTTGAGATAGTGAGATGGGGTTTCCCTCTGTCACCCAGTCTGGAGTGCTGTGGCATGATCCTGGCTCACTGCAACCTCCACCTCAAGAGATTCTCACACCTCAAACTCCTGAGTAGCTGGGGCCACAGATGCATGCCACCATGCCTGACTAATTTTTTGAACTTTTGGTAGAGACAGGGTTTTGCCATGTTGCCTAGGCTGGTCTGAAACTCCTGGGCTCAGGTGATCTGTTCCCTTGGCCTCCCAAAGTACTGAGCCACTTTTGGCCTCGCCACTCTCTCTTTCTTTTTTTTTTTTTTTTTTTTTTTTTTTTTTTTTTGAAAACTGTTAACTTTTATTGTAACATATGTACTTTTTTTTTTACAACAGCTGTACAGTTTTTTTGCTGTTTGTTTTTTGTGTTGTTGTTGTTGTTGTTGTTGTTGTTGTTGTTTTGGACCCCTCTTCTACTTCGCCATTTCTTTAACACTGAAATGGGGCTCTCTGGTCCACTAGACTTGAAAAACCCATATTCACATTCTATCATTCTTAGGAAAAATATATTTTGCCCATACCAATTATACTGTTACCATTTTAACTTCTGAAAATCCTGGATGAGTGTGAGAGTTTGATTTAAAAACAAGTACAGATCCTAGGTTTTCTTGCAATCAGTGAATTTAATCAGTCTGGGGCAGCTTGGGAAACAGGTATTTGTTTTTAATATCACCAGGTGACTTCTAATGTGAAGCCACTTGTCTATGTTCTCATCACTATGAACCTCCATCTAATCTGTCCCTAATCTGTTTCAACAGAAAAATGTCATATTAATCTTTCAAAAACACTGCTTTAATCAAATTTCTCAGATCTAATACAACTGGAACTTTCTCACTTGATCGCTGCAATTTAAAATTCTAAAAAAAATTTTGTCTTCTAACAAATATCCTTCATTCATTCATGTAATCAGCAGTTATTCAATACCTAAATGTTAGGCTCAGGGAACTGATAGTCCTCAACTCCTCACAGTCTTCATTCCAGCAAAACAGACAGACACTATATAACCACATACAATTAAGTGTGATCAATCTTAAGAAAAGGAAATACTAGACTCTAAAGAAACCTGTAACAGAAGAAGTCAGCTTAATTGTCAAAGATGATCTGCTACACTTTAAATTGAAGTATCATCAAAAATTTCTCAGGTAAAATGGAGAGGGAAAGGGAAGATTTCCAAAAGATAGGCCAGCATAAGCAGCATATGGTGGCTAAGCGAGAGATACCTCGTCATTTTTGAAATGTGGAAATAGTTTCATTTCTAAGGAGGGTAATTTTTAAGGAGAACTGTTAGATATGAGTGAGGCCAGACCACACAGGCCCTTATAACGCATGCTAAGGAGTCTGGACTTTATCCCGAAGGAAATGGAAAATCATTGAGGACTTTTATGCAGGGAGTCATTTGCAGATTTGTGTTTTTGGAAAGATCACTCCGGCAGCAATGTAAGGAACAGATGAAGGGGAAGCAAAATTAGAGTTGGAGAGGACATCTGAGAGACTTGCAGTAATAATGAAAGAGATAGGGAATGGATGGTTTGGATTAAAGAAAAGGAGATGGATTGGGAAGGAGTTCAGATTCAGAGTCAACAGTACTTGGTGGCAGCGAATATAAGGAACAGAGTGATACTAGGGATGACTCCCATATTGCTGGTTTGGAAAAGTTGGTGGATGGAAGCATGATTTACTAAAGCAGAGAATATGCAAGCAAAACAGTATTTTCTGTGTTGTTGGGTGGAGAAATATAATTAACTCACTTTTGGAATTTTAAGTTTGAAGTTCTTTAAAAACAAGTTGGCTCTGAGTGAATGGATATCAGAGTGGTGGGATAACAATAAGGAGTGGCCACAGATGCCAAAGGAAAGGAGGAAAGGTAATGAATGCTGCAGGAAGGGGTTTTTTAGATTTGCAGACCCACCAGTTATTGGTAATCTAAGGGGGAAGGCAGATTAGAGCGTGCTGAGGAGTGATTATGAAGGGAGAAAATGGACAGTCAGTGTTGAAAACTCTCCCAAAAATCTGATGAGGGAAGAAAAGAAAGATATTGAAATAATTAGAGGAAGTGCTGCACTTTGTGAGGGTTTGTTTTCCTTGCATCAATGAGTTTGGTAGGAGTTTTGTTTAGTTTTAAATTTGATAAGTAGGCATATGTTTACATGCTGAAGGAAAGGGCCAGCATAAAGAGAAACACTGAAAATCATGAGGAGACAGTATGTATAACCATGGCCCAAAGTCTATGAGACATTAAGAGCGGGTGAGATCCAGAACTGAATTGGAGCCTTTAAATACCTTTAAGTAAGAGAAGTTCCTTCTCAATCTTAGGATGGAAATGACTGGCAAATAATAGCTTATTCCAATGCAATTTTAACTGGTCCAGAAAACAGTAAGGACAATAATTTAAAAAAAAAAATTAAAAAGCAATAAAAGTATTCATACTAAAACCTGAAAAAAATTCAAAAGCATCTACAGACAAATCTCACTTGTGAATATCAGTGCAAATATCCTAAGTGAGATGTTGAAAAGCAGAATCAAGAAATGGTTTAACATAACAAGAAGAAAAGAGGTGTAGTAGCTGAACATCTTCAGGACTGCCAAGATGGGAGTTGAATGCCAGTCACTGTTGGCATTTAATAGGAAGAAGGTGGAAGAAGGAAGAGGGAGGAAATCTATGCCAGGTATCCCTCTTCTTATTAGGAAAGCAAACATTCTTCTAAGTTTCCCTGGAAGTCTGCTATTTGTCATATGGGCCATAATTGAGTCACTTGGACTCTCATAACTAAAAATGAGGGTGTGTGGTGAGCAGTTACCTCCAAACTCAGTGTAGAAGCAGCAAGGGAGCTTGGGATTGAGGGTGGCTTGAGATACTCATCAATAATCTATGCACAGCATGCATTCATTTCTTCGTGTTTTACTCTTTACTATATCTTAATTTACATTTGCAAATCAAAGTATAAATTGATGCTGCTGTAAAAAATTTAAAGCTAAAAAAGAAGTACTTTAAAATTACAGTACATTACAAGTAAAACAATCAAATCTATTAATCCAATTCATTTAATTGACAGAAGAAAATTATATAGTCATTCCTTGGATCAGAAAAGACATATGACAACATTAAATGTCCATTCTAGATTTTTTTAAACATTCATCAAAATAAGAATATATGAATACTTTCTTAACAGTGCACGTGTGTAAGTGTGTGTGTGTGTGCACGCACGTGTGTGTGTGTGCATTGTGTGTATGTCTCAGAGAGACAAGAGAGAAATATCAGCCTGCAAACTGGCATTCAACTTAATGGAGACATTTCTGCTGAAGTTTAAACAAGGAAAGGATAGTTACACTCACCACTGCTATTTAATTTTGTATTGACAAGAGAAAATAATTAGAGATATAACACTTAAAAGACAGTGGCAAAACTCTTCCTATTTGTAGACAATTTTGTTATTGAAAAACACAAAAGAATAAAATGGAGAAAAACACTACAAAAGCAAAATAATTGAGAATGAATTAAGATAGTAAGGAAATAATCAATTCATAAAAATTAGTACCATTCATATGTAGACACAGCAAGTGAGAAGATAAATGGAAAAGAATATACATTTACAACAGCCACAGAAAGATAAAATATTACAAAATAAACTTTGCAAAAATGTGCCAAACCTATATAAGCAAAACCTAAAAATACTCCTAAAATACACCTAAGCATGACTGAAGAAGTAGAAAGACATATCATGTTGTTGGATAGGAAGTCTCAACATAATGAAAATATAAACTATAAGTTAATTTATAAATTGTACACAATTCCAATAAAAATATCAATAGATTCATTGTAGAAATATACATGCTAATTCTGTTTATATGGAAAAAATAAACAAGAATAAATTACCACGAAAGCTTTTTTTAAAAAAAGAACACTGATGTAGGAATAATTCTACTAGGTATTAAACATACTCAAAAGCAGTGCTATCTAATAAAAATATAATGAGAGCCACCTATATAATTTTAAAACATTTAGTAGCTACAATATAAAATGTTTTTAAAGGTAGAATTAATTTAAAAATATATTTTATTTAAGCCAGTATATCCAAAACATTATTTCAACATGCAATTAACATAAAATTTATTATTAATATATTTAAAATTCTTTATTTAAACTACATCTTTAAAATCCAGTGTGAAGTTTTCAGTTACAGCACATCTCATCTCATACTAGTCACATTTCAAGTGCTCAATAACCTATGTGTTAGACAGCCTAGCTCTAACAACTAAAACAGTAAATTATTGGCACAGGAATAAGCAGACAGGTGAATGAAACCAAATAAACAATAGATCCAAATAGAAACATCAATTTATTATATTATAAGGTAGTATCTTAAATTAGTGAGACAAGGATAAAGTTTTTAGTAATGGTACTGCAACAAACGCATAAGCATCAAAAGACAAATGTTGATTCTTATCAGTAAATGCTAAGTGGACCAAAGACACAAATGTAAAAGGGAAACCATAAAAGTATTAGAAAAAAATAGATACATTTCTTCACAGCCTTGGAAGAGCAAATTCTATTTGTAACTCAAAAACCCAGAAACTATGAGGGAAAAAGACTAAGAAGTGGCATTACAGTTTTTAAAGAAGTCCACAAAGCAAAATGCATCAAAATAAAATGCACACACATAAAAAGGGCGAAGCGAAAAAAACTGTCAACTGATGTCAGAAGCTTAGAACTAAATCCCTACATAAATAACAAGCTTTAAGATACGGAGAAGAAAAAGACCAGCAACACAATAAGCAATTAGAAAAGGATGTGAGTAATTCTCAGGAATAAAAATACAAACTGTTTTTAAACATACGAAAAATTTCTCAGCAATCATTTCTCACCTATCATATTGACAAAAAATGCAAAATGATGTGATATATTCTGTTGTCAAACCTATGGGAAAATAGGCGTCAAAATTATTAATTTTCTTTCTTCTTTAACCCATTTTTAGGAACTTACTTAGATATACTTTCACATGAACAAAATGACTAGTATACCAGCGTTTCATTGTGGCACTGCTCATAAAGGCAAAAAGGTGGACACAGACAAGAGGCCTACAATAGAACTGGTGAACATAAACTCTAGTACAGACATACATTAGCATGCTATACAACTATGGTTCACCCTTGAGCAATACAGGTTTTAACTGCGAAGACTTTATACACAGATTTTTTTTTCAATAAAAGTTATACCACGTGTATCCACCTCTTCTGCTTCCCCTTCCACCTCTCCATCTTTTCCACCACTGCCCTCTCTGAGATAATCAAGACCAACCCTTTCTCTTCTTCCTTCTCCTCAGCCTACTCAACATGAATATGACAAAAATGATGGCCTTTATGAGGATCTCCTTCTACTTAATGAATAGTAAATATATTTTATCTTCCTTATGATTTCTAATTACATTTTCTTTACTCTAGCATATTTTATCGTAAGAATACAGTGTATAATAAACATAACATATAAAATACATGGGAATCAATGTTATGTTATCAGTAAGGCTTTCAGTCAGTAGTGGGCTATCAGTAGCTAAGTTTTGGGGAGTCAAAAGTTATACATGGATTTTTGACTGTGCAGAAGTCAGTACCCTTAATGCCCATGTTGTTCAAGGGTCAACTGTACTAAAATAGCAAATAAACAAAAAATGATGAAAACATTTTAGTGACAAATAAATACACATATACATATAATGCTGTTTTTAATAAGAAAAGTAGATATATAAAATACTTCTTTTTTATTCATATATATTTGCACAAAGAAACACTGGAAGGGTATCTACCTAGAGTGGCTAGAAGGAAATGGGGTGGATAAGGAGGAAAGTGTTGTGCTTTTGATTTTGAATCATATGAATGAACTACCAATTAACAAAAAGAGAACATAAGGTCAAATATATATGTGCTTGTTTGTGTTTTTGCATGTTTGTGTATGTGCATGCACCACTTTTTGAGATAATGGGAAATGGAGATCATTGTTGGTAATCAAAAGACTAGTTCTAAGTCTTACTCTTCTAAAATTAGGCTATTACATTGCCTCTAATTTTTACTCTTGTTCCATAAAAATGAATGAATATCTTTCAGCATGGTTATTATAATGACATTTTAACATTTTAGTTAAATTATAAGTCAAGATAAAATTAGATGTTTTAGAGTAAATTGGAATTGGAGAAAAAATGAGAAGGAAGACTTGAAGCAGGTGAAGGATATTTGGAAGAGTCGGTGTGAACAATGTGGGAGAGAGTTAAAGGGAAAAAGTAGATTTTGCTAAAGTTTTGAGGGTCCAACTGCGGGAGGTGATCAAGAATCTACCCAGTTGTATGATTTGTCTCTGTGTTTGTTTCATCTATGTTTCAACCCATAGATGGGTTCATTCATTGTTGAGCTTACTATTGAAAGAAAAAGGAACTGTTATAGGAAAGGGAATATAGGATTTGATTAGAGACTGGCTGAGGCTTTGGACCAGAGAATATCAGATTAATGGTGGGGAGTGGAGAGTGAAGATCAGCAGAAGGAGTTTCAGAGAAGGAGAAAGCAATGGGCCAATGACATCACTGAATGAATGAGCCGCAAAGATAAAGATTAGGATAAAGACTAGGGTGCAGAAATTTTCCCAATGACGTGCCATTCATAGTGAGTTTTCCATTCTCCAAATTTCTCCAGATTTTGAATTTTGTACCCCAAAGTCAGACTATTTTTGTTATCTCAGACTTTCTTGCTACTCAGACTTCCTTGCTTCAAATCTTGGTTCTACTGCTTACTACCTGTGTGGCATTGGACAAGCTACTTAAATTTATGTGCTTCAGTTACCACATCTATAAAAGAGAGAAAAGAGTGATGCCATCTGCCTTAGCTTGTCATTTTGAGTTGAGGACACCATCAAACAATTAAAATATGACAAATGCTTTCTTATTACTGGCTGTAGGACAAATTCTGATTTCAGAGATGTTATAATGTAAAAACAAATACTCACCTTGAATTTGATTCTTATTGAATTAGTTTGCTCCTTCACCATAGAACCTAGGCCTTCTAAATTAATATTTTAAAGGCCAGATTAAAGATTTAATATAACAAAGTTACAGCCCATTAATGTTCATTATCAACCCACATTTCTCCCGGTGGTTCCTCTAAAATAGTGAAATAAACCAGCCCAAATTGTAATTCTCCTGAAAAGGGAAGTAAGATATTTTTGTGGCTTCTTTAGACAATGCTTATTGATAAATGTTTCTAGTAGAACAGTTATCAGATACAATGTGCCCTATATTCTTTGTGTTTATTAAATAATTACAGGTTATTGTACCTGTTTATTTATGACCTTTTATGAATGCAGAAAAATTAGGGATAAAGATGTCAATATATAAATAATATTAACATTAATATTAATATCATTAATATCATAAATATTAATATTAATTAATTAATTAAATTAATACTATTAATATCCCCAAATCAAAAGACTATGTATAATAGGAGAAAGAATATTGATGTAGATTCAAGCTCATGTGTAGCCTTCTCCCACCTCTGTTACTTTCTGTCTGTATGAATTTGGATAAATTACTAACCTTCCCAAACCTGTTTTCTAATTTGAAAAATGGGTACATTCTAATAAGTAAAAATACATACCATGTAATAGAATTGTTGGGAAGTTTAAATAACGTACTGTCTATAAAGTACCTAGATACATGAGGTTTGAATGCTTGTCCCTAACACCCTACATTGATTTCTGCCCTGACATCTCTAACAGTATAAGATTAAATAACAAGGGAATGCTAAGAAAGCAGGACCTATTACAAAACAGTTCATACTTACTAAGATCAGTCCCCCTCACCCAAGTCATTTAGTCACTTCCTCTCTTTTCAATATCCCATTAAAAACAGTCTTTTTCTCTTTAGTTTATGATTGATTACCTGGGAAAGGGCGGTAATGCTCTTTGTGAATAATGCTACATATTGAATTGAGAACAAAATAGCTGAAAACAGTCTGAGGCAGTTCTAGTTGGCACACAAATCAATTATAGATCATCATTTAACAGAAACCAAAACACATGCTCACTACAGGACCAATTTTGTCCTCAACCTCTTTCTGAGAGAATATATATATACATACACACACACACACACACACACACATACACATATATATACACACATGTAATTGTCAGCTTTCTCCATTGACTTTTAATAAAAGAAAAACTATTTAAAATACCAATATTGCCATTCATTTGGATCAGAAAAGGATTGTCTCTATAGTATGTAACCGTAGGAGCGAGTTACCTGCAGTAAAACAGAAATTAGATTCTCTGCATCTTAACAAAGTATTGTTTTGTGTAAACACCGATGCAAAAGAATGGCAAGAACTTTTAGCATAGCCACTAACATTGATTCCAAAAAAGGGGGGAAGAGGCATAAATGCTCTCATGTCTGTGTGCACACTTCTTTGCAGTGTGACATTAATGTTCCTTTCATCAAGAGGTAGAGGCAATTTCTTTACCTGCTCATGTTTGGGTCTGCCTTGTAACTCCCCCTGATCAATGGAATGTGATGGGTGTTATTTTATCAGAGTTCCAAGTCTATGCCTCAGAGGCCTTTCAGCTTCTATTGTCAACCTCTTGGAAACCAAGTAACACTTTCTTTTATTATTATTATTATATTTTATGTTCTAGGGTACATGTGCACAACGTGCAGGTTTGTTACATACATATACATGTGCCATGTTGGTGTGCTGCACCCATTAACTCATCATTTACATTAAAGAAGCATGAGCTAGCCTTCTTTTTATTATTTTTTTTTTATTATTATACTTTAAGTTCTAGGGTACATGTGCACAACATGCAGGTTTGTTACATATATATATACATGTGCCATGTTGGTGTGCTGCACCCATTAACTCATCATTTACATTAGGTATATCTCCTAATGCTATCCCTCCCCCCTACCCCCTCCCCGCAATAGGACCCGGTGTGTGATGCTCCCCTTCCTGTGTCCAAGTGATCTCATAGTTCAATTCCCACCTATGAGTGAGAACATGCGGTATTTGGTTTTCTGTTCTTGTGATAGTTTGCTGAGAATGATGGTTTCCAGCTGTATCCATGTCCCTACAAAGGACACAAACTCATCCTTTTTTATGGCTGCATAGTATTCCATGGTGAAATTGTGCCACATTTTCTTAATCCAGTCTGTCACTGTGGACATTCGGGTTGATTCCAAGTCTTTGCTATTGTGAATAGTGCCTCAATAAACATACGAGTGCATGTGTCTTTATAGCAGCACGACTTATAATCCTTTGGGTATATCCCTAGTGATGGGATGGCTGGGTCAAATGGTATTTCTAGTTCTAGATCCTTGAGGAATCGTCACACTGTTTTTCACAATAGTTGAACTAGTTTACAGTCCCACCAACAGTGTAAAAGTGTTCCTATTTCTCCACATCCTCTCCAGCACCTGTTTCCTGATTTTTTAATGATTGCCATTCTAACTGGTGTGAGATAGTATCTCATCTTGACAATTGGTGAGGGGTGTGGGTTTTGCCAAGAGCCAAACACGTGAGCGAGGTCATCTTAGCTTTCATCCATTAAGCCTCCAAGTTGCTGCAGTCACATAAGTGACCTCATGTGAGACTCGCAGAAAATATATCCAGCTAATTCCAGCTGAAGCAGAATTATGAGAAATTCTACTATTCAAGAGAATTCAAGAGAATTAGGAGAAAATAAAATTATTATTTTATTTTAAGCCACTTAGGTATTTTTTTCTGAAAAAAGTGGCATATTTTACTAGTGCTCAACAAAAGTTTTTCAGAAGATTAGAAGATTAACAATAACAGTTTGAAACATATTATTAGAAATTGCAACTGTTGGGCCCAAAGAAAGCACTGGTTAAACCAACATGAGTTCACTTCGTTTCTTCTGATTCATTCATGCTCTACACCTCCTACCTCTACTGGAGCATGTTTTGAATTTCATGTTTCAAAGCAATGATTGGACCAGGACAGCTAGTAAAGAACCCTGGCATTTCAGCTGTACAACACCATTCTCAAATCCTCTACAGGCCATTTCTCCTTTATCTTCTCCAGAGTTGGCCATATTCTAGTTTCTAACAATTTCTTATTTTTACCATAACTTTTTTTCCAGATCCTTCTTCTCCTGAAGATGCTTCTTCAGAAAATAAGGATAAACCAGGTGCAAAGAAGTCCAAAATTGTTGCATAAATATCTGGCTTCATTAAATGTCAGTCTACATCTTCACTTTCACTTGTGAAAGCAATGAAATCTGGGCTAAAGAAGACATTTTTGACTCCTTCCATCCTAAATAACTGCTTTGCCAGAAGGGAGTAAAATGCTGCAGCTGGTGTGGGAAAATCTATGGTCCTTGTCTCTAAAATTGGTTTTCCTCTAATAAACTTCAAACTGTTGGGATTTGGGGTATGTTATGTTTGACTAAACTTATTTTATATGCAGTTACAACTAAGTGATAATCCTTGGTGAAACAGAAATTGAAACTAAATAACCATACGTTTTACTACATCATTGTCCTATACATGTATCAGTTTGTGACACAGTGACCAGGCAGGCAGTTGGAAAAGTGGTCTTAATACATATTGATAAAGAGGCTGTTTCTTAGAGATATGCAAATTTATCATATGTAACAGAATCACTAGCATGGCTCTATAACAATGGCTACAGTTTCCCCAGCCACTATCACATGAGGTGATTTGTCATCCAGCAGTAGATAACTAATATATCCACCAAAAACGGCAACATGTTTTGGTAAAAGAATACTGAAAAGGCAGATGTTAATCTGGATTCAAATCCTAATTACACCAATAGATTAACCACGTGAAATTGGATGAACCTCTTAAACTGTCTAGTCCACAAATTTCTACTTGTGCAAACAGAGAAAGTTTCATTGGACAATCTTTTAAGTTACCTCAGCCATAAAGTTTATGCTTCTAACTGGCTATAGCTGACAGCAATTGTAGATCCAAATTAATTGAGTTTTAGTTTTAGAATACAGGTCATAACTGTCTAGAAAGCCCAGATTCTCACCTGCTAAAAACAATGACACCTCTTATCTTTCTCAGAACTTTGATTCTGGAAAACATCTAAGGGAAGCTGCTAGCTTGAAAGATACTTTTCTTTTACAAGTTGAATTAATACAATATGATCAGGTGAGTGGTACTGGCTTGTATGCATACACCTAACACAAAAGATGAACTTAGAGTATTTTTAAACTTTCCCCTATTTGAGAGAATATTATTTGTAAAAAAATCCCTAGCCATGACAATAAATCCAAATAGAGAAATCTGCAGAAATGCAGATGGAAAGTTTTGCACCAAGTTTTCAGAATTTCCATTTCCTAATGTCTTCATATCATTTTAAGTAGCAAGAGCTAAAAATGATGCATGTTGTCTAATATTCCATTCTACCATAGACATAATTGAATCTACTTATTTTGTAGCTATCTAAATGTTAACCAAGGATTTTGAATATAAACATTTCCTGAACAATCAAAATATTTGTAATTAGCCTCAGGACATGTTTGTGGGCTCTGAGAAAGCGCCCTCTATCTAGAGTCTGATGTCCAGAGCATTTGCAGTCGGCTTCCTAGCCATGTGACCCTGGGCAAACCACTGACCTCTCTGAGCTGTCGTTTCCCACTCTAAAAAAAAAAGGGATGAGGATCCCTGTCCTATCTCACGATGATACTGTGAGGATCAAATTGGAGGAATCAATTGAAAGGTTTTTACAAATGCTCAACTGGTAATATCCAGAGGAAAGGAAAAGTGAGGGGCCTAGATAATTCTCAAACTAATGCAACACCTGAAAGTTGGCTGTGTGTCCATAAAGCTGTAAGATTAACACCAGAACTAGACTTTGTGGGTTTTTTTGTTTGTTTGTTTTAGGATCATTTACTTTTGTCAGTTGAAAACTTTTCCATTTTTTTTCTTTTTTCAGCCTTTTTACTTTTGGTACCACATGCCTTTCTCATTCACGTGTTCAGTAACTCAAACAAACATTCACTGAGTTCCTAGAGAATGTGGAAGACACAGATGATCGAGACCTACTCCCTGGCCTGAGGTCCCAAAGTCATAAAGCAACAAGTCATTCCAAGGCAAGGAGAAACAGTAATAATGAAATCACAGCCAAGGTGCCAAGGAAACACAAAGGAGGAACAACTCTCTTTTCTGAAAGGCAGAAAAATATACACTGAGTGGCCTCTCCAAAGGAAGTGGTGGCATCTCATCTTGAAACATGAGAATTTTTCTAGGTAAACAAGGGGCATCTGAAGTAAATCATAAGATCACAGCATATGCAAAGCCCTTCAATAAATAATGATAACAATAATATTAAGAGTTAACATCTAGCATGCATTTGCTATGTGGTAAGAAATGAGTTTAGACTATATTTTAAAGTAGAAGGAAGAGATTTTTCATACTTCTTAGAGTATTTCACATAGCAAATATTCAATTCCTGATTTTTTAAATTTACATAATATTTTAGTGAATTAATGTATCTAATTGGCGCCTCAGTGACGTGATGCCCTCCAGTGAAAATTTACCTCAAGGCTATGCATTTAGTAGTTTTTAAAATGCATCCTATGGTTCAGTTTTGAAGAGAGAATAATTAATGATTAACAAGTAGAAGTTGTAATAGCTTAACAATAATACATTCAGGACTCTAGTCTTTCTGTTTACAAGGTGTTCAATCTTTTAAAAAATTGCAACTAAAATGCTAGCTATTGGAAGCATTAACAATTTAACTTGCACTTTCTTTGACATCAGTGAAAGGGTATTATTTATCACACTAAGTATATATTATAATCTTCTGTTGATAGTAAAAGATCAAAGATTACCTTGCATCAAACAGAATTATGATGCCATAACATTTTATCTTGTTACAGCTGATATCAATCACTAGGCAACAGTGAGCTGCAGAGCAGATTTTTCAGTCAGTATCCCTGACATGCTCAGACATCTGAAATATAGCAACCAACTTCTATGTGCATTGGTTGTGAAAGTGAAAAATGTAGTATAAACAAATAAGTGGCTGATTGCTAATATCATACATGTTGCTAAATATCACTAGGCTTCTGAGTGAAACCAAGTGATAGTATTCTTACCAAGAGCCTCATTAAAAGAGAGAAAAGACAGGTGTCAATAAAAGGAAAAGTGGAACATTGTTTTAAATGGATGGTGGTAACATCCTCAATCACAAGATTAGGGCAAAGCCCCCTCCTAATGTAACTCTCTAGAGAAATATATATTCCCTCTCTTTCATCAGAGAGCTATATAAGGCCCTGACTGAAGTCACAAATCTCCCAAGCAAATCTTCTTTCTCAGGAAGGGTCACAGCCTCTTTCTTGCGTCTATTTTGAGTTATATCCTAGGCTCACCCAATGGGTAATCTAGGCCAAGTTTTTCCCCCTTCATGGTCATGTAACTGCATAGGACTTTCCCTCCCTTCTCATTATGGTGGTGGCTTTGCTTTTTAGATAAAGAGAGCAGAGTCTTTGAGTTTTTGCAGTGTTCAATGTGCATCCAGCTCTCTCAAATACTGAAGCTATAGAGAAGAAAACATTTTAGTTGGAAAATCATTTGTTCATCTTCATATGTAAATTTTACAGCATGCTGATTCATGTCAAAAACTCAGCACTATATTCATCCCTTTGTCATACCTGCATCTTTTTTGATATTTTTAAAAGGAATTACAGATTAAAAAGAGCTTTATTATAAATCTCAAACTTTAACCTTTCCAAGGACTGAGTGAATATTAAAGTATTTAGCATTTATAAATTGTTACATTATTTATATGAACAATAACAGTCACTCACCCTGTGAATCATAAAATCATTTGCCTGAAAATTGTATTTTCTTTTTTTTTTCCTATATCGAGATGGTCATATATCATATTATCGAGAACACAGCAAAACGTTCCCAAACATACAAAATTATTGGATGGGGACATTCATTTTTATGCAAACTATATGCATATTCATATAAAACAGTTTGAAAAATGTATCAGATATAATTAGCATGTTTATGAATCTATTTGCTCTGCTATTAAGTAACAAATTTGTAGTAACCATGGCAACTGCAACATCACAGGCACAAGTTCTATTTTTGTAATAACATGAGTACTTTTCTTAAAGCAACATTCATGCTCAAACCTCACATTTTTAAAGTATTAAAAGAAGAGTTTTTAAAATGGGTCATTTCATTTTTCAATAGATAAGGGCACATTTTACATTTGAGTTTAATTTATATTAAAAGCTGTTTCTTTTTTGATGTGTGTTGTATCCGTGTCTGTGTGCTTGTGTTTGCCAAAAATAATATTTAAGTGTAAAGGGGAAAAAACCATGGAATATCAGGGGTATGTTAGTTGACACCTGTGGTTATGAGATTGTTAATTTTTTTAAAATTCCATTTCACTTGAAACAATACAAACATACTACTTTTCTAAATTTTTATAATAAAAATGAAAGTCAAATGTGATTTCTCATTAGGTTTTCATTTAAAATTCTTCTTTAGTTGTAACCATTATGTTTTATCAAATCTAAACAATAACGTTTCTCTGCGTGGTCAATTTGGGGAGGCTATGTTTTGGTTAACACTTTGTTAAAATAAATTTTTACTTATTCGTCATCTTAGCAGCACCACTTTCAGACATGTCACCTGGGCATTATCTGTAACCTTTGAAAACCTGACTTTCCTTCACTGTAAACTGGAGATTGTAATAATACCATTATTAAAATATTTTTGGGAATATAAAATCAGAAAATGCCAGTTTGATAAAAACTTTCATAATCTTTTAAAAATTACAATTCTACATTCAGATGTGTTTTGCTAAAAATATCAAATCTAACCCTGAAATGAAAAGTTACAAATAATACAGGTCCTACACATATCTGATTTCTGTATCTTCTCAAAAAGCTGCAGAGGTAAAATGTGTGTCTAGGAATTGGGATGATGAGCTTGGAAAAAAAGATTTTGTAAAAACAACTTTTTTCAGTTAAAAAAAAACAAGTCTGGCCTGGGTTTAAGTCCTTGAATCAATCTCTCACTGAGCCTCATTTTCCTCAACTCCATATGGAAATAATACTACCTACTTCTTTGTATTTTTCCATGAGTAAATATAAAGTAGTCAACATATCCTATGATACAGAAGATTTGCCAATAAAAGTAGTTTACTTAATTCCCATCCTTCATTTTAAAACTTTATTGACTTGAGAAGGCTAAAAAGAAAGTGAGATGTTCAGATGAAATTGGTCTTTTAGCTGTATGCTCCGAACTAAAGATAGGCTGGAAGGAAATTTCTCTGGACAGACCATAGGAGATGGTGTTTGAGTCAAGACTCAGTGGGCTTAGAGAAGAATGGCTTCAATCTGAGCTTAAAGGGTAAAGCTGTATGCCAGATGGAAAGGACATGCTCATCCTGAGACAGAGGAAGGGACTCTAATCAAACCAGATGGTAAACAGTAAAAGCAAACCCAGTGATACCAAATTTTGGAGCTGGCAAGGTAAAAGAGAACCCAAAAAAGATGGAGAGAGTCTGTGATCCCAAAAAAGATGGAGAGAGTCTGTGAATCTTTAATTGTCCTCCTCTACCAATAGATTTAATATTATCTTGACCATTCAATGATAAGATTTCAGCCCCATTCAAGACACATCTATTTCCCCTTACTTTGTTTTATTCACAGCACTTATTACATTGAAATTTGATACATAATTCACTTATGTTATTTTGTGTCTGCCTCTACCTGCTAAGATGTAAACTCCAAAGACCTGCATTTCTATCTTTTTCCTCAGCAGCTACTTTTTATGTTGAAACAATAAAGATTCTGCGTGATGTTTGGCTTCTAGTAAGTACACAGTGAAGAATATTTGTTATTAATATTCTTTTTACTTTTTTCTCAGAGAATTTAAAATTAAGGTCTTCCTGAAGCTGCTGATAATGGAAATAATGATCTGCCTCATTGTCTTTGGGGAAAAGAAACTAATTTTGCCTAGATCGACCACTAGAAAGAGATCTAAACATCTAATCTTCCAAGTGACTATAATCTGTGGCCAACTGAATACAAATTAATCCAATAGATTATTTGGTGAACCAGTTTAGTTGCTAAATCAAACAAATAATTATCAATTAAGTGATAATTTGCTAAGATGAATCTAATTTTGCCATGTGATCCATATACATCTTTATCTCTGTAAGATCTATTCTTTATTCATAAAAATAAATAATTTGAAAAGTCTATCCCTTTGACAGTATAATAGCCCCAAGACTGAGTTGCTTACTTTAGAGTAGGTACATATTTTAACTGATTTGTTATCATTTAAAATTTTAAGAAGAAAAATAACAATGATGGTGTGATTAGGTCTAATTTATCTCAACCAATGCAGTAGATATAAATTCTCTCTAGTCAAAGTCAACATTTGTTAAGCTGACGTACCTTGTCTTATTTTGTGTGTGCATTTCAGAAGCATAGAAATAGGAGCCATTTTCTGAGCAATAACGTTGTTAGTGATACACTAAACAGGACTTACGAGCTTTCTAATGATAGGAGATACAAACAGTAAAAACAACAGGGAAGGAGTGTTGCCTTTGTCTTAGGAAGAACTGGAAAAGTAATGGGTTGGTCAGGTGTGCTACTAGCAGTCGGTGAGGCAATCTGGATCAGATTGCAAGATAAGTGAAATGAGAGGACCATAAACCAGTCAGCTGCATTTTAGGGGACTCCTTATAGGAAATTTAGAAAGAATATTTTTACTCCAGTTCTATATATCAAACAGAACAGGGACTATCTGGACGCTCACATAACTAGTCTTATTTCAGCCGTCTCAACAAAATTGTGCGTCAGTTAAAAAGCACATATCATGATGGCCGAAAAGGATCTTATTTAGTTAAACTGTATGATCAGCTGCGCTAATGAAAATATTTCAAATACATCATGTCCCCACTTGATGTTTATTCATTCATTCTAGAAAAAAAAGTTGTTAAAGTTAAATTTAAAAATAATAGTATACATTGTAAATAATTAGAAGGTTCAAAAATAATATTAACCAATGAAAATCCAATTGCAAATGGCGTTAAAGACAAGGAGAAAAACTGATTTTTATTCCTTCTCATGCTGTGGTGAAGACTGTTCTACAAAATTTGCATCCCAGAAACAGAATTGTAACAAGGCCCAGCAACACTCCATTTTGTAACTTCCTTTTCCTTGCCTTTCAATGTGGCTTCATGATTTTCTCTCCAACAGAATGAGAAAAGAAGCTATTGTTATGCATAAGCTCTGTTACTTCCAAGGTTGGCCCATAAAGCTCCCTAAGCATTCCTTCAGGTTCTTCCCTCCTTAATATGAGTAACAATGATGTGTTTAAGATGGTATAGTTCTTGTCAACCCAGGTCCTCAAATGATATTCATTCATTCAACGAATATATATTGAGTGCATCACACATTGCTAGGCACTAGGTACCATATGGTTCTAATAATTTACAAAACTGGACTTATTTTATCAAAATCATTTAAATGTTATTTCAATAAATTCAATCATGCCATTCAGATACGTGATTTCATAACATATTTAACGATGTGAGAAATGAGTGTGATATTTAAACTGAAAAATGCCAAACATAACACTATTTATATAGTATAATTCTAACTTTGTTTGACGTTGTAAGAGTTGCATAGGCTTTTTCACACCCCATTCCACTCCCCTGCAGCGTCAGAGGCTCAGAAACTAAAAATGGCTTATTGTATATCCCCTTGTAGCTAGGGCTCCAGATGTGATTTGGATTCCCCTTTGATTTGGGTGGGAGTTATGCAGGGAAACAGGGAGAGAAGCAGGATGCAAGGCACCTATCCAGGTTGTTTGTGTGGATCAAGGCAGTAACAGTGAGGTGCTAGAGCCAGCAGTCATAAGGAGAGGCTTCTTAATTTTGCTGATTCCTGTGAGTGGCAGACACAGTAGTCCTCTTGCTTCTGCTGTGCTTTGGAGTCATTTCTGAAAGCTGAGAATAGATGCTGATTTTTCAGCCCTGCAAACAATTCTGTGATCTATCCATATTCTCTAGTAAAGTATTCTGTGCTTAAACTAGCTGAAACGGTGTGTGTGTGTGGGGGGGGGTACATTGTTATATCTGAATTATTGGATTAAAGATTTCTTAAATTAACTGAATCTAACCCATAAATCATTGGCAATTATTATTATTTTAATTGCATATAAAAGGCTTATTCTCCGTAAGTACTTTAACTCCAAATTTAATGTTCTAGTTGCTTCTGAAATTACTCTTTAACCATATTCTTTTCTTATGTCTCTATTGTGATAATATGGAATCATAGAAACTGTAACTTCTCTAAAAGTGATGTTACATAAGGCATTTATAGTCATAGCATTAACTATACTCCAAAACCATGTGACTAAAAGCATTTATGGTCCTTAACAAAAAACAATAGTGCAAATTGTAAGCTCTGAAGATTGGGACTGGCATTAGCCCCAGTGGAGTCAAATCAGTTGAACATTCTAAACAATTTTATAGACACTTTTTGTAAAAGCAAAATAATCCAGAAACTTTTCAAACCATATATTTAGATATTATAAATGCATAGAGCTTTTGTAATAATATTTATTATTATTAAACAGACATTTGTTTTGCCCAGATGTATGGTGTCACTCTGAATTGAAAATGTACTGGCATTTCTAGCATAATCATATGCAGACCTCTTAATGAATTTTGCATAATTATAATAGTACGCTCCATTGGTATTATAAAACGGAAAATACATGACCACATCTTCTTGTTGGAAATTGATAGGCCCTCAATAAAGTAAAATAATAAAAATAATTGGTATCAATGCCTTTTGGATTAAAAAACAAAACCTCTGCACTACCCTTATTTCCGTACTTTCAACCACAACTTCCAAGACCAGCAAATAAAGGTTGATATCACTTGGATTATGTTGCCTTTTTCATTTGTTTTCAATGCACTTCCATTGTGCTCTTGCCAGAAAACAATGTTATAATGCTTGTGACACAGATGTAGTAATTGATTATCCAAATATTTTAAACATCGCGTTGCACCAGTATTTCACAATATATCACTATCTACCTTCAGCCCAGTTTTTATTTTCTTCCTTCCCAATTCCATGTCTTTACCTTGATCAGAACTACTGAAGAAAAGAAAAAGGCTGCAGATTACTTGGGAATGTTTGAGTACACCCATTATTGCTGAATCGGGACCTGGTCATACCCAGACCTGGTGACCATATTCTGCTAGGGAGTGCTGTCCCACAGGCTGTTCCCAGGCCAGCTACTCCTAGCTGGGGACTCACTCTCTGTGCCTCCTACCACTGCTTTTTGTCTCCCTCCTCAAGTGTGATGTGACTAATTTTTTACACAAATATTCCTGAATGTGTACATAAAGGTATGTGTATGTATGCATGAAGAGTTCATTTAATTATAATTATATTTCACTTAATTAACATATTCTAGATTCATTTAGAACATAATGCAGCATCTAGTGTGCTTTCTGTTATGGTAGAAATGTAAAACCTCTGTTGGATTTAATTGAATTGTGACAACTATTTTTTAATATTCTAAAGTAGAAATGTTTTTCTCTGTTTTTTTGTGATTAAGTAATCTAAGGTTTATCATACAAAAGATTAAAAAATCACATATAATCCCCCATCCAGTTATAACTAGGGTGAATAAATTAATGTACTCAGGTTTCTCGACAATTTTTGATGCAAATATACACATTTTTAATAAAAAAGACTGTTTCTATTTATACCATTCTGTTGCCTTCTTTTACAACTTAAAAATATTGGCTTGGAAGGGTGGTTAATGCCTGTAATCCCAGCACTTTGGGAGGCAGAGGCGGGTATATCACGAGGTCAGGAGTTCTAGACCAGCCTGGCCAAGATGGTGAAACCCCGTCTCTACTAAAAATACAAAAATTAGCCAGGCGTGGTGGTGGGGAACCTGTTATCCCAGCTACTCAGGAAGCTGAGGCAGGAGAATCGCTTGAACCTGGGAGGTGGAGCTTGCAGTGAGTCGAGATCACACCACTCCACTCCTGCCTGGGCCACAGAGCAAGACTCCGTCTAAAAAACAAAACAAAACAAAACAAAACAAAACAAACAAAAAACACACGTTATTCAGGTGAGAGAGATGAGTCATGAGGATCTGTGTCAAGTTTTGCTCTATGTATCCAATATTATCTCTTCATCTCCTTTTCAAGAAGATTTCCAATAACAACCACTGATAGATTCCAAAACAAACAAACAAAAAAGAACAAATGTGTCACAAGAGGCATTCTCAGTTCCTGTAGTATAATGTAGTTAAATCTTCGTTTCTCCACAGTATTTCCATATAGAACAACAGAGTAAGTAAAACCATTCATCTCCCTGCCTGCAGAATAACTAGGACAGAAGGACCACTACAAGTTTCCAATTCTGTGTAAACGTGAAAATAAATACCCAAATCTAGCAGAGGAAGCTCCTGAGCCCACATCAAGCTGGGATTCTACACATGAAGACACAGAAGGAGCATTAGCTGACCAGTGTGGAACACAGTTAAAATGCCCATACCCCCATCCCCTGACCCAGAAAAAGAAAGTCCAACCTTGAGATGAGAAAATACAAAACAAGTCTGAGATTGGATAGATCAAAGCACCATCGACTGGGAAATTAACAGGAAAGGGATAAAGTGCGTGAAACCAGGAGTAGGTCCCTGGGAAAGCACCAATTCTGGAAGGAAAATACCAACTTGCAGAAGGTGCTCTTGGAAGCTTGAGAATGCAGGAAAATATGGAAGCAAGAGATGAAACTTAAGGAACCTGCACAAACAAAAAAAGAGTCACAAAATCAAAACACGCAGGCCCCCACTATCCCCTTACCCAAGAGAAAAATAAACGCAATCAAAGAAAATCAATTTAACCATATTACAAGAAAGACTCTTGACCTAAGACACTTAATGAGCCATGCAAACATGTCTCCTTTGTCTATATAAAACATATTTCTAGTCTAAGAAAATTAAACATGTTTAAAACTTTTTAGAAAGATAACATCAACATTCATACAAAATTATTTTACAAGAAAAATGGAAAATGCAAATCAAAATAGTTCAGCATATATTCTCCTTAATAAAACTACAATAAAGTATAAGGAAACTGAATTAAATATCCTTAAACAATAACTTACAGAATTTCTTTAAGAAAAACTTAAATCATAAGTTTATAAACTTCAGAACAGAAACAGACAAAAAAGCATGAAGATATGAAATAAGAATTGACAGAAACAAAAGGCTTTCTTAAAAAGACAAAAATCATCTTGGAAATAAAAACTAACTTACAAAACGCTCAAGTAAGAATAAATTCAACAGCAACAAAAATAGATTATAAGAAATACTGAGAAAATGCAAGTGTAGCATTATGCCAATATAAACAAAGAGAAAAAAATCATAGAAATGTAGTTGACATAGAAAGTAAATATAGAACAGCTACTATAGAAATAATATAATCCCCTGAAAAATAAAAAAGCAAAACAATGAAATAGAATTAATATATAAAATTACAATCAGAGAAGAACATCCTGGGAATAGAAAAAGACATGACTCCCATATTTTAAAAGGCCCATATGTACCGGAGAAATCACCTAGACAAACTCTAACAAAACTAGTATTTTTTTTTAGCCATTAGACTGTAAAGGTGAAGAAAAATCCTGTTGGTTTACTCAGAACACACACACACACACACACACACACACACACACAGACCCCAGTTCTATCAATCTAAACAGAAAGAGAAACAGACAAGCAGATAAAGAAAATGTCTATAAAATGTAACATTGATAAATTAAGGTGAATGGTATCTGAGTGTCCACTGAATTGTTCTTTCAACTTCTTTGTAGGCTTAATTTTTAAAATAAAAACAGAAAAATTATCACAAGCAACACACACAAAAAAGATAACGAGCAATGTTTGTGTAAATTATTTCCTAATTTCCTATCATAATGTCATAATATTTTTGGCTGCATAATGTTCTTTGTAAAAATTTTATGCCATTTTTTAAACCAATAAACACTTCTTTGGCATTTAGGATTTGCTTTAATTATTAGAAACCTTCAAATTTTCAACATGGGTTAATTTTTTTTTTAATGAACCAAAATCAGAAGAAAAAGCAAACTGGCAACAAAATAATGAGACTGACTTTTGAAATGATTCCAGAAGACAATCTTTAAAAAAGTCTTAGCAATGTCAACATGAACAGAATAAATATAATCATTTTGAAAGGTGAAATGACATTTGCTGTGTAAATTTCATAGTTTGTTTCAAAAAAGAACCTTGAAGATAAGTAAAATTAAAAAGTAGATGAAAAAAGAGAAAACATATTACTTTATAGTCACACTAAAAAAAAAATAAGAAAAAAATGGTAGGGCTATGGATATACCTCAAAAGATAGCACCACTTTCCCTTCATCTTTCTTTCTCTTTCTTTCTTTCTTTCTTTCTTTCTTTCTTTCTTTCTTTCTTTCTTTCCTTTCTTTTCCTTTCCCTTCTTTTTTTTTCTTCTTTTCTTACCCAAGCAGTCTAGTGTGATTAGTTGGTTGACTGATCCAACATTCATTGAAAATGTACCATGGAAAGCATAAATATGTGATCCTTTTTCTCGTACCGCTCACATGTTTTTAGGGTACAGATATGTACCTAAGAGCTATAATATGGTAACACAAGCATACACCTAGCACACATAATAGAGGTAATACAGGCATACAAATAACAGTTATAAAACAGGTAAAGAGTAATTTGATATGTGCCATAGCAGAGGCAGAGAAAGTGCAGGGCACCATGATAGAAAGGAGATGGTGCTTGGTTCGCATTTTTCAGAGGATGCCCAAGAATAGTAACAGAAAGTTTCACAGATGTATAGGCCATGACTCAAGTGAGAAAAGGCTTTCCCAGAGAATTATGGGAAAACTCGTATAGTCAGAAAAAAAATAACAAGATTTAGAGATCTTTCAGAATTCTTGGGTAAATGCAGGACACAATGTATGACAGCAAATATCCATGAGCTCATTCAAAAGATACTTATTGAGGCCATGCAGAGTGGCTCACACCTGTCATCCCAGCACTTTGGGAGGCCGAGTCCGGTGGATCACTCGAGGTTAGGAATTCAAGACCAGTCTGGTCAACATAGAGAAACCCCATCTCTAATAAAAAATATATATATACAAAAATTAGCTGAGCACGGTGGCACGTGCATGTAATCCCAGCTTCTCAGGAGGCTGAGGCAGGAGAATCGCTTGAACCTGGGAGGCAGAAGTTGTAGTGAGTTGAGATCGTGCCACTGCACTCTAGCCTGGGCAGCAGAGCGAGACTCTGTCTCAATAATAATAATAATAATAATAATAATAATAATACTTACTGAGCACTACCATGAGGAGACCTGACTGACATGCTCAGGATTTTGAAATTGGTCCTCAGAAAATACAAAGTTTTGAAGGCTTTGAAGCAGTGTGGAATGTGGTGATCATGCAAATGGTTAGTGGCATATGAGGGCCTGTCATGGTCCAACACTAGACATCATAGTCTGCCTTGACTTTGTGCAACTGACATGCCCAATAAGTTTATCTGTCACTCCTGTGGCAACACGGTTTCTGCCTTAAAAACACTTTATTTCCTGATCAAAATTACCAACTTTTCTATTACTTCACACAATTATCCTAATGAGCAACCCACGGTTCTCTAGAGAAGTCATATGGCTGACACACTATAAAAATAACAGAAGAATCAGTCCTAAGCTATATCATACTATATATACACATGAATGCTGAATAAAGAAATAATTTTTCTTCTAAATAGCCAGATATGGGTATAGCATGAATTATTCATAGAGAAAGCTAAATGGCCCAATTATTCACTTTTTTCTTCTGAATATTTGGACATAAAATAGGTTCAGTCTAAAGGTTTCTACAAACTCCAGAAACATTCTCCATATGCCTGGCAGAGAAATCTACTTTGTCTGATGCTTCTTTGTCCCTTTCAATCACAGGGATGAAGATAATGTACTACATCAAGAATTATGACTTGATTGGAAGTGAGTGTGATTTTCTAGGTCTTCTTGGTTGTTGTGTTTACATGGTTTCAGTTTGAAGTCAACCTTTGAATAAATCTCCTTTGGCTCAACTGCTGTTAGTTTCAGCTTCATTTGATTTAGGCAAAAAGAGTACAATCATGTGCTGAAAGATAGAGCCAAATTTCCTGCACGAGAAAGTAGAGATGTTGCCCCACTCCTCCTGAGGATTAGGTAACAAGATACAACAAACGCTGGATTGGGATAGAGGACACTTGGATGCTAGGACTCAATCTGTCACATTCATTCATTCATTCATTCATTCATTCATTCATTCATGCATTCATTCAACAACTAATTATTGAGCTTCTTGTGCACCAAGCACTGAACTAGGCATTGAAAAGAAAAAGCTGGCATTGACTTAGTGAAATAATCTTATTCAGAATCAACTTTCTCAAAAACTTTCAATATTGGGCTATCTCCAACATAGTCATGAACTCAGGATGATTTTAATAACCAAGCGGAGAGTGTGTGAAACGAGGATGAGAATTGGTAAGGGTGGTGAGGGATCATGCTGTACTGGGTAATGTATGCCCCAGCTAAAGGCATTCAAATTCAAGTTTTTGAAATATAATATATTGATGGTGGGGAACCACATATGTGAGCTCAATTTGGATGGATTCCAATTTCCCATCCTTGAACTATGTAATTTATAGGACATTCTCTGTTCCTCACATCACTTTCATACTTTAAAATGAAGGAATGAGGCCGGGTCCAGTGGCTCACGCCTGTAATCCCAGCACTTTGGAAGGCTGAGGCGGGTGGATCACAAGGTCAAGAGATGGAGACCATTCTGGTCAACATAATGAAACCCCGTCTCCACTAAAAATAAAAAAATTAGCTGGGCATGGTGGTGCACACCTGTAGTCCCAGTTACTCGGGAGGCTGAGGCAGGAGAATTGCTTGAACCCAGGAAGCGAAGGTTGCAGTGAGCCAAGATCATGCCACTGCACTCCAGCCTGGTGACAGAGCAAGTCTCCGTCTCAAAAAATAAAATAAAATAAAATAAAATAAAATAAAATAAAATAAAAGAATGAAAGAATGCACAAATGAATCTTATTCTTTAGAGCTTGACTTCTGTTTAGTTTTTCAGAAATGTCTAGTCAAATACAAATTTGGTCAGGAATCACTTCTTCCATGAGTTAGTTCTATAGAAATGAGAAGCAAACTTGGGGAAAAGCATAGAAGTAGATAGGAAAAGAAGCTGATGGCACATTGGCCCACTTTGTTGTTTCCTTTTAGGTTGAACCTACCTATACACCCTTCCACTTCTACACTTAGCTTAAACTCAGAAGTGCCTTTTAGTCAAAGTCTTTGTTTCAGATCTATGATTTAGATTTGGTGCTAAACAAGATAGATTTTCAGCCTGTGAAGTATTAAGTACAGTATCTGACACATGGTAAGTGTTCCATAAATGAGAATTGTGAAAAAGACACACCGCATTGTATATGAGAGCCTTGTCTCATAAATCAGAACTTGATTTGAAACCAGGCTCTACTTTTTACTAGACGGGAGACTTTGAACAGGCATTTCAGTCTCCATAGACTTAGTTCCCTCAGAGTAATTTCAGGCGGTAAGATGCAATGGGATAAGATGTGTCCCATATTCAGCACAGTGACTGGCACTTAGCAAGAACTAAAGAGGCATCGGCCATTTTGTCAGCAATGATGAAAGTTCTGCCTATTTTTTAAAATATTCTCATTTATCTTTTGGAAATTGATATATAAAATATCTTAGGAGCACATTATTAAATGTATCATAAAAATTACTCTAAAAGAAGTCTTACATATCAGTTGTAAAAATTATACACATTGGATGGTTCTACAAAGAGTTTAATCATTGCTTTATCTTGTTTAAGCCTAGAGAAAACCAAGTGGCACAAGGATCAATATCAAACTTCAAATTTTTTTTTCAGAAGGAAAATCTTACATCTAGAGTTCAGGCACATTTTACACATCAGTGAAAATTCCAATCAATATTTCTGAAACTTGTTGGCTGGCATAGATTTTCTATATGGTTGGGAAATTGTATCCAGTTAAATTGTGAAATGTTTAAACAGGGCAACAGAAGTTATGCTGGTATAAATGCAAATAATATTTTAAAATTTAGTGACTAACCAAAGTCCCTAATCTTTGGTCTTATCTAAATCTAGGGAAACTAGTTTGATGATGCTAAGTCCTATTTGTGTATTCATCATCCACATTCTGTTCACTTCTTTGAAATCAAAAAGGGACATCCTATTTTTTTGCACAAAGGCTTGTTTTAATCAACAAACAACCATCATCCCACCGAAAATAATTAAACACCTATTTAAAACATAAAACTCAGTATTTTCGAACAGTGTACTTTTATCATTTACTTCCGTTTTTTTAAAGCTTGGTTAGGATGAGGTTTTTTATTTTTTATTTTTTTTTTTTTTTTGAGCAAAAGCTTTTTTCAGATGACACTGAAGGGCTGCCCTCCCTCTCGTCCACGCATATCGATACCAATCATTTCTGCGCCTCAAAGCAATTTCTGACATGAGTAGCATCTCTTCAACATGCTAGCTGCCTGAACCTTAAAAGTAAACACTAATAGTGAAAATAATCCCTCAACTTTTAAAAGGAAAATCTCAGAGGTACCATAATGCTAAGGGAAGACTTCATTTCACCCTGGATTTTATTTAACTATTATTCTGAGTTGTCTCTTTTCAAAGCAGGAAACATTTCTCCTTTGGCAATGTTCTAAGCAAATGACTTCATTTCAATTATATAAACCATAAATAAACAGAAATAAAAGAGATTAATGAGCACCAGTGCAACTGAATGACAATCGTTAACGACAATTTTGCTTTATTGAAAAACCTCTCTCTG
Source organism: Macaca thibetana thibetana (assembly GCF_024542745.1). Classification (NCBI taxonomy): domain Eukaryota; kingdom Metazoa; phylum Chordata; class Mammalia; order Primates; family Cercopithecidae; genus Macaca; species Macaca thibetana. Next base: position 97,493,029 of record NC_065578.1, on the reverse strand, counting down.
ACTTTTGTTCCATTAAGACCATATCCTAATTATCTCAGTTTCATTCTGCCATTAATAACCTTATTTTCTTAGAATTAGTACTGATAGATGGGTTTTAAACTGTACTTTCATAAGTAAGACAGAGTACAATCAAGAAAGGGGTTCCCATGTATAGTTTGTGGGAATACGTTTGAAATGATCACACTTCCTAAATGGTCTTGCAAATCAGACTTCAGCTAAATGTAGTACTCCATTATAAGGGACAGGGGAAAAAATTGAATGTTGAAGTTCAAATTCATATAATAATTAGAAGGGACATTTATTTCAAAATGTGGAGGACTTGACAGTAAGAAAATGACAGAAATTCAGCTCCACCATGAATTATAAATGTCAAATTACTGGTATGCATGTAAAAAAGTATGTAGCTATTAGAAACCATACTCCACATTCACGTGCAGTGCTTCTGCCTTTATCAGCTTCTTATATTCCTCTAAGGTGTTCTGTCATTCACTGTCAAATTTTCAGTGTAAGATTATAAGACATATGTCAGATCAGTGTCCAAAGCTTTCCAGGTGCTGGACACACCAAAGCAGTCCCGTATTTTACACAATATTAAGTATATTAAATGGGAAAAGCTGCTCAGTTATTAGAAGTCAGTTACAGAGGGTACTCTAGCATGTGATATCATCTACTCTGAGGAATGCAAAGTGCAGGGGAGGGGGGAGCAGCATGACTCTATATTGTGTGTGGACTCATGATGCTGTCAGAGTGTCAGCAGGATGAACAATGAAAAGGATGTTAACTAAATTTTGATGTGCAAGAACATGTGTTTAATTTGCAAGATGCTTTGTTTAATTAAAAGGTAAATACCATTTACAATTCCTCTTGCAGACAAATTTAGAGCAGCAACAACACCTACAGAGTGTTCAAATTGCCAGCAGAATTTCTTGGATGCATTTGATCAATTAAAAGGGTACACATTTGGGGAAAAATAATTATTTTTTCCATTTGTTTTCAAATAGAAATGGCTTTATTTTCTATAAACAGATTATTCCTAGAATTTAATGCCTAGCTAAGTATGGATTTAAAGATCCAAAAACTATATTATTATGTACCTGGTGCACAGCAAATATATCTGAAGGCTAAAAGCTTCTCTTGTCACTCAATCTCCATTTCAAATAGGATTTGTTTTCCCCTTGCTGTCTTTCTGCTTTTCTTTTTTTGGTAGGTTAGCTCCAAAAGGAATGTGGGTCACGAAGACCCTTTCACCCCTCCAGAAAGATAACCTCAATCACATTATTTGGGAGGTTCAACATAATTATTCCATAAACTCTGTCCAATCTTAAGGCAGATAAAAAAGATCTCAGATCTGAAGTTTTCCTTGACTTAAGATTTGCTACTTGTGACCATGGTGGGAGAGCATGCTATTACTTCTTCTGGCTTCAGGGCACAAAAAGTTGAAAAAGACCCAGACTTCCTTACTTACAACTTCTAATCTCCGTAATACAGGTAGTAGAGATAACAATTCGACCACATTTCTGCAATTCAACACTTCGTGTAGTTGTAGCTTGGTTTCGGATATGCTTGGAGGCAGGAAATATACCAGTGACTCTCCGGAGAATCCAACTTAATCATTTCCCTGGTTGACACCACCACATGACGTCTGACAACATGAAAGTGAAATTCTGCAAAATTTCTTCAACAGTTCACATGCAGTGAATTGGACTTGGGTGGCCCCCACTATGGAACAAACATCTAATAGTTTCTTTCAACCAGTCCTGCTTACATGTTTTGTGTTACGTGACTAACATGTAAAAGACTAAAATATGAAATAGTCAAACTATTATATTATTAACATATTATATTATAAATTATATCTGTTATATTACTATATCATCAGAACTCCGAAGAAAATAAAAACTAAACTGGCAGAAAACAGTACAAAAGAAACTTCAATGGAGTAAATGCACTTTTTCCCCTTGTAATATCAGACAAAACCCTCCTCTCCCCTGTCCCAAATTAACTAAAAGTTTTATTCTGTATATTTGCCGAGAGGGAGCTTCCTTTCATTGCCAAGTCAAATACAGTAAAACGCTAGGGGGAAAAAGTGCTCCCCTCAAGTGGTAAATACGGATATAAGACAATTGGCCATTGGTCCAAACCTTGACAGGCAAAAATTCTTGTAAGGGAAGTAGCAGGGAAGGGATTTAAGGAAGTTACTGTATCCTAGTCATTTGATAATTTTTCATTTCAATGTCCAGTATATGTTCCCTTTGTAATGACCAGTTGTTTTCTAAAAAAACACCATTTTTAATGAATCTCACAATCACAAAACCCAAGATTTTACAAGATTGAATTATTAATACCTTTCCCTCCCCAATTATTCCATTGATGAGGGAAGACTACCATACACCATATTCTAAAAGGGAAAAGTTGAGTTAATCACAAAAACCAATTATAATAATCCCTGAAGCTTCTGCCTTAAACTCAAGATAGTGCTCTCTTGCCCTTTGGTTCATCTGCTAGGACAGTCTAATATACATTTGAAAATGTGTCAAACATCTTGTTGAATAATTTCCTCTTTGATCTCTTTTTTATTTCTTTATCCCAGCACCTGTACAAGTCTATGTTTTCTCACAGGCATTTAATTCCCGATTCACAGAAAGACCCTGTGATGACTCTGGGAAACAGTCCTCCTTGGTCCATGGATGGATCATCTGAGAGGGCCCTACTTACCCAGTTAGGGCTTGCTATGACCATTTACTACTAATTTCCAGTTGGTGATTTTATTATTTGGTGATTTCATTATTTAGTTGTTCATTACTTGGTTTCATCATAAGTTCCTCAAATTTCTTTAACAGGAAAAGCAGAAGAATATCAGCATATTTTTGTCTGCCTTGAATTTTATAATCTATTAGAGGTAATTTTTAAGAAAAATGTCTTTATGAAATGTCTTTATAGCCATTGTTAAGACTGCCATTTGATTCTGTCCCACTCCACCACCAGAATATGTTTCAACAAATGAAGGCCTTTTTTCAGGACTGTTTTATTTTTCCCTCTGTTGAATTCCTAATGCCTAGAACAGTTGCCAAGTTCATGACGATAACTAGTTGTTGAAAGAGTGACTGAATCTCTGACAATGAAAGAAGTAGGGACGTGATGCTGTGAGAATGCACGGGTCTTGGAGCTTGAATACAGAAAATCTGGGTTCCAGTTCCCATTCTCCCTCTGACTAGATGGGTGACCTTGAGAATTCTGTGTTACCTCTCAGGACATCAATTTATTCATCAGTAAAATAAAAGGGTTAAACTAGATCATTCCAAAAAGCCCTTCAGGTCTAAAAATCTGTGAACAATTTATGGTATAAATTCACACAGACAAGCAAGCTTCATTATATAACATAATAGTTCAAAACTGATATTGATACTAAGGGTTTTAATGAGAGGTGAGAGGGAAAAAAATCCCAACTTGACAATGACAATCATGTTAAACTAAATTAAACCTTTGGAAAAATCACAGATCCCCAACATGACAGGAGGCCATGTGGCCAAATAATCTGCACAAAAATGACTGAGAAACCTAAGACATGGGCTGCAGCCCAATCAGTGACTTAAGGCAGTTCATCTGGTTTTCTCTGATACTTTGAGCCTTACTGAAAATGGAGGAACCCTAAGATCGTTTTTTGAAACATATTCTGGACCGGAACTACCTTTAACGTAAAGGGTAAATCAGTTTCCACAATTTACTTCAGTACATCATAAGTGTGTCTTAAAATGTGGATGCCAGTCAAAAATCTTTGGCCAATTAATATAGTGTATATATTTTTTCTGTTAAAGTGTTCATTCCAGAGGTCTGTTTTGACATTTTTACTGTAACCATTCACAGTTGCAAAGAAGAAATATATGAATGGAGACGAAAGGCACCAAAATCTTGTTAGTGTTAAACTCCTTTGTGAACAAAAGCTAGCAGAAATAAATGTAATGTGGAATGGCTTTCCTGGAGTAGGGTAGGATGGGTCTTGGGGGTTGGAGAAGACTAAATTGGTACTGAGACCAGCCTTTCAGATATCTTTTTAACTGCTTTAACTGCTTTTCAAGCTAAGCTGATGTAGTTATTTTAGTCTTTTGCCATTTTTGTCATTTAATTCACCACTGAGAATAGCCCTATTTCCACATTTGCATCTTTTCAGTATAAAAAGGTATTCACAATTAAGGTGAAAGAAAGCTTCCTCACTGAGAAATATGGGATTTGGGTTGTTAATGATCTACTGCTTAGCATTTTCAGAAAAACCAAGGATCTTTTTGTGTTTCAGCAGTATGGTGAACTGAAATGGATATAGAACCTGGACCTGCAACTCTGGTTTTAAGGCCTGGCTATGCACTTTGCTATGGTAGCTAAATGGATTCATTCTCTCAGTTTTCTCATCTGTGAAATGGGGATAGGGAGTTCATAACAAACATTTTAAAGAGCAAATATCTCCCTTTGATCAAATGCTTTCATTCCAGGAAAAGAAAATATTTTCTTCTTTTCTTTACGAAAAACAAGACAGACCTGAAATATTAGCTTAGTAACTACCAGTCTGAATTCAATACAATAAACCTGAGTTCTCAAGATATCTCTTTTACTGGCTGCTTTCAGATCCTTGCTCTTCTGCTTACCAACTGTTATAACCTTGGTCAAGTAAATAAATCTTCCCAATCCTTACTTTCCTTCTCTGTAAAATGTGAAACTATCATAGTAGCTAATCCATAGGATTGCAGTGGAAATTAAATGAGAAAATGACGGTAAAGGTTGCAACACAGCACCTGGCAACGAGTAAGCACTCAACACATGTTAGTTTTTATTGTTATAATTGCGATTTTATCCTCAGGGGGAGCTGCAACTCTTTACGGCCTGTTCAGATCTCCTGGACTGATGAATATAGAGGAAAGATACCAGATCCCTCTTTACTTCAGCCCCATCCCCTTCCTTATTAGCAGGTCAAAGATTCTGTCATCTACCTGAAAATACCAAATAAGAAAACAGACGCCATTTTAATAGATTGTCTCGTGGATCTTTCCTAGATAGAACAAACTAATTCCAGGGACAGTAAAAAAACAAACAAACAAACAAACAAAAAAAGTCATTTGGTTTATTTCCCCAGAAGAATGTGTGAAGAATGTAGAAGCCAATATTAATAGTGCTGATCCCTTACTGGACCTATCTATACTTATTTTTTGCCTAAGCTTATGATGTTTTTAAACTATCTTTCTCCAAAGACAGTAAACATCCAGAGGCAACAGACTTTACTAAAAGTCACAATAATCATAGCCTACTATGCCCATCTCTAACTCAAGGCTGCCTGAATAGAAAGAAACATTGTGATTTCTAACAACCTTTTCCTGAGAACAGAAAAGCATACAGCCTATTTCACTGTACCACTCAAAGCATATAGCCTATTTCAAGGTTAAACTAATTTCAAAACGCCATACAAAACTAAGTCATGAATTGTCTAGATAAACAAAACAATCACTTCCCCAGTTCCACAGTGAGGGGTGGGAGCACAGGAAACCTCCCAGAAATGGATGACTCTCTCTCTCTCCCTCTCAGTATAAGAATGAAAACTTTTTGGCCCATGCTAGGACTTAGGACTGAAAGTAGGATTCACACTCAGATACGGGAGGAAGTGTTAAATTAAGAGGAATCTGTCTTCCTTTACCCTCCCCCTCCCCAATTCACAGAATAATTATTGGTGTCTACGACCTGAAATATTAGTAAACATTTCCTCCAATAGCTGAGGAAATGCTTCCAGAAACATGCACATCGGTATACTCTTCCAGACTGGCAAGTGTGGGTTTGAAGAGAGAGAGAGTGTGTGTGTATGAGAGAGAGAGAGAGAGAGAGATTTTGATGCTTGGAAAACATGTTTTACAAAGCGGCCACAATTTCTTTTTCGGGGGGCCCCTTTTGGCTCCTTCAGACTTCAGCCCAGAGAACCAGAAAAGGGTCAGAGACGCACGAGGGAGAGGCTGAACTCACACTTACCTTTGACCAGTAGACGAGGTGAGAGTGGGTTTTGGCGCTTTGTTTGTTTTTGTTTTGTTTTCTGTTGCTTTTAGCACGCCCCCAGCGCCAGGGCGCTGGAGGGTGGAGGCGGGTCCGGGATGGGCAGCGCCCGCGGGGCGGAGGGGACCGAGCGGGCCGCCGCGCCTGCCGCGTCCGGCCAGCAGGGGGCTCCGGCGCTCTTCTCCGGGCGCGTGGGGCTCAGCCCGCGCGGCCCGAGACTCGGGCAGGGCAGGGGAGCTGGAGAAGGGAGGACCAGGGGAGGAAGACGAGAACTTGAGAGAGACCGACGGGTTGAGCCGCACAGCGGGGTTTCCCAAGAGCCAGCGGAGCCTTCTCGGAGCTGCTTAAGACATGACAAATCCTGGAGGCGCCAGGCGTTTTCGTGAACGGGGTCCGAGCCTCCCCCTTACCACGGCTCCAGAGTCCCGCGGGGCCGTCTCGCTCCGGCCTCTAGCCCAGGGCGCCCTTGGCCCGACGGGCAGCCGTCCTCGCGAGGGCGTTAGGGGGCGAGCCGTTGTCCCTGGCCCAAACTCGGGAGGACGGCAGAGAGTGCGGCCAGGGCTGAGGGGAGAGCGGTGACTCCCACGCCCCCGCGCCCGCACCAACCGCGCCTCGCGCTTCTGGAGCCGCAAAGCGCAGGCCCACTTAGGAGAGACAACGGTTTTCTATGGACGTCCTGTGTAAACCACACCTTTGCTTTGGCTTCCTTTCCTCGATCTGAAATCCAAGGTGGTGGTTGATTTTTTTTCGCTCTCCCACTCTCCCAGAGGAGGCCCCCGTCCGAGCCAGCGTTGGCGGGCTGCGGCTGCTGAAACTAGAGTTCCTGTGGCCAGCATGGTGCCCCTTGGCCGCTCCGGGGCTTCAGAGGAGAGCGAGCCCGGCCCGGGGCCAGAGTGGCCGGTCTGCCCCGCGAAGGCGCTGTGGGCCTGGAGACTTTGCGCTCTTCACTTCGCCAGACAAGTTTAGCCCGGGGCCCGCCCGCGGCACCTGGCCTCCGGCGGTTTTCGAGACCCTCTCTCAAAACTGCGCGAGCACTGAGATCGCTCTGGTATTAGCTTGCCTCCCTTTAGATGAGGAAGACATTGTATCTTTCTAAGGGGGTCTCTCAGACCTAAGTTATGTTGGTCTGCAGTGGTAGTGATGGCCTTGAATTTGTTTAAACTTACTGCCCACGACACCTTCTCCCCAAATTCCCCATACCCACACAGTACACTCCATCACGGCCACCACCACTCCCACTCCATTTGCATTTGAAAACCTCTGGAAACATAAGCGCTTTCAGGATGAACTCTCTCTCTCTCAGTTTCTCTCTCTCTCTCTCTCAGTTTTTCTCTCTCTCTCTCTCTCACACACACACACACACACACACACACACACACACACACACAGCCCGCCAAGTGGAAACTGAGTTGAGTCATAGGATGCATAAGAATAGGATTGGATGGTCCTTTGCTTCTGCTGATAATCCTGTTTAATAACCTAGGATTCCAGCAATAACAGCATTACAGGGTTTCTAGAACTCTGTTCTGATCCTTTAGAAACTATTAGAACAATAGTAATGATAGTAGGAGGAGAAGTAGGATTATGTTTTTCAAGACACTTGCAAGCAATCTGCTACATCTTTTATGGGAGAACTTAAAAATATTCCCCTTGATTAAGACTCACAGGTCAAATATCATATCTCTTTTCTGGAGGCTAATTAAAAGCAACTCTGTTCTTAGGTATTTGACAGTCATTTGAATCAAGATACCTGAAAATTTCTGACTCAATAGCAATGTGCTTCAGTACACACAATCAGGTATAATCATATATATGTGAGATATGACTTTGAAGGGGAGATTACTTTAAAAAAAAAAAAAAAAAAAACACCTACTCGAAGACAACTAGAAATGGCTGCTGCAGGCAACCAGTCACTGTTCTGGCTACAACATATTTGTGCAATTAATAGTCTCACAGCCTAGTCCAAATGCCCTCTTTACACGGAGCAGGAGTGTTAATGAACTGTAGATGCAAAGCTCTTAATGTATAGATGTAGTGTCCTCTTGAAATTTAACAAGCTTTGAAAATGTAATAAAACAGAGATAAGTATTCAGGTTATTTTTGTTTTGTGTTGACTTGTGTTTTTAATATTGTTTAAAATATGACACAGTTATCCCCAGTTCCTATCCCATATGTCCATTCTGGAGGACCCAGAAAACATATCAGTGGTTAGGGTAACAAAAAATCCTCCAAAAATGACTCAAGTTTTGCCACTAAACTTAAAGTCTTTTTTGAGCGTTTCATAACAGCTTTAAAATAGCAAAGTGCAGTTCATGTTTCTAGCTACTTTAATACAATGTTGAAATAATACTTCTATAATTTGACTAAGTAAGATTCTTATTGATGGCTAATTTGGTGTTAGAATTGATTATATTTCACATAATGATATCCCACTGCTCAATGAGATGAATATTTATATAACAGGGAAATACCATTGCTGGTTTCTTTACAACTCAGTGTGAATAGCCACATCATTGACTTCCAAAGAATAAAAAGATCTTTCCATAAACCTTCTGAAGTCATTTCTATAAACTTGCTCCACTTTGTAATATTGTGAAAGAGTTGATGTAATTTAATTTCTATTCTATCAATTATAAATTTATTTCATCTGGGCAAGGTGCCCTATTTGGAAAAGTTGATTGTGGGAAAGGATGATGGTATAGCAGGAGTATGGAGGCTGAAATAATCTTTCATTTTATAACCAAGAGAAACGGTGTAATTGACCTCATCATATCAGGAGCAGGGAGAATCTGAAACAGTTCGATTTGCACGCACTTCATTGAGTCTACCAAGAGCATACCGACATCAAATTGCCCAGGGCTATATATTTATTACTGAGAATTCATAATTCCAGTTCTATTATGTTTGGTTTTTTTTAATTTTGCTGGCTCTTGTGGAATAAGGATAAGGGAAGATGAAGAAAACCATACTAAGTGCATCAAAATGCTCCTTGTATCACAACAAAGTGGATGGTTTACTCCATGCAACTAAATTCTCAGAAGAAAAACTGAAATCACGTCTTTAAAGAGCATTTTTTCTTAATGTACTACCTATCTGTAAATAAAAAGTTTAAACCATAATGAAAGCAAACTTAAAAAGTTGACTCTAGTTAAATATTGGAAGAGACTGAGTAACTTGACTACCATCAATTTCCTGAGGACTTGGCCAAATTCTGCCTGCACTTTCAGCCTAACCTGCAGGGGGCAATAGCTTGACACGAATGACAACAAAGGCTGCTGAACTATTAGACTTGAATATCTGACTATGACCCTGGAATGTTGTGTAGGTTGGAAAGAGTGCTTAATTAATGTATATTGAAACAAAAGATAGGAAAATTGTTTGATTTGTCTTCAAGCTATATTTTTAGACTAATTCATAACTGTTAGTTTTTTTTTTCTTTCTTAAAGAGATTATCAAAGTTTTAGGAGACACATTCATCTTTAGAATTTTCCTGAACGAACACTAATTGTTTACTATGGAATTTGTGTAATGTATGTTACCAAAGAAAAGGCAGCAAAATCAAAATGACCATAGTTTTCAGTGTTCAAATGAATGACAAAATCAGAGGAAACATGGAATTTTCAGATATAGTTAATAAAAGATTGTCACATATCTAGATAATAAAGTCTGTTTCAATATTTTTTAAAACCTATAACTATAAATGGGTGGGGGAAGTCATCTCATTGTTTGCAATAGGTCTTCTTTCCATATATCAAACCTTAATTTTTAAAACTGGTTTAAACTTAAAATCATGATCAACAATTAGTGAGTTATCTCTTTTATTGCTATATATTTTTCTATTACAAATGGAATAGAATTTATTGGCTATTGATAATCCACACTCTCTTTCCCTCCCTCTTGGTATTTCCACTCCCTCCCCCATCCCTATATTTCCCCATCAACTGATCTGCGAAGACTGGAAACAAACCAAAAGGGGTTTTGGCTAGAGAGAGTAATTACAGAATTAGAAAGGAAAACTCTTCTCATCTCCTCACTGCAATCATATTTAATGTTCATTATGTCAATTTTAAATGATACAAAATGCCTTCCCCAAAAGGCATCCTGATTTCAAGAAGTCAAAAGTGTACCTGGCATTAAACAGCCTTGAGTCAATCCTGGTGGGATTAACTGGACTGAGTTTCTGTATACTGCACATGCTATGGATCTACTTTGATCACAGTAAGGAAAAAAATGATAATAGATTTTTTTTAAAAGAATTGCTGCACAGGAGTGTTCCGTTTCTTTTATATGTCAGAGTTTGATCTTGATAAAAACCTTTTAAAACATCCTTTTCCCCCCACTATGGTAAAGAGATCATATCTATTTTTGCTTTTCTTTAAGAAAAGAAAATGGGGATTGCTTACACGGGAAAGGAAATTTTATTCTCCAACACCCCCTCCCATTCTACTAAACCATTTTAGTCGACATATGTTTGTTATCAGAGAGAGGTGCTGTGAACACACAGCCATTTTCTTAGCAGCTTTTTGACTGTATGTTACCATAGTCCCACAAGGCATTGGTCCTTTCCCATTGGGAAGTCATGAATAAGAGACTATGAAGCTTGCACGTCAGATCTTCCTCAATTAATCCACCATTAGCATGTTTGGGATCCACTACTGGATGGTTAACAGCAGCTTTTGTAACTGTACGCCGACCATATCCAATTATGCTCTGCTAAAAATGAACTCTTTGCAGACCAACCCTCTCGGCTGTCAGTGTTTTCCGTTTTCCTATTTTAACGTTTGTGTATAGTGGCAGGCGACAGATGGTGTAGATCAGATCGATTTGATTGCATTAGATGATTTTTTCCCTTCCCCACTCCTTTCTGGAAGCTCGCATCAGCTGAAGGCTATCGCCTGGGACTCCTCGGAAGCATGAGCAAGCCGCCACCACGCGAAGGCACTGGGGCACAGCCAGCGCTAGGCGCCGAGGTCCCTTCTTAGGGCTTGTTAACACTGTAACCCGGCACTCGGAGAGAAGAAGCAGCTCCCACTGCCCAGAGCCTACCTCACCGCACATCAGATGACTCCCTGGCTTCTACACACAGTTGGAGTTCCGCTTGAAACCTGGATTTAGAGGGTAAGCACTTCAATCGAGATGGATTTGTGACAGTTACTTTGCCATACAGCAAGACAAATCTCAGCAAACGTAAAGGATGTAGGATGTATGGGAGAGGGAGACTATGTTTACATCGAAAAATGTGTTTCTTTTTGTCTGAGAACGAGAGTATTATTCAGTAAAGATGTGTATACTCTTTTTCCATTGATTGTAAGAGTCGACTACCACCCTCCTCCCGATTTTTTCTCTCTCCTTGGTGTTTCCCCCTTTCTACTTGAGAGGGAAGGAGAGAGGGAGAGGGAGGGAGTCAAGGGGGAAGAGAGAGAGAGAGGGAGAGGAGGGGGAGAGGGGGGGAGAGAGAGAGAGAGAGGCATTTCAGCTTTAGCTTAATTGGCTTATTTCCTCAAACCGATTGCTTTGTCGCGTTTCTTTATGTATTTTTGGTTGCAAATTGCGAAGCGATTAACTGGAATGGGTGTTGGAGTGTGGGGGATAGCATACGAAAGTACTGGGAACCGTCAGTGAGTCGCGGTGGCCTTGAGAGATCAAAAGGTGCTGAAAGCCCCCTGCCCGCAAAACACACCTCTAGTTATTGGGGCGCGAGAGAAATGTAGATTCTAATAAACATGGCTTGCAGGAGTCGATGAACAAAGGTACTTAATGCGGACCTAAGCCTCCGCTGATATTGTTCCGCTAGCAGTATCTAAATATTCAAAAGCGAAGTGTAAGTTGATCAACAAACGCCCTAATGGTATTGGGCTTTTTCCCTTTTCTGTTTTTGTGTGGAGGGTGGAGAAGAGGGGGAGGGTGGATGGGTGGGGGAAATCCGACAGCTTAAGGAGGCTTGAATTGAATATGCACCCAGCGGCAGTGGTCTCGTAGGAAATGGTGTTCTCGTAAGTCAGGCTGCCCCGCTCAAGCACGAGAGAGCTTTGGTTAGAGCTCAGAGCGTCAGTTCTGCTGCGAGTGCTGCCGGCAGTCGGCCCGGGTTGAGCTGTCCACTCGTCCAGGTGCTGAAGCTGGTGGAACATTGGGTAGGTAGGGAAAAGGCTGGCACTGCTACTTGGGTAGAAAGAAAGCATATCAACTGCGTTGTTCTAGTTTCTTAAAGCTTGTGAGTCTGTGGGTCACTGTGTGTATATATTTCATTTTAATTGTGAGGAAGCAAAACTGAAGGAGACTACTTGGAAAGCATTGAAAAGCTGTGTGGGTATTTATGCTGTGATTCTGATGCCCTGTGTATTGGTGTGTGTCTGTGTGTGTGTGTCTGTGTGTGTGTGTGTGCCTCCCTTGACCATCCTTTTGAATTTAAAACGTTCCATTTAGTAAATCCAAGCCTATCTGTATAATGTGTTTCTTGTTTTCCTTTTAATATTAGTTGAGATTTAAATAGAAGAGTGCAGAAGCAAATGTACACTTTGCTCATAGACTATTGCATTACTTTCCCTAAGGGCTTTTGTTTCTAGGAGTTCAAGCTGAAGAGAACCTGTCAGCTTTCTGAATTTTTTTTTCTTTTGGTTCTAGCCCCAGAGAAAAGCTCCACTTTATACCTATGTTAGGTAACAGCATAAAACATTGCTTATTTATTTGTTTTATTGATATCTGTCTTTTTGTAAGTGGTGTACTTAAGAGTTATCTGAAAATAATGTAAAACAGGCTGGTAGTTGGGCTATACTGGTTTTCTTTCTAGTTATTTTAGGTTCAGACATTATATATTAAACATCTATTCATAAAACCTAGAATTCAAGTTGATTTTTCCATCTGTAAGTAACATGTCAAGAAAATGATGAGTTGGTGTGCCTGGATAAATATTATATTTTTTAAAAAAAAAATAAGAGTGAGCACAACCTAAGTGCCTTAAATTGCAACCAGGTCAGTTAAAGATGAGTTGTGGTAGTGGGAGAGATTCTGTTATATAATTACTCCTTGATGAAGAGCTATTTGCACTTACATAATTTGGGAAATCATAATGTCTATTGCCATGTTTCCATATTCCCCCCCATTCCCCTTACATGGATGTACTTTCATGTATTTGAGAGTAAAGGGGAAAGCAAATTGAGAACTTTCTAATGAAGCTACACCATGTCTTGGGTAGTGACGTTGCACTTGTCCATTTTATTTAGTGAACAATAAACCCCCATTATCAGAATATCCACTGCAGGATCTTAAGACAAAGCTTTTCCAGTAAGAGCCATATTGATCATCAAAGAATCACAGAGATTCTCTCTCTAAATGCCAAAATTACACTCACTTTGCAAATGAGTTTTTATTGGCTTTCTCTTCTTAAAATAATTTTTATGAACACAGAGCTTCAAAGGTTTTTCTGTAGAGGTGTCCACAACAGCTGTACAGCAATGCATTTATAGTATATATTTTAAAGGTGTGCTATGAAATTAAATATTGTGGTGATATAAAATGATACTTAAATCATAGAAGCTCTACCAGCTTCTCAACTCAGTTAGTTTTGATACTATGGAAAATGGATTTAATTATTGTAAGCCTTGGAGCTTTTTTTTTTCTTTAAAAATCATTATGTTGTATAGCTCTAAGGCCTTCAAAGGAAAGATGCCTATTTTTGTAAATCTATAAGTATTTGATTTCAAGTAGTAAATTGAATGACTGTTTATTTTCTATGATCTTGGACTTGAGAAAAATGCATTTCCAAAACATACTATTGAAAATTTCACCCATGCATGACCCTATCTTTATTTAAGCCTCACTTCTTCCCAAAGCCGTCTAGGCAAATATATTTGTAATGTTTGTGTGGGTAACTATTCATGTCTCTTACAGGGTTCTCTGGCTGCCATGGCACTCAATCAAACCACCTAGAGTGGACTGGCCGAGACCAGACTGGGTACCAAGCAGAGAAGTACAGAGGAAGGCACTGGGAGAGCACCAGGTAAACTGAAGGTTACTTGTCACTCCCACTTGTGCCCAAAGATCCTTGCCACATCTTTCCTCCTCACTGGAAAGACAGCACTCTTCTGTGTTAAGTATTTGGTTTTGTGATTTGTCTTTCAGAATTGGAAATAGAGCGGCCATTTGGATTTGGGCAGGAAGCAGCCGAGCACAGCTTTGGATCCTTCTTTAGGGAAATCGAGTTATGGATTTATGGTCCCGGTCAAGCTCAGCCCATCCCCAGCCAGGGGCGGGCTCAGCGAGCAGCAAGAGTTCTGGTGGCGGCAGCGGCGGCAGTAGCAGCGGCAGCGGTAGCAGCGGCAGCGGCAGCTTGGTCCTCTGACTCTCTTCGGTGACGGGTATTCTTGGGTGGATAATACGGATTACGTTGTTATTGCTTAAGAATACGCGTAGTCGAGGAGAGTACCAGCGGCAGGGGGGCAGCGGCCGCCCTCCCCAGCCCACCAGCTGGCCACTAAACGCCCGTGGTTGCCAAGGTAGCACTTTCTTGTTCTTTTCATTTCCTCGGGTGTTTTCGCACTGGTTCCACCGAAAAGGCTGTGCGCTGCGCCTCTGGTGACCAGGACTGGAAAATGGGTTCGCGCAGGGGGCGGGGGGCGAGGTGAAGGGGATGGGCGGGGAGAGGAAGGGGGTCCGTTCCCCCGAGCCTGTGGGGCGGTTCTGCGTCCCCTGCCCGCTCCTCTCCTCTCCACGGTGGGGTGCGGCTCGGGGAGAGACGCGTTCTGGGCAATTTTCTAAAGTTGGGAACGACTGAAAGGCCTTGAGCAGTTTGGGAGCGTCGCGAGTGAGGTGCTGAAGCTGGGCAGAGGGTCTCTGGGGGCTGCCTCCGCAGAAAGGGCGTGTCCGTGGGCGAAGGTGCCCCCGCAAGCCTGCGGAAGCGCGTGACTTCGCGAATCCCGGGCCCGGGGCGGTGCCGGAGCCCCACCCCCGGCCGGCCGCGCCGCTCCGCAACCAGACTAGGCGGTCGAGCTGGGGAGGGGGCGGGGGTCCGGGGGCTGGGTCCCCGCGGAACTTCCAGATCGGAAGTGTGGCGGGTCTCTCAGGAACGCATATTTTCTTTTCGGATTCTCCGAGAAGGGGTGGAGAAACAGGATGGGAACCGGATTGGTTGCAGTGTGGCACAGACCTGGAACCTTCCTGAAAGAGGTTGGGGCAGGCAGTGACTGTTCAGACGTCCAATCTCTTTGGGACACCTCTTCAGCGCTGTCTTCCCTGCCTCTGCCTTTAGGACGAGTCTCAAACACCAACAAACTCAAGGCACGTCCCCTCTCTCAGGTCAGCTGCGAAGGGACGGGAGCAAGAGAGAGCCTCTCCCTCCTTCTACTTCGAGTTTTTGTTTGTTTGTTTCAAAATATTAATGGACGATAAAACAACACGGATTTGTCACCTCCTAGCGAAGAGGAAGCTACCGCCACCAACCCCCTCAAGCATGCCCGGGCACTTCTGGGGACAATCGGACGTGGCAGGAGTTGGCATGCCCAAGATGGAGCTGGGAAGGATGACCCAGAGTGGAAGGCGTGGGCCGGTGCTCCAGGTCTCAGCTTTCGCCGGCGTCGAACCACACAACTTTGCCAGCTTTGCACTTTGCCTTTCCCTATTGTGAGGCATCTGGGACCGTCCTATCAAGGCGCTTCAAAAGTGTAAGGACAGAGTGCTGGGGACAAGAACGTACCAGGGGCCCAGAAGAATTCACTAGCGCGGCCAAACACTAAGACCAGGTTTCCTCCCTGCGTAGTGGTCGTTGGTTGTGCACGGGCTGCGCACGAAGACTGAATTTCTGAGAAATGGAAACTGCAGGAGAAAAATCAAATAAACTTAGAGGCCTGCGAAGCTCTCCCTCTCGTCGCTCTGGGATCCCTCTAAGCTGACCTGCAACTCATACACCTTCTCCCCCTGGAGGATGGGCCTTTTCCAGGCACGAAGTGCGTGTGCCCCACTGGGCTCTTGCCCACAAGAGTGGTCTGAATCCTGGAGAGGCTGACACCGAGGTGTCTTGAAGGAGGCAGGCACACTCTCATGCTTCCCCACCTAGGGTTTCGCCTTTCTTCTAATATTTAGGATTCCCAGTGAAGGGTACTCCACACACACCCTCTCCCTACCCCTAATCCCACCCCATTGTGTCTGATCCCACAATTACTCCCAGGGTATCTATACTCACAGTTTTTGCGCTCAAAAAACATTGCTGTCTGCAGGGAACGGGTGGAGCCCTTCTCAGAAGCTCCCGGGGGCGAGTCCATTTTAAGAATGAGTTGAAGTAGGAAAGAAAACACAGATGCTGTCTTTGCATTCGACATTCTATCACCAGCAAGAGAATATGTAACTCCTGTTCTTTCCTTCATTATTCCATGAATTACCTTCTTTCTCTAGGGATCCACCAGTTGGTGGTTTAGGGCTTTTAAATATTGTGCTTGTTAAGTATTTAACAAAATGCAATATGTCTACTGGTGGCATTGTTTCATTGGGAAATTAGAAAAGTAGAAGCTACATACTTTAGCTCCTAGGTGGTCTCTAGAAAGTTGGCCTCATGCTGGTTGGCTAAATAATAAGTGTTTAGGATTTGAAAGGAAGAAAGAGAGTTGAAGGCCTGGTGACAGAGTTTGTGAGAAACCAAAGATGTAACACTCTGGCATTTGTTGAGGGGATGAGGAAGAACTTTTGAAAAATAAGCTATTCTATTCAGTTTCGTGCAGATTTATTGCAGTTGCTTCATCGAAGAAGAGTAATGTTTAGAGTGGAATAATTGCAGATGCTAGTGATGAAATCTAAAGGAAACCTCTACTCATAGTTAACAAAGTATTTTGTTGTTGTATAAATACTTATCTCATTGCTTTCTTTCCTTTGCAGAATCATTTCCCTATAAAAGCTTCCATTAGGTGTCAGTCTGACTGAACTGGTTCTTATTTAAGTTTGGGGTGAAAATGTTCCATCATCAGACCTTTTAAGATAAGAAAGTGGGAAAAATTAAAACTTTATTAAGTTGAAATTACTGGAGGTAATTTTTATTGTTACAAGGCAGCTTTTTTCTTTCCAGAAAAATAATTTAAAAGTCTATCACCACTAGTCAATTACTGATTTTGCCCTGTCACTGTCCATAGCCAAGATTAAGGAAGTACAAAATGCTTGTTTGTGCTTTTCATGCTAGATGCAAGTAGTATTAAGTAGTCATAATTTTTGGATGGCTTTTCAATTGATGTCATAATACTAGAAGGGTAAGCAGCCTTTTCTAATATTTGTTTTGCTTTACAAAGGTGATAGAAATTTTTCCTGAAAAAAGGAACATAGATTCAGCTTAAGCTGTTCATTTGACAATACTGAGGGCACAGTAAAGGAGAAGGGAGACAAATTGTGAAAATTACTTTTGTCCACTAGTTTTACTTTAATAAAGCCTGCCTAAATACTCAGAATTTATGAACACAATTTGTGATGTATAGGTGGGAGATTTTAGGTTGCCCATTTAAATTTATATAATGTCTATAAATGATCAATTTTATATTATAATATTCATTAATAAGTGTAAGAAGAAACATCAGCTTGATTGGTCGTTTGCTACCGGGTCCCAAGTAAGCAGATTGATAGAAACTGCATTTTTCAGAAAATTTGCTTATTTTATTCTTTGTATTTGTGAATCCTGTTCTGATGTTGTTGCTTGAATAGAATTGTGGGGAGTGGTGATGGTATTCATGGTTAAAGATCCATAGAGCATCATGACAACCCGTGAACTTTCCCCGAGGCCATTGTGAGCCCTAGAATGATGTGGCTGTTGGTGTCAGAGCAGTGGCAATCTAGAACCAGAACAGAGGTCCCAGTGAAAGTCCAAGCAAAGGCAAGAAATGATGAAGTAGCATTTTGATGGAAGGAATATTCCATAAACCCTATTATCAATTTTTGTCTTATATTCCACATTAGTCATGAGAAATACTCAAATATAAAAATATACAACAAAGGTAGAGATGATGGGTATATTGGGAAACATTTTTGTGTTTTATGTAGGGCAGAGGAGAAGTACTAAGGACATAGAAGGAAAGACAGCATAAGGCCATCACAGTTGTTCACCATCTTGTCAATATATACAGGTGCAGCTACCATTGTATTACAGAAATGACAGAATGATGTTCTTACAGTGTTGGAAAGTAGTGTATGCTGCATAGGAGACTTACTATTTAAAAGTAAATTTCTTTTGGATGTATTTTCAGTAAGAAGAAAAAATGTAATAATGACATCAGAATATTTAAGGACTTTTAAATCATTTAGCTATTGAATTTAGTTATTGATAGCTGTACAACTATAAACACGAATGCTAAATAGATTTTAAGCAAATAGCTTTGTAGTACAATTTGTTTTTTAAATGTTTTCAGATTTTTATCTTAGTGCTTATACTTTAAATCATGACTTACAAGTCTTATGTTTAAGTCTAGAAAACATTTTGCATGAGTGTAAAAAATAAACATTTTAGTTGAGGAAACAATGCAGTTCATCCAAAAAAAAACATAAGCCAGAAAAGATATATTATAAAATTTAAAATTTCTTGAAATGTGTTTATTACCCAGTAATTAGTCGTGTTTGCGGAGTGCAGCCTAACAATAAAATCAGTATATCTGTATATTTGTATCATTGACCAGCTCAAAAATATATTGCCAGCTATATCTTGTGAGTTCTGAGTTCTGTTATCCTGGCTAATAATAATGTGAGCTAAGCAAGGCAGTCTGATCTTCAACACAATTAAAATATTATAATGCATATGCAAGGGTAAAGACAACACTTCATTTGCTTTGTTTGTGGAAAAGGCCTTTGAGACTCCTAGTATTTGAAAATATATACATATATAGTAGATCAAGCTAGAACCAAATGTTAAAAACCTGAGTCCTAAAGCATGCAGTTCAAAGATATTAAATAAGGGTTATTGCCTTTATTAATTTTAAACCAATACTGAATCTCGTTCAGTTAAATTACAAACTAAAGAAGACATATTGCTGGAATCTGTTAATACTATGTTTTCAGTTCAAATGCAATTTATATCATAATATGCTTTTTAAAAAGTTGACAAACTATATTACAATAGTGACATAATTGCATAATTTGAAAGTAGTGTCTATTTGTAAACTTGAATGAAATGTGTGCTTTTTGGAAACACTTTTTCTGAAAAGATTATTTTTATAAAAATGATACATTTTAATTGGAAAATTGATATTTCTTGCAATTTTGTTTTTAAAATTTGTATTCAATACATGAGTGAGTATTAATTGTTTGAGGCCTATTTTTGTCTCTCTAAGCTAGTGTAGTCAATTTCAAGAACTGGTTCAAACAAGTCTCAAGATAAACTAAAAATTACTCATTTAAAATAGTTTTTTATATATCTGCCAAACAGTCCACTAGTTTTTGTACTCCAAGAAGAATGAATGAATGAATGAATGAATGAATGTCATGCCTGCTATTCTGTCAGAAGCAGATATGAGAAAAAGATCTTTTCCTTTGTAATAGAAATATATCATGATAAGACTTCCAAATATCCTGGATTGTTTTACAGATAACTACACAGGAATTAAAGTTGTAGAATGATTACTTTATGGATCCAGTTTCATGTAGTTTTTTTTCATCACTGTTATTTATATAGGATTTGGTGTTTACTGAAACAAAGCAAATTAGAGAATTGAGGCCGTTACACCGAGAAATCTCAAATTTCATTTTGTCCCTCAATGACATGGTACTTAAGGAGAGAGAATCTCTCCTGTGGTAGAAAGAACTTTGGAATAAGACTAGAAAATCTGATTTCGAGTACAGATTCTGTTGTGAACTATGACAATGGACCTGTCACACAGCTTGCCTTGTCTTCAGTTGTCTCATCCATAAGAAGGGCTGGATTTAGATTCGCTTAAAGCCTTTTTACCTCTTTAGGGTTCCATTTCAAAGAAAGTCTTTTTTTTTTTTTTTTTTTGTGGTCTGAATCTATTCTTCATTTCATGTAAAGATGGCGTGCCAATTGATATCACAACTAAGAAGCTTTTAAAAAGTATTCACCAACATTTTATCTTGGTATTAAATAATAAAATGGTCTTTAAGATTTTTACTTAAATTCTTAAAGCATGAAACACATGGAAATATTTGTTGCTTTTTCATACTTCATTTTTTATTTGAAGTTTTAGTAGGGAAAAAAAGCCCCCAAAGAATGCTTTACAGATTCATTCTAATGTGTTAGCATGGGAGTACATGCATATGTATATCTGTATAATAAATTTGAAGCTACTCAAACCGTAGATCTATCTTCATAAGCATTTTAGCCTAATGAGGCCAAATCACAAACAACTCTATTCAAAGTTGATTTATATGATTGTAGCGGATAAAGAATGAACATGAAGAGTTGGCTTCTAAAAATGTTTACTCCTTGTGTAAATGTTTATACTATTAAATTCAATTACAATATTTGGAAGAGCGTGAAAATTACTGTTTGTTTACATTCTGTTAAAAGGACCAATAATTGTCTAGGATATTTAATTCTTCTAAAATGGTTAATCTTTTAAAATACCTAGTCCAGTGTTTGGCACATAATAGGTGCTCAAAATATTTATGAATTTTGTGAAAGCAATGATATCCTTTTGGGGCATACGTTAATATAAATTTTACATTTTTTCATAATTATTTAAAGTCACTATTATATAAAATGATTGTTGTACTGCATATATTTAAGTTTAATTTAATGTTAGACATAAATTTTAATTCTCAGATTTGTGTACTAATAGTGCAGTTCTTCTTTGCCAAGAAGGAAAATACATTGTCTCTAGTTATTTGATATAACTTTTAAATAATGGAAAAATCCATGAGAACATTGCTTTCAAGCTGGTATTCTTTTTGAAACTCCAAGTAGCTGTTTAATCTACTACTGAAATAGAAAATTTTAGTCCATGTGAATGTTACCTAATGTATTTTATTTAATATTAAATGTATACATATTTGTAAGAATTTATAAAGTTTTAAGAAGTAATCAATAGAAACATACTTTATGCAATATAATAATTACTGTGATAGGTATGTTTTCAAAGCTAAAGATCTGTATAACTTTTTTCTTAATTTTAAAAAATTATTTACTAGGAAAACAGACTAAGTTACAATTTTATTTGAAAGGTGTGACTCTCTGGGATGGTCAATGTATAGTAAATATAAGTTGACTTTTTAATCACAAAATAATACACTCATTGTCTAAAAATTAAAATAATATGCTTTATCAGCTATTGCTTTAATCAGATAGTTTACATGCTATCCATTCTCAGTTTAATTATGGGTATAAAATATTATGTCCATTGAAAACTTTGACTGATTTGTGTGCTACATGGAATCAAACACAAAAAGAATAGAGATTTAAAGAGAAAAAATTAATTAAAAAATAAAAACTGAGAATAAGTTCAATAAAAGTTCTACAAAGTTTTCAAAAGTAATTGCCTTCAAATATGTATCTGGGGGTAGGAGTATGCGGTTTGGAAGTCATTTATTCACACTTTTATTAAAATATCTCATGTTCCTTTTTGTTGTTGGTTGTGGTTGTCCATAAAACAGCTTTGAGATTGTTTTAATATTACATATAAGAACAGAGTCAAAATAAGGAGATTCTTTACCACAAACAAGCAGGTTTCTGTTAGTTGTGAATGCTATGTTTATTAAAAATAGTGATGTTAAACTTTTGAGGCGGTTTCACATTTACATTTGGTGATTTGTGTAGTTAACAATTGGATTTGACAAGAGAAAAGGGACAATTATAGCAAGTAACAGTATTAATGATGTGGACTGGAGTGAAGAATGTACAGATTTTGGTGATGTATTAAGTAACAATAATGAAATTCCTGGTGTCTGGGACCAGTACACCTTGAAAAAATATCAATTTTAGACAACGTTAGAAGAGGTCTTGTTTGTTATATGGTACCCTTTGCCCTGTTGTGATGCGTAGTGTTCAATATTGATTTTATATAGTTTATCTGTGTAGAAGGATTCTTTCATCGTAGAAGGATTCTTTCATAGTATGAGTGACAAGTGTATCCAAAAGTTCTTGCTTTCACCCCCCCCCCCCCCCCCCCCCCCCCCCCCCCCCCCCCCCCCCCCCCCCCCCCCCCCCCCCCCCCCCCCCCCCCCCCCCCCCCCCCCCCCCCAAGTCATGCTCTGATATAGAACTTTGAATCAATTAAAATAGAAATAATCTCTGAATAAAATAAGCCTAGCTTATCTGTAGAAAATTGAGAAAGGCAAGAAATCTGGATGTTTCTCAAGTAAAAGAAAGAATATCAGTCTGAAAAGACAAAGACTTCTGAAAATTGAGCCTAGGGGGACATGGCTTAAAAGAGACAGCCTTTTTAACAGTTTTTCTATTAGAAAATACATGTATGATACTTGAATTTGTGCTCTAGAAGTAAAGTAACCTGGGAGGATTTGTTAAGACAGTATTTCCTGATATAAAATATTGATACCAAGAGTTTAGTTTTTCCCATTCACTTAATTGATTTAGATTTTAGAGAGGAAATCTATTTGTTAGTTAACCATGATAAAGACAGAGAAGATTGATATGTTTGTCTTTGTCTAACTTGGCCCTTATTTCCAAATACATAACATTTCCACCTGATCATTTGTTTGCTTTTAATATGATTATTTTCCATTCCTATATCCACATGGAATACAAAATTTCAAAAGTCTTTGATAAGCTCATAGTAAATTCATATGATATTTAGTTGTCATTATAAATTTCCATCTCAGATCTAGTTCTTTGGTATGTAATACAATTCCCATGTTTCCCACATGAAGTCCTCACAACACAGAGAATCCAAATAACTTCTCCATGGACACTCAGATAATATTAGTAACCCATTTTCTAAGTCCTTGTTTGGTGTTTTCTTTCTAATACACCACACTAAAACTTCACTAAATGTTGAAGTTTTTCTCACAACGTTGCTCTTCCTATTGTCTGAGAATAATTCTTATATTTTTCATACTATTCAGTGATATTTTACCCAATTAATCTAAACTTTTCAAAGATTCTTATATTGTATAAGTAGATGTGAATGTATCAACATATTCCAAAGGTCTCTAGTGTGCTTATACTAATGATTTTTTAAATCTTGGAAAATGGTATAGGCTATCTTAATGTAGAAACAGAAAATGAATCATAATTAAAGGAATAACTTGATCTTTTACCCTAGTTGGAAATATTGCGGTAAAACAAGGGAAATGTTAATCACAAGTATATCAACTCAGTTTAATAAGCTTCCAAATGCAAATGTCAACTAAAAGATTGGATACAAAAATATTTGTCATGCAGTGTATTCAATGAAAAATTTAAAGTAACATTGTTAAATAACAGTGACCCCATGATGTTCTCATATCAAATAACAGAAATAAAATCACATTTTAATATACAATTTAAAATTATATTTACTTTTACTTCACTTTTTAAATGTTCAAAGCTATCTTGTTGAATAAAGAAGAACAGATCGGCTATTGGATTAGGGCAGAATCAAAGTAAAATTCTCAGTTTTGCAAAACCCTGTTCACTTCTGTTGTGCTATTTATGAAAATTGCATGGTGGTCTGCCACTGCCACATCTGGGTGACTTGTAATGCTAACCATTTAGGGGTGTGAGAAGGTGATTTTTCACTGTGGGTTCAACCAACTTATCAATCATGAAGCATGCTCCTTATACATATGTTGCTTAATGACAAGGATACATTCTGAGAAACACATCCTTAGGCAATTTTGTCATTGTAGGAACAACATAGAATGTACTTACAGAAATTTACATGGTATAGCCTACTATACACCTAGGCTGTATGGCAGCCTACTGCTTCTAGACTAGAAACCTGTACAGCCACATGTTACTGTACTGAATAATGTAGCCCATTGTAACACAATGGTAAGTATTTGTGTATCTAAACACAACTAAATATAGAAAAGGCATAGTAGGAATACAGTATTACAAGTTTATGGGACCACCATTGTATATCCAACCTGTCACTGATAGATACATCATTATGTGCCATATGACTACCAAATCATTCCTCTATCATAGCAGTGAGGGTTCACTAGAAAAAGTGGTGTAACTATCTTTGTTTCAAATTCATCAAGATAGAAAGTGGATATTTCATCAAGATAGAAAGTGGATATCCTTTTGACCATTTAATCCCGTTTAATAGGTTTTCCTATTTTATTAATTATAAACAGTAACTGTAAATGACTATGTTCATTCTTTTTCTCAAGCTTTTTAAAAAGGTTGTAGATATAATCCCGAGATATGTAGGTAGATAAACAGACAGACAGATAGATTGGCTCTTTAAAATCTATTTTGGTGCTCAAATGAAAATGATCCAGTGGAAAAATTGGCACTGAGAAGTCGCACCTAAAATAATCAATATTTTGTCCAAAGAAAAATGTTTTATGGATTCACATAATTTGGCCAAGAACAAAATGTTTTAAATTGTGTAAAGGATAGATTTTAATCCTCATACCAGCTAATTAAGCTTCTTCTGTACAACATACAGTTTTAAGTTAACAGTAATTAATATAGCCAGCTTGGAACCTCAGGAAGCTAAAGCCAGCAAGTGCTTTTTGGTTCACTCGAGAGGATGCGGTTTGATTGCTGGCGCCAGTAAACAGGTTGGGAATTGTCAACATTGTAATTAGCAGCAAGTTTCTGGATTCTCTGCCTGCCAGACTAGTGGGTTGATGCTTGGAGCAGTTGCCCCAGTGGGGAGAGTGAAAAACAAAGGAAGGGAATTTGAGCCACCTTGGTAGGCTCTGCCAGCATATGCCACTGGACCAATGTTTTTCTTGGCAAAGGTCTATTTTAAGACATCTAGCCGTGGTTTCCATAAAATATGAAACTCACCATAGCAACCAAAATGGCAAGCGTCTCTAGGAACCTTTCCTTGATTGGGTATCAGGTCAAACTGTGTTCAGAGTGATATTGCCTTACGTGCAGTATGCTGTGTACCGTGTACAATGTGGTTATTAACAGTATGATTAAAAGGGTTAAAATCTGTTTTGGCAGCAATCCTTCAAAAGTCTGCCTCTGCCAAAAAGCCTTCAAAGAATAAGGTTATGCAAACCTTATTAACCCTTCATGTAGTGCAAATAGAAAGGAAATGTCAACCTGAATACCACCCAGCATCCAATCTTCACTACTTACTTAAATGATGGTTTCAATCTAGTTTTCTTAATTCCAAACCATGTGATTGTTATGAACAAAGGTTGTCATAGATTTTAAATCCAAACCTTATTGCAGTGACTATAAGATGAGGACTACATTAGTACAGTTTATAGGTAATTTATAACCCAACTGAACAAAAATTAGACTATCTTTTGAAACCTACTTAATAAAAGTTCATGTTATATATGTATAGACACACACATATGTAAAATTTCACTCTCTTAGAATATTTTATCTTATCTAAAATAAACAACATGTATACTCTGAGTAGTCACAGGATAAATACTAACCCACCTACCTTGTGGCAAAAGCACGATAACAAATCCTTTGGCCTTTTCTTTCTTTCTTTCTTTCTTTTTTTAAAAAAAAAAAAAAAAAAAAAAGCAGCTCTGTAGTACATTATTTTTTCTTTCCAGTCAAAAAAAGGTCAAGGTTGCTGGGCATTGCTAAAATACACATATTAATTTCTCCCAAATAAGTGGTTGGAGTCATATCACAGATATTCTTACTGTCACTCTCTATCTTTGCCAAAATGTGAGGAGGAGTTTCAAAAAGACAAACAGTATGCAGAGAGACAAACCAAATAGCTTTCTTTACTCTTTAAGAAGTCCTCAAATGGATCAACATGCTATATTAAGCAATTGCCACGTGGTAATTTCTGCAGGTGGATTATCAAAAGTGCACAAAAATGGCTGTGTAGATCTGGCACCCAGGTGTCTGGTGTAGCATTTAGCGGACTCTTTTGTGGGGAGAAGGATTACTCATTTGTTGGAGAGAGTTCAGTTCTCTAATCCTCCTCCACAACAGAATCCATGTTGGAGTGAACAAGCAACACGATTCTTATCCACTCTCTAGACTCTGAGGAATGCTCCACAATTATTTATTATTTTCACTGGAATTAGATGCCTACAGGTGGTCCCATAATGTGCCTCCAGGCATACAACCTGCTGTAAATTTTTAAGTTACATTAACTCAGCAGTATGTTGTCTTATAACGACAGTTCATTCAGTTTATGGGGAAAGGGAAGGAAGCAGAAAGGCAGTCTTTCGTGTTAAGCATCATTACAGCTCTTTCCCCGTTCTTTCTTTGAAGTTAGTAAAGGATATTTGGCAGAAGCAACACTCCTGGTGTTTTGGTGTGGGCTGTGTCTCCTGATAGATTCAGAAAGGAGGTCACAGGCTCCAGGCCTCTGCATCATATCCTAGGGACAGATTTGTTTATGGGGTGTCAGTATTTAAAACAGAGGCAGGGCAGTAGGACTTTTTCTTTTCTCATTATTTTTTTTCTCTTACTATTTCCCTGTTTTTTGTCTCCCTTTCTCCCTTCGTCTCTCTCTTCTCTCTTTCTCTTTCTCTCTCTCTCTTTCTTTCTTTCTTTCTTTCTTTCTTTCTTTCTTTCTTTCTTTCTTTCTTTCTTTCTTTCTTTCTTTCTATCTTTCTTTCTTTCGTCTCTAAGTGACTTCTATTACTCAAGTGTTTTGTCATTAGTGGTCTTTCATATTATATTGAAAAAAAAGTAGTTTTATCAAGACATTTGGGCTTATGATGCTATTGCAATTTCACCCCATCACATATCCTATATTCTGCAATTGTTTTTTCCTGGGTGTTTGGGTTACCGATCAGTGAGAGAAGGAGGGAACTTCTTCGTAACTTTTTGGTCACTGAGTTTTATGCCCATCCTTTCTTTGTAATGGTGCAGTCGTCACTGAATGGATGCAGTTAATTCCCTTGTATATTTTGGGGTACAATTCTCAGAGCTGATGAAAAACAACGATAATATCTAAATTAATATACTTCAGGAGTAGAAATTAGTAAAAACATTTTTAGGGGAAATACACAAGTCGATTTAAGCCTCGGAAGTCCTAGTACTGGGTTATAAAGCTCCTTCTTGCACCCATAACAGAGTAAAATTTGTCTCCCACCATCCTATTCTCACTAAACCTATAGCTTATATTACAAGTAACAATGATGATGTGCATATTTTAAACATATATTTTATGTGAACAAAGTCATATTTAAATTATTAAAAAGTACACAATAAAACTTGCTTTAGTATTAAAACCTTTTTACTAAAATTCCTGTATCATAGACGTGGGTAAACTTAGTAGCCTAAGGCCAATTGGACACTTGCGGAGTTATCTGCCTTAATATACAAACACCTATACTAGGCCCATCTTTTATTTTACAGCAAGGGATGAACTTGCTGAGAAAAAGCAACTTGTATATTCAAAAGAACTAGGATGTCTTTCAGAATAAATCATTAAATATCCATTAGGCATGTACTATTCATGAGGTTTGTGTCCAGGTCTGTCAACATTTCTTAAGTACCTACTATGCAACTGGTATTCTTCTAACTGTTGAGGCTACTGAGGAATAATGAACAGACCTTGCCCTTGAAGCATCCATGATGTACGGGACCTCTTACAATTCAGGCTGTTGGAGACTTGGTGGGGAAGTCAAAGGAATGTAAAGCAGCAGCATCCTTTCAAGGAGCGGACTAGGATGTGGTTAATATTAAATATTAAACTGTATGAAAGTGGTTATTTCTACAAGCCCTTGCTGTTGTCTCTTCACCAGAAAATACTTACATGTCACAGATGTAGTAGTAAGTTCTTTCTAGAAGTGGATTTGCCTTCTCTTTTTTCCTTTAAAGTATGGAAAGTCTTTCAGAACTGAGTAGACCAAGGAAGAACCAGTTAGGAAAAGGAAAACATACATACTTTTTCACGTCAAAGCAATAGTTACTGTATAACCAATTATAAGTTATATAACACCATTTATAATGACACATAATTATATTATCCCAGGACAAGTTATTTGTGTATCCATAGTTATCAGACAACATGTTTTAGTGATTATAAAATGATAGTGCTTATATATAATTCCCAAATTCATTAATATTTTATTTCAGAGTCAATAAATGTCTTTTGAGACTGTGATGACAGGCTTTATAAAAGAAAATGCTGAACACGCTATGCTGTACTTCAGAAAGTGGTTCTCAAAATGGGGCCTTCTTAGCAGTAGCCTGAGTGTCACCTGGGAACTTGTTAAAAATGCCTGTTCTCAGAACACATAACAGGCCCATTGTATAAAAACTCTGAACCCTAATCTGAGTTTTAACAAGCCCAATTCTGATGCTTGCTAGAATTTGAGAACCACTGCTTTCTGTTGATTTTTTTTAAATCACAATTAAAGTCAGGTTCTATGCAACACTGACCTAATGCTGACCCAACTTAGGCTCTCTTTTAGATTTAAAGTTACAAGTTGTTATTATTAATTAAACCAGATATTTTAAATTAAAAATTATCACTTTACTTTCCTGGTAAATTCTACATTTGGGGAATATTTTAAGCCTCCATTTTGAGTTCTATTTATGTAAAACTTACATAGTACTCTTATTAGTGTTATATAATGCTCACATTGCTATCTTTATAATTGTAACATTAGATTGAATTTTTCCAGGACTTACTTAAACCATGCTTTTATTTAATTTATTATTATTTTTGTAATTCCAGTAGCTGCTCAGATTTTTCACTCTGGTATTTAATTATATCCCAATTTACAATCTAGGATAATCAGCCTAATTTTATAAAAGGCATGCAATGTTGAATAAGACCTTTAGATCTCGTGTGTGTCTGTGTGTGTTATTGTCTCATGGATTATTATTAAAATTTTCTCATTCATTTATGACACAAATAATTTTTAAATTCCCGTGGAAGGGAATTGCCCCGACAAAATTATTTGAGCACTTACAAAATGTTCTAGCATTACAGTAGTATAAAGTAAGTTTCCTAATATCTTTATTGGAACTGTATTTAATAAAAATTTACTTAGAACATAGGTGATTATGTAATAGTAAAAGTGAATGTTATTGGTTAAGCAATTAGATTATATGGGTTCTCATTACGCCAACTTGAAATTGTTTTACAAAACTATAATATGTTCTTACTTCAAACCACAGCTTTTTATTGAAGCTTTCATAAAAACATTAGAAATTCAAAGGCTGGATTGTTTAAAATGCAGCTCTAAACCTTAGTGAATAATTTCTTGTTTAATGCTTTAAATTAAAATAGAAAAAAACAACTGTTGAGACCATATAACTCTGGATTGTAAGACCTAGACTAGTCCTGTGACTTTTACATATTGGCTTTTGTGTTAAACACACAAAACATCTATCAAACCACCTTGAATTTAACACTGAAGTAACTGGCTGACAATGTCAGTGGGCTTTTTCTCAGTCCAAAGGCTTCTTTTCATTAATGAAACATTGTGGTTGCTTATGTCAATGCATGAATTTAGTCATACACATTATAGGATGCCAGGATACATGACAAAGAGTTAATGATAATATTTTTTAGTAAAAGTGCAGCTTTGGGGGGTTTTCTCTTTGTTCGAATTCCCCCTCCCTCTGTCTCTGTATGAGGGAGCTGTTTTCTTCTTCCTTTCTTCTTTCTTGCCTATTAAACTTTTTGCTCAAAAAAAAAAAAAAAAAAAAAAAGTGCAGCTTTTACCAATATGTGAACACAAAAGGTAATGGCCTGAGTAGCAAAAAAATCACCTAAGAAAGAAGTATGTGTAACACTGATTCATAATTCTGTGGTATTTTACTTGTATCCCTAACACATAGATGTATTCCATAATATTCTGTTTTCTCAAACAGTTATCTTTACAGTTGTTCATTATTTGACTGTGTAACAGATCTTCCCCTCACTAAAAATATATTCTGACTATAAGCATAGAAATGTAAATCCATTTCAGAATATGATCTTATTTCCTTTTCATGGTAGAAGTGAGTAACACTGTCCAAACATACAAACTTAAGTTAAGAGAGAGTCACAGTGGTGGAACAATTTATGCACACCCAGTTTAGATAGAATGATTGACAGGAAATATGTAAGAAATTCAAGTTATTCTTATGGAGGGAAAAAAGGTCTATTATTTTGACAGTTAACATTTTAAGATTAAGCACTTTAGATTAACCAGAAAGGAAAATGAAATCGTTTTAGTAGGCCTATAGTTTGATGGATTTAGTTATTAAATAGACACTAATTTAAAGGTTACTACTTCAATCCTTAAACAAAGAGAGTTTTAACTGTATAAAAAGATGCAAATAAAGCACCAAGTAGCTTATATTTGGGCAGAGAAGATACTTAAAATTCAGAAATGTCAAAAATAGCTTATTCTTCTCTTGCATTTTAATTAAACGTTTCAGTTTATTTATCTTTAGTTTATCTTAAGTTGTATGATGGATTAATTGTGCTCAATAATTGTTTTGCTGTTAATGGTTTACATTTCTTTTTTATGGTAACAAGTGTTATTTTAAACATTTTATAAAGGAAAGTTTGAAAAGAGTTGTTTAATATCATAAAACCCATTGTGATCTTTCTCAAATGAGTTTATAGATTTGCTTTTTTGGCTACATCTTCTTTTGTCTAGTTGTGGGTCTATATCACTGATAATCCTATAATATAAGTCATTATATTAAGAGGTAGAAAACTTATCAGATGTGAGCTTATTAATTATTCACAATAAAACATTAACAGTTTAACATTTCTAGAAAGCTCGTTTTACAAAATTGATTTATTCATATTTCTTAACCATTTTATTTGCAGAGTGCTACCTTATGCTCTTTAGATTTTTTAATATGCCTATAAAAGTAGATTTATGATAGAAAAGAATTCTAAATTGCTCAGTTAAAAATATATTCTTTTATACTTATTAAACTCTAACTTTTACATGAAGTTTTGCAGTTTGTAGTATGTGAAATCTTACACTTATAAAAGATAATATTTAGTCTATTTTTAATAAATTACCATTAAAAATGCATGATGGATTGCATTAGGTTAAGAAGTATTACCAGAATTCCTATTTATAATAGAAAACTGTTGCAATTATAATTATATGCTAAATCTATATATTTATAAAATAATTATTAAGTTTAAATTTAAAATTATTTTAATTTTTAGATACTTGACATAGGAATTCATAGTTCTCCTGAATTCTGAATTATATTTCATCTTCTAAAACTCTCAAATAGGATTTATATGATATAAATTTTCATTAAAAAAAAAACTTAGAATGTTTGACCATAGAGGAAAAGATAATTGAAAAAAGACTTACTAAGGAAATAAAAGTGAAAGTACACTTTGGTCAGGTATTAAGTCCAGGTATTAAAATTAGCATACTAAAATAGAAAATGTATAATCTGTTTATTAAATCAAAGTATTTCTAATGCCTTTCTTTTCTGTTCTTTCATTTTGATACATATCGACTTTAATGCCACGACTGGCTCACTAGTAAGTATCAGGCAAGATCATAATTTAGCACTTACCTCAAATTACATGAAAATCGAATCCAAAAATGGCATACTGCAACCAGGTCTACTTTCATGTATCAAAATGGATTGCTGTACATTATAAATGATACTCCCTGATGTTTTTGTAATGATTCATGAAACTATGGGGCTGACATTTTAGTGCAAAGAATTCCATAAATGTTAATAAAGCAGGAAAACGAATCACAAAGCACTTCTAGATCATGATAAAGCCAGGTATTCAAATAACTTTAATCTCTTTCCACTACTAATGCTATTTGTAATGCTTTAAAAATATCAAAATACAATACAAAATATTTTTATAGCTAAATGAATGGAAATTAAATGCTACAAATCAAAACTGAGCTCTGATAAAAGATCATCACATGATAATTAAGCTTTTGCTTTTACATCTCTTGGTATAACATAACCACTTACAAAATATCCAATCTTTAGGATGATTTAGCATCTTAGCCTGATGTAGAAACAATTACAAAATATAAAGAATTATCATTTATGTCATTTTGAAGTTATGTGATACATTTCTTAAAAGAAATTTTGAATCAAGTTTTAAATTCTGTACTGATTCATTAGCTTTTACCCTTGTTGGTCTGGGTTTCTTAACCTTTAAAATGGAATCCCTCATCTGTCACACCCATGCCATTTCTTTAGTTATATGTATTTAGATACATTTAAAAATGTAAAGTAATGCTTTTAAAATCTTTCACTTGTTAATTATATTAAATAATTTATTTGAAAAACTAGGCCAATTATGTCAAGGATGCCACTATTTATTTTTAATCAAGAGTTAAAAATTTAGTTTGACTTAATTCTAATATGATTTCCCAAAATGATATTTGGTACATAATGATTACTGTTTTCATTTTTCTCTGTTTAACTTTATATGTTTATCAGTAGAAAGTACACTTACGGTAAAAAAAAAAAAAAAAAATCTATTATTTTGTTTATATAAATTTTTTCTGAAAGAATTAGCTTCATTTTGATTTCTCTCCA
This sequence comes from Macaca thibetana thibetana, assembly GCF_024542745.1. NCBI lineage: Eukaryota > Metazoa > Chordata > Mammalia > Primates > Cercopithecidae > Macaca > Macaca thibetana. Next base: position 97,460,487 of record NC_065578.1, on the reverse strand, counting down.
TTTTTTAATAGGAGGGACATTTATATGAATTTTTTATTTTACCTTTATTATAATATAAAATTATACTAATTTAAGGATTAAAGTTCATATAAAGGACATTTATTTTATTTTATATTTATTTTGCTGTATACATAATAATTTGCTTTCTGTGTCCAGACCCAATGGATATAGAAATTATTTTGAAATAAAAACATTAATTTTTAATGTTTAAATTCCTTTAGTTATATATTTTACAGAATTTATGCATTATTAAATGCTATACATACATATATGTATTTGATTTACATTGATTTATGATGATTATTATATTTCCAATCGTTCTTTACTATGAATATTTTTTTTTCCCAGAGTGTCTAGTTTTAAACAAAAAGTAATCTGTCAATGCAAATCTCTTGGTGTAGCATATTTGAAATTTTATCTACAAATAGATGTAAATGGAAGTGTACTTACTTAGTATTTATTATGGTCTCAATTTCCAGGAATTTCATGCTCACTTTTCCCCTTTATTTCTTTTTGCAAATGGCCACTTTGTCATATGTTTTAACTGTAGGAAGATGAAAAACTCTAAAAGTGCTCACCATCAGCATAAAGTGAGGCATTTTGAGCTCAACTGTGCAAAATGAAAGCATAATAGTCACTGCAAAGAAGACTTAAAGTTCTATTATCCTGTCATTTATACTTAGAGGCACTTCAGTTTCTGGAGTAGGTTAAACAAAGGAAATTTGGAATGGGTGTCTCTTCAAAATTTTGAAAAACTGGAATCCTGAGGCTGGAAGACTACTGAATACCTTCGACCACCTTCCAGATAATATCTGGATGGAGGATACTTTGTGATGTAATAAGCTATAAGTGTCAAGATATGTGAGCATTAAAAAAGGAAGCTGATTTTGTGATGCCACTTATATCACCTCTGCTAAAGGAATAGGTCAGCACACTGCAACTGATTTCCCATTTCTGCAAAACAGTGCAGTTCTGCTTCAGGGTCTATGCTGTCCTGGGGGGTCAGGAACAAAATAGGTTGTGATTATGGAAGCAGTATCTCTAGGCTTACTGCCAAATCCTCCAATACTCCTGGGTGTTGATTTGACCTATTATAATAGAACTTCACAGGGTGGAACATCTCCCGTCAATCCTCAGTTCTGATGGATTCTGGGTCCATATGTATGAAGGCTCTATCTTTAAATGGATATCTTTGAATCAACGATAGAATTGTTTTGAGAGTTTAGTTCTGGAAGAGACTTAAGTGGTCGTTTGGTAAAATCCAACTTATTTTAAAGATGACAAACTGAGCTTAGAGATATTACAGTTTTCTTTTTCCAGTAAAAGTCCTGCTGATAGTAGTAACTCTAAAGTCATGGATCAGTTGAGTACACATGTGGTTTGATTTATCAAGCATTTGTCACTACCATCATGATTGTTACTACAAAAGTGATATTATTATGAAAATATTTCTTCCTCACCGATAGTTGATCACTAATTTTCGTATTATTTACTTGATCACTGGATATCTTATGGAATTTATTTAATTTATAAGGTATTTTAATGTCTTTATTTGAAGTAAATATATTGTTCAAATGTAATATAACAAATATTGAATTCTTTTTCCCTTTATGAAACACAGAGGCTAGAGGAACAACTCTATGTCCAGTTATTAATGCTAATATGTACACTAACATTAAAAATAACTGATTTTCACATTCAGTGCATCTACTTGTTGGCATTCAGATGATGTTACAATGCCCTTCTTTTCTGTGTAAATCTGATTAAGGGACTTCTGCCATTATTTTGCATGCAAAACTTCCGTTCCATTTTGACAACAATCCTCTTTACACAAGGACCTTAGGGTTGTACACTGAAAGTACCTAACCATTACTGTATATTGAATCATGTCTTTTCATATAAAATTGCAAATATGGTTTGAGAGCCGATTTCCAGATTACTCTGGTTGAGTAGGACTAATTACTTTTAAACTGGGTGCAGCCAGGGTCTGCCAAAACAGTGCTGAATTCTTTCAATGTTAGGCGAGCTCTACCCATCCTGAGATTGTCTCATCCTGAAGTGCTATAAGATTATTCATGCTTGTAGTAATGATTAACTATAAAAATAATGCCAATTGCAAATGATCATAATAGCAGCAGCTATAGTTTATTGAATGCCTACCATGGGGCAGACATGGTGTATAGTATCTATTATCTTGTTTCATTTCCTCCTGAAAACAATCTTATGTGAGGTATTATTATTATTATTTTCTAAATTTTGTTTAAAAACTGAGTTTCCAGAGATGAGTCTGAGAAAAACATCAATTTGCAAAGTAGTAGACCTGAGTTCTCTTCCTGCTTTTACCACTAGCTGAAATGTGACTGGAGGTTCAACACTTAGTGCCTCATTTCCCTTCTCTGCAGAATTAGGTCATAGAACTAGCTTTAACTTTCTGTGATTTTTAAAAAGTTCAAAGCACTTTATTTTTTTTGAGAAAGAAAAAAATTTTAAAGCATTCATAGTAACAGTATCACTGAATAGTATTTCTCTGGTATTTCCCACATTCTCATCTGATTTCATGGCTTCAAACACAGAACAAAATCCTCATTAATATAAAAGGAAGTCCATATTCTGACCAGATCAGTGAAGCACAGAGAAAGATATGAAATTCACTTACAACAGGTCAGACTCTTACAAAGTTTGAATTTAGCAACATGCATTTATTATGCTGCGAATATAAAAAATTAAATGGATGCTGTGAAGCAAGGTGGAAATCTAGTACAAGCATAAAGAATATTTACAGTATGTGTGATGAAGCATAAAAATACATTTTTCTCCTTCAAAAAGCAAAATGTTGGATATATTCATATAAAACACCTTAGGCTATATCAAGAACACTATACTTAAATACTTAAGTACATTTACATACTATTTATGTAAATGTATTGACTTAATCATAGCAGCTCTAGGGATTCATGATAAGCTGTGAAAATTGTCTATAAAAGATAAGTGAATGACCCTTTAAAATAGAATAAAAATTAATTATAGCACACCAGCAATTTTAAGCACATATATGTACCATTTTGAAAATCTGTGCTTTTGCAATGTTAGCAGTTCCTTATATAGTTCTCATAGTGATGCATCCACATCACATATACAGTCTCCTAAACATATTGTATTTTTCTTAGAACATCAAACACCATTATGTCCCATGTCAATTTTGTAATATTTTGAAAGAACAAAATATGGTATAGTAAGCTGACATATTTTCCTTCATTGAAGTATTCTTTTGTGTGTAAACTCTTTACAGATTTTTCTCACCATTTTCTCCTTTTCTAAAGTTGACAAAAATGTAAATGATGGCAAAGTGGAAAGAATTATCACTTCTTTCCAAAGTTACTACTCGGTGCTCTCGTACTGCTATTGTGTCAATATTGACAAAATTTCACAATTGTTGTATCTGAAATAATAATAAATAATTACTCCCACTTGGAAAATAGGATTTTTTTCACACACGTATACAAATACGTCCTTTCCCCATTGTGAGCAAGTAAGCAATAAAAAGTATGATTAAGTTTTATTTCACTCATTTATTTATTTAACGTGTATTTACTGAGCTCTACTATTTGCCAGGCACTATGCAAGGCACTGAATGGCATTGCTAAAACATAAAGACAAAGTTGATACCTACATGAAGCTTACAGGATGATGAGAGAGATGGAAAAAAAAAAAACCAATAAAGAGAATCAGTGATTACAAATAGTGAAAACTTTCATAGAGGAAGTTAACACCCAAGGAGATAGAGATAAATTAGGGAGGCCAATTTAGATAAGGTGGAATGAGGATCTTTCTGAGATACTAAAAGATAAAAATAAAACTAATGCTTGATGAAGAGTGTTCTAAGCCAAGGCAATTCCAAGTACAGAGACATTGAAACATATCAAAATATTTTATGAATACATTCTCTACTTTGTCCTTCAGTTTCATTAATTAGCATGATGCTCAGGAAAATTCAAACTCTTTGCGCAAAGATTTGCCAAAGAGATATCAGGCATTTTTGAAAAGCTGTAGTAATTTGGAAAAATAAAGAAATTACTCTGTAAAAATAGCTTTCAGAGTGGGAAAATACTTAATACTTAAAATATTATTCTTCACTGGATACAATGTTTTTAAGAAACTTCAATCTCTTACAGCAATGATCTCTGGATTTCCTGTGTTTGTAGGAGTATGTGAGAAAGATCAAGGTGTTTTCATACAATGTGAATCTTATTCTGATAATTTTCTGTCCTTAGCATCGTAACTGTTTCTTATTTATTTCTTCTTATTCTCAATAAATGTGTTGGATTTCCAAAATATATACTATATTTGAGGAAGTCAGAAAAAATAGAAGTTATTTGTCAAAAACATCTAAAAGTATTTTTATGTGAACTCATCGTTTTAGAAAAAAAATACATGGACCAACTCAAAGACAAGAAGTATCCTATTTTTGGGTTATACATAGGTGCTAGGTAGACAGTGCTATATTTTGTCTTGAAATATTTACATTGCAAAAATAAATTAATATTTTCTAAAGCTATTATAGCTGTTTTTATGAAAATACATTTTGATCAATTGACACAAAAATTCATGATAATAGCATCATATATCTACATAGCTCCATAACAAATAAATAAAAGATAAAAGAAATTTTATGTGATTTTGTGTACATAATGTAAGGATTTGTCTTTTTTGAACATTCTGAAATTTCATTTGATTCAAATATTCTTAATTGACTAGCACTGAGTGACAAGAATTAAATAAAAATTGAATTAGTTTAATAACTTTGCATTTCCCTATTAAACGAGAATGCTACCAGATTCAAACTAAAATTGGTATATTCTATGAATCTTTAGCTTAGTACTTGGAGGCAGTACCACTCAATCTTCAGAATAACTCTTACAGGTAAAATTCTCATTTATTTATTGAGACAGGTTCTCACTCTGTCATCCAGGCTGGAGTGCAGTGGTGTGATCATAGTTCACTGCAGCCTCCAACTCTTGAGAATGAGTAATCCTCCTGACTTGGCCTCCAACAACGCTAGGTTTTCAGGCGTGAGCCATCATGCCTGGCCTTTAATTCTCATTCAAATACTACTCTGCAGCACAAATATAAGTTAAATATCATTTTCAATCAGTTTTGAAATAAATTTAAAGCTTAACAGGAAGCCAAACCATGTCTTCTGAGACAGATGTAACACAATCCAAATCCACTTTGAAGAAGATACATTCTAGAGCATAGATTTTGTAAAAGTTGGAGATATAAAGAATTTCTCAGGAAGCTTGTGAAATAAGACATACAATAATAATTTAACTTACAGACTAAAGCTTGAAAGACATAGCTAAAGTCTCATCATATGCTAGAGGTTGTAAAATAAAGCTTTGCCCAAAGAATGAATAGACGCCAGATTACAGTCATGAATATCTCTTCCATTTTTACATAGTATTTAGAAAGAGGGAACAATTCATTCAGATACACTTTATACAGGCATTACACAAATAAGGTAAGTTGACAATTATGTTTCAGTTTCAGTTAAGGTTTACTGTGAAGGTTTTGAGCCAGCTAGAAGTATTTCTACTTATACAATAAATGATGTCATCGAACATACCTTAGTAATTCTTGTGTGAAAGACCAAATGAAGCAGATTTTTCTATGCAGATAGTAATTGAGGAAAATATGGAGGTATCATTGACATGGATCCCACGTGGCAGAGTAGGGGTCTTTCCATGATTTCATATTTCCTTATGAATACCTTATGGTACCTATGACATTAAATGTAATTATTGATTCCAAGACCTATGGCTTCTTCATGAAGAATTCCATGCATACATAATTTTGAATAACTAACTCTGTAAAGGGTCTCTTCTAAATCTCTGGTAGATACTCAGTAACTGTGAAATCAAAGGATAAATGAATCAATGAGAAGAGAAAATGAGGAAATGTAACTAAGATAAAATTAAAGTCAGCTACACATAAAACAGGAACTGGGTAGAGAGGGAAAAACAACCATTTTCTTTCATCCTATTTACCAAAACATGGAGAAATGGAGGCTGTTAAATGATACATTAGGAAGCTATAAATTTTTGGTGCTCCAAAATTCATTAAACTTTGGCATGCTTTGGTAGGGAGGCAAAAAAAAAAAAAGAGAGTGATAAACCATGATTTCCTTTAGGCATGTTTTATATATTCACATAAGGTTATACATCACCATTGTCTCACATCTATACACTGTTGCCTCAGATCACATCTATCTTGTGGTGTCATTATGATCTTATTCAATTTATACTAATTGATCCTTATAGCCATGTTGGTCTGCCTCATTTTTCTGCAGAAATTTAGTCTCATATGCTTTTTAATTTCAACAGTTGTCCTTCAAGGAACAAAGATGGTCTGTATGTAAGGATGCTGTTTCCGCTAAAATGTCATCTTAGCCAATATAGAAGGGTAAAAATAGAAACAATTTTGGATAACTAACACTGTAAGAGTAGCCATCTGCTTCTTAGAAAGATATAAATGTGTTTTCTTATTTCTTTCCTCAAACTAATCCAAAAGATTTCATTCCTGAAATCTGAGATTATGTTATTTCCTCAATTGAAATTTCTGATATTTTATGACCAAATAATGAACTTGCAAATACCTTGGATGAACTTTATATAACCCATCAAATGTTGTTGATGGATACTACATAGAATGATCCAGCAGCCATCTGGAGACCCGTTGGACGATCAAGCTACCATTTTCCAGATTGAGAAAGCAATCAAAATGAGGAAAATGGGAAGAGTACCACACCAGATGGTATTCCAGCTGAACTATACAAGTGTGGGTACACAGCAAATAGTGAATACTTTCACCACTTGTTCAAAACCATATGGACACAGATAAATGCAGATATTTGAGGGACACCTATTTCTTAAGAGAACAAAAGAGGGGATATCTTAGGGTACTAAGAGCTACTATGTTAACTGACAGGAGGTAGCTGACTTAAATTTTGTTAAGTTCTCGGTTTTCTAAAATAATTTACTTTGGAATATTATAATCATCACAATGTCCTAAAACTTCAAAAAGTATAATTCATGAAATAGTAAAATAAGAGTAATTTAGAGAATATTTGAAACATACTGAGTAAATTTCAACTGAATTTATTTTTCTTAAGTCAAAGTTAATAAAAATGCAAACACTCTAAATTGTAATGTCAATCTCACATTAGAATATTTGAAATCATGGTTACTTTTAAATTTTTCAATGGAATAAAGCAAACTAAAACACAAAATTTGTTGAAAGGCCTAGTATTTAGAATTATTTGGATTATAATATTATGTAACACTCACTTATTTCTATCACTAAGAAACATTCTAATCTCATAGAAGCTTATAGGCAAGATTTTGTTTTGTTTTGTTTTTCATGGGTTTTTTTGGCAGAATGGGGTCTCTGTAAAATATAGCAAATTATTTATTTGCTACTTATTACAGAAAGTCTTGGGCAGGCTCCAGCAAAGCAGGGAACTCTATAAAGATATATTCTTGCATGGTTTTAACCTCTGAAGCATATATCAGTACCAACTTTACTAATTGTGCACCCCATGCAAATATTAGAAAGCTCAGCTAAGACAACAGACCTCTGAAGTAGATATGAAATAAATGTATGCATAAAAAGAAGATACAGGCAGGGTGCAATGGCTCAAGCCTTTAATCCCAGCACTTTGGGAGGCCAAGGCAGGCAGATCACCTGTGGTCATGAGTTTGAGACCAGCCCGGCCAACATGGTGAAACTTCCGTCTCCACTAAAAATACTAAAAATTAGCCAGGCATGGTGATGGGCACCTGTGGTTCCAGTTACTCAGGAGGCTGAGGCAGGAGAATCGCTTGAACCCGGGAGGCGGAGGTTGCAGTGAGCTGAGATGGTGCCACTACGCTCCAGCCTGGGCAACAGAGCAGGACTCTGTCTCAAAAAAAAAAAAAAAAAAAAAAAAAAAAAAAAGCATTTGATTGATTTTTCCTTATCTATGTTAGTTACTTCTTCCTACTAAGAATTTTATGATGAAGCTGCTTGGAATGCTTACTATAAATGATATGTGGAGATAACTCCAATAATAATTGAGTCAATGAAACTTTTTAAACCCATGCTGTCTTTTGCAGAATATGTTATCATGCAATACTACACTTTTCTCATGTACACTGCTGTAGACTACAAGCTACAGGAAACAGATAGGAAGCTCTTAGAGATAATTTTCAGAGATAGTATCTCAGAAACATGTATAGTTCAAATGCTATGCAAACAACTGAAATCCCAAATTTAACTTTACAGGAAAGAAAGAAGTCAGAAATATGCTCTTCCACACACATACCGTTAACATTTCTTAAAGCAAACACCCGAAACCAATTGTAAGTAAAAATTTGAAACCCTATAGTCATAAAATCTAATTTATTTTTATATTGAGACTGCCTAGATTTTAATGGTGTTATTATTCTAATATCAAAAATGTATGGAGCATTTTCCATGTGCCAGGCACAATGCTTAGCTTAAATGGAATGTTTAATTCTCAATCCACTCTGTGAGATTGGCATTATTATTTTTTTCCATTTGATATATAGAAAACAGTCTCAGTCTCAAGAGAAAACATTAGAATTGTCAGAGCATGGCTTTGCAAAAAGCAATCTGACTGAAGAGCACTTTTTGAACTTTATCGCCATGCTATACTGCTTCCTTTGGAATAATCCACCTAAAATATTCTAGTGCTAATTATTTTTCAAAATGAAGAAAGCACATTTAAAAGGAGTTATGTCTGTTTTTTGGTAACTAACATTAAGATTTAGTTACTACTGTATGAAAATTTGTGCAACTGATTTCTCCTAAGAGTTTGGTAAAAAATTAATGCGCCTAGAGTTCCTGGCATATGTAAATCATATTGCTCTTTCAAGAAAGTTAGTTTTAGTGTTACTTTAACTCATAAATTGATTGATACATTCCTAAGGTGTTTTATTATTGTTTTGTTTTGTTTTGTTTTTGTTTTTGTTTATTTGTTTTTGATTCTTTTTTTTTTTTTTTTTTTTTTTTTTTTGAGACAGTCTCGCTCTGTCGACCAGGCTGAAGGGCGGTGGTGTGATCTCGGTTCACTGCAACCTCCCTCTCCTGTGTTCAAGCAATTCTCCTGCCTCAGCCTCCCGAGTAGCTGGGACCACAGGCTCCCACCACGATGCCCAGCCAATTTTTTGTATTTTTAGTAGAGACGGGATTTCATCATGTTGGCCAGGATGGTCTCAAACTCCTGACCTCAGGTGATCTGCCTGTCTTGGCCTCCCAAAGTGCTGGGATTACGGGCATGAGCCACCGCACCCAGTCACATTCGTAAGGTATTTTAACATTCACATGAAGTATTTCTTCATCGGAGATATACTGATAGTTTCTAGGTCTACATGAATAACTTATATTACAGATCTGGAGAATCTATCAAGCATCAGAGTCAATAGAAGTCATGAAAATTAATCAAATTATTGGCAACCATGAAAATGTAGAGATTAAGACAACTTCTTCATATTTAAATGGGTGGAATCACTTATTCAAATATTAACTCTTCCTTTCCACCTGGAGAGCTGAATTCCAGCTATCAATGAGAAAAGCATGTATGAATTAGATTGAATACAATTAGTATTTTATGATAGGGAGATATTATTACACTGATGAACCAAAAAAAACTACTATAACCATGAAGGGATGTGCTTTTTAATTTACAAAATCTACCTTTACTAGCTGAAAAACTGAGAAAGAAACCACTTTTGTGTCATATCTAACTATTTTTCAGGCAGATGCTGAGGTCTGGGGTACTCCACTTCTCAACTTGTGACTGTGTGTATGTTGACAATTGTCATTCCTGAATGCAGTTAGGGCAGAGATCTTAGGTCTGATTCTTGCCTCATAAACAAACCAACAGTCAGTTTGTTCTTAGCATGTAAAGCTAGATAACAGGTGTGTTTAGGGACTTTTCTCTTTCTTTTTCTAAGCTTCTATTATTCATGGAAACAATATTTTCCAAGATCACATAGGGGAGAAAATTCTTATATGTTCTATGTTAATTGTAAGTAACAGTCAAATTTCCCTAACTTATGAAAGCCTAAAGACTGCTTCTCCGAGCAGCCTTTTCCCTCCCACTTCTCTATTGCAAGGTTTTATAGAACTAGGCTTTTGGTGACATAAATAATATACTCTAAGTTATCCTTGACATCTAATTCCTTTAATAATTGAATGAATGACTTTATGATGCTTGACTGCTCTGTAAGGTGCTATTTAAATGCGAAGTATTTATTTGTAAAGTATATAAACACAAACACACACAGCCAACATCTGCTGGTGTTATGTAGATATAGTTTGCAAAACTGTGAAATATATATTCAAATTTTGAAACATTTCCCAAATTGTTACAATCACATATTTGGCCAGAATAATTCAAGTTCAATAACTCTTTCATATTTCTAGTATAAAAAAAATTTTCCCCCTTTTGCTATAGTGTTAACTTAAACTAAATGACCAATTACTTCTAATAATGAAATTTTTTTTTCAAAACCAAAAGAAAATAGCTTTGGGGTATTTTTAAAAAACAAGCCACATTGTATACATACATAAATACACACATATATATCTATTATCTTTTATTTTGTTATGGTACAAACACAATATAAGATATAACTCTTAGCAAATTTTTCAGTGTATAATACAGCATTGTTAGCTATAGGCACAATGTTGTGCAATAGGTCTCCAGAATGGATTCATCTTGCATAACTGAAACTTTAGCCTATTGAGTAGCAACTTTATCCACTTTATATTGTTATTCACTTTATATCCTCGAAGTTCATCCATGATGTCACATATATGTCATGATTTCCTTCTTTTTAAGGCTAATATTCCCCTTGAACCTATATACTACATATTCTTTATCTATTCATCTATTGATGGACACTTGAGTTGTTTCCATATCTTGGGTTTTTAAATAAAGCTGTGATGAACATGGAAGTGCTCATATCTCTTCAAGAACCCGATTTCAACTGTTTTTGATAAATTTCCAGAAGTGGAATTGCTGGCTCATATGTTAGTTCTATTTTTAATTTTTTTCGAGGAACACCTTCATACTGTTTTCCATGGCAGCTGCACCATTTTTCATTCCCACCAACAGTATACAAGAGTTCCAGTTTCTCCACACTTTTGCAAACACTTGTTGTTGTTGTTGTTGTTGTTTTGCTTGTTTGCTTTTATTTTTGAGACAGGGTCTCCCTTTGTCACCTAGGCTGACATGCAGTGGTATGGTCACGGCTCACTGCAGCCTCCACCTCCCTGACCCAAGCTATCCTTCTGTCTCTTGCTCCCAAGTAGTTGGAACTACAGGCATGCACCACCATGCTCAGCTAATTTTTGTATTTTCTGTAGAGACAAAGTTTCACCATGTTGCCCAGGTGGGTCTCAAGCTCCTGAGCTCAAGTGATCCTCCTGCCTTGGCCTCCCCAAAGTGCTGGGATTACAGGGATGCTCCAATGGTGCCAGCCTTGTTTTTTCAAAAAAAAATAATAGTAACCCTAAAAAGTGTGGGGTGAAAAGACTCTAGTCAGATAATCATATATATGATCAGATATAGAGATCTTTAAATCAAGAGGGAGCAGAGTATCTCTGGAAGGAAACTTATTTGTAATAATGCTTTGTTTTAATCTCTGTAATCCCATGACATGCATAAATAAGCACTCAATGAATACTTTTTGTTCGACTAAGTGAAGATTAAATTTGCCTTTTAGCAAGCTCAATGATTTCCATTGTTGAAATATAAGAGAACAAGTATTAAATCTACTACCTCTAAAGGATAGTAGACTCTTAAAATTTTCAGTTTTTGAAATTTTCAATTTCCAACTTTACAAACATAGAAATGCTAGTGCAACATTGGTTTGTTTGAATCGAGAAATCCTTTCACTGAAATTTAATCGCTTTTGCCTCTCTCTTTTGAAGATATTTTCTTTCTGCAAAGAAACTGAGTTTTCTTGTTTCTTTTAAACAGTTCTAAGAGAAACGTTTTGTATGGGCAGAGATGGTTGGAGAACAACAAGCAGCACTGAGCATGATGCTCAGTAACTCACAATACTCACTAGCTAAGTGACTTCTTCACACTACCACAGTTAAAAGAAAATAATTCAGATTTGGAGTTTTGAAAAAAATGACCATAGTTTTAAAATATCATAAACTTTTCAGAAAGCTCATGAATAGTCAGATTTCAAATGGTAAATCCAAAAACGGCAAAGATCTAATATAAATGACAACTCTCATATTTCTGGAGTCTTCCTAGATAGTATTTCTCCTGTCACTGCTTACCAGAGTTATTAAATCTCTCAGCAGTCCTTAAGGACTGCCGAACCAGAAAGAAAAGTCTTGAATCAGTCGCCCTTCTATCTGAGCTACCCTTGTTCATACTTCCATTAGGCTAAATATCCTAAAATTGACTTAATTGCAATACCTAAAGGCAACTTTCCAGTATGTGAAAGTACTTTGGAAAAAAATGAAGTGCTCTAATATTAGCAGGGCTACTGAAAGATGAGTGACACATCAAAGAAATGTGAGCTGGTTTTTCCATAATAATTTAAGGACTCGGAGTCCTCCTAAATCAAATCAGTTCTCCAATATAGAGTTTAGTTTAAGATTCAAGCAAGCACCATGAATAAAAATTTTGTGTTATGTTGATTAGTCACTATAAACAATTAAACTGTGATATGGTTATTTTTTTCTCAAGTGAATTCCTTCAAAACCTTGTAGAATTATAAGAATTAGAATAACTGGAAATACTGTAACCACTAGACCATTTTAATGACGCCATGTTCATCATCACCAAATAGAAACCAGAAAACATAAATTATAAAATGTTTTCCCATTTGCTTTGCTTGCTTATATTATAGTTTCCTATTACACAGTGATAACACAAATGAAATAATACCAATATGAAGAGAAGAGGAAGAAATTTTAACCCCACCTCAACCTCATCCTCTGTCTTTCTTGTAGTGTAATACTAAACATTACAACTAATTGTAATTTAATTCACCAAAAGAATACTGTGCTTCTGGATTTGATTTCACACACATCATAGAGTACCTGACTTCCATGCTGTTTCACTACTGCCTGCAGAACTGATTTTCCTTTGACTGATAGGCTAAAATGCAAGCCTTTTTTTTCTCCATAGTAAAACGGGTATGAATCCAAATAAATAGAGGAGAAAATTTTCTATTTTCTCATATCTTGGGATCATAACAGTCTCAGTGGCTACCTAGAAGTATATTTTTCCAGCCTACACTCCAGAAGGGGTGTTTTTTGTTTGTTTATAGTTTTTCTTTTTTTTTTTTTCTTTTTTGGCATTGCAGCACATGATGCATTATTTAAAATAGCAGTTTCCTATAAACTCTTCAAATTTTTAGGCCAGTCTTCTAGGGCTACAACTGCCCAACAGGGGACAGGCAGGTACAGTATATGTGTGACGTGGGTCTACTGGGAGCTGTGCTGTACTAGAAAGTACATGTCTTGTGTAGAAGGAACAGCTGCTTTCAGTTCTAGCCAATTGTCACCATGTGAGAATGTGGGCCCAGTATTGTCAGAGTTTCCAAATTTTCAAGAGAAAGCTGGAAACTCAGGGATTGTAAAAAACAAATATCCTGACGTTTAAATACTGGCTTAAATTTTTAAAAAATATTATGCTGGCCAAACAACACATTTGTAGGCCAAATTGAGTCTGCTGGCAGGCAATTTGCAACCTCTGCTACCCACATATAATCACAACTTTGTTCATTTTATTTACTGATTAACTCGTAATTCACATGCTTGAGCACTGATGCAAATATGTCCAGGGGTGGTCTTAATAATCTAGATCAGCATATCTTCATTCGTGTCAGCTATTTGCCAAAGTTTCTCAGTTTTCATTACAAAAAGTAATTTGCCCTGCCTACCTCAGTTGTGGAGATATATCTTACTCCACTTTTATATCCCAACCTCATTTGAATATTCAGATAACAGCTTGATTGTGTAAATCATCCTTTAAAAAGGAGTTTATGGAATACGGTGATAAGTCAGGCATGGTTCATGATGCTGTCCAACCTGGAGAGAAGTAAACATTTCTGGGGGACTGAACATGTCACTACCTTAGCCCGGTGGTTTTCAAGCTTTGTTCCATAGAACCTGAAGAGTTAGAAGTTCCTTATGGGCCACTTTATGGGGATAACTGAAGGTTGGCATTTGAAATGTGGATGTTTTAGTTGACATGTAATAATTGTACATATTTGTGGAATACAGAGTGATATTTTGATATATGTATGCAATATATAATGATCAGATCAGAGCAATTAGTCCATCCATCACCTCAAACATGTACCATTTCTTTCTGTTGTGAACATTCAGAGTTTTCTCTTCTAGCTTTTTGAAAATATGCAATTAGTTATTAACTATAAATGTTATTTTCAAATAGGAAAGCTTGAGCATACTTTTTCATCAGAATACAGAATTAAAAATTTTGTCTGTAAAGAAGAGTGTCCTATCTTTAGATCAATGGAATTCTAAGTGTCTATAAAAGTGTTTTAGAGGATCCATGATATATACTGGATATACTGGATCCATAATATATACCAAGTATATACCTAATATATACTAAATTCTGTATGTATCTGAAACTTGCATTTTCTTTTACTTTTATTAAATTCTCAAAGGGGTTTGTGCACCAACACACAATATTGGAATCTATGATTATATATGTTTATGATTATATGTGATTATATGTGAACTGTGAAGTGAGATCTGTGTAAGTTATTCATCCGAGACAAATTACAAACTTAAAATTTTTTGATGATACATAATAGATGTAATTTGTATTGATTGCAAACTTTTAAGTTTCATTTTACTTATCTTTAAAATAGGAATAAAATAGCATCTACTTCACTGTGTTGTAGTGAAGACCAAATGAGCAAGATAAATTTATTCCTTAAGGTCATACATATAGTAAGCATTCTATACATGCTAATTATTACTATTGTTGTTTAGCAAACTGAAATTCATATAGGGAAAGTCACAAGAAAGTAGTATACTATTACGTTTGCAAAGAAAGTGACACAGAAACACAAGTGGAAGGATAACTATTCCTTCTTGTATGATTCAGGGAAGACTTCCAAACGATGTGCCATTTGAGCTGGTTCTAGGAGATAAGTAGGAGTTTTACCGAGAGAAGTGGGAGAAGACCTTTCCAGGAAGTGAGTAGGAACAGTGTGAGTAAGGTGTAGAGTGTTCACAGGGATTAGAGAGCTTTGAGTGATGAGAAGTTTGGTGCAACTGAATCAAATCATGCGTGGAGTGGAGGGGTAGAAAGTTAAGTCAGAGAAGTAAATTGGCGTTAGAATATCCAGGTGAATTGTGATTTGTAGGCAATGTGAAATCATTGAAGGTTTTAAATAGAAAAATAAGTTTTTACGGGAAGATAATTTTTGCAATGTTGTCCAGGGTAAATTGCACTGAAAAAGTAACAAATGTGTGTGTGTGTGCGTGTGTGTGTGTGTTTAATATGTGCCAGGAATTGTGCTAATCACTTTCTAGCAAGATATTACCTAATTTTCTCAACGAATTTGAAATGCACAGATTATTACTTCATTTAATGGGTGAGAAAACTGAAGCTTAGAACGATTAGCCATCCAAAATCACATGACCAAATCATGTACATTTAATCATTTTTGAAAGGTTCCAAAGCCCCTTATACTTCCACTACTAAACATGGTAGGAAAATAAGATATGAAACTTTTGCCATTTATCCAGGTGAGAGGTGATGTAGGACCGAGATAAAAGGTGGTGATGAGGATTGATATTCAGAAACTATTTTTGAGGAAAATCAGCAAACTGGGGTAACGAATTCAATATAAAAGAGGAAATAGGCACTAATCAAGGATAAATTCGAGGGTATGAGGTTGGGAAAGTGTGAAAACATGTGGCAGTGTTGAAGACTGAGAATTCAGTAGATGAACCAGGATTTTGGGGGGGGAGTGGTGAAGGAGCACTGGTAGAGGGAAAATTTAATGTGTAACACAATGAGTTTTAAGTGCCTAGAAGACAAGCAGGAAGAGATGTCCACTAAGGAGCTGAAAGCACAGCTCTAGATAGAAGTGTTAGGGATGGTCACTATATACTGTGGTTGAAGTCTTGAGGATAGTGAGATTCCCCAGACAGAACTGAAGTATAGAGAAGACAAGCATTGATATCTAGTTGGAATGATTTACACGTTAAATGTCAAAATCCTCAGGACATTATCCTTGTTGTATACAGTTTTGAATCCCTCAGAGTTTTTTATACAACTAACTTTCTTTCTTTCTTTCTGTGTTTTTTTTTTTTTTTTTTTTTTTTTTTTTGAGACGGAGTCTCGCTCTGTCGCCCAGACTGGAGTGCAGTGGCACGATCTTGGATCACTGCAAGCTCCGCCTCCCGGATTCACGCCATTCTCCTGCCTCAGCCTCCCGAGTAGCTGGGACTACAGCCATGCGCCACCACGCCCAGCTAATTTTTCTACTTTTAGTAGAGACGGGGTTGCGCCATGTTGGTCGGGCTGGTCTCGAACTACTGACCTCATGATCCGCCTGCCTCTGGCTCCGAACGTGCTGGGATTACAGGCATGAGTCACCATGCTCAGCCAATTTTCTGTATAGTAAATACTTCATAAATGTTCTATGGGTGGATAAATGAGAAGAGTACCAAAAATAGAACCTAAGAAATGGGAAATGGGAAGGGGCCCAAAAAGGAAGTTCAGAAGGATTGTTTAACAGATGGCATGAGATGAGAACAAGAAGAATGGAAGCCAAAGGAGAAGAGTATTTCAAGATGTAGGAAATGGTCCTATAGATTGAAATGCTTCAGAGAGATAAGTTGGGACAAGAGCTTAAAATCAGCCATTGGGTTTGTCCATAGGAGAGTGCTAGAAAATGTGATTCTCAACTAATCACTGGAACAAATCACTGGGATTGTATAATATGTCCTTTGATGAGCTGGGAGTCAGTCTATATAAGGCAAGTGCCCAAACCCAAAACTTAGCAACATATCTGGAAGTATAAATCTAGCATGAGAGACTAACAGGCAATTAATTGTGCTGAGTTTCATTACAGGTTTCCTAACTGAAAGTGCTTCCTGCTGATAGGGCAGGCTTAATATATATTAAAGGGAAAAAATGAAAATAAGGTATTTCCATTGTGATTCTTTACCAATTAAAAATTCCAGACACAGATGCATTTGAGAATGCATTGATTCACTTAAAGATTAACATCTTCTCTCACTGAAAATGTTAATATAAAAAAGATAAAAATTGTTTCAGATAAAAGCATGTGTCTTCGATATTTCTGTTTCAATATTTGATTGCTTCAAATGCTTGTATTTTTCTATGACAAGCAAATAACCATTTAAAAACTCAGTCTAATAAAAAATCTGAGTATTCTTGAAAAATTAAAAACTCATAAATATACTATAACTTTCTATAAATTAAATATCCTCATTATTTTTCCTACTTAGGTGAACTTTTTGGATAAAAAATATTCAGATAAATTCAATTTTGTGTGATACAGTGCTGTTATAACATTTCATTGTAATGTTTTGAGAAAAAGCACTACAATCCAATAAACAAATGTATTTGAATAGTATAGTTTTATTTCTTAGATAAATAATGATAGAAAAGTGTAGTTTCTTTTAAAAAATCAAGATGGTTGTCCTCTAGATATCAGATTCAGTGTGTTAAAATTTTATTTAGATATTGTCTTATAAAATCCAGAAAGAGCCAACATTTTTTTTAACCCACAAGAGAATGTGACACCTCTGAATTACCGAACAATCATTGATCAGCATCTAGCATGCACTCTTAAAGCTCATAATAGCTAACAGGAAGTACTGCTATAGGCTATAGAGTTAGGAATTTAAAAATGTCAGGCAACACTAATAATTCATGCATCCTGGGACCATAAAGCCAGTAGCATGTCAATAATAATGGCATGCTCTTTGGAAAACAGGTAAAATTAAGATGCTAATGTTTTACCTTAAGAGAATACCATAGAACTTTGGTAAAAGAAATCATTTTTCTCTGGCATAGGAAGTTCTGATTTGTATTCTATGGATTTCTACTACTTATTATGCCTCCTGGATATGTATCCAAATACAAGGCTACATATACTGTCAATTGACAAAGTGCCTGACATGGCATAATAGCAAAATGTGTAGGCAATAAAAAGAAATGCACAAAATAAATATTGATAACTGAAGAAATCAAGCATGCCAGAGGATACAAGATATTTCACATTTAGGAAACATTTAAGAAAAGAGGTGACAGACAATGAAGGATACCTTTAGGGAGACCACTTTTTTGTTAAATTTTGATTAGACTTTTTATTTTTATTTTTATTATTGCAGGATTGCCTATTTTAGAAATAATGCTTAAAAGCAAGACTTCAGTTCAAGGCTTAAAAAGCTACTGGGGTCTTCAGAAACTGTTTTGTTTTGCTTTGTTTCGTTTTTCTCATGGTCTTCATATTTGAAAGAAGCTTTAAGAAAACAGCTGCATTTGAAGAGAAATGGAATACTGGAAACAGAGAAAAGGGAAATTGTGTTTTATTGAGCGATTTCTTTATTACCACTCTGGGAACCCAAAAGTGACTATGGCTATCAAATAAGTCTACCTCAAGAAAATCTTCAGATCAATCTTTAATGAGAAAGAAAGAAAGAAAGAAAGATTGTACACCCAGGTCTTGCTTTATCCACACAATTCTGTCTTTTCCTAACTCATCAATATGCTTGTGGTTCTTAAATTTAGTATTTGAATTAAATGCTCAAGAGCCTTGAATGACATTCACCCTCCCATTAAAAGATATATAGGTCAATTATATGGCATTGATAAAATCCTTGATATGATTTGTGTCCCTTTAACTAATGACATTTCCTCTAACGTGACAAAATCACAACAAAACATAAGAAAAGAGCACCTCATTACAAAGGAACCCACCATACATTATTTAAATCTTTCCCTCTGTGATAGCAAGAGCTAGAATGCATACCGAGTAACTGCTTCTCAACAGGAAATTATTCTTTTTCGTGCAGTTCAGACAACTGATTTCTGACTGGTCATTACAAGAAAAACAAATACCATCTGCAAATAGTAATTAGAATGTAATACTATTTAAGCTTCTGAAAAGAATATAAAATATGTATATAGAAGCTCTGAAGCTAATAAAAATATAATGCAGATTACTTCAAAGCATTTCACGTTTATGTTGCTCAACTACTAATAAAATGAAACAATGTTAAATCAATTTTCTTAAGTCCTATTTAAAAAAAAAATCTCTCAGTTGCATCAAGAGTAGTTCAGCTCACTTGAAGTTACAGCCTGGTTTAGGAAAATTGCATTTTACTGCTCTTCTATTGATTTTTAGCAAATTTAAAACTGTCACTATCCGCTGATTCTGCTTATCTTTGAATTTAAAATGTCCACAGTATTTACATAGCATTGAAAAATTACTGTTTCAATGTATTGTATTTTTAATGCAGCTCTCTTTTTGTGGTTTATATAGCTAGCTTGCTACCAAGAGGACACTTTGATGTCATCCTCCTTTGTAGCATACAATGAAATCACATTTTTCTTTAATCGGCAATGGCATACTGACTGAAAAGTAAAACCATTTCTCATTTCCTTCCTCTTTTTAAAAAAAATGATCATTATCTCACTTGTTTTACATTTTTAGTTTTCAATAAAGCCTATCTGTAGTATTAGTGGGTACTTCATTACTTTAAAAATTATTTTCAAACAAACACAACATCATCTTCAAATTAGCCCAAGCAGAGATATCAATTTCTAGTTTCTTAGCATACTGATGACTGTTCTACCCCAAGATAAATATATTATTCAGTTTCTTACCCATAAAACCACATGACTCAAATGCACATAAAACTCAAATTATAAGCATTTGTTGAACTTCAGTCCCTTCAGTTATGCTTTGTATCCCTATGATTTAGCAAATTATTTATTCAAAAGATGGTCTTGGGAAATGTTTAAATATCTTGGTAAACAATTAATGTGCATCAATCAATATAAAAACAAGCATTTTTCTTAGTTCCGGTTGAATCGTTGAATATGCTTCTCTTCCTAAATAGACATTACCAAACAAACGCTATAGATTCAGTTACTAAGCATCTATTAAAACTATAACAACCACGTGTGATGAAAGTCATATCACTCTGGCAAAAATGAAATTTGTATTCTTTGTGCAAATTCATCGTGATTGCAGCTCTCAGTAGTGTAACTGTAGGGGCCTGTAAGTAATTTTATTGTAATCATGAAAATATATATTATAGGGTTATTATCTAGGCACACGTAAGAATTTCCACTTCCCCTGAAACTTGAATTCAACAAACCGGCATTGTGCCTACTAACTGAATTTGTTTTACTCTGAAAGTTTTAAAATTATGTTAAACAAAATAAATATATTTTGTTTGTTTTGTAATATTTTAAACATGAAATCTTCCAGGTCACAGTGCAGATTTGAATTTTTGACTTAGCTATCAATTAAGGAATCAACAGAGATGAAAAGCAAGGAAACTGGAGTTCATTAAAGGCCTTTCATTTACTCATTCATTCCACATTCTTTTCAACTTGTTCATATTATGTGCAGAACACTGTACTACCTTGTGTCTGGTGTTGAGCAAACTTCATACATATTAAGTCAATACATATAATTAATAAACATTTTCCATACCTATATTTGCTCAATTAAAAAGCATTGAAATGAATATCTTAGATGTGGTGTTTACCATCATGAACATAATCACCCCATAGAAACCATTTACCTTCCACAAACCTTAGTTATTTGGACAAAATTGAGCAGTTAGGCCTGCTTCCAAGTTATGCTTATCCTAAGACCGTTCTTCCATTTTCATAGTTACCAGCTTGGTGACAATATAAAAAAAACATAGTAATTGCTAGGATGAAAGCAAAGATCTTTTAACAACTCCAAGACTTTGTTTGAAAGACTCTAAGCGAAACTAATAAACTCCTATTTAGTTTCCAAACATTACAGATTCAAGTTCTCCAAAGTCAATATTGTTTGTAAGAAGGCACGTAAAATGTACATTGAAAAAAATTCACAGAAAAAAATTGTTTTTACTATATTTGATGAATTATAAAGGTCTACTTCTGCATGATTTTATAATTATTTCTTAATTATAATTTTCATACCTTCTTTGAGATTTTTTTAAACTCTCAACTTACCCACATCATTTTACATTTGATAAAAATGAAATATTGCAAATGTTATTATACATTAATCTAAGTGCCTCAATTATTGATAATACTTATATGAATCAAGTTATCAAATGTATCAAAATTTGTCACCCAGGAGTAAGAGATGGAATGTTCTAGTATATGGGAGCAGTTTGATAGTGTTTCTTTTGTGCATTTCAGACAGGATACATTTGTTAATGAAGGATACTCCTTTTTCCACTACCAAGGGCTGAGTTTATTTTTTCATAATAAGATTCTTGTAATTATAAATATAATATAATATAATTTTATGCAATTTTGAAAAATTTTAGAAGTGTAAAGAAATTTACAAGAACAGACTGGTCATAGTCTCTCCTTGATAGCTGTTATACATTTTAAATACAGTTAGATAGAAAAATAGAAATAGCTACAAATACAGATATGCACACATACAGAGATACAATTCTTCCTAAAATTATGTGATTCTTTTTTAAAGATTATTTTCAATGTTCAGTTTTCATTGATTTAATTTCCCACATTATGAATTTCCCATGATTTCCCATGTTATGAATAATCTTATAATTTTTAATTATTTGCAATATCTTTTCCTCATACAGGTATACTACAAATTATTTACCCAATTCCATTTGGTTAGTTATTCCCATATTTTAATATTACAGATGTCACTGTCATCAACACCTTTCAATACACTTTTAGTCAGTATTCTAGTTTTTCGTTATGATATATTCCCAGAAATGAAATGTATTGTCTCAGATGATACAAACATTTTAAGCTTTTCAGTGCATCTTGCCAAGATGATTTTTAGAGAGTTTATCAATTAATTGCCACTATTCATATTTTAAAATGTTGATTGTATTGTATTTATATCAACTGTGTGTTCCAATTTCAGCAAAATATTGCTAACTTGATAGCTGGGAAATGGCATCACATGTTGTTTAAATGTGCAACGCCTATCAGCTAGGGAGGAAATCAGAGCTGCATTAAAGATAGGGACTCATAGCAGATGGTGGGGTCTTGCAGGTGACCTGGCCTGGCTATAATTTGTCACTTATAAATGTATAACTAGACTTCCAGAGGGAGCTCAGGGCAACTCTGGGAATTTTACAGAGCACATGGTTTGGACTTGACCTCCAAAACCCATGAACTCTCTTGGGATAGAAAAAAGAGCTTCCCACGTGCATAGACCAGGACAGAATTCCTTTCTGTCCACATCTTTAAAATATAGACATCATATTAAAATATACTCATAAATTTATAGACGAAGAAGATTCCTCAGTAGACAACTAGAGACATAAAGTAATCTATTCATATTGTAGAAATCATTTTTAGATGTAATAGTGATAATTATCTTTGCAACATGACATTCAATCAAACTAGTAGTTTTCTGAGTAATTGCTGAATTATTTAGAAGGAATTTCAGGCAATAGTTTAAAAGAAAAAGCCTTATCTTAATATGACTTTGCTTTATGTCACTTTCTGTGTAGAAACTAGTAAACGCTTATAGCAATATTACTAACCATTAGATCAGAAAATTATTTTGACTTTTCTACTTTTTATTGAACAATAATTTGGTTATTATTCCATATGTTGAGGTATTAGCAGAAGTTAATTGATGAATGGATCTACATTCCTGACATTAAATTTTGTGATTTAAACGGATATCACCTTAATGAAAGATCATTTACACTAATTCCATATGATGCCAAAATAAATTAATTCAAATTGGTTATCAAGTTACAGAGAAAACCTTGGACCTACAAAGTTCATGGGAAATGTAGTGTTGTAATTAGCTGATATTTGAAATCAAGAATCTAGAAAAAATTAGCAAGTTCTAATTGAAAAATTAAATAGACTGTAATTCAGAAAATGTATGTAATTACTACTTGGTAAGAGACTGTTGCATAAAGAATCATAAATCACAAACAATGTAAATAATGTAATTTATTTCAACTCAAAATTATAAAATGGCTTGGTAATAAACATTATTTGCAAATGTTATATAAAAACTATTTTATAAATTTATTCATAGGTAAAATTTTTTGTGCATGTGTGGCATCTGGAAATTTATTCTCTAGACAGACTTTCAGGGATTGCACATAAACAGAAAGGCTTTTCTCCCAAATCTTCTACTGCTCAGGATTTATTTAATGATTAATTTGGACAGATCTGTGGGTCCTGGTGGCTTACACCTGTATTTCCAGCTCTCTGGGAGGCTGAGATCAGAGGATTGCTTGAGGCCAGGAGTTCAAGGCTACAGTGAGCTATGATCGTATCTTTGTTCTCCAGCCTAGGTGACAGAGCCAGACCCTGTCTCTAAAATTAAACAACAACAACAACTAAAACATAAAAATCTGAGAATAATTTCCAGTTAATAAGTGACATAGCAACAATGTGCCTTATTTATTTTCCCCAAAACTTGGAATAATAATAGTGTATATTTCCTATGTTTTTAATAATTTCTAGACATTTTACTATGCTTGAATCAATTCAATGTTTGCAATAAAAGTCTCATAAATAGTGAATACGTTGATATATTTAAAATATTCTCTGTACAATTATTGAGGATCGTTAGAAATGTCATGTGAGAGACAACACATTCTTGGAACCAGCAGTTTCTCTAAAACTTCCTAGGACTTTTAAGAGAATGATAAACTTCAAATGTACTTTAATAAGTTCCTCAGAAAAGATTTGATGTTGAACAGTCTTCTCTAACTCATTTCAAGTACAAGAGCTACCATTAAGAAATCTGAGACAAATAGTTACACACTGGTTATTTTTCTGTAATTATGATCCAATTTCACATTGCTTTTAAGGCCACAAAAACTCAAAGGGTATTCCTGATACATGATCTCAATCTCCAACAGATGAGACTGGCCCTCATGAATACATACTGTAATGAGACTATCTTCAAAATTGAAGTGATTGTGAAAGTATGAACAGGATAATGTGCCAGAAAATATACAAAGGATTATTAAAAAGGAAAATGAAAATAGGAATCAATTGCTTAAGTGTCACAGGTTACTGACATCACAATGATGACATAAAACTTCTTTTAGGCTTCATTTTTGTTTCTAAAATATTTTGAAAGAAATACAATTGATCTAATCTATCATGGCGAGACAGACTCATGATCCTTTTCCTCTGGAAAACAAGGCAGGCTTTTTTTCCCCCTTTTTTTTAAATTTTCCACTATTGGACACTATTTCCAAAGTTTAAGGGTGATAGAACAAGTGGAATAGTTTTCATTTTATAGTCGTGTCAACACTACCCAATCGTGGTTGTAGAGCTGGTTATTCTTTAACTTCTCTTACACTCTTGGGGCCCTCTGCCTTCCAAGACATAAAAAGAGAAAATGAAGTCTCATTGTAGTAGAAAGATTAAAGCTACATATAACAATTTCTAGACAGGAAGAATTGTTAAATTTTGAACACACTAAGGGAGACTAAGAAATCAATCTCTTTTTCTCCTTCTTGCCTTTCTAATTCCTTTAAAGACATTCCTTTCTAAAGTTAAATTGCTTGGCATGCTGCATTCTGTTTTAGTGATTGTCATTATTATGCCCAAGTTAGATGAGAAACATTAAGCATTATATTTTAAACTCTAAAAGAAAACATGCTTAAGACAAAATTTATCAGTTACATAGGTATACAATCTTATTCCTTTCCCTCAAACCGTGAATAATTAGCTTACATAGGTAAAATTGCTCAGGAATTTAATTTACTACTTGCAACCCCAAATTTTTCATCGACAATTTCAGGTAAAAGGAAAAACCCAACTCAGTACAAACAGGTTCACATTTGCTAATTGCTTTTACTTGAGACTTAAAGCTCAAATACTTGCCTGACATCAACATAGACATTGAAAACAATCTATTTCAATAGAAAGCTAAGATACAATACAAACTACGGAAATACTTTCTGCTAAACTTTAGGCTCAAGAAAACTTCGGAAAAAAAAAAAACAACACACAGCATTGTGTGTGTGTGTGCATGTGTGTGCAAACATATCACAATTTATTTGTCCATTTTCCTGTCAATGAGCATTAGGGTTGGCATTATTTTGCTATTACAAGTAGTACTGCTAAAAATATTATTGTACATATCTTCTGGTGCATGTCTTCTTATACATGCACATGCATACACATACATATGCACATATCTTGAGGAGGAATTTCTGGATTGTAGAATGTGTGAAAATTTGGCTTTACAAGACAATATTGAATTATTTTTGAAAACACTTGTGTCAATTTACACTACCACTAACAATTTGTAGTAGAATGATTTATCCACATTGTCTCTAACACTTGCTATTGTCAGCCTTCTTTTTGGGATGGGAGGAAGGGTATTATTCTCTCTTTATTACTAATATGCGTTATTTGAAATCAAACACAGAGCTTTCCAATTGGCATGCTAATATACCCCAATGTTTCCAAACAGGCTGCAGGTTTGCCAACAACAGTGATTCCTGCAGTCCTCAGAGCTTAGGCATGGGGCCCTGCCTTTTGCTTTCAATGTCTGCTGGGCAAACCCTTCTCTTTTACCCCAGTGTGTACACAAATACTATTTTCAATGACTGCCATAATATGGAAATATTTAAGAAAACCTACTGTATACATGTTGGATGGTAGTGTTGATAGTAGTGTTGGAAATTATCCAAATTACAGTCATAAATACATAAATGTGGGGCTTATAAAACCCCTGGAAGCAAAAGAGATAACTTCTCTTTTTAATCTACCAGTTTAAAAAATATGTTTGTGTTTGATGAAGTCATTTTCCAAGGATACCAGGGAAATGTGACCAATAAAAGAAACTGTAAGATGCTCTAAGTCTCTTAAATTTATAGCATGGTGATTAGTGAAAATATCCCTCTCTCCAATAAATAAGAGACAAAGGATATTTATTTTGATATCCCAGCTTTGTATTTTTAAAAGTCAATTGCACCACCCCAGGGACATTTAAACCACTGTTAATAAAGACCATTTTTCTCTGTTTTATTTTGCAACTATAGGTATGGGTGAAATTTGGGACCCAAAATTAAGATAGTTTTTTCTTTTGTTTTTCTTTAGGGCTGTTGTGTATGTAAGAGTTCATGTTTCCTAATTTACATTTAGCGACCAGTGTGTTTCTTGTAGTCCTTGGAAACAATCTCACAGAAATCACCATGGCATTCTTGGCTCTTGAAAATTCTTCAGTTTTCTAACGCATACACACTTATAAAACTTTTTTCCTGAAAAGAAAAAACAGAATAAAAAACAAAACAAATAAAAAACCTAACACACATGCTTATTATTTTGTTTTCAGTTTGCATGTGCAAAGTTCTATTTTTAAATGTAGCTTATTTCAATATGGTCTTGTCCTGTCCTTGGATTTAATTTAGTAGACTTTGTCTTTGAATGAATTTTCTTATGAAAATGTAGCAATTTTACTGTATGTATGCACAAAATCTGTTCTTTAAAATGGGAATAGTTTTATATATAAATGAAATATCAAGAAATCTAATTCTTGACCTTATGATGAAGGATTTTTTATAAAAAGTAGTAGTAGAAAACGTTGCCTTTCTCGGGGTCATCATTTTCACTCACCACATTTCATAAAAATATTAGGTGTTCTGAAAAGTTGACAAGTTTAAAAAAATTATCTATTACCATAAGTGCATATTTATAAGTTATCTTAGTTATGTCAGAACTCTCTCTCTTAGTGTGCTG
This sequence comes from Macaca thibetana thibetana, assembly GCF_024542745.1. NCBI lineage: Eukaryota > Metazoa > Chordata > Mammalia > Primates > Cercopithecidae > Macaca > Macaca thibetana. The sequence goes on along the minus strand of NC_065578.1, from coordinate 97,433,483 downwards.
TTTGATGCAGATAAATTGCACAGTAATTTTAATGTGTAAGTATTAAATGCCAGGCACTATAATATATAACACTGTCTTATATGTCATTTTTTCACAACCTGTGGGATAGGGACTATTATCCCAATTTTACAGCTGATAAAATTGAGTCTCAGGTAGGTTAAGTAATTTATTCACGGTTCAATAGTTAGTAAGTGGAGCTAAAATTTAGTTAATCTGATTTCCAAAGCCCACAATTATCTCCACTTGACCATCTTACCTCCAGAGCTTGAAATATGTGTGGGTTCCTCAAAATGAGCACAAAAATGCCCAGTTCAAAAGATAAATATAAGAAATACAATGTCATTGTACTTAAAACGATGTGGACATTTACGTCAGAGGCTCAAGGCTAGACCTAGAATGAACCTTGGCCAATGACATATATGGATCTCACAAGGTGAGAAGTAGTGTCTGATAATCTGAACTCACCTGTTACACCTTCAGAGGACATAGGATACTTTTGGAGTTTCCAGCCAGACTGAAAAACTCAGACACTTTTTTTTTCTTTTGAGACAGGGTCTTGCTCTGTTTCCTAGGCTGAAGTGCAGTGGCACAATCATAGCTCACTGTAACCTCTAACTCCTGGGCTCAAGTGATCTTCCTACCTCAGCCCCCTGAGTAGCACGGACTACAGGCATGTGCCAGCACATGTCCAGCTAAAATTTTTATTTTTTGTAGAGATGAGGTCTTCCTATGTTGCCCAGGTTGACACTTATTTTTTAACAAGGATAATGATGGGACTTTGAGGATGATCATTTTTAGTTTGCATAAGAGTCAAGTGGCTATGAAAATAACTCTTAACCACCAGTGAGTCCTAGAGACAAGTGTGGTGAGTATAGACAAACCAACTGAACAAAAGCAGAGATTATGTGTGTTTAGCCATTGCTATATCCCCAACACCTAGAACTGTACCTGGCACATGGTAGGTATTTAATAAATAGTTGTTAAAAGATTAAACTCGGGGATTAGAGCAAGATTTTCATTAGAATCCTTAAAAATTGGTCATAACTCTCTAGATCTGATGACACTTGGACTCAGTCATTTACCCCCAAATCCCTCCTATCTGCACTAGTTAAATCTCAAATCACTCACCTGCTTCTACACATTTATAAACTATGACCTCCACTGGAATCATAGCACCCAAAACTTCATGGACGGGAATTTAGGGTCACATAGTCCAGCCTCCCACATTGAGTAGCCATCTAGCCCCCAAATATTAACTACTACTCTAAGAGCTCTTTCCCAAATCTCCCTGAACAAATTATAGCAATTATTTTAGAAAAGAAAGATTCTCAGGTCTTCCTTTGGAAATTCTGACTCCAAAAATCTTTTATTTTAAAAACGCATCTCAGGTAATTTTTATGCACAGGCATCTGTGAGAAATGCTTTTCTACACTACCCATCTCCATTTTCAGAGAGCTCCAATAGAAATTTCTATGAACAAATTCCCCTGCATATACTTTGGTACAAGTGGGCTACTGGAGCCACCTTCCTTTGTTCAATCAAACAGCATTTATTCAGCTTATTTAATGAACACTATCCAAGATACTTGGGGGACAGAAATGAAAAGATGGGGAGACCTGTCATACATATGGTACTATGTCTATGCAAAATGACATTGGAATATAGATTCACGGTGGAATGCAGGGCAGGCATGGGAGAATTCTGAGAATGAGTGTGACATAAGCAGATTTGAGTCTGGAAAGATCACTGAGGAGTGATGTCGGCATAGTGAGGTGGTGATTTTTATGTCAAGTAGCTAGTACGAAGGCTATTTCTGTTGTCCAACCAAGAAAGAATGAAAACGTGCACCAGGACAAAGGCAAGTGAGATAGAGAGAAGAATTACTCAAGATCCTTTTCATCTGGTTTCAACAAATGAGGATATTCAACTAAGACAATTCGATTGAAAAATATATTTACCAGAAAATAAGTAGATGTCAGCGAGTATGAAACATTGGTCAGTCATCCCATTCACTCCTTCAAAAATATTAATCAAGCACATGTATTTGTTTGGTGCTGAGTTAGAGATACAAAAATGTACACAATGAATAAGATACAATTCCTGCTTGTTAGGGGTCCACTTTTAGCAAGAGAATTAGAATTATGCAGGGACAATTATTATAATATAGTATTTAAAAGAAAGGCTGTAATATTGCTATTAAAATGCACCATCAAATTAGAGAGGGGGTGCACTTAATGTTTTAGAGAACATTTATGTAGGGACATAATGAATAAGTAATCTTTTAGAAATAACAGTAATTTATTGAAGTCTCATGCAAATTATGGGATGTTTTCATATACTGATTTATAGTTTCTTTTTGGAAAGGAGTTACGGGTGGCAGGGAGATATTATTGGTCACAAAAGACAGGACAAGGGATGCAACTTCAACAGTAAGATTAAAATTAAATTCATAAAAAACACAGAAGACCTCCCAGAATATTATTTATAAAAATCATCATGTTGTGAACCAAACTTCTATTTAAATTGCTTTTCCATATTACCCTGGTGAGACTTCCTACTTAATGAAATATCTGGCAAGGAAGATTTGGGGAACATTTATCCAAAATGCCAGAACTGCTTTCCACTTTGCTCATTTGTTAGCAAGAATCTTTGAAAGTGGCAACACATTTTCCAGACATCATTGTCAAATTTCCCCTAAAGGAGAAGTGTGAGTAGATAGTAAGAGAACCATGAATCAGATTGTCAATGCCAGGCTTATGCTACTAAGTTTCCAGGAACATGGTTCTAACTTTGCAGTCACTTTTCCATTTTAGGATTGAATTCTATTTTTCAAATTAATTTTTTACAAATGTTAATTTTATGTGACCCTTTCATTCATCAAAGTGTATCATTCATTCTACCTCTTAATTGTATGTATATGAGGAATTAAAGTAATTTAAATATTAGCCAATTTAACACAAAAAATAAAACAAAATTACTTGTCAACAATTAGAATGCATTCCAAATCAAAACAGAAATAACATACATTGTCTGCCAGATTGTATTATTCATTAGGCTAGATGGTCTCTCAGTGACTCTATATACCTCTATAATAGATCTGACCACATTGTATTGTTGATATTCTTTTCCACATTTACATAGCACCTTTCTTGCTATAATAAGTGTTTTTGGAGGGGATGTACTATGACTTATTCATCTTTGTATCTAAAGAAATTCCTGGCACAAAGTAGGCTTTCAATAATTGTATGATAGATGACTAATCGACTGCCTAACTAAATTAACAAATTATCTCTGTCTTACTGTTTTGTGTTGGGCCTATAATCTTTTGTTTATATCAGTTATTCATTTTTTGGACTGGCATAAGATTTGATTTGAAATTCTCTTTTGAAGCTGTATATTAACTAAAAGCTATAAATATAAAAATAAATACTGTATTAGATATTTTTCATTTTAAATGAATGAGCAAATTTATTAATAGGTTTTTAAATTAATGAGTTTGCTAATAGATAATATTTTTCTGAGCACTTGCACACTCCCAGAATATTTTTTTATACAGAGAAAATGACCAACTATAAGCTTGAAAACCTGTCAGGAAAAAAATAGTAACCTAGAGGAAAAATATGTGAAGGTAAAAAGAGAATAAATCAATCACTGAGGCTTCCAGAAAGACAGAATTATCCAGTAATCCCTTTCTAGTATTTATCCATTTGTTCAACGGTATTGTCTTCCAGTGTTCTCTGAAGGATAATTAGGTAAATACTTAGCATTCTCAAAATAATGATAAAAAGGTATTCTGCCCCTCAGAAAAAATTAACAATTTAACAAGGGAAAGAATATTAAAGAAAAGAATAGACGTGCCAGATCTAAGGGGAGAATGAACATAAAAGAAACAAGTAACTTAATTAACTAAGATGTCAGAAGGTAAATCAGTGGAAAACATAATTGTACTTTAATCTATAAATAAGACAATGGCCCAAGATAATTTGTACTGTCTCCTCATGATCTCTGCTATCATTTACACTGAAAATAGTGCCATACGAAATGTTGTTATTTGTATATGAAGATGGTGCTATGACTCATCAGTAACAAATCTACAGAATTGCTTTGTTTTAGGAGTAGGAAAGGGCTGGCAATAAATTCATTCACACTCTCAGCTGGTCCTCTTGTGAGCAATGGTGTACATTGGCAAGTTGAAGTTACAGCTGCAGTCAGTCAGTGAGCCTAAAACAAAACAAAACAAAAAACCCAGTGAGTGAAAAATCAATTAGATTGTAATTGGTGAATGGGGGAAAGTGAATCTCAGACCTGATATATCAACACCAATCTCTGACCAACTAAGCTAAGCTATCCATGTGATATCAAACAATGAATCTATATTTAATCCATTTTTTTAACATCAGATACTTTCATATTTTAATGAATTTGAGAAAACGTCCCCAATTCCTGCTTAATGTACTGACTCCAGCGTGTGCATTACAAATAGAATGTGAGACATCACTCAATTCTATAACTATGAGAAAATATGCAAAAATGCGTGGTCAGTCTCAACTTTTCATGGAAAAACACAATCCATGTAATATTTTGAGTGTCGCTTCACATGGACCAGCCCAGTGGCTGGCAGGTGAGTTTGATATCCCCACAAATTAAGTAAGCCGAATAGGAATCATTAAGCTTTTTGACTCAATGCCTCTGGTGGAATGTCGTGAAAAGATTTTTTTTAATGTTTAATGCTTTTATGAAAGCATGATCTAGCATAGGGTTTGTAGTCAATCATGAAGAGGAACTATCATTGATGTTGAAGTTATGCTGTGTTAGGTACTATACCAGCTCCTCATGTTGGACTCAATTCTAACAGTAGAACTATGTGGAAGTATTATCTTTATTTTCTAGACAACAAATTAAATCTTGGAGTAAAAATTTGTCCAGGGTCAAAGATGACAAAGATTGAATTTAGTTACAAAGACTTACTCTGAAGTCCACAATCTTTTTTATTTAAAATAAAGATAACAAAAATATAACCAAACAGCTTGGCTAGAATTTATATAATTTGTATTATGTATGTTAATCAATGGGTATAAATACTTGACCTAAAAACTCAAGGGGCAGAACATGGATTTTTATATGACCATGGTTTTTGACCAAGAGCTTTATACATTCAGAACATATTGTCAGAAATACTCTGTTTTCTCAGTTATTTTAGCCTTATCTTAAAGACTTTACTAAACTGGCAAAATTCATGGGTAGTTACAGCCTTCCAGTTATGCAAATGTTTTAAGAGATGGTTATAACCCAGAAAGTAAACATCTGTTGGGTTAAAAATTAAAGTGTTTCTTTCATTAATTTATCTAAGAATTTTTAAATGCGATTCTCAGCATGGCTTATCATGAGCCCTATATTAAAGATAGTCCAATATCTATTAAGTTAAACTACATACTCCAAGACCAATCAAAGCACTTCTAATTTACCATTCTTTATGGGGATTCTCTGTTTAAACAAATTGGGAATGTTATTTTAAAAAGTGTGTGGCAACCAAGAAAGATTACAGCTGCATACATACATAGATACTTTCAATCACTGATATGCATGCATGTAAATGAATCACGGTGAAACAATCATTTCAAAAGATAACTGAAAGGTTGCCTTAAAGTATCTTCTTCCACATTCCCATGGCCTACTAAAAATTCTGTTTTATTGACCATGTTGTATTGTCAATGCTTTCTTGCCCAACCAGAGTATGATCAAAGACTATATTTTTTTCTCAATGACATCAGTGCATAACACAGTTCTGGCACTCACAGATTACTTATTGAAGAAATAATTGAATGATGTAAAGTAAAATATCAAATTACATAATGGCGTCATAGGTTACAATCCACGTTTGTATCCATGAGTGGATCTGATTTCTTCCTGCATACTCTTGAATGCTTGAAAATGCATCTTTGGTTCATCCAGGCACAAATTTTATAGAAGAGAGTTCTATTTAATCATGTATAGATGAAATAGAATTATTACTCAAAAGCAACAGGAGCCACCTATAGTGCCCATGACAGAAGCTGAAAGGAGTTGACTTTCCTTGAATTCTAAGCAATTGTTGCATGCTGGTCCCTGGACAATAATAAAAAGCTGGTAAAGTTTGTATTTGAGATGACCTTCCACCTCCATTTTTTGAACTTGCTTGACCTTTTGCCTCTGTTCCCAGGCATCCAAAGCCTCTGGGATATGTTCTGACTGTAAAAACTCTGATGTTGTGAAAAAAGCTGACGCTTTGCCTCCACTCAAACCAGGTAACTGGCTTGGATGTGAGTTAATTTCTCTACACTTAGTCCTCTCGGTGTAAGTTTAGAATAATAGTGATCTTCCTCTGAAAGGAATGGTGTAGGCCTATATGAAAGGTTGCAAGTCAGAATACTCAATAAACTGTGCAACTTTAAACAGATATTTGATGTCACTCAAAAGAGCCCTAAAATGAGGGAACTTCTAAGGCCCTCTCTCCCCTGATGTATTTATGACCCAAATAACTCCATTTTCTCCCTTCTATAAATTCCCATCTCTTGTTGCAATTGTTGGGACAGAAAATAATCTGACTGTTCCCTAAATTTATTCACCTTAAGAAAAAATGCCTGATAAGGCCAGGTGCATTGGCTCATGCCTGTAATTCCAGCAAAGGCGGGCTGATGGCCTGAGCTCAGGAGTTTTGAGTCCAGCCTGGGCAATGTGGTGAAACCCTGACTCTACAAAAAACTACAAAAATTAGCAGGGCATGGTGTTGCATGCCCGTAGTCCCAGCTACTTGCTACTTGGGATGCTGAGGTGGGAGGATCGCTTGAGCCTGGGAGGCAGAGGTTGCAGTGAATGGAGATCAAGCCACTGTTCTCCAGCCCGGGCAACAGAGAGAGACCTCATCTCAACAAAAAAAAAAAAAAAAAAAAAAAAGAAAGAAAAGAAAAGAAAAGAAAATGCCTTATAAACATAAAACCACCTTAGTTGGGGACAAGTCCTTCTTTTGTCTAATCTGTTCATCTCTACCCTAAGAAACACAAGAGTCAGAAAGGTGGCATCCCAGAAACAAAAGCCTATTCATCTCAATGTTAAGGCTCTGATACATAAAGGATGGTAATTTAGCTTCCTGAAATTTGTTAGTCTGAAAGTATAATTAAGAGAAACCAAGACACGAAAATAGTTTTGCATCAAATATGTCAAATATGTAGAATGGTGGGACTTAACTACTAGATGACTTATGTTTCCATACTGATTGTTAAAATGATATTTATGAAAGAAACCAAGCGTAACCATTTTAACAATTCTAGGCATACTCTAAGAGGTAAAATTAAAATTAGGGAAAATGAGACCATTTATAATGGGCCATTATGACTCTGAATAACGATGATTATTGGTTCTGCTTAATAAAACTGTCATCTAACACAAAATAGATATTAAGCTAAATTACATTACATTATCATTCTATTATCCCACAGAATTAAATGCAAATCTTAAAAAATAGATCCACAAGGAAACAGACCCAATATTAACCTTTTCTACCTATTTCCAATTAGCTTTAATTAGTAAAAGAACCCATGTGAAGAAGTTAAAAAAAAGTATATGTTGCAAAATGCATACAATTTACTAGAGCAAATGACTAAATATTTATTACTTGTGTATTTTTAAAACAAGGTAGCTTTGTTTTAGAACAGCAGGATTCCAAGACAGCATCAGAACTTCTCAAACTTCCTCCTAGTATTTAACTTTTGCTCCTTCATTCCAAAGCTTTTCCTTCCTGGCAGTCTCTTCCTGTCCCATCTGCTGACCAAGTCATGTAGAAGAATCTTTGCTTTACCTTTCTATCATTGCCGTTTCTAAATCTGGTTGCACTCAGACAGTATTTCTTTCAAGGTACTTCTTTAGTTCTCAGAATCAAAATTTATAGTTTATGTGACTTCACATGTTGTGAAAATACAGATTTTTAGATCTCAGACCTGATTAATCAGAAACTCTATGGTGGGACCTATGGATCTACACTTCAATGTTCTCCAGAGGTGATTTTTAATATCCCTGGTTTGAGAATTACTGTACTTGAACAACTGACAATTATTAAAGGCAACATATTAATATTAAGGTATATTGTTGTGAAGTTTAACATTTACTTGGTTTATGTTTAATCCATTACTGAAAACATTTATTGAGAACATACTATTTGCCAAGCTGTTTACCGGGTAGTAGAGGCTACCTAGATAATGAAACATCCTTTCTCTCATGCATCTTACAGTCTTATCAGAGGCATTTGCTCTTTTGAATCACTTATAGCATTATCTCTTCAGAACACTATAGAATACTGTGTTCCCTGCTCCCACTAGTATAAGCCAAAAGGAGATTTCAATCAAATAAAATCATAAATAATTGAAATAAAACAATAATAGAGAGTATGTAGACTAGATGTAGATGAAGAGAAAAATAAGTGAATAGGTAGATTGAAGCATACAAAAATACAACAGAGAGAGAGAAAGAAAAGAAAAATATTAAAGGAAATTGAAAAGGCAAAGAAAAAAATATCAAGAAGCCCTGGCATATGTCTAATAAGAATTCCAGTAACAAATGTGGCGATTCCTCAAAGATCTAGAAGAAGAAATATCATTTGACCCAGCCATCCCATTACTGGGTATATACCCAAAGAATTATTAATCATGCTGCTATAAAGACACATGCACACATATGTTTATTGTGGCACTATTCACAATAGCAAAGATTTGGAACCAACCCAAATGTCCATCAATGATAGACTGGATTAAGAAAATGTGGCACATATACACCATGGAATACTATGCAGCCATAAAAAAGGATGAGTTCATGTCCTTTGTAGGGACATTGATGAAGCTGGAAACCATCCTTCTCAGCAAACTACTGCAAGGACAAAAAACCAAACACCGCATGTTATCACTCATAGGTGGGAAATGAATAATGAGAACATTTGGACACAGGAAGGGGAACATCATACACCAGGGCCTGTCGTGGGGTGGGGGGAGTGGGGAGGGATAGCATTAGGAGACATACCTCATGTAAATGATGAGTTAATGAGTTAGTGGGTGCAGCACACCAACATGGCACATGAATACATATGTAACAAACCTGAACGTTGTGCACAAGTACCCTAGAACTTAAAGTATAATAAAATAATAATAATAATAGTATTGATAGGGAAGAGGAAATCTTTGAAATGATGGCTGAAACATTTATTGAAAACTGAGGAAAGCAATGAGTAATAATATTGAAAATTTAAATAGACAAAAAAAAATTATACCTAGTAGTCACTTTGTAGTGGAGTGGCAGAACATGAAGGACAAAGAGAGAATTTTGAAATTAAACAGAGATAAAAGGTAATTTACAAAGGAACAATCAGGCTGATAGAAGTCCTCATCAGCACTAGGAAAGACCAAAAGAGAATGAAAGAGTAACTTCAATGTGCTGACAAGATAAATATCAGTGAAAAGTTAAACATTTAAGAGAGAAGGTTGAATAAAGAAGTTTAAAGATACACAATGACACAGAATTTCCCACCTTCACTTGAAAAAAACACTAAAGGACATATTTCATTAAGAAATAAATTAATCCAGAAAGAAGGAATATGATTCAGGAAGAAACAGTGAGCAAATAAATCAGTAAAGAATATTTTTAAATCTAAGTAAGTTTTGGATATAAATGACATTTATACTACAAACACTATTTGTTATGGCTTAAGTAAAAACTACAGTTAAATTATAGATAACCTAAATGTTTATAAAAATAGATTGTCAACAGGCAATTTTATTTTTAACAAACTAATTTGGGGAGATATCAAGAGGCACTTGAATTAACACTAAATATGTAATCAAAATCACTTTATTTTCCCTCTATTATTATCACGTTAATGGCAACTTAAACTTAGTTAACATGAAAATGGATCTTATTTCCCCTAGAAGAGGTTTACCAATTTCCCCTAAAAGGATGTTTTGTGTTGTTTTAAGCAACAGTCAATTTCGTTGTCTAGTTTTAGCTTGTCAAACTTGTCAAACATTTAATTGTTGAATGATTAGCTCTTCACAAACAATGAAGGCCCCACCTTAAAAACTTTTTTGTTTTTCAGAGACATCCTAACCTTGTATGCCTCATTTCTCAAGTTACAGATATTAGTAGTATTACAATGGTTTTAACAAAGAGAGGAGGCTATATGTGACAGAAAACGAGCAATCTCTTTGTTATGTAATTTAGGATTTGGATTGGTGTGCTGCAGATTAATAACTCTCATTTATATTGTAGCAATACTTAAAAAACATCATGCAGTCTTTTAATTTTTCACTGTTTAGATTGGTGGGTTTTTCCCTGAAAACAAAACAAAACAAAAACAAAAACAACTTTTGAATAACACAGCATCTGGTAAAGTCGAAGTAAATTTGTTTTTTCTTCCTCTTCAAGAGAGAGTTGGCGTAGTTTGTAAGAATATTTTCAAGAAACAACAAGGAAATAAGTATGCACTTACATATTTAATGAAAAATTGAAAGGTGAGTTCATAATAATATCAGTTCAACGTTTTATCAAAAGTGTTGGCATTAGTAATATCAATATATTGCCAACATCTGCAAAAGTGATCAAACACCTGGTCAGTTTATGCAATCAGGAAAAAAAAAAAAAAAGCTGTTTGATTCACTAAAAGAAAAAATGAAATCATTTAAGTGTAGATAATGCTTTTTGAATCTTTTGGGGATGTGTGAAAATAAACTGATGAATGGTTTAAAAACTGTCATGTTAAGTGTTACAGAAATATAAATCTTAGTCATTTTTAAAAATTTTTTTTCTTACTACATTTCCATGCAATTAAGAAAATGATCTTATTATTTCTTTTTTTTAAACTTTTATTTTAAGTTCAAGGGTACAAGTACAGGTTTGTTGCATAGGTAAACTTGTTTCATGAGGGCTTGTTGTACAGATTATTTCATCACCCAGGTATTAAGTCTAGTACCCATTAGTTATTTTTTCTGATACTCAGCCTCCTCCCACCCTCCACCCTCTTAAAGGCCCCAGTGTGTGTTCCCCTCTATGTGTCCATGTGTTCTCAGCATTTAGCTCCCACTTATAAGAGAGAACATGTGGCTTTCGGTTTTCTGTTCCTGAATTTGTTTGCTAAGGATAAGGCCTCCAGCTCCATCCATGTCCCTGCAAAGGACATGATCATGTTCTTTTCTAAGCTGACCCACAATTAACCAGAGCATTCTTCCCTTGGATTCCCTAAGCTTGTGTGCCTGATAAGCTGCTCTCCAGTTATGCCACCATGATTTCCATTCCTGAGGGGAAGCTGTGACGAAGAGGCTGTGACGAAGAACCAGGAAAATAGGAGCACCCCTCCTACTCTTTTTTTTTTTTTTTTTTTTTTTTTTGAGACGGAGTCTCTGTCGCCCAGGCTGGAGTGCAGTGGCCGGATCTCAGCTCACTGCAAGCTCCATCTCCCGGGTTAACGCCATTCTCCTGCCTCAGCCTCCGGAGTAGCTGGGACTACAGGCGCCCGCCACCTCGCCCGGCTACTTTTTTGTATTTTTTAGTAGGGACGGGGTTTCACCGTGCTAGCCAGGATGGTCTCGATCTCGACCTCGTGATCCGCCCGTCTCGGCCTCCCAAAGTGCTGGGATTACAGGCTTGAGCCACCGCGCCCGGCCACCCCTCCTAGTCTTATACTGCAGTGGTTAAGGATCCTTTTATTTTTATACAATTTTAAAACTGGAAATACACAAAATGCGCCAACATAATTAAAGGTAAAACTACCATGAAATAGCACAAATATTCTGCACATGAAATGTTAAGAACTAAAACAAAAAAAAATCTGCTTTTAATAGGACTACATAAAACTGAAGATAACCAGTCAATACAGAATTGGGCCTATGCACAATTATTCTTGTAGTAATCCAAACACATTAAGTACTCTAATATATCTAAAATAATCTATGACGAAGGAAATAATCTGAAGGAAAGAAAGAAAAGATAATTGTGGGAAATTCTTATGTGTTCTATTTTTATGTGGAGATAAGCTGAATGGAAAAAGACTTATTGTAAAATATTGAGAAAAGATTAGAAAATATGACATAATTAAGAAAAAGAAAATAGGTAAAAGGAGCCCATGGTGGTGAAAAGGTACTGCTCATTTTCTTTTTAAAAAATTTCCTCAAATTATTAAATCTAGGCATTCCCAACTTTTTTTTTTGAGATGGTGTTTCACTCTTATTGCCCACGCTGGAGTGTAATGACATGATCTTAGTTCACCACAGCCTCCGCGTCCAGGGTTCAAGCTATTCCCCTGCCTCCGCCTCCCAAAATGCTGGGATTACAGGCATGAGCCACCATATCCGGCCGGCATTCCCAATGTTTAAAAATGAATGATTGGCACAAATCTTAGAAAGCCATTTTCTGTAGATTTGAAAGTAATACTATTTACAATGTTAATACCTTCTTGCTAAATCTTGCATGTCTGCAGGTTGTGTTGTAATAGAAACCTAAGATCATGGTCTGCCATATTCATATTTTAAAAAGAAAATTTCAGACTGTATAATCAACTAGTTGATTATTAATATTTGCTTGTACAAAGTTAATAGTGTAACTTGTCAGAAAAGAAGGAAGCCTGAAAAGTATTTTAAATACATTAATAAGAAGGGTTCTACATGAATTAATTTTTGTTTTACCATCTACAGAGTTCCTTCTGCATTCTAGGCACTTCATATTTGCTGCAACATTTATTCTGACACTGACAGAACAAGAGAAAAGAAGTTAAATTTTAAGTACCATGGATTTAAGTTAAATACAAGGAGGATATTTTATAGGATCAATTGTTAATCTGTATTTAACAAGATATTCATTTATTTTGGGTGACTTAAGGATGGTCCATTCTGGAAACAGGATTACCAACATGTGGACCTATTTAGGTCAATTTCAACCTTGTGATTTTGAATCTGACAGGTTCTCAGCTGCTTTTATTAAATAACGGATTTTCTTAATAATTATAGTACTCAAACTCAGCAAAAAGTTATCACTTTTTATAGCCCAGTTTTTTAGTCACACAGTATTGTGTCTTGTCAAATTGAAATCATATACTATACTCTTTATTTATTAAGATGGTCTTTTCTTTGTACTAATTTTGGAGTAAATAGTTTACTTATCTAAACATCTGATTTCTGATTTAATAGATTTTTGAAGCATTTACTTTCTTTATAATACATAAAAATTGTCAGTTGAGGACAAGGAAGGAATAACCTGGACTACGGCAAATAATTGTGTAGGTTGCTTACTGTGTAACTCCAGAGGAGCTGGAGACTTTGCTCCTGGAGACTTTGCACATGGTAGACTTTGCAGATTTAGGGATTACTACAACAATTTTCTGGCAGATAGCAGTGGAACACCTTGTTCTATTAAAATTAGTTTATTATGACAAATTGCCTACAGATGGACATAAAGTGTCTTGAGGAAGGCACCTGCTTTGAACTGAATTATGTCCCCCAAAAATCATATGTTGAAGCCTAATCTCCAATGTGATGGTATTTGGGGATGGGGCCTTTGGGAGATAACTAGGTTTAGATGAGGTTGTGACTGTGGGGACTTCCTGATTAGTACCCTGAAAAGAGAAGACACCAGAGAGCTGGCCCTCTCTCTCTCTTACCCCACAGGCACACAAAGAGTTCATGTGCGTATGCAGTGAGATAACAACCATCTGTGAGAAAACAGAAGAGGCTTCAGAATGAAATCTACTTCGCTGGTACTGTAGTCTTGGACATTATCCTCTAGAACTGTGAGATAATGAAATTTATCTTATTTAAGCCACCCAGTCTAAGGTATTTTGTTATGGCACCCTGAACTAAGACAAATTTTGGTACCAAGAAATGGAAGTACTACTGTAACTAATACCTAAACATGGGGAAATGGCTTTGGAATTGGGTAGTGAGTAGAGGCTGGAAGAATTTTCAGGTGCATCCTAAACATATAAACAGTAAAGGTGATTCTGGTGAGGGCGTAGATGGAATTGAGGAATATGTTACTGGAAACTGGAAGAAAGGTGATCCTTGTTACAAAATGGCAAAGAACTTAGCTGAACTGTATTCTAGTGTTTTGGGGAGGGTAGAACTTGTGAGTGATGAATTAAATGTTTGACATTTCTAAGCAATCTGACTAAGGAGCAGCTGGTTTGGTCCTGACCTTTTCTGCTGAAATGAAAAAAAAAAAAAAAAAAAAAGATAAGTTGAAGAAGAAATTGTTCAGCAAAAAGGAACCAGAACTTGAAGATTTGGGAAATTCTCAGCTTATCCATATTATTAAAAAATGAAAAAATCTTGTTCTGAAGAGAACACTAAGAGTGTGACTGGACAACCATTTGATAAGAATTTATGAGATTATGTGAGCAGAAATTCTGCCAGTTTGAACTGAAGGGGATGAAGATGGGACAAAAAGAATGAAGGCTTCGAGACTTGTTGGGTTAGACATGATGGGCTGGTTTGCTTATTTGACTGAGAACCTGCACTATTTTTCAAGGAGAGGAATAAATGGTCCCTAAGGCAATTCTGAGATAGCCAGAGCCACAGCCTCAGTTTCAACAGGTTGGACAGTCTCCACTCAGCTCTTTGGAGGCAGAACCACTCAGAGGACTCAAGCCTGTCAGAGCTAGGGGGTGGGGCCGGTAACCCCACAGGGTGGAAAGGGTGAGGCTATCCTGCAAATCCATGTGGGTGATGGTTTGGGTGGAATGCTCTGTACTGAACTGTCCTCGCATCCCCTGCTCAGATTCTGTGTTGAAGCCCTTCCCTCCAGTGTTATGGTATTTGGAGATGGGGCCTCTGTAAGATAACTGGGTTTAGATGAGATCATGAGAGCGAGGCCCTCAGGATTAGTGCCCTTATAAGAAACTTCAGAAAGTTTGCAAGTTCTCTCTTTCTCTCTCTTTCTTTCTTTTTCTTTCTCTCTCTCTCTCCGTGTGTGTGCGTGTGTGTGTGTCTGTGTGTATGTGTGCGTGATGTGGAAACACAGCACAAAGGCAGCCTCTGCAAGCCAGGAAGAGGGCTCGCCAGAACCCAATCAAGTTGGCACCCTGATCCCAAACTTCCACCCTCCAAAACTGTGAGAAAATAAATTTCTGTTGTTTATGCTACCTAGTCTATGATATTTTGTGCTGAGCTGACTAACACAGCTCCTTTCCAGAGTATACAAAGATGACACATGAATCAGAGCTCACCAGCTCTGGTAGGTATGATTTTTCAGTGTTCAGCATGTAGGAAACACTGGGGAAAGGCTCATATGTTCAATGAAGAAAATATGCATGACAAGTGATTTAACAATAATGTAATAATTCATTGGATTACTCTAAGAAATATGAGTTTTTTTATGGCAAACTCTCCACAACACACTTGATAATAGATTGAGAGGGAAATGGCTGTGTAAATCATTAAGCTGAAAAAATAAGTTACATTTGCTGTCACAGATCAGTGGTCAAAGAGAGACAAAATGTTGAGAGTGGGGTGGGGTGAACAGGACACTGAGGATCAAAAGCACTTGGAATCAGCTTCAAACTGAAGGTAATAACTGGAATCTTACACATGGGTTTCTCCAGAAAAACAAAATGAGAGAAGTTAGATCAAGCAGAGGAAGTGGTATGAACAATCACTAAACTTCCTGACTTACTCTTCAAGTTTCTTATTCCTAAACTACAAATATCTTGATGGCATTCTGAGAACACGCTGTGCCTCCCTCTATCTTAGCATTCACTACTTTATATTAAAATATATTTTGATGCTTTCCTTTCCCATAGAGTCTCCAAGTCATAAACAATATCCCGAGCACCTACCACCAGCCGGGTACCGTGTTGTTTGTCAAATTTGACTGAGCTCTGATACTGCCTTCTTCACCTCTATAATCTCTTCTACCTTCCCTTAACACATTCGCCTATGTTTTGTAAGCCCTCGCCACATTGTATTCAATTGTTTGTTAATGTTTTTGTCTTCCTAATTAGACTGTGAAATTCTTGAAGGCGGAGATTAGGTCCTATTCATCTTTGCACCATCAGTGTCTTGCTTAGCATACAGTAGGGTTCCCTTAGGGTTCCTTTTTTTTTTTTTTTTTTCAATGAAATGAACTAACTAAGTATTTCAAAATTACTGGAAATGAGTGTGCTTTAGGTAAGGGTGAGAGGAAGGAAGATGGATAAGATATAAGGCTGGGAAAATATGGGGAAAATCCATCTTTGAGGTTAATTGATTAAAAAGGAGGAGCTTTGAGTGACTTCAGTGCTTGGCGTGATGGTGATATTCACCAAGGTAAGTTATACTAGAATAATAAGTTACAGAGATAATAGTAAGTTGAGACATTTGTAAAATATGCAGGCATCTAGTCAGTTGGATAAATAGGCCTGGAATTTGAGAAATTTGGAACAAAGATAGTGATTTGGACCTCATGAGAGGCAGTACACAGTAGTAATAATACTAATAACTAGGCTGGACGTGGTGGCTCACGCCTGTAATACCAGCACTTTGAGACGCCAAGGCAGGCCGATTGCCTGAGCTCAGGAGTTCAAGACAAGCCTGGGCAACATTGCAAAACCCCTTCTCTACAAAAAATACAAAAAATTAGCCGGGCATGGTGGCATGTGCCTGTGGTCCCAGCTACTTGGGAGGCTGAGGTGGAAGGGTTGCTTGAGCCTGGGAAGTTGAGGCTTCAGTGAGCTCAGATCATGCCACTGCACTCTAGCCTGGGTGACAGAGGGAGATCCTATCTCAAAAAAGAAAAGAAAAGAAAAGAATAATAACAATAACTAGCTATTAGAGCACTTTCTAAGTGCTGGGTACTAATTGCTTAGCACATGCTAGTACCCTTAATACTCACTTAAACAAACTTTTGGAGATGCATAATTATCCCCATTTTACAAACTAGAAACCAAGTCACAGACCTGCTGAATAGTTTACCTTAGGTCATGCAGATCCCAAACCAAGCAGGATTCCCATCCAGACAGTGACTCTGCTTCTAAAATT
The DNA here is from genome assembly GCF_024542745.1 of Macaca thibetana thibetana. Lineage (NCBI taxonomy): Eukaryota > Metazoa > Chordata > Mammalia > Primates > Cercopithecidae > Macaca > Macaca thibetana. Next base: position 97,416,465 of record NC_065578.1, on the reverse strand, counting down.
CGTACTCAGTATACACCCAGCATAGGGACTGGGACCGTCAGTCTTTCCTTTGCTTTGTGACTTGATTATGTTACCCGCCACTTCTGTAAGGAAAATAATATTGTCTGTCTCAAAACAGTGCTTGGTATATGGTAGCACTCAATCAACCTTAAATCATTATTTCCATTAGCCTATCTATGAATGTTGAAATCATGGAGAAAAAGGAGATTGGGTGAATATGGGGAATAGGAGAACCAGAGGGTCTTTGATCCTTTAAGCAGTGCTGGACTAGAAAGAAATCTAGTATGGAGGCTGGTTGATCATCCCAAGAGAAAAGTGAGGCTTCCAGACCTGGGGCCTGGGCAGAATCTGAGATGCCTGGTCCAGTGCAGAGGGTTGAGTAGCAGCCATCCACAGCAAGCACTGCAGTGCTAGAATGATAAACTGAGAAGAAATATGCCGAATCAAAAGCCTGGTGGGCCATCCAAGCGTAAGGTTCATCTAAAGGGACTGCGCAAAGAAACATTAAAAAAAAAATCAGCATAGACAGTAGGAGACAAAGCTTGAAGTTTCTTAAGCAGGTGGTAGGGACTTCATAGGATGCCATGACATTGAGAGTTGTCCAAAAGATAGCTCTTAAAAACAGTGGTCTTGCACAAGCTGAGTTTGAAGAATGATCAAAGTGGTAGTAGGGAATAAGGATGAGGCAGCATCATAGAAGCCCAGGTAGGAAAAAAATGTGAAGGATGTGGGGAGACGGGAGATTTGGTAAGATTCCATTTCTTTCCAGCACCCACAACTTAGTTAATCCATACAACAGTTTAATGAGGTGGGCAGTCCATTTATTGCCATTTTTATAGTTTAGGCTACAAAGACAATAATAACTGACTTTGGGTTACGCATCTGGCGAGTGTCAGAGCTGGGATTTTAACCCAGGCTGCCTGGCTCCCATGCCCAAGTCTTCTGCACTGGACCAGGCATCCCAGATTCTGCCCAGGCCCCAGGTCTGGAAGCCTCACTTTTCCCCTTGAGATGATCACACAGTCTCCATACTAGATTTCCTTCTAGCCAACCACTGCCAGGCTGCCTGGCTTCTACGCCCATGCTTGCAACCATCTATTGCATAGTTCTTATTCCTGGCTGATTTCCTCTTTGTCGTGGCTCACTTTACTCCATCCCTTGTATGTTTTTAAAGAGGGAGAACTTGTTTATAGCATTTTCCATTTACCTACTACACACTCAGCAAGCCTGGGCGGTGGTTGGGGAGTGGTACACGGTTAGATTTTAAGGAATTGCCCTCTCAAATATTTAAGTATAGTCTGAGTCCTCTCCATTCCCAAAAGGCTTCAGATTTTTTTAGACAGATTTTAGGAAAAAAAACCTAAATATTTTCTTGTTTCACTTCAGGAACCTAGGAAGGAAAAAAATCAGTTAATATTTCAAAATGAATTAATGGATTGCTGAGTCAGCAATGTGTTATTAAAAACATTCAATTGTTTTCTAAAACAAGAAGGATTAGTTAATATTCATTGACTGCTTGGTGAGATGTAAAATGTAAAAAGTGGTTCGAAATACGTGTTATATCTGTGTTTAAAGAGAGAGCAAGACAAAATACTAAGCACGTTAAAAAGTTAGAAACGTCTACTTCAATTGGATCCGCTCCCTCAGTAAGTGCAGTGTAATGGTCTTTAAAGCATAGTTCGAGGATTCAAAATCCATAACGACCTTGAAGGTCTTACCAGGGTTCCAGATAATCAATACTGTTAATAATCACATAATGTGTATTAAGGACGAATACATTCTAAAATTTAAAATAGCCTGATTTGGAATCATGTTGGTACTAATTAAAATTCCAATTTTAACCAACAAAAACATAATTGATATAAATGTTGGTTAAATGAATAGATAACTGCATGAATAGAATAAAAAATCTAAGCATATATTGTGATGGTTTGCTTTCTGGTCCTGTAACATATTCTTTTTGAATATTCTAATCTCAGATAATTACATACAGATTTTAAAAGTCAAGTTTTCTATTAAGATCAGTTCTTTCTTCTATGTACATTATCTATTAGGTATTAAATTCCATTGCACAGCGACAGTGAGAAGATTAATTTGGGTGGATTTGATTGTTGGGGTAAATATAGTATATGAAAATTAATCTTAAACTAAATTAAAAATTCAAGTTTCCCCAGCCTACACTTACTCTGTAGCTCAAAAGTTTTTAACTTTGGGTGTACTTCAAATTGTCTGGGGGAACGTTTAAAAATACCGTTTAGTGAATCCCACCCAGGGCAATTAAATCAGAATCTCTGTAGGTGGAGCATTAGTGTTTCTCAAAATCCTCCCAGTGATTCCAGTGTGCATCCAGGGCTGAGAACCAACATTCTAGTCTTTTTATTAGCTTTATTAGCATTGATCTTAAGATCCCCTACTCTGGGATGTCAGAATTTCAGGGATAAAGAGATGTCAGTAAAAGCTACCTTAGTCATTTGTTCATTCACGCTGACAACATATATATTGAGATGATAGAATGAAGTGCTATATGAAGATCTCGGGAACACCAACCAATAACACAAAGTCCTAGTTCTCCAGTGACTAAGAGTCTAGTATAAGGGGGAAAAGACAGGTGAAATGCTATCTTAAAAGATATACAAGAAAAAAATAAGACCAATCTGATATCCCACCATCACCTCAAAAGCAACACATCCAAAAGCTTCTGTCTTCTCTGCACACTTTTTCCTAGTCCTTGGATATTAGGACCACAATCCTAGAAAACCAGGCTTGGATATTAGCCTGGCTCTGACTCCTTCCCACATGTCTTGAGTTGACAAATTGTGTGGGTTTTCCCTCAACAGTATTCCTTACGTCCTCATCCTCCTCTGGATTCTCACTTTGTGCCTATAGTCTCTTATTTAATGTTGGTCTAGAATATAAATACAGTGATATAACTTGACTCTCTATACATACTTCCTTCTTGCAAAACATAACTCTGGTCATGTCCAAAAGCCTCCAGTGACTTTTTTATTTATAAGAATTTTAAATTACTGATTTTTCAAATTCTAATAACCTACATTATTTGTCCAAACCATGTAAGTATTTATTCTTGTAGTTTATATGAATATTATTAAGAAGCAATGAAAAAAAGCTAACTAAATATTTCACAGGAACAGAAAACCAAACACTGCATGTTCTCACTTATAAGTGGGAGTTGAACAAGGAGAACACATGGACACAGGGAGGGGAACATCACACACAGGGGCCTGTTGGAGGGTGAGGGGCTAGGGGAGGGATAGCATTAGGAGAAATACCTAATGTAGATGATGGGTTGGAGGGTACAGCAAACCACCATGGCGTGTGTGTACCTATGTAACAAACCTGCACCTTCTGCACAGGTATCCCAGAACTTAAAGTATAATAAAAAATAAAAATAAATAAATACTTCATGCATGTCAAATGCAAACGTTTACGAATACATTACAAGGAGGAATGCAAAAAGCAAAAATGTAAATTTATAGTACATAGTATGGGAATATTAAATGTCATTCCAGTATAAATTATTCATAGATTCAATTAAAGTATTATTAAAATAGCAAACCAAATACTAGATTAAGTGGAAAAAACAAGATAATTGAAAGCAAAATAATGTTCTTTGGTTTTATAAATTTGTGATGTAAAGAAGCAAAGCTTCATTTGATCCAAATTTTGTTGTAATTTTTCTAACTGCTCCAAAAATTCTTTTCACATCTACACTGCTCAGAGAAATGATGTAGAGCACACTGTAAACTATTTCTGCATGTTTTCTTTTGATTCCTTCGTCTTCAGATAATCCTACTTTTTTCATAAATGCAAGATCTTTGTTACTACCTTTTTTCTTTTCAAGAAGTGCAATATTTTAAATTCAGTTAGACCTATAATTTTTATTTCTATTTTTTTAACATTTCCAGTTTGTACTTAACATCTTTTGTTATGTATACTTAGAGATACCTATGCAGAGTTACCGCTTTCCCTACCAACACTGCCTTACACATGTGCCATCAGAGTAGGATTATTCCTGCAAAACAAGTTTGCAGCACCACAGTATGTTTGCTTATTATGTGTGGACCATTTGTCTGCTTGTCTTTTTTGTATAAATTGAACAATTAAATCATTGATTTTACTTGTATGTTGTAATAAATGTCAGAATAATAAAACAATATACTAACAAAATTACCAGTACTTTAGTACTTCAAATTAATATGACATGATTGAATGCTGAAATACTGAAAGCCTGTATTGAAATCACTAGATTGCATTATTAATATCACAGTACTTCTTAAAATAATGGTATTTTTACTAGGTGGACTTTTCTAAGTGAGAAACTGTAGGTACAGTGGTCAAAATTTACATAAACTTCTGAAATATTCTGTAATTTAATTATTGTGACTCTATTGTAAAGTAATAAAATTGCTAAGGTTATATAGTTGCCCATCAGAAGAAGCAATTCCTGTTATTTAGCTAGTGTTTTTGCATTAGACTGCAATGTCGGAAGGTCACTGGAAAGTTTGCTAATATTTTTTAAATTGTGTTTTTATTCTTTGCATTGTTTATGAGATTTAAAAAAATCATTTAGCATAATGTACTGTGTTTTATTTGGAGAAAATTCTTTGCTACATTACTTTTCATTTGTAACATTTACATTTCACATATATGACAGCAAATTATACATATATGCAAAGGGAATTTTATTTCAAGGAGCCCAGTTTTAATAACTTACTATCACACCATTGGTGGCAAAAAATTAAAAAAAATAAATTTGCATTTTACAATTTGATTTTTAGGATTTTAAAATTTATTTATATTTCTAATTTCATATGTTTTCTGACCTTTCTCTGTCAGAACACACACTGACATATTCACACATATGTTTACATAGATGTTCTGACTTTTGCTTGAAAGTTTTGTTCTACCCAGAATAACCCCATTCATCCTTTCCATCCTTCTAAACCTTATCCATTCTTCAAAACACTGTATAAATCCTGCCTGAGCTTCTCTGGCCACAGTAGCATTAAATCCTCTCTCCTTCCTCTGGGTATCTTTGGTCTTTAATATTTGTATCATTAATTTATTAAATATGTTAATTCTCTTAATAGGTATTAGAGTTATGTTGCTTAATATTTTTTATTTAACTTTTATATGCAATCATCTAAACTGTAAACTTTTTGAGAATAGAGTGCTAAGTTCATCTTTATCAATTTGCTCTCTAATTGCCTTCTGTAAAAACTAGTAAATACAACAGAAACAAGCAATAAAATCCACACTGCGCATATCTTACATTTTATATGGGAAAGCGATAAGATTTAAAGTAAATTATATTTATTACGATAATGTTGAGTATGGATGTTAATTCTCCCATGTGACATGTATATGGATGTATATGTATGCTTGTATTTATAAAGAAACTTTATGATAACTTAATTCTGATTAGCCTCTTACAGCTTTTCAAAATTCATTCTACTGTGTCTTCTCATGACTGATAACTTGGAAAGGTGAGTGACTGCCATTATAGTCCTTGTTTATTTAGGAGGAAACTGGTGTTCAGAGAGTTATAATTTGATAATAAAGATTTGATCATTATTAATTGGTTAAGAAGGCGCCATAATTAGAGTCTAGGAGTCTTTTAATCCGGTTTCTCTCAAAATACCTTCAGTGAAAGACCAGCTTCCCACCCACCCCCAATATGCAGCCAACCATTATTTTTTTGTAATATAACTGAATTACTAGAAAAATAAAAAATAAGTTAAACAAAACACAAGTCCAAATATTTTGTTACTAGATTAAACCTCTACTTAATTACTTTAACAAATAGCTCTAAGAGTTCCTAAATTGTTAATCTCAATGTGCTTATTGTTTTGGATGGATAACAAATAGCACATGGAACAGCTCCAGTCTCTGGATCACACTTTGAGTATTATTTGTGTCAATCATGACATATCCCTTCTAAAAGAATCATCCTCATCCAGAACATCTGCCATCTAAATTGCTATGTTTACTCACACAGGATCTAACCCTAACGCTAACCCAACCCAAACACTAACTCTTTAAATTTACAGCTGAATGGAGTGGGGCCAAAAAATAGATTGGCCAGCAATTTTTGAACTGTGTGGTCAGGCTGCAAAAGATGAGCTGGGTTCATCAATATTTTTGTCTCTGGACTTACATATAATATGTGAAGAAAAAAATTTGTATGAAATTCCAAGGTTTGGGACATAGTTAAAATGGGAACGAGCAGAAGCTTTGAGTAATCCATGAAAGCTGGATTGGGGCAGGGCAGAAAGAGGAATATGTGCAATGCAGCTGAGTCGTATTAATAGTAGATCACTTAAGATTAAAGAACTGCTGGGCCAGGCGCACTGGCTCACGCCTGTAATCCCAGCACTTTGGGAGGCCAAGACGGGTAGGTCACGAGGTCAGGAGTTCGAGACCAACCTGGCCAACATGGTGAAACCCCATCTCTACTAAAAATACAAAGATTAACTGGGCCTGGAGGCGCATGCCTGTAATCCCAGCTACTCGGAGGGCTGAGGCAGGAGAATCACTTGAACCCCGGAGGCGGAGTTTGCAGTGAGCTGAGATCATGCCATTGCACTCCAGCCTGGGCAACAGGGAGAGACTCCATCTAAAACGACAACAACAAAAAGATTAAATAACTGTGCTGAGGCTGAAATACATAAAGTTGCTAGAATTCTAGAATTATCCCCAGTACCCTTTAGCCCAAGACATGAAACATCATTTTCTTTGAATGTCCTAAGATACAGATCCCACACTTCTTACAACGTACATCTATATCCTAGGTGGCACAAATATGTCTCTGAATTATTCAAGAAGCTTAGCTTAACCAGGACATTAGTCCTAGGCTTTTCCTGTTATACCAAACAAGCTTATTTCAGAACCAATAGAAGCTGTATTTGAAAGACAAGTTATTGGCATCCACATCTCTGCAATGAGATTGTAAACCAAACTGTGTTGATCTGGTGGAACTATCTGTTTACTACTAGAATCTATCCCCTACATACCTACTTTTCTATTTGTTTGTTTCTAACTTAGTCACAAAAAATAATAATTACAACATTTTTCATAGTTAATTATAGTCTGATTTTGCTCAAGGAGGAAATATCTTGAAATTTATACCAAATTATCTCAATAATGGATGAGCTCCCACAATTCATCTGCCCTCTGTATGTTCTCTGATTTGCAGAGCTTTTTAGAACCAAACCCCACTCTTTAATGGGCCAGACATGTGCTTTTAGTTGTACTAACCCAGACACATATCATATATTAATGGCTTCTGGAATCACACCAGAAATCAAAGGTGTAGGTATGAGATTGAGTGCACAGTGATTTTCAAAACATGTTTCATTGCCTTGATGCTTTTTATTTAAAAGGAAAATGTTCAGATAGATTTTAACTCCTTAGCTATATTAAAATAGCATATTTGCTTCACAGTCAAAAAGTTTCTTTTAGTACAAAAATGAAATCATAGCTTCTTTTTTTATTCTTCAGTAAATTCTAAATTTTAAATTACTGCTAAATTAAATGGTTTGTGTCAGATGTTAACAATATGTGGCTTTAGATTAAAACAAGCTCCATGTAATCTTACTGAGCCAGTAGGTCATAGAAATAAAAGAAAATGTGCTTGAATCACAGGAGAGAAGGGGTGTTGGATAGATCTGTGAAATCTTTATGTTGTAGTATCAGCTGATGGATAGCAGTGATTCTCAGAAGGGTTCCAATATTATGCCTTTTAAAAGCTGGAGATTAGTGCAACCATGGTGAACACAGTGACATTCTGGCAAAGAAAAAAGGGTCAGGGCTGGCAAAATGTGGCAGGTGTCAAAATAAAAGGTTAGGCTCTATGCCTGGGGACCCATCTGTCAGATAAAAGTATGATAAGGCAATTAATGTGTTTATTTATGTTGCTTATGACAAATCATGCATTCCCTAAAAATGATCAATTTAAACATTATCAACTGTTTTCTGGAAATTGAAATTAATATAAAAATAAAATGCTTAAAATAAAAAGCATGGTCTAATATTAAAATGGGTTGTTCATATAAACAAATAAAGTTAACTCTGGGGAATTATAGTAGTCTTCATTGAAGGATTAAAACTATTAAATATAACATCTTGACAATATAGAGGTTATATTAAGGACCTACAAAACCGATGTTTATGTTGCAAGATCATCTTGGTATCACTCCTCATAAGTTCAGCATGTTTTATATTCATTGAACTAAATTTGATAATTTCATAATAAAATGAAGCCAAGAAAATTATGAAGAAATAGAATTTAGATATCCAAGCTATGTGTCTTGCATTTTCTTTAAATGTTTTGTTCACAACCTTGTCATTATTAGAGCTTTCATTTTCACTTTGTGACTAATCCTGACTTCTCTTTAATTTATTTATTATTTATTTAGCTTTCTCACTACTTCTGTTTTACCATCTGTTTAAACTAGAATATGTTTAGATTTAATACTCATCGGTGATACATTTTCCTACAGATAAAATAAATTACTACAAGCTCCTAAAATGTCATGTGTTTTACAGGTCAATAAAATCTAACCCAGAATTATGAGAGAAACAGGATTTACTACAGCCTAAAGTTTTATGCAAAAACTGATCATTCCCATACTTTCCTTGAATAAAGAAAAAAAGCTGTCGATTACCATGTATTAATAAGTGAGGCTCACACCTTATAGTAACAACAAAATTTTAAGAGAAATAACATGTATGTCTAGTGTAATGTGATATGCAGAAGAAACATTTAAATTCTTTAATTGTAAAGGAAAAAAGCCAATATGACGATGTTATTGCCAAGGTGCACTTTCTGTCTGCTGAGCGATGAAATTAACAAGTAAAGCCATTTGAATAGTAAATAAAATCACTTAGCCTTGGAAAGAACAGAGGTATTTTGTTCAATAGCTTTATTTTCTTTAGGTTGAGGCAGCAATTATGCCATCATCATCACTTTCCATCTTTTAGAAGGATACTGGTTAAATTTTGAGTTAATGATTTTTTTTCTCCCCAAGATTCCTTTCTAGCCCCTAACATTACTATAGTCTTAAACTATCTTCTGTTTGTCATACGAAAGGGCCTCTCATAGGACACCACCAATGTCAGGATGGGAGCTGAGGAAGAAAAAGTAAATAAAAAGACACAAAATCCAAACTTTGTTATATATTCCATTCAGTGGTCTTATACATGATTCACAAATTTTGTTTGAAGTTTAATTATAATTAACCACTATTTAAATCGAATTCACTCCTGGCTGTATTTCCTGATTCAGAGTTCCATATTGCTTCTATTGCTGGTTTTAATATATTCGAACCTCAATCTTCTAAATTGTCTCTATTTTTTATCCATTTTTTTTTTCATTTGCCTAGAGGTACTTGCAAATGCATTAGGCAAAAAAAATTCTTACTCACCATTTTGTAAAACTCTTCAAAACTCTAGGATACGCTACATAAACTACATAATAAAAGTAGTAATTTCAACAGAAAATCAAGATGCCACTCGATTTTGCCATGGATTTATAAAAATAAGACATCAGACAACAGGTAAGTTTTTTTTTAACTTATTTACCGTGATAATAATCCGTTATCAACTAGCTATTTCACAGGATATATTCTGTCTTTACATTGGAAAAAAACATACAATGAAACTCATTTTATAAAAAAAGAACCCACTTAATTCGTACCTTTATATTTTCACAGAAGCATATGAGAAAAATTTGCTCAGCATCTACTCACTTCAGTTCAAACATTTGAAGAAATTATGAAAATTCCGATGAGTTTTAAAACTCTTGGCTTGCTCTGGTGTAGTGTAACCATGCATTGATCTATCATCACAGGTATGCTTTCATCAATTTCCCCTCAACCAATCAGATAGAAATTCATACCAATTTGCAAAATTGTTTTTCTTACTTTTTAAAGCTTAACACATATAAGATAATTTGGGAAAAATAGATTTTCTCATTTATCATTCTTTCAATCCATGATAATGTCAAATGGTATTTTAGAGTACCTTTATTACTCTGACAAAGGATAAAAATTTTTGGTGTAAAATCGGTTAAATGAAGAAAGTATCCAAGTACAATTTTATTTATGTTGTGAAAAAAATGCTATCAATTTGAAAAGTTCAATTATTTCCAAATTGTTAAAATGAGTCCCTATCAATCATCACATGATTTTTTTGTATCTGGATCAAATAATTTTGGATCTCATTCATTCTCAAGGCATCATCCCTATCTCAGGGTTTCCATATTTGTTTCTTGTATAGTCTATTGTTTTGTTTTATTTTAGTTGATCAACCACTCATACAGTACAAGGTAAGTATTATGTCATCCCCATTTGCAGATGAAAAATCTCTGATACAGAGTGGGTAAACAATTTTTAAAATGTAAGCCCACCTTATTTTAGTAAGAGGACTTCCTATCCATCTTCTTACTTGCTCAAACCAGAATGTTGAAGAATCAACAAGTCAAAGTGTGAAAGTTGTGCCATAAGGTAAGAAAAAAATAAATAAATATGTGATGAAAATGAAAAAGGAAAGAAACTGTAGCAGCCAACAGTTTAAAACAGCAAAGAAATTTGTTGGGGGCCAAACATAAGAATTTTAAGATGAAATGTGGCAATAAAATGCAAATAAGAAATAACACAAATAAATTGTGAAAGCTTAAGGAAAAAAGAGGATAATGGAATGAAGGAAGCATAAAACTTTTCCTTGACCTCTATCATATAACTTGTATAATTCTGAAAAACCATTTCCTGTATTAATTTCCAAAATAGTGTAAAAAGATATCTGTGTTTCTGAAATTAAAAATGCTATTGATATTCATAATTTTTTATGATTTGTCAGGTGGGTAGTTTATTATGTTGGGAAGGCATCACTGTATGATGATTTAGAGGATGGGCTTTGTAGACTACTGGTAGCTCAAATCCTGGCTCTCCTATTTCCTATTATATCTGTGATCTTGGCAGTCGTGTGTTAGAGCCACCTCCTACTGGTTTATGATAGCTGATTGTGTGCATCTCTTCCCAACATTGTGCTCAGTGACATAATTGGTAGTTTGAAATCAGCCAAGATGAGATTATTTACACCTCTAAAATTGGCACCCTAAATCAGACAATCATGGTTTTATTCCCTATGTGCCAGCTTACCAGAACACCGCTGGACCTTGGACAAGTTTCCTAACCTTTATGAATCTAAAGGTGTTTTTTTTTCTTTTTTCATCTGAAATGGAAAATTAAATATGACAAGTTCACTTAAGAGTCTGAAAACCTTTCATTGGATGATATATTTCATATGATTCCTGGTACATAGTAAACATCAATAATGGTAGCACTGTAGTATTATAACTCAATCTATTGTATATAGAACATAGAACAGTTTCACATTTCTAACATCCTAGAAAGCAATTCAAATAGTTCATCAAAATTCCAGGAGAGGAGGACTTGTAAAAATTAGTTTACTGACTTTATAGATGAAATGGTTTCTCCTAAATATTGTTAGATTTTTGTATAGAAGATAAACAGTTACTAATACTTGAATAGTAAATTTCTTCTGTATGATTAGTTTAGAAAAACTCCGTTTCCTACAGTGATATATATAAGCTTCTCTCTCTGTCTCTCTCTCTCTATATATATATATGTATAATATAATATATATATTATATATAGAGAGAAGCTCTCTGTCTCTATACACACACACACACACACACACACACACACACACACACACACACACACACACATATATAGAGAGAGAAGCTTAAGGGCACTTCTTGAAGTTTTAACCCACTCCCCCGAATTAGATTAAATTCATGGCTTCAGTTCTTCAAAATTTCTTGATAAGTTAATATGAGGACTGATGCTAGCTGTACGCCCCACTGTTCAGAAAGCTCTCACAGAAAATTCTGAGCCGGAGGCCACTGTGTCTATCATGATGACAGACAGTATGTGTAACTTGAAACTTTAAAGGTAGGCACTGCAGGAAATAAATTTAAGGAAAGATTAAACAGTCTAGAGATAACCCTGCTTAGTTGCCTACTTAAAAACTCTCATCTAGGTAGTCTTCAATGTGAATTATTCTTAAGATTGTTTTTTCATTTCTGGCCTTGGAATTTAATTATTTGTAGTATTTTAAAATGTCATACATATGCATTTTCTGATACAGCTTATAAATTGTAAAGATCATGTTATTGTTAAAAATATTTTAAGAATCTAAGTAATTTTCTAGTAGAGAAAAAGAACTACTGAAGCTGAATTGAAATGTAAGTCCTTCATTACTTCAAAGACTTTATGGTAGGTTGTTTACAAATATAATTGAAACAATTTCTTCTATCCCTATATGAACACATCTTTGCAATATGACTTTGCTGTTCCTCTCATCAAGAGCTAAACTTTATTTCCCTCCCCCTTCAATCTGGCTTTGCCAGCTGACTTGCTTTGGCCAATATGACACTAGCACACCCCATGAGAGCAGAGGTTTGACAAACACGTGCACATTAGGGCTTGCTGTCCTTGCTGCCCTGAGACCGCCATGTGAAAAAGCTTGAGCTAGCTGCTGGGAGGAGTGACCACATTGGGTGTACATGAACCATACCAGCTGAGGCTCCCTGGACCAAACACCAGACATATGAGCAAGGTCACTGTAGACCATTCAGCCCTAGATGACCTGTCTGCTAACTGGAGTACCAATTTATCACCCACAGACTCATGAGCAAAAATAAAATAAAAATTTTGTTTGGAACTGCGGATTGGCCGCCCGTGGACAAAATCCAGTCCACTAAATGATCTTGCGTATTGTCTAAGATTGCTTTCACACTACAGTGGCAGAGTTGACTAGTTACAACAGAGACCATATGGCCTGGAAAGACTAACATATTTACTTTCTTCCCCTTTACAGAAAATGTTTGCTGATCTCTGTTTTAAGTCACTAAGATTTGAGGTGATTTGTTAAGCAGCAATAGATAAATGGCACAGAACTATTTTACAGAAGGGAATATGTCCCATTTTTTATTAAATGAATTAATTTCTATGCTTATAAAAAAATACAAGCCGCACCCCCTCTACCCCTCGCAGGGCCAGTAATCCCCTCTATGGCGAAAGCATAACGATTCAGTTTGCATCCCTAAAGTACAGTTATGGAGATTGCTAGTTTTATACCACTATCTGTTTCTTCCCTTTTTCCACAATTGGAGCTGGTCATCCACCCAACCAGTCAGGGATTACATTTCTGAGCTTCTATGTCAATTATGTATGACCACAAGACTAGGTTTTCACTTCTAGATTATGAATGGAAATCATGCATGGATTTATTGGGCTTTCTCCATGCTCTTCTTCTCCTCCCCACTAACTGGAATCTATAGCAACCTGACTTACAATTCAGAGAATTAAAATGTCCCAGAGAAAGGAGGAGCACCAACGAGAGGAAGCTTGATCACTTAAAAACTGTGTAGAGCAGGGATTCTCCCCAACTTAAAACACTGTAATGTTGAATCTTCCTTCAGTCACTGAATTATCAATGGATGCCATTTTCATAGCAGGCTACTCTTATCCTAACTAAAGTAATTTTTTTATACAATATACTTTGGCATCATAATGATTTAGTTGGTAAACTATTGGATCTTGGATCAAAAACTCTAGGGTACTTTGATAAACTTTGCCCCAGTTTTCTGAGTTGGCCGGAGGCTTGTTACTTAGTGTAACTGTGATTTTATTTTCCTAGATAAAAATATACAACTCCAGGTAGGCGAAACAGGAATTTCGAACACTGATCTTTCTAGTTGCTACTTCTCCCAAGTAGGAGGGCTGCAATAACCGGTGATTGCCCTAGGCATGTGTCATTTTAGTCCCAAGAAATGCTTATATACCAACATAGTGCCTTAGGGTAATGCAATGGGAAAATAATCAAGGTAAGTTTTTTGGCATTTGGACAGCCAGACATAGCTTTCCCATGAAAGGGCAAATATACTCCATTTTGAGACAATTAGAAGAAAATTGGGGAAGAAGAGTTTAGTTACATTCTGTATATACATTCAATGATGGCAGCCAATAAGTCTTAAACTTCAGTGTGTATGCATGGAATTTGTTAATCATGCAAATTTGAGGGCTCTCCCACGTCCCCCAGAGATTATACTTCAGTGGAACTAGAGTGGACCCTATAATCTCAAAGTTAAATACTACTTTAAGTGATTCTTTTTCTTTTTCTTTGAGACGGAGTGTCTGTCGCCCAGGCCGGAGTGCAGCGGCGCGATCTCAGCTCACTGCAATCTCCGCCTCCCGGGTTCAAGCGATTCTCCTGCCTCAACCTCCTGAGTAGCTGGGACTACAGGTGCGTGGCTAATTTTTTGTATTTTCAGTAGAGGCAGGGTTTCACTGTGTTAGTCAGAATGGTGTTTATCTCCTGACCTCGTGATCCGCCCGCCTCGGCCTCCCAAAGTGTTGGGATTACAGGCCTGAGCCACCGTGCCTGGCCTAAGTGATTCTTAGTGATCCTTCTTTGAGAAACCACAGCCACAGCAGAAATTGAATTCAGATATTCAGATTCAATTCTAGGAAATGCAGAAATCAAGATGTGGCAGCAAAATCCTGGTGCAAAAGACTTAACAGAGTTTCCAAATGAAAAGCTTCTAGATTTTAAAATATTAGTTTAGGAATGATTTTATTGAAAAATAAAGAAGTTCAAAACAAAATTGTGAAAATGAAATTGGCCCGTTTTGCCTGTGAACTCCCTGCTCAGCCTTCAGTATCCAATTTAAAAGTAACTTCCTCTGGAAGTTGTATTAGGTGTCACTGTTATGTGCTCTTATCATACTCCATAATTTCTGGTTCAGAGCAAATAGCACGTTGAGCTTAGATATCTAATTGCCTGCCTTCCCTGTTGAACTAAATACTCTGTAAGGAAAGAAAATGTGTCTTTCTTGCTCACCAAAATATCCCCAGAGATTATTAGGTTGCCAGGAATACACCAGGTGTTCAACAAATATTTGTTGAAGGAATGAATCACTGAATGGGAAATAGCTAGTTGATTTTACCAGCATAGGAAATGGACATGAACAGTAATGAGACAAAGTGGAAACTGCCTAAAGGATGTGCTCATATCAAGCAGATGACTTAAGCAATATAGACCCAGAGGTGTATTCAGAAGATAATGTTGGGCCATGTCCCCTTGTGGGCATTTTACTTTGAAGGAAAGAGAAGTGGTAGATTTTAGTGCAGGGACAAGGATTGGAAGGAAAGGTCTTTATTCAGACCAATCTTCCTGCAGGGACTATACACAGCTTTTGGGAAAGGGACTTTGAAACACTTTGATTTTCTTTTCAGTAATATAATGACGGTACTCATTCTTTTATGATGTTAAATATTCCTTTGGATAACACTGAGGAAGGGGTGCTTGTGAGAAACAGCACTGTTGTTTAGATTTCCCAGCTATGGGGGAAATACTCTTCACAGGTATTAGAGCACAAGTGAAACATAATAACTAAAACAAAATTCATCTCTCCATGGTTATGTTTCCACAAGAAGTTGTTTAAATTTAAGTAAAATATTAATATATCCTATTTGTCTAACATAGAAAGAGAAAAAAAAATCAAGAACAATAACACATTAGAGAAGAAAATAGAGAAATCCTGTGAAAAAGGTCCAAATGCAGGCTGCAAAGAGAGGAAGCCAGTCCTAGCAAGCAGCTAACCAGCTAAATGACCTGAAAAAAAGTCTCTCAACCTCTGTCTACCTGGATCTCATTAGTAAAATTAGGAGGCAGGATGAAATAATTTATAAGGTTGCTATTAGCTTTAAAATTTTTATGAGTTCAGAGCCTTTAAAAAACATGGTGTCTTCAGCAGAAAACACCACTGTGAATTTTTTTTCAATATTCCTTTTAACTATAATGGAAACAAGTTAAAAATAATAGGTCTAATGTTCACAAATCCATTAAATATTTACCGGTCACTCTCTTGATGACTATTTTGATTTAATACATGGTATATATAAATCATCAATATTTTCAAGTTCAAAAATGCACAGGCAGGAATTTTATGGCTTCTGTGATGGCTTTGAACTAAAGTGCAATTTGCCTCCTTGTTTGCGTAAGTGTTTGTATACTTATCATTTGTCAGTAAGCCTAAGAATGCAAGCACAATATTATATATGCATGCTAAGTGCTTAGTTTATCATTATGATTTTCCTCTTGAATTTCAAATTGTGTAATGCAGATAATTTAACTTTTCTAGGGTTCCCGTTTATTTTTAAAATGTTAGTGTCCAGGTAGCAACCAGAAAAAACAAACAAACAAACAAACAAACAAAAGCCTCTAAGCCGTGTGGTATGCTAATACTGAAAATAAAATGAGTGTTGTTTCCCTTGAGGGAAATGTAATTAAAGATAAAGGGGAGATATGCATAGAATAATGACATTCACTATACCTAACTAATAAGATAATATTGTTTTAAAATTCTGTAAATTTTTCTTATTTTACTTAATTCTATGTCCCTGCTGGTATTTTTGCTTTTTTCATAAAAATTATCATTTATTTTTCTTAACTGCATATTGCCATCTTCATTTTTTAATTTTCTCAAATATTCATAGAACTGTTTTCTGTAGTAGATGCTGTACAGTAATTATTTGTTAATCGATTAACCTTTCCAATGCCACTTCCAACACCTACTTCTCATCCTCCGTGTAACAGATACTGTCAGTTACCTACTCTTAACAGCCTTTCCACTCCCAACTTCTGTGAATGGACAAGAGATGCAGTTGTGATCACTGAACATGAGGCAACATCTTCTAGGAAGACATTCCCATAGTCTTCAGACATAAGGAAGAGATATCTTTTCAGCCAATCTTTGAACAATCTTATATGAAGCTTACCTGAAGTTGCTGTAGCCATTTGGCAAGTCTGGGGAGACTAACAGACACATTGAGGATAGCAGAAAATAATGATAGAAACAGCCTAGGCTTTTGGTGAAATTCATGAGCTTCTGAATAATGAACCCCGTACCACCCTACCTCTATAAAAGAATTCTTAATATGTGAAATAATAAAATTTCTTTATTATTTAAGGCACTTTTAGTTGGGTCTTCTGTTTCTTGTAGCTGAAACTCATATACTCATCATTCTTTTATTTATAATCTCTCTGTGTATGAACTCTATATTCTTGTAGAGTCTGGCTAGTCCAAAGTCGTAGGAAAAATAACATACCAACACTGTTTCTTTTGAGCTAGAAGCTAGTCACGGATGTGAGCACTAACCCAAGCTTGCAATGATGATGACAACAGCTTACTATTATTGAGTGCTCACAATGAATGGAGAGGACATCGTGCTATGAATTTTACATATATTACTTTATTTGATCTTCACTACAGACCTCTAAATTGGGGAGTCACAATATCACTGTTGTTAAAATGCAGAAAATATGTCAGAGCAATAATAAAACTGCCATGGTCCCACAGATAGTAAGTGAATAAATTCAAGTCTGTTGGGAACAAATTAGTAATCACTATAGGTCTCTATAGTGGATAATTGAGATATAGACTATATACGGACATTTCGCTGTATGTAGCATTAAAATGAACAGAGTAGCAATTCATGTTCTCTAGGGTTATCACTTATATTGTCACTCTGTGTGCTGACTATACTAATGGTTTGCAGGTTGGGGACTGGGGTATGTAACAGTATACAGTATATATACATAGCATATGGTAATTCAAGGAAGAATATTTAAATGACATCAAGTAATGCTGGCATTCCTCTACACTGATACATTTTTAGCACATTTTCACTGGTAGTTTCAAAATTATAGTTACATTTCTGAACACAATTAAATAAAACATGCCGAATTTCCCTGGACATTACCATACAGCCCTTCCATATTGAAAAAAATCATGTAGTAAAATTGGAAAGCAGCTCATTAAATTGAATCAATGTTTATGCTTTTTAAAATTATGGTTCTTTTGATGGAGAATCTAAGAGACTCAGTGTAGTATGATCTCTAGACCAAATTCAAGATCTGTAGTAAGTAAAGCTTGGTAGCAAAATTGGTAAAACTCATTTTTTTGTGAATAACTTTTTCAGTAGTTAATGGTATGCCTTGCTCTACTTACTAGACATATACTTTAAAATCAATTTTTAAATTTTACATATTATTTTATTTTATAATGTTTGATACATAAAAATAATATATGCAACTTACATAAAAGTAAAGAAGCATGAAAATAAAATAGTCACTAGCCCTCCAACCAGCTTATGAGGTAGATATTACCAATAGCACTGAGGCTGTATCTATACTTTTCTCCCAATCCCATCCCTCTGCCAACCCCAAAACAAAATTAGTATCATAGATGTTAGGTTTATTGTTCCTTTGCTTTTGGAAATAGTTTCTATTACAAATGTATTTATCTCTAGATTTTGCACTTCTTAGTTTGGTATCATAGTCAACGTGTTCTGCAACATGCTTTTCTCACTCAAGGTTGTGTTTCTTAGGTTCATCATGTTGTTGCACACAGCTGTAATGTGTTCATTTACATGGCTACATAATATTTCTCTGAGTGACTATACAACTTCTTTTCAGGTCATCAGTCAAATGATATTTTGGTTCATTCTAGGTTTTCGAAAATTGCTATTAGAAATATGTCGACAATGCGTTTAAATTATCTATATTTCCCAATTCCTTTCTGGTTAACATATCAACAATTAAAAGAAGTAAATTGAAGTCTCTTCCCGTGATTGAGAATTCGTTACTTTGTTACTGCTGTTTCAGTCATTTTTGCTGTATACATTTTGATGGTATTTTATCAGTTGCACACAAAATAATTATTAACTCTTTCTGGTAAATTTGTTTTATATAATTGGGTATTTATCCATCTTATTACTTACAGATTTTTATTCATTAAAATGTATTTTATCTCTATTTAATAGAACTACAGTAGTTTTAAAAAATTACTATTTGCCTGCTATATATATTTTCGTACTTCTTTCAAATTTTCCATAACCTTAGGTTTTAGTTGTCGTCATTTAGACTAGCCAATGTAAAATATATTTTCCCTGATAGTTAGCCTATCTTGCATAAGCTTCCCTGGAAAACAGACCTTGAGGCAAAAGTTCATGTGTTACAACTGTCTTGAGGATAGAATTTTAGAAAAGCAAGAGGAAAGGAAAGATTAAGTCTAAGGAGTATGTTCCTGGTTTTTTTTTCACAGCCTTGCATCACAGTTGATTGTTAATTGTTGCAGGAAGTCTCCAGAGAGGTTATATGAAACTATTATAAAAATAATAATCACAGGAAGGGATGGCAAACATTTATTTGCTGGTCCCCTCCATTTTCTCCCTTTTATTGGTTAAAGTCTATTCATTTAGCATTAATGTCACCATATTCTGGGTTGTATTAGCTCGCCCCTTCAGATACATTTTGGAGAAGTCAAAGCCTCCATGTGACCAATACAGCTAACGGGTAGATTCTATGTCCCTATGTCAGTAGATGCAGTGTGTGGAGGCTCCTAAATGTGTGGTGATGAAGGTGGCAGTACCAGTGGCAGTATCCAGGACATCGCAATTGTGGAAGGTGTGAGCCTCCGCTAGTGCCTCTCTAGCTCTACCAGAGAGGAAAGTGGCTGAGGTCTCATGATGTAGGTGGTTTCAGGCAGAACTCAGGTAGCACGTAAACTGAGCCTAGTACAATCCATCTCTGCTTGCACTCACTTTCATCTGAGTACAAGTGCTGTCACTTTTTATCTGAGAGCTGAGGTGCAAGTCCAATCTTTTTTAGGAGGTAGCCAGTTGCAGCAAACCAAGAAACTTAAGAGTGTTAGCAAATCATAGTTACAGTCCGCACTACTGCAGCTGGTCTAGGGCTATAATTAAAGGATTTAAGGAAGAAAAAGTGCAGAGAGAGAGAGAAATTCAGAGAGAAGAGAAGATGGCATTATGTTAGGTTTCGAATATTTAAAACTTGTAAGGATTCAGAAGTTATATCATCTCTAGTTTTTTTCTTATTTTCATCCCCCCTCCCACTAACCAGATGTCAAACATTTTCTACTTATTATGGAATTGATCTTTTTAACATTTATCCCTTCATGAATACTTTTAGAATGAAAAATATATATTTTAACCTCGCCTAAATGCAGTGAGAATGGATTTGTTGTGTAATTTCTAAAACTGATTCTCTTATGGGCGGTACATCATGCAGCAAAATGCCAATTAGGTAATGAAGTTTCTCACAGTTCTACTCTGAAGAGGGTGTGAAGTGAAGCTACTGTAAAAAAATGTAAAAAATAAAGGAAAGGAAAAAGAAAAACAACCAGAAAGCTAATTGTTCCAGATTTCATATTTAATACAAGAATCACTTTGAAATGTTAATCAAAAAAAAGTTTTATGGACACAGCTTGATGAAATGGAATTCACTAGTAGAAGAGAGAATAGAAGCGTTTTAAATATATTTAAAAACAAGCTTAGTGGAAGGGGGTTGAGAATAGTATTGTATGTTATAAAGTTATGGGCATAAGTGGAAATTCTTGAACTTTGGGAAGGAACAAAAGGAATAGAGAAGCAAAGGAAAGGGACAAAGGAAGTGAAACCATTGGAGGACTTTGTGAAGAGTTCAGATGACACTATTCTGATAAACATTACAAGACTACCACAAAGACAAGGCATAGTGTTAAACAGGAACTTTAACAATCAGAACTTTCTTCCTTGGCAGAGTATCTGAAAATATGTTAATTATTTTGATAATAGATGTATGCCCAGAAGAATGCCAGGAGAGCAATATCTAGGATGCCAGGAGAGTATATCTAGGATCAGTTTTTACCAATGTGGGATAAATGATTGGTGATACAAAAGCGACAGGACAATTAGGACAATTAGAAAAGCAGTGGCCATTCAACCAGTGGGGTTCTTCTCTGATTGCAGATTTTCTGCCTGCTTCACGGGCACCTTAGTTTTTCTTTTCTTCCAAGCAAAGGAGGGGCTCTGAGGGCAATTCCTGGGCTGGTGTTCTGGAAGAAAGCCCTAGTTATAGGGATAGAGTGAAAGTTACTCAGAGATGTTAGAATATAGAATAGAGAAAGATTGGAAAGTCAAGAATGCAAAGGTAAGCTTGGAATCAAGTAAAAACAATATCAACACATCCATTTGACAGCTAAGATGCTGAAACTGGGACCAAGGCAACAGACCAGGAACCTGGACCCTAGCTGCAGAGGTTTTTGAGAGCATTCCTGCCCACTTCGCCTTGGAGGAAGTTCCCCTTAATGCTACAAGTAGCAGCCAGTTAAGATACTAACCAGCTCTTAAATTTGATTTTTTGTATGTGTCTTTTTTTCTTCCCTTATTGCAAAAAAGTAATTTTAATGGTTTTTCTTATCCATACATGCTGATAGCTCTCAAATCTAAAATAAGAGAAGAATTTAGGCAGGGCTTGGTGGCACACGCCTGAAATCCCAGCACAGTGAGAAGCTGAGGTGGGTGGATTGCTTGAGCCCAGGAGTTCAAGACCATCCTGGACAACATGGCACAACCCCGTCTCTACAAAAAGTACAAAAAATTAGCTGGGTGTGGTGGTGCGTGTCTGTGGTCCCAGCAACTTGCAAGGCTGAGGTGAGAGGATCACCTGAGCCCAGGGAGTTTCAGGCTGCAGTGAGCTGAGTTCATGCTACTGCTCCAGCCTGGGTGACAAAGCAAGACACTTAAAAATAAAAAAAAAATGACCTGGAGGAGATGATGCTTTGCTTTTTCTTTTCTTTTCTTTTTTTTTTGAGATAGAGTCTCACTCTGTCACCCAGGCTGGAGTGCAGTGGCGCGATCTTGGCTCACTGAAACCTCTGCCTCCCAGGTTCAAGTGATTCTCCTGCCTCAGCCTCCCAAGTAGTTGGGGCTACAGGTGTGTGCCACCATGCCTGGCTAATTTTTGTCTTTTTTAGTAGAAGCGGGGTTTCACCATGTTTGCTAGGCTGGCCTTGAACTCCCGACCTCAGGTGATCAGCCCACCTTGGCCTCCCAAAGTGTGGGATTACAGGTGTGAGACACCATGCCCGACCAGGTCATATTTTCATTTGGGCATCTGACAAGCAATTCAGAGGTAAATGCTACAAGGTTAGGGTCATTATCTTATAGCCCAAATCTCTCTCCTTCCATTTAAAATCTAGAACTTTTAATATCAACATCTGCCAAATACTTCAAGGTGGAATTATCCTTAATTCCTCCTTCTCTCATGTTCTTCATATTTATTTGATCACTGATTATACTTCATGAACTTCTCTCGGGTGTTTTACCACTCTTTCTTCCTGCCACTCTTGGGTTCCTCTCATGTGCTAGTCACATATTGTCTTCAGTGTTAAAATTTGCTTCCGTACTTAGTCTTTCTACCTCCAGTTCTTATTCATATCAACGTATTCATTTTATGGCACTAATACGATTGGGTCAAATCCTGCATGAAAAGTTTTGATGATTTATCCTTTTATTTATATAACTGAAGGAAAATAATTATTTCAATAGTATGGATAAAACTCATGTGGAAAAATAAACACATGAGAATATAAGCAAATCATGAAGACTGATGAAGGAGTACTCTGAAAATTAAGTCTATTTTAAAATCAACCAAAAATAAAACAACAAGATATTGAAAAAAACTGGAAATATACAAATACAGAATATAATAGAAAGCCCTTTTATAAAAAATGATTAAAATATGTAAAGTATATGTTTAAACAGTAGAAAAGATTTATGGTAAGTGCTGTACGGATAGTTACTTAGCAGTTATATAACATCAGTTTAAATTCACATAGTACACAAAGAAAATTATGTAACAATTGAAGTTGAATGCAGTATGTTATCAAGACTTTGGTGGGATATGTTTCTGAGAAATTCTTTTTTTTTTCAATTATTTAGTAATCTTTTGATGTATGTAACACATAAAACAAAAGTGTAGTCATAAGTATCCTTCTTGATGAATTTCTACAAACTAAACATGCTTGTGTACCCAGCTTCCAGGCCAACAACTAGAACATTACCAGCACCCCAGAATTACTCTTCATGTTCTCTTCAAGGATTTAATAACCCCAAGGGTACTATCTCACATTCTAAAATCATAGATAAGTTTTGCCTGCTTTTGGTTTTTATATAATATAGTCATGCAGTCTTTATTAGTCTGGTTTCTTTTACTCAACATTGTATCTTTGGGTATTACCCATGTTGGTGTAAGTAGCAATAGTTTGTTTATTTTCATAACTTTATGGTATTAAATTATGTGAATATACCACAGTTGATTGACTCATTTTACTGGTGATGAATATTTGGGTTGTTCCCAGGTTTTTGCTAAAATGAATAGTCATAAGTATATGTTGTGATCATTAGAATGTTTGTTTTTGGGGAAGGGTGAATATATTACTCATTTCTGTTGGATATACCAAGGAGTGGAATTGTTGGTAATGCATATATGCAGCTTCAGAAGATACTGTTTAACAATTGTCTATAGTACTTGTACCAGTTCATATTCTCACTAGCACTACATGAGGTTTTGGTTGCACCACATCCTCACCAACGCTAGAATTATCTGTATTTTTCATTTTATGTCGGTGGGTTAGTGGGTTAGTAGGCATGTCAATTGGGTTTTAATTTTCACTAACTTGATGATCACTGAAAAGAGCATCTTGTATCACATCCATTGATCATTTGGATATAATATTTTGTGAATTGTCTATTCAAGTCCTTTGCTAATCTTTCTACTGGATTATATGCTTTAAAAAAATTGATTTGAAGATGTTCTTAGTTTATTCTATATAAGTCTTTTGTTTTGTGTGTGTGTGTGTAAATATTTTTTACCATTGTGTCTTGGTTTTGATTCTATGTTTTTGATTATTGAACATCCTTAAGTCTATTGTAATAACACTTATACACTTAACTCTATTATCAATTTTATCATTTTTTTCTTTATGTAAAATTAATGTGGTCTGTGTACTGATTAATAAATCATTTATTCTTCCAACAAAAATCCATTATGTATCTTCTTAATCTCTTTGTTTTAATTTTAAAATTTTGACCTACAATTCTTCTGAGATTTACTTTTCTGTATGGCATGAGGTAGTTTTCAAAAATTGCAATTTTTCAATATGAATATTTAATGGAATCAGTAATATTTATTACATTTATTTCCCCTGGCCCTGCAATGTCATCTTTGTCATGTGGCCACACGAATGTGGGTCTCTTTTTGGACTCTCATTTGTTTCTTTTTCTATTTGTCTTTTTTTTTTTTTTTTTTGCCAATATCACACTGTCATATTTACTGCAGTTTGACAATAAGACATGATAACTGGTAATGAAAGTCCTTCCGTTTTATTCTCCTACAAGACCGCTTTGACTATTCTTAGATCTTGGCATTTCTATAAAAATTTTACAATCAGATGATCAATTTCCACCGGAATAAAAACTTGTCTGGGATTTTGATTGGGAATGCATTGAATCCCTAGATCATTTTGTGGAGAATGACCTTCTTATATACTTATTTCTTACAACTCTTGAGCATGCTTTATTCTATTATTTATTTACCCCTTCTATAATTTCTGTCAACAAAGTTTTGTAGTTTCCAGGACACAGGGTTTGTACATATTTTGTTGAATTATTTCTGAATAGCTCCTGTTTTACTCTGTTATAAAAGTTACATTTTAAATTTTTATGTTATCTTTTATCTTGCTAGGATATAGATATGCAATTGATTTTGGTGTATTGGCCTTGTATTTTGTGACCTTGTTTTAGTCACTTATGAATCTCAATAATTTGTCCAGATATTCTTCTGGATTTGCTACATATGTAATCATACATTTCATAAATGATGGTTTTATGTCTGCCTATAACATCCTTCTCTTTCATTTCTTTTATCATGCCTTTTTGCACTAGTTGAGACCTCCAGACACTTTTGTCTCATTTTCAATTTCTGAAAATGCTTTCAACAATTTACACTTAACTATGTATGGTATTTGTAGACACTTTATCTGAAGCTCTTATGTAGAACAGAAGATCTCATCTGTTCCTACGTTACTAATAGGATTTTTTAAATAAATGATATTTAACTTTGTAATATATTGATGTAATTTTATGTATTATTCATCTTTTCTGTTCGTGTCGATTATATTTATCTATTTTTTATTGGTAAAACACCATTACAATTCATGTAATAAAACCATCTTTTTAATATATTGTTCTATTTGATTTGCTAATATTTTGTTCAGAAACTTTTTTCACCTGTATTCCTGAAACAGGTTGATTTAATGTGTGATATTAATTTTTTGTAATATTTTGCCAGATTTTGATACCAAGGTTATATTGGCCTCATAAAAAGAATGGAAAGTGTTTCCCCTGTTTTTTAACCCTCTGGATGGGTTTATGCTGGATTGGCATTATTTCTTCTTAAATATTTGGAAGAATTCACTGGTGAAGTCAACTTGAAAGAATGTTTCTTTGTGCAACAGACAGGACCTATAGACCTATTTTGTTCCTGATATTGGCAAGTGGCTTTTCTCTTATTTTACTTGATCAGCCTTGTAAGTGATTAAAAATTTTAATCTTCAAAAGCAGAAAGCAATTTTGTATTTTGTTCAATTTCTCTGTAGTGTGTTTGCTTTCTACTGTAATTCATTGGTTTCTGCTCTTATCTTTATTACTTCATTCAGTCTACTTTTTGGGTTTAATGTGCTGTTTATTTCTTTTGCTTCTTGAGATAGAATCTTGATATTGATTATCAGCTCTTTTTGTTTTTTAATGCAAGAATTTAAGACTGTAAACAAGTCTCTAAGAAACAATATTTGGTATTTCAAAAGTTTTGAATACTGTATCACACTCTATTTAGCACGTAAAGTTTTCTATATCCATTGTGACTTATTTCACCCATGCATTATTGAAAAGTGTATTGCTTAATTTCCAAAAGTTACAGATTTTATAGTTATTTATGCTATTATTTTACAATTTAATTCAGTAGTGGCCAGGAGCATATTCTCTGTATTATTCAGTTAACATTTGCTAATAATAGTTTTTAGTATATATTGAGTATGCATTTAAATATACATTTTATGATATTTGTATGCACTGGTCAATTTATGCCAATAAGTTATTTGTTGTGTTGTTTAGATATTCTTTATTCTTACATGTTTTTTTTTTTAATCGGCTAGGAAGATTGGTGAGTTAAATTCTTTACAATGATTTTGGAATTCTTTATTTCTCTTTTTTCTTCTGCCAACTTTTCTCTATCTGTGTGTCAATCTGTCTGTCTATCTATCTATCTATCTATCTAATCTATCATCCATCTATAGTAACATGTTAAAATACTGGGTATATACAAATTTATAATTTTATATGCTTCTGTTAGTTAGACCTTTTATCAGCATTTCTCTAGAAATTTAACTAGTCTTAAAAATCTAGTTTGCCTCACATTAATGTAACACCTAGCTTCTTTTTGAGTAGTGTTTTTATAGTATATCTTTTTCACATCTTTTTACTATTTGGCTTTCTGTTTTCTTATATATATATATTTTTAAATTAATTTATTATTATTATACTTTAAGTTCTAGGGTACATGTGCATAACGTGCAGGTTTGTTACATATGTATACTTGTGCCATGTTGCTGTGCTGCACCCATCAACTCGTCAGCACCCATCAACTCGTCATTTACATCAGGTATAACTCCCAATGCAATCCCTCCCCCCTCCCCCCTCCCCATGATAGGCCCCGGTGTGTGATGTTCCCCTTCCCGAGTCCAAGTGATCTCATTGTTCAGTTCCCACCTATGAGTGAGAACATGCGGTGTTTGGTTTTCTGTTCTTGTGATAGTTTGCTAAGAATGATGGTTTCCTGCTGCATCCATGTCCCTACAAAAGACACAAACTCATCCTTTTTATGGCTGCATAGTATTCCATGGTGTATATGTGCCACATTTTGTTAATCCAGTCTGTCACTGATGGACATTTGGGTTGATTCCAAGTCTTTGCTATTGTGAATAGTGCCGCAATAAACATACGTGTGCATAAATAGTGCTGGGAAAATTGACTAGCCATAAGTAGAAAGCTGAAACTGGATCCTTTCCTTACTCCTTATACGAAAATTAATTCAAGATGGATTAGAGACTTAAATGTTAGACCTAATACCATAAAAACCCTAGAGGAAAACCTAGGTAGTACCATTCAGGACATAGGCATGGGCAAAGACTTCATGTCTAAAACACCAAAAGCAACGGCAGCAAAAGCCAAAATTGACAAATGGGATCTCATTAAACTAAAGAGCTTCTGCACAGCAAAAGAAACTACCATCAGAGTGAACAGGCAGCCTACAGAATGGGAGAAAATTTTTGCAATCTACTCATCTGACAAAGGGCTAATATCCAGAACCTACAAAGAACTCAAACAAATTTAGAAGAAAAAAACAAACAACCCCATCAAAAAGTGGGCAAAGGATATGAACAGACATTTCTCAAAAGAAGACATTCATACAGCCAACAGACACATGAAAAAATGCTCATCATCACTGGCCATCAGAGAAATGCAAATCAAAACCACAATGAGATACCATCTCACACCAGTTAGAATGGCAATCATTAAAAAGTCAGGAAACAACAGGTGCTGGAGAGGATGTGGAGAAGTAGGAACACTTTTACACTGTTGGTGGGATTGTAAACTAGTTCAACCATTATGGGAAACAGTATGGCGATTCCTCAAGGATCTAGAACTAGAAGTACCATATGACCCAGCCATCCCATTACTGGGTATATACCCAAAGGATTATAAATCTGTTTTCTTATATTTAAAATGTGTTTCCAATAAACAGCATAGTTAGGTTTTATTTTTTAATCTTTTACTCAATACGTTATCCCTTTTAATTTAATTACTGATGGGGGTTTGATAGGTATTAGCATACTATTTGTTTTCTATATAATCTGTTTTATATTTTTTGGGTTTTTTCTTACCTTCTTTAGAATTAATCAATTATTTTTCACAATTCGATTTTCCCTCTACTACTTTATTAGTTATTAGTTTCTTTTTTTGTCTTATTGTGGGTAACCATTAAAACATGCATATTTGAATGTAAGTTATTACTTTCTCAATGCCCAGACGATGTAAGGGTCTTGGAATGGTTTGACTCAATTTATTCCACTTCTGCCTTTTGTGTTATATGATACATTTTAATTCTGTATACATTGTAAAGCCCCCAAGCCATAAATATGATTGCTATCTAACATCAATATTCATTTATATTTACTTGTATACTTATCCTTCTTTTATTCATTTTCTTCTTCATTTTTTTCCTTTGAGGTAATTTTTCTTCTATCAGATTTTTTTTAGTTTAGTACAGCCAGGAACAAATTATCTCAGCATTTATGTGAAAATTTTTATTTCATCTTAATTTTCAAAGGATATTTTCTCTGGGAATAGGATTCTCTTTGATCAGGTGGATATTGTTTCATTGTCTTTTGGTTTTATTGTTTCTTTTATGAATGTATTGATGCTCTTTTAAGGCAATGTTTCTATTATTGTGACTATCTATATGATTGTATTTTTGTTTTTATGTGAAGCAGCTTTACTATTGCATCTATCCTTCTCAGGTCTACCAAAACTTCTGAACTCAATGGTTGATGTGTTCCATCATTTTTTAAACATTTGTGTCCATTGTGTATTCAAATACTGTTCTTATCCCATTCTCTCGGTGTTTTTCTTATGAGATCCAATTATATGCTTATTAGATCTTTACACTGTCCTACATTCTCTTCTGCTTTTCTGTATTTTCATTTTTTCTGTACCTCAGTTTGCCTGATTTCATTAACTCATTTTCCAGTTCATTATCCTCTGTTCAACTGTTTAGCTTTCTTTTAGACACATCTTTGAAGTTTTTCATTTCAATTATTATATTTCTCAGTTCTAAAATTATTATTCATTTATGTTTACATATTCTAATTTGCCAGTGAAATTCTCAATTTATTTCATCTGTTTTCTCTTTTTCTCTAATTCTTTTAATATATTAATTATATTTACTTAGATGTTCTTGTTTGTTAATTTCTAATGTATTTATCATATATTATTCTTTTTTTCAGTATTTAATCTTATTTTAAAAATTCATATATTCTTGTTTTTACCTGTCTGGTAATTTATAATTGAATGTTTGTCATTCATAAATTTTTGTCACTCTAGCATCTCCATATGATATTAATATTATCTTCTTGCAGAGAGGGTTCAACTTTACCTTATTTTTTGGCCAGGAAGACAGAGTGAGTAAAGTGAGGGCTTGATTTAATCAGGGGCTGAGCTAAGTCAAAATCAGTTACAGCTTTGACATGATTTTTTTTTTCTATTTCTGGCTTGTTCTCATTCAGTGTATCCATCTACAACTTTTGTAGTAGAACTTAGTTTATTTGCTTACATTATTCTCTCTGGTAGGCTGTGAAATGATTTTTTGTTGTTGTTTACTCAATTTGGCAAGAGTGCAGAAATCTCCCATCTGTTTTTCAGAAGCTATTCAGTTTCTTGGCTCTCACCTGTGTAGCTTCAGAAAATGGCAAATATCCAGTGAGGAAAATTTGTCAAGTGTCAGGGTCATTCTACCCCTCCCTTCTTGCCAGGATCTTATCCTCATAGGTCTCAAATTTCATCTTTAAGCCTTGGAGTCTACCAAAGCTCTGCTCTTTCCTCTGTCCCTGGAGTTTGTCCTGCTGCAGGAGGAAAGCCTGGATTATCAGATGCTTCTCCCAAAACCAGAATTGGCAAATATCCTCAGGAAAAAACTATGATCAGTCTAAGAGCTTACCACTCTTAACTTTGTCTCCATCCAAAATCTTGAGTCTCCCTAGTCCTGTTAATGCTTGCAGTTCACCAGTGCCTCGAGGCTGCTATAACAATAAAATACCATAGACTGAGTAGTTTATAAACAACAAAACCTTAGTTTTCACAATCCTGGAGTCTGGGAAGTCCACGACCAAGGAAAAAGGTGTCTGGCTTATAGACACTGTCTTTTCACTATGTCTTCACATGGTAGAAAGAAAGATGGAGCTCCTGTGGCTCTATTTGATAAAGGTACTAATCTCATTCATGAGAGCTCTGCCCTCATGACCCTATCACCTCACAAAAGACCTCACCTCCTAACACCATCGTCTTTTGGGTGAGGATCTCAACATATAAATTTTGAGGAGGAAACAAACATTCAGACCATAGAACACTTGTATATTTTTAATTAATAAACTTTATTTTAGAGCAATTTTAGATTTTTTTAAAAAATTGAGCAGAAAATGCAGAGTTCATATGCATTTAAAAAATCACCATTTATTGTTCTCAACAGGAATGTTGGTCGATTGCAAGGCATTCCACCATGCCAATAACTGGAATTACATCTGAAGCAGTATCTCTCAAGGTGATCAATATATTCAAAAGGAAACACTTAAAATCTAACCACAAGTTCTCCAAGTTGTAAATATACACATATATTTAAACAAAAAACCAGGAAAATATTTTCAGCAAAAATAAAAAAGGTGAATATCTATAGATAGATATTGTATATATCTATACAAAGAGGTCATAGAAGCTAATAATTAAAATATTAATATCTCAATAGCTAGCTGGATAGTTTATTAAAAGTTTTAATGAGGAGGTAACTGTAATAACTAAATGTTTAAGAACCTGCTAGGCTGATGAGCTTATCAAAAATGAGAATTAAAATAAGTAGATTTTTTCCCATCAAATCAGCTCTGATGACTGCTAGACTCTGGACTAGGCACCGGAGTCTGATCTGTACTGCTAGCAATTAGCTGAATTTTGCTTTAAACTGAAAAACAGTGCCTTGAAATCTTGATGGTACCACCTACCTTACCACAGGAATTACTATCATCTTGAAATTGCTGCTGACTCTGTTCCAGTGTACTAGCTTATACTTTGATACTCCCAGAACAAATCAAGTCTGAGTTTGCCATATCGCTTTCGATCATGATTTGATTTGCTCACCACCATTCTTAGTGTTCACTCTGTGATCAAATGAATTATTTATCCTTTGCCTTCCCATTCCTGACTTTCTTCTCTTTCTATAATAAAATCATATTATTACTAATATTAAAGTAAATATGGGTTATGATAATTTCCACCAAATGTGTCAGTGGTAAAACTGGCAATTTCAAACATTGCTAGTGCCAAAGCAAACTAGTAAACTATGTTAGAAAAGCAGAAAAGTATAATGAAAGCAACTAAATATTCAAAAATAAGAGAGTGATTAGGAAAATTGTTTATCAGTTTTATATATTTTTATACACACAACCCCTAGTACACATTCACTTTTAAATGACTTACAAAATTATTCAAAATATCATGGATAAAATAAAGATGCAAAAAGTCAAATAAAAAATGTAGGGGGAAAATAAAATCAGAGATAATATTAGCACAAAAAACACACATGGGATATTGTGTTACAGGGTTTTAGAGATAAACTGGCCTCTGCATTTTTTATCTTCCCACCAGCCAAGAGGAGAGAAAATCACAGTTAGTTATAATGCCCACAAATGTCTGAAAGATAAAAAAGACCAGTTGATTAGAAACAATATGGTTTGTCCTGAATCATGAGAGAAATTTCTGCATAGATAAGGTCCCCTCCACACAGATGCAATCATTTTAAAAAATATTTTGTAAGAATCAAACTCCTTTTTCAAAAAAAGTCTCACACAAATTCCCATTATTTAAACCAGTAAAATAGATAAAAGGGACCTGCTCATATATAAGCAACTTGGTAGGATTTTCTTGGGAAAGAAAAGTCTAAAAAATAATGAAAAAATGCAGAGAAAGAACACCGACATCCAGATTAGGCAGACTAGTACAGACACCAATTCAATCATTTACTGTCTGAGACTGAACTTTTAAAAATCATAGCTTTCTAAGCTTTGAAATGTAGTATTCCTTCTTTACAGGGTTACAAAGCTTAAATAAAAGACACAAATTATGTAAAACACCTGGTACATACAATGTGCCAGAAAAAGATTGATTTCCTTTCTTATTCTCTGCTTTGGTGATTCGTATCTCAAGATTTTCTTAAGCTGATTTTGTCATTGTAATAGACTTCTATATTAGTTCCCTTATAGGCAAGAATTTTGTAGGCCAGAGTTTATTCAGTAATTAAGTAATAATTAAGGTCCTAGGACTTATGTCAGGTACTCTGCCAGGCACTGTACTAGGTGCTGGCATAATTATTGATCTTATGATTATTAATTTTCTTTTATAGCTGTGGTTATATTCTATTTTTAATACATAATGTTAAAGATATGCATCTTCTTGTTTATTGATTTGTATTTTCTGCAGTTTGTCTCTTTTAATGGCCTTCTGAAGAGCCCGTGTTCCAAGTTTAATCATTCAACTTGTTTTTCATTTATAAATTATTAAACTACATTTGTAACTTTATTAATTCTTCCTTGCTTTTCTTATACTCAGAAGAATTATTTCTAGCTTCTAACTTGAATGATAAACTCATTCATTTTCATTCTTTCATGTTTAATATACCTTCATTAAAGCATTCAATTTTCTTTGGAGTATAGGTTTGGCAATATTTTACTAGTTTTAATCCTTCTGTAATAATACTTTTGATTTCATCTTTTATCTGAGTTAAGAGAACCTTTCTGTTCAGCAGAAGCTACTGGTTGTTCCAGCACCTCAGTATCAGTTAATCTCTTCTTATATGATGACATATTTTTTAGTTGAGACCACCACCACCAGCCTTAAGAGTACTACTTCCCAGGTTCTCTTGTAGCTGGGTTTGCCATGTAACTAAATTACATGAGGAGATATGAGTGAAAGTGATGGAATGATAAAATGGTGCAAACTCTTACTCTGAAAGGAAAAGTGTGTCTTCCTCACCTTAATGCCTGAAATGTAGACGTGAAGGAGACAGGAGCTGGAGCAGCTACTTTGGACCCCAGGGTGGAGATGGCTGGTCGAAGTGTGTGGAGTAAGCAAGTATTAATAGAAGAAGCCTGGGTGATTGACACCAAGGAGCTGCTCTATGTTTACAAAATAATTGTTCGTGAGAAAGAAATAAATTTCTATCTCGTTTAAAACCCTTTATTTGGAACCCCTACATCAGCAACTGTAATTATAACTAATACAGTTAGTAATTTTTAGTTTCATTGCAGTTATCAAATAATATACACTGTAAGAAATCTGCCTGGAATATATTGAGATATCTTAGGTTACCTCATAGATGATCAAGTTTTGTAAATAGTTTCTGTATTGTTAGTTAATTTTAAAAGTTATTTAACTGTGTGTGTACATGTAAGTTTCGTAAGTATTTATATGTGGTTCAATCTATCTAATCAATCAACTTACTACTTTCCATACTATGCTCTATAAAGCACTGCTTCTATGGAATATTGATAGGGTCACCTCAAAATAAAAAGTTTAATGGTCCCTGTGTGCTCTGCTTCCTGTTTTTATTGTAGTGGTAAATGACAGACTCTGGACCATACTGTCAAATCCTAGCTTCCTCAATGTACAGGCTGCATGGACCAGACAAGTTATTTAATCTCGCTTTTCCTCAGTTTCCATGCATAATACAGAATATAATAGTACTTATCTGATAGGATTGTTAGTGAAACACTTAGAATGCCTGGCAGAGAGTAAGCACATTTTGAAACAGCTATATATTGAGACTTTGCCTATAAGAGGTTCTGAAAAGTAATGAAGTAATGGAATCTGCTTAATATTACTTACCCTAGCATTTCCAAAACTTAGGAGTGGTCATAACCAGTTGGGGGAAAATGATGTGTTCACGGGAGTATTGGTTTTGGAAATGTTAAACTAGATTATTTAGCTCCGCTGCATATTGGGAATTTTTCACCTAACATGGATATAAGAATGCCATTTAGAAGTGCTTTATATCCCTGGAAATGAATTCTATGTGTATACGCTTGTGTATCTGTACATATTTTCTGAAGACCCATGGACTATATCTGACTCTCATATTTCTACATATGTGTTTTTTTTTTTTTTTTTTTTTTTTTTTTTTTTTGAGACAGAGTCTTGCTCTGTCGCCCAGGCTGGGGTGCAGTGGCCGGATCTCAGCTCACTGCAAGCTCCACCTCCCGGGTTTAGACCATTCTCCTGCCTCAGCCTCCCGAGTAGCTGGGACTACAGGCGCCCGCCACCTCGCCCGGCTAGTTTTTTGTATTTTTTAGTAGAGACGGGGTTTCACCGTGTTAGCCAGGATGGTCTCGATCTCCTGACCTCGTGATCCGCCCGTCTCGGCCTCCCAAAGTGCTGGGATTACAGGCTTGAGCCACCGCGCCCGGCCCTACGTATGTGTTTTTATACTTAACTGAAATATCAGAGACAAAAAATAGTGTAAATCTTCTACTGTTTTAATATTATTTTCTTCTGTTTCTGGTTGATCTCCAAGTTCGGTCTGTACATTATTAAGCTTTTTGGATTTTTATCCTTTTAATATAATTTAAAATTTCATCACTATCCTTTAATATTTCAAGTTACTCTCTTGCCATTTCATAGGAACATTGTCTCTTAACATAGCTTTCTCCTGCTTTTTAAAAAAATAATGCTTTCTTGTGTACTTTTGTGAGTGCGAATTGTTTTCTAATATAAATTTTTTTTTTTTTCTGGTTCCTGCAGCAAATCATTTGAGAAACAAAATTCTTCTACTGAGTTATCCAGAAGCTGTTTCCTTTCTATTATTTTGTATTGTTATTTCACTTATTCAAGTTTGGCCTTTATTTTATTTATTTTCTAATTCTTAAAGAAGACAATAACTAATTACATTTAAAGTGTGTCAGTTAAGATGGGGAGCAAACCATTTTGTCCCAGCATATTTTCCAACAGCGATTTTGAAAAACCTTTTCAGATGTAAATTTGATGGGGAGGATAATACATGTATATTTCCCATACATTTCAGTTTCTATCAGGTTTTGCCTATTTGCTTCCTACTTTGAGAGGACATCTTTTTATACCCTTGATTGATAATTTGATACTCCATAATAATGTAAATATCTTTGTATAACATGTAATTGACTAGGATGTATAGTGACCAGAGTTTTTCTGGGTTCTACAACTTCCTGCTAGGACATACTCATAGATTTTATATATCTGAAAACCACTGTGCCATTTCCAGGATCCTATTTCCAATTGTTTGCTTCTTTAGAACTGAAGTCTCTACCTGAATATGGAAAGCTGTAGGTGGGAGGTAAATGAAACAATATTTAGTCCAATTCAATTAATGGTAGCTAAGAAATAGAAAATGGCTTTCTTTTGGATGACTTTCTTCTGGATGAAATAGTCTCTAGGGGCAGATTTCATGATGTTTTAAGGTATGAGCATTTAACAAGATAGCCCATTTATTTCTCACATCAATAGCTCCAGCTCACCATAGGATAAAACAACTAACTTCCTCTCCAAAAAAAAAAAAAAAAAAAAGAATTGTTTCTCTTTCTGTATTCAAAACTTTGGCTGACAAACTCAACTTTCTTCAAGTCTTCCACACTTGAGAACTTGTAAAGTAGCCCACGAAGCCATGTGGTATAGTGTGAAGAGCAAGATGCTTTGAAGCAGATTATCTGGTTTGAAAACCCAGATCTGAGTATTTGATTTGCCTGAATCTTCATTTCTAGAATGTTGTAATCTATATAATAATTATATCTTCCCCACCAAGGCCAAATAATTTTCATAGTGATCAAATGGGAACCTACACTATTTTGAAATTACGAACTTTAGAAAACAAATATATCAAACATTTCAGGGTGCAGCTAACACAGTGGTTAAAAGGAAATTAAAGCATCAAATGTCTTTATTAAAAAAGATGGTCTCAAATTACTGTTATAAATTTCCACCTTAACAATATATAAAAAGAGGTATAATTTGAATTCAAAGAAAGCAAAAGAAAGGAAATAATACAGATAAAATCAGAAATCATTGAAATAGGAAACAGAAAACCAATAGAGGAAAATCAGTGAAATCGAAAGCTAATTATTTGAAGAGATCCACAAAATTAATAAACTTCTTGCCAAACTGTTCAAGAAAAAATAGAACAAACACACAAATCACCAATGCCATGAAAATAAAGGAAGAGGAAAAAATATTATGAACCACTGTTGCCAATAATTTTGATAAATCAATGAAATGGGCAAATTCCTTGAAAGACAGAAACCTTCAAAGCTCACTCAGGAAGAAGCAGTTCTATATCTATTAAATAATCAAATTCTATTAGTGAATTCTACTGAATATTCAGGGAAGAAATAGTAATAATTCTCACAAACCCTTGCAGGAAACAGATGAGATAGGAAGACATTTAGACTCGGTATAAGGCTGGCATTATCCCGCACCCATACCAGACGAGACATTAAAATAAATAAAATTTCAGACAATATTACTCATGAATATAGATGTAAAAACCTGTAACAAATACTAGTTACTAAGATCTTTGTCAATTTTATCTGTCCAAACTTCTATTTGTGTGTGCAGTACTGTTTCAATCTCTGCAACATCGTCTACTTCTTGCTTTCCATTCATTCTGTTCTTGTCGTATTTCACAGTCTTACAACGATCATCTGGATTATTAAAACTTTCCAACCTGTCTCCCACACCTTCACTCCATTCTTTTCACTGACCTCTATCAGAGTTTCTTTCCTAAAACTCAAGATCTCTTTTGATAGTTTTATAGGATTATTTAATAGAATTAGTATCCTTCAGTCCAATATTTGAAACTGTATCATTATACTGTTGTATGCTCAGTCAGGGCAACTCCTTCATCTTACTTCATCTTTCTAATATTAGTGCCTTTACTTCATTATATCCTTTACATCAAATCTCAGACTGTTAAAATCTGACTTCTTCCCCAATTTTAATTTCTCCACCTTTAGGTTCCAAAGCTATTTGGTTTGAACAATTATCATATTTCACCTTATATAATAGCTGAATATAGCATTTTTGTTGTTGTTTATACATATTTGGAACATAGCAGATGATATCAGAGTTTACTGTCTATGGGTGATGCCTGGCTTTGTAATAATATTATACAACTTAAGATTGTTGCACAGTATACTTAATGATTCTCTGTCTTCTTGTCATTTAACATAGTATTGTGCACACATAAATGTTAGATTATTAATAAATACTTTTTGATGATGAGATCAGACAGATTTAGTGGTAGATTAGAATAAAGCTTGACATATCTGCCTCTTCTTCCAGATGCAAGCATCATTTGGGAATATTTGAGCTTGTTTCTGTCTCTATTTAGCAGCACCTTTTAAACTGAAACTACACGTCAGTATGTGAAGATTTTCCAAATGCCTGGTTCTGTAATTTTCTTGTCCAATGAATAATAAAAGTATTTTCATACTTGTGGTTAGTTAGTTCATGGCTACCCTTACTTATATCGTTAGTCATCCTTGATCCTATTTTTCCCTTCCCGACTCCAGGCTTGCATAAGCATGCTTCTTCCACACATTGGAAGAATGTCCTTAATACATATAATACTGAGTTTGAATATTTAAAATATTCTTTTGTCTAATACATACACAACTTGGGACAATGAAGTTTCCACTCAATTACAAGAAATATTTAGTTTTCCCATTTATTATAAAAGATATACATCACTAATGTAAATATATACCTGCTCACATGCACAGAGGGAACTCATTTTAGCATAATTTCTTATGCTGCCTAGAAAATTCTTACCTTCAATTTGAGAGGATATAGCTTAAGAAATACTCTTCTAAATATTTCATTTAATAAGTAGGCACTTTCATTCTTTCTTCTATTGTTAAGGTTTATATTCAAAAACTGCATGTTTAAGAGGTATTATAAAAAAAGATAAAACATTTGATATACAACAAATTACCCTTAATACTTCCCAGGAATCAGACATAATTTGTACACTAGAAATAGAAATGTTGAGTCAAAATATCATAAATCACAAATCTAGAATTTAAATTTTAAATTTCATTATTATCTATTTTTATTTCAATACAAAATCACCAAAAATGGCATCAACATTCACACCTTCTGACTGTGTCTAATCCATAAAATAGAAAAAATAGAATCCATAATTTTCACCAAGTTCCAATAAGCAGCATTCCCAATAGACTTAAAATTAATGGACATATTGCACTTAGAATTAATTTAAAAATATTTATTGAGCACCTACTATGTGACAACCATTATGAAGGAGGAGATGAACATTTTCTTAGTAAAAGATATAAGCAAATTTAGTTTTCATTTTAAAAAGAACCCTTTACTGAGAAAATGTAATCAGCAATTTGTCTCTCAACCTCAGAACAATTAAGTTGTCCCTGTTTCCAAATATCCAATTGGAGAGTTTCCAACTCTCCTACATCTCTATTATATTATGAATAATGTTTCTACCCCACTAATTTTGCTGCTAATCAAACACTAAAAAGAGATTCTTTATACTTTCAGATATGCTTTGAAAAAGGTCCCCCACAACATATGCACCAAGGAATTATAAGTTCATTAGCACACTGTTTTTCAAATCTTAGATTCACAGTTCATTATGCTACCTTAGAGATAAAAATACAATTTTACACTTATATGACACTAAAAATAATTAGAATTAATATCTGTTATTAGTTTTAATTTTGAAATTAATCTACAGACATATCTAATTTAAATATTTCAAATCAAAAACTACCTTTAATATTTTATCACAAACAATACTTTAAACCTAAATTATACCATTTTGAGTAATGCTTTTCAAAAACATGCAGCATTTCTGGATTTTAAAAGAATTTCCATATTTTATAATATAGATTCTAATGTACACAAACCTAAAAATAAATACAGACTTCACATTTTAGAAACATTCACCATGCTTCTTATTTGATTCATTCTTTACTCAGTTGAAGTTTGTGGCTACGTATTTCTTTTCTTGTTTTCGTTTTCTTTCTTTTTTTTTTCAAACAGAGTATTACGCTGTCACCTAGGCTGGAGTGCAGTGGCACGATCTAGGCTCATTGCAGTCACGCCTCCCAGGATCAAGTGATTCTTGCGCCTCAGCCTCCGGAGTAGCTGGGACCACAGGCATGTGCCACCATGCCCGGCTAATTTTTTTTTTTTTGACTTTTTAGTAGAGATATGGTTTCGCCATGTTGGCCAGGCTGGTTTCATACTCCTGAGCTCAAGCAATCTGCTCTCTTCAGCCTTCCAAAGAGCTGGCATTACACGCATGAGCCACTGAGGCCCGTCATGGCTACATATTTCAATGGGAAATCAATTGCCTGTAATCCAGTGATATGACATAACAGTACAAATCACAGAAGCATATATAACATCAATTCTGGCCATAGAAAATGCCTGAAGTAGTTATCATATGCCACTAAAGCCTAGATCTGCACTGAGACCAATTCATGAAATTTAAGCACTAAGCCCTCTAAAACACTTTACCTAATTTGGAAAGACTTCCCCCAATTTCAGTAAAGTTTTATAGAACAATATACCCAAGTTACATGTTAGAAGGAATCCAAACCCAGCTCATCCTCCTAGAAATATAAATTGAACAGACCTTATGGATCTGTTTTTCTCGCATTAACTCTGGCCGTAACTGTTTACTAGGCACAGTGTCAGGTCATTGGATAATATATTTGTGTATAAACAAATTATTTGTTTACAAAGACTACAGTGGCAGTAAAGCCCAACAAGATATTTTTCTCTAGTTCTTGTGATACAGTCTATGCAACTGCAAATAACAATGTGAAGTACATTGACATAAGATACTCTAAAAGAAATTTAGGGCTAAAAAAAGAATTGGAGAGGATTTTTTCATTTCTTTTTCATCCTGACTCAATTGCTTCTTTAATATCCAACTGATTTTTTTCTTAAAAATCTTTTCTCCTCACAAGGATCTATACCTAAATACATAAGATAGTGCTCTGCTATTTACTGTCTTGGCAAAATATTAAAAATAATGTTCAGAATAAAAAATTGAAAAGAGAAAAATATAAACATATATTCACAAAAATATTGCTAAGGAAAGTCATTATAAAATGTTTTTCAGGATATCAAAGGTCATGCATGTAAAAAAACTATACATCTCTTTATTTAATATATCATGGATAAGCTCAGGGGATCATCAAAGTTATTTGATGAAATAATTTGATTTTTAGTCAAGAAAATTCAATATTATGACATCATATGAAAGCATTTGACTAAACTGCAAAATAAGTGTACTTACTGCCATTTATTTAATTATTTTACATTTGAAAATATAAAATGTGAACTAAAATAGTATCTTTTGAATACTGGAGAAAGCTAAGAAAATACTGGATGTCAGTAAGTCTTTTAAAGAGTTTGTCAAATCTTTCCCTCTTCTACTATGAATTGCTGCCAAATTCATAATTCTAAAACATGACCTAACCATGTAATTTCCTTGTTATCTTTGAGTATTTTCATAAAAATCCTTTTCACCATCCAGTGTGATTATAAACCAAATCCTATCTACCCTTCTAACATGGAGGCTTCCTCCACTAGAACGTTTGTGGTGTTCTTTCGTGCCTGGCTCATTCCGACCCTTTCCTTCCTATCATTTCCTGAAACTGAGTGTGTTGCATCTTTTTTATATTCACAGGTAAGTCCAAATTTCTCCCTTGCTTGAATTATTGTACTAATTGTAAATTGTTCCTTGAAAGATTGCATGTCATGATACCAGTAACACCCAGTAAATTAATATGTTCCCAAAGTTCATTGATAAGTTACTTGTTGGAAGTTGAAGAATTCATTTGCCTAAAAAATGCTAAATATAATTAATATTCAAGCCATATTTTGGATAATCTGAAATGTAGCTGAAACAGATTACTGATAAAAACATAATTTCCAAAATTCTTATGAAAAGATGTATACCTGTAATCCCAGCACTTTGGGAGGCTGAGGCAGGCAGATCATCATGTCAAGAGATAAAGAACATCCTAGCCAACATGGTGAACCACCCGCCGTCTCTACTAAAAAAAAAAAAAACCACAAAAATTAGCTGGGTGTAGTGGCGCGCATCTGTAGTCCCAGTTACTTGGGAGGCTGAGGCAGGAGAATTGCTTGAACCTGGGAGGCAGAGGTTGCAGTGAGCTGAGATCACGCCACTGCACTCCAGCCTGGCGACAGAGAGAGACTCCAATAAAAAAAAAAAAAAAAAAAAAAAGAAAGTAAAAAAGAAAAGATGTATACCACAAACCACAATTCAACTCAACAACTGGAAGTCAAATGTGCATCACTCCTTCATTTTCTATTTTTTTTACTTCCTTGGCAAATTATGTAGTGCTGGATATACAGTAGGTGCCTTGGTTTTTTCATTGCTTCAAAATGAAATTCTCAAACTTACTGGCTTGAAACAACAACTATTTAATTTGTTTACAATTTTGCAGTCTG
The DNA here is from genome assembly GCF_024542745.1 of Macaca thibetana thibetana. Lineage (NCBI taxonomy): Eukaryota > Metazoa > Chordata > Mammalia > Primates > Cercopithecidae > Macaca > Macaca thibetana. The sequence continues at coordinate 97,375,081 of NC_065578.1, read as the reverse complement.
TGCTAGACTCAGCAACTGATTCTTCTGCTTGTCTTGCTGCTGGTCACTTTTGTGGGTGAATTCAACTGGCAACTCTGCTGTGGGCAGGTCAGGAAGTTCAGAGAGCTAGGCATCTTTCTTTTTCCATGTAGTCACAGTTCCTCTCATTCTCCTTGGTGCTTCTCACATGCCCTTTCCAGAAGCATAGCTATATTTCTGCCTGGAGGCTCAGGGCTCCTATGAGTGCAAAAGTGAAAACTTCCAGACTTTTTAAAGCTTGGGCCTGGAACTGGCACTCTGACATGTTCTTTTGATTAAGCACGTCATTGGTCCAGCCCAGATTCGATGGGAAAGAATTATACAAGGGGATGAATACCAGGAAACTTGTTCACTGGGGTCCATGAACGGAACAGACTGCCAGAAGGCTTAATCACTGCTTATTGAGTTGGCTGTGAGAAATATAGAACAATGTATTCTATTCTTTAATTGTTGGGGGAAAATGAACTTAGCATTTTGGAAACACGCAAAAATCAACTAAATGGAAATTAAACACTTTGGTATGTACAGAGTGTGACTTTTTTTTTTTTTAATTTTATTTATTTATTTAGACAAAGTTCCACTTCACCACAATATCCTACCAATGGGAATTAAATTAAGATTTTCTGTGTTAATTCCTGGTTTATAATGCTGAATAATACTTTAGAATAATATTCCGCATACTTGGAATAAGCATGCAAAGCATTTGCTTCTTTCTCCTACCCAAATGTTTGATTTTATGTTAGCTTCAATTTCATAATTTCATGTGACCTCAGAAAGCAATTCATTAGCATCACAAAGAAAAGTAATTAATCAAAGCATCCCAAATAATGAGCTTGCCAGGTTAATGTTTAAAGATACCACAATTACTTGTCATTTTTTAACCACAATGCAAATATTAGTCCTAACAGCTTATAATGAATAACTTCAGAGTAAAGTGGGAACTTTAACACCTCCTTCAAATTCCACCCTGTCCATATCTTTTTAGAAAAGAAAAAAAAAAGGTGTGCTGGTTAGCATCTTTTGATTGCAAAGGCCACTCAGTAAGGTAATCTAAATAATGTTAGATAGGATGAAGATGCAAAATATAAAAAAGAAAAACATCAACTTCAAAGACTGTGACATATATAGGTCCCAGAGATGACTTAAGTTTCAAAATATTTCAGGAAGGAGATCTTATCAGTCCCAGAAAGTTGTCAGTTAACCACTATTTCCTTTCCATACTTGTTTTTTCACTTACAAATTTTGAACTCTACCCTTTATGTTTTCTGTCTTTCAGTTTCTGTTGACTCCTAAATTTGTCTACTAATTTCACCCGGGATGTTCAGTGACATTAGGAATAGAACATTTCTTAATTGTGCAAGACTCTTTCACACACTGCACGATATCGATCCATCCTCAGACACTAAATGCTTGTGGCACACATGCTCATTGTGACTCCTGAGAGTACCCCAGCACGTTGTCATCTCCCCTAGAAGGTGGTGTCTCTCCTACCCACACTCAGGGAAGAATAACATAGAGCAACATGAGTTTTCTATCTCCTCTCTGGCTAACAACTAGCTAGCTATCATTGTAACAGATAAGAGTTCATGAATATTGGTTGTTTTAGATGATTACATGTATTCCATTGACTAAAAATGAAGAGAACATCATCTTCACATAATCCAACAATAGTGCTTCTAGGTACTTACCAAACCGATTTTAAAACTTATGAACATACAGAAACCTGCATGTAAAGCACATGATCATTAGTCATTAGAAAAATACAAATCAAAACCTTAATGAGATATCAAATCATACCCATTACATGGCTATCATAAAAAAGATGGACAATAACAAGTGTTAGTGAGGAGGTGGCAAAATTGAAGCTCTCAAACATTGCTGGAGGGAATGTAAAATATTACTGCTGCTTTCAAAAATAGTTTGGAAACTCCTCAAAGAGTTAATCATAAAGTTACCATACGACCCAGCAATTACAGTCATAGATATATATCCATGAGAAATGAAAACATATGTTTATGCAAAAATGTGTACATAAATGATTATAGCAGCATTATTCTTAATAGCCAAAAGTGGAAACAATTCAAATGTCCAACAACTGATGAAAAGATGAAGTGTGATATATCCATGTAATGGAATAATATGCAGACATAAAGTGGAATGACTGACACATATTTACAACATGGATGAACCTTGACAATACTATGTTAAGTTAAAGAAGCCAGACACAAAAGGTAATGTATCATATGATTCCATTTGTAGGAAATGTTCAGATAGGCAAAGCTATAGAGACAGAAAGTAGATTAGTGGGTCAGATGCAAGGGAGAATGGGAGATAATTGTTGGGTTCACGGTTTTGGGGTGCTGAAAATATTCTTGAATTAGATGGTGGTGATGGCTGCACAATATTGTGAATGTACTAAGAAACACTGAAATATACATTTTAAAAAGATGAATCTTATGGTATGTATATTATATCTAAATTTTAAAAAATTAAATGATAAAGCTGCAAATCAAATCTGTGCATGAGTTTTTAGAAGTCTTATATATAATAGCCAAAAACTGAAAGCAACCAAGACGTCTCTCGGTAGGTGAAAGGTTAAACAAACTGTTGTTTATCCAAACAATAGAATACTATTTAGTGATAAGAAGGAAGGAACTATCAAGTTATGCAAAAATATGCTTGAACCTTACATGCATGTTAATAAGTGAAAGAAGTTAGTTTGAAAGGCTACATAACTTATAGTTCAATATATACGACATTTGGAAAGGGCAAAACTATAGATTCAGTGATCAGACCGGTGGTTGCAAAGGGTTCCAGGAGAGGGCAGGTTTAAATAGATAAAATACAGGGGATATTTTGGGCAAGAAATTTTTCTGTATGCTATTATAATGGTGGATACCTGACAATTAAATTGTCAAGACCCATAGAACTTTATAGTACCAACAGTAAAGCTCAACACATGTAAATTAAAACAAAATCATTTAGGAGATCAAGAAATCCCATGATGGAAGGTAACGTGTGACAAAAGAATCTAACTCTTACTACAAGTGGATAAAACAACCTCACTGAAGAAAGTAGGGAAAAAGGTACTGACGGAAGCAACTTCAGAAGTTCGTGGAGTCCACAAAACTACAGACAAAAGACACTGTACCTAAGCAATGTAGTGTAGTTGACAAAGTTGCTTCCCACAGGGTTATGGGTTAACAATTCTGATACTATCATACATGTACACTGGAACTGAAGAATTAAGTAAATGGATGGTGGGAGTCAGGTTTCTCACTGTTGGAGTGGAAAGTTACAAACACACTAGGGGTGATTAGAATGATCGATGTGGCAATGGGTTAAAGTTGGAGACATTAGTATGAACTCATGTTTAATTTAGCATATTATTTAATTTCATTTATATATTACAGGTGGATTATGGAAATATTTACAGATAGGTGTACATACAAGGGTTAGTATACACAGATTTTTTTTTGCTCTGTCAGGTGAGAAGACCTAGAAAAATGACACTCCAGTAGCAATAAGCACACTTAGTGCCCAGATCTTGGTTTCTAATGTACTTTCCCCAATTGAAGGAAACAAGTGACGCTGGGAAAATGGTTGATTCCAAAACTGAGGCTGGGAATATACCAGATAAGCTTGGGGCATATTGTAGTGCCAAAAAGTAAGCAAGTGTTAAAACACACATACACACACAGAGACACAACACAGACACATAATGATGGGTGAAGGGGGCATATCCAAGGGACACTGGAGCCAAATGAAAAAGCTCTCAATGTCAAATGCTGGAAAAATTTGAGCAACAACTAAAAAAAAGTAGTGTGGATTATAACTCAAAGTATAAAATAAATATCCATCAGTCCATATTAATATAAATAAATCACTGAATAAGTAAATAAATAGGGGAGAATAAACAGAGCTTTCATGCGGAATTCCAAATAATCTATGTAGGTACTTGGCTATAAGGAGGGGGAGCATAACTCCCCCTCCTCTGTCCCTTCTATCTATCCAAACCCTACCTTTTTTCCAAAGCATAAATCAAACTCTATTTTATATTATTCTCCAATCTGGTCACTCCTCCCTACCACCACTGATCTTTCTTATTTTATTTTTTTCTTTTTTTGAGACAGTCTCACTCTGTCGCCCAAGCTGGACTGCAATGGCACGATCTTGGCTCACTGCAACCTCCACCTACTGGGTTCAAGTGATTCTCCTGCCTCAGCCTCCAGAGTAGCTGGGATTACAGGCATACACCACCACACCCGGCTAATGTATTTTTAGTGAAGACGCGGTTTTGCCATGTTGCCCAGGCTGGTCTCGAACTCCTGAGTTCAGGCAATCCACCCATCTCGGCTTCTCTAAGTGCTAGGATTACAGGCGTGAGCCACTGGGCCCTGACGATCTTTCTTATTTATGATAATTATATGTGATCTTCTCATAAGGGACTTCATTCTAAAAAATACACTATGAAAAGAAAGAGAAGAAAAGAGTAATTTTACAGTGGAGAAACCTGACAAACAATATCTCAGCCAGGTGAACAAATTTAATATCAACAGTGATAAGTCATATTGCTAGCACACACTTGAATTATGATGGGATAAAAATGGAACTTTCCTTCTGAAATCTTCCTCCTAAAAATCTTTAGCCAATCTAATCATTAAGAAACACCAGACAAATCTAATTAAGGGATTCTACAAAATATCTAACCAGTACTACTCAAAGGTCATCAAAAACAAAGACAATCTGAGAAACTGCCCCAGCGAAAAGGAACCTAAAGAGATACGTCCGGTAAATGTAGTGTGGTACGCTGGTGGGATCCTGCAAGGGTAAAAACTAAGGAAACCTGAGTAAAGTAGGAACTTAGTTAATGATAATGGACTAACATTGGTTCATGAATGTAACGTTTGTGCCATACTAATGTAAGAAGATATAATAATGGAAACTGGGTACGAGATGAATAGGACCTCTCTGTACTATCTTCGAAACTTTTCTCTATATGTAAAACTATTCTAAGAATAAAAGTCTATTAAAAATAAAGAGATCATCTAGGGATTATACACTGTCACTATTAAACTTTACTCATCCACTGCATTTTCCACTCTTTCAATGCTCATTCCACTCTAACATTTTATGATGGCTGTGGCTCCTGTGGAAGATGAACGTCCTCTTTGTCTGGCTTAGTTGTGTGGGAGACACTCGTCAAGATCCTCAAAACAGTGAAACTAAGTGCTAAGTCTTTACAGGGACCCACTGAGTCTTTTCTTTCCACGAATCTACATATTCAGGGGGCCTCTACTCTGTGGAACCTGTACTTCTTTTCTCCTTTCCACTCCTTCCCATTTCCGAATCAGGAAACTCTCTCATTATCCCCCACCCACTGCAACCGCCTCCCAAAACATAAGCCCTCCACTATGCTGGTCCTGTTCTCTCTCATAAAGTGGATTAATGTCTCAAGAAGAAGTGCTTATTGGGTTGAAAAACTATCCACAAAAATGGGCCGGGCGCGGTGGTTCACGCCTGTAATCCCAGCACTTTGGGAGGCCGAGGCGGGCGGATCACAAGGTCAGGAGATCGAGACCACGGTGAAACCCCGTCTCTACTAAAAAAAAAAAAAAATACAAAAAATTAGCCGGGCGCGGTTGCGGGCGCCTGTAGTCCCAGCTACTCGGGAGGCTGAGGCAGGAGAATGGCGTGAACCCGGGAGGCGGAGCTTGCAGTGAGCCGAGATCGCGCCACTGCACTCCAGCCTGGGCGACAGAGCGAGACTCCGTCTCAAAAAAAAAAAAAAAAAAAGAAAAACTATCCACAAAAATGAAAAAATAATCTATTCATCTATCTTTGCTTGATGGGTAGCATGATTAAAAAATAACTCATTAGACACACACTGGCAAGGCTTCCTTCTTGGAAACTGGATATAGAAAGGGAGGGAATTACAGTCACAACCAGCGAGTCACCTTCCTCCAGTGGCAGACAAAATGGCTCTTCTAAAGCCACAGCTAACCAACAAATGACCATATAAATAATAATCCCCTATCCCATCACCACTACCTCTAAAATACATTTTAAAAATGTATTTCTGGGAACACCTAAGTCTCCAGGTAAAATACTAAGTTAAGAATGATTGGGATGCATATTATTAAAGAAGAATTTTGGCTCTGGGATTGCAAATAAACACTAGATAGTCAGGTTTTATTAGATAATATAGTTGCATAGTGCAGAATATGACCACCATACACACAGGAAACCTGAGTAGTTGGTCTGTAGGTTTGGCAATTTCTCCAAGAAGGGACTTATTAGTTTGGTAGGCAGCATTATCTATTTCAGTGTAAACAACAATAACAAATACACACGCATGCACAAACACATATTTACATACACACATATATATGTATCTCTTTCACAGAATGATATTTTGATGAAAGGTATGTATTTTTTAACTTTTTTCCTCATTTTGCCTCTACTCAGTCAGTGGGATTATAGCTTCAGCTGGCAGTTATTAAAACAGAAGACAAATTTTAATAAAGTCAAATTCTAGCCTCTTGATTTCAAAACCTGAAGTTGGGGTAAATCGTAAGATTTGGGAGAGTATGCAATCAGCCAATTTCTACACTTCCTATCCTCCCTATCAAGGGAGAAAAACTAGTCACTATTGGGACTCTGAGAAAAGAATCAGCCCTAATGTTTTACATCCCCTTGCCTGCACCCCGTATTTGACATATTCAGAGCAGAATATGAGGCCCACACTGGCACAGCAGTAACTGAGAGAGAACATAATGCTTTGAGAGTCTTGTCTTCAGGAAATAGAAGCTTCTTGTACTCATGCAAATGGACCAGCAAATAGAATGGGTGATGCTCATCTCATCAGTCACCACACAGGAACATGCAAAGGACTGGGCCCAGGTGCCTAAATTTAGAAGAAACTCTAGGTGAATGGGAGAAGAAGTATTAGATTGGCTGAGATTTTGTTTTGCCGCTTGGCTGATTAAGAATTCAAAATAGATATTAACTTTTATTATAACAGGTAAGTTATTTTTTGAGTGAAACTAAGTCTGAAGTCTAAAGGCTAGTAACTATTACAGATTTATCAATAGCTGAAAAAAGGAAGGATGCCTTTCTTTATACCCTGAACTTTGAGAAAACACTGCTAAATATAAAATGGAGGGACATCTATTTAAGAAAGAAATTGAGGAGGGCTAATTACATAAAATATCCCATGTGTTCCTTTACAGTCTGCAGACCCCTTACAATTAGGCACAGTAATGTAACTTGTTCTGGCCACAAGTGACAAATGTCATTTCTTATTTAAGTATTTTACTTTTAGGTGAGAAATTTCTGCATCTTTATGGACTGAGGAGGCCATATATTCCTGAAGGTGTAATCAAAAGAAATTGCAACCTCTGGCAGCTCAATCTCTGTGTATCTGTATAGAGCAGAAGCTTTTTACCAACCCACATGGGATGTGTAACATGAGCAAGACATACATCTTTGTGGCATTTAGCCTCTGAAATTTCTGGAGTAATTTGTTATTGTAGCATAACCTAGCCTATACATACTAACATGTTAGGGAACATCCTACATTTAGAATAATATGAATCTACTAAAAATCACATTTCATGTTAAGTAAAAAAGACAACAAGTCAAAATTTCCGTAAATTGATATAAATTAAAATTTTGATAGTACAATTATGAGTATTTTGTATTTTTCCCCTTTAATGTTTTGTGTTTTATGATTTTCTTATCACATATTCAGAAAAAAAACCACGTGAATGAAAGTGATCACATATCTCTTAAAACTTCATTTTAAGTTTTTAAAATGGTTTTAAAACTAGAAAACCAGGATGTGTACTGTATACAGTCTTCGGTACTGTAATAGGGGTAGGAAAAATTTTTCTTTCAATTTTAAACCAAGGGGTTCAAACCTCACCTCCCTGAAAGCTACTGCACTATGTCCTTATTAGCCCTTCGATTCTTCTTTAGGGCTGCAACACTGTGGCAACTAAAAATAAAAGGAATAACAGGATCCCAGAATTTTATCAGAACATCAAATCAAAGCTACATGTATTTATTCGTTGAATATTTATTCAGTGCATAATGAGGTGTCATGCAATGTCAAGGACAAACAGGAAGTGCATATATCAATTACTGGAATATTACACTCAAAATCTGACCTAGTAACAAAAGACTTAAACAAGCAAGAATTGGTGTACAATAGCATATAAACAGCCTTCCTTTCTTCCACTATATATGATAAAGTACTGAGTTAAATGCACAAACATAATACTTTCTTGCAGCAAATTTGATAAATTGTGGCAGAATCTCAGGCTAGGTCTTTATGTGCCTAACTACGTAGTGTCTTGGGTCAAGGAACTTAAACTCCTAGAGGCCCATTCTCCTGAACTGTAAAATAAGCATAATAATATCTTCTGGATTGACAAGTATTGTATGAGTATGTATAATGTATGCATAATGTACATCATGCACTTAAAGCAGTGTGTGGCATAACATAATCTCTCAATAAATGGTGGCTAGGTGGCTATTTTTATTACTCAGTCCCATCACATAGTTTTGCTCATGGGAAAAGAAAAACATGCAAGTTCAAGGTTGGAAATTACACAAAGTCATAAGGCTAAATTAGCTCACAGTGTACTTGAAAAATAGTATCAGATGTACCAAGTACCCCAATAAACATATGAAAGTAATGTATGTGGGCAATTGGTTGTGAAAGGTAATTGCTATTTAATTTTCCAACCAGAATGCACACTTAACACCTGGGTGTTTTGTTTTGTTTTGAGACAGGGTCTTTCTCTGTCACCCAGGCTGAAGTGCAGTGGCGATCATAGCTCACTGAAGCCTGGAACTCCTGAGGTTAAACAATTCTTCTGGCTCAGTCTCTCCAGGAGCTAGGAATACAGGCATGCACCACCACACCTGGCTTATTTATTTACTTTTTAAAATTTTTAGTAGAGACAGGTCTCACTATGTTGCCCCAGCTGGTCTTGAATTCCTGGACAATCCTCCCATCTCAGCCTCTCAAAGTGCTGGGATTACAGATGTGAGCTACCGTGCCCAGCTGCACTTAACACGTTTTGATCTCAACTCATGCCTGGCACTTTCTATGCACTTTCTCATCCATCCATCTTATTGTCTCATGTGGGTAGGACTCACTTCCCCATAAGTTTGTTGTACTCTTCTTGACTTAGGGTGCTAATCCAGTGAGTTAGGATAGGTGGTGGCCAAAGATGGACAACAGCACTGCAGGTTGTTAGCAGGTGGTGTTTCTAGGGTGCGAAGCCAGAGATTTCAGGGTAAGGAGCAGGATACGGTTTCATATGATGTGGTTAATTAAATGAGGTGAAAGTGGAAAAAGAAAAAATGAAGAGAGAATAAGGACTGAGGAGTTTCAGAAGAGTTATGGGGACATTGATATGTATTCTTCTGGCTACCATAGTGTCCTTCTACCTACCATTCCTTCTAGCACTATTGACCTTATCACTTACTTGCAGTGGTATTATATCCAATTTCAAGTTGTTGGTACCAACCAAGTTCAGGAATGAGAGAAATCTACCAGTAACAGGAATAATTGGGAGTAGTTTCATGGAGAGGGAGAAGGAATGCATTAGACAATTTAAAGGACTAGATTAGGTATAGAGAAAAAAAATGGAGACAATCTGGATGAGGGCAACAGGATGAGAAAATGAAGATTGGGAGAAAGGAGACTGGCCTGTGCTTGGGGTAATGAAGACACTGCACTAACTTTGTTCTTATTAGTCTTTCTATTCTCCTCTAGGATTGTCAACACTGTGGCAATTGAAAATAACAGGAATAACTGTTTTATGACAAATGGACCTGAACCCTAGGAAATGAATTTGAGAGCACTGGCACAGTTCACATCTGCTACAAACAACCATCTTCAGACAGTGTAGACAACTGTGACAGACTTAAACTGATGACCCTGAGGTGAAACGTTCCATTGTCACAACATTTCTGATCCTCAAGGCTCTCCATGTTCCTAAACTCTTTTCTTTAATATTCTACAGTGTGTTTATTTTCATGGCTGTATAAAGTCATACTCAGATTTGCAATGATATTTACTACCATATTTCAGAGTATTTTAACTGATGTTAGTTCCAATCAATTCTGGAGAAACTTTCCAGCCAAGGGAATTGCAAGCTAGCTGGTTGACACTGGAGGTCAAATACTCCAGGGTATGGGTCTCAAATCACTTAATTCTTCACAGCAAATTAGAAACGGGACTCCAGCTGGTGCTAAAGAATAAGACAGACTTGCTGTATAAGGACAAGCTGCTGCTTGGATTTCGAGTCTTTATATTCCTAAAATAAAAAATGTGAGACCCAATTCCCACCCCCCAATCTCATTCTTTCAGAGTAAAAGATTTCTTAACAACAGCAAAAATCTGGCCACCTGATTTCAATACATAAATCTTGCCAAGGTATAAAAATAAAATACGATTTAAACAGCAACCTGTAATCTCCTGTTGACGACCAGCTGTGCCTCCTATTAGTATTAATGGAAGTCACACAGGCATAATAAGAAGGAGGGGAAAATGCCACCTTATGCTTTTTGCACACCTTAACATTTTTATAGCAAGTCTGATTACAAGGGTTTACTTGAGCGGCAATTAAACAATGATTGATTACTCAGTACAATTTGTATTCCAGGCAACATGCAAATGGCAATGAAATTCTCAAAGAAGGAATGGAATACATTCTCCTCACATCAGAGTGAGAATCACATCTTTTTAACAGAAATGTTTTCTTATATGGAGATAAGAACTTCAGTACAAGTTTTTAAAATAATACGTCTTTACCCAAAGACAACAAGCCTTGATTTAGATTTAGAAAGGAATGGTAATGATTTCTGCAAATTGTACTTCCCACTTCACCTTTAGACTACAACTCTCTTTCCAGGATGACAAACCATATGGATGGAAAGTATAATATGCACTCACAAATATATAGACTTCGGCTATAGTCACAACTATAAACAATATTTTTCATCATATTTTGACATTGCAGAAGTAATATCTACTTTTAAATTGGAAGTGAAGTGAAAGGTTTATTTATTAAGTGTCTATCATGTGCCAGGCACCATTCTAGGTGTAGGCAATACAGCAAAGAACACACAATACTCATGGTAGAGAAGAAGAAGTTGACAATAAACAAGTATACACATATAGATACAGTGTATATAAAATAAATACAATGAGTGGGAGAAACTGATGGGCATTGATGTGTATATGTACCTATGCATATTCAGGGGAAAATGATGGAAAGGGAAGTCAATGACTTTGCACTTGCTTTTTCCTACTTATGTAATATCCTGATCCAACATCATTGAACAGTTGCCTGCTCTATACCATTTTCATATTCATCCCAGTACAAAGAATAGAAAGAGCTTAGAATTAATATGCTGGATAAATAGTAAAGCCACAGTGGCTGATGTGGTATAAGCTGGAGTAAAATGGAGATGACATGAGATCACAGATACACAGAGGTATAGTCATTGTAGACCAATCTAAGTAATGTGTGCTTTACTTTAATTTTAATGAGAACCCCTTGATAGGTTAACAGGGGAATGTTATGATGTAAATATGTTTTTCAACCATCAATCTAGTTGCTGTATGTATGTTATGGGAGATAATAGAAATGTGACCTACCTTGAAATCTGCATTTTTCCAGAAGAACTGGCTAATATATTACCATTTTCACTTACTGAAAATTTAATGTAAAAGAGAAACTGCAGTTAATATCTTATAGTCAGATACGTTTAAAACTAAAAAATCAGAAATCGCTCCTGCTTTAAGGTACTATTATCATAAAAGGCAGGGATATGTGAAAGGAAAGCAAAGAAAAAGTTATGATGTCTATAAAAACAAAATATTAGAAAAGACTATTAAGGATCACATTGTCCATCAGCTTGCTTTTTGCGGCTGGGATAAATGGCTGTTTACGTTCTTGGTTCAGATTTCCAGGATAAAGACTTCGTATCATCCCTGGAGGTCCCCGCTAATATTTTATCTTTGACATAAAGAAGCTATTTTTTATATCCAGTTAAATTATCTCAATTTATTAAACCTATTTCATGACCTGATGTCAAAATAGAAAACAATTGCTCACAAATCTGATAAAAACTATTTAAATACAACAATTTATTCAAACGCAGCCAGCTTTATCTTCTCTAAGCTAAAGGATCTGAAACTCTTTAATCATTCCCTATTTTTATCACTTTAGTCAAATTTTTCTTATGCCCAGAACTATCTACTTTAAAGTATGAATTGCTTCTTGTATCAAAGCACATATGAGTCGATCAGAAATTTATGTTCTATGTTTAGCAATTTAGCTTAGTTAAAATGATGGGAGGAAGATGACAAAGTATTTAACACATTATATTTGTGAGCTGTGATACAACTCATCGCCTAGGCATGGATTTACTACACGTATCAACTACAACTATACATATTTATTTAGGATGTGGGTGATAAATGTAATATATTTAGTCATATGTAATATGTATATACATATGTTTGTTTCTTATTGTAACACGGAAAAACCATGAAATAGATATTTTCATTCTTTAATCAGGATTCTCATAGGTCACAGATTAGACTAGAATAGAACAGCAAAATAGAAAAATTCTGTAAGGGAACATATTACTCTATTTCAATGCAGAAATGTAAAATAGAAGGTATTGAGTGAAGGAGTCCTGGGCAAGAATCCAATATCTGCCACCCATTAGTCTTGTGAAGATACAGCGTTAACGTTGTGAAGCCTCAATTTTCTTAACTATATGATAATTAATATACAAAGTCTAATACATTGCTTAGCGAAATAGGAACTCTAAAAGTTAGTTCCATGAATAAAACCAAATAAAATCTATTGGGACATCTATAAAACCAAAAAATGCTCTTTATAAAGCACACTGCATTTAAAATAAATAAATAAAATTCACAATATTGTGGTGGTGTTTCAATAACTCCTACCTACCCCCTCCAAGAAAGAAATTAGGTATCAGAAATGCCAATAAAATACGTAAGTGTCAGTTTCTATATTTTAAATTCAGATTATTGTGATAATTAAATCAAAGATTATGTGTAATGTCTTGGGCATACAGTAGATGATCAATAAAGTCAGCTATTTTTATTAGCTCTAAGTAAAATTAATGATTAAGCATGCATGGTTCAACAGAGGATGCAACAAGCAATCGATGGTAGTTAAAGCTAGTACAGATGGGAAGGTGGCTCTGTCCATATACTTTAGTCATTCATTATCCAGGAACAACAAGTGTGGGCCAGGAAAATCTTTCCCTAGAACAATAGTGGATGCCAAGATCCTAACCGCTCAATACAATCTCTCAGAAAGAAACATTTGGTGGCCTTTAAATAGAAAGTATCATGCCAAAAGAATGTTTTTGGTTCTACACTTTTTAATCTCCAAATTGAAAATAGTTAAGATGAAAAATGTTTCTCAATGGAAAGAAATATTATATTCGTCAGGGGGCCAAAGTCAATCCTGAAATATGTTAATGCTGTTATATCCTAAGGTGGTGCTGGTTTGGAAGACAGGCAAAAAATAAATAAATAAATAAAATAAAATAAAGGCTTTAAGAAACAAACGTGTGTGTGTGACACAGATGGCTGGAATAAATTATGGGACTCAAAAAGCAGTTCAATTTGCTTAGTTTTAAAATCCATTTGGACATTTATCAAAGTTCACATTGTGAAATGTATTTGTGCTACTTGGAAGAGTGATATTAATCAGCACCCCGCAACACCAACCCCCAGAAAAGAAAAATAAATAAAAAAAGGAAAAATCTATAAGCTCTTTTAATTGAAGCCTAAAACAAGATAGTTGAATTAATGAATCCAGTGATGACTCATTTAAAGCAACAATTGGAAAAAGTATGATGAATGATTTAAAATATACATACACCCATGCATGTATATATCTATATATACACAACACATACAATGGCATAAACATGTAATATATTGGTTCTTCTAAATGATTGTCAAAATACTTTCAGAATGGTTATTCTGTCAAGATACAAAGTACCAAATAATCTTTCCCTTAAATTCTGCAAATAAGATGTGACTACTCTTTAAACTTTAATAAAATTTTTAATAAATGGAGAAGAAACTGCTCAGAATATTTGAAACAACAAAACAAATGAAACTCTTTGAATGTGTTGAAGAAAAGATACAAGGAAATTGGAAATATTTTCAAATTTATTGGAAATACCAAAGTCCTTTGCATGAATGACTGTATTTATCAAATATTGTCAAGTGAGTTGTTAAGACAAGAATAAGAATGAGAAATGTGTTTCAGAGCAAGCTCTTACCTTAGAGTTTATCTGATTGACATACATGATAAATTTCAATTTTTGAATATCTAAAGAGGCACTGAGGTGGGTGCTTTTGGGAAAGTATACAAACATGTTGATTTTTATTCCATTTGCTTGTTCAATCAACATATATTTAGAGCACATCTACTTAAATCCAGACACTGTCTAAGCTGAGGGATTCAAAGATTAATAAGATGTAGTCCTTGCCCTTGAACAGTTCTCTCCGGTGGATGAGACAGACACATAAATGTAGAATATTGGATGCTAATATGTAAGTATGAAAAGAGACCATAACCTACAATCCGTTTCATTAATTTATTCAAAAACATTTATTGAGCATCTACAATATGCTAGGCACTAGTTCAGACACTGATGATACAACAGTGAACAAAACAGCCTCAGGGAACTTACATTCTGTTAGGAGAAGGCAGGCAATGAGCGCATACATCATTAAAATAAATAGAACATCATTTGTATTCAATTGCTAGGGAGAAAAATAAAATAGTAAAAGGGGGACAGTGTATGTGAGAAATGTGAGCTGCAATTTTAAATATGGTATTCAAGAAGACCTTACAGAGAAGGTGGTCATTATGCAAATTCTTGAAGCTGATGAACGGCTATCTGTTGAAATACCTAGTATGGAGTATCAATGCAGACAGAGGGAACAGCAAGTGGAAAAACCTCTGTGGATGGAGTTGGAGTAAACAAGAATATCAGGAATGAGGAGGAGAGAAGAAACAAAAAGCTAGATATATACATACATGCCTTGCAGGCCATTGTACATACATTTTCCTACTGAGTGAAATGGGAAGACATGATGGGTTTGGAGCGAGAGAATGACAGGGTTGCTGTTTCATAGATTAAATACATCAAAACATTCAAACAACTATCTTGTAATAGGACATTCTCCACATATTCAGATTATTTTGCCTAGTTACATAAAGCTTAAGGAGTTTGTGCTACTTGCCCGTTTCTATAACTCTTAAAAATAATTTGCCCCAGACTGATGATAATTTTGCAAAGAATGGACTATAGAATATAGACAAATTTGGTATTCAGTTTTTCATATAAAATACTAGATATAAAAAATTACAGAGGACCTAATATGTGCCAAGGGTGGGAGTAATGAGGTTTTTACCCTGCATGTACACACATACACATTTATAAAAGGTATGTGTATTGGTCTACCTGCTCATAGTGCAATTGAGCTTGTAAAATAACTTTTACTTTTTTGTATAATTAACTAATATGTGTTTGTTACTTGTCCATGAATATTTAGATCTTATCTCATGTTATTTGATTTATTGAGATATATTCTTTTATATACATATATATATAAATACCCATGTTTTTTTTCTGTTGTTAGTATTCTTCTACAATATCATTTCTAATGCCTGCATAAAGTTGAATTATGAATTCACCAGATTAATGTCAGTTATTTATTTTTTACTGAGACGGAGTCTTGCTCTGTTGTCAGGCTGGAGTGCAGTGGCATGATCTCAGCTCACTATGACCTCCGCCTCCTGGGTTCAAGAGATTCTCCTGCCTCAGTCTCCTGAGTAGTTGAGACTACAAGCATGTGGCATCACACTAAAAATTAGACTACAGCTAATTTTTGTATTTTCAGTAGAGATGGGGTTTCACCATGTTGGCCAGGATGGTCTTGATCTCTTGACCTCATGATCCACCTGCATTGGCCTCCCAAAGTGCTGAGATTACAGGTGTGAGCCACCATGCTTGGCCAATGTCAGTTATTAATCATCAGTTATCAATCAATCACCTGTTATAGGGCATATATGTTGTTTTATTTTTGTATGAACAACTTCAGAATGAACATATTTTTGGATACATTTGCAAACAAAAATATTGTTTTTTTAAAAAAATCAGAAATAAAGTTGATGACTCAGAGAATGCACATATTTACCATTTGGCTATTGCTATGGTTTGAATGTTTGTGTCCTCCCAAAATTTACATGTTAAAACCTAATCACCAATGTGAGGATATCATGAGGTGGGCCCTTTGATGGGTGATTAGATCATGAGGGCAGAACCTTCATAAATGGGATTAGTGCCCTTATTAAAGCGATCTGGAGGGCTGCATTGTCCCTTCTGCCATCTGAGGACACATCGAGAAGGCATCATCCATGGACTGGAGGGTGGATGCTCACCAGACACCAAATTTGCACATGTTTTAATCTTGGACTTCCCAACCACCAGAATTGGGAGCAGTAAATGGCTGCTGTTTATAAGCCACCCACTTTATGGCATTTTGTTATAGTAGTCAAATGGACTAAGAAAGCTATGTATTGCTCAACTGCCCTACCTACATACTGTACTAAGTTTTTACTCATTATAGAATCTTATGAACCTGTTAATTTTATTACACCCTCATTTCCTTAAAAAATCTTTACCAGTTTGATGTGTGAAAAACCCTATGTCATTATAATTTTTTGACAATGCTTTGAAAACTGGTTGAGTTGACTCAATTTTCACATTTTCATTAACTGCTTCTATTCCCTTTTTTGTGAGTTGGCCATTGATGCCCTTTATTTATTTGTATATCAATAGAAAGCTTTTCCCCTTAGGCTTTCTATACTCTCTGTCATGTTGAAAAATAGTAATGCTAAATAATGATCTGCATTGAAGTTTTAAGATAAAAATATGATAATTATTCCTAATATTTATTTACCTGCCATGTACTAGGTACTATGTTAGGCACAGAGGATAAAAATATAAGACCCACTAAAAACTAAAAAATATAAGACCCACTAAGGATCTTACAGTGTAGGGGTAGTGTAGGGGTAGGGGTAGTGGAAATTATGAAAACAAACTGCAGAACAAGAACAGCACATGATTCATTATTCAGGTGATTAAAAATTGATGATTATAATTTTATATAGGAAAACAGAAAGACACCCATTGACTGAGAGACGGAAATCCTTCTGGAGTGTAAGGTTTTCTTTCTGGCTTCTGATTAAAAACAGAGATCTGCCTTTTAAGTGCCACAACATGCTAAATAGCAATGATGTTAATATATGGTAGAAATGCACTATTTTGGTTTCTAATGGCACTTATGATTACCACCCAGGCTAGCATGCCCCAGAAATGACTGAGCCCATCTCCAGAAATCACTTGCCTTGGTTGATTTTCACACATTCAACCAAGTGAGTATATGAATATACAATTACACGTACATTGCAATCAGAGTAATACTGCGAAATACACATTTGATCATACTATTCTTCTGCTTTAAAAAACTTCCGGCTGGGCGCGGTGGCTCAAGCCTGTAATCCCAGCACTTTGGGAGGCCGAGACGGGCGGATCACGAGGTCAGGAGATCGAGACCATCCTGGCTAACATGGTGAAACCCCGTCTCTACTAAAAAATACAAAAAAATAGCCGGGCGAGGTGGCAGGCGCCTATAGTCCCAGCTACTCGGGAGGCTGAGGCAGGAGAATGGCGTAAACCCGGGAGGTGGAGCTTGCAGTGAGCTGAGATTCGGCCACTGCACTCCAGCCTGGGCGACAGAGTGAGACTCTGTCTCAGAGGAAAAAAAAAAAAAAAAAAAAAAAAAAAAAAAAAAAAACTTCCATGGCTTCCCATTTCTTAGCGAATAAAGTTCAAAGCCCTAAACAAAGACTAAAGAAAACATGGCATGCTTATCTCTGCAGCTTCACCCTGGGTCACTCTTGCACTAGTTGCTTAAACTCCAGCCATCAGGGCCTTCTTTCCGTGTTATCAGGATATCTCTGACCCTGGAGCTTTTAGGCTTTGCTCTCCTTTCCTGGAAGTCTTTTAATAACCTCCTTTTGCCCTTTTAACTCTTACATTGTCCTTTAGGTCTCAGCAGTAAGGCCATTCCCTCAAGGACTCCATTGATTTCCCAGGACCCTCTACTATAACAGCCTTTTCTCATTGATGTTGCTATTTGCAGTAAATATATTTTTGTGTGATTATTTTGCAAATGTCCATCTCCCTAACTCATCTGCAAAGCACAGGAGAATAGAGTTCACTTTTATTTTACTCATCATAGTACTTCTAGTGTTTTTCACTGAACCTAGCATGTGTTCGGCACATAATTATCAGTGATAAGAATGAATGAACAAATACAGAAATATCTCAGAACAATGAAATAAATGATGAGATTTTAAAATATAAGTTAATTTTTATGTCGAGGCATGATGATAAATAAGCATGCACATTTTACATGCAGTATAGTCTATTCATTAATCAACACACAACGGTAACAATGAAGCTTAGGTTCACTAGGAAGCAGACTTTGCAATAGAAATGTGTGTGCAGGAAGTATGTTCATTGTGTAGTGCTGTCTGGATGAGGCCCAGTGAGAGCAAGGAAATAAAGCAGGATGGACAAAGGGAGAAGCTGAACTCTACTGAAGTCCCAACGTATGTCCCAGCTAATCCCTTGAGGGACCTCTGAAGGTGGGATGGCCCCTAAAGGGTGTCTTGAATTGAGGTAAGGGCCCAGCCTTTAAATTCCCACATCAGCTGCAATTGGATATCTGCTACCCCAGGAAAGGGCTTGAACTTTGAGTGAGATGGCTCTCTTAGCCAGGGGCAATTTCCAGAGAGGGACTCAGCCAACAGCTGTCAACCACTAACAATCCCAGGAGCTGAGAGAATGAGTGCCTCAGTTTTGAATGGGTTGGGGGATGGGTGGTGATCTGTGAAGCACATCATAACATCTGCTACAGATAACCAAAAGGGACAATACATACTTTAAGGCAAGGATATGAAGAACTTGCTCAGATGTAAATGAACTAGAAATTAAAAAACAATAAAATTCCAGCAATAAAACAAGAAACCACTTTAAATGCCAGCTCTTGGATTTACGTCAATTTTTGATGGTGAGAGGAAACCAACAAGGCCAAGGAAAAGACCTCTAAGTAGTGAGGCAAATTATTTCAGGGGACATTCATTCTAAAGGATGGTTTCCCCACCAATTTAAGTTAGGTAAGTCTATAAACCTCCCACTGACACTCCTTTTTACCCAAAATTTTTCATAGGCAATCATGTATTAATAGCATTTTTCTAGAACGTGGGCATTGAAAGATTATATTTTTAAATTTGTAATATTTGATTTATATGACACTGTGCAATTTACAAAACACTATTGCATACATGCTGACATCTGACTCTGATAAAAATCCATTCAGCTAAACCACTCATTCAAAATCACTAAGCGGCAATTTTTGTTTTTCACTTAGTGGCTAAAGGTTTGTGGTAATAGACACAATGTCTTTATTGTCCACTGAGATGTCATTGATGCTTATCACAGTGTCTGAAACAATTGCACTCAATAAATAATTGCTAAATAAATTTATGGGAGAGGTTTGAAGTTTCTCCATGTTACCTGTGCTTTTTATGGCATTTACATAATACATCCTGATATATTGCATAGCTATATATACAATATGATACACATGTTGTTGAGCACATTATACTGTTTGTTCCATGAAATATGAACCAACGTATTCCTTATGGTCTTTTTAACGGGAATGCTGGAAATATCTGGGCCTAACTGATCTTTAGTCATTATCCTACTGGTCAATATGGGTAGGAATTAATTTGGCCCTTGAAAATCAGATAGTGGAAAAAATGCATCTCATGATCATTCGGCCTCTGACTTTTTGAGAGGAAATCATTTTCAAAGAAGTGTCCCCCCCAAAAAAATCTTTTAATGCTACACTGCAAAGGGAAAATAAAGGCATATGGAAATCTGAATTATTATTGTGTTTCTAAATTTGTAATATTGAATAACTTTTTAGATGTGAAATTAAAGATGACTCATAAGCCCTACTTCTGACTTTGGTAGTAATAATATTCATTTATGTACTGTAAACTATTAGGTCGAAAGATAAGCTGTCTCTCCAAAGCCTACAAAAAATTAATGTGGAACACCTGATATTTCACTGTGCTTCCAGATGGAGGGACAGCTTGACAAATGCCATCATAATTTACAACTTTTAAAAAGTGTGGTGCAAACGCATTTGCAGTAAACTTTAAACAGCTTGGATTATTTACAGGTACAACTGTGTTTAATGTGCAATTTCAATGAATTTAAAATATTATTAGATTCAATCACTGATCACAGAGCATAGGTGTGGCACATGAGCAATGTGATTAGATGCCTTAATTAATAAGTCAGAACAGGATACATCTGTTTGATCAAGTTGGGGGGATGGTAAATAGCATTTGAATTTTATATTTGATTATTGACTATCACCGATGAAACTTATCTTTGGAAAACCAGTATATTTTGGACTTATCCTCCACGGTTGCTTAGGAGAATTATAATAACAGAAAACGAATATGAAAATACACTGTACAACTCTTAAGGATAAATTGGATTCTTGTACACATAAATGATCAACTGCTAACTGATAAGATTTATGTTAAAGTGTAACCTGAAAGAGCAATAAACAATAAGCAATAATCCCTCCCTGTAGGTTAGGAAATTGGACATTGAACCTGACTGATTAAATTGTAGAAGAAATCATGTGTATTATAATTATACATATTTGTAAATTTATATATGTTTATATGTGCATATCTTTTCTCAATATATACATATGTGTGTATATGTATGTATGTATTTGGGTGTTTATATGTGTGTTTATATATTTAGACTGATAGGGAAATAGATATCGATCTCTCTCTCTCTCTCTCTCTCTCTCTCTCTCCCCAGGAGGATCTAGAGTAAGTGGGTAAGGTGTGGTTGTAGGGAGATGCAGGAACATCTGACTTTGGAACGTTACTCCATGAAATGGTAAGTAGTTATTTTGACCCATTTTAACTACAAGTTCATTGATAGGTATTGTGACCTATTTCTTAGCAATAAGCAGGACAAAGAGAATATGTGATGCAGTGAAACTAAAGTTTCTAAAATGAACTGCTCAGTGTATACACGAATGTACTCTGTTCATTCAATCACCAAGTGTTCTTGGTGTCTTATGTTTCAGTCCTGAGCTAGGAACTGAGTATCCAGTAAACAACAAAAGTAGACATAGGCCCCCTCTTTCTGGAGTTTCCTCTCTAAGCAGAAGACATACAATAAACAAGTGACATTCAAATAAATATTTAAACAACATTTGAGACGTCTATGAAGACGAAATAGAATGAAAAAGACAGAGTGGGTGTAATTTTGTTGGTGATGGGGATAGATCAGAAAGACTCCAGAGAGATCTAAATGATAAGTAGAAGGGGAAGAAGAGCTCCAAGTGGAAGGCAATGTGCAAAGGTAGAGAAGTGGATGGAGGAGGAAAAGATTACCTTGTGGTTGGAACATAATGAGTCAGGGCAAGAGTGGCAGAGAAGAGAGGTAGAGCAGGTCATTCAGAGGTCACTAGGGAGTTTGTATAATATTCTGACTGCAATGAACCATTGAAGGATTTATACCATGGGTACCTGGGTGTGTGGATGTATCTTTGTATGGCATGAGCCAGTTAATACTTTTTAAAGCTCAATCTGGTGTGGAGAAACTGGAATACCAGTAGCTTGGACCACGGTGGATGCAGTGAAATGGAGAAATTAATGATTCAAAATCTATTTGGGAGGTTGACTCCTCAGAGTTTGGGCATAGATTAAATGAGGCAATGAGGATAAAGGAGTCAAAGATGATTCTAAGGTTTCCATTTAACTTTCTAGTGTCTCTTAATATTTGATTCAAGAAAAATGTATCCATCTCTTAGTAAGTTCCAGGTCTGGAAGGCAATCTGATGGTTCAGAGAAGCCTTCTCAACCACTCAAGGTACCCATGCCCTAGCTATTCTGTCCTATTATTCTTTCATCTTACAAGCAGGCATCACATTTTGCTTACTTGCTTATTCTGAGTATAATCTCCATGAGAGTGATGTGTATTCCTGAAGATTATATCCGGAGAACCTAGCACAGTGTCTGTGACTGGCATATTGAAAATGCTCAATAAACATATTTGTTGAATAAAGCGATGAATGACCTAATGAAAAAATAATAAGGGAAAAATACCTGACTCCAAGGTGTCACTGTCTAGCCAAAAGCATGAAGGAGTGCCGCAAATGTCCTAACAGAAAGTGTTATGGTAGAAGAGATGTGGGATGCATCTAACGGGGGTGGGACGGGAAGAAAAGGAGAGAGGTCTGGAGTACAGAGATCCTCAAAAACAAGGTGAATGTTTTCTGGATTGGGACCAACTCTACAGGAAATCTCTCCCTTTTCCTCAGCAAGCTCTGGAGCAAAAATGAAGAGCAACTTTTCAAAAGAGCTTCACATTTTAGAATAAAAATATATTTTTAAAAATGACCATTAAAATGGGATTTTCCTGCAAAAAGACAACCTTGATTATGTACCACCTGCGGCACTTCCTGTATGCTGCTGCGGGCTGTGGATGTTTTTGCTCGCCTCCCTCCCCTCCCCGCAGGGACTGTGAACTCTCTGAAGACCCATGCTCTGTTATCCTCCACTGCAGTTCAAACCCCGCCCGCCTACTTGGTGGATGGATGGAGGAACATCTACTACTTCATCCCTGAGGAGTTCCTGAAGATGCAGTTGCCCCTCCGACAATGTATCTACATCTCGCGGGGTTTGTGTCGAAGAAAAGAAAAAGTGCAAGCTGTTGCTTGGAGCGCGGACTGCTTTTACCTTTAATCCCGGGGATCCCTCGTATCTGGCCCCGCCTGCCTAGCTCAGTTTTTAGCAGTTTAGAGAGTAAAGGCCAGTCCCCGGAGCGGGTGCTGTACTCCCTCCCTCCCTTCCGCTTGCAGAAAGAAAACAAGCTTCCAGGCTGGGGCGCGGAGCGGGCTGAACTGGGAAGGCCGGACTGCGGCTGCTGTGCCTGGCGCGGGAGCCGCAGGACCGAGCGCGCAGCCCCGCCCCGGGGGCGTTGCCGCCCCGCGCCCGCTCCGCGCCCGCTCCGCCCCCGCGCCGCCGTCCCTAGTCTGCCTATTTTCTACTCGCGCTCCGGCTGCTGTCACTTGGCTCTCTGGCTGGAGCTTGAGGACGCAAGGAGGGTCTGTCACTGGCAGACTTGAGACTGTAGGCACTGCCATGGCCCCTGTGCTCAGTAAGGACTCGGCGGACATCGAGGTACGGACTTCGCCTGGTTCGTCGGTGGTGGCGGGATGGTGGGGGGTGCCCTGCTGGTCGGTGCCGGGGAGGTCCCCGCGGCCACCGCGGCCTGGAGAGTGAGAGACGCGGGAAAGTTTCCCCCGTGGGAGATCTGCGGGGGAGGCGGAAGAGCGCGGAGCCAGAGACCCGCGTGGGCAGGCGGGGAGCGAAGGGGAGGACTTTCCGCAACTGGAGGGGGTGCTCTTTGCGTCGGGACCTGTTTACTTCGGAAGAGATTTCAGGAATCATGTCTTGTCCTGCCCCGAATGTCAGTGACTGAAGAAGCACCGGAATTCCAGAGAGGTGGACTCTAGGGGGTAGGAGCTCCTGTTTCCCACACGTTTTACCCCTTCACCTCCTGTATGTCGTTTCTGGACACCTCTCCACTGCCCCCATCTGCAGTAGCTGAATCCTGCTGTTTGCAAAGGTGAAATATAGAAATAAAACATCTGTGTGTCAGCTGTAGCAGTCGCCTCTAGCCATAGTATTATTTATGAAATAATTTAACATGGAGAGAGTGGAACAAAGTATTCAGAACATGAAAAATGCAGTGCCCTCAGAAAAACAAATTGTATTTTTCTCTCCTCTCAACGGTTTTTGATTCCCTCTTGCACTCCGTTTCTGTTAAAAAGAAAAAAATCATTTTTTTTTTTTTTTTTTTTCTGTAAATAAGGTCCTACCTGAAACGACATGGCATTGCCTTTCTCTCTAGTACCTTAATACATGCGATGAAAAGGATTTAATTATAAACAGTGATTTTACACATACTAAACCAAAGTCAGCACTTTTGAGCTAAGACAAACTGCTTTTTAGTTTTCCGTTTTGTTTGGGGCTTTTCTTTATTTGAGTCTTCTACTCTGGTAGAAAATTATGTGTGTGTGTGTGTGTTTTCTTTAGAAATAACAAAATTTTCCTTTCGTCAGTCCTTTTGGCGGCTTAAGTAAAAGTTTTGCAAACCACCTGTTTGCAAAATAGCTGCTGTGGCCACATTTTGCCTCTGTAATTGATTGAAGAAACTTTATATTCTGGGAGGAGGTAGTCCTGTTTTCTCCAGGCTCCGTAACTTGGTTTGAAAAATCATTTTAGTAACAAGAGCCAAAGTGTATTATGTAGACATCTCTAGTTAGTTTACTTTTGGTTTCTGTTATGGAGAGTTGACTTTTTGATATTGAGCAATATGATATATTTAGCAGATATTTGTTCATCTGTGTGCAGGATAAGAGATACTTGTCTTTTTCTGTATTTCATTTAGGGTAGTCTATTCCTTTTTGGTCCTTGTGACTTTGACTTAACTTTTTTTTTTTTTTTTAATAAGTTGAAAAACAAACTTTTGGCAGTATTACGGCAGTATTGATTTCAGATATCAGAGTTGTCTTAGGATGGGTGGCTTTTGGCTGTTTAATTTCAGAATAGTGTGTTATCTGCTTAACTGATTTCTTTCTCTGCAGTTGTCTTTGAAATCAGTTCTTACATTCTACTGAGGAGAAAGATGCCAGTGAAACATTGAATGCCCAGCTTGATTTCATATATTGTTTCAACTAAGAACATTTAAGAATCACATCCTTTCCACTCCCTCCACTGAATTCAACTTTAGTCCACACGGCCAGTTTGCCTAATACTACTTTTAGTCTAGATTCCTGGTGTTCAAACACCTTCAGCTCTTATGTAGTTCATATGTGCAACACTTTAATCAGTAACATCTTTCATCACTCACAGCACCTTACTTTTCCCTCAAAGTAATACCCGTGATTCATGAGCTGAAACACCATGAAAGAGCATGAAATTAATCATTAAAATATAATGCAGTGAGGAAAAATACATTAAGCCTAGGGGAGCACATTCAAGCATAAATGCCTCAGTTGATCCTCTTGACTCACCAAAGTTCATTTTTGTGTTGAAGAAGTAGAATGAATTATAAAGGCTCAGTTTTCCATCAAATTTGAATGCTGTTCTTGAACAAATTCATTACAACCATTGTCTAGAGATTGATCTGATTGTGATCATTGTTTTAGCTTCAAATACATGGATAAGCAAGTAATATTTTTAAAATATTGGTATGAAGCGGTTAATGAATGTGATAAGAACACATTGATAAATGTGAAAAGTACTTGACAATTGTTAAAAGAACAGAAGGTGATAACAACCTACTCTAATAGTAACTGACTTTTCTCTATGAGCTAACTACAGAACCTCATGTTTCAGTGAAACAGCCAAGAAATATCTTTGTTTCTGGTGGAAAAGTTATTGAGGTATATATAAAGGTGCTTTGTGTGCTTATTTCATAATTTCTAGTCTGAATCCAATATTCCATCAGGATTTGAGGGTTAGGAACATGGAAAACAATCAGATCACCAAAATCCATAGCTGGAATATCCATGGACTGGGAGATAGGCAAGGATAGGATATGTTACTTGGTGATAGGACCTAGCTCATCTACTCAGAATTGTTGTTGTTGTAATCATAGAAGTTGCATGAAAAATCAAGTTTTTTTCAGGTATATTAATGTGGTTCAGAGCCTGGCTTCTGAAACCAACTGCCTCTGATTGAGGTCTAACTTTAAGCTGTGTGTTTGGGCAAGTTACCTACCCTCTCTGAATTGCACATGGAAAATCTGCTAAGGAAAATAATAATAGTAAGGATAATCAACAAATGTCATAAGTTGACAACATCTTGTTGGAAAAAAAGGCCAACATGTTAAAAAATAAAGATAACAGAAAAATATATCTTATTCTCAGGAAAATCACTTCCAATGAAATGATTAGCATTTTAAAGTCCATTAATAGTACTTATATGCTTTTAGAAGATATTTTGCTTTGTGAGCATGCTGTTTGGATACAGTCTGAATTTTGTCAACGATGACTTTAATACAGACTCTCCTGGGATTGTTTCAAAGAAGGTTAGAGTTGGACATTGGTCGCTTTCCCAGGCCTCAGCAGTAACTTCACAGTACTTCATTCAGATTGAATTGACAACCAGTGTATTGTGAATATCTGCACATTTGAAAGGAAATGAGAATTATTTTGAAAGAGTTCTCTTTTGTTCAAGACCTTGTTCCCCTCTACTGGCAAGGATAATGAGAATAGACTTTGAAAGCATATATCTAAACGAAAATGTATGCAGCTGCAGCAAACTTTTAACTATTTGAATACTAGTAATTTTGATAAATATTTAGAGCCAAACCAAGTTGCTGTCTGTTACTCTACCGCTCCCACAGTCACAATCACAAGGTCCATCCCTTGAATTATCAGTTAGTGAATGTTAGAGGGTTATAAACTCAATTCACATTTACCCTGAATGAAAAGGGGATTTTAGTCCATTGTCCA
This sequence comes from Macaca thibetana thibetana, assembly GCF_024542745.1. Classification (NCBI taxonomy): domain Eukaryota; kingdom Metazoa; phylum Chordata; class Mammalia; order Primates; family Cercopithecidae; genus Macaca; species Macaca thibetana. The sequence continues at coordinate 97,348,272 of NC_065578.1, read as the reverse complement.
CAAAATCAAATGCATTTTGAGTCAAACAGAAATGGTTTCTGAATTGCTGATACTATGACTTCTATTCATTGAAAAGGTAATTGGGAATTTTCTGTATGATTAACTAGGAAAATGAGATTAAAAATAGTGAATTTGGAAAATAGAAGCATAATGGGAAAGACTTGGAGAAAGTGGACTTTACAAATTTTGCAACAAGAAGAATCATGGGTTATGAATTGGCAGAGATGGCAAAAAAATTTTCAGAACACCCTTTATCATAATTGCCTTTGCTGCTGGGGAGGAAGAAGAAGAATGGATCCAAAAAAGACAATAAAGATTCTACTTTACAGAAAGCCATGAGTTGTTTGTTTATTTAAATGGCTATGTTTTTACTGAATGTCTAAGTAACAGTCATTTCTTTTCTCCTTCCTTTTATTGATTGGGCACTGCAGATCTTATGGAAATGTATTCTTAAATAATTAAGACTTTTAAAGCTTTAACTTTTTAAACCTATTTTGTGAGTTAGAGTTGTTGAAAACATCCTTGTACTTCCTACTTTAAGCTGTTTTGTGGGACATAGTTTTACTTTGAAGTGTTTCTCCTTTCTAAGGAGTTTAGCTGGACGGTAGAAATGTTTCTGATTATCTGATTTGAGGAGTCACTGATTCTAATGGTAGCTTCCTGTAGTTTTAAGGTACTGCATATTTCTATAGTTGAGCATGTTGATATGTATTTCAGTGCAGTTTTTTAAAATAGAGATGGGGGGTCTCAGTATATTGCCCAGGCTGGCCTTGTACTCTTGGGCTCAAGTGAACCTTTCAGCTTGGCCCACCAAAGTTCTGGGCAGTTTAACGAAAAATTCCATCCCTTGAACATGAATTCAGATGAACAGTTTTGGTAGTTCAATTAAAATCTGTGAGATTAATGACTAATGATGGATCTTGATGGAGGGTGATTTTTAGATTGGATCTGCTTAGTCTTAATGATAGCAAATGATGTTGACTGATTGCTTAATTGTAAAGTGCTGGAATTCAGTAGCCTCCTTTGTTACATTCTAGAAGAAAAATTTACTTTAAAAAAGATGAATATTAACAGTAAGGAATTGATAAGGACACTGAGAAGATCTAGAGTGAAAATACTGATGCAGTTATGGAAGATCTTTAAGCTATCATACTTTTCTTTAACTATTTGAATACAGTATCTTACTGAACTCTGTATAAACTCGCAACAACACAAGGGCTGAAAGCTGGAACTCCTAGTAAAATAAAGATGTCTGATCACTGTGGGAGAATTCTGATAATTAGCATAAATATAAGTGATGGTTTGGAACACTAAAACTAAAAGACAGTGAGACTGAAAAAAGATTGTCATAGAAAATCATGACAAAGAAAATCTGATGAGAGATTTGATATAATCCATGCTTCAATACAGCTAAAGAGGAGATCAAAAAGCAGGATTGGCCAATTTATTTTTCTGCCTCTCTGCTGTATGGATGCATGACAAATATGTTGCAGAGCCCTTCAGTCCTTAAAATTGTAAAGAAAATTTTATTTTGTTTATATTCTACCTTAATTAAAAATATTTAATAAAGCATTGTAAGATTATACCTTTATCTATAATTGAGACTTTGATTTTAAAATGTGACATGTTTACCTTCTGGACTTCATTTGCTCATAATCCTCCATATCAAGACAGAAGGTGTTTTTGGCCTCAAATATCAATCGTGTGGGTGTTCACTGATATCCTGGAGCCAATTATACTACTGAGATAACTCTTAATAGGATTATGCCTTTCCTGTGGTTTATAATTATTACTGCTTCCATTGCTTTTAATTAAAATGTTACACTAGTAGATATGAAACATCTGCATTTAAACTCAACATATAACTTTTAGCCAGTTCACCATGAATACATATGTATTTATATGTATTGATGTCAGGAATTGAGTACTTTTGTATGAAGTTATTTATTTTGTATTTCCCCAAATCAAGCTTCATTTCATGGTTAGTACAAAAAGAAAACATTGGATTTAAACAGACCTAGGTTAAAATCCTGTCACTCTTTTATTTTATTTGTATGACTGTGGTCAACTTCTTTCTTGGACTGTCATTTTTTCTTCTGTGAATTGAATTTAATCCTATGTATTTCATGCAGTAGCTGTAACGATTAATTGGAGTCACATACACAGAATGTTTCAGACAGCATTTGTCACGTAAATATATGCTTTTTAAATTGGTTACACTTATTTTAAATGTTATTACTGCATCTATCATGTATACTATATGAACATCAATTGGCAAGAATTTATTTTTACTCCAGTAATCAACTAGTGGTATTGAAGTCTGTTAGAATCTATGAGAAAGGGAAGAGTTAATGAAGTTAAAAGAATTATGAAAGAGGTGCATTGTAGATTCATAAATGTTGCATATATCTATTATGAAAAAGTTACTGAATTAACATTTGTCAATATTATGAGGGAGATTGGGGAGTTTCTGAAATTCAGATCAATTTAAAGAGACCCATTTCATTTCATTTCTGTTTAAAAATATGTTTTTAGTACCGGTTGTACTGCCAGCCCACTGGTGTAATTTTCAGGTGATACAAAGGAACTATATGGCCTAGGTTTTGTTTATACAAGACTATTCACATCTATTACATAGGTTAGTGAGATTCAAATCCAGGCTGGCCCCTATCCTTACTTTTTTTACTGTAACATAAATATGGATTGATTCTTCTGCGTTTTTCTGAGTGTTTTTGAGACTAGGTCAGGGCTAGTGCATAGGTGAATTTTTTTTTTTTTTTTGGCATTCTCATAGAAATGTAGAAGGCAGTTGACATTAATTTTTTCTGAAAAGAAATTCCTACATAATTAAAACAAACCCCTATATTTCCGTGTGCTAACTGGAGTAAACTTATCTTCTCTCTAAGCAAACATACTAGCTTCAAAGACAATTTTTTTCTAAACTTTTAAGCATCCCTAAACACACTGCATTTGCTTATGAATAACTCTTTTACCTCCTAGGAAAGGAAAGAGTTGGTTGGAGATAACCTATTTTGCACCAGGAAAAGGTAAAGTGTGATCTTACCGAGAGATGGCTCATATATTAAACTTTTTATACTAGTTATAATAATTTCATTTCTTTGAGAATTTTACCTTGGCTACATAACAACATTTTTGCTAGACTTTACCTCCATCATAATAATTAAAGAGATAATCTGTATCCCTACCTCCCAGGTGCTTGGAAATTGATATTATAAGCACTTATGAATGTCCCCTTGAGGCACTCTTGACTGGGCCACTTTGAAGAAAAATCTCTTCATCAATAATTAATCCCTGAGGGCCACTTCTCAGGGGACCCACACAAAATTACATGTCAACTCCTGGCCTGATTTATATAGGAGGTGATCATGGATGAAGCCCTGACTGCACTTCCTCCTCCCCCCATGTTTTATCCCTCACCTCTCTCTGCTGGTTCTCCTCCGCCTCCACTCCTCAAAACCCCCAGCACTTTTACTGCTCTCCAAAAACTTTATCCTCCAACTTACAACTCAGTGTACCTACCCAAGATTGACTCACCAGGTAGATCTTAATTTTTATGAAATTCTTTAAGACTGACATGAAAAATTGTAATGTGATAAAATTTATAAAAATGTTACCATGCCTAATGAAAAGGTCATGTGAAAATTGCCAGCAAAATAGTAGAATATATATTTACTATTTGTCAATTAAAATGAGTACATTTCCCAAGATACAGGATAAGCCTGGGGATAATTTTTCTTCATGCCATAGATGCCTTGCTGTCTGACCTTGTGGGAATCATTCAGCCACTGTGAAGTTTGCTGATTCTTCAGTGAATTTCGTATTGATGAGTCTTTTAAGGATGGTTTGAAATAAAACATGGCAATGGTGAAATTGTTTGGAAATGTGACCTGGTGTGTGATCATATTAAGGAAATGCAGAGATCTTAGCTCCTCAATTTACAAACTTGGTAGGTCTGAGTGTACTATTTATACCAGCTATGTGAATTTGATATACTTATTCACCTGATTTTAAACTTTTTATATGTCTGCTTGCTGCCTTTTCTTTTTTAATCTAATGGACAAGCTAAATCTAAATTTCACCTGAGAATACAAAAAAAGTTCAATCCTACTTTATATTGCTGGAGTTCTGTGTAAGGGTGATCTGGAATTAATAAATTTACATTTTGTATGTTTTGGATTATGCTGTCTTTAACTAGAAATTAATACCAGAGATTCAAAAAAAGGAGATGGGACTCTATGCCAGTTTCTTCAGTGTGTTTGTTGATTGATGATTGTAGATGAAAACTGTGGCATAAGCAATGGGGTCCCCAGAATTCAAGCTATACTAATCTGACTCCTTGTGCCACAGTGGACCTGAGAGCTTTGCGGGGCCTTCTTTCAGATGTCTCTCTATGCCAAACATTGAAGAGTGCTGGGGTAAAAATTGAAACTTCTTCACAGTTCAAAGAAGAAAGGCATTCAGTTCCCCTCACAGATCCCTAGGGCTAACGCGTGTTACCATTCACCACAAAATGTTCATTCCTGTTAACTTTTAGTGTAACCGTAGTGTAATAAAGGTGTTAACTTTTATTATGCTTTAGTTTTCATGATTATTACAGAAGATTTAAAAAATGCAGAAAACTAAAATCAAAAGTTGACCCCAAAAGTACACAGTCATCCCACTCAAGTCATCCATGTAATATTGTTGTAGTACGTTTCTTTCCTGTGCACCAGGTAATTTTTCCCTAAATACTTTGAGTCATACATAATTTGATATTTGTTTTCTTGTCCTATCAAAAGCATTTCTTCGCATTCTTATTAACTTCACTTTTAAGTCACAGCATAACATTCCTTGTGGGTGGAGATATCAAAATGTATTCAAGTCTCCCTCTTACTATCAGGCATTTACCTTGTTTTTTAGTAGTCAGTTATTAAGAACAATGTTTCAGCACAATTTTTTTTTATTTGCTTAAAGCATTGTGCTGGAAATACACTTGAGAGTGTTGGCTCAATGATATATAGTGCATTTCGGTTCTGCCCTTCTCACCTGTGTGCTTCAACTGAATTAAGTGTCTTTGAAAATATGTTTTAAAAAAGGAAAAGGGGGCCACTTTGGGGTGCAAAGACAGAAAGGGCAAAATAGAAATGGAACCAATTACTCATTTGCCTCATCTTCCTAACACTGATTCTAGGTAATAGAACAGGCAGGCATCTGGATCTAGTTCCCTTTGATAGGGATGTGATTTCCTTTTAACTCAGGGCTGATAATAGCGTTTCTTTCTAGAGAATGGCTTGACAGCCTGCATGGTTCCTTATTTTTTCCGCCCTGGAGAAAAGGAAGAGTGAGGTTGAGCCTCAGGTTGTTATCTTGGATGGAACATTCATAAATCTCAGATTGTGGTCGTGAATGGATAAATCTCAGGTTGTTATCTAGAATGAGTAAATGTAATACTAACTGCAGCTGTCTCATCATGTGATGGAAACTTTTATATTATCCCAGCCTTCCCACCCTCACCCCAAGAACAGACCACTCTGGCAGACCAGATTCTCAAAGAATTATTTTATCCTAGCCTGCCTTTATTTTAGAAGTATGGGTTGTCATGTGTGTGCATGTGCATATGCACAAGCATGTGTGTGTACATTTTCCTTTTTTTCCTTCCTGGTACTCAGAGAAGAAAGGGTCCATGAGTGTAACTACTTTTGACTCAACACATTTTTCTCCCACATACAAATTAAATGAAGCAAAACATACTTCTTCCTCTGCTGTGTTATCCAAAATGACTCTTGATTTTTGCTACATTTTAAAGCTAAAGTTTACTTGCAGCCCAAACTCCAGACATTGGTATGCTCAAGGCTCCGTCTTTTCCGAAAGAGATAAAAACATTTGCAGAGAAAAATTGATATGTGGCTTATGAAAAGGACTGCCCATCACCCCTTCTATTCCAAGACTGGACAGTAAGAAACAAAACTAAAACATCCTTTATACTTAAGATCACAATATTACAGGATCCTAGAAGGGAATCATCAATGGTAGGTATGACTGCTTTAAGGATTTGAAATATTTTCAAGTTGATGTCTACATGGTACTACTAATTCATAGAACTGCTAGTAGCTGTATGAGTATGTATAAAATGATACCCTTTCAAGTGTTAATAAGAATTATTTTTTTAAAAATAAACAATTAGGTGAAAATTTTGTCTGATTGGTTTAATTTGCATTTGTTTGAATATTGGTAAATTTTAAACATTTTTTCCACATTTTAAAATATTTTGGGTTTTCTTTTAAACAAATTATTTTTTAACAATATTTTAATATAAGAGTAAAATAAGAAAAAAGTATATAAGAATACAAATAAGAAAAGTAGAAGTATAACAAATTTTAAGAAAACTAGATGCTAATGTGTCATAAAATCACAACAAAATAAATGTTATGTTGGAAACATAAAATCTACCCAAACTAACCTCAGATAAATTCAGAAACAGCAGTACACTGATAACCTCAGTCCCTTATAATATTTATTGATAATGAGTAATAGATAATTAATATTTATTCTGATTATAGTGAAAGGACAGCATAGATTTGTGGTTAAGAGTATAGGCTCTGGAATTAGAGTGCTAACGTTCACATCCTAGCTCTGCCAGTTACTAGTTTTGACCTTGGCAAACAACTTAAACATTTTATGTTTCAGTTTCCTCATTGTAAAAGTGGGGATAGAAATCATACCTACATTACAGGATTGTTGTGTGGTTGAAGAAAATACTACAGATTCGTCCTTTTTAATCCTTCTAGCATGTGGCAAGTATGCAATTAATATTAAGTATTAAATTTTTAATAATGGCTACCACCTATTGTTTTGACTTCAGTGACTTTTTTATCTCTTTGACAATGTTATTTTAGTCTTCTTTAAAACACAGAAACCTTACTCTTTTTTTTTAAATCTAAAATATTAATTTTTTCCTAATGTGCCAGGCACTGGTCTAGATGTTGGAAACACATTTTCAAACAAGACGGAAAAGAATTCTGCAGTCAATAAAATTGCATACTAATGGAGGAACAATAGTAAGAAAAAATTCTTTAATTTACAGTAATTTCAGATAATTCATGAGCCTTTATAAAAATAAACAAAGAAAATGTGATGCAGAATGGCTAGTAGGGTCTTTTTTTACATGGTAGTCAGAGAAGGCCTCCCTATAGAGGTGACATTTGAACTGAAATCTAGAAGATCAATAGAAGTGTGCTAGGGGCTTTTGATGAAAAATGAAAGTAAATCAAAGAGGTGGGATTAAAGTTAGTCTGGTAAACAAAAAGAAGTAACAGGTGTGGGGGACACAAATGTAGTATGTAATGGCATTCAGTTTGAAATCACTATTGGATAGCACAGTCAAGATATCACATAGGCAGCTGAGAGTAAGCTTTTAGAGGTCTGTAAAGAAGCCATAGCTGGGGATAGAAATTGAGGAATTATTGACATAAAGATGTATTTAAAGTCTTTAATACTTAAAGGCAGCGTAGCTCGACAAGGGACTGAGGACTTTGGGCATTGAGAAGAGGAGAAGATAGTCAAGAAATCAAGGAAGGAGGAAGGATGTGTATGTAGTCAACTTTCTTATCTGCTGTTGGGAGGATAAGTTGAGGGCATAAAGATTTCTTTTAACTTGTTAACATTGAAAAAGTGTGAGCTTGACAATAGCCACTGGGGAAAGAAGCCTAATAAAAATGGTTTGAGAAGAAAATTGAATATGAGGAAGTAAGACAATGGCATTGGGAAATGCTAGAGAAAAGTTTTCCTGTAAAGGGGAACAGAAAATAGGGAAGTAGCTGGAGAGGGATAACAGAGCACGTATATATGTTAAGGGAAGAGTTGCCATAGGGAAACTAGAGTTGAAGGACATAGAGGGGATAATTACTTGTATAAAGGGATTCTTTTGGTGAGAGGGAACAGGATTGATAATATAAGTTTTAGAATAGGTGGTGAGACAAAGAGGTGACACATTGGGTGGTGGAACAATAAGTTCCCTCTTCTGATGGATGGTTTTAATTTTCTCAGTAAGAGTATGAGGCAGAATTTCCAACTGAGGGTGAGAGGAAAACAGGCTGTAAAATTTTTAAGAACAGGTGAAAGTATGAATAGATTTTCTGGAAAGTAGGATAATGAAAATAATGAGGAAGTATAGAAGTATAGTAGGATTGTTAGGCAGTATTTGTTTTCTACTTGATACTTGCAGTCAAGAATTGAACATGAGAGCAGTGAACATAATTGTGGATTGTTCTCCATCCACTTTTCACTGCTTGGGTTCAGGCAAAGAAGATGTAAAGAGATAGGTTTAAGTGGATTAGTTTTGCTTGAGCAACAAAGTTGGAGTGAGAGAAGAATAGGGAATTAAGGATGTTGTGAAGAAGTCATAACATTGTATCCTGGAAGCTGATCTGAGGGAAGTCAGCATAGGAGAATGAGAGGACTACTGAAAACACCAGTGACATGCTCCATGGATTGATGGTTTCAGTAAGGTCAGATAATTCTTGGAAAGTGGAATATTGTTGGAGATAAAGATTGGAGTGGTATGTTTGAAAGAAAGCTTTTAGAGGTAGTGCGATAATCATGGTAAAGTCAAGACTATAACCAAGGGTGATGGTGGCTGCAATGGGGTGGAAAAACAAGAATTATTCGTGGTGAGATGGTGAGTAAAAAGAGGCAGGTGCTAAATGAGCCAAGAGTCTGTTGAAGTCACTAAGACCGGTGTACAAAATAGAATGGAGTTGAAGACATAGAGAATTAGATGTTAAATTCTCACTGAATTTGGGTAGAGGGTGTGGCGGCAACCACCTTGGGTTGGTAGATGACAGAAGCACTGAGTTATAGGAAGTAGAACACAGAGGAAATATGATGGGAAGATACATAAGAAAGGACAGCCAGGCCAGGTATGGTGACTCACCGCCTGGAATCCCAGCACTTTGGGAGGCCAAGTGGGGTGGATTGTTTGAGCTCAGGATTTCAAGACCAGCCCGGGCAATAGGGCAAAACCCCATCTCTTGTGGTGGTGCATGCCTGTAATTCTACCTACTTGGGAGGCTGGGGTGGGAGGGTTGCTTGAGCCTGGGAGATGGAAGCTGCAGTGAGCCATGATTGCACCACTGCACTCCAGCTTGGGCAACAGAGTGAAGCCTTGTCTCCATAAAGAAAGAGGGGAAAAATATGCAACGATAGCCATATGACTATGGAGACAGTGATTGGAGTGATGGATCAGCCAGCCAGAGGATAACAAGGATTGCCAGGACCTAGAAGAGGCAACAAAAGAATTCTCCCCTACAGATTTCAGAGGAAATATGGCAAGGTTGACACCTTTACTTTAGACTTCTAGACTTGAGAATGGGTGAGGCAATAAATATCTGTTTTAAGCCACTAAGTTTGTGTAATTTTTTTTAATGGCAGCCTAAGAAAATGAATGCAAATTTTGATGTGAACTGCAAAGGAGCTGGGGTATTTGTGGAAGGAAGAAAGGAAGGAAAGAACGAAAGAGGAAGGACAAAGAATGCAAGGAAGGGAGGGAGGAAGAAGCAGGGGAGGACCTCAGATACTTTGATAGTAGGAACAAATGAGACTGGGGATAACTAACATTTGTAAGAGACAGTATTTATTAAATTCAAATTCGTAGTTTAAGGAAGTAATTGAGGTTGACTATTCCTAAATATGAAGACTCCTAAATATGCTGATTCCTAAATATGAAGACTCCTAAATATGCTATTAAAATCCTAGTACCCTAGTTCTGGCACTTTTGAGCTTTGTGAACTTAAGCTTATTTCCCCAACTATAAATTGGAAATCATGATCCTTGTTCTGTTTATCTTACAGTGTTGTTGTTTGGTAGAAATACATTAAGAACAAATGCAAATGTAAGCTGTTATTATCATGAAGTTGCTTAATTTACAGATATGCACAGTCCTTATATGAAGGGAAAAGATGTTTGTTATTAAACATGGAGAAGAACCAAGTAGATAATTTTTAAAAACCCACACTAAAAATTAAACACAGCAGTTCCCGTTCATCCAATTTTTTGCTTTTTGTAGTTTTAGTTCTGAAAGTATTAAACGTAAAATTCCAGAAATAAATAATTCATAAGTTTTAAATTGCATGATTTTAGGTATTGTGATGAAATCTTGCATCGTCCTGCTCCTTCCTGCCCAGCCCATGACTCATTACTTTGTCCAGCCAGGGTCTCCACACTGTGCAAGCTCCCTGCCTGCTAGTCACTTAGTCACCATCCTAGTTCTCAGATGACTGTGGCAATATTGGAGTCCTTTGTGTTCAAGAAACTCGTATTTTACTTAATAATGGCTCTAGAGTGCAAGAGTAGTGATGGAGGCAATTCATATATGCCAAAGAGAAGCAGTAAAGTGCTTCCTTAAGTGAAAAGGTGAAAGTTCTTGACTTAAGGAAAGATACAGAGATTGCCAAGATCTTTGGTAAGAATGAATCTTCTGTCCCTGAAGTTGTGAAGAGGGAAAAAGAAATTCTTGTTAGTTCTGCAGTTATACCACAGGCTATAAAAGTTACAGCTACAGTTCGTGAGAAGTGCTCGGTTACAATGGAAAAAGCATTGAAAACAAATATATATATGTAGGGTTCAGTCCTATCTGCAGTTTCAGACATCCACTCGGGGAGTCTTGGAACATATCCCCGTGGATTAGGGTGGACTCTTGTATATATTTTTCCAAAGTTTAAGTTACCAACAAAACATATTATTCAATCACTCAATTTTATAAGTAACTTTTAAGTACTTGCTGTATTTTGGGAACTATATTAAGTACCATTTAGAGTCTGGTTAGAAAGATAAATGCATTTCCTCTGAATGTGCTTTTGATACAGAACAGAAGATGAGGCAAATTCACCAAGAATTGTATATCAAGACAGAAAGTCCTGAGTACTTGGGGATGATAATTCGGAATTATGGTGTAAGAGTTAAAATATGCGTGTTATAAATTCACATTCATGCAACTTAATAATTTAGTTTTACACCATTATTTAGATTATATTTAATAAATGGTAAAGAAATTCATATAAGTTTTGTTACAGTTTCCCTTTACCTCAATATCCAGTAATTTAGGGGCCAGAAAATGAATTAGGTTATCACTTTCCAAGGACAGGTGGAGGAAGGCTATCCTGGCTGAAATGGGTCAGGTGCGAGGCAGGTGTAAGTACAGGAGCTGGCAGAGTTAGAGTTAATGGGGATCATTGTGGATCTATGCACTCAGAGCATTTTTTTTTTTCTTGTACAGAGCATTTTTTTTTCTCTTGTTCCTTAAGAATATGGTTCCAATCTTAGGAAGATGTATCAGTTTCAGAAGTGGTGAAACCAAGGACAAAGAAAGGTTAAATGGTTTGATTAAAGTCGGTAGTGAACTGAAAACTAAAATCCATGAATATGAGCTCAGTTTTACATTGCTGTTTATTCAGACATTAAAATACATGACATGAAAATGAGGAATCATAGAGGTATAGTGGTGGGAAGTCCTTCAAAAGTTACCTCATTTTTCCTGACCGTATGCATTCACTGAGTTTCTCAGTAAGATGTTTAATATTCGGTTCTTCAAGGAGTCCTTCACATGTGTAAATGAAGCAAGGTATGAATGGCGTCTAATCCACAGGCCAGATGGTTGCAATGGAGGGAGCTGATGAGATATCATCAATCACTTCTCTACATCATGTCAAATGACCAGTTTTGTCCTTTGCCAGGCTACTTTGGCGGCTGACGGGACAGAATCTTTATTTGTTGGGGAAATTTGGAAAAAGAAATAGGCAAAATTAATTACTGGACTGGAATTGGTTTTGGGATTGTATATCGTGTTTTCTTTTCTTAAGTCCGTATACATTTAGATGTGTTATAAAACTGATTCACTGGAGCCCTTGACTGAAGGACATTTTTCTTTCTACTTTATAACGATAATGATGTCACTGTCAAGACAACCAGTTCATATTGAGGACTAAAAAAATATAATGAGAAGGGTATGATCTAAGGTTAATTTTATATTAGCCTAACCCTTGCCCCCTTTTTATCTTTAGTCCTGTATAATTTTGAATTAATTATACTACAGGAACAAATAGTTAGAGGTGCATATTGGGTAATTATAATTTGCACTACAGTGTTTGAAACAAAGCATTTCTAGTCTAGTTCTCAGTTAATCTGAAAGTGAAATAAATCCAGGATCTGTGACATTCTTTATCAATTCTAAAATAGTGTACTTCCATAAAACATATGTTGGACTTACAAATAAATATAAATTTAGGTTTGGTAGCTTTAATTGTTTAAGTCAACTTTCCTGGAGAAATTAAATTACATTGACTATGCAAGTGCCCATGCTACTACTCAAGATCAGTAGTGCCTTTTAATACCCATGGCAACTGATTTGGATTAATATGGAATTTTGAATACAAACTGTAAAGGAGTAATAACAACTTTCAATAGGTTCTTAGTTGGAAAATACCCCTATTATGAAAGATGGATTAACAAGAGAAAAATAAACAAGTTGATTAACATGTATATTTCACAACTACATGGGAGATACCCAGAGAATGAGTAGTTTTCCCAGAAGTGGTTTTGAAATAGCACCTTCGACAAAGAACAGTACATTTTTAGAGAACTGAAAAGGCAAAGGATGGCAATTTGAGGAGAAGGCAAATACATGGCAGACAAAAGTTAGTAAAACTTGTTAATATAAATTCCTCTGGTACTGTTGCTAGGCTGATAATGGTCTAAAGCTGTCTTTGGTGGTTAATCTTTTTTCTTCTTGGTAGAGAGGGGCGCAGGATACCATTTTCTTTGTAAATCTATCTCCTGCTTTTAGGCACATAAAGGGAGGATAGAGAGCTCTCCTGTGTTTCTTCTTAACTGCCTTCAGTGCAATAACCCTTCATATTTTGGGAAGGTATATTCTGGTCTCCCACACTTCCATTGTGATTAAGATATTGTCACTGAAATGTTATGATTACCTTGCCACTCGGTGGATCCTGTGTAATCATTTCTGAATTATTCCATTGTTTTAATAATGACATCTTTAAGCGTGTTTAATTTCCATCATGATAGTACATGCATATCTTAAACATTTAAAAATAAACAACTTTAAGGAATAGTAGTTCTATTCCTCCCAGTGACATGATGGTAAACTAGTAAATGGGAGTTGGAGGAGGGATGGTACAGAGAAGGGACATCCTGATTTGTAGCCCTTCCTGATCATTCTGGGGTAACTGCAGCCTCTGTTGCTGATTTTAAGCCTTCCCTAAGAATATGGAGTTGGAAATAGATGTTAGCAATCCTCTCTCCAGTGCCCACTGGGTCTAGCTTTCTCCTCACCCCTCTCCATCTTCTCCTGTTTCCCTTTCTAGAAGCAACACTTTAGCTATTTCTCTTTTAATTCATTTGCTAGTAAAATTCAAATTTTTATTCAGCCGTCAGATTTTTGGACAGTTAAACTGTTGTTGTTGGCCATTTGCCTAGCAGTCTTGGAAAGGCAGCTTTTTAAAAGGCTGCCTAAAGTTTGAATTAACATTTTAAAACTCTAGATATTTGGATTTCCTAGTTCCTCTAGTATAGTTTGAAGTAATTTAAAATTACCAAATAGTGGGCCTGAATGTGAAAAAAGATGAATTGTAAGATAGTATCAAGAAAAATTTTCCAAGGAATAGTTTTAAAAAGATACTGTTGATACTAAACATATTTATATGTTAATACATAATTAATAACCAAGGACATTTCCTCATCCTTGTCCATTTTAGATATTACTTTGCTAGACCAACATGTTTTACTCATTTCAAGATTCTGGTTATGGCAAAAACTCGAATTTGGAATTGATAGTCAGAACTGATCCATAAATTGTGAGAAACACCATTTACATATATTTCTAAAATTCTCACATGCTTCATCCAGCTCTATAACCTGCATTTTAGGGGGTTATCATTCATTTGCATTAAAACTTTTAAAAATAAAAATGCATTATGTTCAGTAAAACACATTTTAAAGCAAAAGAAATCGAAGCTATTTCATTCTTTGTGATATTGTTAAACATAGTTTGTTTCTAGTTCTTTAAGTTTTAATTTTGCTTCATAGTAAATACTATAAGTGATGTATTAATTATCAAGTCTTTTCTTAAATCTCAACAAGTGTGTAAATATTATGAATGTTGCTCACAACCCATACTGTTTGTAATTAATTGGCAAACTTGTTAATTTCCATCACAGAAGTCTTCTATTAAGTCAAATTCTCTTCCATGCCAGCCCAATAACCTTAATTACGATGTAATATTGATCACCCTTTGGAATAATGTTTGTATCTTTGAGTAAGTTTTAAGTGTTAGGAAGGTTTAAAGAAAGCATGGAACTGTGCAGTGATGGGAGGTGCCTCTTTTTAAACACCTGGAAGTTATTGCAGTTACTTAGATTGAAATGGGAAATAATAGCTGATTGTTTCCTAGTGGTATGCTCCATTTAAGAAAAGTCTTAAAAGGTAGATTGTTGTGTTTAGCATGCTCCTTTTACAAAATATTCTATGAATAAAATAATAAAGAAATATCATTAGAATCTGAATGTTACTAATTTAATGAAATTACCATTTATTATGTAGCAACATACCCATGCTTTAAATTTATTTTCAGTCTGAATTGGAAAAATGGCAGAGGAAGTGTAGGAAGCATTGTATTAAAGTGATGATGATAATTTACTTATCTTTGAGATGAAGAATATTTCAGTGGAAACAGCAAACTTAATGATTAAAGAATTACTTGACATATAGAGATCATGTAATATTTCCTGTGGAAATAAAAGAAATCCATTTTACCCAGTAAATCTGAAACACTGAACTTCTGACCTCTTACGCCTCTCACTGGTCTATATTATTTATACATATTCTAATTCTTGCTCCTATGCTACTTTCCTATATGGTTTCTTATCAGAAGTAAGCTCATAGGCAATGTAAAGTCATGGATAATTCAAAATATTCGGGAGCCTTGTTGTAGTGATATTTTCGTGTGAGTGTGCTGATGTGATAGAGTTGGGAGACTTGGTTCTAATCTTGACTCAGTCTTTAATGTGGGTTGTTCTTTTACTTCACTAGGTGCATCTGTGAATAGAGGTCCCTTGTGGCTCTTACACTCTAAGGAGATACAATTCAATTTATTGCAAGTCTCTGTATTTATGCCTTATATAAGTTCCTGGAGATTCTGAGAAGGGTAATAGCTAGTCATCATACTCAGTAAGCTGAAAGGCTAGTGGGGCAGACAGGCATATAAGCAGAGAATTTTAGACTGTGTGGATTTCAATTGGAATACAAGAATTTGAGGTTTTAATAATATGTGTAAACTATTTTATAAATTGATAAATATTAAACCCAGAATTTCTATTTTAATGGAAGTAGAATTGCCTGACATTTCTGAATAGTAAATGTATTTTTGATACCAGAGCCTCTGTGATTTTTTTACAATTAAAGAAAAATCTTAGCTTTTTAGACAAGATGTCTGAACTTAATTAAAATCCCGCAATTAATTGAAAGGCACTGGAGACATGCTGTATTTCACAGTCAGTTTTTTGTTGTTGTTGCTGCTTATATGTCATTTGTAAGATGACACCAATATTCAAGTGATGAGCCAAACAGTACTAAATATTTTTTTCCTAAGCCAATTTTCTATCCCAGCTTTTATTTTCTGTGGATACTATTCCCCTTATAATCACAAATTGTTGATGTGGGGGGTGTATTTACTTTTCTGTCTCTTTACAACCTATACGCATTCTCATCAAGTCCTGCTAGAGCTTCCTTAATGATATTTCTGTGGTTTGTCTGTTTCTTTTCATTTCAAGTAACACTATATAACCAATGTGTACCAGGAAGTTTGGTATATATTGTGGCTTAATCAGCAGATAATAGACTTTTCTTCAAGTCTTGACTTATTTCAGGTCTTGTTTCTGTAGTTATCTGCACCAGCGCAAAACTGATTTCAGTATTTATAGTGAATATGCAGCAATCCTTGAGTTACTACATTAAAAGTAAAATTAAACTAACATTAGCTGCCCATAGAAGAAGTACAGAGTAGTGAATAACAGTCCATAATCTGAAGCCAAAATATGTGGGTTAAGAATATCTGTTCCTTCCTGGGGAAGTTACTCAATCTCCTTGTGATTTTGTTTTCTCATCTGTAAACTGGCAATAATAATACTAATGTCATATTGCGAAGATCGACTTGAAAAACACTTGACGGGGTGCCTGGCATGCTATAAACTCTCATTCAACACCAGGTATTACCAAACAGTTGTATGATACAGGAACATCAAAACAATGTGTCTAACTTTATTTGTTTCAAATTAAAGACATTATAAAATTTTGAGAAAGTAGCTAAACTGTCTTATTGTTGAAGCACATATTAGACTGAGGACACATCCAGAAATTAAGTTAGAATATTGAGAGAGATAGGGTGTTCTGCATGGTATATCTTGGGAGCACAGAAATGTGTTATCTGTTATGGCTTGATAGGAGGGATTTATCAATAGGTTGGAAGTGTGGGTTTTGGGGAGGGAGTTGTGTGCATGGGAGATTTTCAAAAAACAGTT
The DNA here is from genome assembly GCF_024542745.1 of Macaca thibetana thibetana. Classification (NCBI taxonomy): domain Eukaryota; kingdom Metazoa; phylum Chordata; class Mammalia; order Primates; family Cercopithecidae; genus Macaca; species Macaca thibetana. The sequence goes on along the minus strand of NC_065578.1, from coordinate 97,331,686 downwards.
TACAGAGGAGCATTGGATATATTTTATTCACATCATTATGCTATATTGTAAAAAATTGATGTCAGTTAAAATGGAGAAACCTATTAGCAGTCAATGAATGGAGATGAAAATGAATTACTTTTTTTTTTGTGCTGGCACGATAAAATTTCCATTGATCATTCTTTGAAATGAGTAATTTTTGGTTTAGGATTTTTGACATTTTGATGGATTTCAAGAAAAATACTTAAACTGATGTGATTTCCCACTTGTCTTTTAAATACATAAGCCAAATGCTTTTATTTTGAAGTTTCTATGCACCCTGGTTCTGAATATTTTGCCTTGTTGATTGGACTGTCAGTGCTTCCCATACCTAGTTGGCCACCAGAATCACCTTGGGCACTGTAAAAACCAGGTGTTGGGGTGTAACATGGAAAAAAATGCTAAAAGTGGCTTAAACAAGACAAAACTTTATTTATTCCTCATGTAAAAGAAGTCCAGATATACATACTAGAGTGCGTGTAGCACCTTTTTGTTGTCAACAGTTTTCTGTCTTTCCATTCTGAGATCAAGTTCACCTCTTTGTTGAAGTTAGAAGCTAGAGCTCCAAAAGCAGAGTAAAACAGAAAAAACAAGGTATACCTCTCTCTTTAATGAGACTCCCACTCAGGATTGGAGCAACTCTGGCCTATCAGGTTAATTCTTTCCTGTACATGTTTCCACCTGAAGCTATAAAAAAACCCAAAATATATGAAACAGTTATTTTTAAGATACTGGCTATCAGGCAATGAAATAGAGTGTTCCCTGAGAAATATAAACAAATAAAGGGAACCCTAATATTTTTCTAGTTTACCCTCTTGAGAGAGTTTATAGGTTGAAACTTAGGATAGGGAAACTACACAAAGCCTGGTGGAATCCCTCAATTGGAGAGAGAGAGCTGAAAATCTAGGGAGACCAAGAAAGCTAGAGTTTGTAGAACAGAACAACAGAGAGGCGAGAGCTGCTCAGAGAGAAACCTGGAGATCTGCAGAGGGTTCCCCTTGAGTACTCCACTGAGTAATGATTAGCATACGCATGTGGGAAAATGACCCATGGCTGCGTAAAGAACAGGCTGACAGAACTAGCACTCACATGGGTCTGGGAATAATGCTTCCTCCCACCAGCCAGACTGGAAAACTTCATGATTCATAGGACATTGGGTAATCAGAAGTGTTTTTTTTGCCTCAGTAGTGAGAAATAATTAGCCCCAGAGCAAATGCTGCTTGATTCCCACCTCGCAAAGCTTAAAACCGAGACCTGAGAGGATCAAATCATTTTCAAATAATTCAACTATGTCCTAGAACAAAACTCAGAAATATTTATAGGAATACAAAACTATCATATACCCAATATGGTAAAATTCACAATGTCTATCGACCAGTTAAAAATAACCAGACATGAAAGGATGTAGGAAAATACCACCCATAATGAGGATAATAATTAATGTATCAAAACAAATCCAAAGCTGACACAGATGTTAAATTAGCAGAGAAGAACATTAAAACTGTCATTAAAACTGTATTCTATATGTTCAAAAAATGAAGTAGAGGTGTGCAAGATAGATAGGAGACCCAAACTGAACTTCTAAAGATGGCAGCTGTAAGGAGATGAAAAACATGGATAATATTAAAGACAGATTAGACATTGCAGAAGAAAAGATAGTTAACTTGAGGACACAGCAATAAAAACTCTAAAATGACACACACAGAGGGAAGAAAAATGAAAAGACTATCAGTGAGCTGTGGAACAACTTCGAGTGGCCTCATATACATGTAAATGGAATTTCCCCAAAGAGGTGAGAGTGAAGCAGTGGGAGGACGGAAGAAGAAACTATTTGTAAAAATGAATTCGTAAATCCAAGAAGCCCAATGAAACCTAAGCAGAAGGAATATGAAGAAAACGACACCAAGGCACATCATAATCAAATTGGTCAAAACTAGTGAAAGAGTTTATCTTCAGAGCAGCCAGAAGAAAAAAACAGGTGTACTGGATACAGAAGAACAAAGACAAAGCAATAGCAGATTTCTTGTTGGAAATAATGCAAGTGAGAAGACATTTAAAGTATCAGGGAACAAAAACTTTCAATGTAGAATTCTATTACCCAGTGAAATTAGCGTTCAAAAACCAAGGCAAAGTAGAGACTTTTTCAGGCATACAAAAGTTGCAAATATTTATAAGCAGCAGACCCACATTACAAGAAGTGTTAAAGGAAATCAACCCAAATGTCCATCAGTGACAGATTGGATTAAGAAAATGTGGCACATATACACCATGGAATACTATGCAGCCATAAAAAAGGGTGAGTTTGTGTCCTTTGTAGGGACATGGATGCAGCTGGAAACCATCATTCTTAGCAAACTATCACAAGAACAGAAAACCAAACACCGCATGTTCTCACTCATAGGTGGGAACTGAACAATGAGATCACTTGGACTCGGGAAGGGGAACATCACACACCGGGGCCTATCATGGGGAGGGGGGAGGGTGGAGGGGGGAGGGATTGCATTGGGAGTTATACCTGATGTAAATGACGAGTTGATGGGTGCAGCACAGCAACATGGCACAAGTATACATATGTAACAAACCTGCACGTTATGCACATGTACCCTACAACTTAAAGTATAATAAAAAAAAAAAAAAAAATATTCTTACCGAAAGTTAATATTGACAGCATATTGAACAGAAAAAAAAGGAAGTCACAGAAGGCAACACACTGTGTATTATTATTATATGATGTTTTAAAACCTGCAAAACTATAACATATATAATGTATAGATATATAGATATGCAGTGTTCTTATAATAACATGCATGGAAATGATAAGTATTCATTTTAATTTATTTTTATTTTTATTTTTTGTCACTCTGTCACTCAGGCTGGAGTGCAGTGGCGATCTCGGCTCACTGCAACCTCAGCCTCCCAGGTTCAAGCAATTCTCGTGCCTCAACCTCCTGAGTAGCTGAGATTACAGGCGTGTGCCACCATGCCCGGCTAATTTTTGTATTTTGAGTAGAGACAGGGTTTTGCCAAGTTGGCCAGGCTAGTCTAGAACTCCTGGCCTCAAGTGATCCACCCACCTCAGCCTCCCATAGTGCTGAAATTACAGGCATGAGCCACCGCACCTGGCCTAATTTAATTTTTCAATAGTGTTAAAATGAGAGAGTAAAGATGGTACATTAGGATACATCAGTCATATCCTTTCATTATAAAGCTACTTATATCCTTTAATTCTACTATAGATAATAAAATCTAAGAAAATAGTACTATTCCATATTCAAAAGTTATTCTTTATTATCACTTACATAGCTGTGCTTTTTATACTAATGATAACTTAGAAAGTCTCAAATATTCAAAATGGCTAAATATGATATGACAACACATTAAATATTATGATTATTAGATGAGATAATATACATTAAGTAGTTGGTACAACACTTGGCACTTGACTGATGTTAGTTATCATCATCACCAGTATTATTTCTATTACTACTAATACTATTACTTTTACTAAAACAATAAGCATAGGTTGATGCATGGAAACCTATAACGTAAATAATGTTAACTGGAAAAAGCAGAATACTAATTATAATGTATATGTTAATGAAAGAAACATAAAATGTATGCATGCCCATTAACACTGATTTTAAAATAACTGGGAAACTTGGTAAAAAAAAAAAAAAAAAAAAAAAAAAAAAAGAAATCATATCCTTCAGGCAAAAGGAAACGATAGTAGGTAAAAATAGGGGTTTGCACCAAGGATTCCATAACTGCAACAATGGTAACTACATAGGTAGATATATGATTTTTACTTACTATTTAAATCTCTTTAAGAGAATTGGTCATTTAAATTAAAGTATGGGATTTATAACACATATACGAGTAAAATGCTATGTGGATAATCTTTGAAGACATTATGCTAAGTGAAAGAAAGCATTTACAGAAAACCACATATTGTATGATTCCATTTATATGACATGTCCAAAACAGACAAATCCAAAGAGTTAGAAAGTAGATTAATGGTGCTTAAATCTGGGGGTTTGGGGAAAACGCGAAGTGACTGCTAATGTTTTTGGCAGGAATATGTTTTTACATGTTTTTGGCAGGAATATGTTTGATGGAATGTTTTAAAATTGACTGTGGTAGTAGTTGCACAGCTCTATAGGTATACTAAAATTCATGAATTATATACTTAAAATAGGTGAATCAGGTGGTAAGTGAATTATATCTCAATAAAGCTATTGTAAAAAAGTAATAATTTACCTATGAAGAAAAAATTAAAGTCACTTAAATATGGGGCGGGGAGAGGTAAAATATCACAATGCACGAAGAGTGTTGGGTAACATGCACATCATCAGCGAGACTTGACGAGCATTTTCAGTAGTGGTAGGAAAGTGAAGACTCAGTGGGTAGCTGAATGTTTCTCTTTTTCACTCTTAAATTGGAGATATGTATGCATTCTTCTGTGATCTGTTCATGCCCTTTTCCTGCTTATCTGATAACATTTTTCTGTTTCCTTATCAATTTGTGTGAGCTTTGTATATATTAGAGACTAACACTATGTCATTTTTGATGAATTTGATTGATACAGTTCAATGAGTGTTTGGAACAGGATTCCTAAATAGGATGTGAAATCAAATGTTAATCTCTAAGAGTCTATTCCAACTCTAATATACTAAATCCTAGGGACCCAAAAAAGATGCAGATTTAAAGTTATTAATCCCTGGAAAGAAGCTAGATCAGGTCAACTAGTATGTAATTACAGTGTAAGATTGGGCATTGTATTTTTATATCTTCCTGTAGGTATAAACTTAAATTATTTTAAGTGAGATATTTGTGCTCTTAAATTGGAATTCCTAGGTTGTTTTTGGTAAAAAATTGGGATATCTTGATGTGACTCCATACTGCATATACTAGCTAATACTGTGCTTAAATGGAGAGCATTCTCTCTAGGCATTCAAACAAAGTGTATTAATTAAGAATACAAAATATTACTTATTAAGAAAATAAAAGTAGCTTAAACTGTAATTGTATGCATGAATTTTAAATTATTTAAAATATTTATTTAATTCATTAAATTATGTTTCTAATAGAACTGATCTTATTTTAGATATAAATTTGATTTCTCCTTGTTCTAAAGATTACAATAGAAGTCCTTGTAAAATAACACATCCTTTAAATCTATCCTTTTCAAACTTCCCTTCTGGGCTCACGTAGCACCTGTGTATTACTTTATGAACATACTTTAGCCACTTTGTTTTTATTGTTATGATTGCCTCCTGCAGCTTCTTTTGTTGCAGGGACCATGTCTTTCATAAGTTGAGGTATGTGTGTTGTACAATAAAGTCCATTTTTTGTTGTTGTTGTTTGTTTGTTTGAGACAGTCTTACTCTGACACCTAGGCTGGAGTACAGTGGCGTGATCTAGGTTCACTGCAGCCTTCGCTGCCTCCAGTGTTGGAATGATTCTCGTGTCTCAGAATCCCAAGTAGCTAGGATTACAGCCACGCACCACCACACTCAGCTAATTTTTGTATTTTTAGTAGAGACGGGGTTTCGCTGTGTTGGCCAGGCTGGTTTCAAACTCCTAGCCTCAAATCATCCACCTGCCTCAGCCTCCCAAAATGCTGGGATTACAGACGTGAGCCACCGCGCCTGGCCTAAAGTTTGAAATTTTGATCCTGTAACACTTTAAGAGTGAATAATAAGTGATTCATTTGTGTTCTTGACAGAACTTGTTGCTGATGTTCTGTTTGAAGTGTTTCACTGCTGCTTCAGCAAGTCAGTTGCGTGATTAAACCTCCAAATGAAAGTGAGGAGAACACTGACCTCACATTTTTGAGCAGTTAATGATTATATGGCTTGAAATCTTTGTAACTACTGACAAGTACTGCATGGTGTTCCCTTTGTCCTCTGAAATAGAAAGACCACCAAGAAGAAAACAGAATTCTATTTGTATTGCTGCCATGACAGTCCTTTACAGTCCTTTTACTCTCCAACAGAAGTTTCTTGCTGTTTTTTTGACTACCTTGGTAAGGAATTTTTCTCATTAACAACTTAAAAAAATATATTTTCTCTAGGAAAGTATTTTGCTTGGTTTTCTGGACAGGAGCATATATAAAATATGTCCTTGCTTTTGAGAGTTTTACTGACCAGTTTGATGGAAAGGACATATATATTAATAATTATTTGATATGTTATCCTATATGTCAAATGAGTGGCAGTGGCAAGAACTTCTCTAGAAGTTCCTGGGTACAGTCTAACATAGAGGAAGAGCCACCTCTTAACTTCTGGATGAAATGGTTTTTATTTACAGCCTAAGGAAAACTAGCATTTAGACTAACATAGAGTGATTGGATCCTGGACATAGGGCATGATGCAAACAAAGGTGTAGAAATAGAAGTGTACATAGATTTAACAAACAATAGGTTAGGGTGGAGGTAGGTTGGAGTGGCAAGTGGGTAGCAGATTTCCCTGCAAGATAATAGTTTTTATTAGTATGATGTATTTAATGGGGAGCCATTTCAACTCTGTGTATGTGTGCATGTGTGTGCACGTGTGTGCACGTGTGTATGCACATGTGTGCATTTATGAAGGATATCTGTCAAATAAGAGAGAGAAAGTGAGTAGTCTAATTAGGAGAGTACTATTGTATTATGATCCTGGCATACTGCAAGAAGGATGCTCCATAGGTTAGAGAAGTAGGGAATACAAAGGACCGGCCAGATGTGACTAACATGGACTTTTATGTGGGTTCAAGGAACAAAGGAGAAGTAATAGCTATAGATTGACCACAATATGAGACCTAATTTGAAGAGAAGTGGTGATATCACTGACAGAAATCAACAAGAGTTAAAAGTTTGGGACATGGGGAAGGGGAATGTTGTTTTTTGATGTGAAGACATTGAGGTCATGACAGAACACACTGAAGTAGGTTATGTATTTGGCCTTCAATGACGTGGATGACAGTAGATCAAGGAAAGTGTCTTGAGGTTTGGGATGTATATGTAAAAGTTAACTGCAGAAAGGTAATCATTAATGCCAAGCACTGACTGTTTCCAAGGAAGAAGAGCAGAGGGGCATGCAGTAAAGATTCAAGAACCTAGAATTGTGATTGAGAGGGATAGTGCAATTCACAACAGTAAAGCCAGTGAAGAGAAAGAGGAGTCTTAATGCCACGATGATAGGGAAACCAAAGCTGATGAGAGTTTTTGGATAGAAGGAAGAATCAACAGTATTGAATACTGCATAAAATTAATTATGGAGAGTTGTAAATTAAACTAAGATTTAATAGCATAATAATAGCACATGTTTTAAAATATGGCATTTTCATGATTTTAAATAGTTCAATGCCGCAACTCACCCAATTCCTCAACTCCTCAGCTCCTTGCTCTACTCTGATCCTTCTCAAAAAATAGATGTCTTATGATAATCCTTCAATTAATAAAATCCAGAAATGAAAACTCATTTTTATCATATCCGTTCTGATTTTTAACATAAGTTACTTGCCAGCCCATATATATATTTCCTTTTAGCTGTTAGCCATATAGATGAAGGGCAACTAGTCAAGCTATGATTTATTACAGTTTTGTGAACCTGAAAATCATGCTACTTGCTCTATTTACTTAATTTGTAAAAAATTTAAACTCAATTAGCCCAGGTTCTGCTTTCATCTTTCCATTGAAGTCTTGTTTTCCAGCTTCTCTATTTGTTGACTGGTATTATTTAATTTTAGCATGCTGGTGTACACTTATCCTCTTTTGAACTAAATAACCCTTGGTATAGTGAGCAGTGTCTTTTGTAAATGAGTGTATTTTATACACAAAAGTTATTAGATTAAAGGTAAATCATAATACCTTTCATACTATTTGAAAAGGCCCTCTAAGGCCAATTTTACATAGGAACCAGGCAATTTCTGTAAAGCAAGTTTTGAGGTAAATTGACTAATTTGTTTTGAATGAAAAAAAGTCTAAATGCTAAAATATAGATTTTTTTACCCAGTGAACTGGTGAATTTTTTAAAATATATAATCCCTATCAACTTCCCTTTCACAGAATTTTGTCTTGAGGTTTTGTATATATTTATACATATGTTCAACTTTTGCAAACACAAGATATTCCAACATGTATTTTCATAGATACACATTTTCTACATATTGGTTTTAATTTAAATATGTAATACACGGATGCTATGCCACATTATATTAAATTGAAATAGTTTATAATTAAAGTAATGAAATTCGGCAGAGGTAAATACCCCTGTCTGACAGCTTTGAAGAGAGCAGTGGATCTCCCAGCACGGAGGCTGAGATCTGAGAACGGACAGACTGCCTGCTCAAGTGGGTCCCTGACCTCTGAGTAGCCTAACTGGGAGACATCCCCCACTAGGTGCAGACCGACACCTCACACGTCGTACGGCAGGGTACACCCCTGAGACGAAGCTTCCAGAGCAAGAATCAGACAGCAACACTTGCTGTTCAGCAATATTCTATCTTCTGCACCCTCCGCTGCTGATACCCAGGCAAACAGTGTCTGCAGTGGACCTCAAGCAAAATCCAACAGACCTACGAGTGTTAGAAGGAAAACTAACAAACAGAAAGGACACCCACACCAAAACCCCATCAGTATGTCGTCATCATCAAAGACCAAAGGCAGATAAAATCACAAAGATGGGGAAAAAGCAGTGCAGAAAAGCTGGAAATTCAAAAAATCAGAGCGCATCTCCCCCTCCAAAGGAACGTGGTGCATCGCCAGCAACAGAACAAAGCTGGACAGAAAATGATTTTGACGAGTTGAGAGAAGGCTTCAGTCGATCAAACTTCTCAGAGCTAAAGGAGGAACTATGTGCCCAGCGCAAAGAAACTAAAAACCTTGAAAAAAGAATGGATGAATGGATAACTAGAATAATCAATGCAGAGAAGACCTTAAAAGAACTGATAGAGATGAAAACCATAACACGAGAACGTGACAAATGCAAAAGCTTCAGTAACTGACTCGATCAACTAGAAGAAAGAGTGTCAGCGATTGAAGATCAAATGAATGAAATGAAGCGAGAAGAGAAGTGTAGAGAAAAAAGAGTAAAAAGAAATGAACAAAGCCTCCAAGAAGTATGGGATTATGTGAAAAGACCAAATCTACGTCTGATTGGTGTGCCTGAAAGTGATGGGGAAAACGGAACCAAGTTGGAAAACACTCTGCAGGATATCATCCAGGAGAACTTCCCCAACCTAGTAAGACAGGCCAACGTTCAAATTCAGGAAATACAGAGAACGCCACAAAGATACTCCTCGAGAAGAGCAACTCCAAGACACATAATTGTCAGATTCACCAAAGTTGAAATGAAGGAAAAAATGTTAAGGGCAGCCAGAGAGAAAGGTCGGGTTACCCACAAAGGGAAGCCCATCAGACTAACAGCAGATCTCTCGGCAGAAACTCTCCAAGCCAGAAGAGAGTGGGGGCCAATATTCAACATTCTTAAAGAAAAGAATTTTCAACCCAGAATTTCATATCCAGCCAAACTAAGTTTCATAAGTGAAGGAGAAATAAAATCCTTTACAGAAAAGCAAATGCTTAGAGATTTTGTCATCACCAGGCCTGCCCTGCAAGAGATCCTGAAGGAAGCACTAACCATGGAAAGGAACACCAGGTACCAGCCATTGCAAAGACATGTCAAAATGTAAAGTCCATCGATGCTAGGAAGAAACTGCATCAACTAGTGAGCAAAATAACCAGCTAATATCATAATGAGAGGATCAGGTTCACACATAACAATATTAACCTTACATGTAAATGGGCTAAATGGTCCAATTAAAAGACACAGACTGGCAAATTGGATAAAGAGTCAAGACTCATCAGTTTGCTGTATTCAGGAGACCCATCTCACATGCAGAGACACACATAGGCTCAAAATAAAGGGGTGGAGGAAGATCTACCAAGCAAATGGAAAACAAAAAAAAGCAGGGATTGCAATACTAGTCTCTGATAAAACAAACTTTAAACCATCAAAGATCTAAAGAGACAAAGAGGGCCATTACATAGTGGTAAAGGGATCAATTCATCAGGAAGAGCTAACTATCCTAAATATATATGCACCCAATACAGGAGCACCCAGATTCACAAAGCAAGTCCTTAGAGACTTACAAAGAGACTTAGACTCCCATACAATAATAATGGGAGACTTCAACACCCCACTGTCAACATTAGACAGATCAACGAGACAGAAAGTTAACAAGGATATCCAGGAATTGAACTCAACTGTGCACCAAGCAGGCCTAATAGACATCTACATAACTCTCCACCCCAAATCAACAGAATATACATTCTTCTTAGTACCACATCACACTTATTCCAAAATTGACCACATAGTTGGAAGGAAAGCACTCCTCAGCAAATGTAAAAGAACAGAAATTATAACAAACTGTCTCTCAGACCACAGTGCAATCAAACTAGAACTCAGGACTAAGAAACTCAATCAAAACCGCTCAGCTACATGGAAACTGAACAACCTGCTTCTGAATGACTACTGGGTACATAACGAAATGAAGGCAGAAATAAAGATGTTCTTTGAAACCAATGAGAATAAAGATACAAATACCAGAATCTCTGGGACACATTTAAAGCAGTGTGTAGAGGGAAATTTATAGCACTAAATGCCCACAAGAGAAAGCAGGAAAGATCTAAAGTTGATACCCTAACATCGCAATTAAAAGAACTAGAGAAGCAAGAGCAAACACATTCAAAAGCTAGCGAAGGCAAGAGATAACTAAGATCAGAGCAGAACTGAAGGAGATAGAGACATAAAAAACCCTCCAAAAAATCAGTGAATCCAGGAGCTGATTTTTTGAAAAGATCAACAAAATTGATAGACAGCTAGCAAGACTAATAAAGAAGAAAAGAGAGAAAAATTAAATAGACACAGTAAAAAAAATGATAAAGGGGATATCACCACTGACCCCACAGAAATACAAACTACCATCAGAGAATACTATAAACACCTCTATGCAAATAAACTAGAAAACCTAGAAGAAATGGATAATTTCCTGGACACTTACACTCTCCCAAGACTAAACCAGGAAGAAGTTGAATCCCCGAATAGACCAATAGCAGGCTCTGAAATTGAGGCAGTAATTAATAGCCTACCAACGAAAAAAAGTCCAGGACCAGACAGATTCACATCCGAATTCTACCAGAGGTATGAGGAGGAATTGGTACCATTCCTTCTGAAACTATTCCAATCAATAGAAAAAGAGGGACTCCTCCCTAACTCATTTTATGGGGCCAACATCATCCTGATACCAAAGCCTGACAGAGATACAACAAAAAAAGGAATTTTAGACCAATATCCCTGATGAACATCGATGCAAAAATCCTCAGTAAAATACTGGCAAACAGAATCCAGCAGCACATCAAAAAGCTTATCCACCATGATCAAGTGGTCTTCATCCCTGGGATGCAAGGCTGGTTCAACTTATGCAAATCAATAAATGTAATCCAGCATATAAACAGAACCAAAGACAAAAACCACATGATTGTTTCAATGGATGCAGAAAAGCCTTTGACAAAATTCAACAGCCCTTCATGCTAAAAACTCTCAATAAATTCGGTATTGATGGAACGTATCTCAAAATAATAAGAGCTATTTATGACAAACCCACAGCCAATATACTGAATGGGCAAAAACTGGAAGCATTCCCTTCGAAAACTGGCATAAGAAAGGGATGCCCTCTCTCACCACTCCTGTTCAACATAGTGTTGGAAGTTCTGGCCAGGGCAATCAGGCAAAAGAAAGAAATAAAGGGGTATTCAGTTAGGAAAAGAAGTCAAATTGTCCCTATTTGCAGATGACATGATTGTATGTTTAGAAAACCCCATTGTCTCAGCCCAAAATCTCCTTAAGCTGATAAGCAACTTCAGCAAAGTCTCAGGATACAAAATCAATGTGCAAAAATCACAAACATTCTTATACACCAGTAACAGACAAACAGAGAGCCAAATCATGAAGGAACTTCCATTCACAATAGCTTCAAAGAGAATAAAATACCTAGGAATCCAACTTACAAGGGATATAAAGAACCTCTTCAGGGAGAACTACAAACCACTGCTCAGTGAAATAAAAGAGGACACAAACAAATGGAAGAACATACCATGCTCATGGATAGGAAGAATCAGAATTGGAAAAAAACTACTTTAAAGTTCATATGGAACCAAAAAAGAGCCCACATAGCCAAGTCAATCCTAAGTCAAAAGAACAAAGCTGAAGGCATTACACTAACTGACTTCAAACTGTACTACAAGGCTACAGTAACCAAAACAGGATGGTACTGGTACCAACGCAGAAATACAGACCAATGGAACAGAACAGAGCCCTCAGAAATAATACCACACATCTAAAACCATCTGATCTTTGAGAAACCTGACAAAAACAAGAAATGGGGAAAGGATTCCCTATTTAATAAATAGTGCTGGGAAAACTGTCTAGCCATATGTAGAAAGCTGAAACTGGATCCCTTCCTTACATCTAATACAAAAATTAATTCAAGATGGATTAGAGACTTAAATGTTAGACCTAAAACCATAAAAACCCTAGAAGAAAACCTAGGTAATACCATTCAGGGCATAGGCATGGGCAAGGACTTCATGACTAAAACAGCAAAAGCAATGGCAACAAAAGCTAAAATAGACAAATGGGATCTAATTAAAGAGCTTCTGCACACCAAAGGAAACTACCATCAGAGTGAACAGGCAGCCTACAGAATGGGAGAAAATTTTTGCAATCTACTCATCTGACAAAGGGCTAATATCCAGAACCTACAAGGAACTCAAACAAATTTACAAGAAAAAAACAACCCCATCAAAAAGTGGGCAAAGGATATGAACAGACACTTGTCAAAAGAAGACATTCATACAGCCAACAGACACATGAAAAAATGCTCATCATCACTCGCCATCAGATAAATGCAAATCAAAACCACAATGAGATACCATCTCACACCAGTTAGAATGGCCATTATTAAAAAATCAGGAAACAACAGGTGCTGGAGAGGATGTGGAGAAATAGGAACACTGTTACACTGTTGGTGGGACTGTAAGCTAGTTCAACCATTGTGGAAGACAGTGTGGCAATTCCTCAAGGATCTAGAACTAGAAACACCATTTGACCCAGCCATCCCATTACTGGAGATATACCCAGAGGATTATAAGTCATGCTGCTATAAAGACACATGCACACGTATGTTTGTGGCGGCACTATTCACAATAGCAAAGACTTGGAATCAACCCACATGTCCATCAGTGACAGACTGGATTAAGAAAATGTGGCACATATACACCATGGAATACTATGCAGCCATAAAAAAGGATGAGTTCATATCCTTTGTAGGGACATGGATGCAGCTGGAAACCATCATTCTCAGCAAACTATTGCAAGAACAGAAAACCAAATACTGCATGTTCTCACTCATAGGTGGGAATTGAACAATGAGATCACTTGGACACAGGAAGGGGATTATCACACACTGGGTCCTATTGTGGGAGGAGAGGGGATGGATAGCATTAGGAGATATAACTAATGTAAATGATGAGTTAATGGGTGCAGCACACCAACATGGCACATGTATACATATGTAACCTACACGTTGTGCACATGTACCCTAGAACTTAAGGTATAATGAAAAAAAAATACAATATGCATTACCACATTTTATATATTTTTGATATCTCCTTATAAGTGTTTTCATTTGACACTGTATTTCTCAAATCCTATAATAAAAATATGCAAACTGTATATATATAAAGTATATATGTTATTAATGTTTTGCTATTTAAATTGCTTAAAGACTAAAGATATATAATTAATAGCTAGTGTTAAATTATTTGGTAATATTGTTTTTCTTTTCTTAAATTAAGCAATAGTTTAAAATATCTCCTTTGGTTATTCTGACGTTTCTTCTTGATAAAATAAAATGATACAGTCAACTTGATACCATTTGAACTCTTAGGCTAAAGGTGTCTTTAAGTTGATGCCCAATAGTATTTGCATACTTCCTCAGGTGGTAGAATCCTTTCCTTGTCTGTTATGAACTGTTTATGTTCCCTCAAAATTCATATGTTGAAGACTTAACTTCCAATGTGTGGTATTTGAAGATGGAGTCTTTAGAAGGTAACTAGGGGTAGATGAGGTCATGAGGGTGGGACCCTCATAATGGGATTAGTGCTGCTTATAAGAAGAGACTACAGAGAGCTTTCTCTCATTCTCGCTGTCTGTCTCTGCAACATGATCACACTGCAAAACAGGTGGCTGTCAGTGAGTCAGAAAAGGGAAAAGGATTCTTACCTGGAACCAAATTGTCAGGCATCTTGACCTTAGACTTTCCAGCCTCAAACTGTGAGAAATAAAGATCTGTTGTTTAAGCCACCCAACTTATGGTATTCCATTATAAAAGCCTGAACAGACTAAATCATCTACAGAATTACTTACTACCTTTGACATGCTCTATTCTGTATTAAGAATTGTGAAGTTAATATTAGATGTTGTTATTCTTATGTTTGAGTTGTCAATTTTTTTGGAAAGACAATGAAAAGACGTTTTTTTTTTTTTTCATTTAGAGATCATTTAGGCACCTGTTGTGTGGTGTGTATTTTAGAAGTGAAGGATAGTCACACAATGGGCCTTGCAAAGACAGACAAAGAGCTTCCTCTGTCTGGCCGACCTTACCTTGTTGAGTGTGAGAGTGACATAATACACATGATATTTTCAAATGTGTAAACTATTTGTGTTTACTATATGCTCAGTAGAAGTGAATCAAATATTGCAGGCAATATGATGAGCATTCTGAAGGGATTCATTTGTTTTCAGTTGATAACATTTTTTGATGTTTTACAAATTCATCATTTTTCATCTGACATGCCCTTCCTGGGAAGGAAATGTAATGTAAATTTACCTAAACATGTTGGGACCAAAGACCCATGAGTTATATACAGTTCTATGGATTATAGAATGATACCTACATTGCTGTATATATGCAATGGATATTAAAATCTGTTTTTGAATTTCATGACCCTTCCACACTGCCATATTAATTTGTGAAAAGCATATTGTATTTTCAGGCAGTCTGCCTTTGAAATTGCAGGGCTTAGGGCAATGATAAGTTCCGAGACCCATGACTCAGTTGGTGATTTGGTTTCCTCTGAGATGCATCTCTATTTTTTGTACTACCTTATTTATAGATACTTTCTCTCCTATTGTCTTCATCCTTTTTTTATATTCCTCTACTTTTAAAAATGATTCCCATGTATACATTCAGAATGGACAATATAGGAATATGAATATACATTGGGTTAATAGTGGCTAAAACCTAGTTCTATTTCATACATAGCTAACATGTGGTAAGCACTTACTGCCTGCACCACTCTAAACATCTTTTACATTATCTTATTCAGTCATCAAAACAACCCTATATTACTAATCACCATTTTACAGTTGAAGGAGTAGAGAGCTTGAGAGTTTAAATAACCAACAAGAATAGTAGTGCTAAGATAGAAACCCAAATTTAATCTCAAACACTATGCATATTGCTTAGTGAATGCTTAACAAAATGAAAGTTGTAAGATTTGGGACTATCAGAGATTCTTTTCTTCATACATTTTTAATAAACGGCAGGGAGTTACCCACTGTGCATAAAGGGAAAATTAGCCTTTGTACAGAGCTAGTAAAATGGGAAAAAAAGTAAGATAAGTTACTTGGAAAAGTAGAACAACCTAGGGGCTTAGAAACTGTGTCTAGGTGAAGAATGGAAGTACATTAAAAAAATTATTAGGTAAATGTAAGTCTTTGACCAGGACTGATTACTATGCATTTCTAAAATTTGTAGACTCTAAGGTTAATTGTATCTCAAATGTGAACCTAGGATGCAAAATAAAGCCACATTCTCTCTCTTCTGTTCTCTACCTAGCAGGAGATGGGCCATATCAGTTCTGAGCTTATTCAAGAACCAAAGGTACCTCTGTGAATTTCTAAGATATTAATTAAATCACTCTACAGTACTATGACTAATGAGAGACATGGAGAAGGGTTGGATAATTGGCTGAGACTGGGGCTTTTACACAAGAGACTGTTAAGCAAATAAACTGAAACATTTAGTTCTCCACTGACCAGCCTTTGTTAGATTGTTATCTGGATAAGGCAATGAATACTCATCAAAAACATTAATCGATAGATATTTCTGTTTTTCTGTTAGCTGAGAATATTTATTGATAAAAAATTGGCGGCACAGTACAATGTTATATTGAAATCAAAGTATTTATGCCCAATTATGAAAGAAATGGGAAAAACATGTTTATTATTATTGTTTACTTGATGCACTGGAAAGTAGGAAATAACTTATAGAGAACTCAGAATAAGCCATTAAAGAAAAATTTAAGCATAATTTAAATAAGACAAAACTTAATTTATCATCTTAAGCATGTAAGTACAAAATGTCAGCAACATGCGTATCGTTTTAATAGCTCAGAATTATAGTAAGTAATTACCAGTATTGAATAGGAAAAATTTGTTTATAACTTCAAATGCTAAGGATAAAGGAAGCTTAATGGTATACTATGTTTGGATAATTACTATTGTGATGTAAAACAAAACCACATGTTAAGAAAGAAGACATGTTGGTCAAGTGGCTTCTTGCAATTGGAATTCAAACTCTTGAATAATACCGAAGCTCCAATGTTTTAGGCCTAAGATTTGGTGATTTTATTTGTGACATGAAGGCCTGTGATTGTAATCAATACAGGCTTCTCTTTTTTGCCCTCAGTGGTAATACAGAAAAACTCTCTTTAGATGTGTAATTCTAGTTTGTATGTTTCAGCATTCCACTGCTTCATAGAATAGTGTTAACAGACCAAACAGTGACAGTATATAACTCTCACTTGATTTAATTTATACTTGGCCCTGGATAATATTCTATCATTTCTTAAACTAAGTAAAATTAGTACAGTTAAATTTTTTTCTGATTTTGTTTTTCTGCCTTTAGAATAACCAGTATTTCTTTATTGTGTTACTGAAAATGTTTGGTAAAGTCAAAGGTCACATTCTTTGATGAGAGAAAAATCTCCCTGTATAAGTAATATACCCTGTATCTGAAAGGGTTAATGGGCTGCTTAAAGTGCTCAATTTATCCAGAGAGGGGACCCTGTGACCTGTTGGAATCTGGCTTTGGCCATTTCTTAGGAAAAATGCAATTTAGAACTCTCCTGTATTATCTGCCAGCTGCTTAGTTATTGATGATATTGACTTTTAGTTTTTGAAAGTCTTGCTTTGGAAAATTATTTTTAACAGCTCTGAACCACTCATGTCTTGTATTTTTATTTTATATCACATTTCATTTGGGATATTATTAAGCCAAATCTTTGGTAACCGTTTTCCACAATCCAATTTATTTTTACCCAAGATCCATTGAATTCAACTCACTGCCTTTTTGCAAAAGGTTAACCCAATATTTCATGTTATGTTATGCTTTCTACTTATGCTATGTGAAAGAAAAGTAGCTGTGATAAGTAGCCAATAAATTACATTCAGAATGTTTATTCTCAAAAGTTATATTACTATGCTGACATAGATAAACATGATCATTTATCACAATATGGATTATGGAAATGAAAACTAAAATAAATGCAGCCATCTTTCTTGCATGTTACCTGGTTGGCTTGCTTTAAATGTTACAATAACTACTTTAAAAAAATGTATCTTTGTATTTCTCAATTTGAATTAATAGATGAAGTTAGCAATGGTTGAAAGCTGAATAGATAAGCAAACATTATATTCTGGAATAAGAAAATGTTTTCACTTTTTTCTATAAGCATGAGATTACTTGAATCTTCTAATATTGGCTTTGTAAAATAGGTTGTTTTAGTATTATTTCATCATAAGGAATATACCATTTAAAATTACAGCTTTATTGTATATTTTTCTTCAAAAAGACACAGATATCTAACTTGAGAGACTGAAGAAATATGATTTCTGTAATATTTAGGAGTTACTAAAAATAATCTTGTTACATTTATATTGAGCTAATAAAGGAAGTTTTAGTGCTGTTTATTAGAGTGGATAAAGTATGTGGCTAAATCGACTGAATGTAGAATTTTAATAGGATTTTATTTTTGGTAACAGCTTTATTGATATATGAAGTTCACAAATCAATAATTCACCAATGTAAAATATAGAATTCAAAGTATTTTTTGGTGTATTCAGAGTTATGCCAATATAACCATAATAGGTTTCTTCACTCCAAGAAGAAATCATATCCTTTTTATAGTAGCTGTCTCATTTCTCCCTAATCTGCCAGCCTGAACAATCACTAATAGACTTTTTATCTCTATAGATTTGCTTATTCTGGGCATTTTATATAAATGGTATCATACAATATGTCATATTTTGTAGCTAACATCTTTTACTTAGCATAATGTTTATAATATTCATCATATTGTTTTTGAATTTCCCAAATTTCTTTCTGTTCTTGATATCTAATTCCATTCCAATGAAGAGGGAGAACTATTTTGTATGATTTAATATTTTTAAGTTAGTGGAGACATTGTTTTCATTTAGCATACAGTATATCCTGGAGAAGATTCCATATAGAGTTGAGAAGAATGTGTATTTTGCTCTTTTAAAGTGTTATGTGGATGTCTGTTAGGTCTTGTTGATTTATAGTTGTTGTTCAAGTCTTCTGTTTGCTTTTTGGTCTCCTGCCTAGTTGTTCTATCCATTATTTAATGTAGAGTATTGAAGTCTTTAATTAGTATTGTTTAAAGGTTTGTTTCCCTTCAAACTTGTTTGTATTTTGGGCCTTGTTGTTAGGCACATATATGTTTATAATTGTTATATTTTCCTGGTAGATTGAGCCTTTATTGTGATAAAATGTTCCTCTTTATTTCTAGTAAATTTTTTTGTTTCTTTAAAACTTTGTTGTTGTGATGTTAGTATGGGTACTGTAGCTTTCATGCTGCTGCTATTTGCATGATATGTCATTTTCCATCTTTTACTTTCAACATATTTGTGTCATTGAATTTAAAGTGTGTCTCCTAAAGACAGCACATAGTTGCATCTTGCTTTTTATCTAGTCTGACAGTATACATTTATACTGTCTATTATAATTTCATAATTACCTGTACTTTACTGTTGACCTTTGTTTTTTTCATGTGAATAGGAAGTTATGGTTACTTTCTGCCTGAAGAACTTCCTTTAATTTTATTTTTTTCACTATTTATTTATTTATTTATTTATTTATTTATAGATGGAGTTTCACTCTTGTTGCCTAGGCTGCAGTGCAGTGGTGCAGTCTCGGCTCATTGTTACCTCCACCTCTGGAGTTCAAGTGATTCTCCTGCCTCAGCCTCCTAAGTAGCTGGGATTACAGGCACCTGCCACCATGCCTGGCTAATTTTTGTATTTGTAGTAGAGTCGGGGTTTCACCATGTTGGCCAGGCTGGTCTTGAACTCCTGACCTCAGTGATCCATCTGCCTTGGACTCCCAAAGTGTTGGGATTACAGGCATGAGCCATCATGCCTGGCCAAGAACTTCCTTTAGTAATTCTTATAAGTCGCATCTGCTAATAGCAAATTATCGCATTGTTTGTTTTTCTGGGAATGGCTTTATTTTACCTTTATTTTTTGAAAGATAGTTTTGTTGGGTATAGGAGTCGTGGTTTACATTTTTTATCTTTTAGTACTGTATATGTCTTATCCCACTTCCTGGTCTCTGTGGTTGATAATGAGAAATTCACTGTTAAACTTATTGAAATTCTTTTGTACATGATGAATTATTTTTTCTTTTGCTATACTCAAGATTTTCTTTTTGGCATTGACTTTCAGCACTTTTACTAATGTTCTTAGTGTGGATCTCTTTACATTTAGCATACTTCACATTCATTGAGCTTCCTGAAGGTATAGTTTAATATTTTCTTCTGCTTTATAAAAAAATTAAATTGGGCAAATTTTAAGCTGGTATAACTTCTGTGTTTTCTCCTCCTTTGTCTTTTCTTCTTCAGGCAGTCCCATTACAGTATTTTGGTTTGCTCAGTGGTGTATCACATATCATTGAGGCTCTGTTAATTTTTCTTTATTCTTTTTCTCTTTGATCTTCAGATTGTCTTCAAGATTCTTTCTTGATCTGTCTTTAAGTTTGCTGATTCTTTCTTCTGCTAGTTCAAATCTACTATTGAACTCTAGTGAATGTTTCATATTAGCTATTGTATTTTTCAAGTCCAGAATGCCTGCTTGTTGTTTTTGTTAAAATGATTTAAATAATTTATATCTCTGTATGGATATTCTGTACTCTCTAAGACATTGTCAACATACTTTCCTTGTAATGGCTGGTTTGAAGTGTGCATTAGTTATCATGCTGCTATAAAGAACTGCCTGTGACTGCGTAGTTTATAAAGCAAAGTAGTTTAACTGCCTCACAGTTCTGCATGTCTGGGGAGGCCTCAGGAAACTTACAATCATGGCAGAAGGGGAAGCAAACACGTCCTTCTTCACATGACAGCAGGAAGGAGTGCTTACCAAAGACGGAAAAGCCGCTTATAAAACCATCACATATAGTGAGAACTCACTCAGTACCATGAGAACAGCAGTTTGGGGGTAACCGGCCCCATGATTCAATCACCTCCCACCGGGTCCCTCCCATGACCACATGGGGATTATGGGAACTACAATTCAAGATGAGATTTGGGTGGAGACACAGCTAAACCGTATCAAAGTGTTAAATTTGACACGTGGGCCCTATTAATGGGTGTTACTGTTGTCTGCTTTTTTTGTGTGTCTATATGGATAACACAATTCTGTTTCTCTGCATGACTCATACTTTTATAAGTTGAAGACAGAACATCTTACATAATGTAGCTATTCTTGCTGGACATTAACTCCCTTCTAGAGGAGGGTGACTTGTTATTGGCGACTGGATATCCTTTTTTTTTTTTTTTTTTTTTTTTTTTTTTTTTTTGTGCAGAGTCTCACTTTGCTACCCAGGCTGGAGTAAAGTGGTATGGTCACAGCTCACTGCATCTTTGACCTCCCAGGCTCAGGTGATCCTCCTGATTCAGCCTTCTGAGTAGCTGAGACCACAGGCAATATGCCACCATGCCTGGGTAATTTTTGTATTTTTTGTAGACATGGGGATTCACCGTGTTGCCCAGGCTGGTCTTGAACTCCTCAAGCCATCCACTTGCCTCATCCTCTCAAAGTGCTGGCATTACAGGCATGACCCACTATGCCTGGCCTGGATATGCTATTTAGGGATGTACGTTTTCCTCTAGTATGAAACACTGATATCATTCTCACAGGGTGCAGCCTTGGATATGTGTAGTCATTCTTGGGTGTCCATGGTTTTATCGGGTGTCTCTTTGCCTTTTTCTGTGATCTCTCTCTTAAGTTGTCTGCCTGTATTAATGTCACACCCAGATCTTAGTTCCAATGGCTTCTGGTTGATTTCTTTATTACTTTTGCTGTGGAATATGAATTGTTCCACAGTGTGATTCAGTTAAATTTGGGCCCTTTTTCAGTGGTAGTTTTTGAAGTGAGTCCTTGAGGTTTTTTGTAACTCCGGGAGAACTCATCTTATATTTCCTTCCCTGGTTTTCCCTTATGAACTCTCTGCCTTATGGTTTAGTTTATTGTTTTCAGGAAGCTACCTCCCTCTTCTTAATTGTTTGACATGAAGGTTTTTATTGTGTGTAAGAGTACTCTTAGGTTTGAACTTCTCTGCATACAGGTTCAAATAAAGTCAGTTCCTTTGGGGGGACCTTTCTGTTCTTATGACTTGAGTGTTCTGGGAAAAATTCTCTGGGCCACTGCTCCAGAGCTGAGGGTAGTGACAATGGTCCACTTCTCTCAGAGTTATATTTCTGCTTTTATGAGCAAGGTGCTAGGTATAGGCAATAGCCTCTAGTTCTCTCAGCTTGCTGTGCCTCGTGTGCAAACTCTATCCAGTAAGTGAGGTGAGACAAGGATAATCAGGGCCCTGGTGTTTTTGGCTTGATATTCCTGAGGTAAAACCTTAGCTCTTTGAGTGGAGGCTGGATGGAGTAACAGAACTCTGGACCTGTCAGCTGCACTTTCGTCTCAGCTGCACTCAGTTGCAGTTTTGTCTCTGTGTAGAATGGGGGAGAGAGAAAATGAGAAATGCTGGCATCTTACCCCTGCCTGGGAGATACCGTAGCCCTCAACTGGTGGCTGGGGTGGAGCGAGCTCTGTGTTTTGAGCTATACCCATCTGAGGTAGAATGACTGTCACACTGGACTGAAATGGTGTGGGTTATACTTCAGATGCCATAGACCTTCACTCCTCTTACCAGTTTTAGTTGGTTTTCATGTATTATTATTTCTTCATTTCCTGTTTGCCTTAAGGCAAATTTCCAGAGACTTTAAAGGGTTTTTATTTTTACTATTTTTGCAGTTATATTTATTTTTATGGGTGTCAGTCTGCAGAGGTCCTTACTCTAACATTCCAGAGGTGACTTCTTAATGGTCATATTTACTGGCTTGCTCAAAACAGGGTTTGAAATTAATTTTTCATTGAGCTACTCAGGTACAAATTGATATTATTTAAACATGTGGTTAAAAATGTTTCCTACCTTATATCTCAAAAAGTGACTTTTAAATATAGGCCTCATCTTTGGATCTGGTTCAATATAAGTCCCATACTCAGATGAACAGAATTCCAATTCAATTCTTTTTGCATATAAACTGTGAGATCTTAAGCAGGTTACTTAACCACCCTCAATTTATTTGCTCATCCTAAGTATTGAGATAGTAGTAGCTGTTTGTAAGTTAAATTACATAATGGATGTGAAAGCTTTTGAACTTTTAAACTCTAAAAACTTAAAACACAGAGGATTGTTATTACCACTTTAAATCAAATGCCGAATGAAATGAAGTGACTTTTTCTGATTTTATTCTTGTCTACGAATACTAAGTATAACATTTATTTTAGAAAGTCATTTATGATTTTTAAATTCTTCATATTAGCATGTGATACTCTTATAAAATCGGCTAAGATATCACCTAGAAAATGATTACTCTCGATATGTTGATTGTGGAATTTCAATAGTAGAGGGGGAAAATAACATTTTTAGCTTGTGTCTGGTATTAATAGTATAATTATTTTATCTGTCCATTTATTTTGGTCTTTTTGATAGTTCTCTGTGGATCTCAATAAGAGTTCATTTTTATATGTGAAAATGATGAACATGATCCAATAATTTTTAAAGAATCATGGAATCTAGATTTGGAAGGTGATCTTGGATTTGGTCAAATCTAGTAGGAATTGCATTCTTAGGTCCCCTGTCAAATTCTTACCTATCCCCTACATGAACAAATCATGGACAGAGGATTACTGTTGCACATAGCCGCTGGATTCCATTTTCACTACACTTCAATTTTTAGGGTGTTGGTAGTTTAGAAAACATGTTGTATCATGCTTTTCATTTATTCTTTACTTCCGATTCAGGTGTTGCTGTATTTTGCATGTGAGGAAATCAAAGATCAAAAAGATCAATGGTTTACTCAAAGTTATAAGACTACTAGGAATTAAAAATTAGATTCATGATTTTTGAATCACTATTTTACAGGAATAAGCATATGCTACCTACCTGGTGCTGTATATCATAAACTGAAAGATTTTTAAAAAGTCAGGAATCCCTCAGCTCAAAACATGCACAGTTCAGAAGGGAAGAAAAATTCTTAAAGCAGCAGTTACTGTTTAGATTGGAATACTGTGGTAGAGATGTTTCAGTGATCTGGAACAGAAAATGGATCTAGATTATTTAGGGGTAACTTCATGGAAGAAGACGACTTTTGAAACGAACATCATTTAAAATGACTGCAGTAATGTCAGCTAGAATGATTTCTAATGCAATCTCAGCTGTCACTTTTTAATGTATATCTGAATCCAAATCTTCCTCCATTAATTTTCACAGCGTTGGTTCTGTATTAATACAAAACAAATTAAATCTCTCTTCCGTGTGAAAGCTCTTCACCTACTGAAATACACTGTGTCTCTCCCAGATCTTTTCTCCAGGCTTTTCTTCAGCTGTTGCATCTAACTTTTCAACACGTAACCATTATTGAAAGATGGTAGGTAATAATGTTAATTTGGTTAAACAGAAGCATTTGCTGCTACCATGGTTTCTCCTCTCTGGTGAAACAACAGTATGTTGTTCATTGTTATTGTTGATATTTATTTGTTTTTCGTGAAGAATTTTTTTTCTGGTCAAGAATTGCTTCTGTCTAATTAGAAAATATAATAGACATTACTTCATTCATATTTTGCCCAGTATTAGTCTATTAATGTAAGCTATTTGAGATCCATGCAACATTTTAAACATATATTTTAGCTTTTTATCAATGTATAATGATATACATTGATATAATGATATCATTATATCAATGATAACATTATTAGATTTTTTCCTAAGAAAAGTATATCTTCTCACTTTTTCCATGTAAATTTTCATTGTATTAGGATTTTCCCATACTGAACTTTTTTTTTTAAAACCAAATATAGGATTTCTCACTTGATTTTATTAAGCACGATCTTGCAAATTTGGGGTGATTCTTCTGATTTACATATAATCTTTGTGTGTGTGTGTGTGTGTGTGTGATTCCTAAGTTTTCTTTCCTAGCTCACCCTTTCTTTAGGGGCCTGTAGGAGGAAATCCTAGATAAAGTTTGATTTCTAAAAATGCCACCAGACAAGGTGGCTCATGCCTGTAATCCCAGCACTTTGGGAGGCTGAGGCAGGTGGATCACTTGAGTCTAGGAGTTCAAGACCAGCCTGGGCAACATGGCAAAATCTCATGTCTACTAAAAATACAAAAATTAGCCAGGGGTGGTAGCATGCACCTGTAGTCCGAGCTACTCGGGAGGATAAGGTGGGAGGATTGCCTGAGCCTGGAAGGCAGAGGTTGCAGTGAGCTGAGATTGTACCACTGCACTCCAGCCTGGGTGACAAAGTGAGAGAGACCCTGTCTCAAAATAAAAAATAAAATAAAATAAAAATAAGTTTAAATGAATGCCAACATATTTCTGTGTATTTACACATTGTTTATGCTATCTTTAGAGCATCCTGGCTTTAAATCCTCGAACACAAACTCATGCAACTCTGCGTTCCACTTCGGCCAAGAAATTAGACAAGAAACATTGGAAAAGAAATCCTGATAAGAACTGCTTTGTAAGTACCACAGATACACTATTTCATGCTGAAAATTATCTCACTCCACACATTGTAAGACAAGATTTTACATGCACTTAGAAATACAATTAGGTATTAAAGTACAGCTGTGATTTAAAAAATATTTTAAATATTTAATATTTGAACAAGTTTGAAAGTGTATTTTTAATTACATTGCTTTAAAAAAATCTCCTGAAAACAAATTATATGCAGGTTGAGTAACCGAAATATGAAAATTCAAAAAACCCAAATCTGAAACAATTCTGGTGTTAAGCATTTTCGATAAGAGATATGCAACCTGTAAATTTAGTTTGGTGCCAAAATTTCTTTTCTCAAAATCTTTAAAATTAGTCTCAAAATTGTTTTGCCTGTTGACACAATGATACAGAAGGGTTTTCATATTAATGATATAGGCTAAATGAAGGAAGTTATAGATACACTGGTATCTGTGGACTTTAAAAATACACTCTTACAGAATATATGAACATTAGATGTTCTATGAACATCTAATAATATGAACACCTAATATTTCTAGGTGAGGTACAGGAGCAAAACAGCATTTCTCTGAGATTACTGCTAGAACTTTGTTTAACTGTATCTAGAAGGTGATTATAGAGCTGGAACTGTGAGACCATAGATGGGATATAAGTACAACCTTAAAGGCGATGTTAGAAATTCCATCTTAAGGTTATATACATTTTTAAATTTTGAAAGAAATGCCTTTTTACCTGATTTCCCCAAGTTAATTTACCCCAAATTAATATTCCCAAATTAATGAGTGAGACAGTAGTATTAGCTTAACATTAGCTCTATTGGAACTTTGTATATACTTTCTTATAGAATGTATGATTTTAGTTTATGTACTTCTTTCCTTCTTCTTATATCATGAACTCTTTGAGGATGGGAATTGAGGGTGTGTGCTCATGTGTACTTGTATTTATCTAATTTTTAGTTTTTCTATCACCAGCCACAGGGCAAATTTTTTGAATGAAAAAAGAAATAGAAACAGAGAAACAATATTGCGTGAAAAGATCCCATAGACACTTAATTACAGACCTCGATTTTGAATTCAGTTTTTCTTGGTCCAGTTTTGGGAGCTTTGCTTTCTACCATGATACTTCTAGTAGAGGTCTCTAAAAGGAAAACAGTGTGGTTCAAGTTGTTCAAGGAATAGGCCGCTTACAAGGCATGACCCAGTATAATGATAAGAACAATTGAAGAACACTGAAAAAAGAATCTCCTAATTTTTAAACTTGAAAGCCCTTAAAGACTATCAAGCCTAAATCTCTAATTTTTAAAGGTCTGAGAATTATGATCAAGAGACACTATGTGACTTCCCTAATGTCTCATATTTATAAGTTTTCAAACTATTTATGGTCAGGATTTTATTTTGAAATGGAGACTTTCTTTATTATGATTGCTGTTGTTGTTATTTTATGGAAATTAGCATTTGTATCTCATAATGTGATCCTATACATTGAGGTTATTTTATCGTTTTAAAAATAATGACCAAGGCGCAGTGAGGTCAGTTTTCTCTGTCAAATATATATTGACACAAATATTTATAAAAGCAATTTACATAGGGATGCTATTTATACCTAGGGATGCTATAACAGGATACCACAGACTAGGTGGATTAAACAACAGAGACTTATTTTCTCACAGTTCTGGAAGTTAGGAGTCCCGGATCAAGGTGATTTCTTCAAGGCCTCTCTCCTTGGCTTGTAGATGGTGTCTTCTCCCTGAGTTTTCACTTGGGGTGTGCTTGTGTCCAAATAAGAACATCAGCTATGTTGTATTAGGACATACGCTAATAACCTCATTTTAAATTAATTACCTCTTTAAAGACTCTCTCTCCAAATATAGCTACATTTTGAGACGGGGGGGGGTTAGTTAGGACTTCAACATAAGATTTTTGGGGAGATATAGTTCAGTTCATAACAATAATTTTAAATTATCACTTATACCAGTAATTTATTTTCTAATAACATATCTGAAGGAAAGAATTAGGAATGTAGGTAAAGAATTAAGTACAAAGAGGATTATCTTAGGCATTATTTATTCAGTGGAGACAAATGTAGGGGAAATCCCACTGAATTCCAACCAGTGGGTCATGGTTAAGCAAATTAGAGTAAATTAATTCAGTGGTATATTGTGCAATCATTAAAATGTTTTTGAAATAATCTGGATAAATTCTGTCTGCATTACATGGTAAAAGGATTTAACATCACTATTCAATAGTGATTGTGTACACTTACACATAACCATACCTTTATATATATCTACAAAGAACAAAAAAAATACTGAAATGTTAATATTGATTATATATTTTTTGGCACTTTTGTATATTTCACGTCTTCTATGAGTATTAGTATAAAAATAAAATGGAAACTTTACATCTGTGTTAAAATGATAATCTCAATTTATAAGGTCAGATTTATTGCACTGATATCTATTAGTTTGAAGACTCTCTGTGACATTCATGAATTTCTCAGAGCAGTGAGGTTTATTCCCAAAAGTGAAATATGAAGCTAGGGTTGAAAGTTATTCTCAGTGTGGTTAAATAATACTGTTCTTTTCCCATTTGTTATTATCCTCTTCATGGTGGCATAAAGAATTGAATGAAAGTGTCACCAAAACATATGGTTTGTTTTTCAATTCATAAAGACCCAAATAGGATGCCGGAACTTTTATCCCCACTAGCTAGCCAGTAAGCAGTAACTGATGAGATATGAAAAAGTTTTCTTCTTACCTCACTGACATCTCCTATCTTGTTTTTCTTCACTTCTTTGTTGATTATTTCTCCTCTCACCCCTTAGATATTTCAGTGCCCAGAGCTCAAACTCTTTCTTTCTTTTAAAATAGTCACTACATTGGTTATCTTATTATCTCCTTACTTGTAATACTATCTTTAGATTGAAGATTCCTTTATATTTCTAGCCTGCATTACTGTCTCTCAATCTATATCTATATCTATATCTATCATCTATATCTATATCTGCTATATTTTTCTTATGTTTACTTACCAAAAACAGAGTTATAATTGGACCCAACAATTGGAAAAGTTTTTCTTCAGGCATTATATAGTCCTCTCTTACTATCTGCCTTCTTCCTTCCTTTTTTCTATTTATTTGGTGCTTGAAGCATCTATATTTCAGGCACTGTATTGAATGCTTCTCAGAGGCGAATAAAATCCAGAAAAATAAGTAGTCTAAGATCGTTTATTAAAATAGACACAAATGTGACTTAATAAGTAAATTATAGGCTTCTTAGAAAATAAGCATCTGTTTGACCTGTAAAAGTGCCTTAAGAATGGCAGTTCTGAAATTATTGCCCAGGACTATCTTCACTTGGTAGTTTAATACTCTTATAGTACTAATTGGAAATTCTGACTTCAGTAGGGGATTTAAACTGGCAAACATGTTTATACTGGTTAATGAAGCATGAAGCAGTTATTTCCAGTATAGTTTAAGCAGGTGTTCCGTAACTGCTGTTTATTTTTGCCATTTTTGAAAATGTTGAACTATCCTAATTATATAAATATTTTGTACTCATTTTCCCTCAGCAATTTTTGAAGACCAGAAAATATTACAAATCAGAAAACTTATGCTGGGTGAAAATTAAAAGGAAAGGCAGTTAAAGACCGCCAATTAGCCAAGTATTAGACATGTTTTTTTAAGAATTTTAGCAAATTTGTTCTAAATGCATGACACATACAAGGTGCTCACCATAAAAAAATAAAATGAGAATAAGCTATAATATACATTAAAAATTTTCAATGCTTGTTGTGAAGTAATTCATTTAAGCTTCAGAAGCACCCTGTCAGGTAGATATTATATTTTATCATCCATTCATAGATGAGGGAACTGAAGCACATGGAAGCCTAAGAAACCTATTCACAGTTCCACAACTGAATGGTGGAACTAGAGACTGAACCCATGCAATTGCCAGAGAGCTCTTTTAGTAGAAGTTTTTTGAATAAGGAAATAAAAGAAAATCATTGACTTATTTTCCTTGTAGACAATGAAAATAACTAAATGATATATGGGTTTTGATAAATATTTTTTTCTTGCATGAGCTTCACAATCTCAGTCACTCGTTTGTTTCACATTTATTATCTGTGCCACTTGCCACATTGGAATTCACGTGACACAGGCCTTGCCAAGAAGTTCTCATGTTGTTTTGAAGAAGGCTGAAATACCAATAAATAGTAATAATACTCTTTCAAAGGAAGAACAGTTAAGGAATTTTAATGATCGTTGTGAGTTTATCATATTTGCCTTTAGGTGAATCAGTCTAGCTTTCGGTGTGGATGATGGATTTAATGAAAAGATTGGAGGCAAGGTCTCTGGGACTGGATTTAAAAAGTTGGAAGACAGATGATGAAGACCAGGAGGGAGGATGAGCTTGAATTTATTTAGGAGATAAAACACGTATGACTTGAGAGTTGACTTTATGTGTATGTTTGTTTATAGCATAAATTGAGGGTAAATACTACACTCACTTTTGGATTATTTGAAATCCTTGTGCCTGTGGATCACTGCAAAAGTTGTAGATTAGTAAAGGGCCTGGGATGGAGATAAATAATTTTTGAATCATCAGGATATACATAAATAACTAAAAGCCTAGGGGGAGAGTTACCCAGGAAGAGTGTGTAAAGTGGAAAGAGGGTGCAGGTTAGACCTTTGGGATTAGGGCAGAAATTAGGGTGAGGCACGTGAGGCACTGGCCTGAGGTGTAAAATATAAGGGACTAACAAAAGACTCAGTAATCAAGAAAAATAAAAATAATAATAAATATATATAGGTACACACCTTTTTCCTTTTGCCTCAGGCTCCAGTGTGGCTCAGCATGGCACTGAACATAGCATGGAAAAGGCAGGCAGAGATGAGAATTTAGTTAATAAGCACTTTGAGAGGTGAGATGAGAACCGCAAGAGCATAGTGGGGGACTTCCATGGAGGAAGGATAAGTTAATATGTTTTTCTAATAATATATTATTTCTTATGTTCCAAATATGGTTGATTTTTATACTTTTGGAAATTATACTTAAGGTTTGCCTTGTCTGCTGGCACCATTTTTCCTTTTCAAGTTTACATGGCTATTAAGAGATGAAATCCACTTAGCATTCAATCTCATTCACTCTTTGATGGATAGCCAGCTACTGGGATCTGTTAAAATTGATGGAGAATATATGTTCCTCCATTGACATATCATATTCACAATGTGAATTTTTATTTTTAAGCTCCAAAGTAAATAAACTTTTCACCAGATACCCAGTAAGAAAGCAATACCTCTTCTACCCTTGCCTCTTGTTGTATGTTTGAAAATACTTTCTCAAGCATGAGCTTGGTTTTTTAATTGTTGACAATTATTTTCTTCCAAAAATAGACAATAATTGAAAGAGTTTCGGAAATAAAAAAGTAAAAACAGATTATTTGCAACTAAATATCTCTTTCAGTATGTGAAAAATGCAGGGTTTGTGTAGAGAATACAGATATCCACCTAGAAACTCATGCGTGCAAGTAACATGACCTCTTTTATTTTCTTGTAACTGAACTTAATTCTACTGTGAGTATTTGTGAGAGTGGAAACCTGGGTGTCACTTGTAGGATTCATTTTTCCCTACTTGTCCCCCTCACCCCTTATTTCTCTGGGCGGATATCTAAGTTTTACGAGGGTTGCTGGCAAGTGTGGGCTGTGAGGTAAGCCCAGCTGATTTTTCATGCCATCTTCCCACTGGTCACCATCATGGGGACTTTGGAGTCATCCTTCATTTTCATTCATTAGATCCCTTTCTATCCCTCGCATCTCTACTACTTTGAAGCCGTTCTTGATAAGGTGACAGTCATTCTGATGTTCCACTCAACACTGGGGCTTAGGGAAGTTCATGGTTCAATCTGCTCTCCTAGGGCTTCGTTTGTCGATGAGTCACAGATTCTCCATCTTTGATTTTCCCACACCTGGTATTTGTCAGCCCTCTGAGAGTAGCCTAAGGAGCTGGGCATTGATGCTCTTTTTCCAAGATCTGCCAATATCTCTGGGCCCTTCCCTTACTTTTGGTCCTCATTTTGTCTCTCTGTCTGTTAAATATTTATATAGGCTGACTGGGAAGGATGGGAGTGGAAGAAAAAGTAACTTTTAACTTATCACCCATTTCCTCCTAAATCCACTGTCAATCACTGAAGTCCTTTCAATTTTTCTGAAAACGTGACTTCTAAAATTCTAAGCCCAAAAGAAACACTCTTTGTTTCTCTGCTTTCTGTAGTTGTATTCTTTCTTTCAAGAAATGAAAACCCAGTGGCCTCTCTGCCTAATAGGTATAAATTTATAGGAGGAATGGGAAGGGATGGTAGCATAACTACAACCACCCCATAAAGACTGATTTTGAATTTGAGTTTATCAGGAATGATGATCATCTCCTGCCCTCCATCCAGTAAGTTCTCAAATGAAGGCTGGTGGAGTAGGGAGAGATGGCAGAGTAAGTTCCTATTTGGGATGGGAAAGATTATGGAAAGGTAGGCGAAGGCAGGCAATGCCCGAGGAACCCCATGTTGGGAAGCTGGGACAGTACTTGCTTGCATGATCCTAAAACTGAGGGCCAACTTAAATTTAGTAACACAGGGCCGCACTTAGCTCACCCTGTTACTGGCCCAAAGGGCTTCTTCCACTGTTCTTGAGGTACCAGCCAGCCTCAGGACCCAGTAATGTCTCTGCAGGTTTTAAACTTCAGTAGCAACCCCAAAACCACAGTAGGGACCCAGATGGATTTGGATGTCCAGGTTGAGTCAGAAGTACTTGCTGGCTCACTGTGTGGGATTTCCTGGTCATTACATTAACTTCTGAATTGCACTACCAGTCATGACACATTATTGGGTGTTTTGGAATGCTTGATATGGTATGATTTTACTGTTAATAATATATTACTAAATATATTATTATTTTCCTGTCCTCAAATTAATTTAACTCAAAATTGGTAGACATTTGAATAAAGAGATCAGTTTGCCTATAGCCTCTTGATTTGAGAAAAACCCTGTATTCAACTAGTTCTACAAGTAAATTATGTAAGCATAAATGGCATACATACATTTTGAAAACAATTGTCCTGTGGCATTTGTTGAGAACATTGCAATGAATTAGAAAAATAAAAGTTTATTTTGAAGTAAATATATTTTAAGTGATCATTACCGAGCAACAGCTTTCTTATTTCTAACAAATGTTAGATGTTATTAATGTGAAATTTAGTAATTAATTTTGCATATGGAAAATTGAAGAAAATAACACTTTAAAGAAAATGCAAGCTTAAAATTTCAGCAGAGGGAAAAAAATTAGGGAAAAATATACTGTGAAAAGTGACTACCTAGAAATCCCTTCAAAGTATAAAGCTTTAAGTAGAACAGGGATACTGAGGTTAAAACCTTACCTTGTGGTCATTTACACATATTGTAGACCTTGTAATTTTGAAGTTGAGGTGGAGTCTTTCATTGTATGAATTCTGACATATAACAAATATTTATTTTAAAATAATAACTGGCTGCTTATACAAAGGCATTTTGGGTAGAAAGTTTAGAGTCTAGTTGTAGATTTCAAGATGGCAACAGTGGAAAATCTCAATTATGCCTCTCTTGATAACTGCATTCACTCCATAGTTTTAATGCCCATCTATGTGTTTATTAACAGCTGAATGAATATCTCCATCCAAGATCCCGTCTGTATCCAGATGCTTCTTAAGATAGTTCCACCTGGATATTGTATTGGTTTCTCATTATTACTATGTCAAAAACCAAATTATTCATGCCTGTTGCTGCCCAGATTTTCTTTTGTTATGTTGGTAGCAAAAATAATCACTTTGTCATCTAGGCAAGAAAACTCAGGGCAATTCTTGACACTAAAAATGCTATTATCAACAACACTGTATTATAACTAACATAAAATAAAAGAAGACAATTAAATGTATAACATGCATTCATTTAATGTTTTTATGCCATTTGGATTTCATTTCTGCATGGAACAATGAATCAGTATGGCATTTTGGAACTTGCCATATTTACCATGTTTGATCAATTCTCTGATGCGTATTTTATCACAGTTTCACATCTCTGGAATTAATTTCATTTTATAGTTAATCTGATAAGAAAGTTTGTATCAGTTTATTTAGCAGTATTTTTTGTTGTTAGTATGTAAAAATGACATACTTAACAGTCTGTATTGTCTTAGCACTATAAAATAAAGCATGTATGGAGAGAAGGCAGAAAATATTTTGACTAAAGCAAATGTTCTTCAGTTTTTATTAATGTTGTTGGTAGATCTGATAGCTTTTCATAGCGCTGGAAATTCATGAAAAGGAAACTCATTGAAAATAAAAACATAGGTATATGGACAATGGTCCTAGTAACTGCAAGAATGCAGTTCAACTTAGTTTAGGATAATTTTCTCTTGTAATAATAAATTACAGAATAAAAAGCAATTCCTCTGAGATCTGAATCACATCATTTTTAAGGATTCTCAAATATATTATTTCCATGTCCCAAATTAATTTAACTGAAAATTGGTAGACATTTGTGTAGAAAGATCTGTTTGCTTATGGCATCTTGATTTGAGAAAAACCCTGTATGCACCTAGTTCTGCAAGTAAATTATGTAAACATAAGTGGCATAAATGTTCATGATCTGTAAAATATTTGTAGTTCTCCTTCCTTATGAATTTATGATATATTTATTGTACACAAAACATTTTTGAGTATCTGATATAAATGCCTAATTTAGATTACATGATTCAGTTTCTCATATATTCTTTCCATCTCTGTGCTGAGAAGCAACTACATTTCACTTATTTTTTTCTGAAGTTCTATAATTTAGGGAGTGCATCTAACAAAGGATTAAGCTGTGTGACACAGTGCTATACTCTGTAACAGTATCTCAAGTAATAATGATGATAATGGTGATGATGAAGACAATGAGGATGGTGGATAGTGAACCAGGCTCTTTATAATAACTAAATTAGTTGATGAACAACTCTATGAAGCAAGTATTACTTCATGCATTTACTCCTTATATTCCCTTTCCTGCTTTAATTTTCTTCATAGAACATATTGCCATGTAACATACTATTTTTCATATTTTACTTGTTCGGTTGTTTAGTTATTTTCTCCCCATGAGAATGTAAGGTCTATGAAGACCTGTTTTGTTCGCAACTGTATCGTCAGCTCCTGAAATGGTGCCAGATATATAGTAAGTATGCAATAAATAACAATTAATTGAATATTTACTGAGTTCTCAGTGTATGTTAAATACTGCTTTTGGTGCTGAGAATACAACGTGTACTTTACTCTGCCAGAACTTATATTCTGGTGGATGAGAATTATTACTGTTATTTTGTTAATTATTATAATTATTATCCTCTTTTTATTAATGGGAAATATGAAGCTTGGAGGAGATGAGATAAGTGAATTGCTCAATCTACACGTATATAAAAATGTATTTTGATATTATTTTGAAGAACTTTTATGTAGTTTCTTCTACTAACATACACCTAGATTTCTATAAGAGTACAAAGTGTAGCTGGGCGCGGTGACTCACGCTTGTAATCCCAGCACTTTGGGAGACCGAGGTGGGCAGATCACGAGGTCAGGCGATCGAGACCATCCTAACATGGTGAAACCCCATCTCTACTGAAAATACAAAAAATTAGCTGGGCGTGGTGGCGGGTGCCTGTAATCCCAGCTACTCGGGAGGCTGAGGCAGAATGGCGTGAACCCGGGAGGCGGAGCTTTCAGTGAGCCGAGATCGCGCCACTGCACTCCAGCCTGGGCGACAGAGTGAGCCTCCACCTCAAAAAAAAAAAAAAAAAAAAAAAAAAAGTGTACCCTGAAATAGCAAGTAAAATATGAAGCTATTGATTGGTTTCCATTGTTTATATATATACATGTATGTATGAAGTATGAACTCTGAGTATCATCTCCTGAACATTTTGGGCAATAATTCAATTGCTGGAAATGTTACCTTCCAGAGTAATGAACCCACTTAAAGAATTAATTTTTTGCATCACACTTTTCATTTCTATAACACCACTACATATAAATTATTTCACTTTAAGACTTATATAGTATAAATATTTGAATCTAAATTGTACATATATATTAATTACTAAATATTAATGGAAGATCTAACATGTGCCAGCCGCTGTGATAAGTCATGGGAAAGGGACAAAACGGTTTTTGCCCAGACAACTAACTGGGCATTTGCACAGGTGTTAACCTAATTTTGTGTCTGTAATTGGTGGGTTCATGGTCTCGCTGACTTTAAGAATAAAGCCGGGGACCCTCGCGATGAGTGTTACAGCTCTTAAAGGCAGCGCATCTGGAGTTGTTCATTCTTCCCAGTGGGTTCGTGGTCTTGCTGGCTTCAGGAGTGAAGCTGTAGACCTTTGCGGTGTTACAGCTCATAAAGGCAGCATGGACCCAAAGAGTGAGCAGCAGCAAGATATATTGCAAAGAGCAAAAGAACAAAGCTTTCACAGTGTGGAAGGGGACCCAAGTGGGTTGCTGCTGGCTGGTTGGGACAGCCTGCTTTTATTCCCTTATCTGACCCCACCCACATCCTGCTGATCAGTGCATTTTACAGAGAGCTGATTGGTCTATTTTACAGAGAGCTGATTGGTCTGTTTTGACAGAGTGCTGATTGGTGTGTTTACAATCCTTGAGCTAGACACAGAGTGCTGATTGGTGAGTTTACAATCCTTGAGCTAGACACGGAGTGCTAGACAGAAAAGTTCTCCAAGTCCCCGCTAGGTTAGCTAGATACAACCTTAGCTAGATACAGAGTACCAATTGGTGTATTTACAAACCTTGAGCTAGACCCAGAGTACTGATTGGTGTATTTACAAACCTTGAGCTAGACCCAGAGTACTGATTGGTGTATTTACAAACCCTGAGCTAGGCACAAAGTGCTGATTGGTGCTTTACCATCTGTTAGCTAGACATAAAAGTTCCCCAGGTCCCCACTAGACTCAGGAGCTCAGCTGGCCTCACCGAGTGGATCCTGCACCGGGGCTGTAGGCGGAGCTGCCTGGCAGTCCCCAGCTGCCCCTGCACTCCTCAGCCCTTGGGCTCTGGATAGGACCGGGTGTCGGGGAGCAGGGGGCTGCGCTCATCGGGGAAGCTCGGGCCCCACCGAGCCCACTGCTGGGGGAGGGTGGGGGGTGAGGGAGGTTCCGGCATGATGGGCTGCCGGTCTGGAGCCCTGCCCCGTGGGGAGACAGCTGAGGCCCGCGAGAACTTGAGCACAGCGTCAGCAGGCCGCACTGCTGGGGGACCCGGTGCACCCTCTGCAGCTGCTGGCCCGGGTGCTAAGCCCCTCACTGCCCCGGGCTGGCGAGCCCACGCCCACGCCCGCCGAACCCACACTCACGACCGCCAGAACCGCACTAGCCTGCCAGCATCACTTGCAGCCCCAGTTCTGGCCTGGGCCTCTCCCTCCACGTCTCCCTGCAAGCAGAGTGAGGCGGCTCCGGCCTCAGCCCGCCCAGAGAGGGGCTCCCACGGTGCAGTGGTGGGCTGAAGGGCTCCTCAAGAACCCCCGGAGTGGATGTTGAGGCCAAGGAGGTGCTGAGAGTGAGGGCTGCTAGCACATTGTCACCTCGCAATCCCACAATCAGGTTTTGTCAGTGCAGCCTTCCATGGGAGTTATCGCTGAAGTACCATAGCCTGGTCTCAGGATTCAAGGTTGGCCTTCCCGAGAAACCAGAATTTAAATTGAAAATAAAGATGAAGGAAGGAAGAAAGGAGGGAAAAAGAGAAATTTCACGAGAGTAGAAAACTTGTATCTGAAAGTCTGAAGATGGGGGAGCGGAGCATACTGATTGAAGTTAAAGTACTAAAACAGTATCAGTACTGCATGGCTGAAGTCATAGACTGGAGCATGAAGGAAGGTATCAAGAGATGATGCTGAGGACCTCTCCACAGAGTAGTGACAATGATGATGATGATAAATATTTTTTTCTAGAGAAGTTCTATAGTCTGGTTATTTCATTGATAAGTGCATGCTATATGTTTAAAAGGCACATTCTTTGTTTGTGATATGCTGTAATTTAGAGTTTTTATATATATTAGTATCCCTCTTTAAAAGTATGTGTTTTCCTAGTGCTTCATTCCACACATGGACTAGTATTGTCAGAGATTTATTCTCCAGGCAGAAATATGTAATAAGATGGTAATTGACTAAAAAGAATAAAAGTGTTAACTCTTAATTTCCTGAGGCTGTTACAAAAATGCTTTGCTTTAATTATTTATTTCAGACTGATTACTACTTTCTCTACATCCATGTGACACACAAATTAAACTCGTTTGTAATTGTCAGCCATCAGCCTTGTTACTTTTATTTTGTTCTTCACTTGTTTGAAATTTTAATAATGGTTAAGCAGAGTGCTCTTTATTTTTTTTAAACAACTTTATGTTTAATGAAGTATAGTTATCTACTCAGGGTTTAAATTGAACTGGAAAAAACTTTCCCCTAAGTAAGGTGTATTTCAATTAGCTTTATTTGCAAAAGAAGGAAAATTTTTCCTTCACAGCTTCCTTATCTTTGAGGTTGAGTTTTTATGAGGGAAAGCAGTGGAACCTAAAGAGCTCAGTTGTCAGTAGAGAGGTTGGTTAAGAGAGTTAGCTCTAGAGATAAACTGCTTAGCTCAAATTATTGGTTTTGCCATTTAGTAGAGTATGACCTTCAGTAAATTTCTAATTCCATTACTGTCTCCATTTCCTCATCTCTAAGTGAAGATAATAATATCTACCTGATAGAGTAAATGAGTGAATGTGCATAGTATTCTTAAAATCCTGGCTGGCATATATATATATAACCTTCTATAAGTATTATTGCTTATCAGTATCAGCATTTATAAGGGGGATGCTCTGAGGTTTCTGTTACTACATATGGAAGCCTATCATGATAGTGGATAGAGAAGAACAATGTGTATGGAAAAACCATGGAAAAGTACTGAGCAGCAAGATACTGAGGATGGTAATGGAAGACAGAGTATTTCCTCTATTGCCCAGAAATTTCCTAGTAGCATAATTCTACAGAGACAGGCAGAAACAGAAAGGAGAGAGAAACAGCCACAAAATTTTTTTGAGCAGTGTCTTATATGTGCATATGGATGGATTCTTTTTCTGTGATTTTTTTTTTTGGCTGTATTTCTCCCTTCTCCAAAAAGCCTCAACATGATGCCTGGGTCTTGGAGAGTTTTTATCATAGGCTAGAGGTGTGTATTGTCATGGGGAATTCCACTCTGGCCGAAGCTCTCTTGTGTGAGCTCCTGCGGGGCTACTAACTGCTAACCTGAAATGTGTTCCCTCTCTTATAATGGCCCAAGAGTGAAATATTTATTCTCCGTGTCTGACAAGGAAATTTCTCTTGGGAGAAGAAGTTGTTCTTATAGACTACATATTAGTCCAAGAATATTGAGAAGGGATCCAAAAGATCTGGAACCAAATAGATTGAATTTGTTTACACAGAAATTCTTTGCATAATCATAAATATTAAGCTGGAATTTTATGATGCATTATAGGTCAATAAGTAGTATATAATAAAGCAGATGTGTGTTAAGACTTTCTATAAAAACAAAATATGTATATTTTAAAAGATATTAATGAAGCATATTACAGTATTTGCAAATAAGAAATGTCTTTGCATATGGGAAAATACAGTGCTCTGAACAAAAGAAATCAGCAAAATTGTCTTTAGAGTCTAATGGTATATTTTACCTTTGCAAAACATTTATTTGGTGCTCATAGCAAATAAATATGTGAGTTTTGCTGTTTTCCCGAATGGGCATACAATGGCAGCTGTCTTTCTAATCGTTCCTCTATTCAAACACTAATCGCTGGAACCCACGTAGAATGCTAGACGCCTGAATAGGTAGACAATGGCAGCAGCGTTTTTAATCACAGTCCCATTCATGCACTAATCGGAGTGATGATTAAGGGACATTAGAGGGAGCACTTTGACATCTGATCCTTTGAACTGACGTCTGTGCAGGCTGCACTCCACAGAGCTCACTTGGCCAAACTGATTTCCTTAAATAAAGTGCTGTGATTTCCAGTGTAGGAAATATTACATTAGAGCCTATTGAAATGATTAGGAATTGAGGAGCTTTTCTTTAGGTGGGAATGTGGTGTATGCTGTATACTCACAAAAGTGAGATCATTAATATTGCATGTACTACTTTGAATATCAGGGACCATAGAGAAATAACATGAGAAACACCTTCCTGCAGTCATGCACTTAAAATGAATATGAACAAAAATGTGGAACTCTGCTGTCATAGCTCTCCATTATTGAAGTTTATGAATTTTGAAATATTTGTATTTTTATATAACATGATAAAGATCCACACATCCTAACTGCATTTCATATTTTTGTTTTCATTAAGCCAGGATATTTTTAATGTTACCTTTCTTGAAGTTGCTTTAATTACAAAAAAAAAGAAATGCGTTACACCCTATTTGCGTGGTCATGCTTTGATTCAGTAGTCGTTAGTGAGACAGAATGGATTATTTTCTCTTTTCTTTCAAATTTCTAATATCTATTTAGATTTTGCTAACCCGTTCCCCAGAATATGTCATGTGATTTACCCTAAAAATGTTAGTATCTATCCAACATTTGCAAATTGAATCAGTAGTTAAAATTCCTATGTCAATATTTGAATATGGAGCTCCAAATATCAGTAACTGTATATACTACATACATGTGTAATGTATGTAGGGGAAGAAAAAGTTTTTCCTTTAACCTCTTATGTTCAGTGGCTGGGGCATGTGAATTAAACTGACAAAAGACAGATTAACAGGAGAATATGCATACACATTTTATTTGATGTTCATATTTTAATTGATATGTGCACAAAGCCTTCACATGAAAGAAATGAAGACAGAAAGAAGCAGTTAAACCCAGGGGCTTACAATACCATTTTAATAAAGAGAGATAAATTGTGCAGAAGTGATAACACAAAGGAAAAGGGGTTTGGGATTCTAGGGGTGATAAATTGTGGGAAGATAAATATATGAGGGATACTAATGGAAGATAAGGGCTATTTTAGTAAGGGTTGTTTGTGCAAATCCATCTTGGTGCCAACTTTCTGTATCGAGTGATAAGGGTTGTTCTCCTCCTGATATGGGAGAAGGGAGGGGAACACCTTCACAAAAGGAAATTTATGTCTGCTTTTAGGCAGATAGGGAGAGAGCAAAGAGCAAAGAGCTCTTTTTGCAGTTTCTTATTTCTTAAGTGCCTTCAGCTCAAAATGGTCCTTATGCCAAGGTGGCATATTTTGGGGTGACGTATTCTGACCCCCTCATGTACAGCCTCTTTGGATTGTTTCCTTTATTATGTTTCTTATTTATAGTATTCTTTCCTACAAGATATGAATATTTATCAAAAATTCTGGATAAATTTGACTGTGATATATAGTTCTGAAGGTACCTGCCTGAGAAATCCACAAGTTTATTGGTATACACCCTTGAAGCTTTCTTTGTACCACCTAACTGGCCCTGATTCTGACCACTTGAATCTGATGGAGAGAACTGCCCCAGGCTGGGTAAATCAGGTTCTCTCCTAGATATCTATGACAAGAGATCCTTTTTCATTCTGGACTGTTTGAGCAGGAAAAAAATGAAAGCTTGGTGCTGCAGGGTGGCCATTTTCCACTTGCGACATGTACTAAAAATCAGAAAAGGCCACGCTGAGGAGAGAGAAGACAGAGGCAGTTGTAGAGAAAGAAGCTACGCAGGTTTCTCATAGCTTTGCGTAGGGAGAGATTTGCAACTTCATGTTTTGTGAGATACTCTTGGATAGACTCTTTTTATTGGCTTAAACTATGTAAACAAGTTTGAGATACAGACAACCAAAAAATCCTAAGGAGCACAGCGCTATATGTCAAGTTTTAATGACCTAGCCAGAGGTGTTTTATTTTTATGGAATATGTTGAAATTACGATTAAGTTGTGTGAGGCAGTAGGGTATAATATAATCAGCTCTGGCTCAGACACCACATGCCCAAACTGAAATCGTCTCTACATTTACTAACTTGAACTTGGGTATGATTCTTCATCTTAACTAGCTAGCTCTAGTTTCTTTCACTGTTAAATAGAAATATTGATAATTATGGAAATCTAACTACATTATTTTGAGAACTAAGGAATTTAAAAAGGGTATAATACAAAGTTTAGCACATGGTAAATGCTCACTAAGTAGTACTTTTCATTATTAATGTTTTAGTTTTGCCTAAATATTGGGAATGACTTCTGGTTCAGATGATTAAGCATTTAGCTTGGATTTCTTTGAATAATATTTTATCTTTTAGTCATAAATTACAGATATTATTTGAAGTCTTTCGTAATAGTTCTTGTTATCAAGATAGTATCTTGTTATCAAGAGTGTGTGTGAGAACCCTTCCTTTATGGCCTACTCTGGCCCCATTAGTCGAGGTATTTAATGCAGGTGACTCCATTTAGATTCTGGCAACTTTTACACTTTTTGTTTCTCTTCTTCAATTGTTTTCTTAAAAGATTTATAGTTTTCATAATATAAATAGTTTAACTCCTTGGATACATTTATTCTTAATTATATATGTTTTAGCTACTTATAAATGGGATTGTTTTCTTGATTTCTTTTTTTGGATGGTTTATTGTTAATGTATAGATATGTTACTGAATTTTGTATGTTCATTTTGTATCTTTTAAATTTACAGAATGTATTAGTTTGAATTAATTTTTGGTGTAGGCTTTTGGGTTTTCTATACATGAGACCATGTCATCTGCAAACAGACAATTTAACCTTTTCCTTTACGTTCTGGATGCCTTTTATTTCTTTCTCTTGCCTAATTGCTCTGGCTAAGACTTTCAGTACTATGTTAAATAGAAATGGTAAAAGTGGGTATCCTTGTCTTGTTCCTGATCTTAGAGGAAAAGCTTTCAGCTCTTTACCATTGAATATGATATTAGTTGTGAGCTTGTGATACATGGCTTTTATTGTGTTGACGTGCATTTTTTCTCACCTAATTTTTAAAGTGCTTTTGTAATTAAAGGATATTCAGTTTTGTCCAGTGTTTTTTTCTGCATCAATTGAGATGATCCTATGGTTTTTGTCCTTTATTCTGTTAATGTGGTATATCACACTTACTGATTTGTGTATGTTGAACCATCCTTGCATCCTGGGGGTAAATACCACTTGACTATGGTGAATGATCCTTTTAATGTGCTGATGAGTTTGGTTTGTTAGTGTTTTGTTGAGTAGTTAATTTTTGCTTTTGCACTTACCTAAAGTCTTCTACAACTCAAATCTTTCCTTCATTTCAAAGCAGTTTTCTTCTCATGTCAACAGCGGCATAATCCATAATTATTCATATGGTTCTTCCTTTTTTGAGTACATAAGACAGAAGATGTAGAGGAGTGTTCACTGCAGACTGAATGGTTGGTTGTGAGAACTGAGGTCCAGAGTTAGGACAGAGTTTAGAGCTATGTGAGCTCTTAATACCAATATCAGACTGAAGAAGCAGGCACTTGTTTAATAAATTTATCGTGTTTATGTTTGAGATATGGAGATTCTCCAAAGTCACCCTCTGTTGCTCATGTCTAATGACAGTATTGAACGCTAATATTCTCCTATCTGGTTTCTCTGCCTCTCCCCTTGTCCTCAGACATTAAAAAACACCCAACTGTATTGTTATTTTGAAACCCAAAAGAGATTATGTTTTCCATTGTCTTCCTATGTCACTCAGAGTAAAACCTGGTCCTTATATAGCCTACAAGCCTCTATCCTTATCTCCTGCTGCTTGTTTTCCCAGTCTCCTAGTCACTGTCTTCTGGCTTCCTTGATTTTTTAGGAACACTTCCCACAGCCTTCTGCCTCAAGGCATTTGCACACTACCTTTTCTTTATGCTTCGTGTTATATACATACTGCACTTCCTTACTTTCATCATATGCTAGGTAATCAATGGGAATTTTCCTAACACGCAACATCATATGTAACATGCCCCATCCAGCATTCCTTTTTGCTCCTAATCACATTTTATTTATTACTCCTGACTACATTTTATTTTCTCTAAAGAATTTCTTATCATCTCTGTCTTTACTGTTTTGCCTAATGCTTCTTTCCATCTCTAGGGTTCAAGTTTCCTGAGAGCAGTGGCTCAATCAGTTTTGTTTACAACTCTAACTTCAGGGCGTAGAACAATACCTGGTGCCTTGTGGCTACTTGAATGAATGAAACGAAGATTCTAGAGACTAAATTATGCTACTATCTCAAATCTAATCAATGATATAAAAAATACAGTCACACAATATAATAATTGAAGTTCACATTTAAAGTTTGGTTTTTCAAATTCATTTGCTTCTTTAAACACATCCATCAGTATCTGTTGTCATACCTCTACTCATTAACAGAAGGCCAGTAGAGAAACTCTATTGTGGAAGCCATACTTAGCTACCAGTATAATTGCTCTGCACAAGCCCTCCTGTGGCATTTCTCACCTGAACCAAGAGTCTTCCACTTCAAAGTCTGTAGCAAGGTGGTTAGGAGAATGAATGGAAAATAAAGGTTTATTTTAGATATACTTTTGGAATTAGTTTTTGAGGATTTATCCCAATGCTAAGTAAGGAAGTTTTCTATCTGTGGCCATGTAACTGCATGCATTTCCATCTCTTTTATTATCAGATTAGAGAAAACCTCACAATGTAGTAAACTCTTCTTAATTCAAAGATAATTTGAGTTACTAGAGAGTAGGAATTGTGTCTTAGTCTTCTTTGCTTCACTTATGTGTGTATAACCACTTGTAGCTCAATAGTTTAATGAATAATGAAAAAAAGAAGTTGTCTTGTATATATTAATTTCAAATGCATTCCAGTGTTGATATTTTCAATTATTTTAGGTATCTGTTTGTATTAGGCTTCTTTTCAAAACCTGGGGTTTTAGGTAGAGACATTTAGGGTATGGTTTGATCAGAATCGTGGTTGCTCACAGTTTTCTTGGTCTGCCCATACAGTTCTGCCAATTACATATTCATAGTATAATTGGCACATAATTGTTATTGATCTTTATGCTCATTTGAGATCTACCTCTTATACTGTTAAACACACACGCACTGTTATTTTTAGAAAAAAATTTACTGCGTTTATATTGTGAGAAGAATGGAACCATGTGGTTAATCAGAGGGTAAAGGAGGATGACTTGAAGGAACAGAACAAGATGGAATAAGTAAATGTAGATGGAAAGTCTATGGTAATTTTCCATCACATAAATGAATGAATACCCAGTATTGAATAAATCATGGATTTTTAGGTCTTAACATTCCATATTCTTTGAAATAAATTATTT
Source organism: Macaca thibetana thibetana (assembly GCF_024542745.1). Classification (NCBI taxonomy): domain Eukaryota; kingdom Metazoa; phylum Chordata; class Mammalia; order Primates; family Cercopithecidae; genus Macaca; species Macaca thibetana. The sequence goes on along the minus strand of NC_065578.1, from coordinate 97,287,103 downwards.
TCAAATATCTCTAGAGATATTTCCCTATTTTCAGAAATACTGTCTTAGAACAACCAAAAGCACAGAGTATATAGAAACTTGAGAACACCTGTGGTGAGAAAAATTAAATGCATTTCATGTGGCTCAGTCAACAAGCTTACTCTGCTTGTTAGAACTGTTTATTTTAAATTTCTTGTAAAATCCAAATAATAGGCAGACAAGTCCTTACCTGACCAACTTGTTGTGTAAGTTGTCGTATACTGTTTGATTCTCAAACCCCCTGGTGAAAATGTCCCAAAGCCTATGGAAGAAGCAGACATGTACAATGCAGTAGACATTTTTTCCCTCTACTTCTGCAACAATATTTCCTCCTCCACAAACAAACACATAGCCTAGGTTTGTTACTTCAAAAAAAAAATTGGTGAAATTATGTTATTACAACTAGAAGCATTCACAGATATATAAGCAGCTAAATAAATCTCTTGCCCTCACCAAGAATCAGGCTTCAAAAACACTCTCCATTCTCTAGAAAATGTCAGGCTCTCATGTCTTACTCTTAAACCCACCATAATATGGCTTTCCCCTCCTCTGCTCTAGTGAAACTGCCCTTAGGAAGGTTACAAATGACCTCTTTGTTACTATTAATAAATCCAGTGAAAATATTTCCAGGTGTTTACTTACCAGAACTTTGTATAATTTGGCACTGTGGATACCCTCCTTCTTGAAGTATTTTTCTTCTTAGAACAGCTTCTCAAGTCACCATCCTCACCATTCAGTATTCCTTCTGCCCATCTCTTCCTTGGCCTCAGTTTTTGTCTAACATCTCTCTTAAGCTTTCTCTTATCAAGATTTATCTCCAGAGGTTGGGGGGGGGGAGCGGTGGGGAGAGACAGAGAAAGAAAGAAAAGAGAGAGATGCCTACTGGACTTATTTCAGATGTAACTTCATTTCTTCCAAATCAGTTCCATTCCTTAATGCCTAGAGTCATCTCTGTGACTCAGGCCTGAAAACAATCACCGTTCAAATATGTTTACTGAATCCAATCTTGACCTTCAGGCTTCAACAAAGATTTCATACCTTCTGGAAAATGAATCTTTCCCAGGTCCCCAGCCCCCTGAGCCTCCCTCTAATATAGCCCGCTCTGCCCCCTTCTGCTTTTCTTTCTCCTTTTTTCTTTCAATTAAGTGATCTCTGTTGAGGGCCTATTAAGTGCCCAGCACTGCCTTACCATTTGGAAAACAACAAAATAGACCACAAGTTTTGCTTAATGAGACTCGTTCTAGTCATGGAAAGACAGACAACAGACACTTATAAATAATTACATTATACAGTTTTAAAACTTACTTACATAGTATTAATATTGCTCATTTACTTGTCTTTCTTCCCAAGGATATTAGTTCCTTTACCTGCTAAGTGCCTGGCATTTTATTGTATGCTTAAAAATATTTATTGACTCTGGAATCTGCCTTTCACACTAATCAGTGAGTGCTCTTGCCAAATTAGGCTGGTCTGTATTCCAGGGTTTTATATAAATTAGCTTTAGTCCAATGTCACCTTCTTGCTTTATTAAGACTCTAAAGATAAGTTGCCTCTGGACAGATCTATATTACTGTGTTACATGCATTAATTATTTTATTTTTATTCTAGTTTTCAGGGTTTTTTAATTGGTTGCCCTCCAATATTATGTATAATTTTATGTCACATTATAACAGCATTATAATGAATTGTTCATCATATTAAGACTTCTAGAAAAGTCTTCTGTTAGTTGCTACATACAAGACAGAATTTAACTGATTTGTGGGCAGTCCATATTGATCTAGTCCATTAATTTTAATGACTGCATAATATTCTATAATATACATATGTAATTATATATTTAATCATCTTTTTATAAGGACATTTAATACTTCCATGTGACTGTAACCTCTTTGTATATATCTTCTTATGTATATATCTGCATGGTTCTCTAATATAGCTTCCTAGAAGTGGAATTGTTGGTTTAAACAGTGAATGCTGACAAAGTATTCTCTAGAAAGGCATTACCAATTTATAATCTCCCAAATAGTAACGGCTATTTCCCTTCCCTTTTTCAGACCTTTCCTTTATAGATATAAATGTTGTTATGTGTGTGTAATCATATTCTGATGATCATATGGCATTTCTTTATCAAAGGAAGGGTACGTTAACCTCTGAATCTGTGGCCTAGGTCATGTTCCTCTGCTGGATGCCTTCCTTGCATACCGTATCACATATAATTTTATCCGAAGTATTAATATCATTATTATATTTCACTATTATCATTTCTTGCTTTAGCAATCTTAACTTCTCGAGTAAAATACACCACTAAGATTGAAAAAATAATGATTACAGTTTGGATAGGTCTTTGGTATAAACATTTTCTCATTTTATTTTTTTGAAGAGTATTTTTATTATTACAGATTTGCCTAGTAGATATTCAAGACTGATGTGATGATTTTGTCCAAATGAGCATATTTTTCCTGTTGTTATATTTGTTATTTCTCATTCACTTACATGGTAGTGAGAAAGTATAGAATAATTGCCTTTTTTGAATTGACTATAAAATGTTTTTAATTTGATATAATATTAGGTAATTATTTTTTAATGTTCTAATGTTTATTGAGAGTAAAGTATATCCCCTAATTGTGGGATATTATGTTTGACATATGCCAATTAATTTGAATTTTTGAGTTATATTGTTTAAACAATACTGTCAGGTCTCTGTTTGAACAAGTCAGATCATATAGTGTGCACAGTCTAGATAAGGAAGATGAACAATAAAGAAATAAACAAATAGACAAAATTTTAGATACTGGTGAATATAAAGTAGGGAGAAGTAAGAGTTGTTGACTGGTCAGGGAATTTAGGTTGGATGGTCTCCAAAGAGGTATCTTTGTCATAGTTAAAACTCTTTCAAGTTTTGTGTATTGTATTTTACTTAGGTGTATAGTATTGTGACTTTTGTTTTTGTTTGCTTATTTAATATATTTTTTTCTCCATGCTTTTATCTGTAATTTGATTTCTCAGCATGTGTCTGACTTGTTTCTCCTTAGTGTATGTTTGAATTTAAATATAATTCAAGGTGAAAAATGTTGTCTATTATTGATGACTGTAAACCAGTTAAACTCATAGTAATAAATGATAAATGTGTTTTCTATCAAGTGTTAAGTGCTTTTATGAGTTTTCAAAACTGTTTTCTATATTCTTGTACATATACTCTGGTATATTTTATTGTCTTCTGTAGTGATTTGGGAGGAAAATTCCCCTTTAAAAAATAATAGTGGTTATCTTTAAGACCTTATTAACTATGTTTAAACTGAGATTGTTCTAATTTTCTAAGGCAGTAAATAATAGTAAGGATTTTAGTATCTACACTTCTATTCATGAATATTTGCATCGTTTTGCATTTCTTTATGACATCTTTGTTTTATTTACGTTCATACATTTCTCCTGGTACATATGTGGAAAAGAGTTCTTTAGAGTATACGGGGCTCATAGAGGCTGCAAATGTAGAACATTGTAGCAGAATGTCAAATTGTTTATGCTGTTTATACTTCCGCAGCAATATTTTAGAAATAATCCTAATCCCTTTCCACATTGTCTCCGACAATTAGTATTGTCAGCCTCTAAATTTTGGTTCACATTGATGTGTAAAATTCATCTCAATACATTCCTAATTTGACTTTTCCCAAATTACTAGTAAGGGATGGATCTAATGAGTTTGAACATCGTTTTACGCTTAGGGCTTTGCATGTTTATCTTGTGTGCCATAACTCCTGTCTTTTGTGCATTTTTTTGTTTTTTTTTTTTATTATTGATATTGAAGAGCACTTTATATAACATAAATTATATAATTTTTACCTTTATGTGTTGCAAATATCTTCACTCAGTTTGTGGCATATCTTTTCACTTTTTATATTTTGATGAATAAATGTTCTTATTTTTAATTTGGTTGAATTTATCACCCTTTTATTTTACATTTATTGTTTCATTTCTTGTTTAAAATTCATTGAAGTTATATCTCAAAATGATGTTTTCCCACTAATTTTGTGTAAAACTTGGTAAGTCTTTACAATGATACAAAGTCGTTTTTTCCTCCTGAGTTAAGGAGCATCTTCTTTTGCTATACTCAGCTTACTGTTTCTGCATCATTTGTTATGTTTTATGCTTTTACGATATCCTCTATCCATATATTGAATTTCTTTTACTAGTACAAAATAGTTATCATTTTCCCTTAATTTATTTTATGTCTGTTTTTTGCAGTGTATTTTGAAAAATGATCTCAAATTGATCTGTGATACTAGTAAATTGTCTTTCTGTCTGTAACGTCAGTTCTATTTTCTAATGCTTACAATGGATTTGTGTTACTATTATTGCATTTTAGTTTTCTGTAAGTGCCTTTCTCTCATGCCATCTGCATCTTATTTAGCTAGATTTTATCTCAAAAGATATATAAACCTTAAAAAATTTTATCCTTATCTCTTTTTTAAGTCCTTCCTTTTTTATAACCTGTAGGTTTTTGTCATTTGAGAAGACAAAACATTTTCTTTGTGTATTAATTATCTTTAGAGTAATGCTTTCCAATGATTCATATAATGAGATTTATTTTTATTACTACAGTTGTTTTCATATGGCTTTTTTTTTTTCAGTATTTCAGGTTAGAAATAGTTTCACCCATTTTTTGTTAACCGACTGTATCTATTATTTCAGTTGCAAATTTCAGTTTCTGGTTTGTCATTTGTATGGAATGTCATTGTGCATTGAGAATGTCACTGGTTATATTTTATTTTTTACGTAAAGATTTGTCCAGTACTTAGGTGCCTCATATTTACTGGAATTTATGTATTTAATTTTTTACTTTGTGCATAATTCTCTGCTATGTGTTGGTTTCCACTATAGATATGTTTTATTTCATTTGTTTTAGAAAATTTCATAATACCTTACGTCCCACAGTAAGCTAATTTTGTTATGTTTTTCTCTTTTATACTTTGAAGTACAAATATGGTTTATATCTCTTTGTAATTGTTTTCCAGTAGTAAATAAGATATTTTTAAATGTGATCTCAAAAAATGTTTAGGATTTTATTTATCTGTGTAGAGACAGGGTCTTGTTCTTGGGCTCAAGTGATCCTCCCATCTCAGCCTCTGGAGTAGCTGGGACTATAGGATTGCATCACCACACCCAGCTAATTTTTGTATTTTTAGTAGAAACAGGGTTTTGTTGTATTGCCTAGACTGGTCTCAAACTCTTGGACTCAAGTGATCCACCTGCCTTGGCCTCCCAAAGTGCTGGGATTATAGCCGTGAGCCACCGCACCCAGCCTAATATTTAGAATTTTTATCTCCCATACTTGTGAAAATCTGAGGTAGCTCATTTGATCTATCAGAGAAAAATATGGAAAAATATTAAATTGTTACAAATATTTATATTCATAATGTACCACCGCACCCAGCCTAGAATTTCTATCTCCCATACTTATGAAAATCTAAGGTATCTCATTTGACCCATCAGAGAAAAATATGGAAAAATTATTAAATTGTTACAGATATATATATATTCATAGTGGAAACTATCTTTGTCATTTATATATTTGTTTACGTTTATAATGAGTAAATATACACAGTAAAAGAAAGGTTTTGCATACCAGTATACTGAAGAAACTTAAAGAAAGGAATCCTTATTGTTGCTTGTCTTGCTGGAGCCTGTTGACTTCAGTAGTGATAGCACCATTTTCAAGAGACCAAAGAAGAGAACTGGAGCCAGTGAAGGACACATAGGGTTTACCAAGAGAACTTACATATAGGGTGGTCCAGTGGTGGTGGGCCGGACAGGAGAACTGCTACTGCTTGTAAAAAACATGAAGTTTATATAGCATTTTCACTTAGCATTCTCCCCCTAGCATCCTCCATCTGACAATCTTTAACCTGAAACAAAGGGCCTTGATCCCCTGTACAGCCCATGTTCCCCATGAGGGGCCAGGTTCAGATGTTCTTTATAGATAAGGGATGAATCTCCAGGTTGATCATTGCTGGATTCCTTAGCTTGGAACTCCAAATAAACATTAGTTATTGCTGTCAGATGCATCTGCCATACACTGCTCTTTATTGAAAAGGGTGGTGAATGGTGTTGCTAGACAACACAATCCCACCATAGAGATTCTTTATTTAAGCTTACATATTTTATATTTAAAAAGAGTATTGCTTAGAGTTATTTGTGTAATAGGCAAACAGATAGAAATCTTAAATCTGAAGAATAAAACATAACAAAAAATCATTTCTTTTCAAGAACAAAGAAGGAAATGATTCAAAAAGGAGGGAAATTATCAAAAATCACCACTAGAAATAACAGAGGAGAAAAAATTGAGGAAAAATTTGAAAACCAAGTAAAATTAGATAGTAGATGTAAAACGTAAATTCATAGAACTGTAACGTAACATGTTATGTTGAATCAAAATTAAGTACTACTGCTACATAATATTTGTCAAACACATTCTGCATTTGGGATTAAAGATTTCATGTATATATTCATTAAGCATATATTATGACTACTATTAAAATTGTTTTGACAGTAGCAAAGATTTGATAATACTTAATTGAATGAAGTACTAGATAGTAATATCTGTTTTTTCCCCAAAGGCTTGTATGTTTATGTAGTTTCAATTTTTAAAAACCAGTTTATTTTGGTAAATATATTAGTCTCATAACTTGATTAAATTTAGTCTTTGGTATATAGATATAAGGTTTGAGTTTCAAGCATCTTAACTGAAGATTTCTCTGACAAAATTCTTATTACAGCCAGTGTTAATGGGACTAGTGAAACAGCAAAAACAGATGTACTATCTTTATAATATCTGGAAGTAGAAGAAAGGAAGCAATTGATTCATAAAATTCACTTTTAAATAAGCTGAATATATTAAAACAGCATCCTAGAATTGTAATCCTATCAAGTTTTCATAATCACTTAAATAGCCATAACACAAAAAAACAAAAAAATCATAATTATTTTTGAAGATGCTTGCTGTGTTTCTGGATTATTTTAGCAGACTTAACAAAAACACTGGAATTCATGGTCTACAAATCAAATAAGATTGAAGCAATTTCATTATACAATTCATATATAAATAATCATCTAAAGTTGCAAAATATTATCTTACAGATTCCAGTCCTATCAAGCTTCCATTTGAGCCATTGTATAATCACTTAATAGTGGAAGAAATAAAAGGGAAGAAGTTAAAATTCCTTTAGTAAACAGAGGAGAAAAGCATTTTGCTCTAATTCTGAATCTTTAGAAACAGACTCATTGGAAGAGGAACAACTTATGTTTCAGAAAAACTCCCAAACCAATGTTTGTTTTTCTTCTGCTCTCATACAACACAGCAATCATCCACACAGAAGACTTGTTTGACCAAGAAGCCCCATACACCCAGCAGTTGACATCAGCTGAGTCTCTTCCTAGTCAGACTGACATTATTTACCTGGAGATAGTGTTAGATTCCACAAGCTGAAGGTTCAGGCCTCGAGACTGCACCCCTTTCAGACACTAGTATCAAGTTGGCTCTCCAGAACTTCAGACCAGCTAGCTTCAAATTGGAATTCCCATGACCACCTCTTTGGGTTTGACTAATTTATTGAAGCAGCTCACAGGACTCAGAGAAATACTTGTTTACATTTGCCTGTTTCTTGTAAATGATATTACAAGGGATACAGATGAAGAGATGCATAGGGTAAGCTACAGAAGAAGGGGTGTGCAGCTTCCATGCCCTCCCTGGGAACACCCTCCATGAAACTTCTTGTGGTCAGCTGTGTAGAAGCTCTCTGAATCCTCTCGTTTTGGGTTTTTATGGAGGCTTCATTACATAGGCGTGACTGATTACACCATGGCCATTGGTAATCAGCTTGTCCTTCAGCTCCTTTTCCCATCCTTGGAAGTTGGGGGGTGGAGCTGGAAGTTCCAATCCTTTAATCATGGCTTGGTCTTTTTGGTAACCAGCCTTATCCTGATGCTATCAGTCAACATTAGTATACAAAAAGACAACACTTTGGAGATTCTAAGGCTTTTAGGAATTGTATGCCAGGAAACATGGAGGAAGACATATACTCCATGATAGCTAGGAAATTGACTCACTTCTATTTTTCAGGCTATGAGGGTCTGAAGACAAAATCCAGTGCTGGTATTGAGACCTTTCTTGTTGTCAGGGGAGGATGTACTGGGCGAGGCAAGTTTCTGGGAAATAGGGTTCTTGGAGGGGTTCGTCTTTGTAGAATAGGAGGCTGGGGAGAGGATCCTCTTCTCAGTACCTGCCACTTGGGATCCCTTTGTAATAGCTGACTTCTAACAGAATGAACGTAGATTCAGAGCACCAGAACCTGAACCAGAAACTCCACATCAGTGGGAGAGTTGGGCCCAAAGGAGGTCTGCAGCATCTGCCAATGCCAGGGATACCAGGAGAAACTAAGTTTTGCGCTTATGGAGGACCTCCCATGTTAGTGGGAGTGGTCTTTTGGAAGGACCCTGCTTATGCGGTCCTGAGCCTGTGCTGGGTAGTGGGTGACATCCGGTCTGTATCACGCATGAGGCGTTGCATTTGCACACCTTCACAACTTGATACTCCTCCTTCCTCAGAGATCTAGTCAGCCAGAGCATGCCCTGGTGGTCCTCAGAAGTCTCTGCTAAATGTTTCACTTGGAATATCAAGGATATTAGGATTTTTTTTGAAATATGTAAATTGTTGATAATTTGTCTTACATGCAGGCATTTTGTTTTCTTACGTGATTAAGGTTTCACTTAGACAACAGAACTCTCAACCTGTTATTTGAGTATTTTGCTCATTGGAAATAATCTGGCTTTGATAATTAGCCAATGACTTTTTTCTCTAAAAGCTTTTAGGCTTATATTTTATAGATATCCATCCTTCACATGCCTGACTGATCTTTTCACCTCCCTTGGGAAGATTCTCCTCTATCTTTATGGGGTAAACACAGTCTAAATAGGATATTTTATGAAAATATATTTCATTTCTTTGATTCAGTTCAAGAAGGACTTGAAATTTCCACCAGCAGTTTTGCCTCTCCTTTCTGTGTGCATTTTCTTGTTAGTTTGTTTCTGAGTACAGTGAAGCTTTCCCAGTTTGCAGATTTTTAATATGACCTTCCCTCTTTCAATTAATTTAGTGAGCATTCGTGTTTTTTGAATCAAGATTTTCTAAATACGTAACTCAGCTGCATTAAGAAGATTCTTCAAAATTTTGATTCATCTTCTAAGATGTCTCCATTTTCTGTTGCATTTTTATATCCAAGTTCCTACCATCCATGTTGTCTTCTCCAGGAACAGTAGCCCAATCTCTCACCTTTAACTAGTGTTCACACAGGAGCTTGATCAGACATTTGTCATGTTTTAGAGCTTGTTTCCTACACATTTTGGAATTTTCTAGCATTTTATTCTGCTTAGTATGTTTGCTCCGTCTTCCCTTTTCCTCTCTTCAGCTTTTTGTGAAAGCAGCTCTGTGTTTCCCTGAAGATGGGAATTTTTATCTGAAGTGCCTTTCAATGCTGTCTGAAGTTGTGCTTCATTGTTCCGATGTATTTCAAAGGCTGTTTTGGTTGCAGCTATATGAATTGCGTTTGGATGAATCTCCTAAAAACTGAAACATTCTGTCCTTAAACTATCAACATAAGTTGTTTTAAACATTTAGATTTTTTTTGGTCCTTTTCTGAGAGTCTCTAATATAAACTCAAGTACAGAGTTGGGGCTTTCTAGTGCTTTATTAAAGATTTCCAGTTTGTGAATTTCTAATAATTTGTTATTGAGTTTGTCTTCTACTAAAGTTGATTTAAGGCCTCCATTTTTTTTTTTTTTCTGAATGAGACAAATCTTCTCATAAATAGGTCTTTTCCTTCAAAGTGACAGAAACTCCAGTAGTCTGTTCTTTGTCCCTACTTGCATCCAGCAATCTGCAGTGACCTGTGCCTGGGCTTAGGGCCCCTAGCAGCACTACCATCACCTGTCATAGCAGTTCTAGGACCAGCTTGACACACAGCACCATGGCTAACAACACATTCTCTGTGACCCCTGAGGCCACTGCTGAGCTATCTCTGGTGACCAGAAGCCTGCATACCACTATGAACTTTTGAGAACACACATATACTATTCTTCCCTGAACCAAACAAGTGCCTGGCAATGAGGACAGAACTCAGTGGGGGTGGGGAAGGGGAAGCAAACAGTAGAACACAGCTTTCCCACCTCCTTCACATCCTGGCACTCAGAGACTATAATAGAATCACCTGGCCCCTGAGATATGCAGGAGGCTGAGGTGATGGGCTTAGCTGATGGGATCAAGGTCTTGTCGTACCCATAAAGCATTCATGGGTTCTCTGTTGGGAAGCTTAAACTGTGTTGGATTTGCAGCTCCTAGGCTTGGCCAGTGCTCCTCCTTCTCTTAATAAACTTTTCATTCTGTGGCCATAGATATCTCACCCTGCTCATGATAGACACAAGAATCTCCTAACTCTGTACCCTCTTTTGTCTGTATTTGGCTGGCCTTGAATGTACATAAGCAGCGGGTATGGGAGTGGTCTGGAAGACTGAACCAAGAGTTTCAACTTACTTCATTAATACCAGCTTTCAAAACTACAGAAGAGAAGTATTCAGTAGAATTTTCAAACTTTTCACATTATCAACAATGTGCTATCTAAGTTGATTTTCAAACTCTTCCTGAATGTGATACAATGTTTTCTGACACAAAAACCTTTCTACATGCTAGTGTTCAGAATCTTAAACTTGGGACATTTGATACTGAATAGAACTCTCTCTGCTCCCTTGGTAGGAGTGTTGGGGCACCTGAGCTGCTTCTCAATGTAGCAGATGGCCCTTCAAACTATAACCACATATTGCATAAATGTGTTATATGTTATTTTTAGCTACTATTGATTATCAGACAGATTAGAGAATATGCAGTAAGCTAAATAAACTTTGGAAAATTGATGTATGATATTAAAGATGCTGCTTATTAAAGTCTCAACATCTGTAAAAAAAATCTGCAAATACAGATATTTTCATGAATTCCTTTGCAGAAATCTCTTGTTTCTAAATTTATCAGAGAATCATGTACATCTCTCTCTTTTCTCCAAAACTTATTTGCATAGAGGCTTGAAAAATCAAGAAAAAAAGGCAAACAATTAAATAACATGAATGTTTTCTTTTTATGTACATATTTTCTGAATAATAGAAATGGTGAATTGGTATTTCCTTTTTATTCTCGAGTTAACAATATAATCAGTAGTCAAATGTGTGAGCAACAGACAGGAAGATGAGACAAAGCAATATTTTAATTCTGTTGCTATAAGAAATGTCTTTTCATTTTTTTTCTTATATGAGATTCTTTTTTGGCCATAAGTATTTTTTGCAAGGATGAGACAGATTTGCCTCCACATGGACTGGTTTATTATAACATTTTCTTTTAATTGTCTGAGTATAGTTTTGTAAAGCAAAACAATACTGGAAAGTGGGAGAACACTATTTATGTTAACTACTCAATCTTAGACAAGTCACTTGACTTCTGTGCGTTATCTGATCATCTCTTGTTATCTGATCATGTCCTTCTGTCTACTTCCTAGTAAAAGTGTTAGTCTGAAGATAATTGAAGATGATGTGTAAAACATTTTGGAAAACATTAAATGTTAAATAAACCATAGCTGTTAATTTATTCATATGGTTTAATAGATTTATTAACAATCTTCATTTGGGTAATATTCTAGTTATAGACTCTAGGCCACATGTAGTGTAATATGCATCACACTTGGTTAGGAACAAAATCAGCCTTGAGGTTGTGCTCAGCAATACCATAAACACTGATGCTCATCAAATAAGCCCACATTTGGCAACACAATCTTAATTGTTTTATCAGAGCAGTTCACCTGCTTCAGAAACTTAGTATGACAATACCCAGAGAGTTTGTTGAATTTATATGCTTAAGACTGTGCATAACTAAACTAACAGCATATAAGTTTCTGAAGGATTGATTTAAATATAAATCAATCATTAATTCAGTACATTGATATTGAGCATTAATTCAGGAAACTGATATTATCATATAATAAACTACAATAGAACAAGCACTGGGTTATGCACCAGACATTTATACATAGAAGACAGTTCCTGCCCTCATAATGTTTAGTGCAGGAGGGAGACCTACAGAATGCTACAGTAAAACAAGAGAAACAACTTGACAGATGCCCAAGTGCTGGGGTGCCCTTCTGTGCAATTATTTCTCAGAATGGACTCTCTGGGTATCAGAGGAGGCTTCTGCCTAGAAGTGATGTCATGATACAAAGGGGTTTGGATATTGACAGCCAATTGATTTTCAATAATAAATTGGTGAAGTATCTCTAAGGGAAATATATCTGAATACGTCTTGCTAAAATAGCTTCCAGTGTGCCAGCTTACTAATTTATAATGAGGAAAATATGTATGAGTATTTGAATTGCAATGAACATCATTTTCTGCCTGTGTTTCAGCTTCATGGGGTAACACATCATCATTATAAATATGTTGTTGATTTAACCTGAGAAATCATCATCCCTGAAAAAGAAAATCCTTTGGGAGTCAAATCGTATTCAGAAAGTTGCTATATGAGCATCAGATCAGTTGAATTTGAGTAAGATGAAAAATAGTTGGCATTACACAAAGCAGTTTAGCAGTGGAAATTACTGTTAAAAATGCAGTGTTCATTGCTCAATAGCTACACTCCACTTGTACAATTTGGATAACATCATTAATACAATAAGAATTATTGTAATAGATTCCATGTTATTATGTTTTATTCTCCAGTTTAAAGATGGCAAAAGTGAGTTTTGGAAAATTACCAGCTCTGTGATATTGGGGAGGTTACTTCAACTATCTAGTCCTCAATTTCCTCATTTATAAAATGAGGATGAAAGTAATATACACTAATATTAGTAATAACAGTAAATAATAATTACAATGTGACTCCTTATGTCTGACACATGATAAGCACTATTAAGTTATAATAGCATTTATCAGGTATGATTTTTCCACCTAAGAGAAAATAGAAAGTAAATTAAAACAGAATTCAGATGATTAGATTTTAATGTAAGGATTTCTGATTTTTAAAATCTAGGAAATAACTACTTGAAATTTCCTAGTGCTGGTCCTTGAATGATTGCAAAAACTGGCTTAATTTCCACATTCTTTCATTTGGATTCCTTCAGGCATCATGTAGTTGCACTTTCTTTTTTTTTTTTTTTTTTTTTTTGGAAATTGCCCAGTCTCTGGTATGTCTTTTTTTTTTTTTTCCTCTATACTTTAAACTCCAGGGTACGTGTGCACAACGTGCAGGTTTGATACATAGGTATACATGTGTCATGTTGGTCCGCTACACCTTCTGTCTGGTTCAAAGATGCAAGCTTTAAGCATTTTCTTTTTTACAGTCCTGGTTTTCCTGAATTAAACACAAACATAAACATGTAGCCATATGTAGACAGAAAATCCTCAGGTATAGTGCATTATCATTGATAGAAAACTTTCACATATATTTGTTTAGAGCCTAGAGCCCAGTTTCTTTTTTTTTTTTTTTCTTTGCTACTGTCACCATTAGCCAAGGTAGAAATTTCAAAAGTTGGCCTGCTACTTGCTGAATTTGGAGGACTAGGATTAAATATCATATTTGGACTTCAGGACAGAAACTTTCTGTAAAATGTTATGATTATGTAGAGATTTGAAAAGACTACATAGGGGAGGTCCGAATGCCCCTGCATATTTAAATTATAACTATATTTTCTTGAATTTCCGTGATGCTGTATGCCATTCATGTGTTTTACCTTTATTTGACCTTGACCTTATATGCCATATGTGCATCTAGGAGATTTAATACGTATAGTTGGTGAAAGGAATAAAGAATGCAGTGATATATTACACTAGCATAAATATAAGGAGAATCCTAATCTGACCTCATCATAAGCAATATTTTCCACTTACTTATTTGAATAAGAATATTAAATAAAGGACAACATAAGTGACATATATGGGAATTAGACAATGATAATGTAGGTTCCAAAATTATAAATTGTTAGAGACTTATCATCGTATATAAAAGTCTAAATGAAAATATCCTTCCATATATATTTTTGTATTAATAGAGATTATGGCTATCCCTTTTTCAAAGAGTATCTCCTTGAGCATCATTGCTTTGTGAAATGATAAAATATTATGACATTTAACTTATGAAAGACGCTAAAGTTCTGTTTTACCCTCAGCTTTTCATAGTATACGTTACTGTGTTTTATTACATAAACAATGTAAGAAACCAGAGGACAATTCATTTTTTTTCTGTGAAGTAGAAAATTGGTAAGGAATCATGGAAGATAATATATCATATTCTTAAAAAGGACTTGTGTTTTAAAAATAACCATTGATTTGATTTTTAATATATCGTTTATAGAACAGATGGTGGAGTTTATAGTTATAAGGTGTTTTACAAATTAAGACATATAAAATGAAATACAAAAATCACCTTGCTGGATGGTTTTTTGTAGGCAATTAACTTGATCAAATTAAGTTGGAAAATATAGGTGACCGAATTCTATAGATGACACCATTGGTAGTTTTATTTTTACTTTGATCTCCTGTGTTTTTATCTGTCATGATTGCACAGCACCCTTCTTCTTCTCATTTTTTCTTTCTGTTCAGTCACTCTGATATTCTGAGGCTGATATTTTAGATGTTTAAAACCAGATTCTGCTCCAGAAAATCCATTTGTGTTAAAGAATTCATATGATATAAAAGGACTGTTGAATCAAAGGACCAAATATTTCATTAAGAAGCATTGTAAAAGTGAATAATGTCCTAATAAAAAGTTTTATACTTCATTATCATATCTAAGAATTTAGTTAAGCATATCTTAATTTACTTCTTTAATTAATACCTACTTTAGAAGTTAAGTAACAGAGCAAATTGGAGATTTAACCTACGTTTTACCATTTGCAAGAAAGGTACAAAAATATTCTATACCAGCTGTAATCATGCATGACTTTAATCAGATATTTGGAGACCTATTTCAATTGCCTGCGGTGTTAGCTATTCAAACTCAAAATATTCTGTAAGATTCCCTTATAACTTGAGAAACAGATGACTCATTTCCCTTAGACAGCTCAGCTTGTGCAATTTTAGCTGTGGAGAACGAGCTGTCCATTACTTTTTATCACCATTCTCTGCTGAATGCATTTGCTCTTTCTTCCTTTCCATTGCTTGTGTTTGTTTATCTAATTTGGATTATTAGCATGCCATAATGGTCTATAATTTTTTTCCCCTCAGTCATTTACTTCTCAGGCAGGAAATTTCTTAGTGCTCCTGAGGACAACAACAACATGTGATATTTTGTTTTTGTTAAAGTCACAAAATTAAAAGTTTAGAAGACACTCATGTATTTAGGAAAAGCTCTATTCAAACACTGCTGAGGAATATTGGCCAGTATTGTTTCCTGTAATTTTGTAGAAATAAAATTTGTAAATTTGTAGAAATAACGATAGAACTGATCTTTGTGATGAATGGCAAGTGTTGCAGACTTTAATCAAATATATTCCTTTTATCATTATTATTAAGAATCTTTGAAAATTACGAAAGATAATTCAGTTCTTATTTGTGGAGTGCTTGGAGTTTGCTAGTTCTGGTACCAAACTTCTAAGATTCACATCTAGGCTCTGTCAGTTTCTATGCAGGAAACCTAGGTAAGTCATTTAAACTCTGGGCTTCAGTTTTCTCAGCTGGCAAGAAAAAAAAAAATGAATGTAGAAATGGCTCTCTTACAGGGTTGTTGAAGTGTTTACAAATTAAGACATATAAAGCACTTGCTTAGAACAATGCCCAATATAGAGTAAGAACTCAGTAAGAATTAACTGCTAAAGGATTTTTAGCATCGAGAATTTAGGAAATACATATACCTAGAACAAAGGCAAATAGAATCACTTGAAATCCTACCACCCAGAAATGAGTCAATAACATTTTGAAGTGTGTTCAGTCTTATTCTATGCGTCTGTATTTTTATTAAAAAATGAGATTGTAGTGTATATTCCTAGTTTGTAACTTTGTTCATTTAAAATAATATGCAAATGTTTTGCATAATCTTGTATTATACTACACATTATTTAAGGGACTTCAGTATCACAATAATATGGTAATTTGATTATCTAATGCTCTAGAGCTGATCATTAAATTTTTATACAGGGTTTTTTTGTTTGTTTTGTTTTTTGCTATCATAAGCAATGCCTCAATTGGTGTAATTGTAATCACTATCATTTCACGTATTTAAGAGTATTTCCTTAAAATATATACAGATTTTCTTTCTAATATTTAAACTTCAGTTATAACTTACAACTCAAGCTGAAATTGATCCAATTTCAAATGTTTGGAGACATAGGATTCCTAATCTCCTTATAATACACAGAATAAAATCCCGAAACCTTTCTTCATTGTTTTCCTATGAAAACCTTTGTTCTTTATTTGAGCTTCTCCAAAATAAGTGTAGTACTCAAGATACTGGTTAATGGTGCCATGCAGAGGGAGGTTCTGCTTATGCTTAATTATACAACATAGCCTTTCCTTCATAAGTGTGACACAATACTGATGCGTATCAAATTAAGCAATATTGTATATAAGAATTGTGCTTGATATTTACATTCCAGATACACATAAAAGAAAACTCCTAATACATCCGTTGCCCTAATAACATAAAATATAATTGCATTTCACAGTCCAACTTCCTGACTTCTCTAAAGTAAAACTTTCACATCCTCTTGAAAGATGAACTGAATTTAATTTACTTTACTCAATATGACATTTTTGGAAAATAGCCACTAAAAGTCTCTTAAATGTTTTCTAAATAGAAGTGGTATTTTCTCACCCGGGCTCGGTGGCTCACGCCTGTAATCCCAGCACTTTGGGAGGCCGAGGTGGGTGGATCACGAGGTCAGGAGATCGAGACCATCCTGGCTAACATGGTGAAACCCCGTCTCTACTAAAAATACAAAAAATTAGCTGGGTGTGGTGTTGGGCGCCTATGGTCCCAGCTACTCTGGAGGCTGAGGCAGGAGAATGGCGTGAACCCGGGAGGCGGAGCTTACAGTGAGCCGAGATCGCACCCCTGCACTCCAGCCTGGGTGACAGAGCGAGCGAGACTCCCTGTCAAAAACAAACAAACAAAAAAAGTAATATTTTCTCTTGTTGATTAGAGAGGTATAACAATTTTCATTGACATTGAATATTTTAATATTTTAAATGCTGTATTTTCACCTCAGTTGCCTATTATTGTTCTTTGTGGGTTTCACCGTTTATGAATATAAAACAATCGTGTGCTTTGCATTCACCTAGTCCATCCTTTTATTTTTGAATTCTGGCATTTGATATAGAGATATAGCTTGTATATGACAGAGTAAGCCTTGTTTGGTTATTTTTTATTCTGAGAATGTTTTCCTTTAATAGAAAAATTTATCCTTATTTTTAATTTACATATTTGGACTTGCATTCAAATGCTGTATTAGCTGCCAGCCCACCCCTACCACGTCTATAGTATTTATTTCTTTTGTTGTTTTTGCCGAAATTTTAAGTTTTTCTCCTGATTAATGTCATACACTATATTTTGATTCTGTAAGTACTTAATATTAAAGTTTAAACATAATTGAATTTTTTTTTTTTATAATTGTCAGTAAGTACCAGAGTCAATAAATAGTCAGGCTCCATTGAGTTCCTTCATTTAAGCAGATAGATTTAGCTTGCCTTTATTCCCTGCCTAGCAATACCTTCTGCTATTTTGTTAGGATATGCCTGTGTTTGAAATCTGTCCTACTTTTTATTTTTTGGCACTAGGAATCCTTTTTCAAAGAATGATTTTAAATATTTTTATTAAGCTTCATAGGTATGTTGAAGACATAATGCCATTTGCTTAAGTTTGTAACACTTTTATTTTTCATTTTTTTTTGTATATTACATATTCCTTCCATTTGAGAAATTATGTAAATGGAGAGAGTTTTTGTCTGAATAATTATTTGACGTGTTTTTGTAGACATTATAGTCTTATTTTTTAGCAGTCCCTGTATTCCAAATGTATTTTGTGGTTCCTGGGAGGAAAGACGTTTATTTTGAGGAAAAATATAAAACTCCACATCCAGATCTAAATTCACGTAGTCCGGTTCTAAATTCATGGCAGTCCGCTGGAAACATAAGACTGATTCTTAGGTAAGAGTTCCAAAGTGTAAGTGGGATGTGAGTGTGAATGGCAAAAAGTGATACCTGGGGCAGCCATCCCTCCCTCCACTTTATGGTTTTGAATTTCACAACCGAAAAGTGCTGTTTTTTTGAAAAATCTGTATTTCTTACTGAATATTTCTGTTACCAAAGCATATGATGAACTAATGTTTTACTAGTTCTATATTTTGAGAAGTTAAAAATAGGTGAACAAAGAATAGTCATTAAAAAATAGAAAGTATGATGTGATTTTTTTCCTGTGATTTTAAGACAATGAGGCTACATAGCTATTTCCCTGTAAAGACTTCATATTGTAATTTGAATAAATGCAAATGTTATCATGGTTGAACAGAATAAACAAATATTGTTTCTTCTTTATATTCATACCAATCTCAGTACTTCACTTCTAACACCAGATGTGTGGGGTTTTCCCACCCCAAGTAATTCTCCAGTTCTCTGAGGACACCAACGAGGTGTTCTACAACTTAATTCTGGCACTATCTACCTGGATTTAGCATCAGATCCTGTGGGTTACGGGCTCAGTCCCACAAGATTTCCCTTGAGTCAGATGCCAAACACAAGTCCAGGCTGTCTCTTGTGTCTCTGAACAACTATCTATAAATCTGATGTTGCAATAGCACCCTCCTTGGGTTCAATCATTTGTTAGAATGGCTCAGAGAACTCAGGAAAACAGTTTATTTGTTAGATTCCCAGTTTTTTAAAATAAAGGAATGCAACATAGGAACAACCAATTGGAGGAGATGCACAGAGCAAGGTATGGGGATAAAAGACATGGAGCTTCCATGTCCTCTCTTGGTTGTGCCACCATCCCAGTGTCATGTGATCCTTGAGGTGTCACTTCACCAACCAGAAACCTCTGTGTTCAACAGAGCCTTCTGCCTGAGTATTGCCCATGCCTGCTGGGCTCATTCTGCCCACTTGGCCCAGCCCACTATTCTCGGCTGGCATCACTGGTCTGGATCCCATGCCTGCCAAGGGCAAGCCAGTTGTGGAGTGACAAGAGGTGTGTGAGTGAGTGAGTGTGGGGTCCACCCATTGCACACAGCCAGGGATGCTGGCTGCTGCGGCAGGGTGGGCAGCTCCAGGCACTGGCACAGTTCCTGGCTCCATGTGAGGCTGTAGCTGGACCAGATGTACCACACACAGCTTTTGCTGTATGCACCCACATGTGGATGAGGGGAATGTGATGGTTCCCAGAGGCATGGAGACGTCAGGAACCACAGAGCCCCAAAGAAGATGTGACAGCCCTGGCTCAGGTAACTCCTAGGTCTGACCTCCCTGAAGGGCCACAGCTCTTCTCTCCTTCTTGTCTCCCACAACATGGCAAGCAGTAGGAGGGTTCTGTTTCAGCCCTGTTTGTGTTACTGCTCCTTCAGTCCCACCATTTGGCAGGTCCTGAGTTCTTGTCCCACGTCCAGGAAGAATGAAGTATGCAGACTACTGGAGGGACAGCAAGGCAGAGAGGAGCTTCACTGAGTGACAGAGCAGCTTTCAAGAGACCCACAGTGGGTAGCTCCTTTCCACAGGCAGGTCGTCCTAATGAGTGTCCAGCTCTCAACAGAGAGGGGACCTGGAGTGGGTAGCTTCTTTCTGCAGGCAGATTGTCCCAATTAGTGGTGGAGACCCAAATTGGGGAGCTCCTTTCCACAACTGGTTGTCCTGATGTCTCTGAGTCTGGCTGAGTCCAGAGTTTTTATGGGCTTCAGAAGGGAGTGTGTGCTGATTGGTAAATAGGTGGCTGTGGGCAGGTCCGGAAAAAGCACCGTAAGTTCTAACTCCAGGGACTCCACCTGGAACTGACAGTCCAGTCCCCATGCTTCAGGAAGTCCCTGGCTTGAAGGTGGGACTTCACTGGGGACCTATCCTTTTCCACTTTTGAGGATGTCTGCGTACTGCTGCCATTGATGATGTCATCCACAGTGCCCAGGCTATTTGTGCCAAGAGTGCCTGCAGGCCCATGCTGAGCCGCCCTCAGCAGGCCCTGCTTTACCCTCTTGCTCATCGGTGCCCAAAGTCCAGAGGGGGACAAGGTGAGAGGCAGCTGGCCTGTTAGCACTGCTGCAAATGTGTGCACATCCAGCCAGGTTGCGACAGCCCCTGGGCTCAGCCACAAGTTTGCTCCAAATTCAGAGCAAGTGCCGGGGGTGGGGAGAGGCCAGGTAGTGGGAGCAGGTACTTCTGAGCCTGTAGGGGCAGTGGCGGGTTTCCCAGGCCCCTGAGAAGGCAGGATGGCCCAGGTCTGGAGCCACAGCTGGGTGGTTGCAGCTGCACCCAAGAGGGCAAGGCTCCCACCCTGCCAACTCAGAAGGGAGTGGGGCTACCACCTGTACACGACTCCTGCTGGCCCTATGGAGCATGTAGCGCTGGCCATGCTTCCTCCAGCCATACCTCCCCAGCTGCAGCTGGTGTCTTCACAGTGGCCACTTCAGATGGTCCACGGCTGTTATCACCAGCACCTCCACATGTTCACTGACCCAAAGCTCTGTGAGCCCCTTTATTTTGTTTATATAAGGGTTTCATTATGTAGGCATGATTAATCAAATTATTGGTCATTTGTAACTCAAACTTCAGCCCCTCTCCCTTCTCCTAGGATAGGGGATGGAGCTAAAAGCTCCAACTCTCTTATTACATGGTTGATTGGCTGGCAACCATCCCCCATTCTGAAGCTGTACAGGAGCCTCCAGGCATCAGTCATCTCATCAGCATACAAAAAGACACTTATGACTTCTGAGATTCCAAAGCGTATAGGAGCCAGAAAACAGGGATGAAAACCAAAATATGTATTTTTTATTATATTGCAGTATCACAGTGGTTTGGCAAGATTCTCTGTGATCTGAAACCTGTCTTCTATTTTTCCTTGTACTATTATGTACCTAATTATCATATTTTAGGCATACTGATTCTCTTACTTTCCAAGTTCATAGGCATTTTAGGGTCTTTGCAGTTCCTTTCCCTTTGTTAACATCTTGAAAATGCCTTCCCTGACCATTCTGTTTATACTAGATCTTTATTTCCCTATCACTTTATTCTTCTTTCTTTCCCTATAGTGTTTAACACTATCTGATAAACTCTGATAGTATCTGAGGTTATCACATAGTGTTAAAAATAGACATTTGAAGTATATATATTTTTCATATTTTAAAAAAGATTTTAAATATATATTTAAAATCATCTCTCCCCTATTCATTAAAATGTAAGCTTATGAGGGCAGATGACTAGAATATTTAGAATAAACTCTAAAAGCATTTTAAATTTTTTTCTAGGAAATTCAGACGGATCAAATTCATACAAATGCTGTACGTGTGAAAATAATTATGGAGTGTTTAGAGTATTGTTCACTAAATTAATGAACATTTGACTTATTATGGAAAGAAACATGACTATCCTTTAATCTAGGTATTCCACCAAACAAGCTCAGTCTGACTGTATGCTCTAAATAAGTGTTAAAGAAAACCAAGTTCACATTTCTAACTTGTCTAGGGAAATAAAAGTTCTCATACAGTCGATATTGTAATGTCCACTGGGGATTGTTCAGAAGGCTCCATAGATGATGGCTTTGGGCCAGACAATCAGATTATGCTGAGGGAAATTAAGATAAAATCCTGTTGACTGTACTGAAGAGAAACATATTATTTGCTGTGAGGTAAAATAGCCTCTCCTAATAAATCTGAATGTTTTAGTGAGTTGAAGTGTTATTTATATTCAAAAGAACATATATAGAGAGAGGTGTAGGGGGGAGTTATTGCTATAGTGAGAAGCTGTAAAGCAATATTTTGTTGATTATGGTAAAAATTGGTTAAATGCATAGGGTAACTTTTCCAATTTTAAGCTCAATTAATAAGGAGGGAAATTGAGACCCTGAATAGGTTTTCTGAGATAGGTGTCTGAATAAATTGAGACTTAAGACAAGTCAGAATGATGAAGTAAGGCTAAAGGATTGGATTGTTCAGGCTTGAGACTAGAAGAGTGGGGAGTTAATAACAGTCTTTAAGGATGAAGGGTTCTTATAAGAGAAAGAGGACTAGCTGTTTTCCATCTCCAGTGAGGACAGAACAAGAAGATGGGATTTAACAAATATTTATTGAACATCTCCACCAAGTGCAGAACAAGAGGATGGGAAGTATAAGTGCTTTAGATGAGAACTAAAGAATATACTAAGATGAAGATTTTAATTCCTTGAGAGGTTGTGAATTTTGTTTTTTAGAGATCTTTTAAACAATATAGATTTTCTCTTCATAACTTTATAAATAGGCACTAGTGTCAATTGCCTTTAACAAACGTTTATTGCATTCTTAAAGCCCCTTCCAGTTTAATGATTTCAGCAATGTGTCAGTGAATAGAGGGCTGATAGCTTTGTAGAACTAGTTACATTTAAGCTATTTAAAATAATAATCATGATGTTATAATAATTAATGAAATCAGTAGAAGAGTAAAAGGTATTAATAGTTGCATTTAGTAGAATCGTTGTGCAATATAAGTTCCTGTATGAATTGTAGAAAGCATTAAAATATTTGGATTATTCAATTGTATTAAAATATCTTCTGATAGAAATAAATATATACTAGTGAGAGAGGAAATCAACTTGAATTGCCACCTACTATGATCTTCCTTTGAAAGGCCATTTGGAAACTAAGCTCTAGAAGAATATTTTCCTCTTTACAATTAACATATGCACTGACAATTTAATTTTTTTATACTTGTTATTCTATTAATGATTGTAGCCAGTATTTATTCTAACAAGGATAGCAATATAGCTATTCAGTTCAAGTTGAAATATTTAATATGTTTAATAAAAATATTACTTTATATGTTGCCAGTGTTGATTAAAAACAAAATTAAAATATACTTAACATCTTTCCCTGTGTAGCAAGTCAGTTTTTAAGAATTTTATCAACAAGAGACTATATATCAAATTTTCCAGTGAAAATCCACTAATGGTAAAAAAAACAAGCCTCTGACTACTAGAGAAGATCCACGCCCTTAGCCCACAAAAGGCAATATCTATGAAGTCTTTAATTTTAATAATAATGCAAATTTTGTATTCCACATATATATTTTATTTATTCCTTGAACTTCTAGTATGGGTCAGACTCTGTTTAAGCTCTTCAGATACAGAAGTGAACAAAATACAGGAAAATTTCTTGTCTCCTAGATATTACATTCTATTTTGATAAAATTAATGATAAAAACAAACAAACAAAAAATAAGCATAATGTTCAGCATGTTAGATTCCTATAAGCTTTCTTCATTTTGACATTAAAATGATATTTGAATTTTCCATATCTGGGATCAAACACTTTTTTTTCCCCTGCTACTCTGTTTGGATAAATTGGTGAGATACTCTTTCTATGATCCTATCAGGTTCAGGAAACTGGTTTAAATTAAATACTTATGTCAGATATTCATTTAAGCAATGAGGCGATTATCATTCCTGAGCTGTCATAGCATTGAAGATTGCATACAGTCATGGGGGGAGAGATGCCATCAGTTTCCTTTTTCACTGCTTGTAAAATATATCAACATAATCACTAGTAAGAGATACTCAGAATTGAGTCAAAGAAGCAGTACAGTGGAATATTTCCAGGCTGTGTTGATAGAAATTTTGATAAGTATATTTTTTGATGACAAGTTAAGCTACTTGTGGATTATGATGAGATGAAAGGGTCACTAATCTTTTGGTCAATCTTCTCTTGTCTCTGTGATAATCTCATAAAAGGATCAGTTCAGGGAATAATGATGAGTGATAATGCCATTAATTTTAACACTGATACTGTAATTTTCATCACATGTAAATTATCTGAGCCTTGCAATCTACATAATCAACTCTCTTCATTCAATTTTCAAATTTCATTTTCATTGCAGCATTTCGGTCATGTACCATAAATATACTGTTTCTTTACATTTTTTAAAAAATGAATCATGCCCAAAGTTGTAAGAATTCTTAAATGGACCAAATGTGCAAACGTCTGTGTTAGGGTGAACAATGAACTTAAGTTGTTTTACTTGTAGTTTTTAACCTCTGATAGAGCATCATTTTTTCTTCATGGAGAAAAATTCTTATACCTACACTGTCTTCCAGTGAAGGTCAGAAGAGCAAACTATCCACATTCATGCCCATTTGATTAAAATGAACTAAAAGATATAATTATGGAAACTTCAAACATTAAAATATATGTAATCCAACTGTTTTATCACTGAAATAAACATATTGAGAAAAAACAAAGTCTTGCAGACAAAGTATAATTTGAGAATGAGGCTGTTGCTCCTTGGAATTTGGAAAGTGGCCAGGCCTCGATGAAGTGAAATCCCCTTCTATTTCTGCCTTTCATGGATTTCACATCATTTGTGCACATAATGCCATTCATTTTTGCAATTAATATATTTGTTTAATAATTAAAAAAAATAAGAGAAAAACTTACCCTACTGAAATTTTCTTCACATATTTTAACTTTAATTATTTGGGAAATGAAGACATCATAAAAAATAATGGGATGAAATGGTGAATGTGGCAAAGAATAAGGAAAACTGTTGATATTCATGCTTTAATCCCAGAAAAATATGGTATCTGGTTAACCTCCATTTTCAACCAGTTATTCAGAAATTATTTCTGTGTATTAAATTTTATGGTTTAGTCTTAGATGAATAACAACCCCATTTTCCACTTGGATGCTTCACTTTGGCCCAAAGCAGATTCAACTAAAATATTACAGCATTGGGCTTAAAAAATTACTCCTATTTCATTGATCAAGGGAGAGGGCGTTCTGGATTTTTCTGTCATGCATTTTAAAAAGCACTTTGTAATATTCAATACTTTATTGTTGTCTCCTAATTTATATTTTTGACGCTATGCATTTTCCTCTAAAAATCCACTATAGCTTTATCGCCAACATTATGTCATTTTTTGGTTATTCTTAATATCCTTTAAAGAGAAGCATCAAACTATTGTGTGACCAAAGTTACCCTACACAAGTGAAAGGAAAATTATTGTGAATATATTTATAATATAAATGACAAAAATGGCAAGGGATACGAATAGGCAATATCTAAAAATAAAATGTAAATAGCTGATAAACACATGAAAAGATGCTCTACCTCATTAGTATCCAGGGAATTATAAAATGATTTTCAGTCTTCAATTGGCATATGTAGGAGATTAATAATATCTAGCACTGGCAAAGTTTCAGGCAACTAAGCACTTTCATACATTGCTACTGGATTGTGAATTACTACAAACTTGTGGTGAATTGTCTAGCAATGTGTATCAAAATTGTTAAAAAAAGATCCTGTCATTTTCACTAGAGAGAATTTATCCCCTAATAAGAGAAGTCACCATCACACATGTGGAAGGTATTATAGCATTATTCATAACAGCAAAATTCTAGGGAACGAAAGCTACATTTCTCTCATTAAGAAAATTGTTGAGTAAAATATGTAATATTAAGAAGTTTTTGGAATTTTATAGACGTGTTTATTGACCTGGTGGTAGATCCACCTATTTGTGGTATGAAAAAAAAAAAAAAAAAAAAAAAAAAGAATTGCTGACTGATTTTTTTTGAAGTAAGTGGACCCCATTGAAAAACAGCAAGTACACACACAACATAAAACGTGTTGTGTGAGCATGGAAAACTATAGAAAGGTAGTAATCTAGCTCAGTGGAGTAGAATTAGATGTTAGGTTGGAGACAGAAAATTATTGTTACATAACTTTGTATTCAGTTTTTATAAAAGGGCATATATTACTTTTGTAATTGAGTATATTAAGATTTGAAGCTAAAATTTAAACCATTTACAATATGCATAATTTTCGACATGCTTTACTGTGGAAGGAAGGCAGGTTAATAGTGTGTTTGTTACTAAAACATTTTTTAAAGGAAGTGGTTTTGGAAAGAAGTGGATGTATTTTGTAGGAGAAAGTTTTGTTTGCCGGTTGGTTTAACCAAGGTGTAAAAGAAGTCTGATTCAAGACTATAAACTTATTTTTCAGAAAATTGATTCATGAGGATCTGCAGAAATCACTGATTCTGGTTCCTGTAGTCCCTATTGTTCTAGCATTGGTCCTGTTCATTTGATGTGATTGAAAAGTTTATAATGTTAACTTTAGTAGTAAAACTCAAGTTCTATTATTTTCGAGTTACATAACTGTTTCTACTCCAAGGAAACATACAATTGGAAATAACACAATACTGAGTAACTTGAAAAATCTGACTCTGTTGATTATAGTTGATGAGCAAAATTTTAAAACCTTTTTCCAAAATAGTTTTTGTGAACCTAATGTTCTAGGAAAATATATTGTGTTTTTCATTTGTCTTTGAATGCCCACAACTCTGAGCCACATACAATTACTATTATATCTGGATTTATATGGTTTATATAATAAACCTGAGTTTGATATGCTACAACATTAAAGTATTTAGAGAACTGGATTTTTTTATGTTTGCAAATTCTGAAATGCTTGATAGTATTAGAAACATACTAAACAAAATGCTTAATTTATTATAAAGACTACTCTCTGAGACTTGTTTTTAATATGATTACTGAGCTTATATAAAAATTATATTTCTGGTCTAATCTGTTTAACCAGAGAAAATCAAAACATACTTATAATTTTTGATATTTGGATGAAAGTGAGAAAATTCTTTTTTATTTTGTATCTTCTAAAATGAGGGTCAAAATTTTATATATTTAATAAGAAATATAGAAAATTGGATAGTAACAGAAGATAAGCAACTTGATATGTATTTCAGACACCTGTGTTTCAAGTGTCTGCGCTATTGAAATAAAAAAAAGTGGGTGCCTTAGAATTCTATTCAGATCTCTGCTTCTGTTTGCCTACTATCTGCTATGTTAGATTTTTACCTAATTAATATTTTTAAAAAGTCATTATCACATTCAAGCATTTGGTTTTTTCGGATGGAGAGTTTATGGAAACAGCGTTTATCTTTTCTGTATTGATCTATTTATTGCTAATACTTACAATTTTAGAACTGATAATCACTTATTATTCTGGGAAATATGAATTATTTATTCAGTTGCAAACTTTTGAAATAACTGTCTGGTGTTTTAGAAACCAGAAACAAAAATTATAATAGGAGTTTAGACTATAATATATTGCTGCAAGGATAATTATTAAGGGAAAACACAGCTGACATTTTCTGATTTATGCACACAATCAGAGATGGAGTCCAAGGACTGTGACATAATTATCTTCATGCTAACAATTTTTGTAAATCTCTTGACAGAATTTTAGCTAATTTTAAAATGCCTTCTGAAGATTAGCACTTAAAATTGTTGGGGAAAATAGCACAATTTATTAGCAAGGGTATAATTGTAAACCTTCTAAATACTCATTGTGAATATCATTTAGACAGTAACTCCTGCTTTAGCAGCTGGTACATAAGACACCCGTTTATGGAGTCTTGAAACAACAGAGAGTGGAATCTAATTAAAGAGGATTACATGCCAAAGAAAAATTATTAAAAACAGACTAATAGACAATTGTTATGAATTTAGAAGTCTCTGCCAAATTCTCTTTTTGATACAAATTCATGTAAGTAACTGTCAAGTAAAAGCCTTTATTCCTCCAAAACCAGAAGGATATTAGAAGGCTTTATCTTTTGTGACTTAAAAATGATTACTTCTCTGAATTTTGACTTAATACAAAAACTTAAATGGTTCTATTAATCTTTCTTCATGTATTAAAATGCACACATGTGCTTTTAAAGATAAATGATCAGAAATAACTATTTTAGGTTTTTTATTTGATATCTATCTAGTACCAACCATTCTGTAACTGTGTACAGTATATGGAAATCTTAGGCATATTTTTTCTTTGTAAACAAAAATCAGTTCATCAATTTAGGCACTATTTATTGAGACTTATGTTAAATTGGCCTGCATATTTTTCTTTGTAATGTACATTTAAAATTCGTGATACATAAAGATGGTTAATTTTTAGAGTCCTAATCTAGTAAATTCCTTGTTTCTGTTTGAACTGACCCACTCCATTATGATCTCAAGGTTTTTTTCCAAACAGAGAATTGAGGTAGCTTAAGGTAATACATATTCAAATGTTAATTATTTTTTAAACGACAGATTTTTAAAATAAGTGATCCTTCTAAGTATGTCCTAGAGAAAAGACTGTTTACATCTGGGAGTTTACCTTGTGTCTAACTTCACATCTTACACACACTGTGTGGTGTTATTACAGTACGTCACGCGTTGCATTACACAGCCATACCATCCAAATAGACTTTTGTATATTTTAACTAAATTAAGCAAGCATTAAAAATTGATTTCCAAAGACTAAGAATAACATATTTTCTGTGTTATTAATAAATGCATGAACAAACTCATTGGATCGAGTAAATGAGACATTTGTTTAATATTCTTAAGTGAGTGATAGTCCTATAAACATAGATGAAAAACTTAACCATCCAAAATTGAGACATAGAGGAACACCACTAATGCTCAAGTAGTAACAGTGGATTTATTTGACTTTGCTACCCCCACCCTATCCCTGATACCAAAGTTTTCCTCGTTTGCTTAGACACCACTTAGTCTAGCAGGGATTGCCAGATGCTTCAGCGAAAACTCCATCAAGGACAAGGACATTGTTTTAGGTTTAAAGCATCTAGATTACATAATATTTTTTATCCTGATAGGGATAATATTCTAGAGAACAATCCTGTAGCTGTGGTTTCCCTGTGGTGCTAATTAATTTAGTGGAGATTGGTCAGATTGTTCAGAGCTTGAAGGTGAACAGGCTTCCCTGGTTGAAATAGTAGATTTTCATTTTTAAATTACTCTTGGAAAGCCTTTCCTCTTGTCAAGATTAAGTGAATAAGTAAATTATAATGGCTTCCAAAATAGTAAATATCAATATTTGTATAATAGTTTGTGGTTGGCAGTACCTGGGACATAGAACTCCACAATATATGTTGAAATAATGACACTGTGTTTCGTTTGATTATCATGTAAACCATATGAGACTCAGTCAAAACATAACCATACATTATGCAATCAAATGCATTGTAATTTTAAATATGAAATTATGATTAAAAAGCCAATACTTTATCCTGAATTTTCTTGACCCCTCATAGATACAGGAATGAATTATTAGCAGGTAGGATACTGTGGCTAAACTTTTTATTTTAGTTTATCTCAAAGAAGTACTAAAATATTACTTAATTCTTACTGTGTATGAGAGATGAAATCTTAAAATATTTCAAATAAAATTAACATGCTTTCAGACTATGAAGGTAGAAATGAGATTCATTCTATCTTTTAAAAAATATGTAATAATATTTGAACCATGTGTATATTTTTACATACATGTTTTCATTTACTTTAACCTTTATAATAACACTTTGAGTGGGTAATACTTTCATCATCTTCAGTGAAACCTTCATTTTATGAAGGACTATTTGCAGACTGAGAGGTTAAGCATTTTCCTAAGAACATAAGCTGTTTAGTTGCAGAGATGAAACTCAAAAACAAATTTTCTCTCTGCATAGCTCCTACCTCTCCTATTGCATTATATTGTATTTCACTGTGACTCATGTAAGATTCTTCTAGACAGGGCCTGACTGTAAGCTGCCCACAATTAGTGAAATGACATTAGCTAAATATGATTACCTCTTAATGTTCCCTGAAAGGATTAGACTAGTTAAGACACACCAAAGGGAAAAGCAATTATCTATTGAAATATGAATCTCTTGATTAGAACTGGAAATCATATATTGATAGTAGAATGTTCATCTAGAATTTTAAAAAATATGAATATAGTAATTATTTCTTACTTGTACTTGTAAAGAACTTCGGCAGGGCTAATTTTGAGACTTCTTGTTGAGTGCAAAAATTAAGATACAACATTTTCCAGGATGAGTAAGTTCACCTAATTGACTCAATTTTTTTTTTTAGAGGAACCTGGACCTTAGGAAATTCTAACTACATGAGAAATGCATGTACTTGTATTACATTTTCCCAATTTACTTTATGTCCTAAAGAAAAGCTTTGTATTAACCAACATTGAACTGCCTTAGAATTGTAGCAGTACATGTTGGAGTGTGCCATTTTACTTAAATATTCCTCATATGTTAAAATATGAAATGTATCATTGCCTCCATGGTGGTTTCCTTTGTGATAATTCTCTGAGGTTCCTTCAAAATTTAGTATCCTGCGGGTTTTCAACCACTCAGATTTGTAATTATTACTAATATATCACAATACATGGCAATGGATGTGAGGCATATTTACTTTACAGCAATTACTCTATTGGCTATTTTTTTTTGAAAATAAGGAGTTAAAAAAAGTTTTTATGGCTGCATAGTATTCCATGGTGTATATGTGCCACATTTTCTTAATCCAATCTGTCACTGATGGACATTTGGGTTGATTCCAAGTCTTTGCTATTGTGAATAGTGCTGCAATAAATTGGATGCAGCTGGAATCCATCATTCTTAGCAAACTATCACAAGAACAGAAAACCAAACACCGCATGTTCTCACTCATAGGTGGGAACTGAACAATGAGATCATTCGGACTCAGGAAGGGGAACATCACACACCGGGGCCTATCATGGGGAGGGGGGAGGGGGGAGGGATTGCATTGGGAGTTATACCTGATGTAAATGACGAGTTGATGGGTGCAGCACAGCAACATGGCACAAGTATACATATGTAACAAACCTGCACGTTATGCACATGTACCCTAGAACTTAAAGTATAATAATAATAAATAAATTTAAAAAAAAAAAAAAAGTTTTTAAACCTTGGTGTCTCAGTGATTAGCATACTATCTAGCTCCCATTATGTTCTAAGTAAATATTGAATGAATGAATGAGTGAATGACTGGTTTTCATTTCTAGCTTGGCAACAGGATTGACTTTTATATCTTTTTTTAATTAGCAATTTAATATTTGAACTTAAGATGCTTTATTGTCAAACAGCAATAGAAAATTTGCCAATTTTTGGACCCCTTGTTTCACGAGGTTCTTGGACTACTGATTATATTTGTAACTTCCGTATCTAAACTGTCTAGGTCCATTGTGAAATCATCCTCTCTGATACTAAAATTTGGTGCACGTAGACATTGGGCCATAGATGGGCTTCAGGAGCTGTATTGGCCCACTGAAATTGTATGTAGCATAGCATATTGTGTACTTGTGTGTATGTACTTTTGTGCAAATGTATTTTTTTAAGGGAAAGCGTCATGGTTTTCATTATGCTCTCATAGGAGTCTTATGACCAAAAGGTTTAAAAAATTCCATAACGACTCTTTTTCTTTTACTTTATTATTCATAAAAATCACCTGGTAAACATGAAAAATGCCCATTTTTTTCTATTTCACCATATAAAATCTGATCCATTAGGATTGAGTTGGGGTTCATGGATACTCTTCTTCTGTTTATTCTTTCCTCTTTTTCCACCTTTATTGAAAATGTCATTGCTCAGGTCCTAATGGATTTACATATATTACCTCATTTAATCTTGCTGACAGCTCTAGAAGGTAAGTATATTTCACGATGAGGAAACTGAGTTAATTAACTTGCCTGAGGACTTAGCTGGTAGACAGTGATGGTAAGGTCTGAGGCTAGAGCCAATTTTATTACCTTAGCCCTCCCGCCCTTTTTTTTCTCTTAGTCTGGAAAATTTTAAATCATTTCAGAGACACATTTGGAAGTAACAAACTCATAGTCATCTCTTGTTCCAAGAGAATTACTTCCTTTCGCTCCTCTGTATTCTTACTACATGTGAGCAAGTTGAGGTCTTGTCTTACTTACCTGCATATCCCTGTGCGTAGTATTATCCCTGACATGTAGTAGATTTTCAAGACTTTTTTTTTCTGAACTGAAATTTAATTCATTAACTTGAGCCTTTGTTACTTAGTAATTCTGAGACTTAAACTCCAATAGCTATGCCATTAACTCTTTGTGACTTTTCATTTATTAAAATTGATTTCCTAATTTATTTAATTTAGATAGTATATAAATTTTAGATCTGACTTAGTTTTAGTTATCATAATTAAAACATAAAAAATGCAGTCCCATGGAAATAAAGTCCTTTGGAATTATCAGTGATTTGTTTTATTTAATAATCTAATTTGCTAGCTATTCTTTTTTTTTTTTTTTTGCACCTGTTTCTACCTCCAGAATCTGTAGATATTTGGTTGAATTTTGTGGTTTTTTTTTTTTTGGTATAATTTGAGCAAAGATAACTCAGTGAATTTTATTTAAATTTATCAGCGTTCATAAATTTCCTTGTATATTATTTTCTTTCTTGTGACTGTTCGTGTTCTACTTATTTGTTTCATTATACTTTTATAGAATCCTTAACACAGATGAGATATAAAATACTATGAAATCTATCACAGTTGAAACTCTAGACCTTCCCTCAACCCATGGGGATTCATTTGGCAGGAGGCCACCAAAACCAGTTCTTTTTGATGCTTAGTTTCCAGTTTCTACTTTAATTGCTGCCAAAATCTGAACACATAGGAATTTAATTGCTCATTATATTTGTCACGGTGGTGTCACAGACCCAAATAAAGACTGTTGCATGCAAAATATTTATGGGTATTAATTTGGCCTAAATGTGTATATTGGATTCCATATTTTTCTACATTATAAAGTATAGCACTTTCAGACAGATGTGAGACAGAATCCTGCAAGAGCTTCTGCTCCGTTTGACTCTACTAGTAAACTATTATCCATCCAGCTCAGTATTTAAATTTGACGACACCTAGAGGAAAGCCTATTCAGAACTTTGTTATATTCGCTTATGCAGTTTACTCTTTAGAAGCAGTCTCGTGAGGAGTTTGAGTCTGGCTCTGAGGCTAGACTACTTGGGTTCAAATCCCTGCTTTATCCCTTACTAGCTATATGACCCTGGGCAAGATATCTTAATCTCCCCTGTGGTTGTTTTCTCATTTGTAAAATAGGAATACATATGGTTGTCATGCAGATTAAATGGTTAGATTTCCTAGAAAAAGTACCTAACCCAGAGTAACTACTCAATATTAACTGGTTTACTATAATTAATACACACACACACACACACACACACACACACACACACAAAATACATTATATATTAAAGGTATAATGCGTACCATGGTTGCTGCTACAATTTTTTTTGAATTTTCAGTTTTCTACTAATTAATTAGAACTAACCTGTGCCTGTTATATTATATGGCATGTCTGGTCAGCATTAAATTTAATACCTTTGTGACCTTCCATTTTTCCTGTGTATTCCCACTTTCTTGCTCCATGTTGTCTAGGCTAGCAGGCCTGCTTTTTGTTCCAGTATTTTATTACTAATCACTGATTATTTTTGTTCTTCTGCTTGCTGTTCTCAGGAGTTTATTCGTTCATTCTCTCTGTCCCCTTTTCTCTTTTTACCCGTTGCCTTTTCCTTTTTTCTGCTTTGATGGTTGTAGGTTTCTCATGCGATTATATTGGTCAAAGGAAATTAGGAGGCACTTGAAGGGGGGAAATCACAAGCAACTACTACAAATAAGATAACTTTTTTGAATTTTTGTGAACTTTCCTATCCTGTAAAGTAAGTCCCCTATGTCATACTTATCACTGAAATCATATTCTGGGACAGTCCTATACTAACCTATAGAATCTCCAAGAATGAATAACATTAATACTTGTTGATTATAAATAATTTACAGTTTTTCTCAGATCCATGCTCACATAAACTGGGCTGAGAACAGATTTTGATGGGAGGCTGCTGGCTCAATGTTACAAACTACAGTTGTCCCTAATGTTAGATAAGTGTTATTGGTGGTGAACATGACAGTGAATCTGTTTGCCCTTTACTCAGTGGATATTTGATGCTTACTTTTATTTATGGAGAAGTTTGAGCAGATAAAGATGTTAGTTGCTTGAAATACTTATTCTATATGGCAAGAGTCTAATATTGTCTGAAATATAATTCAAATCATGTGTCTGTTACTTAGTGCTTCTATATATGGTTCTTGAAGCATAAAAAATAGATTTGATTTCAATTTTTGTATACAGAAGTATTTTTATTCAAGGTAATAGTTAACTGTTTAAATGCTGCAGTGCTTACTTATTTCCTTTATTGTTCTGTTGGGCATAATAAACTTTATGCAGACACAAAGTGTGAAACATGGAGCTTTCGTTCTTCTGTTAGTTAGCTTAATACTCATTATGGGTTTCCCATTCCACATCAAGGCAGAATATGCCATTTTAACCACTTCCTGATAAAGTTATTATTAAGGTTGAGGCTGCTTCTCATTATAGTGAAGGTACTCTGGAACACGATATTTCAGCTGAATCAGAAATTTGGCTGTCCTCCATTCCTGGCATCACTGAGAGCTCAGTGTGGCTACTCAGTGTGGCTACTACAGGCTCTGTGTGTCCACATGTCCACTTTCTCTCTCTCTCTCTCTTTTTTTTTTTTTTTTTGAGATGGAGTCTAACTCTGTCGCCAGGCTGGAGTGCAGTGGCGTGACCTTGGCTTACTGCAACCTCTACCTCCTGGGTTCAAGGGATTCTCCTGCCTCAGCCTCCTGAGTAGCTGGGACTACAGGCGCGTGCACCACGCTCAGCTAATTTTTGTATTTTTAGTAGAGATGGAGTTTCACCATGTTGGCCAGGATGGTCTCTGTCTCTTGACCTCGTGATCTGCCCACCTTGGCCTCCCAAAGTGCTGGGATTACAGGCATGAGCCACCGCGCCCAGCCTTCTTGCTCTTATTTTAATCCAAGAATGCGTTTATCTCCTGTCTCTGTGGCTAGAAAAACTAGATAGTCAAGTAATCTTCCAACCCTGCTGTTTATGCTAGGAATGGATCTTAAAAAATTTATGTCCACTAATTTTGTTATTTCTTTAATTATTTTATGAATTTGTTCCTCTACAGTGGCAGAAGCCCAAGTAAAGTTAAAAATTACAGTAGGATACACACATAAGTTTATTGTGTCACTATTCACAATAGCAAAGACTTGGAACCAACCCAAATGTCCATTATTGATAGACTGCATAAAGAAAATGGGGCACATATGCACCATGGAATACTCTGCAGCCATAAAAAAGGATGAGTTCATGCCCTTTGTAGGGACATGGATGAAGCTGGAAACCATCATTCTCAGCAAACTATCACAAGAACAGAAAACCAAACACCACATGTTCTCACTCATAGGTGGGAATTGAATAATGAGAACATGTGGACACAGGGTGGGGAACATCACACACTGGGGTCTGTCTGGGGGTGGGGGGCTGGGAGAGGGATAGCGTTAGGAGAAATACCTAATGTAAATGACAGGTTGATGGCTGCAGCAAGCCAACATGGCACATGTATTCCTATGTAACAAAACTGCATGTTGTGCACATGTACCATACAACTTAAAGTATAATTTAAAAAAATAAAAAATAAAAAAATTGCTGTAGGATTGGCAAAGAGGGGGAAGCTGATGGGGAATTTCAGGGGCAAAAAGAAACAAAAAATTTGTATTTATTTTTTCTTAATGGTCTCAAGCAACAACATTTATAACTTTGAGAAAGTTTTTAAATTTCTTTAATAGGACACAAATACACTATACTTAAATTAGAAAAATAACAAATTTGATCTCAGCTAAGCAATTCTCTTCATGAAAAGACACTTCTAAAAATGTGAGAAGACAAGAAACAAAAGAGGATATTTTTAATGTATACACCCAAAAAGGATTCTTGAAAAATATATAATTTTAAATATTTTAGATTAATTTTGGTAATTTCAAAGATTTTAATTATAGCAGTGTACAACTGTGTTTGTTAAAAGGATCTTTGCCTTAATTTGACCTAGTTTTAAAAAATGTCAAAGTTAAAAATAGTGGCTTATATACCAATATATTTCAAATCAATTCTTATACATTGGGAATTATTAATATAATTTTTGTAATTTTGCAGAGTTCAGCATACTTACGCAAGAATAGAAAGAACATATTAATACTAAAATTTTGTTATTTAGTTTTTCTTTTTGTAAAATTAACTAATACACTAAATCCAGTTATTTTGTTACCTAAATACCAGTAAATTCCATAAGAAATCTAGGGTGCCAAAAGATTCATATATATATAATGTATAATTATAATATATAATATATAAATATAAAATTTCTACAATTTATGCCCTCAAAACTTGAGTACTGTCAGATTAAGTGAGTTTTAAGTTTACATAATTATATTGAGAATTGTAGTAAAAATTTTTAAAAGTACTTTTGGAAAATTCTGTCTAGTATTGCTATAGTATTATACCAAAAAGTAGAAACACTTATGAAATGTAAACTGCTTATGTCATATTTACTCAATCTTAAAATTCTTCTAAGAACCTGATCTAATTTTCACTTAATTTTAAGCATTGGACTTATTTAGTTTCAAATATATGTGTGTGTGTGTGTGTGTGTGTGTGTATATATATATATATATATGCACAGTTGTAAATATTACACCTAACATTGTTATTTAAAGATCTGATTATAAAATTTGATTCAAAAATTTTGACACTTTTATTATTATATCTGTGCTCTATACCTTCATCTTAGTCAGTGCTAACTTGTTTAGAACTTGGTATTGTATACTGTTTATGGTGATTTAAAACTTACTCTAATGGTTTTCTCTTTTGAGTTTAAATTGGATTTTCTATACTTAAGATTATTTTAGAGAACTAATTTTTATTCCTCCAAACTTAAGAAGTTTTCCTTCTTTTATAAATTCATTTCTTGTGTTTATCCACTTTGAAAAATTGATAATGAGACTCCACTTTGAAAAATTGATAACGAGACTTCTGTGACAGCTGTATCATAAAATGTTTTTATTTTGTTTCTGTTGGATTTAACTGTCAATTTTAATGAATCCTACCCAATTAAAGTGGTATGCATATTTTTCATGAGTCCATGATCAATATAATCAATTACATTTTTGCATAACTGCATAGATATAATTTTTCTCAGGATCTTAGAGAATTAATGCAATTTTTAAATATGTTGCAGAACTGTGAGAAGCTAGAGAATAATTTTGATGACATCAAGCACACGACTCTTGGTGAGCGAGGAGCTCTCCGAGAAGCAATGAGGTAAGTCTGGGTCACCATAGCAACAGTCACAGATGTG
The DNA here is from genome assembly GCF_024542745.1 of Macaca thibetana thibetana. Classification (NCBI taxonomy): domain Eukaryota; kingdom Metazoa; phylum Chordata; class Mammalia; order Primates; family Cercopithecidae; genus Macaca; species Macaca thibetana. The sequence goes on along the minus strand of NC_065578.1, from coordinate 97,249,719 downwards.
GTAAAGAAAAAGTCATTCTTCATTATTTGGGGAACAAATGAGTTCATTGCCACCATTCAGCTCTGTTCTCTAAGGTATTAATTTGTCAGTGGAGAGACTTCCCTTGAGGCTGTACTTTGGTTTTGAAGCTGCATAAATGTTAAGCCTCAGTGCACAGTAAAAAATGTAAATGTTTAATTTGTTACTTAAAATGCTTAAGGGGTGTCTTGTTTTATATTTATACTAAACTGTGTGATTGAATGAAAATATTGTTCATCTAAATTCTGCCTGTATATATAAAAAAAAATTGTACAATGGTGCTTTAACTGAGTAGTATTTCCTCCTAATTCATATTTAATTTAAAGAGAGGTACTTACATTTTCATCTTCTATAACATTTTATAGGATTTCATTATATTATAGTATTTTTAGTGATTTATATTTTTGCACTATTACAAAGCATATAATTAACTTCCTTTCAACTACAGTGGTCTATAATGACCCTGACTTGTTTCTTTTTTCATTTCTTAACATCAGTAATTCTGAATATTTATATGAAATTGTCCCAAATTTGATGCCTTTTAAATAACTTTTAGTGAAGCATTTTTCAAATCTATTTGATCAGAATCCAGAAAGGCTTTTTACTAGACATTAAAAATGTGTGGGAAATAAAACTCATCATCCTTAGAGTGAGAAAACAACAAATGATAGTAGTCTTAAAAGTTCTGAGCTTGGATATTTGAGTAGCATAATTTCCAATATCTTTGTAAAGAAACAGTATATTTATATTTATTTAGCCTATAAAATTAAAATAGATTTTAAAAATATGCCTTCTTCTGTCTTAATGCTCATTTTTCAAGGATGTTAAGGCTAAAAAGATTAAAATGAGAGAAAGGATAAACCTAAGAGGCTTCCTAGAAAGGTAGTTTAGATACAATTTTGTTATTGCCAGCACACAGTTACCATATACTTTAGTTTAGAAGCTGCTCTCATTTATTAACCTTCCTTTTACCATGCAAGCAGCAGGAGAAAGTAATTAAATTTAATAGAAGCTGCCCTCATTTTGAAGCCACTTCTATTTAAAACCACAGGGGGAGGTAATTAAATTTAATGGAAACAGTAGCTTCTACACAAAGATACATGGTACTTCTGTATAGATGATTATGATGTCACAAAAAGAGGAATAATATATTACTAGTATGAGAAATTACCAGCTGGAGCAAGTGAGCCTATTTTATTGTTAATGTCTTTACTAATAAAAAAAGAGGGAAAAATAAAACTGAGTATACAATAGAGAATTTGTATCTATGTAAAATACAATCAGATATTCTCAGAAAGTTGAAGTAATTGAAAATTTTAGTAAATTAAAAATAAGATGTAAAATATTTGTTTTGGAAAAGGCTAATGCAGAAATTATGAATGAATTTCTGATTTTCACCATACCTAGTGGTTTATCCTAAAGTTACCACTGCTATAAATTTAACATATTTTTGTAAATGCTTATTATGATAAGTTTAAATGCAGTGAACATGCATGTCAATATTTACTTGGAAAACTGCAGTTGTACTCTATATTTTTATATCTATTTATTTTGAAGTAAATACATAGACAAACAGGAAGACAAAGAGGGTGCCACCTCTTATGTTTTGAATAAAAGAACTGAAGACCAGAGAGACAGAAAGAACTGAAAAGAGACAATGTGAATGAAAAATGATGTGAAAGAGGAAAATACAACGAACAAGGAAAGGATATGTAATCAGTGTAGGAAATTTGTCCTCAAGAAAAAAACAAATTGAATTATAAGAATTAACTTCATATGAAGAGATTATTAAATTCTGCCAAGTTTTGTAATACATACCATTTTAGAACATACCAGGATGTCCTGTTTTTAAAAAAAACTAGAGATGAAGTGATGAGAAAAACAAGTATTACCTGACTGGAATAACCTCCCAACCACCCATACTATGAGACAAAGCAGTAGTTTGGATTATTTAAATGAGGATTTAATTTTATGGCTATGAAATGTACTTGTTTGCATAAGTTACATATTTTACACACACACATTATTGGTAATGTCTGGATTCATTAAACACAGTGGAATAATTTAGTAATTAATAGCATACAACAATTTAGTATATGGTGGGTCAGGTGCTTTTTAAAATGTGTTTGGAATATGCTTGAGGTGAAGACCCAGAGACTGAGTGTTTCAGTCTTTTCCCTGGTCCAGAACATTTCATGGTAGCTTCTCTATTAGTCCATTGGACTGGCATAGCTTGGCTATGGGAGCATCCCTTTTTCTTATTAGCTTGATCTCTTTAGCAGCCCTTAAGTGGCTCCAGGTGCCCACATTGGTGTTCTTGTCCTGAGTGTGTCTAGCCAGGAGGAACTGGAACAGAACTGGACCCACATCTGAAGATTGTCCTATTGTGGCAGCAGTGTTGGGGGGCCTTTCACCATCTTGGGTACCTCCTTATTTATCAGGGTTTTACTATTTCTATGAGCTTAGAAGAGAAAAGAGAGGATTCTTAGCCACCTCATCCAGTCTGTCTTTTTGGTCAGTCTTTGCTCTGCAGTCTTGAATCTGGTCTGTTGTCAGTATCCGAGTTTACAAATCACTTTAGATCCCTCCCATGCTTCCTCCTGATCCCAGTCTTAAGGATGCCCTGAGCCTGTAGCCCTGGTGTGTAAAAAGGACGAGGGGTTACAACCTTCTCTGGAATATACTAGCTAAATAAAACATTAAATAAATACATTAACTGAGGTAGGGAGAGAAAAAGAAGAGGATTAGTGAAGATTTGGGTTTTCAGGTGACTGCAAGATAGCTAAGGTTAACTCGTGTAAATGTGCAATAGGCAGAGGGAAAATATAATGCAAAAACTCAAGGAAAAGACTGAGAGTTGATGTGCACATTTAAGACTTGTTAGTATTTTGATGCTTGTTGTAGCCAAGGGAAGGCATATGATTTCCAAGAATAGTGCATTGGGATAAGAAAGAAGGAGAGTCCAGCCAGATGTCTAAGAAAATACAGGGCTTAGGAAAATATGTGCCAGAAAAAACATATTTTGGGATTTAAAATTCTGAATAACCTTTTCTAACACAGTAAGACTATACTGAAATATAATGTGCCTAAAAAGAAAAGGATAGAGGAATGGAATTCCTGGCCATTGTTCTGTGGCTCTTAGAGACAGCTAGACCAGTGCTGCCCAGAAGACCTTTCTGTGATGAGAGAAATGTCCTCCATCTGCTCCATTTAGTGGGAGAGCCATCAGCCACATATGGCCACTGAGTACCTGAAATGCGATGAGTGTAACTGAAGAACTGAACGTTTAATTTTACTTAATTTTTATTAATTTAAATTTAAACACTTATATGTGGTTAGTGGCTGTGGTTTGGTCTGTGGTGCCCTAAAGGGATGTTTTTGTGTTGCTAATGCGATACTTGACTGCCTCTCACTTAACAGAGTTCTCAACAATGGAGAGGCCAGAGTGAAGCTAAACCATGTTCACACACATCACACATAGACACACTTACTTTCTTAGAAAACTAACAGTAAAAGGTAGATCCATAACCTGGTAATAGATGTAAAACCAAAACTAAAATATATGATTTGGTAATAGAGGAGACAAGGTAGCTCTTATTTTCTAAAGACATGATTTATACATAGAAAGCCCAACAGAATCAACAACAAAACTTCCCTAAGAATTTGACATCTTTTAATGTGATCATATTCAAAATGAAGGTGGAAATTCTTAAGTTACTGTAAGTGTTACTTAAAACAAATAGTGTCTGTAATTGATAATAGATACTATAAAGATCTGATGAAGTTATTGTATGATAAAGTACCGCAAGTAATTCAGGACATGTTTAATCCCCCAGTAAATGGTATAAAAGATTTTTTGTTTTTTTTGTTTGCTTGTTTGTTTGTTTTTGCTGTTTGGACAAAAAAAAAAAAAGACTTTATAGTCTCAGTTCACATGGCCCAAAGGAAATTTCATGCATTTTTAAAGAGCTAAAGGAAATAAATGAAACAGCCAGAGTCCAGTGGAATATAGAAGTGACTCTTTGAGATTGAGATTGGGGAACAGATGATACACTAACAAGTAGGTTAAGAAATCACTAAGCTTTGATTCCATTAAAAAAAATACATATGTAACAAACCTGCACGTTATGCACATGTACCCTAGACCTTAAAGTATAATAATAATAAAAAATAAAAAAAAAGAAAAAAGAAAAAAGAAAAAAAAAAAAGCTTCCGTCATTTGCAACAACATGGACCAACCTAGAAGACGTTATGTTAAGTGAATATAAGCTAATCACAGACGGGCAAGCACTGCATGATCTCACTCATATGTGGAATTTAAAGACGGTCGTCTCATAGAAGTAGAGGGTAGAATAGTGGTTACCAGAGGCTTGGGAGAGTGATGTGGAGTGGAAATGAGAAGTTGGTGTTCTGTAGCACAGTAGGGTGACTATAGTCAACGGTAATATATTGTATACTTTAAAATAACGGGAGAGAATTTGGAGTGTTGTCACAGGAGATGGAGACTATCCTGGCTAACACGGTGAAACTCCGTCTCTACCAAATATACAAAAAATTAGCTGGGTATGGTGGCGGGCATCTATAGTCCCAGCTATTCGGGGAGGCTGAGGCAGGAGAATGACGCGTACCGAGGAGGTGGAGCTTTCAGTGAGCCAAGATCGCGTCACTGCACTCCAGCCTGGGTGACAGAGCGAGACACTGTCTCAAAAAAAAAAAAAAAAAAGATAAGTGTTTGAGGTGATAGATATGCTAATTACCTTGATTTGATCATTACGCAATTTAATATGTATTGACTGTATCCAATAAATATGTGCAACTATTATGTGCCAATTAAAAACAAACTTATAAAGCTTATGCAAATGGGGAAAATCACAAAATTAAAAGACGTCAATGTACTGTATTGCCATATGTATGACAGATTTTAAAAACTGGGAGCTCAATAGATAATTGGCAAAGTATGATTAAGAAACCCTTGAAAATATTCAACTCTAATGGCAAACAAAAAGTGTAAATTTCATAAAAAATACACCGATCTCTTGCTTATTGCTGCTAATGCCGTTTGGTGGGAAGGAAGTTTTTGAGTGCTAGAGATGGAATAGTGAGACAGCCATTCTCACAGATGGCTAGAGATGGAATGGTGAGACAGCCATTCTCACATTCTCAGAGGACTGAAAATTACTGCTGCATTTAAGGAAAGGATTGTGTCACTAAGTACTAAGAACCTTAAAACAAACATACCTTTTTGTGTTAATTTACCTTCTAGGAATATAGTATACAGAAGCCATAGAAATTATGGATAATATGAATGCGATACTCATATTATCAAATATAACCATGAACAAATTGAACAGAAACTAGTTGTCTACCATTGAGGCAATAGACAAGGAAATTATATACATATATAACATAAGTATATACAAATTTATATATTACATATAAATGTATATTTATTATTTATATATTCATCTTTATATTAAAATATTTATAAATTTATTTATATATACAAATATATAATATATTTATATTTACAGATATATACACAGATTTACATATATTTAAAATAAATCTGTGTGTGTATATATATGGAGAGAGAAACAAAATTGCTTGTGGAATATTATCTCAACTGAATATAAAAAATTCAGAGAAAAAAATAGGAATGAAATGTGGCTGTTACATCTGGCTGGTTGGCGTACAGATAATTTTTTGAGGCTTATGCTTTTCCATTCTATATTTTCTGTAATGGGAATATATTATGAATAATTAGAAAAATAGAGAAGGAAAAATGGAGAAAACTAAAACTATGAAATGAATACTAGAATCAACAGTAAGAATCAAATTTGAGACTCCAACTGTAATTTTAGGTAAATTAATTATCTTACTGTTACTTTTTTGTAAAATAGGATTTAAAATCTCTTAGGATTTATATGAGGAACTAGGATATATAGGAGAGAATGCTTTGTAATTTATGAAAAATAATAAAAATAAGGTATAAAATATGTTTGTATACATTATTTCCTTTTAATGATGTATGTGCTTACAAGAATTACATGTGTAATACATAAATAATGGAATTCAATGGAAAAGTTCACTGCAGTCTTAGCATATAGAACACTAGAAGCAGTATATCTTCTCCAACTTCTTCATAGTCCATTGTAGTGCCATGAGTGTGGAAACCTTATACAGGATTTCTGGAAATGATAATCAAAGAAAAGACATTTTAAGGACAGGAAAAAAAGTGCATCATCTCTAGGTCAAATTTCTGGTTTATATTATGATAATGAATTTAGAGGTAAAATTCTCAACTTCTTTTCATCATATTTTTTGTTTATCTTGGCTGATTCAACTCTGTAATCATGCCAAGGTGACTTGATTTCTATACTATCATTTTTCGTACCTGTTTTAGCCCCTGTGGTAAATCCTGAACAACAAGAGGAAAGATGCGGCCACTTTTAACATTGTGTTGTAGTTTTTCTTTTTTGTTTGTTTTGAGATGGAGTTTCAGTCTTGTTGTCCAGGCTGGAGTGCATTGTTGCAGTCTTGGCTCACTGCAACCTCCGCCTCCCAGGTTGAAGCGGTTCTCCTGCCTCAGCCTCCCAAGTAGCTGGGATTACAGGCATGTGCCACCATGCCTGGCTAATTTGTGTATTTTTATTAGAGACGGGGTTTCACCATGTTGATAAGGCTGGTCTTGAACTCCTGACCTCAGGTGATCTGCCCTCCTTGGCCTCCCATGTGTTGCCTTTTTGTCCCTTTTCAGTCTCACAGGCAGTAGAGGGCTATGGGTAATGGATACATGCAATTGAAAGGTGTTTGAATTGAATAACTTGAGAAAAGGCGACGTCAGATTCTGAAAAAGAAGAGGTACATGTAGAATATACTCAATAAAAAAAGTAAAAATGCTTTTGGGAGTTTTTTACAGTGTCTTAATTAATATGCATAAAATATAGATTGTTAATAGATATATGAGTGTACCTCTATGGCAAGAATACAAATTGTTTTTGGAGTGCTAACATTGCCAGTTAGGCATGATTTTATTTGCAGAGCCAGTTTATTTAGTGAGATCCGTATATTTGCATTAGTACCATAAAGATGGAACTACCAGTACATAATGTCTCTGAAATGTATTCTTTTTCGTTTGGCTTCATCACGTGTTAAGAATTTTGTCACTAGATGGTGATGTTGAGTTGCACAGTTTATCTGTGCTGGCTTTTTTACTGGTGTGTGTAATACTATTTGTGGGTGCTTCATAAACATCCATTTATACAGAGTTAAATATGAAAGTATAACCATGTAAACTTGGAAAGTAGCTTTTAAGAGGTCTAACATTTCTAAATATTGTTTGAGTCAAAAGGTTAAAATTGCTTTAATGTCGTTGTTTCTTTACCTTCAACTCAAGGACTTTTAGACGTAGAAGCAATATAAATAGCAATCTAACTTTTTATTGAAAGGCTGAGGTCTGAAAAGAGATTCCAAGACATTTAAAAGAGGTAATTTTTCAGCTTTTCAGGTATGTCCTATCTGTGTGTAATAGTCTAATGTATGTCTTTAATTTCACTCCTCTGTTAGTGTTCAGTACTACTGGTGCTGACTACCATCTGACCTAAGGGTTGTGTTACTACTGGAACCTAGGTATTATTTTAACTGTTTATGATTTGGGTTATGTTAATATTGCATCTGTTGCTAAATATAATGGTTGAATTACACTGATACTTTAACTGATACTTCTACACAAACCATGACTCCAAGTAAGCCGTGATTAGTAAACCATGAACCGAGTAATTTTGTTCGTCTGAATAAGATTTAAAGATAAGAATATGATAATTATTCTACTTTATCTTATTCTTAGAGATTTGTGTGTGTGCATGTATATGCATATTTCTGTATGTGGTATGTATTATATAGATACTACATGTATGTATATATTTCTCTATAAAATCTCCCCTTTACAGTCAAGGAAAACTTGCACCATGACAGCATTTGGAGTTTGGAGTTCCCTTGCCCTTAAGGTGTATTCATTAGGATTACAAAGATACAAGGAAGTTCTATGAAATTCTTTTAAAATAGTTAAAAATGGAAGAGGGGAAGGAGAAGGCACCCTAAGTATTTGAGATTAGTGAATTGATTAGTTTACAAAGAAATTTAAAGCTCTTAGGGAAAAATCAAAGTGGCATTGAAGAAGAATATCAAATAAATAAAGTGAGAAAGTATTAACAAAATACTTCGAGTGAAATTAGCAGGTTGTTTAATAGTATGGAAAGTAAATAATTTTTTAAACATTCTGAAAATGTTATGTAATGATGCAAGTAATAATAGATGATTTAACATTTGTAACTTTTTTTTGTTTTCAAAGTGTTCAAAAACAAATTCCTTTATAATCAGAAATGCCCATGTTAGAAGGGTATATTTTAACTACGTGAGAAGTTTTGAGTAGTGAGATTGGATTCAGAAGCAATGTTTCAGCTCTTTTCTATTGTCATCGTTTGTAAAATTCTATCTTAATTATGTTTTTCCAAGTTTTTTATCACTAAATAGATCAGCAGGAACCTCCTGAAAGCCTCACTCCCCAAATCAGCAGAGAAGAGTATACGCTTGTCTTCTATGCACAGAGAATCCGTTATCTTTATCATTTCTATTATAGAAAACCACATATTTTACCATGCCCAGAGCAGGTTCCTTGATTTGGTTTATGCCACCTAACACATGAATAAGTCAATCAGGATGAGTACTTTCAGATATTTTGAAATCAAAAGACAAAAGTGCAACATTACTTTAGATAATCATGCACCTGTCCTAATAAATATCATTGAAATACAGGTCAGAAAATATATGTAATGAATTTACATAATTTTGTAATTTATGTAATTAATTTCATGTAAATTGAGTAATATGAATGTATGTCTTTATATACATATATACACATTCACACACATGGATACACACATTTGGTAATTTATATAATTAATTTCATGTGCATTTTGTAATATGAATGTATGTATATGTCTTGATACACATATATACACATGGACATACATGGATACATACATTTGGTATTATCTGTTCGCCATGTAAATTAGGACTATTACTTCCATTCACCCACTTCAGGAGTGAGTGAAAGCAAGATTTGACACTCAGTTTTAGATGGTCCAAATATAATTTAATAGGGGAAATAGAAGAAAACTATTATATTAGCTGTTGCCAGTGTTTAGTAAAATCAACCATATAGTCGGCAACAATGCTTCTGGATTATTTATGGATTTGTTATTAACTGGCATTTATAAATAACAGAATTCTGTCACTTTAGAATCTTTTTCTTCACTTTAAACGAATTAGAATTCGAATGTGAGAAATATTGATTACATAATTATCAAGTACAAATCTGGTGAAACAGTAGAACAAATGAAATCAGTTAATAGCTTAACACGATTAAGTTATTAATTATTTATTTATGAAATGCATTATAATACTCATCAATCTAAGCATTGGTTTGTTCCACCTGGTGCCTAGTATGTACTAGGTGACATTTGTTCAAACACAGTATTTGCAGAAAAAAATCAAATTAATATTGCAAGTAACAGTTTGATATATTTGGGATGATAAGACCAAAAAAGAAAATATATACCCTTGATATGCAGAATGTATCTATTTGAAACAAGAGCATTGACAACAGCAACGTGAGTAAGAAGCACCGAACCAAGCAAGGTTAGGAAAATATTGCATCTTCCCCTTAGTATCAAAAGATTGTGTATTAAAGACTAGGAAAGAAGGGATGCAGCTTTTGTTTTGCTACCAAAGAAAAGTGCAGAGCTAAGTCGTTACTCTAGAATACTTATCATTTTAGATACAGACTTTGAATAAGCAGCTAATAGCTAAAATTATTTAGGAGATAAAAATTGGTACTGTGAGGATTAGCTTTAATTTTAAGTATCCATAATTGAAGTGCCACATTATGATTTTAATGTTATGATAATCTTGTTAACAAGCTGTTGTGTATATACTATCATATTTTAATGTAGTTGCAAAGCTTAAGTAAACCATAAAGTAAATTGCTTTTTGAATCAGGCTTTTACAAGTGGAAAATTAGTAGTTTACATGTTTTGAATACGTATTTTGTAATTATATTTGTTGTTTTCTACAACTTAAGAAGACTAATAGATTTACAGATAATAGATTATTGTTTATAAGCACATTGGCTTTTTTTTTGTTATTGCTCATTCTAATTATTTGGGATATATGTCACAATGTACTATAATAAAATAGCTGTCCCTAGGTTTTTTGATTTTTTTTTTTTTGTAAGTCATCTCTTCTGGAAGATATACATTGAAATTTAGTTATAATATTTCTGATTTCTCATATATCAGCTTGTTACATTTAGAAGAAAATTAATACCATTTCTTATCTAGCATTTCTACGGGTTACTGTGATGTGTACTAAATACATTCCATTGAAGGTATTTGTGTTTATTTTATTTTGGGGAAAAAAGTCTCCCATTCTGACAAGTTCTTTCTAAAAAATGTGTTGCCTCTTTGAAAATCAAGTAGAAGTAAGGAAACATTTTGTTGTAAAAGGCCAGATAGCATACATTTTTAGCTTTCTGGGCTACATAATTTTTGTCACAACTACTCAGTTTTGCTGATGTCATACAAAGGCATCTGTAGACCACATGTGAATGCATGGGTGTGGCTGTGTTGATGTGGCTGTGTTCCAATAAAATTTTATTTACAAAGACCAGCAGCCATCTGGATTTAACCCTCGTGTTGTAGTTTCAGACCCTTGGTTGAGAGCAAACATGACTTAAGTCCATTAGAATAAATTTCAAACAATTTTTGGAGAAATATTTTAAGAATATATTATTGTTTCTGATAGATTAATACAAATACTATGAAGTTCTTCCAGTTTCATCAATGAACATGACTATAACTTTACTGAGGGGCCCTATCTTCTAATTTCTAGGCTGTTGTTTGAAATTGAATAAGTTACATTTCCTAGATTACTCATTCAAATAATTAAGTGCGATTAAGAATTAAACAGACAATCTAGCTTGTGAAATCACCAATATGCAACAAACATCAGACATAGGTCCAGTGCCACTGAATTAATTAGCTTTGATTATTCATGTTTACGTTTTATAGTTACAAAGTGGAATAACCACCAATGAACTATTTACATTATGAAATAGTATAATGTTGCTCTTAGTTGGACAATTAGCTTTCTATAGTGCGGTACCTATAAAAAGACAACATTGTGATGTTTTAGTTTATTTATGATTCTTTTAAGTAGATGAATCATGGTACCTACTCAGGCACATCTATGATATCTGATATTGATTGAAGAAATATTGATTGTGGTCTATTATTTTAATGCCTTTGTAGGTTTTGTACCCATGGAATTATCTAAAGAATTAATTACTTTTATTAAAAATTTAGTCAATGCATATTTAATAAATTGGTGAATTTTGAATAAATACTTTTCTTGTAGTCTACAGAGAGGGTTTTTTGTTTTTGTATTTTCTTTTTCTTTTTTCTCTCTTTTTTTGGGTGAAAGGAGATGCCGTATAGGATATTCTAAACTCCATTTAAAAAATGTGTTTGGCACCTGTAGTCCCTGCTACTCAGGAGGCTAAGGTGTGAGTACCACTTGAGGTGCAAGGAGTTTGACACTACAGTGTGCAGTGTCCACACCTGTGAATAGCCATTGCACTCTAGCCTAGGCAATGCAGTGAGAATCCATCTCTTAAAAAATTAAATTAAATATTAAAAATGTAAGTGTTCTTGGTGTTTTCTTGATGTGCAAGATGTTATTTGGTGACAGCTGTTCTGATGTGTTCAGATATGCAGTGAACTGGGAATAAACCCTAATTTCAATGGCTTCTTATGATGGCTGGAAAGGCCTTGCTCCTGTCAAAGGCCAACACCTTCACTTGTGATCTGGATCCCATTTCCTCTAGTCTTTTCAAAAGTTTCCCTTGTGTAATAATCCTCTCTCTCCTGAAGCACTAATTTTTGCTTTTATGTGATTATTTCCATCTGCATACTTGCATATAGTGCATCTTAAAGACAAACAAACGAAACCTATCTACGTTTTCCTCTCCAGGTGCCACTCCATTTTGCTCCTCACCCTCAACGCCTAATGAAAGAGTTGTCAATAAAGGTTTTTCATTTTCTGATCTCCCTTAATCCACTCCACCTGGACATCTCTTGCTGTCAGTTCAGTGAGACTGTTCTGTGTTGCCAAATCTGTAATTTGTACTTGACTCGTCTGCAGCATTTGCTCCAATTGACTATCCTTTCTTGAAACATTTTTCCTCCTAGGCTTAAGTTAATCAACATCATTTTATTCCTCCCCTGCTTCATTGGCCACTCCTTTTAACTCTCCTAGGCAGCTATATCTTCTTCTTTTCAATGTCTACATATTAACATATTAGAGGACATAGTATTGGAATGCCTTGTTTCTACTATTTTCCCTTCTGTTCCTAGGTAGTTATCAACTCTTTCCTTAAATAACCATCTATTTGATAACTGTCATACTTTCGTCTCTGGTTTTGATGTCTCCCCTAAACTTCAGCTTTATACTTCAGTCAAACACTTGACTTAGCCACTTCAATATGTAAATAATAACTCAAATTTAACATATCCAAAGGTGATATCTGGATCTGGATCTCCCTCCCTCCCTCCCTCCCTCCCTCCCTCCCTTCCTTCCTTCCTCCCTCCCTTCCTTCCTTCCTTCTGTCTTTCTTTCCTTTTTTTTTTTTTTGAGACAGGGTCTCACTCCGTCTCATAGACTGGAGTGCAATGGCACGATCTCAGCTCACTGCATCCTCCCTGTCCCAGGTTCAAGCGATTCTCATGCCTCAGCCTACTGAGTAGCTGGGACTACAGGCACGCACCACCACAACTGGCTAGTTTTTGTATTTTTAATGGATATGGGATTTCACCATGTTGGCCAGGCTGGAGATTCCTGGATTTCTCACCACAATCCTCCACTGAACTAATTCGTCCACTAGTCTTTCTATCTGAGTAAAGAATAGTAGCATCATCTTTAGTTATTTGAACTACAAATCTGGAATTCATGGAAAATTTTTCTCTCTCACACTTGCATCTAATCAAAAAGAAAGTTGTATAAAAATTCCTATTACAGCTATATCCTTGGAATCTGTCCAATTTTGTTTCTCCCCTGATACCCTCCTTACCTCTCATCTGAACTACTGATTTTCTTTTTTTCACTTTCTTTAAACATCCATTTTCCACAGATCACCAAGATGAACCAAGTTGTGACCTTTCTCTCCAAAGGCTTGCTATTTTACTTAGAATAAATGACAAATTCCGTATTCCTAACTTCTCTTGCAAATACCTTTGTGATCTTCCTCTGACTCATTAACCATATGTCTAACCTCTTTCATCCTTGCTCGCAAAGTTTCTGACCAACCGTCTTTCCATCCCTAAAACTTTCCGGGCTTGGGCCTGATGCTTATCTGGGCTCCTTCTTACATGGGCTCTTCCATGCCTTGCTGTTCCTTGCTCTTCAGCTCTCAGCTTCAGTGTCATCTTTTCTAAAAGGGATCAGTAAATGCTAGGTGAATAAAATTGAATGAAAGAGGTAAAGTAATTTGGGCATATTACAGAAAATTGAAGGAGCCAGAATTTGAACCCAGACTCATTCCTCTTGCAGAACTCATTACCTCTCAGAAATTTTTAGGAGTGTGTGTGTGTGTGTGTGTGTGTGTGTGTGTGTGTGTGTATGTTTCCTATCTAGGCCATGGGATATAAGTACTTTGTCAGTACACTTTACACACATATTAGAGAAAAGCTTCACTAAAGGAATAAAGGAATAAAATGGTAGATATCATGGAATTGTATGCAGATATTTAAAGATCAGTCTTCCTAATATTTCCTAAGGGGTCTAGGAAATTTAGTTTGATTTAGTACATTTTCTCACTTAAGGCTTATAGCTCTGTCCCATTTTAAGGGCCATTACTTTGGCTTGGGAATAGAAGAAGTAATAGTAGTAATTTTATTTAGAGATCTTCCATAACATCAACTTTTAGTGGAAATGGGTATTTGTCATTGGACCACAGAAGTAATACTTTTAGTCGATATCTGTGCTATGTTTACAAACCAATTATCTTGCTAGCATCTTTCTCTATCTTTCAGGAGAGTTTAGAGTAATTCTTTTTTTTCTTTTAGATGGGGAAAGAAAAATGATTTACAATAAGGTTAAATTACTTACTGGCATTATATTTGTCATTGTCATATTTTTTCTTCATATTTCATTGCTTCTTTCATCCCCTTAGATGATGTTTATAATTTCATATTCTGGGAGGGAATATTGCTTGAGACATTTCTCACCCAGAGGTAAGAATTGGGTTGAAATTTAAACAGCTTGGATGAAAAAGCTGTTTGGGGAATCAGATTTTTTTTCTTTTTAATAGTGAGAAAATGATAAGAATTTTCTTCCTGTGAATGAAAATAATTACTATTTTTGACACATAATTAAAGGTAAATGATTGCATATGAGGAAACTATATTAAATAATTTATAGACATTGGGTAGCCAGTTTGATCCAGCCACTACCATTAACTGCAGTCTGAAAGTTGTTCCCTGTATGGGGCATTCCACCAAAATGACAGTCTGTTGTTCTTTGGCATTAATATAAGACTTGTCCTGCATTTCATATTTACCCAGGATTATATTCTGTTCTTCTGAAATTTTTTGAGAATTGATTTTCCTTTCAGTACTTCCACCAAAGTACCTGTCTGTTTTTAAAGAGCATGATATTTTTGTCACACATATTTCTATAGACAACATAGTTATTGAAGAAGGGTTTCTTGACTATATCAATACTAACGTACACTCTTTGAAACCTCTAATTATATGAGCAAACTAATAATTTCTAGACATATCTAAATCATTGTATGCCTGTGATTATGATTTTTCTGCTTGTTTATAAAAACAAATACTTTTTAAATATGATGATGCATAGAAATATTTTTTAAATTGCAAAATAGTTTAGGACCATGAATATCTCTCCATAAGCCAAGTTTTGTATTTTATATCTTCATAAATATATAACATAGTAGATTACTTTGACTTGACTAAATCTATATGATTGTGTTACTGTTAGGGTACTCAGTCTTAAAAATGCACTTTGGAAAAAAATCCTTAGTGTTTGAAGACATATATAAATATTATACATACACATTCCTTGTACCATGATTCAAATTGAGTATTTTTGAATGGCTTATCACATTTCAGGTTTATCTCTAATTATACAGAAAGTGATTGTAGTTACCATATATGTTTACTAAAAACAATATAAGGCAAATCTTTTTCTGTTCTTGATCATTAAATTCAGTTTGGTTATGAGGCCTGTCAAATACCAGGCACAAGGCTGGGTGCTAGAGTATAAGAGTGAACAGCCCTCAATTCCTGCTTTCAAAGCTTAGTGCCTAGGGGTAGATTTACCATCAAAAGAGGTGGTTTTTTGAAAGTATTTAGATGGAAGCCAGTGATGTGCATAAAATGTTTTAAGTCATCAGCATGCATTTATTAATTCTAAAATCATGAGAGAAGATTAAAGCAAAACCAGTGGGGAAGAAGCAGTGGGTAAAGGAAAATCTGAAAATAGCCACAGCTATTTAATAACTGATAAGGAAAGAAAGAAGTTACCACCGGAAAGGGATGACTGTTGTATTGTTTTCTAAAATTTTCACTTATAGTGATTTTCTAATGTTAATGATACCTTCAAATGTGTATGTGTCACATTTTTATTTATAGTTTTAAATTAATTTATTTAATGACCTCAGACTCTTTATCTGTGATTAGTAATTAAAGGGTATTAGCCTTTATAAGAACTATCTGTAGCTAACAGTTACAGTGCACCATCACATACACTTTGAATTTCAACCTACAACTTGGAGATTATAATAGAGGAAAAGTTATATATTTGCAACATGATAATGTATTTTAATATAATTTTAAATTTTAGTATGTGTATTAAGACGGAATTAAGAATACTGGTTGATTGTAAAATTAATTGAAGTTTAGAAACGAAGTAATTTTTATATGCAAGGGGCTTAGATCTAATCTATAACATTTAGAGAATTTCTTTAAGAAAGACGGGTTATTACATTGAAATATTTATTGTTTTGAGAAATGTTTGTATTTGTGAATACTACTAGCATTTATATCTAATGGATGACTAGTTTAAGAATTATAGTGTAAGGCCATTGACGACACAGTGGCATTGAAAATTTGTGGAGGTACTCTTACATCTGGTTTAGTCTTTCAAATATTTATTGAGTTCTTACATATGCAAAGTACAAGTAGAAACTGGGGATACAGTTATGAACAAATTTTCATGAGCTTTATCCTCATGAAAATTTGATAATGGGCAGGCAGGTGGGCATTGATCAAATAACCACACAAATGTATATAAAATTATTACTGAGATAATTGTACAAAGACGAAGAAATGTTGCTAAGAGTGTAAATTATAGGAAGATTTGACAGGGAAGTCTTTAACAAAGAGTAAATCAAGCTGAAGTCTGAAAGAAGGGTAAGTGGATATAGGTTAAGAAAATAGGCCAATACCTAAATGAGAGATTTCTGACGCAAAGTTTTTGTAGGCCTGTGGTAGATGAAGGTAACTGAAGACCAATATGACTAAGCATGGAGGGCATGGAAGTACATTGTGGGAGATGAGGTTGAAGCTGTAGATAGGGGCCAACCTCGGGAAACCCCACTGAGAAATTTTGTCTTTCTACTAGGAGAATTTCGTATCCTAGTAAGTATTTAAAATAATTAAGCTTTTGAGATACGTAACTATAATTGTAGAATTTTAAAAAATATCACTGGCTGAAATAAAAAGGTTCAGAAGGATCTACAATGAATACAGAGTGTCCGCATGGGAGGCTTTCATGTTTGTTTTGGTAAGAGATAATATGCATATTAGAGCTCTCGTAGTGTGCAGAGATTGGATAGATGTTTAGGATGTAAAATGTGAAGGATGGGAGAAGAGTATTAACTGTCAGGTCTCTGTTGTAACTGGATGGATAGGGAACACTATTGGTAAGAGTGTACATTGGTAGACTGTTTCTTTGCAGGGTTATTTGACAATATCAATTTAAATGTTCATTCCCCTTAATTTGTAATTAAAGGGATAATAGGATGATATCCTATATAATTATTTAATACATGATGCTGTTTTCTCTTCATATCTGTTTTA
The DNA here is from genome assembly GCF_024542745.1 of Macaca thibetana thibetana. NCBI lineage: Eukaryota > Metazoa > Chordata > Mammalia > Primates > Cercopithecidae > Macaca > Macaca thibetana. The sequence continues at coordinate 97,232,482 of NC_065578.1, read as the reverse complement.
CTAAGTGAGGTGGGTAAGTGCCCTTTTTATTTGCCATTGATGCTTCTTTATTTTACCTTTCTCTTCTGGAAATCTATCAAATGTGATTCCCATTACATCATATTGCCTGTCACCCATCTTTCCTATAGCCTCCTGTGGATTCTTTGGTCACATTCCTTATTCTTTAAAATTTATCTCTTCGCTCACTTTGTCCAACTTTTGTCCTGATTCTTTGTTAGTTCAATATCCTACATAGGTGAGGCGTTCAGCACCTGACCTCTATTCCTTGAATTTTTCTCCCCCAGTATTTTTGGTTCTCCACCTTAATCCATCACCTACTCTCACAATTACCTCAGACACTTAATTCTGTGCTATTGTGTATACTACATCTTACCTCTGCCACCCTACATCTCCTCACGACCACTGATTTATCTTGTAGTTCTACAGAAGTTAGCTTGCCCCAAATTTTAGGTAGTCCTTGACTCTTCTAGTCTTCTTAAAATTATCTCTCGCATTCTACAGTCAGTCAATCAGAAACTATTGTTGACTCTCCTTTAAAAATATATCCAAAATACTAAGAGACTGACGTCTTCTAAGACTACCACTTCAGTCCAAGCCACCATAATTGCTGGCTATTGTAACAGCTGACATCTTGGGCTGGAGGTGTGGTGAGGGTGGTTAAAAAAATCCCAATATCTAACCCAAACTTCAGATCAATTAAATGAGAATTACAGGCATGCATGAATCACGTGTCTGTGTGTGTATGTGCATGTGTATGTGTATGTGTTGGAGACGTAGCAGTTAGCATCAGTATTTTTGAAGCATCCCATTGCAGATAATTTCAGAATGCAGTCAAGATTGAAGATTACTCTTGTAACTGGTATCCATAAAGACTGTTCTTCACACAGGAGCTTGAGTGATCTTTTAATTTGGTCAAATCATATTTCTCTTGTGCTCAAAACCCGCTAGTGATTTCAAACTGCACTTAGAGTAAAAGTCAAAATTGTGACAATGCTCTGTGTGTTTCTGATCCCCTCTACTGCCTCTGTGACTTTATATTTTAGAACTCAATTTATCTCTCATATTTAGCCATACTGGTCTAAACATTGAGAAATTAACTTTTCAAAATAACCATAGGTCAGAAAATAAATAACGGGAAATTAAAAAAAATATTTTGAACTGAACAATGAAGTTAAACATGAAAACTTTTCAAATGCAATGAAGAAATCACTTAAAGTTTATGGCCTCTTTGGAAGACAGTTTGGCAGTTTTTTACAAAATAAAATTACTCCATATATTTATTATAGTTTTAAAAGATTATGGATATATAATTATTTTAAATAATAAAACAATATAAACCCCAATTTAAGACCTGGTAGGATTGGGAACAAGGCAGGGATGTTCATTCTGACCACTGCTTTTTGGCATCATACTGGCAGCACTAGCTAATGTGATGGGAAAGAAAAGAAAATAAAGATATACAGTTTGGGAAGAAATAAATGAAACTACATTTGTCCACAGACGATATGATTGTCCATGTAGAAAATCCTAAAAGTTGACCAAAAATGTTCATAGAACTAATCAGCAATTATTAGTTCCTTACTAATAAACAAGGTTGCCAGATACAAGATTAATATACAAAAGTTAATTGTTTTCATATATATCAGCAATGCACAATTAGAATTTGAAATTTAAAAGATAATATCATTTAAATTAGTACCAAAAAAGGAAATACTTAATAAATCTCATAACATAGGTACAAGATCTATATGAGGAAATCTATAAGATTCTGGTGAAAGAAATTGAAGAAAAACAAAATAAATGGAAACATCTTTTATGTTTCTGGAAAGGAATACTCACAATTCTCAAGATGTTGGTTCTTTCCCACTTGTTCTGAAGATTCAATGTAATTACAATCAAAATCTCAGGAGATTATATCTTGCTTATAGACAAACTGATTCCAGACCTTATACAGAAAAGCAGAAGACTCAGAATAACTGACATAATATTGAAGGAGAACAAAATCTGAGAATTGACAATACCCCAATTTAAGACTTACTATAAAGGTGCCCTAGTCAAGACAATGTGGTGTTATTGAAAGGATAGACAAGATCAATGAGCCAGAATACAGAGCCCAGAAATAGGCCTACGTAATCAACTGGCCTTTGACAAAGGAGCAAAGGCATTTCAATGGATAAATGATACTGGAACCACTGGACATAAACATGCTAAAAAGAAATCTAGACACACTAGACACAGACCTAACACCTTTCACAAACATTAACTCAAAATGAAGTATAGAACTAAGTAGAAAACACATGCCTACTATATTCTGAGAAGATAACAGAGAAAATATAGATGTTATTGGATTTGGTGATAACATTTTAGATACAACTCCAAAGGCATGATCCATGAACTAAAGAATTGATAAGTTAGACTTTATTACAATTAAATATTTCTGCTCTGCAAAAGACACTATCAAGGGAATGAAAAGATAAGCTACAGACTGGTTAAAAAAATTTATGAAAGAAACATATCAGATAAATAAATGACATAAAAATATAAAAAGAACCACTAAAATTCAACAATAAGAAAATAATCTGATTTTAAAATGGGCAAGAGATCTGAACATACACCTCATCAAGAAAGATATACAGATGGCAAATAACCATGTGAAAATATGTCATTAGGGAATTGCAAATTAAAACAACAGATACCGCTACACAATTGGAATGGCCAAAATCCAGAACACTGACACCACCAAATGTTGATGAGAATGTGGAGCAAAAGGGACTGTCATTCATTTTTTGCTGGGAATGCAAAAATAGTAAAGCCACTTTGGAAGGCAGTTTGGCACTTTCTTACACAATTAAACATACTCTTACTATCCAGTCCAGCAATTGCATTTTTGGCATTTACCCAAAGTAGTTGAAAACTCATGTCCACACAAAAACCTGCACACGGATGTTTACTGCAGTTTTATTCATAATTGTTAGACTTTGAGCTAACCAATATGTTTTTAAAAGATGAAGGCCTAAATAAATTGTGGTACATCCAGACAAAGGAATATTATTTAGAGTTAAAAATAAATGAGCTATCAGGTCACAGAAGACATGGAGGACAGTTAAATGCATATTACTAAATGAAAGAAATTGATCTGAAATGATTACACACTGTATTATTCCAAGTGTATGACATCCTGGAAAAGGCAAAACTAAAAAGGCAGTGAAAATATGAGGGATTGGAAGGGGTTTAGGAAGAAGAGATGAATGGGTGAGGCACAGAGGATTTTTAGGACAGTGAGAATAGTTTGTATGATACTATCCATATTATTGTATATTTGTCAAAGGCTTTAGGATATACAACACTAAGAATGATTTCTAATGTAAACTGTGAAATTTGTGTGATAATGATGTGTCAGTGTTAGTTCATCATTGTAATAAGTGTAGTACTCTGATTCAGAATGTTGATGGTGAGGGAAGTTTTCCTTGTGTGGGGGTAGGAAAAATATGGGAACTCTGTGCATTCCTTTGAATTTTACTGTGAACCTAAAACTATTCTAAAAAAGAAAGAGTACACAATTTTTTAAAATAGTCAAAATATTTGAGTAGAAAAATATCCCAAAAGATGATATATACACATCCAGTAGGTACATGAGAGTGTGCTCAACATCATTAGCCATCAGGAAAACACAAATTAAAACAACAGTAACATACTATTTTATACACACTTGTATGATGAATATTAAGAACACTGGCAAAACTCAAATTTTGGTGAAGATGTGAAACATCTTCTTCTAGATTTTACTGTTATTGACTTCTAATTTTCTTCCATTATGGCCAGAAAATAAAATCTATAAGATTATAATCTTTTGAAACTTGATTTTTGTCCCTGCATGTAGTCTATTCTTGGTGAATGTTTTGTGGGAACTTGACAAGAATGTTTATTTTGCAATTGTTGGATTTAGTGTTCTATAAATATCAATTAAATTCAGGCAATAGATTTATCTAGCTCTTCAGTATCATTACTGTTATTTATTTATGATTCTGATGGAGGGTTGCTAAAATCTCCAACTATGATTTGAGGTTGGTCAATTTTTTTCTTTCGGGTCCTGGCAATTTACATTTTATGCTTCTCCTGAGCCCTCATTCATTTTGTTTATTTCTGTATTTTGGAAGCTTCTAGCCTCTCTTTTTAGCCTCCTACAAACTTCTTGAATGCAGTATGTGTCCAGTGGAGAAACAGATGTGTTTGTTCTCTTAATTTTCCAATTATAACACCCCTCCCCCTGTGCCAGTGACCACTAAATGTTTTGCTGATTTCTCCTTAGCCCATCTTGAGAAAGTTCTCCTGTCTTAGGAACTTTCGTTTGTCTACTTCTTGCTTTCTCAGATCTCTTATGCCTCTAAAAAATACGATGTTGCGGTTTATCCAGCTTTTTCTAGATTTTAGCAGAGAGAACATTGACTGGCCTCCTGTGACTTACTACATTCTGCCTAGAAAGTGAAGTTCCTTTCTGTGTCTAACTCAGCACATTGTTTTGGTAATCAAAGTCATGGATTGATTGAATATAAGCAACTACATACCATGTTTAAAGGAAGACAAAACTGTGTTTTTAAAAAATAAGTTACTTTCCGTTTTATTTCAAGCAAAATATTTAACCCGCTGTCTTTTTCCCCTATATTTTCTTTAAAATCTGGACGTGTAAGAAAGTTTCATGCCTGGGCCTGTTCTCACTCTGTGTTCATGTTCTATTCTTTGGCTCTTATCCACTCTGTATATTAGTGTCTCTCAGGTATGTATTCTGTGCCCTAGTCACCCTCTTGAATCTCAAACTTACAGTTTTAAATGCTTGTTTGATATTTTATTATTCTTTAAGAACTTCAGACTCAACATTTACATCCCCAAATTCATTTGCTTTGCCTTTCAGTTGGTCTCCTACATTCTCACAGTTCTACTTCTGGCTCTGTCAGTGGGACTGACTGTAATTTTTAGTAAGCCCCTTAATTTCTGTGATCCTTGCTTTTCAATTTATATTTCATTTAAGTGAATCAAAATGTAGCTAGATTATTGTTGTTTAAACAAAATATTTTATCAAGTGCCAAATTAGTATTTATCTTTTTTATAAAACCATAATAGAATATTGCAGCTACCTCATATATAAATGAAATAATTTATTATTTTGGTAAGAATTAGTTATTAATTGATCTAGTTAAATAAAGAATAATTAAGGATAACTTTGTCCTGTCAACTCAGTTCAATGCTCAAAAGTATAGGTTTACAAATCCTAAGAGATGAAGTTAAATTAGTTTTAATTGAGCTTTTTATATGGCCACTTAAACACTTACCTATCCTAAAGTGTCTGTTTTTACAGCTAGAATATGCAACCTGTTATCTTCTAATTTCTTTAATTCCCTCTTTTCTCTGGAGAGAGTTTTGTATCATTGAGTATGCTGTACCTGGGTGAACACAATCAAATGACTTTGACTTTGGTGTAGGAAGATAAATATCAGTGAGATACTGTAGGGATAGATAAAATACATTGTAGAATTTGTCTAATTAATGTTTTATGAAATAAATACTTTCATTTATTTTTCTTAATGAATTTGTATAGCATCTTAACATCTTGAGATCTCACAAATAGTTTTAGGACATTATATTATAGGAAGTAATTTGCATGATTATGTTTAATTCCTTTCAATTTTTTTACTACTTACAAATGTGTCTATTTCTGAGAAAATTCTATATGTGTCTTTATGTAAAATAGAATATTTTAGTATTCTTGTGGTTTGATCCTTAGTAAGTGGTGATAATACATAAAGAACAGGCATTATTTATATAAAATTCTAAATCGGATGTTATATCCCACTACATAGGCTCTTGTTTTTCCCTCAAAGATATTCATAACAAATGAGAATTCGGGACAAGAAAAATAACATTTAATATAATGACAAATTTTGTTTTTTTAATAGACTGTGATCTTATTTTTCATTATTCACTAGAAATGAAATTTCATTGCTATTCAGTACAATTGTTCATAAAACTACTTCGATTTAAAACCATTTAAATGAATTGTACTGCTTCAGTGACAAAATATTTTCAAAGTTATTTTCACTTTAAAAATGATCTTGATATTTTAAGTCCAGGTAGATATGAAGTGGAGTTGCCTAGTATTTTCTGAATTAACACTTTTAATTCATCAAGAAAGATATCAGCACTTTTCATAAAAGTTATTTGCTTTGGCAAAACCAACCATGTAACGCATGGTAATAAATAAGCATAATGGAATATACCCCTAAGTCATAGTTTACAGGAGTGAATTTCAAGACTCCTTTATATACAAGGAAATTTTGATTTTTCAGCCATGTTTCATTTAATAATTAGAAGGGAACTTCATAGTCTTTTTGTAGTGAGATATATGCTGTTAATCTTTTTCTTAAAAAATTGGATAAGTCACATTTTTCAAAATATTTCTCATCTGTCTGTATAGTGCCATTTCATAGATACTTGGATAGAAGTATATGTGTCCATATTTTCATTCTCCGAATATACATTCAATCATGTAATTAGGAGCAATCACCATTATCAGTAGTTTTAAAACATCTTTTTGATTAATGTCTCAATTTTTTTCTCTCATAGTATTTTTACCAATGACAAATGATAATTCAGAAATATATATAAAGGAAGAACATGAAACAAGATTATTATAGTAACTTAGTGATATATTATAAAGAAGAGTATTTCCTGTAGGGTAGTCCAATTACAAAATAGTAAAACAGGAACAAAACACAATAAAGTGTTTTTTCTATTTGTTTCAGTAAGTTTAGCACAGCAGGAGTTGTGGCATTCCTCCTGACTGGTGCGTCAAATCGGCAGTTTGAAATGTAACTGCAAATGGGAATTACTTTAAAGACACCATATATAAGCTAATAACCTTAGCCATATAAATGAGATAATTATACAGCATTTAATATATTTAGTTTGCTTTTGTTGTAATAATTTCATACCTTCAGTTTGAGAAAATATGTTCATTTTGAAAGATTAATAAACTTTTATGTTGAAGGCATGTAAGAACTAAACTTTGAATCATTTAAAGGCTGGTTTGCCTGTCTCAGTTTTTTGCAGGTATCTGTTTCTTGCCAGTTCAGTTTAGTTTGAGGAAAAGATGTTATGAATTAAACAAACAACAACATTACAAAAAAAATTGACATACGATCCAATAGAACTTTTGAAAAATAATCAGAAATTACTTCAGGACCAACATCTTGGACTATAGCACAGGAGAAAAAGGGTTGATTTTGTGGATTTGTGGAAATTTGACACTTTTTTTTTAATGGCAAGAGATCTAGGTTTCAGAAAAGTCAACCAAGGCAAGAAGGATAAGTGGGAGAACTGGGACTTCTATACTAAGGGAGGATAAGACCTCACAAGTCAGATGTCTCTTGACAGTGAATCTTGAAAAGATATAGTTGGGAGTCTTGGTAAAAGAAATATCTGAGGGATAGATCTGAGGCTCCAGAAGGAAAATTGTGCTTTGAGTAGTACAAACTGCTTCTGACTCTGTGGTTCCTTGTATATTTCTTATTGTACGAGTCCAAAGTTCCTACTGCAGAAGAGGTGACCCTGAAACAGTGTGAGAATGTGCTGAGTGATTGCTGGTAGAATGGAGCATTATACAGTCTGCAAATGTGGAGACTGTAAAATGAGTTCAGACAGGAACTTTTAGTCTTGCCCTCTGACATCTTGGCAGTTCTTATTCAGGCAGAAGAAAGATTTGTCTTAATTAAGGCTTATGTTCATATGTTCATAATTAAATAGTTTTAAAAACCTGAAAGAATTTGCTAGAGCCAACTGTCAGAATTGTGCTGTATCCAACTACAAATTTATCTGGAAGGCATTTCACTGCCAAGCTTTTTGAATATGTAATCTGAACAGCGTGACTCCACGTCTTTACCTCCCAGTCATACCTCAACCCACTACAATCTGGCTTCTTTGCATCATTTTTTCTGTTAGACATAGTGCCCTTTACAAAGTAAAAGCTCAATTGACACACTGATGTATTTTAATTTTAATTTGTTATTTATATTTTATATCCCACTTCTAAAATATTAAAAGGAGATATTTTAAGTTTGTATGAAAATTAGACACTACTACTCAAATAATAAAATAAATAATCTTTATCACATATTTTAAATTAAACAATTGAGACAAGAACTACAGAAATTGGAAAAAAAAAAAAAAGCATGCTGAGCAGTGAATAGTTACTCTACATGGTTGAAATTTCAATAAGGGAGAGAGGAGGCAAACCGTAAAACAGTTTCACAGAATACAGGAAAAAAGAAACATGAGAGAGAAAAAAATGGGCCTTTCCATTTGCTGTTCCCTCTGCCCCCAGATATTTGCATGCCCCCAGATATTTCTATGCCCCCAGATGTTTCCTCTCATCCTTCAGTTCTTTTCTCAAATGTTAACCTTCTCAGGTTCACCTTTTTTGGCTACCATATAAAATTGGAACTCAACCTATATCATTAACACTTCTGATCTGTTTTCCTAATTTATTTTTCTTCTGAGAACTTAAAACTATCTAATATGCTATATTATCTTACGTTTTAAAAATCTTTAATGCATCTCTCCCAGTAAAATATAAGTTGTGGCAGGGCCATAATTAGTGACATAAGCTGTATCCATTTGAAGAGTAGAAGCAGAAACTAAATTGGTGCTTTGGTCAGTTTTGGCTGCTATAGCAAAACGCCATCAGTGGGGTAGCTTAAACAACCAACATTTGCTTCTCACAGTTCTGGAGGTTAGGAGTTTCAGATCAAGGAGCCAGTAGAGGTTCTTGGTGAAGGCCCTCTTTCTGACTTACAGAGAGTTTTGTCTTCTTGCTGTGTCCTCATATGGTGGAACGAGACCTAACTAGCTTTCTCCCCTCTTTTTAGAAGGATGCTAATCCTATCCATGTAGGCACCTCCCAAAGGCTTCACAATGGGATTGGGGCTTCAACGTGTGAATTTTGGTGGGCACAGACATTCAGTCCATAGCAATTGGAATAGGTTGTAGAATGAATGGCTGGATGAATGCAAAGAAAGGAAATGGAGATTGTCACTATAGATGACAAACTTTTTTCCTACTTTTTGTCTATGCAGAGGAGGAAGGAGATGTTAAGACTCAGGGAGAAATGTTACCAGATTGCAGCAATCAAACATAATTAAATGATATTAAGGAGGTTCCAAGAAACAACAGAAGAGATGAAAGTTAAAAGCATGTGACTCTACAGAAGGTGGAAGGAGATGGAATCTAATTACACTTGTAGGGATTTCTCTTTACTAGGAGGAGGGTCAGAAACACCAGCATGATAACAGGCAGAAAAAAAGACAGTGGCAGTTACAAATAGGTTCACAGAGATGGTGGCAGCACTATTTGGGAGTGCCACTGGAAAACTTTGATTTTGACACAGAAGTAGAAAGAAAGGTTATCTGGTGAGGATGAAGTAATGGAATAGGACTGGCTTGGAAATTGGAAGAGAAAGAAGAAAGTTTTAAAGAGTTGTTCTGGGGAATGGGAGAGTGAGAGTTAGACCAAAGAAGTTAAGTTCCATTGCTGTGCAGTGTTGAGAGCTCAATCAATGAAAGAGTTTAGACTATGAGGCTAGTTTTCTGCACAGGTTTTCACTGTGGACATGGATATTTTCATCTAGAATTAGGATATTCTAAAAAAAAAGGCATGATGGAAGAACTGCAAGTGGGCTCTTTATAAAAAGTTATTTGAGGTGATGAAAAATAGAATTTCAATGGTAAAAACTTGGATGAAGTAAATAGATAAGAAAAAATAAGAGAAATCAATAATAATTATAGCTATAATTTGTTGCTCACCTACTATGTGCAAACAACTTTTCTAAATACTTTACGTGTATTTACTCAATTCTTGTGACACTCCTATGAAGTAGGTATTATTACTTAAATTTAAAGTATTATTCTTACTTTAATTTTACAGTTAATATCATGAAGACATCTACATTTATACAAAAAATAAATGGCAAATATGGGATTTGAATGTTTCCATAGTCTAGTTCTGGTGCCTCCACTAAATGACTTTGCTACACAGAGATCCTGAGGAGCGTAAATATCACTACTAATGGGGGAATTGAACAAGTGAAATGGGAGGTTTGGAGATGTGCATTGGAAGAGGAGGATGATTGAATTAGAAAATCCAGAAAGAACATACTTTAAGGTAACAACAAGGTTCTGTTCTAGGCAATGTGAACTTTTTTTCCCCCTGCTACCCTCCAGTGGAACAATTCAACGCTGCAGGTATAAAATACTTTACCTACATTTATTGAAGATTATCTTTTTCATGTATCATTTTTGAGACAAAAAAAGTTTTGATAAGACATTGAGATCCTAGTAATTTTGTTATGGATTTTTAAGAAAATGGATTAAAGTATTCTCAGTGAAAGCTCCATGGGAGAGCATCTTGAGGTAACAGTCTCAATAAATGGGTCAGACTGAGATAAAGACCAAAATCACAGAGTAGCAATATATGTTTATTTCAGGTTATGATAGATCACATAATTTGTACTTCACCTTTGTTGTTTCAGATAACTAGCATGGAGTTTCAGAAGGTGATTTTTTTTTTTTCAGGATGAAAGCTTATTCATGCAGGCATATCTTTGCCTCTAGAAATTACTGTCATGTACTCAGTAAACTTTTTGAAAATTTGCTGATTGATCATACAAAGCAGGGTCATCATTAGTGCTTCCCAAGAAGTACTAAAGCCACTCCAATAATAATAAACTTCATGGGAACTTGTTTTTACTTGGTGTAATGTGACTGGCTAACCATTGTATAATGTCTCTGTGCTTCCATTTTCCATTCTATAGGGCTAGAGGAGGTGTAGCACTGTAGCACAGTGTAAAGACTTCCAGGCACACCTTGATATAGGAACAAGCTTGACCTAAAGAAGGCAGTGTGGATGAAGCTTGGTGGAGGAAGATGAGTTACAAGACTATATAGGACTTGTTTCCTTGCCATAGAAAGGAATATGAATTTTAATTTAATGATAAGCAGGTAAGAGACATAATGTCTACCCCTTTTTATAGACAGAAAATGGAGATTCAGAAAGGTTCCATAATTTGAAGATGGGACTCTCATAAGTGGCAAGGCTGGACTTTATACTCCTGTCTGCCTGATACAATGCCTTTTCTGTCTTTGATACCACCTTTATTATCTGGTACATAGAGATACTTAACAGATGTTTCTGAACATATATGTGCTCTGTGATATGGCAGATGAAACTTCAAATAACTGAAGTGAATACATTTTAAAATACTTGAGACGTATTTCTTAAATAAAGTATAACAATAACATCAAGCTTTATTTTGATCATTTAATTTTTCAATAATGTGTTACTTTGTATAGATTATCTTGTTTATTCTTTATAACAATCCTGTGAGGTAGGTACTATTATTATGCTCATTTTGTATGACCACGGACAAATATCTTCACCTCAATCCTGTGAGGTAGGTACTATTGTTACACCCATTTTATAATAACAAATATTGAATATTTAACAAATATTGGAAATCTATACTTAAAATGGGTATAATAATAGTACCCACCTCACAGGATTGAGGTGAAGATGTTTGCCCATGGTCATACACTGAATAAGTGATAAAATTCGTAATAGCAGAAACTATTTCACTATTTACTTGATTGTCACAAGGAATTCTGTGAAACCATGGTTTATTAGCTCAGTTTGTGGTTATTCTGTGTATGACTAGATGGTTATAAAAATTTAAAAATACATTTCATAGTTCACATTCTTAGTTTTCTATAACAATTCAGCGAGACAATCCAGACATATGAGTTAGGAGAATAATTCTGGAGGAATAGATGTCAGAGCAAAGGACTCTACATATAGATTAGGACCATGTTCTTGTTGGGAAGATGGCCAAAAAAGACTTTTGAGGATATTTTTTCAGTTATTTAACACATATTGAAAATCTATTATGTTCTATTTGGAAAAGAAAGAATTGGTGGGTAGAGGCAACCAAGATCCAATAAACTTTTGTCTGTGACTTAACTCTTCTAAAGTTGTCAGAACCTTATGTTTCCCAGAGTTAGTTGTTTTGGTCGACAGAAATCTATGATATGCCAAATAAAGACTTTCTAGTTACTATTAACTTTGCCTTGCATGTAGAAAGAAAATATTACTCATCAGAACTTATCATAAATCTTAAGATGCAGTCATATCCCTGCATACATACTGATTATCTCAAAATCAAATATATACTTTTAAAAAGGCTTGCTGTGTTTTGAAGGGTTCATATTTTCTTTCTGAAAAATGGCAAAATAGTGCTGGCCTCATGATACTTGGTTTAGTACAGGCAGTACATACTAACTAATATAAACAGCATGCCCAGCCAATTTATTATCATCCTGGAACTATGTTCAGCCTGGCTAGTATCATGAAAGATGAGTAGAAGCAGTGAGCTGGCAAAGCTGGCCTCTGCCTCTGGTTGTTAAGCCGTTGGCAGCTCAGGATGCATGACCTTTCAAAGATACACTTCTAATTCAGGATTTCTTATGATGTCATGTAGTTATGTTCTTCCATTTTAGTGTATTCTCTCTTCAAAATTCTGTGCTGAAAAAAGAAAAAAAAAAAAAAAAAAAGAAGAAGAAATGTAAGCTACTATCCTTTTGGCCAAATGTTGAACTTTTCCTTCTGTAACTTTGTAGGTAGGAGACAGCAGAGTAACTGATCTTCCTACTGAAATGAATTTCCTTAAGCAAAATTATTTTAAAAAATATGTCTGGTATCTTTGTTTATACCTCAGGGTTGCCGAGCTATCAGCTGCATGCCTGCTTTTCATTGAAGCATATGTATATTTGTGTATATATGCGTTTGCATGGCTTCTAATAGCATAGTAATAATTTCAGGGGAGGAAATAGAAAAGAAAGCAAGAGAAATGTATTACATTTTTGTATTTCCTTCTTGCATTTTTTTTTAAAAGATAAGACTATGTTGTAAAATATAAACCGGTAATTTGATCATTACTTGTTATTCATTTGAACTAGTTCAGCCAACAGATAATGGACAGTGAACAGAGAGAACTCTTTTGGTAAGCCATGTAGTTTTTCCAGGGGTGATTGTTATGCTATGTGTATTTAGATAGAAGCTTTTCCCTGTGTAATCAGCTTGCTGCTGCCCATTTTACTGCCAAACATTCCTTCTCTATGGTAGCATAATACTGTTACCAAGGGAACAGCTTATGGCCGACACATACAGTAGTGCCACAAATTAATTTCACAGTTATCAGGATATAAGGTGATAACAGTAACGTGAGCTACTGTGAAATTTCCATTGTTCCCACAGAGTTACAGTGTAATTATTACTTTTGTGGTAACTAAGCAAATAATTCACATCACTACTCCTGGATGTTTGTTCTCTCTTCTCTGTCTCACCCTCCTTCTTTGTCTTTCCCTTTCCTTCCTATGTTTTCCTCTTTTGTTGGTTCAGACTCTCTCCCTGACTCTCTTTTCACAATTACCAATTCATATAGAGTATTTTTTATATTGGCATTAAGAAAGAGTTTTATTAAAGTGGGGTGAAGGCATTTCATATATGTAACTCTTGGGCATAATTAGGATGTTCACTTCTATCAAAGATATAAAAGACTGAAACAGTGTGTTGAGAGGATACATTCAATTTGTGATCAATGTAGACTGAGAGATTCCAGTTTTATTTTCATAGAACATTAACTCCATATGTTGAATAGAAGGATCATCAATTTAATGTGATTAAAAGCAGTGGAGAAAAATGAACTTAGCTGTGTAGCTTAGGACAAGGAAAACAACTTAAGCTTTAGTACTTACATCTATAAAACTGGGATAATAATAATGCCCACCTAACAGAATTGGTATGTGAATTAAAAGAGATATGTGTGAAAGTGAATTTTAAACTGTACAAGTTTTAAGCTATTATGATCATTGTCATATAAATGGGGATACATCTGTAAAATGGGGATAAGTATATTCACCTAACAGAATTGGTATGTAGATGAAAAGAGATATGTGTAAAAGTGAATTTTGAACTGTACAGTACAAGTTTTAAGCTATTAACATCATTGTCATATTTTAATGGGAGCATCTATTGATGACAGCCTACCCTCATTAGGAGAAAATTTATAAGGAGATTTCAAAACAGCAGTAACACAGGGAAGAACTGTTTTTATTGCATTTTATTGTAATAAAAATAGTGTTTCAGTATACCTAGGGCACAGCAAAATGAGATGTTACCATTGTAAAATGACAGTAATTTTAATAATGAAATTTCCAGAGAATGAAACTCATATTTTTTACTGTTTTTATTATGTGTATATGTTAATTAAAATTTCAGCAGTGAAATATAAAATAATATTATAGGAGTGTGTATAGTATGTCCATTATTTTTTGAAAAGCTACAATGGTGAACGCATGTGAAATATGAATTGTTCACTATGCCAAAAAGTGGAGTTGCTAAGACAAAGGTAAAATTACAGAAATGAGTTGAATTTATGTAGGAATGTTTGTTTTTAGTTGCGTCAATGTACATGATGATCTTTAGTCTCCATTCTATGTTATTTTGCTTTATAAATGTATTTTATGTATTCTGTTAGTAAGATCAGCATATAGCTAACAGTTAATATCTGTCACTAAATGTTGAGTAGTGGATTGGGTATTTATCATTCTAACACTATAAATCATATACTTTTAGCAGTTAGAAAATTGATACATGATAGAATAAAATAATTTGATGAAACTTTTAGGTACGCATGTTTGTTGAATGAATGAATGAAATATGGTGAATATGTAGTAAACTGCCTCCCATTGCTAAATGTCTTTTTAGAGAGGGTAGGAAATCAAAAATAATCATTTTCTTACATAAATTTTTCTGCCACCCATTTTTGAAGTTACCCAACGCTGGTAACTTTACATAAAGAAGTATGACTTTAACTGGGCTCTCTGCACATCCCATTAGTTAAGACTGCTTTCTCACATTATTATTATTATTTTGTAAATAAATAAGTAAAATTATTTTACTTGCTACTCTTATTTGTTCTCTACAAAGAAATTCTAATGTGATCTACAAAAAGGTACTAGAACAAATAAGATTAGACATATTGCAGGATTGATATACAAAAATCAAATATATTCTAATCACAACAAATAATTGAAAATTAAAACTTAAAAACAATGCCATTCAAAATAGCATAAAAATTATAGAATACTAGGGATAAATCTGACTTGTGAAAGATGTGAAAGACATGTGTACTACAAACCTATGTACCCTGCCCTGAAATAAGTGAAGCATGGCTTCTCACTTTTTAAGTGTGAAATAGGTGTAGTGACTTTTTTCCGAAAAGTATAGTATGTAAAGAGTTGGAAAAGAGTAACTTTTCAGAAGAGAAACCTGAAAAATACTGCCTCAGCCAGGGAATCAAGATTGACATCAATGGTAGTAAGCCATGTTGATAGTATGTACTCTTAGGTGAATGGAATATAGGTCAAACAAGCTTTTTAAAATAGAGATTTAAAAACAAAACAAAAATAACATATGTTAACGGTAAACATGTATGATCAGTCTTTAACATTTTTAATTTGTTTTTCTATAATGGTGAATGATGTTGAGTATCTTTTCCAGTGTTTTATGCCATCTGTATGTCTTCTTTGGTAATGTGTCTGTTTAGGACATTTGTTTATTTTTTTGGTCAGCTTGTTTCTGTTATTACTGATTTTTGAGAATTTAAAAAATATTATGGATTCATGTTCTTATCAGATATGTGCCTTGAAAATATTTCCTCCTAGTATGTGGGTTGTCTTTTCATTCTCTTAAGAATGTCTTTTGGCCCTGCCTGGTGGCTTATGCCTGTAATCCCAAAATTTGGGGAGGCTGAGGTGGGTGGATTGCTTGAACCCAGTTTGAGGCCAGCCTGGGTAACATGGTGAAACTCTCTCCTTACTAAATATACAAAAATTAGCCGGGCATAGTGGTGCATGCCTGTATTCCCAGCTACTTGGGAGGCTGAGGTAGGAAAATCACCTGAGCCCGGGAAGTTGAGGCTGCAGTGAGCCATGATTGCACCACAGCACTCTAGCTTGGGTGACGGGAGTGAAACCCTGTCTCAAACAACAAACAAACTAACTAACTAACAAAATACAACAACCAGATGTTTTAAAGAACAGAAATTGTTATTGTTGATAAAGTTAAATTTATCAATTTCTTGTGCTATGATGTGTATTTTGGTATCATATCTAAAAAGATATTTGTCTTCCCTAGGGTTGCAAAGATTTTCTGCCATGTTTTCCTCTAGAAGTTTTATAGTTTTGTGTTATACATTTGGCTCTAGGTTACATTTTACATTAAATTTTATATATGGTATGAGTTATGGATCAAAGTTTTTTTGTTGGTTTTTTGTTTTTTCGTATGGGCATCCAATTGTTTTAACACTGTTGTAGAAAAGACTCTATTCTCTACTGAATTGCCTTTGCACTTTTATGAAAACCAGTTGTCAATATATTTGTGGGTCTCTTTCTGGACTTTGTATTCTGTGGCATTCATGTGTTTTCTGTGTTAACACTGGTATCATATTGTCTTCACAGTGAGTCTTGAAAGCAGTTAGTTATAGTTCTCAAAGTTAGTTTTCCTTTTTATAAGGTTTGGCTATTCTAGGTCACCTGAAATTCCATACGAATTTTAGAATAAGTTTGTCTATTTTTACTAAAAGCGTCTGCTAGGATTTTGATTGGGACTGTGTTGACTTGATACATCAACTTGAGGGGAATCAACATCTTTTTTTTTTTTTTTTTTTTTTGAGACAGAGTCTTGCTCTGTCGCCCAGGCTGGAGTGCAGTGGCCGGATCTCAGCTCACTGCAAGCTCCACCTCCCGGGTTCACGCCATTCTCCTGCCTCAGCCTCCCGAGTAGCTGGGACTACAGGCGCTGGCCACCTCGCCCGGCTAGTTTTTTTTTTTTTTTTTTTTGTATTTTTTAGTAGAAACGGGGTTTCACCGTGTTAGCCAGGATGGTCTCGATCTCCTGGCCTCGTGATCTGCCCATCTCGGCCTCCCAAAGTGCTGGGATTACAGGCTTGAGCCACTGCGCCCGGCCGGGAATCAACATCTTAACAAAATTGAGTCTTCTGACCCATGAACATAGTATATCTTTCCATCTTGTAAGGACTTTAATTTTTTTTTCTCAGCATGGTAGTTTTTTAAAATATATTTTAAAACTTAGGAATAGTTTTAGGGTTACAGAAAAAAAGCAGAGATAGTACACTATATAGAGATTTCCCACCTACACCAAGTCAGTTTCCTTTATCTTTAACATCTTATATAAATGTGCTTTGTCACAATTAATGAACCAGTATTGATACATTATTATTAATGGAAGTTCATACTTTATTCGTATTTCCTTAGTTTTTACATAATGTTCTTTTTCTGATTTGGAATTCCATCCAGGATACCAAATTATATTTATGTATTATGTCTCCTGAGGCTCCTCTTGGCTGTGGCAGTTTGTCCAACTTACCCATTTTTGATGACCTTGACAGTTTTTGAGGAGTATTGGTCAAGTATTTTGTAGAGTGTGCCTCACTTAGGATTTGTCTCATGTTTTCCTCATGATTAGACTGGGATTACTGGTTCTGAGAGGACAAGCACTGAGATGAAGTGTCGTTCATGAAATTTTATGGGCATTTTGATATGATTGAGGCTTAGTTTCATCATCTGTAAAATGGAGATAATGATGATGGCGTGCAGTAAACATTAAGTGAGAAAACTATGCATGTAAAGTATTTAGCATTAAGAAGGTCTGATGCAGACTAAAGAGCTCAGTAGTGGCCAGGCATGGTGGCTCATGCCTGTAATCCCAGCACTTTGGGAGGCCAAGGTGGACAGATCACCTGAGGTCACAATTTCAAGATCAGCCTGGCCAACATGGTGAAACCCTTTCTCTACTAAAAAATATACAAATTAGTTGGGTGTGGTGGCGGCCTCCTGTAGTCCCAGCTACTTGGGAGGCTGAAGCAGGGAGAAATGCTTGAACTTGGGGGGCAGAGGTTGCAGTGAGCCAAGCTCGCAGCACTGCACTCCAGCCTGGGCAACAGAGCAAGACTCCATCTCAAAAAAAAAGATAAAAAAAACAGAGCTCAGTACCAGTATTTTTCTTTTTCTCTTTGGGAGATGGGCAAGGCCATATGACTAGTTTGGTGTCGGGAGTATCTATGGTTAAGGTCTTTTTACTGCACTATCCTTCCTCGTGTCTAATGGGCATACCAAAAATAGTTGTTAATGGAAATATCTTCACTCTGTACTGCATTATGACTTAGCGTAATAGAAGTTAGCAGGTGAAAGGTTCTCTTAGACCTAGAACAATTAAGAAGCATGAATCCATTCCATCAGCGAAAGCATTTAAAAATACAGTTTTTTTGTAATTGGTTTCTCAGACTCAAAATATTATGAGCATTGTGCTTCATAGAGCAATAGGATTTTGACAGTATTTTGGTTTTTTTCTTTTTTTCTCATTGCTAACTTTTTTCTATATTTCTACTTCTTTGTCTTTTCCTACAATGTAACATAAAAAAGATCCATTACAATATTGGTGTAGCTAAATATTTGAGTGTACAAATTTTAGTGATCAGAATAGCTTTAGACAGGTATATAAAATGCTTGTTTTGTTCTCTGTCCTCAGTGTGGGAAACTGAATAGGATAAATTAGGTTAGTCAATACACTGTCATTTAATTATTCTTTTTCTCAGAAGAAAGGAGTTTTCAAAGTAATAGAAACTGTATCTGAGGTCAACTGATTCACAACCAGACCATCACATTTACTTACTAGACTTAAACATGGCTTCCCTGGAGACATTCTGCGTTATCAAAAATGCAAGTTACTGACTCCTTCAAAAAATTTACACATAATTCAAATTTAGCACACCTGTAGTATGAATATACACTAGACCACAAAACTTGTTCCACTACTCTAATGCTACAGTTGCAAAAGCAAATCACGCTTTCCAAATTAAGCAGAGGTTTCACAGTGGTTTTAATTTTGTGAAGATGTTTTCCTTCCTGAATCATATTGTGAGTCTAGTAGTTCTTAACTGGGTGACTGGGTGTTCCTGTCTTTTGAGGGACATTTAGAAATGTATGGAGATATTTTTGATTGTCACAATGATTGGTAGGTTCTCTGACATTTGGTAGGAAGGGGTCAGAAATACAATACATCCCACAATGTTGTGGAAAGCATTTAATAAAAGGGAAGCATTAAATATTCCTTAAAAATGTGAATCATGCCACTTGAGAACTGTGGGTAATCCTGATGTCTTATGAGAAAAATCTGTGTTTATGTACCTTGTGTATTAAACTCTTACTTAGACGTAACTTTGGATGAACCAACTGCCTTTTCTTCTTACTGAGTATATAAAAATTAATAAATAAGCTGTAAGCTCAACAGAATAACTTACCTATTCATAAAATGTCTTTCAGTAGTTTAATAGATAACTGGAAATTTATTTTCGATAGCAGCTTATACTAAAGCAAATAAGGACATGTGAAAATTGTAGATAATCTTTAATCATGCCTACAAATTTGATTAAAATTACCTGTTGATTTTTTTTTCTAATTGAATATTTTGAATTCAACAGAATGTCTTTCTAGTAATTCTGCTTTTTCCAATATGTGACCTAACATGAGCCTAGTCTTTTGAAGAATTCTAAAGATGAGTAAAAAAGAGATGTGAAGAGAGTAAGAAATAATATCCAAATGGTGAGAACACAGAAAATAACCACACTGTTTTTACTTTTTCAACATATGGTATTATCCACATTTTGCAGAAAAATAGAATGTATTCAAGCAAGTTTTCTGAAACAAATGTCAGAAAAGTAAGAGAGCCATATAAATCACATTGTTGCAGACTATTCTGTGCCCTCCATGAAAACATTGTATTTTTGTTTGAAATGCGTAAATTCTGTAGAAAATCAGTTCTCTCTAGGGTCCTCTGGTGTAGAATCCTTCTGGGCTTTGTATCATCCTTTTCAGTATGTTTAAGAAAGAACTATTAGAGATTCACATATTAGTATCATTGCTCTCCTTCTTATGCAAGAAAAGTGACCTCTTTCAGCAGCAACTTTTCTGTGTAAAAAGCATGTGATCCTGAAGTCAGCTGGGTCCATGAAGAATATTCGTTTTGAATCTAGGCCAACTTTGAGACAGAATTGATCATTTTTCTCCAATACCAGAAAGAGTTCGCTCTTAGAAAATGGTAAGCAGTGTGGGGATTCCAGATGATTTCTCGAGGGAGGTAGATGAAAAGTTTACTATGTAGGTCCCAGGTTTCTGTTAATGTGACTCCTCATTAGACTTGTTCCTTCCCCAAAGCTGCCCCACCTCCCACAGATACCTCAAGTGATGCTATTGTGGTTTTTCTCTGTTGCTTAACTTGATATTTCTCCCTTGCAATCTTGAAGGGCTTCCTTTTTTGTTTTTCAAAACCATCGTTCTCTAAGTCTATCAAAGACTTAAAGCAGTATATAAAATAATCATATTGTGTTAAAGCTGCATGCTAATAACTAGCTGAGATCAGCTGTACTTGGAGGTTGAGCATGTTGATTAGAGGAAGGGAGCTGAGTGATTTGTGGACATGGAGTCTTTCACGAGGTATATATAAGAAGACATATTTATGTTATTCTTAATTTTGTTATTCAAATATTGCTTTTGAGAAAATTATGAAATAGCAAAGGAACTTAGGCCAGCATGAGGTCATATGGGCTTGGCGGGAAGTGTGGGAGGTGAGAAAAAAAGCACAGAAAAAACAAGGCTATTTAAAATTTTCCTTATCATCTATAATAAATAATGTGATTTATTTTCTGAGGGCTAAAGCCTAAAATTCATATTCCTAAACTATTTCCCAGAATTCAAACTACTAGAATTTACAATGCAGGGTTTTGTATCTTACTGATCAATAGTAAGCATGCAAATAATAGCTTTGGATTCAATTTTGCAAAAGAAAGAAATGCTGTTAAATAATTGATGCTCCCAGTATAGTCAGAAGCCATATCATTAAACTGTGTCTCATATAAAGCATTTCTGAGGGAGGGTCAGCTCATGTGATCAGTTATATTTGCTTCCGAAATATGTAATATATGGATATTGCTTTCAAATTTTTAATACTGGGTAATTAGTATATTAATTTTATACTCAAATTAGGGCTGTTATGTGGACATTAGCCAGATTCTGGGTCACTATGAATTTATTCTTGAATGAAGGTACTAATGTGTACCCCAGTGCAGTTTATTTCTTGGGTTAAGGTTTTATTCAGCCACAGGTGTTTGCATTAAACAACTTGTTTCCAGCACTTTGGGAAGCCTAGGTGGGCGGTGGATCTCATGAGCTCACCAGTTCAAGACCAGCCTGGGTAACATGGTGAAACCCCATCTCTACAAAAAATACAAAAATTAGCCAGGCATGGTGGTGCATGCCTGTAGTCCTAGCTACTCAGGAGGCTGAGGTAGGAGGATGACTTGAACCTGGGCGGCAGAGGTTGCAGTGAGCTCAGATGGCGCCACTGCACTCCAGCCTGGGCCATACAGCCAGAGTTTGCCTGGAAACAAACAAACAAACAACAACAATGACAACAACAACAAAAAGAATACAGCTTGTGTTTTTGCCTTTGCAATATTATTCAATCCTGGATGAGAATTCAGGGGAATTGCCTTTCTGTCCTTTATTAGCTGATTAGCCTTGGGAAAATCAGGTTAGATTCTATAGGCCTATGTACTCCTTGATCACTTTTTCCTCACTTCATGTTAGTTATCAATTGCTACATAATCAACGTTCCAGACCTCAGTGGCCTAATGCAATAACAACTTACAATTTTTTGCAAGTGTGTCAATTGGCTGGACTCAGTGGGTAGTTCCATTGGTCTTCCTTGAGCTCATTCAAACTATTTCAGTGATGTGGGAGCGCCGCTGATGCTGGCAGGACCAAGACGGTCTCCATGTAGTTGACAGTTGGTACTGGTTGTCAGCTGAGGTATCTTTCTTCTTTCTCATATGGCTTCTCCTCCTTTGGTAGGCTAAATAGTATCTTACAACCTAGAGGTCTGGATTCTAAAGGAGCAAAAGTGGAAGTTACCAAGCTTCTTTAAAACCAGGTTCAAAACTGATACAGCATCACTTCTGCCATCATTTTATTGGTCATTGAAACTCACAAAGTAGTCCAGATTCAAGGGAAGGGAATGTAGGTCCCAAGTCTCTGTCAATGTGCCTCCTTCTTAGCCTTGTTTCTTCCCCAAAGCTGCCCCACCTCCTGCACACACCTCATGGGCTGCTGTTGTGGTTCTGTGTATCTCTTCATGGGATAAACATCACGGACATAGACAGGGATGGGAGGGATTGTTGGCACCATCTTTGAAGAAAAGCTACCACTTGCTATGAATAAAGTAGTTTTCACATTGTGTTGCAATGATAATTTAACCTACCTACCTCTCTACTACAGTGTGATTTTTCTGAAGTTTTATTACTAAATCTTGTCTCTTGTATGAATGCAGCAGGTGACCAATAAAGGTCAATGGTGGAGTGATCTCCATGTCAAAGCTGTTGATTACGATAGTATCAATGTTTATATATGCTTATATTTTAGCACTTACTTTTAAATATCTTCACCTCTTTTCAGAAAAGAAAATTTTGAGATTAACTTGGTTTTTAAAAGTGCTCTATTATTGTCATAGCCTAGTTCAATGGAACTTCTGTTTGTTCAGAATTTCCCTTAAGATTCAGCTTTTTTTTTTTTTGAACAAATGGAGGACATCATAAAAATTGCAGAAGGATCGTTATTTTAAATGGTTTGCCTTAGACTTGCAGTCTTTGCCAAGAATTGTTCTTTAAAGTGTTTGCTACTTCTCTGCCTAAGGGTAAGTTGAATCTTGTAAATAGACCTCTTTCTTCTTCTTCATGTATTACAGACTAGCAGGGGAACTTTGCCATGGATGACTGCCATTATTCTAAATGCAGGCTAGAAATGCAGGTTGACAATTTAAGCCAGCAGTTGTGATATAGCATCTTGAAACTTCTTTATTTCCAAAGTGTTTTCATTATGATCTGTTTCACTGTTTAGGATAAAAGTCTCACTTATTTCATTTTACTTTAGATGTTGATGCAATTATGGCTTATTAAGTTATGCTTTCAAATATTTTCACTGCCAATATGAAGTATCCTACTGGGAAATCTGTAAAACAAGATGAGAGGCTTTATTTTCTTTCTGAATTTAGGTATTATTTGTGTGCATATATAACTTGAAATTTGTAGTAGTATTTTCTGTAATTGACCAAATGTTCACTTTTTTTCATTACTATTGTATAGAAAATAGGAGAATGCATGAATATTCTAAGGACTGTTCTTAGTTCATAGTGACCTGTTTTTTTTTTGTTGTTGTTGTTTGTTTGTGTGTTTTTTTTTTTTTTTCCCTCAAACCCGGAGAAATAAAGCATAAAATATGAAGCAATGGTTAACTAGTCTAGAAGTTAGGAACTTCCATGCAAAAAGAGAACAGTTTACACAATTTTATCCCTCACTAGTTATGTACTAAGCTTTTTATTTCCACCCAAATTCTTTCAGGTATATGCTATATTTTAACAAGCTTTCCTTTTGCAAATGTTTGCTAATTTTAGGTCAAACAAAATAAGTAGTAACTCCTTGTTTCCAAGATAATATAAGTTAACTCATTGGCTTCAGAATGTGTAATTTAATATTGGCCTTCAGAAATCACACTCTTCAGCCTAAAAAGAGTGCTGCTCTTTAGGTGTAAACTTCCGGTGTCTATTCTATTTTATTCAGAGATGAGCTAATAAAATGACTTATAGAAATGTCTCCTCAGGTAGGGCCCTCATCTTGTGTGTGAGCACATTTCCAGGATGAGAAGGATAAATATTTAATGGATGTTCCTTTGATATAAAGTAAGATAATCTTTGATAGATGGTGGCTTTTAAATGAGAACATTACAATAATTCAGAATGGATTAAGCACATTTTATCTTTGTGCTTTAAAAAAAAATCATTTATGGCCAGGCACGGTAGCTCACGCCTGTAATCCCAGCACTTGGGGAGGCTGAGGGGGGCAGATCATGAGGTCAGGAGATCAAGACCATCCTAGTTAACACAGTGTAACCCCGTCTCTACTAAGAATACAAAAAATTAGCCGGGCGTGGTGGCAGGCTCCTGTAGTCCCATCTACTTGGGAGGCTGAGGCAGGAGAATGGCGTGAACCTGGGAGGCGGAGCTTGCAGTGAGCCGAGATCGTGGCACTGCATTCCATCCAGCATGGGCAACAGAGCGAGACTCCATCTCAAAAAAAAAAAAAAATCATTTATAAGGGTGATGTCTTTTGCGTAAAAGTGAAGGCCAATTACAAGTCACAAATGTCCACATATTTACATATCACACTTTTTTCATCTGTACATTAAAAGAATCCATGAATTTCATTAGAAATGTAAATTTTCTAAGGCACCAATCATCAAGCTTGTTAGAATTGGTAAAGTGTTGTTTACTGATAAACATGTAAAATAGAGAGGAATGTTTTTCTAAAATTTGCCCTTGTTCTTTTTAGAGTAATAGGATTTAATTGCCATTCATCTTCTCTGATTGTCTTAAATTGAGTATTTTGGGAGAGAAGTTGAATCCCTTTTCTGTTTTTTTTTTTTTTTATTTGGGTGAGGTATATTGTTGACCTAAGATTTAAAGGCCAAATTGGGAAGATATCTTTGCAGTGAAGAGTCAGTGACCCAAAAGAAAAGATAATCTCTCTTGTGGCCAGTATAAAGATCTATTAATGAACACGGGGTGTGTGATGTGCTTGAAACTCACTGCATATTTAGGTTCTATTCATGTTTGGAGAACTGCTATAAAAACATATGGCACTGAAGACTGTTGATGGATGAGTGTCATTGCCTGTTGAAAGCTTCGAATCACAAATATGTGTGTAAGTAATTATTTTCTTCCATTTGTAAAATACCACTTTAAATATATATTCAAATTGAATAATATGCATAACATAAAACAGTGATCCAAACTGATTCATATGACAGTATGAAGAAGACACAGAGGAAATCTGTGTGGTGCATTCTGTATCTCAGGGAGATAGATTTTTACCTTTCTCATATTCAGTAAATTACTTTTATATGTTATACATTATCAAAATAACAAATTAAATATGCATGATTACTCAATTAAATGTTCAATGGACTTTGTGGTGTTTGAAGCTTATGCAAAATGCAAGTATATTTTGCTATGCTGCTATGTTTTTTCTTTCTACAAATTAAAGTTTGTATTAGCTATAATCTAATGACTTTACTAAACAACAGGATGTGAATAGTTCTCATTAGACAGCAAAAAATGAATAAATATTTGCATTTATTAAAAACAGAATACCATGAAATTATAAAAAAATTATATTTTACAAATAGCTTATTGTCTTTCTTACTTTTAAGCATATTATATCCTGACACAAAAGTAACCAGTGCAGGAATTGTTTTCCTAGCTTCTGTTTGTCATTAAAATTCTTCTGGACGTACAATTTTATGTATTGGCTACCTTTGTTAGTGTCTATTTAACTCTGTAAAAAATCAGCTCTAAAGAAGGTGATATAGATGACAGTCAAAATCACAGTCTCATTACAATGTCACATTGGATAGCTCAGGTTAATCTGGTAATATGCATCCCTCACATGTTTTTCACAGTAGTTAGAAGAGACCTTCTGAAAAGGAAGTAAGAGAAAGGTAGGTAGATTTGAACACAGATCATTTATGAAAGAGAGTGCTTCCATAGTGCCCATGTGATTAATAGGAAATATAAACTGGATTTACTTTCTCGGTAAAGTAATGGCCTATTTTGTTAAATGGGAACCACCCAGAACATTTTGTACTACACTTCTTGAGAAAGATAGTTTAGCCTTGTAAAACTTCATATATTTACATTTGTTTAAAACACTTGAGACTTAAGTGTGTTCTCTTGTTCTTTATGTCCTCTTCATCTAGAGATCTACTTCATATATCCCCTAGAGCTTCTTGCCAGGGAAGCTCGGTTACTAAATAGATATCTACACTCTCAACTGTTGGTATAAAGAGCTGAGAAATTGGTTTTATTTACACTGTAAGAGTGATTAAAAAAAAAAAAAGAAAGAAAAGCATGGCTTATATCTAAGGAAATACAGTTGTTTGGAGAGGTAATGAATGGCAATTAGCAGGAATTGTCATGTCCTCCATTTTGCTTTTTAGTATTCCTCGTATGTTTAACACTCATAGTCTCTTTGGAATAGAAAATCAAATGAAGTCAAGTATTGCATATTAGATGACTGATAATGTCACTAATATCTGTTATAACCTATTACTTCTATTACTAACAGCAAAAATAAAGTGAGAGGATAATACTGCCAGTGTAGTTTTCTCCCTGGTTATTAAGCCAAGATATGTTTACTGCCTCTACTCTGAACTTGCTTCTGCTGAGGTAACATCTATTGTCATGGGAACCATTGTTTTACTAGAAGAAGGAGAGATTGCAGGGAAAAGCTGATGCTTTCTGTTACCATGATGTTGGGTTAGACTTGGGATTTAGAATAAATTACTGACCATAAGAAAGGTGTGGCCTTTCTTTGAATGAGTTGTCTTCCAAATCTGCAACTTTTTTGTTGGAAATTACCTCTAATAAATGATGCCTCCTTGTCTTTGATTAAAAATAAAATAAGGCCGGGTGTGGTGGCTCGCTCCTGTAATCTCAGCACTTTGGGAGGCCAAGGCAGGTGGATCACCTGAAGTCAGAAGCCTGGCTAACATGGTGAAACCCCATCTCTAAAACACAATAATTAGCCAGATGTGGTGGTGGGTGCCTATAATCCCAGCTACTCAGGAGGCTGAGGTGAGAGAATCGCTTGAATCCAGGAGGTGGAGGGTGCAGTGAGCCGAGATCATGCCACTGCACTCCAGTGTGAGCAATAGCGCAAGACTGTCTCAAAAATAAATAAATAAATAAATAATAAAATAAAATAACAAAGCTGTATTCTTTCCTTATTTGGAAACATCTCCCCTGGGGTAGCAGTCCCTACTTGCGAAACCCGATAAAGCACATCTGATTTTCTGTGGTGTAAGTCATCTTGTATAAAAGTATTACTTTTAAGTAGAATGATCAATACCTATTCCTGTACAACTAGGGCATGGAGTTCTTTTTCATTTTGGAAGAGGCCAATTATTTATAGTCATGATCATTCGAATAATACTTTTGTTAAAAATCAGCTTTCTATCTTTTTCTGTTCAACAGCTTTGGCTCTGTAAGAAATAGAAAGGGGACATTTGAGAGATGAGTAACACAGGGATTATAACAGCTAGCATTTGGTGGTTCTCTCCAACACACTCCTACCCCATGCTTTCAGAATTATCCAGTGCCCACCACAGTATTGCACATTCCCCTAGGACTGTGCCTTTACTATATTGGCTCACATGGCTCACATCAGGGTGAACCATGGTATCACCCTGATGATACTGCCACCTGATATCCAGGGAACTTTCTCAGCCCTGACTCCTACAGACAAAAGTAACAAAGGACTTTGACCATTTATTCTGTCAAACATATCAAAGGAAAATAATTTACTCTTTATAAATGACTGAGACATTTGATGAATACTATTAAAGATAGAAGGGATTGGCATATAAAGTAGCACTGAATTTGTGGTCAATTTCTGAGTTGTTTTTCATTCACTGATCTTGCCTTTATACTGCTTTTACTTTCTGTGCTTTTACTGAACATTTTAAATCTAAACAGGGAAATGAATAAAATTAGAATACAGTTTGGTAAGATGGGAATTAAAGTGAGTATGCACGGCAATGCCCCCAGCAAACGTATAATTCCCAGTCCTCTACCTGCAGATAGGGAAGATCTCACTGTGATGGGGTCCCGTGATCCAGGAAAGGCAGCTGCCAGGGATGTGGACCTCCATAGAACATGCCACAAGCAAGGTCTCAGTGACTGCTGTCTGTTGTGCTGCAAAGACAGCTGTCTGAGGCTACAGAATAAAATGGGATAGTAGGTTTGAAAGAAAGGCAAATCTGTAGAGAAATGAAGATAACAGAGGTGGTATAGGCCAGTAGTTCTGCCACCATGATTTATGTAATGCACAGGGAACCAGGCGGTATGGAGAAAGCATCCTCCATAGACCTTTGTTTGCAGTGGTTTAATCATGTGTGTTAGTGTGAGAGGATGAGGAAGAGAGAGAGCAGTAAAAGGTGTCTGAGTTTACTTCCTCAACAACTTAAAATTTATCTTTCTGTCCCTACATGATTACCTTGGACTAATACCTTTCAGTGTTGCACTTTTTGGTCTAAGAGATTTATCAAAGAATAAAGGATCGGAATGAGACACAGGCCTGATGCTAAAGCAAATCAGTCAGAACCACACATCCTGTTACTGTGTGATCTTAAGCAGCTTTTTCAACCTTTGCTAAGACTCAGTCTTCTCCTCTGTGGACATGCATGGTGTGGTTATTGAGCTAAGGTGTATCTAAATTTATAAGCATTTGAAATATTATTTAGTGCTGATTAACCATATTAAAATGCATTATTGGTATAGAAAAAATGTGAGTTGACTTGATAAAATCATTTATATAATTTTTAGGGTTTATTTAGAAGATAAGTAAATAATGTGTATCATTTAAAGCTGCTAAGAAATACTTGTTCCACAGTTTTGGGAGATGTGTTTAATGGATACCCTCAGGGGCTCAGTGATCTTTATCACATCACTAGGATCACATATACATTTAGGATGTGATTCAGGTTGATATAAATCATTTTGTTTCAGAACTTGCAGGTCATTTTTTCTACCGTAAACAAGACTCTAGTTGTTAAAGAAGGGTTTAATGATGTTGAAAGGATGTCTTTATGTAACTAAACATGCATGGAACATGTCATACAGTAGATGCTCAATGGATGTTTATATGTAGACATACAAGAATGGATGAGCAAATAAAAACATTCCCTGGGGCATCTCAGAAATAGTAATGCTTACACTCTAAATATGAAATAACTACATATGTCTAATTTTATCAAACAAATGGTAGTCTTAAAATCATTGGTAATTTTTGTACCGAAAGTATAAAGCAAAATTATTAGTTTTGACTTTTGTTTACACTTACAATGAATATTTCCTCAAAATGTTTAAACATTTATGGTAATCACATACAATGGATGGAAATAGAAGTCTATAATGGAGATACAGGTGGAGGTTTACCCAGCCATAACAGTATAGCTAAGACTGCTGTATCATGAGTAATACAGCTTGTCTTCTTGGTTTTCCGTGGCTGTGTGCTCCAAGCAGATTGTCCAATTAACTCTCATGAGAGCTGCAGTTGTTGTCATTCTGGACATTATGAAGCTTCCAGAATGATGCTTGTTAGTTATTTGTCCTGCTATTACGTTAAAGTTATACTCATATTTTCATAGTCTTTATCTTGGTGTATTCTCTTAAAAATATGATAGTGTCTTTACCTGAAATAGCATCAAGCATCTTTAGTTTTCTTTAAATGTCAGTGAAATTACTCTGCAAATTGAGCGACCAAATTTTTAATGGTGAACACCCAGAGATCCATGCAATACAATTTATAGTAATTCTTCATTTGCAATTTGACAAGTTGCATGTTTCCATCTGGCTTCTGTTCAGTTAAAAGAAGGGACAGAATGAGGTTTTGTAGAGTACTACTTGCTTGGTAGAACTTAGAATATACCTCCTTCTGAGTTGACAGCTGTTGCAGTATGTTCAAGAAGTATCCATGATTTCTTCCCTGTGGCGTCACCAGGTGCTCTAGTGCCTGGAGGAGTTAAACGTGGCACTAACTTTTACAGATGTCATCATTGTTACCCACATGTAAGAACTCTCTTGATTAAAACTTTGGGCAGACAGCAAATCAGTAATTAAACTAAGCATTAGGTTATTGTGCACGACTTTTAAAAAATTTATTGTCCCTTTGTGCATGAAGTTTAAACAAGTTTTAGTGAATTTTCAGTGTTCATGACATATGGAAAAGTTTAGTGAATTGTCAACTTTTTTCTCAAAACAAGAATGTCGATGTCTTAATCATAGCCTTTATTTGTTCAGCAGTTTCTAATTTTTCCCCATTTATGATTTAACTGCAACTGAGTATTTTATTGAAATGTTTTTGTTAGTAATTCTGCTTACTTTGAAAAGAACACAAAGGTGATTACAAAAGTACGGTACAATAAGTTAATAGTCTTTTTCCTCAATTCCAAGACATCATTGATTTAAAAACTGCTTTTGTGGGAGAACACAACTGCATTAAAAGTAATTAGAAAACATAAGTTGATTTTAGAAGCTTCACTGAAATCAAACAATGTAGAAATTAAGTTACGTAAGTATCCGTTATATATTAGGCACCCAATAAATATGATATCTCTAAAGGTATTTTTAGTCACAACTTATGAATATACAATCTATAGTTTATCCTAGAGACGAAGTAACTGATCATGGCCCTAGAGCTAGTCAAAGTTAGAGTTGATTCTAGTTGTTCAACTTCTAAATTCTTATTTTTCCATAGAACCAAGTTATTACATAAAGTAAATGGTACTACCAGGCCAAAGTGAAAATAAGGCAGAAAAAAAAGATGCAACCGGGAGTGATAATACTGTACAAAATGCATGCAATGATTTCTTATATACTTGATAAAGATGAAAAATAAATTATTATATAAGTACATTAGCAACTAATGCAAAAAGGGAAACAGAGAACCCATTACAAACATGAATCACTGGATCCATAGAGAAAAATAAACCTGCCCCTGTATAAAAGCTTCATGTGTCATGGTACAATGGAAATTTCTACTGTGGATACTCAAAAA
Source organism: Macaca thibetana thibetana (assembly GCF_024542745.1). NCBI lineage: Eukaryota > Metazoa > Chordata > Mammalia > Primates > Cercopithecidae > Macaca > Macaca thibetana. Next base: position 97,201,581 of record NC_065578.1, on the reverse strand, counting down.
GAGGTTTATATATAGGCAGATACTTTATTTTGTGGTAGTAGTAATTTTGTAGTAGTTTTATTTTGTCTTCTTGTAAATTTCCCACAATAATGTATTTATGTTTACAGTCCTTTTTAAAGTTTAGTCTTTATTTTCCCTGTACTTTCTTCAAATCTAAACTATTGCAGCTTGTAAGTCTCTGTGTGTGTGTGTGTGTGTGTGTGTGTTTGCAAAATTATAGAGAGAATAAGGGCAAATACTTGAATATAACTTCTTAAACTGTTATTGGAAAAATAGATTCTAAATTTTAGATCAATTGCCAGCGTGTAATCAGTTATATGCCTGATTCTTGGATTTAAAAATCCTTGTGAAACCATGTCAAAATTATTGTTTTGTTCAAAATCTAAAAATACTCTTTTAAATGTAGTGTTTTTCTCTCAGGTTGCTTTCAATAGCGCTAATAACTTAAAAATCTCAAATAAATTCCAGATGATTTCTAGACATTATGGCCATATTCCTGGTGAATTTATTTTTAAAACAGAATATTCTGAAAATTAAGATATAAAAAGAATTGTCATAAGGTGGCAGTATGTTTCAATGCTAACCATGAGTATAGAAAGAGAGCTTGTTGAACCAAGTGGTTCCTTAGCTAGTTTGAGCTCTGTATGAAAACTCCCTGTAGATTTTTTTGAGGAAAATTGAGCAGCTATTTCTTAGGTGATAATGTGTGAAATTACCAAAGATACTACTCTTTTGATTTTCATTATTACTTCCTGCTGCAAAAAATAAAACCTTTTCCTTCACCCTATCTGTGCCTATATATAGTGATATAACAATGAAAATAAATGTCTTTGTTATGGTCGTTGATACATTTAAGTGGTAAGTGAGTTTACATGTTTTAAGATGTAACATTTTAGGTTATAGTCCTGTTGAATGTTGTGTAATAGTTATAACTTTGACTTTGGTAGCATTGAATGCAGAAGTATTTTGACAGGATTTAATGAACAGCATTAGTCTATGGAGAAGTAATACAATTTAAACTTTTTAATGAAATAGAGTAAGTTTAATTTCTTGCCTTCACACTCATTAGCTTTGCAAACTTGAGCTAGTTACTTGGGCTGTGGATTTTTTTCTTATTAATAATTTAGAGAGAATATAATGTTTACCACGCAAGGCTGTTGAAGAATTTAATGAGATCATGTTTATGGGTATGCTTTCTAAATTTTGAGATGTTTTCTAATTATTATTATAACCCAATAATATATTCCCTCCCTCCCTCCCTCCCTTCCTCCCTCCCTTCCTTCCTTTTTCTTTTTCTTTTTAATTTGAGACAGGGTCTCACTCTGTTGCCCAGGCTGGAGTTCAGTGGTGCAGTCTTGGCTCACTACAATCTCTGTCTCCCAAGTTCAAGCTGTCCTGCTGCCTGAGCTTCCCTAGTAGCTGGGACTACAGACATATGCCACCATGCCTGGTGGGTAATTTTTGTATTTTCAGTAGAGACGGGGTTGCACCATGTTGGCCAGGCTGGTTTCGAACTCCTGACCTCAGGTGATCTGCCTGCCTAGGCCTCCCAAAGTGCTTGGATTGTAGGCGTGAGCCACTATACCTGTCTCCTATATCTATTTTCTGATGTAATCTTGAGAGAAAAACTTGAGGGTTGTCACTTTTATTTGCCACACCAGAGATTAGTACATAATGGCTACTTCACCACACAGTCAAGCTAGAACAAAAAACCGAAAAGCATGTCTTGTTCATCATCCATCATGTATCAACATTAAAGCAGTTTTAAATTTCCTATCAATATTATATGTGTGGGGGAGGTTACTAGGACCCAGAGGACATGATATCTGTCCTTAAATACCTTTCTGTTTGGCTGAAAAAGCAAAACTAGATACGAAATGGGAAGACCTGTGTTCTAGGGTTAGCTGGCTTTGAAATCTTGAATAGGTCTCTGTGGTTCCGGTCTCTCATTTGTACATTGGACTTGATCATCTGTAAGGTCCCTTCTGGCAGTTTTATCCACAGAATATTTTGTGTTATGAATTTTCTAATAAGTAAACACCATACAGTAGATTTTCAAAGAGAAGAGAAATTAGTGTGGCCTTGAGTATTTTGCAGTCTCTTTGGCTTTATTTGCAAGGAACAGATTTGTAGTTGTTCATAAGTGAATCTATAGTCATTTTCATGACTAAATAATCTTGTCTCTAAGGTAAGTGAAAAAATATACACACATAATATTTAAAAGCCTGGAGTGCATTAATTTTTAAAATTTTAATGTTATAAATGATCTGGGTGAAAAAGTGAAACGTTTAAAATTTTTACAGCTAGGTGTTAGGTAGTAAATAATGAATACTCAGAGAAAAAAAGACATATAGATAAACAGTTATTGCAGTTATTAGTAGTTCCATCATGGTAAATGATATCCACCCTTCCTATAGTATTTTTAGATAATTTCACTTAGAGTACATAAATTTTGTCAAAAAGTTTGAATACTACTTTAATTAAAACTTACATTTGTAGCTTTGAGCCTTTATGAATTCTCAGATACACTTGAAAATGTCTAACCTTGTAATAACAATAGCAACTAATTTTGACAATAAAATCCTAAAGAAAAATATAGTAAGTATACATCAAAAATAATTTCCATAAGAAAATTTTAAGCATGTTTCCTATTTTTGTTGTACTCCAGATTTACATCACACACAGACTGCCTAACACAAAGGAAGGAAAATGCTTCAATACTCTGCCTCTGCCTGGAGGACTTACACTTTTGTTCATGAGGAAACTGAGTATCAGTTTCTCTATCTTTTTCTAGATTGTCTGGGCAAAACAGAGGACTTTTTCCTGAGTCTCCACTACTTCTTCTTCTACATGCAGGCAGATATTGAAAAGCGTAGAAAAACTAGAGAGATGGGAAAATAATCCAATCATAAAACCTTTTTAGGAGGATCACCTCAAAAAATAAAGACTTGCAGGTTGTGTGATGCAGATGCAGTAGTAGCAGTGCCTGCAACTACTGCCCACTATCTTCTAACATCCTGGAGCATACCAAAAAATATTAACCTTTGTGATAACTTCAGAGATGTGGACACATCTTGGCATAATTTTAGGACTTCAGCACAGTTCATGAAAGCATGACTTCTTTGAAAAAGGAGCAAAATACAGATTGAGATAAAACAAAGGAAAGAGAGAAGACAGAATTAAGAATCTAAAAACATTAAACTCCACTTTGCAGGCATTCATGAATAGAATTATAGCTAAAGAAAAATACAATCGCTGGTAAAATGAAAAAGAATAAATTTGATCAGCTCTTGACAATGCAGATGAAAATCATAAAGCTTAAAATTATGTGAGACACTCTGTTGTGCTATCAAATGCTACATCTTATTCATTGTAACTATATTTTTGTAACCATTAACCATCCCCACCTTTCCCCACCTACTTTCCCTCCCAACCTTATCAAACATCACATGTAGCCTATAAATACATACACCTAATATGCACCCACCATAAATACAAATGAAAAAATTAACAGAAAATGAAACAAATCATAGAAAAATATTTTTAAAAATTCTAAATGTTAAGTAAGATACAATAATGTGAAAAAAAACTCAGTAATATTCAGGATAAATGATGACCCAATGTGGGATTTCTTGAATTCAGTCAAAAACTGTTTGCATTCTAGCTATGGTATCATTCAATGTTCTGGAAACACAGCAATAAACAAAGCAAACATTACACCTGCTCTCACAAAGATGACATCCTGAGGAGGGAGACAGATTATAAACATTAGGACACAAGAATATATATAATATGTTGGGAGATGATAACATATTGAGTAAAAACAGAGCAGAGCAAAGAATCGAGAGTAGGGCAGCAGAAATAGGTATACCCCACAGAGAAAGTTAAATAAGTATAACCAATAATCGGAGATGTCATAGGAGAGTTTTTTCTTTACCTGCATGTATAACTCCAAATGATTTATTTTCCGAGTTTACTATTATCTAGTCAAGTTATTATACTACAACAATTAAGAAAAGTCCTGCCAATAAATATGTAGGCTAAAGGGACAAAGAGCAGGGGGGGGAAATTTAGGTGGCTTCACCTATTCACTTCCATATATCAGAAGATAATATAGAAATTTTGTCTGTGGAATTTTAAAAGAAATTATGTTGTGGGCTGACAGTTTTATGTAGAGGCAAGGTAGTTAATGTATGCTGGTGTATAAATATATTCTTAGACACTCAGGGGTTCAGAAAATATACCATTTATCTAACCTATTAGGAAAAAAAACCTGATAAATATTTTACACTTGAATGGAAAACAATTTAGAAATTGAGAGTATGGTTTAAAATTCTTTTGTACAAGTGAATATAAAAGACAAATATTTTTAAAATAGTAGATAATAATATGAGTATGGCAATATAATGATGATAATCTGCATGTAAACCCCAGACTATCAAAATGAAGACTGAGTAACTGTGGATTAGGGAAATGAAAGACAGTAAATATGTGCTAAATATCTCGCATCAAAGTTAACATCTACAATTCTAATCTTATCTGACCATGAGAAAAAGATGCTAATTTATTCCTCTAATTAAAAGACAAAAAGAACACCTAGAAAATTTAAAAGCAAGGTATGTGCCTTGTAAGACATTGGGGAGACAGATAAAGAAAAATGTTACACACCAATTGACATAGCACTTATAATGTGAAAACTACTGGAAAGAATGCTTGCTAGAAAACTGGTGATAGTGAGAGATATAGCAGTAGGCAAGTCAGCAAAAATTATGGTTATCAAATAAAAAATAAAAAAAAAGTTTATCAAATAAAAAATAAAAAAATGAAAAACTGGTAATTTAGTCAAGTATTGGCTTTTTGAAAACTGTTTTTTTGAATTGGGTTTTTGATTTAGTTTTTGATTTAGTTTTTTGAAAGTGCAAATCAATTATCCAATTATTCACACAGGACAAGCCAAATGAATAAAAGTAAATGATATGAAATACAAATTCAAAGCATTAGGAATGAGGAGCAGATCTATCCAGAGATGGCAAAAAAAAAAAAAAAAAAAAAAAAAAGGTTATAGCCTTTCTAGACTACTAAAATTTTGAAATATCTGTAAGTCTGTTAGGAAAATATAAGTGAATTCTAAATTATACTTAGATTAGATGAATTCAGTGAATTGGAAAGCATAACCAAACGTATAACCATGGAGGAAATAGGAAGGAGAAAAAAAAAGAGAAAATGAAAAAAAGTCTAACTACAGAAGAGTTGCTATACTAATATACTGTTTCATAGGTGATCTTTGCCAGTCCTAAAGAGTAACAGTTACCAGTTATAATTAATAATTCCTTTGTTATTTAAATATTTCTGGAATATGGGAAAACATGAGATTTATAATTTATTCTAAAAACACTCAATAACAACACTTGAATAAAATAGCACAAAAGGAACATTAAAATTGAGCTTACTTACATTAATAAAAAGTTTAAATCAAATTAGCAAATCATATCTAGCAGTATATTAAAAGAATAATAGTAGTCAGAGATGATATTCAAAATGTTTAGAAGCAGGTTAAGTATAAGTATTCATTAGTTCATGTGCATATATATATATATATATCTTATAACTTTTTGTATAGTTATATGGTTATATACTTACATATATTAATACATGTATATGTACATGTATGTGTGTATATATATGCCATACTTATATAACTATATATAGTATAACTAAAAATATGTATTTCATTGCTGATTATGTGCCAGGAGCTGTTCTAAGCCCCCTGAATATATTAACCCACTTAATCTTCTCAAAAACCAAACTAGTAAGTGTTATTATTGGCCACATTTTAATAATCTAAAAGTAAAATACATACAGGTTAAGGAAGTGCAAAAAAATCACAATTATAAAATTTAATTTTAATTAAATATTTGAAAAATAAAGCTAATGAGTGAGTCATTAAGATATTAGTCTTTAAGATAAAACATTTTAGAAAGCTACAAATTTAACAGTTCTAAAAATAAAGTTTAATGGAGCAGAACCAAAAACCTATATTATTTTATGTATTATAAAATTATAAAGGGAAACTATAAGGGACATAATCTGACAGATAGTGATGATTATAAAGATTGTTTCTTACATAATTGTTGATAATAGCAATATAGAAAGTGACAATTCATGTGTCCAACATAGGAGTCTGTTTAATTTTCATAATGCTATAAAATGTAATAATAAGTAGCCATTAAAAATTGTGACATAACATTTATTTTTATCGACATAGAAAAATGTCTTAAATGCAAAAAAAGGTTTAAAAAAGTGTAAGTTGAGTGTTTTGTAATATATATGTTTGCGTATGTGCTTATAGGCTTCAAAAATTAGAAAAAGTGTACACCCAAATTATCTGTGTGGCAATTAAAAGTGATTTTTGTTATTAACTGATCATCTTTTTCTATGTGTTTTTCTGTCTTAGAATATCCCATAAGATATATTATTTTCAGGATAACAATATTATGTAAATTTTTTCCTAATTTTAAGCTTTACTTTAAAAATGTAAATAACTCCCAATATTTAATAGGTAAAGAAAATAGTGTATTAGGTTATGTGTTTGTTATATTTTATTTTCCAAATAATACTGATTAAAAATATTTACACACCTCCTTTTAAGTTCACAGTTTAGCACTCTTATTTGTATGGCTTTAAAAGTTATAGCACAAAATTATTGCATTAAGGATCAGAGGAAAAGATTTCATTCAAAACAAAGCCTGATAATTATATAAATGTTTTTCTCTTTACTTTATTTTAAATACATAAAGTTTTAAATGATACTCATGGTTTTTTTTTTTATCTGGTGGTAAAATACCAGTGCAACTTTTAATCAAAATAAAGTTTACCACAGATGTAAATGAATTTTCCCAATTGAAAATGACTCTTCAGCTGCCGTTAAATAAAATTTCTCAACCTATCTTAGGTGAAAAAGAACTGATGGTTGTCATTATAAGCAAAAATATAAAGTATTATAGCATTGTCTACATTGTTCCTTACAACATAAACTTAAAAAAAATTTTTTTTATTATACTTTAAGTTCTAGGGTACATGAGCACAACGTGCAGGTTTGTTACATATGTATACATGTGCCATGTCGGTGTGCTGCACCCATTAACTCGTCATTTACATTAGGTATATCTGCTAATGCTATCCCTCCCCTCCCCCCTCCCCAAAATAGGCCCCGGTGTGTGTTGGTTCCCCTTCCTGTGTCCAAGTGATCTCCTTGTTCAATTCCCACCTATGAATGAGAACATGCAGTGTTTGGTTTTCTGTTCTTGCGATAGTTGAGAATGATGGTTTCCAGCTGCATTCATGTCCCTACAAAGGACACGAAGTTATCCTTTTTTATGACTGCATAGTATTCCATGGTGTATATGTGCCACATTTTCTTAATCCAGTCTGTCACTGATGGACATTTGGGTTGATTCCAAGTCTTTGCTATTGTGAATAGTGCTGCAATAATACATATGTTTGCACAATACACACACATATATAATCATTTGGGAATATACCCAAAGGTTTATAAATCATGCTGCTATAAGGACACATGCACACATATGTATGTGTATGACATGCACACATATGTATTTGTATGTGTCTTTATAGCAGCATGATTTATAATCCTTTGGGTATATACTCAGTAATGGGATGACTGGGTCAAATGGTATTTCTAGTTCTAGATTCTTGAGGAATCACCACACTGTCTTACACAATGGTTGAACTAGTTTAGAGTCCCACCAACAGTGTAAAAGTGTTCCTGTTTCTCCACGTCTTCTCCAGCACCTGTAGTTTCCTGGTTTTTTAATGATTGCCATTCTAACTGGTGTGAGATGGTATCTCATTGTGGTTTTGATTTGCATTTCTCTGATGGCCAGTGATGATGAGCATTTTTTCATGTGTCTGTTGGCTGTATGAATGTCTTCTTTTGAGAAGTGTCTGTTCATATCCTTTGCCCACTTTTTGATGGGGTTGTTTGTTTTTTTCTTGTAAATTTGTTTGAGTTCTTTGTAGGTTCTGGATATTAGCCCTTTGTCAGATGAGTAGATTGCAAAAATTTTCTCCCATTCTGTAGGTTGCCTCTTCACTCTGATGGTAGTTTCTTTTGGTGTGCAGAAGCTCTTTAGTTTAATTAGATCCCATTTGTCTATTTTAGCTTTTGTTGCCATTGCTTTTGCTGTTTTAGTCATGAAGTCCTTGCCCATTCCTATGTCCTGAATGGTATTACCCCGGTTTTCTTCTAGGGTTTTTATGGTTTTAGGTCTAACATTTAAGTCTCGAATCCATCTTGAATTAATTTTTGTATAAGATGTAAGGAAGCGATCCAGTTTCAGTTTTCTACATATGGCTAGACAGTTTTCCCAGCACCGTTTATTAAATAGGGAATCCTTTCCCCATTTCTTGTTTTTGTCAGGTTTGTCAAAGATCAGATGGCTGTAGATGTGTGGTATTATTTCTGAGGGCTCTGTTCTGTTCCATTGGTCTGTATCTCTGTTTTGGTACCAGTACCATACTGATTTGGTTACTGTAGCCTTGTAGTATAGTTTGAAGTCAGGTAGCGTAATGCCTCCAGCATTGTTCTTTTGGCTTAGTATTGACTTGGCTATGTGGGCTCTTTTTTGGTTCCATATGAACTTTAAAGTTGTTTTTTCCAATTCTGTGAGGACAGTCATTGGTAGCTTAATGGGGATGGCATTGAATCTACAAATTACCTTGGGCAGTATGGCCATTTTCACAATATTGATTCTTCCTATCCATGAGCATGGTTCTTCCATTTGTTTGCGTCCTCTTTTATTTCACTGGGCAGTGGTTTATAGTTCTCCTTGTGATTTTTGCACATTGATTTTGTATCCTGAGACTTTGCTGAAGTTGCTTATCAGCTTAAGGAGATTTCGGGCTGAGATCATGGGGTTTTCTAATACAATCATGTCATCTGCAAACAAGGACAGTTTGACTTCCTCTTTTCCTAATTGAATACCCTTTATTTCTTTCTCCTGCCTGATTGCCCTGGCAAGCACTTCCAACACTATGTTGAATAGGAGTGGTGAGAGAGGTCATCCCTGTCTTATGCCAGTTTTCAAAGGGAATGCTTCCGGGTTTTGCCCAGTCAGTATGATATTGGCTATGGGTTTGTCATAAATACCTCTTATTATTTTGAGATACATTCCATCAATACCAAATTTATTGAGAGATTTTAGCATGAAGGGCTGTTGAATTTTGTCATAGGCCTTTTCTGCATCTATTGAGATAATCATGTGGTTTTTGTCTTTGGTTCTGTTTATATGCTGGATTACGTTTATTGATTTGCGTATATTGAGCCAGCCTTGCATCCTAGGGATGAAACCCACTTGATCATGGTGGATAAGCTTTTTGATGTGCTGCTGGATTCGGTTTGCCAGTATTTTTTTGAGGATTTTTGCATCAATGTTCATCAGGGATATTAGTCTAAAATTCTCTTTTTTTGTTGTGTCTCTGTCAGGCTTTGGTATCAGGATGACGTTGGCCTCATAAAGTGAGTTAGGGAGGATTCCCTCTTTTTCTATTGATTGGAATAGTTTCAGGAGGAATGGTACCAGCTCCTCCTTGTACCTCTGGTAGAATTCGGCTGTGAATCTGTTTGGTCCTGGACTTTTTTTGGTTGGTAGGCTATTAATTATTGGCTGAATTTCATAGCCTGTTATTGGTCTATTCAGGGATTCAACTTCTTCCTGGTTTAGTCTTGGGAGAGTGTATGTGTCCAGGAATTTATCCATTTCTTCTATGTTTTTCTAGTTTATTTGCATAGAGGTGTTTATAGTATTCTCTGATGGTAGTTTATATTTCTATGGGGTCGGTGGTGATATCCCTTTTATCCTTTTTTATTGTGTCTATTTGATTCTTCTCTCTTTTCTTCTTTATTAGTCTGGCTAGCAGTCTATCAATTTTGTTGGTCTTTTCAAAAAACCAGCTCCTGGATTCATTGATTTTTTGAAGGCTTTTTTTGTGTCTCTATCTCCTTCAGTTCTGCTCTTAGTTATTTCTTGCCTTCTGCTAGCTTTTGAATGTGTTTGCTCTTGCTCTCCAGTTCTTTTAATTGTCATGTTAGGTTGTCAATTTTAGATCTTTCCTGCTTTCTCTTGTGGGCATTTAGTGCTATAAATTTCCCTCACATACTGCTTTAAATGTGTCCCAGAGATTCTGGTATGTTGTATCTTTGTTCTCATTGGTTTCAGAGAACATCTTTATTTCTGCCTTCATTTCGTTATGTACCCAGTAGTCATTCAGGAGCAGGTTGTTCAGTTTCCATGTAGTAGAGCGGTTTTGAATGAGTTTCTTAATCCTGGGTTCTAGTTTGATTGCACTGTGGTCTGAGAGACAGTTTGTTATAATTTCTGTTCTTGTACATTTGCTGAGGAGTGCTTTACTTCCAACTATGTGGTCAGTTTTGGAGTAAGTGTGATGTGGTGCTGAGAAGAATGTTTATTCTACAACATAAACTTTTAAAGAACCAGAGATGCTTTATAGAACTTATTTGATTTGGAAAAGGCACAGGGGTTTGTATTTTTGTTTAACATTCTAGAAATTTTGCCTCCACCACTCTTTCTGTTGCAGAGATGTCATCTCTGACTACTGGGATCGACAGGAACATTTTTTCAAACTAAAGAAATCCGGAAGCCAAAATTTAACCATGCATTAACAATGCAGTTTTCATGATGCAGCCTTGTGTTTCCTATATATTCAATTTTCTAACATGCACTTGAATACATAAAGCTGCATTCTAATGATTTAAGTTTGACTTTACAGTATGGGAAAATTTGAGAATGGACATGACCTGGGGAAGAGAAAAGGGAGAACTTTGACCACAGTGAAAGTAGATACATTCGTACCCATCTATATAAGAAGAATATAATCCATTTAGGTTTCTAGTAATATACTTCTCAAAATTCCCCTTCAGTTATGGAAAAATCTCCTCCTCTGTGGCATTAATTGGGTGGAGGGGAAGCAATTTGTTTTAGCAGAAACAGTTGAGCACACCAGGAAATAGCTTAACATTGGTCCATTTGCCTCTTAGCTTAAGGACAGTCATAGTGCCCATAATCCATTCAAAACTCCGACAGGTAAATGAAAAAAATATATTCATGTGTTACTTCATTCTAAAAGCACCATAGCTGTTCTGTCCTCATTCTCTGCCTTTTCACTTCAGAATCCACTGTTGGCTTAGTCTGTAAATCCTCAGTATCTTCGTGATCTTCTCTGGCAGCCTCAGCAGTATCTGTTTTGCTAGGCTTGCTCTCCTCTTGGTTCATGATTTCTGGGGTCACATGGTCCAAATCTGCTTCTAGAAGAGCAGTTTGTACTTCCACTGGCATCTGATTTACCTGTTCACCATGCAGCTCCTCTACATGTACCTTCTTCAGTCTTCTTCAGTTTAGTTCCGACCTTCTGCAGTCTGAATTTGACCCACTTCTAGATAACTCACTTGGACCTGCTCTGAAAGCTCACTCATGTGTGAACGATGTACCTAGCTGTCCTGAAGCAGATCTGGATGGACTTGTTCCACAGTCACTTGTGCTGAATCCATCTGGACCTGAAGCAATGGTAGCACATGTACCTTCCCAACTTGTTCCATAATAGTCACTGATGTTACAGGTTCAGTTTGCACACCTGCTTCTTCTGAAAGAACTTCTTCTGTTACTAGATGCTCTGAAATATTTGAGTATCACTAAGATGTTTCCTTAATTCATTTTGTTGCATAAATCACAAGTCACATAAAGTACAATGGTTGGGTTTATGTCTAGTGTGTATTATCAAGTGATATTTGAACTGGTCCTAGCTGTTAAATACACTGTCACAGACCTGGCATTCATAGAGCTTCTTCCTTTTTTTTTTTGCCCCTACTCCAGTTTGGCATGCAATGAGGTGACCTTTGAGGATGGTATTTCTAGCAAATCATTAATGATGATTTAGACAGTCAAAACGTTTTTCACTTGTGTGTTTTCAATAATGTTCTTTAAAATGTTCAAAATGGTCAAACTGTTTCCCACAGTACTGATATACATGAATTTTTTTCCTAGTTCTTTCCCAGTTACTAACTTCTTCAAGGTGGTACAATTTAGGTGCTGTTTCCATGTGCTCTCCCGAAGATACTTTTTATTGCTTATTTCGCACTTGAAACTCTCAGTAGAGTGTGATTTCATGTGTCCCTTAAAATGGCAAAGCAATATAAATGTGGCTGTTGAGCATGGCCTTTACATGCTGTGGACATGCCCAGGCACCTGACCTGGGAGGAGGAGTAAGGCGTAGGTACTGTACCTCTACAGTTGGTCTGATTTGCACTTTTGGCGGCTAAATCAAATGCTCATTTTACTTAGTAACATTGCCGCAGCCTGTAACAGAACTCTCAATATCATAAAGGAAGAGATAAGAGCCATTTCAAACAGTGAGAGAGAGACAAAAAATGATGTCTGGGGTGTTTAACCAGCCTGGTTAGAGTGGTTAAAACTCCATGATGGGAAACAGAGCCTTTTACTCACAGGAAAGAGAGAGAGGTGGCAGTGTTTTGGAAAAGAGGCAGATCCTGCAGTTGTGCTTTCACGCTCACCTTCCAGGATCCTGGATGAACCCTCAGTTGAAACAAGAAAAGTTCTCTTATCCCCCCTCACAGGGTGTGCAGTGGTGATGTGGCTCACTTTTTTGTTGTCCCAAAGCTCAAACCCCTAGAGGAAGCATGCATTTGGGCAGGTAGTGGGGAATGTGGACCCCACGGCAGCATCTAGGGTTGAGTGTTTACAGCTCCCGAAGCCCCAGTGAACGTGTTAGTGTGCTCTTTCAGCTTATGTGTCCACAGGGGGCTTGTGTTAATCAGCCCACTTAGACTTTCTGCCTTATCAGGAAAGAAGGCTTTCTTTCTGTATCCTGGGTTCTTGCCTTAGTGTACTGAAAAAATCAGATTATACGTGGGTTTGGAAGATGGGTGCAAAGTTTTTAATTGAGTGGTGGAAGTAGCTGTCAGCAGATGGATGGGGAGCCGGAAGGGGGATGGAGTAGGAAGGTGGTCTTCCCCTGGAGTCAGGCAGTTCAGTGGGCTCAGTGGCTAGGCTCTTCTCTGACCACCCTCGGCCAAATTCCATGTCATCTGCATCGTTCTGCCATCAATGGCAAACATAGCATCTGTTGGTGTGCTTTTCTGCTGGTGTGTTCCTCTTAATGTCCAGCTGCCTGTGTCTGGGTGCCTGCTAGTGTCTCAGAGTTTTTATAGGCACAGGATGGGGGGCCTGGTGGGCCAGAGTAGTCTTGGAAAATGGAACATTTGGGCGCGAAAACAGAAGTGCTGTTCTCACTTAGGTCCGTGGGCACAGGCCCGAGGGTGGACCCTCACCAGGGACAACGCCATTCTGTAACCAGCACTTCCCTGCCCTTTTCCTGTATCATTAGTAAATATGAATTAAACTTATTTACTAGTATCCTAATATGTCTTGTGGAAATAAGCTCAGAGGAAATATATATTCACGATTAAGAGTGTTGGAATTAAACTTCTCAGACTGAAATTTTACTTGAACCACTTTCTGACTCAGTTGTCTCATTTGTGCAATCAGTTGATAAATGGCATTAGCCTCCCAGGATTGATGTAAGAATACATAAGTTGCCCTATTGAAAATTAGCAGGGTGTAGGCATTGTAAGAACTCAATGTTTATTTCAGAGACCATTGTTAGAGATAGAATAAAACTTCTCACATTTCTTCCTTAGGGCTCTAAAAAAGTTAGTTCAAAACAAATTTTAAATTTCTTAGCTAGTTAATTATTTAGACTTCTGATTTTCTAGAGGCCATCAAAAATCATAGAGGCCATGGAAAAATCATCTGCACCGAGCTCTGTCAGAGACCATCCATCATCTTCAGAAATCTGACTTTTCAACTTTTCAACTTTATCTCTTTTAGAAGAAATATTTCTATTCTTTGTAAGTTTACTTTTAAGCTATGCCTTCAATCAAACTATTTTACCTCCTTCAGCACCTTGTTTCCTCACATACATGTTTGTATGTTGTTGTTGTTGTTGTTATTCTAGTCTCCATTCTCTACTTACCAGTTTTCCTCCATTCATAAGCATGTGTGGGATTCTTCTATACTGAATATGCTTTGGCTCAACTTTGCTGTTCTCCCTAGTTATCATTCTACTTATCTTCTTTCTTTCACAAGTCAGCCTATTTTGAACAAATTTGCACGTGAAAACAATGCATCTGTTTCCTCATCAAATGCTTCCTTCTAACCCATGAAATTACACTTCTGCCTTCAATGTAATCTATTGAAATTTTACTTTTATGGATGATCGAGGAGTTCTCCAAATTCAAGTAGCTTCTCTACAGTTCTCTGTGGAGACAAGATAGGATGAGAGGTGGAATACTGCTGTTGTTAACTGAGCAGTCTGGATAGCTAACTTTTCCTTTAATAAAAGAAAGAAAGAAGTACAATTTCTGAGTTCTTTAAGGTCAAACGTGGATTTGACTTGTCCCCCGCTGTATCCTTATGACCTTGTGCAGTGCCTAAGACTATGGAGGACACTCAAGAAGTAGTTACTGAATACAGAGCATGCTGAGTGGCAAAATTGAGAAAATCTTGTCTTATTTTCTCCATTTCCCTTGTATTCCCTGATGAGAATGAGGAAGCAAGAGAGTAGTTTAGAGAGATAAAAACATTTAAATCAATATCATTGGAAAAAGTAAGAGGACTTTGATAAATAAAGATTTTTATTTTTGTATAATACAATAAAGAATACAAGAAAGAATACTAAAAATAATTACCTTTCACTTATTTTTCTACTTACTAGATTTTATAGTCTTTTTGTTTTATTAAGAAATGGAAATAAGTTGAGCACAAGAAAAGACCTTATAGCAGATAATATTTTATAATATAAAATGTTTTGTAAGATAAAACAAAAGGTGCTTAAAATTATTAGACTATGTAATCAAGCACACAAGTTATTCATTTTAAAACAGCAATGGCTTTTTTCCTTATTCATTAAATATGAATGTTTTTGTAATTATTTAGAAAATCTGTGGAGCTAATGTACTGTCTACGCATTGACAGATGAAGTCAGAAACATTCCTAATCCCCAAATATGGGTTATATGATTAGTTTTAAGGAAGATTAATGCATTCATCTAACTGTTTTGAATCAAACAGATGTAAGAGAATATGATGCCATATACAATTATTCAGAATCATACCATGATTTAATTTTCTTTCTTTAGAATGTGTGCTTTTAAATAAGATATACTGCTTTACAGTGACAATATACTTTTTTGTTAATTGCATCTCCTTTATTTATTTGAAATAAATGTGTATGCATGTCTTTTTGTGCACATATATGCATGTCTCTATAGGATATATTACTAGAGATCAATTTCTGGTTAAAAAGGCAGACGTATTTTTTACTAGAAATGTGAAATAGCTCTTTAAAGTTGATGCAGCCGCTAACAGTATATTAAAATACTTATTTCTCATTTACTTTCCAACACTAATATTTTTCTTTTTTCTTTTTAATTGAGACGGAGTCTCGTTCTATCACCTTGACTGGCGTGCAGCTCACTGCAACCTCTACCCCCTGGGTTCAAGTGATTCTCGTGCCTCAGCCTCCTGAGTAGCTGGGAGTACAGGTGCGTGCTACCACGCCCAGGGAATTTTTTTGTGTATTTTTAGTAGAGGCAAGGTTTCACCAGCTGGCCTGGAACTCCTGACCTCCGGAGATCTGCCCGCCTCAGCCCCCCAAAGTGCTGGGAATACAGATATGAGCCACTGTGCCCAGCCTATTTTTCTTTTTAATGTTAGCAAATTTCATGTGAGAAAATGTACATTTTGATTTAATTTCCTTAAATACTAGATTACACATTTTTTCATATGTTGGATGAACATTTGAATTTTTTCACAATGATCAGTTTATAATACTTATGATATTGTCTATTTTAGCTACATACTCACAAACATCCTGAGTATGTGTGTGCACATGCATATCATTTTTAGATTATAATAAGATATATTAAGGAGCTAGTGAATGTTAAAAAATAAAATATTTGAAAGAGACTTGTGCAGCAAATAAATTGTTACAATGAAATGTTTTATTTGCAAGAGGATTATGAAGTTTCCCAGTTTAATGAAATAAAAGTAATTGTTGTATTATCTAGTCAGCCTATATGGAATCTATATCAAAAAGCACTTATGCAAACTTAGTATGTTTTCTAGTTACTCAAAACAGTTTGTTCTCCTGTACAGTGTTAATCACTACAATTATTAATATCTTTATATTCCAAACAGTTTTTCTCATTTACGTGCAGAGCATTCACTATTCAAATGTTTTTTCCCTTTTCTTATTTGGAAAATCTTGGCACTCATAGAAAAAAAAAACATATGGAAAAGTTTTTTAAAAGGCTTTGAGTTTTGTTATTGAATTAATTTATTGAAAAACATTGGGCATTTCTTTGTTTACATAACTTAAGTCAGAACATCTTATTTATTTCTAACAGCTAAAATCAGTATGTGCTGTCATATATCATATCCCTATAAAGTGGCCAAATTTGTGTTTTAATTAAATAACAGACTTTTATGAATTAATTGTTGAGAAGGTAAAGTCCTACTGATAATAATCTTTACAGCAAACAACTAGGACTTGTGAGCTTCGAACTTAGGTAGGTCGCAGTTTAGTTGTGGATGCACAGCATGAACGTATTAATAAGCACTGGCCCTTTGCATTTGCAGTTCCTTCTGCCAAAATGTCCTTCCTCTCAGATCTTTCATTGAATGACTTTTTAATATCATTCAGGCTTAGTGTAAATAGTGGCGTCCTATGCAAAAACCTCACTACCTAATCTAAACGATCTCTGCTTCTATAAATCAATCACCAAGTTTTTTGTTCATTTCACAGCACAATCAGAGGTGAAATCATCTCGATTATTCATTTGTTCACTAATTTGTTCCCATGTCCTCACACCTTGTATTCCCACCCTAAATGGTAGTTCCGAAGTGGAAGGATAACTTCTTTTACTTGTTTCCTATAATTTTCTGTTTTATTTCTTTGGATAGTGATTTTAAAAATAATTTATGGAGATAATGTTTGCAAATGTTTAAGCTGTTGTACAGGTAGAATAAACAGCTAATATGTTCAAGGTTGATAATACATGTATTTATATTTTAACAGAAATATTTCTAAATCAACTTCACATTTGACTTTGAAATATTTTCCACGAAATATTTTGAGGACTAGATTTGAAATCTTGTCCTACTCTTTGAAAATGTTTAGAGCAAAACAAAACTGTTTTTCTAATCTAAAAAATGAAGTGTTTTAACCACCACAAATATTCTTATAAATATTTAAAATGAAATCATTATATAATGACAAATGTTTTCCAGCATGATATGTTAAATGGTTTTTTATAACTCAAATACGTGATAGAGATTATTCTCTGTTTGAAAAATGTTAAAAATAGTGTCTTTTCAAGGTAAAGAAGGAGCCTGTTACCACCTTGTTGACTATTGCTTTTCCATTGCCTTAGAAAAATTTGTATAATTGTATCCAGCTCTTGTATTCTTTGGGAATGAAAATCATTATGCCAAATAATACTTTATTCCTTCCAAAATGTCCTATTCCTTTCTGCAGAAAACTGCTACTTAATGGAAATCTAGGCAAAACCAGCAATTTCTAAATAGTTTGTAAGAATCTGGGATATTCTGTCAATAGAAAGATGATTAGTTATAGGAAGGCCTCTTATAAGCTATATCTTAGCAAATGCTTTTCTTTTTGTAATCTCATATGAAAAACCAAATGAAATTTTCACTCTTAAAATTTAATACTCTTGAGTTTTTTGTGTGTTTTTCTCTTTACTTTGTGGAGATTTTGTGATTATATCGTGGTTAACATTATAATTTTATTTCCCACTTCTTTTATTGCCAAAATATGACAAATATTTATTGTATCTTAAAATTGTATTTTGTGAAATTTGTTTTGCTATATTTAAGAGCTCTCTCATTTAGCCTTTTTATTTAACCTGGTAGACTAATGTGGGTTTTTTCTTATTTGAAAAAGATGCATTTTGAAATAATATTTTTGGGTTTAGAAGCCCTACATGCATGAAATCAGTTTTTAGCCACAGCAAAGAATGTGGAGCATTTATCTGTCTTGCAGCAGGAATTTAGCTTTTATAATTGAATTATTCCAGGTTTCACATCACAATAACTGTTCAACTATCTAAATTACAAAGAAAATGACTAAGTTTGGAATGTGAAAGAATACTTAAAGTCCTTACATTATCATTACAGATCTTAATGTATCTTCTAAAATGACAATAAAAGAGATAAGTGAATTTCTTTTTCTGTCAATCAGTGATTTGTGTCAAATTCTTGCCTATATAATGATGTTGGACAATGCTTGCAAAAAAGTGTATTTGGAATCAATTAACATTGAGATAAATTCTGGCAAGGGCATATTCAGGACACGAGTTCGTGTTTCCTGGGTCCCAGAATTATGGCCTCATTATAAGGAAAATTTTTTTATTTTTATTTTTGTTTAATACACACAAAAATATACATACAGACATACAGCAACTTTCAGAAATCTGTATATTATATGACTCCAATTATTTGAAAAAATCAGAATTTATTTGAACATGAGAGGCTGCTTGCTCAAGATATTTCATAAATAGGAAGAGGTACATGTACATATTTATGAGAATACTACTCAGATTCCCAAAAGTTTTGAGGACCTGATTGTTGTCTCTCTGGGTTATGTCCTTCTTAACTTGAGCATTGTAAACTTATTCATGGAAACATTTAAGTAAAAATCAGATACTCTTCTATTGCAGTAGTGGATTTTGTATTAACTTTGACAAATCTCATCGTTTCCTTGGTGTGTTGGCAGGAAAAACACAGTCTTAAGTTGAAAGAGCCTAAAATGATTATCTAGTTCTGGCCCTACTTAAAGGGAGGATTGCTGAAATTAATTCTAGATATTTTAAAAATTTGGATGTTTGTTAGTCTGCAGTTGATATTTGCAGGGGATCATTGCATGTATCAACTGCTGCAAAAAAAAAAAAAAAAAAAAAAAAGGCCAGCCCCAAACTCAGTGGCTTCAAATAATAAACATGTATTATTACTTGAGTATACTTATACATCCTGTCAGGGCTGAATTGTGTAGGTAGTTCTGCTTATCTTGACTGAACTCTTTCACACATTTGGGATTTGCTGCCTGTAGAGTAGTCTGTGGTAGATTTGGCTTCATCAAGTGGTCTCTTCTCCCTGTTGTCTTTCATCCTCCATCAGACAAATTAGGAGTCTCTCACATAGGAATGGCAGGGTTCCAGAGAGGAAACCGAACATGCAGAGTTCCTTGAGGCTGAGGTTTAGAATGAGCATACCATTATTTCTGCCACATTCTCTTGGTCAAAGAAATTCATGTCAATTTAAATTCACAGAGTAGGGAAAAAGCCTATCCTTTGATAAGAAGAGTTGCAAAATCCCATTGCAAAGGTTATGGATACAGGGAAGGGTAAAGAAATGGACTCATTTTGTCTCAAGTCTATCAAAGACTACCACCCCTGGTCTCAGTTATACATGTCTCTCCTAAAGGAAAAATATGCTCAGTCCAAACCCAGAAATTGAATCTAGTTCTAACATCATGTTAGTTCCAGGGTCTCCTATACTACATGAAGTTCTGATGTGGCTTCTCAGATGTAACTCCAAAAAGGGGAAAAACAGGAGCTACCTAGCAATCACCGATCAGTAGTAATTCTGAAATCATGCTAGAAAAATGTTACCAAGTCCCTCATCTCCACAACAGGAAATGTTTCTTAAGTCCTGCCTTTGCTCCCTGGGAGTAACTTTCCTGTTTATTTTTTCACATGGCACCCTTTTGCTCTACCCTCCCTGATGACCTTTGTAGTCTATCACTCTCCTGAGCTACTTCTGAAGAAATGGTCTATTTGGCACCTGATTAGTTTTCTTAGACTTACTCTTTCCTATAGAAAGTTGTAGACAATTTAGTTGATGGCTATTTTACCTATGAAACTTACTGTAAAACTTGGTGGGTTTTCTCTAAGTCTGGTTATACTCTACTCTCTGCTGCAAAAGCCATACTACAATTGTTTTCAAGAATACTTCTTTGTACACACTTAACCTACTGCTATTTAGGGATTTGACATTTGTGGGACCTCTCTTCAAGATTTCTAGAAGCACTCTTTCCCTTTCCTTTCCCCTATTGGGCACCACTTAATTCTTTCAGAGGTGTTAACAAAGGGTTTTACGGTCACAGCCTTACTTTGATCATAGTCTTTAAGCCTCATTTTACATGGATGATCTTTTGCCAAATGGGAAGACTATAAGGAAAAACAATTTATTTTCCAACTGAGCAATCCTTGGCCTCTCTATATTCCCTTTAAAATCTGCTTGCAAATGGATGAGTGCTTTTTTGACTCTCTCCTTATCAATATACCTTATCACATGTAATCAAATCAACTGACATTCTAAATATAATACCTAAAAAATTATCTTACCATACTTCATATATCCATTAGGTATATTATCTTACTTAAATTTACCACAGGCAACAGTTTTTTGTTTTATTTTTGTTTTTTGTTTGTTTGTTTTTTTGAGACGGAGTTTCTCTCTTGTTGCCTAGGCTGGAGTGCAATGGCGCAATCTCGGCTCACTGCAACCTCTGCCTCCTGGGTTCAAGCGATTCTCCTGCCTCAGTCTCCCGAGTAGCTGGAATTACAAGCATGCATTACCACGCATGGCTAATGTTTTGTGTTTTTAGTAGAAATGGGGTTCCTTCATGTTGGTCAGGCTGGTCTCGAACTCCTGATCTCAGGTGATCCGCCCGCCCTGGACTTCCAAAGTGCTGGGATTATAGGCGTGAGCCACCGCACCTGGCTGCAACAGTTTTACATTTGCTGCTGCATAACACAGGTCACCATTCTTCAAGCACACATAATCAGTTCATTACTCAACCTTTGATAATAGTTCACTTATCATCTTTGTAGCTTTTGCATCAATTATCAGCCTCTGCTACTACCTGATCCTAGAGCCAGTGCCACATATTTTATGTTTCTGTTACGTATTATTGTACTTGTGGGCACAGTCTTTCATCAACTAGCTATTGTTGTGGATGAAACAACTCCCAACCCAGTGGCCTAGAACAACATGCATGTATTACTGTTCACAAGTCTAAGGGTGAGGTGAGCAGTCCTGCAGGTCTACACTGGGATCAACTGATCTCAGCCAGTTTTCTAATGAGTTGCCAGTACCTCCTCAGGAGTAAGGCTGTCAAACTATTCTGTTCATTTTCTAAACCCACCTGGGAAGTGTGAGTTGTTGAGTAAAAACAGGAATTCCTGGTGTAGATTCACTGTGTTGATTCTCCTAGCTGCTGTCCTACGCAGCTGGTTCTGTGTCCCGTGAGCTTATACCCAAATAGCTCCAGTGATCTGCCTCAGAGTAATGGCTGATGGGCTCTAGTAGCCTCTCTATAGCCTTAGACCAAAGAAATGTATTAACAGGAAATTTCTGAAAACACTTTGTTGATAAATGGATTAGATATCCAAGCAATGAAATGGAAAAGCATTTCCTTCCCCAAAACTCTATAAACAATTCCCACAATGAGTTTATGGCAATGCTTGAAACTAAAAGTAAAACTCAAGAGTGAAGGTGTTATATAGAACGTGAAAATCTGTGACTGGAAAAGGTCAAGGCATTTAGATTTTTAAGCTGTAGAAAGAATTGGTCCTCTTAATGTTTAGGAAAGGGGCAATACCATTATGAAATATATATTTAAAGAAGATTGGTCTGGTAGTAATAGGTAGATTCGAATGGAAGAAATACATACAAATATGTCAAACATATGAGAAGATTAGTTCACATAGAACTTAAAGTATACTTAAACTATAACATCTCATTGATTTATTCCTTAATTCATTCAACAAATATTCATTGAATGTGTAAATTGTTGGGCACTGTTCATAGGATGGGAGATATAAATTAAAATTAATACTGCTTTCAAATAATTTTCAGTCTACAAGGAGAAGTACATAATAAATCTCTAAAACAAATACGGTACCTAAAATATGGTAAAGCTATTTATAATTCAGCATTGCAAATCATTATAAAGTATCATAAAAGTTTATTCTTACGAAAAAAATATTTTCCCTAGAGTTTAAAAATTCTTTAAAGTGTAAGTTAATTATGAATAGAACTAGTTTATACTTATTTTCACATAAAATGTGGAAACTGAAAATTGGACAGTTAACTTTGTGTAAAGTGATCAAGTTAAAAGTTTATTTTTTTGCTTAGAACTGAATGACAACTGCTAAAACGTATTCATTATTATTAACTTGAACATGTAGTGCAGATGTAATGTCACCTTTGTACTAAATCAAATAGATAGTTATAATCTAAATACGGATCTCCTTTTAAGTGTTTTGGAATTATACAAGAATTTCTGAGTAGGGAATGGGAAAATATTAAAAAGCTCTATGTTGGGAAGAATGAGTCATTTTACCTTATACTACATTTTAATTTCCTAGTGCTAGAATTTTATGGATCTAACTATGCATTTAAAATTGTTTCCTTCTTTGTTCTCTAATTTTCTCTTTTCTCTTTATGTAATCTTCCCTCCTTTTTTCACTTTTTGTTTTATATTCACCCCTTCATCAGTTTTCATTCTTTCCTGTTCAGTTTGCTTTGACCCTTGTTTCCTTTTTCTCAACCTTGTCTTTCCTACTCTGTCTCATGCCATCTTCTTACCACAAAAGATTCTGTCAGCAGTGTTGTTATTATTTTTTTAATACAGTGATGATATCCTACTTTATGTTCATTCTGAATTAATAAAATGTGTAGTAGCTATTCGTGAAAACAATTGTGACCTGACTGGAAGAAAACGAAAATCCTTGAGGATGTTTTCACACACAATAAATGCATGCTAACTAAGCTAGTGTGAAGATTTACTTTCAGAGAAAAAGAAGATTCATAACAAATGTTTGGATGAATATTGAGAATTTTGATGCTTTTTTGGATTTTAAAATATTCTTTTCAAATATCCTAACATAAATCAAAAATAAATTAATAAATCATCATAATTTAAAAGATACATTACCTTTTTATATGATGCATTTTGCTGCTATGCAAGAACTATTTTAATCAATAGGCAAGACTATTCAGGTGAGTTCGACAAATCTGAGTTCCTACTGTGTATGACAAACTAGACTAGAGAACAAGACTATGTTGTTGGATATAATAGTTAAAGTTCTTTTGTTTTCCTTTCTTCATGGAGGAGTTCAGAGAAGGGGTATGTCAGCTTTGATGGACACAATCAAGGTAGATTGGGTATGCTTTTGCCAGAAGAAGAAAGTTAAAGGGAATAAGAGAAACAGAACAAAAGAGGAAGAGAAGGTAACAGTAATTTAAGAAGTTTGTATTGTGCAAATAAAAAAAAGTGGTTGCATGTATAGGCACTGAGTGGAAGATAAATTAGACTTTATCTACAATAATTTGTTAATCTAACATTTATTAAGCCCCTCCTATTAACTGGGCACTGTGCTAGAAATAGAATGATACAAAATGAATACCATATGGGCACTGCTCTGAAATGATTTTATAATCTAGTAGGGGGAGATAGATGTGTACGTAAATTAGTTTAATCAAATATATAAACAGAGAAAGGTAATGCACAATGGAGGCATTGGTCTTTTCTTTCTCAGTTAAGAATGTCAGGAAATGCCTTTCATGCTGAGTGTTAATGAGGATAGCAAAATATTTATTGGGCATTTACTACTTTATAAACACTTTGCTAGACTCTGTAGAGACTTAATTTCCTTTGTTCCTCATAATAACTCTAAGAAATAGGAGTTTTTTTGCCACTTAATACAGATTAAGAAAGTGAGGCTCACAGCAGTTGCGACTTGACGCATATTTAGTATGTAGAATAATCAGGATTTGAATCTAAGTCCATTTTACTTTTAAGATACTGCTATTTCTACTACCCTATTTCTGGAGTGTGAGCTTGATTTGACAGTTCTTTGAAAATGTTATGGCTGCTATGCTTAAAACTAATTGGAGGTGTACATCTTTTTGGGAAAAAAAGAGACAATTATATTCTAGTCAAGAAATACTGAAGTTCTCTGGTAAGCAGATTGGAAAGAAAGGATGAAGATAGGAATACATGTGGAGAGAGAATCTAAGACTAAGAGGAGAGGATTTAGAGAATGACTGATCAAGTTTTAACAAAATCTAAGCAGTTTTAAAATATAAAGGCTGACTTAATGAAGTTACAGAGAAAAGCAGGGGGAAATAATGGGTCTCTTTCCATTCCTTCTATAAGCTACTTGTTCATGACTTTCTCATTCCTTGGCAGAACTATGACAATAACCTGCTACTCATTCCTTATACTGACACCAGAATTGAGTTTCTACAGCGTCTTCTGAATAATAACCTTAATGGCTTTCCTTTTTCTGTACAATAATATCTAAAATTCTTATCCTCAGATATAAAGGTGTTAATCTTGTCACTCTGTGGTACATTTTATATGAGTTCTCCGGTAACATATTACAATTCCCTAAATTTTTCTCTGACTATGTCCTCTCTGGAATATACCTCATCTTTTATTTTTCATTTCAATCACAGAATTTTCTTTAACTTTTATTTTAGGTTCAGGAGTCCATGTGCAAGTTTGTTGTTTAGGTAAATTGTGTGAAACTGGCCGTTAGTTTACAGATTATTTTGTCACCCAAGTAATAAGCATAGTACCCAATAGGTAGTTTTTTGATCCTCACCCTCCTCCCACTGTCCACCCTCAAGTAGGCCCTAGTGTCCTTGTTTTCCTTCCTTGTGCCCATATGTACTCAATGTTTAACTCACACTTATAAGTGAGAGCATGTAGTATTTGATTTTCTTTTCCTGTGTTAGTTTGCCTAGGATAATGGCCTTCAGCTCCATCAATATTTCTGCAAAGGACACAATTTCATTCTTTTTCATGGCTGCATAGTATTCACTGGTGTATATATAATGATTTTTAAAAAATCTAGTCTACTGTTGATGGTTAGGTTGAAGACACGTCTTTGCTATTGTGAATACTGCTGCAGTGAACATACGCATGCATGTGCCTTTATGGTAGAATGATTTATATACCCAGTAATAAGATTGCTTGGTTGAATGATAGTTCAGTTTTCAGTTCTTTAAGGAATTGCCACACTGCTTTCCACAATGATTGGAACAATTTGCACTCCCACCACCAGTGTGTAAGAGTTCCCTTTTCTCAGCAACCTTGCCAGCATCTGTTACTTTTTGGCTTTTTAGTAATAGCTGTAATGTCAGAATTTTCTATCTTTAGAATTTCTGCTTGGCTTTTTTTTAGTACCCTCCATTTCTCTTTAATTTCTGCTCATTTTGTTTCATATATTCTTATTTTGTCATTAAGGGATAGTAGTACCGCCTTTATTTTCTTTTCTTATGAGAATTTTAAACAGTAATTTTAGACATTTTCAGATTGCTCCTTTTTCACTTTGTAATAAATTTGTTTCTTATAACTGGCAGTCTTTTTTATGATGTTAGTTTTTCCTTGTATCATTTTAGAAATTTTGTGAATTTGTGCATTTAGAATGATTGTTGTGTTTATTCGTGTTTATCTTGACGAACTTTCTCCTTCCCATCTAACAAGTCTGTGATTGCCTCAACATGGACATCAAGGCACCTGATGTAGAATCATGTCTTAAACTGGTGGCTCTGGGAGTGGTCCCATATTGATATTGTGTTAATGGTTTATCTATGGAAACCACACGAGGGGTGGCTGGACCTACATCTTAGATTCAAGCTGCATTTGTGTTGGGTTCCTCCTTTCTCTTTGGCATACAGTTTTATATTATCCTAATTAGTATGACTTCCAGTGTTGTTCTAACACTTTGCATGGGAAGATCAGTCCTATCCACTTGGCCCATGATTTTAGGCAAGGAGTATAACTACAGTCCCTCACACGAGGCAGGGGATGTTTTTTTTCTCAATTACACTAGCTGAGTTGATTCTAGGCTACCTCTGCTTGCTTCAGAACCTGGAGCACTTCAGACCTGTAGCTTCAGTTATGCTTGCTACCCTGTGTCTTTGTTTCTTCTCTGATCCCTGAAGTATCTCAGTTGTTCTTTAGGTGCCCTCTGTACTTTGACATTACAGTCATCCACTAAGGTTCTGTGACCCCCAGTGATACTGAAATCAGTTGATGTTCAAGTCCCTGATATAAAATGGTTTAATAGTTGCGTGTAACTTACACACATCCTCCCACGTCCTCCTGTATACTTTAAATCATTTCTAGATTACTCATATACCTAAAAAATGTAAATACAAATATAGATAGCTGCTATACTATATCTTAAAATTCATGTTATTTTTATTGTCGTATTGCTGTTTTTTATTTTTTGAAGTTTATTTTTGAATGTTTGCTTTATAGTTTGTTGGATCTGCAGATGTGAAACCCACTGATATGGGAGGATCAACTGTATATGTGTGGGGTGTGTTTGTGTATGTATGAGAGAGAGAGATTCAAATATGGCTGTATATTTGGAATGAAGATGGGCTTCCAATAAAAATTTTACAATAAAATTCTAAGAGGACTAGTAAAACTGAGTTCCAATACAGACTAGAATTTCATTCCAGCTACGCTCTCTCACGTATCTGTTATCCTAACTCTTTTGAGAAGCAGAGATTTTCCCTGACTGCTTTATGTACTTCTATATTCTATGACTCTGCCCATTCTGCTGCTTCCACCAAAATGCCTCCTTCCTTTCTCTGTTGAAGACATTGTTCTTGTTCTTTAAGATTCATCTCAAAAGCCACTTTCCATGGGACATTTCTCTTGTTTCTTCTCATTCTTATTTTCGTGTTTGTAGAGTCTTTTGCACATGCTTTTAGTTTATCACATCCCATATATCCATAATTGGATATTTAAATATTTGCTGTCCTATAATATGGTTATTATGTAAGTTATGAATCACATTCTGTTCATCTTTGAAACTTTGGTGCATAGTATAGTGTTTGCACCATTGTAAGTATCTAGGAAACATTCAATAAATAAATATGCAATTGTCAAGTGAATTAAATCAGAATCATGTCTTTAATAACAGTATATCAATTTAGGAAAATAAAAAAAATATACAAAAGATTGTAGAAGGTGGCAGTAGAATGTAATATTTATTTGTCTTACAAATATTCATCTAAAACAAAGCACAGTTTAAAACATACCAGTATTGAGTGGTTTCTACACAATAATAAGCAAAAATATACTTGTCTTCTAAGAGAAGTATTTCAATGTTAGTTTGGATAAGTGCTGTTTTCCACCGTTATGAGTAACTTGATGGCTAGCAGGAAAAAGAAATATTAAAGATAGTTGTGAGGTTAGAAGCAGCCGTATGGATAAATGTGTTGGATTACCTAAGAGTAGGTGAGCATAATGTTAAAAGCTAAATGGGCAGTAAAGACTCAAAAGCCAAGATTTTAGCAATTTTAAGAAGCATTAACCAGAAACAGGAAGGGAAGTAGCAAGAGGAATAAGAAATCTGACCTAATGATTAGTCAACAAATGCCTTGGGCTTTTAGAACTTTAAGATATTTAATGAAATATTTCTGAACACCAATGCAGCAAAGATTTGTTTTGGTAGGATGCAGTCATACTGGTGTACAGACTGGGAAACAAGTAAGCAAAACACAGGCCAAAAAATTTAGTCCCACAAAAGTACACTGCAGTTAAGGTGTTGGTGGAATGGGCGTGAACACAGCAAACCATGTACAAGTGAATAAATAACTGTGTCTTGAATAGCTGCTTGCCCCAACACTTTGTGTACTTTATTGGGTTCTCATGATTCTAAGGTAAATATTATCTCATTTCCCAAATGGAGGATGTTAGAAAGATTAAGTGGCTTAGCCAAGCCCTGCAGCCTCCAAGTAGCAGTGACAGGATTATAAACTCTTATTTTCTGGCTCCAGACCAGATCTTTTGGTTATTCTGTCATACTTTCTAGAAAGAAGCTTGATGTTTCCTGTGCAGGAGACTAAAACGACATGATAGGTATAGAAATAAATGAGAAATTGCTGACTATAGTGAAGATCAGTGCCTGATTCTCAAAAATGAACTTATATAACTCTCTTAAGGACTTACTCCAAAATTTTGCTAGTCGGGTTGCCAAGAAATACAGGGTGGAGAAACTGGAAACATTCTGTATCCTAATCACTTAATGTAGCCAAATATTTTGGACCAGATTAGGGTTGTCAAATATTTTACCATTTTTACTGCTGTGGATTGGATTTCATTCAAGTTATTCACATTCTTTTTAAAATAAGGGTTTCACTGCTAATGAAATTTTAGGAGAGGCCTCAACTACGTTCTTACTGAAAGATTAATGTCTCTCGTGTAAAGAAACATTCAGAGTTTAAAATTTTGGTGATTATCAATTTCCCCCTAAAATGAAACTATGTATTTTTGTTTGTTTGTTTAAAGTTTTTGCTCTCATAATCTGATAACACTTGTGACACATGTGAAGAGGACATGGAGTCATGGCCCTTGTGTGTTGGAAGGCACTTTAAAGACCAGCTAATCATACACCCATTGCTCGTAGCTAAAACAACTGAGATTTCACTTAGCAAAGGTTAGGTAGTTTGTTCAGGGTTACATAATTTGTTGATTAACAGAATGGCAGCCAGACAGCACTGTTTGTCCAGTGTTTTTTTCAATGTAGAAGGACAATTATGGGTTAGATTCTCTAATTTGTCTTCCCTTAAGAGTTTATTTTTAGGTATGTTTGATTGCCCCATGACTGAAGTATTTTGTGATAGGAAATGTCTATAAATGAGATAATCAAAAAGGGGCTGGAGCTCCATTTCTCAGGCAATGCATATTATGGGAATTCAGTAATGCATACAAAAGAAATGGTTAGTGCCAAGCTTCTTTATTGGGTATTCATTTGGTAACACGATGTGGAAAATGATGATCATTTTTTTCCTAAAGAGATTGTATGGTTTACATCCCCTTGGATCCAAAGTGAAACTTCTTAAATATGAGTACTTGCCCTGGAAGCTGATGTATGTAAGATGTGTGTTTTTCTAGTTACTTGCATTGTAAATACTTTATATTCTGTATTTAATACTGAATTATAGCTCTTGACATTATTTTTAAGTGTATGAAAAGGGGAAAGTCTTAACAAGGCAAAAATATTCCTATGTATAGTAATGGGAGGTAAATTACCTTCTAAAAATTTCAGTTTTTTTCAAGATAGGAACTCATACCCTCAAAAACCAAGCAATGGCATAGTTATCTTTGTTAGTGTTATTATTTATTTATTCAAAAAGCGTTTGTTGAACACCTGGTGTAGCTGCTGCTGAAAATGAAAGACTAACCTGGCATTTTCCTTGCCCTCCTCAGCCTCCCTGGACTCACCTCCTGCTTCAGTCACCAGGGCCTTCTTTCAAATCCTCCAAATGCTGGGCCTCCTGCCATCTCGTGGTATTTGCACATCTCTTCTGCTTCTTCCACGTGTCTCCTCACCCTGGCTAACTCTTGACTTAGCAGGAAGACCTCCCTGATGCCCTGATCTCACTGTGCTGTGCTCTCATGATTTAAACTTAGTCTACAATGCAATGTTTGTTTGTTCACTTGTTTAATTCTAAGTTACAGAAGGAATCTGTCTCTGTTTTACTTGCCATCGTTTTCCATTGACCTTGGACCTAACAGGTACTCAAACAATATTTATTGAATGAATGAATGTCCTCCTGAGACCTATCAGGATATTTGGGGACACAGTTAGCTTACAAACTAATTATATTATAGTTTGAAAAATGTGGGGATATGAATAAGGAAAAAATAACCTTTAGGAGGAGTGGGGGGGTGGTAGTTGAGGAAAGCTTCTCAACAGGAGATGACACCTAATGCTGTATCTTGAGGGATGCCCAGAAACCTGCCAGATAGGGAGTGGGAATGAGCAGTCACATATTTTGTATTGAAGGAAAAGCAAGAGCAAAGGCAGGAAAATTGAAAGAATATAGCATATTTTACTGAAAATACTGCTTTTGTATTAGCATTACCAAAATCAATACTGTACTGTCATCTTATATATAGAACTTTAACAACACCTCTTCAATAAAAAGGGATTTATGCACCCATGATGCTGGGAGAACAGATTAATATCTTCCTAGCTTGCAAAGCAATTTCCTCTCGGTGGGGTTGTTCTGAAAAGTTCACCTTAAAAAAATGCCAAGTAGGGAGCAGGTGAGAAATTTCACAGCTTAATGAAAAGGTGGCACATAAGAAAAATTTCTGTAATATTATTTTAAAATGTTTCTCTTCTTCTTTCTGTTTAATTAAAGCAGAAATTTTAGTGTTGTCTCATCATATGGAAGGCATTCATGTTTTGGAAAAATATCCATTTTAGATGTGAGGAATAAAAGAGGCAAAACTCAAACTTCCATCAGAGATCTTCCTTTGACAAAGGGAGATTCATTGGCCTCCCTGCCTGTTCCCACAACCCTGGGCTTCAGTACTTCTTTCTACTGTTGACATAAAAATTTATCTACACTACCGAAATACAGAATTTGTTACTGAAGCAGTCCCATCAAAACCTTTAATGAACTAAGGAAGAGGTCACTTGAAGAAATAAGATAATAATGATTTTCAAGTCATTGTGTAATGTAACTCATCGTGCAAGTGTAGTATCTATGGAGATCACTTTGTGTTTGGCTTTGTGGTATGGCTGCTGCTTTCATTATAATCCTAATGGATGCACGTGGCATTTACAATTTTATTCTTATAATCTCTTTGGTTACACAGTTTATTTTTATTCAACATGATACTACTTCCCTTCTGTGTTCCTCCGTGATTGGCTTGGAAGATTGAGATATTTTTCATCATGTTTTCTAGTTAACATTTATTGAGCAGCTACTATAAATATGATGTTGGTGCTTGTCATAATTATCTCATTTATTTTCACAGTAACTGATGTGGCAGTCACTGTTTTACAGTTTTCACCATAGCTCTATACTTCACAGTAGCTATTAAAAAACAGCGCTCATTTCCTACATTGTATTCTCCATTGTGCCTAGATTATAATACAAATGATTTACAACAATGATTTACATTATTGAGCACTCATTAATGGCAGGAACTGTTCCAAATGTTCCACATGTATTATTTATTTAATCCTCCCTATAATGGTATAATGTCTAGACTATAATTAGCAATTTAGATGAGGAAACTGGGGCACAAAGGATTTAAATAACTTTCTCAAGATCACAAAGCTAATAATAGAGCTGGATTTAAATCCAGAATCCATTAAACCATACTGCCTTTTATGATATTGTGTTGTGGTGGGTACCAAATGTATGGTGTGTGGATAAAAGAAGAGAGATCACTTGAAAGAAGGGATGATTTGTTTACAGTGAGGGTGAATTAAATGTAGTTGGGTAGAAAGCTCTGTGAAGCAGATTCGTCACGCACTGTTACCAGCTTGTCTGAGTCTGGTGAGACAAAACGTGCTTACATGCAACAAGTTGCATGAAGCACGTTTATTACTTACAGATACACAGTGGAGAAAACAGGAGCCTAAGACTCATTATGAGCCAGTCCTCCAAGGTTTAGGAAAGGTGCCTAGGTGTGGATGATATCACTAATGGGGGCATCCCACTGGCATCACAGTTGAGGGACTCAGGGAAGCAGCCTGCCCTGGATTTTATACCCCAGGGTCATAGGACATATTGGGCTAATGTGTTGAAGGACTCTGTTTCTAGAGGAGACTAGAACAGAGCTTGATCTGTGCTACTTTGCTCAGGATGCTGCATTTACAGCACATGCTGTAGTTATTCTTGAGACCTACAGGCAGGAAAGAGGGGAGAACCGGGTTGGTGCAAGGCCATTCAGAGAACTGTCCTGCAACCTCTATGCCACTTTCAGTAGGATAGTAACAAATGCTTTCAATTCCTCACATTCTGTTTCTTCTTAAAGCCATGTGTTATTTGGCCTGTCCACAAGACACACACACACACTCTCTCTCTCTCATTCTTCCTGAAGAAACAAATAAATACCCCATTCTGTTAGTCAACAAATGAAAATTGAACAGTCATTGTGTCTTTAGCATGATGCTAGGCTTTGAAGATAGAGGAGTGAACAAATGAGTGTACCTCTAAACTTGGGTTTGTATTGAAGAAAAAGACACCCTGTATCTCTTATCTTTCTATTACCCCACCTCTATATAATCTGAGGATGAGCATTTATTGATCTGACTCCACCACTGTGAGATTCTTGAGGGCAGAACCTGTAACTTATTCATCCTGTTATCTCCAGCACCTAGAAAAATCTCAAGAAATTAGTTAAGTGCTCTATAGATATTTGTTGATTGAAGGAAAGAAGAAAACAAAGAATGAAGGAACAATGCAAATAACATGTTAAGATTCCGCAGAACACAAACACATTTAAGTACTATTACCTTCGCTCAAATTCTTCATTCAGCTTTCTTAAATTCATGGAGCATGTGACATACTGTGACAGCATTGTCAGTGCTCTTATGCATTTCATTAGGAGCATAGTGGAGGGAATTTTCCATTTTTACAAAACTATATATTATTTACCCTTAGCTTTTTTATTTTCCTGTTTTTCAAGTTTAAATCATATTAAGCTCTAGGCAGCTAATTTTAATGATGTTATTCAAGATATTATTTCTGAACATTGTGTCCTTTAGCTTCTAGGCTAATTTTCTCAAAAAAATATTCTCTTAATGAATAGATCTTCATATTAGTTCACTTTCCAAGCAGTGCCATTGCCCGAAAACGTGGTCTACCTTAAGATATGAATTAAATTGAGAAGATTAAACATTTATATTCTTATCTGTTTTTCACCCATATTCATTAATTTTCTGAAATTTCCACATATTCTTTATGTGCAACATCAGCATTAATCCTTAGGCATTAAATGCCTAAGAACAAAAATCATGTCTTAAGCCATTTCATACAAAAGCTTGCATGAGGTTATAGTGTTCCACACAATAGTTTTAATGGGGACAGTTTTGTTCTGAGCTACTTTTTTGTCATGTTATATAATATTCCAGATGCTGGATAGGGACATAATTAGTTTAGAGTCATGGTTATACAGGTTGGATATGTATTTTTATTTTATCTATTATATATGTATTTTTATTGTATCTATTATGCCTCATATTTCTGATAGTTATACATGTTGTTTCTTTTTTTTTTGAGATGGAGTCTCGCTCTGTCGCCCAGGCTGGAGTGCAGTGGCCAGA
Organism: Macaca thibetana thibetana; assembly: GCF_024542745.1. Lineage (NCBI taxonomy): Eukaryota > Metazoa > Chordata > Mammalia > Primates > Cercopithecidae > Macaca > Macaca thibetana. The sequence goes on along the minus strand of NC_065578.1, from coordinate 97,168,281 downwards.
TCTCAGCTCACTGCAAGCTCCGCCTCCCGGGTTTACGCCATTCTCCTGCCTCAGCCTCCCGAATAGCTGGGACTACAGGCACCTGCCACCTCGCTCGGCTAGTTTTTTGTATTTTTTAGTAGAGACGGGGTTTCACCGGGTTAGCCAGGATGGTCTCGATCTCCTGACCTCGTGATCCGTCCGTCTCGGCCTCCCAAAGTGCTGGGATTACAGGCTTGAGCCACTGCGCCCGGCCTATACATGTTGTTTCTAATTGCTTTTATTTTGTCTATTATTTCTACTGGAATGATTGGTCTTACTGATTTCTACAGGTAATTTACATACGAGAAAATGCTTTGTAAATAATTACATGATCTGCAAGTATTATTGCTGGGTTCCTAGTAAATAAATGAGGAGTTTTTGTTTGCTTGTTTCTAAAATCAGTCATCTATAAAATACATAGTAATGACTATGATATACATGGTTTTAATGTGTTATTTCAGGAAACTTTCTCAAGTTCTCTGGGATTACTGGTTATCATTATGAGAACTATTGCAGAAATGAAATGATGATCCTCACAGGCTGGTCTGTAGAGCAAGTCAAACCTGGATAGGAGTCCTGAATCTACCTTTCACAAACTATGAGACAAGCCCTGATGTCACCATACTCTGTTCTGAGGAAGTGGCAGAACTAACCAGAATTATAGATTTTTAGGAGATCTTTATTAACTACTTGATGATTACCAGGATCATACAAATAGGCAATAACATATTTCAAACCTAAATCAGAGGAGCAAATTTTGTGCCTTAATATCTTTTTCTTTAGAATGAGAATAACAACAGTATCTACCTCATCAGGTTTTTATAAAGATAGGAGTTAATATTTATATCTACCTCATTGAGTGATTATGAAAATTAAGTGAGTTAACATAAAACACATAGAACAATGCTAGTATATAGTAACCCCTTGCATAAATACCTACTAAATAAATTAAATATAATGTTTAAATTATAAAGGTTTGTTATTTACATAAATTTGAAGAACAATTATTTACAAATAATTTTTACCAAACATTAACTGTACAAAAACTGGATTATTGCCAAAATTCTGACTTTTTCATCTGAATTCAAATTAATCTATTTCCAAGTAGACTAACCTCAAAGACAAAGGAACCCAACCATTTTCGCACTGGAGGAGGAAATAGAAGATAGACTAGAAAAGTGAATCAGCTGTTACAGTCCAATGTGATAATTGCTTTGATAAAGGAACCCACGGGGTGCTATGAGAGATCAGAATGGCTCCAAGCATGATAGCCAGGGGTTTCCACAGGAGACATCTGAGCTGAATTCTGATGGAAACTTGAAGTATGGCTCTTCAGGAAAGGGAAGAGCATGTGGAATGCACAGTTTGAAAATGACCTACACATGGAACTATGAGCAGAGTTCTAGCATTGGGCAGGTGTTGCAGCTCTAGCTGTGGAAATTCAATAGAAGCCGAGGCTCAGAGATGATATTGTACCAAGATTCTCCGCTTAAGGAGAATATCATGATCAGATAGGGATTTTAAAAAGATCACCAGGATTGCATTAAAACTTTAGAAAAAAAATTGTGCTGAATAAATTATCCTTTCATTTGGCATAATCAACATAGATTTAGCTAAGTAAAATGAATGAATATTTAAATTTAAATTTAATTTAAATTTAATGTGTGTGTGTGTGCGCGCGCGCACGCGTGTATGTGAAGGTTTGCTTTTTATTTTTGTAAATGGGAGAGTGGCACCATTTTTATGGAATAAAACTACCAAATAAACTTGTATGGACGCCACACGTGAAACTCAACAGTTCTAAGAGGAATACAATTCATATACGGCCATTGCTTTCCAAATGTGCTGTTTCAGCCTCTATAATAATGGCAATCACTGTTGCACTTTTAAAGAAAAAAACTACACACAAAAAAAAATCTTTTTTAGGTCAGGCACAGTGGCTCACAGCTGTAATCCCAGCACTTTGGGAAACTGAGGTGGGTGGACTGCCTGAGGTCAGGAGTTCGACACCAGTCTGGCCAACATGGTGAAAGTCTCTACTAAAAATATAAAAATTAGCCGGGTGTGATGGCACAGGCCTGTGATCTTAGCTACTTGGGAGGCTGAGGCATGAGAATAGCTTGAACCCAGGAGGCAGAGGTTGCGGTGAGCTGAGATGGCATGACTGCGCTCCAGTCAGGGCAACAGAGAGAGACTCTATCTAAAAAAAATCATTTTTAGAGACAGTGTTCTGTCACCGAGGCTGGAGTGCAGTGGTGCAATCATAGGTCACTGCAGCCTGGACCTTCTGGGCTCAAGCAATCTTCCTGCCTCAGTCTATAGAGTAGCTGTGCCTAAAGTAGAGACACCATACCTGGCTAATTTCTTTCATATATATATATATTTTTTTGTACAGGCAGGGTCTTTCTGTGTTGCACAGGCTGATATGGAACCCTGACCTGAAGTAACTCTCCCAAAGCATTGAGGTTACAGGCATGAGCCACTGTCCCCTTCTATATATGTGTGTGTGTGTGTGTCTGTGTATGCATATATGTTTGTATGTGTATATATATGTGTGTGTATATATATATATTTTGAAAGCCCTCTCCATGAAGTATGTGTCCAATATATTAAGTTATCATCTTCTAAGTAAGTTCTAGTAACTCCTCCCTTTTGCCATCACAGACTTAGAACACAGAACCTTTTAATAATTTTGAGTTGAATTATTTGGTATTCAGTTATACCTAGATGACTAATATGTGGAAACATTTATTTACTTCAAGGTTCTATTATTGATGAATACTATCTTTTAATTTTAAGGCCAAATTTTTTTTACTATTGTTTCAGCTTAATTAATGAGTGCCTCCAGAACTTGCATTTGCACTCAGTATTCTTTACATCCACCTCAGCCCTTTTTTATGGTAGATGTATGAGCCACCAAATACTCAGAAATATCGTTATCCTTGGTATATGCTAGAGAGTTTCCAGGACCCTTGCATATACCAAAATTTGCACATACTCAAGTTCCTCAGTTGGCCCTCCATATAGGCAAATTTTGTATTCCACAAATACTGCATTTTCAATCCTTGTTTGGTTGAAAAAAAAGCCAATGTGTAAGTGAGCTCATGTAGTTCAAACCTATGGTCAGTTGTATATCAATTATGGTCACCCTATTAAAACTCTTAAGTGAATTCTTTGTAAGGCTTTGGAGGGATTTTGAGAAAGGAATTTCATATATGAGAGTATCATTGGTTTGCTTTTGCCTGGTTAATTCATATGACCAGTGCAAAGAGTAAAAATTACTTAAGATAATGTGATTTTCGTCAACATCTATGTCTTGTTTTTTAATAGTGTAAGTTATACTTACTTACTGCAAAAAATGCAGCATTGTGAAAAGTAAAATCTATCCCAAATCTTAGTCCACATGCCCTAAGGTAGGTTTATGTATTTGTCTACATACTGTTTTTTTCACAACAAACATATTCCATACATCTAGGAATTGTATAGGAACCAATAACCTATTTTATTTGTGGATTTAACAATGTGACTTTCACATCTTTTTAAAAAAGACTTTCACATCTTTTTTAAAATTTTTATTTTTCGTTGAGTTCTGGGGTACATGCACTGTAAATCTATATGTCAGATTACTATTACTAATATATTATTTCTGAAATTGTCTGCAAATATGTCATAAAATATAGAGTTTTCTCAGTTTTGAAGTTTGATGAAAAGTTTACTTCTAGGGCATCTATGAAAAATATATATTAGTTTTTTAAACTTTTCTAAAGGGGCTTCATTGAAATTAAGATAAACATACAACAGGTGTTTCAAAAATTAAGAAGATAATTTGCATAGCATGTGAATATGCAACACAAAATTTTTTTTTTCTGTGAAGTCTGGGTAATTATTTGATATAAAGCAAAGCATTTATAACACTAGTGGGGAAATGGTCCAGGTGAAATAAGATTACAGTGCAGTAGGAAAGCTGTAATAAAAACTGTTAGTACTGTCATCATGGTCTGTGAAGGATCAAAAGTGTATTAAGCATCATGTAATAGCTGTCTAGAATATGAAGGGAACCATAGTGGTGGTGAGCAAGCAACAATATCTTGGTTTCCAAAAAATAATTACATATGACTTGTTTTAGTTAAATTAAAAATAGTAACTATAAAATGATGGGATTATAAAAGTTACTCTGAATGGGCTTCTGAATATGGCTACATGTTAACTAAATGTGTAACTATTATATATTATGGATATATGTGGTTGCATTTATGTAAACATATTCAAATTAATGTGGTATATAAGATATAGGTATTTCTCTATTAAAACTGTGAACTGAACTCTTTAAAACTCTTCTATTAAAACTCTTCTCTATTAAAACTCTTAACTGAATTCTTTGTAAGACTCTGGAAGGATTTTGAGAAACGAAATGCATATATGGGAGTATCATTGGTTTGCTTTTGCCTGGTTAATTCATATGACCAGTGCAAAATGTAAAAATCGTTGGACTGAACACTTAAAGCATATGTATATGTTTGTCAGATGTGTACTATGCTTATTGTACATAAATAATTGTAAAACATTTTTCTTTGACTCTTCACTAATTCCTTCCACATTAAAGAAGAGAAAGCAATATATAACTTTCAGAACTTACAGAAAGACAGACCATATTTATACATGGATAGCCTACTTTGTCAGGGAAATTTGCTACCCTACCCTGGAACATAAGAAATATTTTGTTGCCATATCATAAGATGACAACAATTAAAAAAGGAAGGGAGATAGGCTGTACAGAATAGCTAGGAGATAATGTGTGGAGCAGGAATAAAGGAAAGCATCTTTTGTCACATATATCCTCATACTTACCAGTTGCATCCTTCAGATACTTTTCAAACCCATAATAAAGACCAGTCACATTTTTAGCTAGAATGTAGCCATTTTCAACAGTACAAGTTTCACAGTACATTGTGTTGTTCAACCTATCATTTTTAATTTAATTATTTTAGGAGAATATTTTTTACATCATACCATTACCATAGGGAAACAACCAAAAGCCTCAACAGGAACGGATTCCATATACAGTACAATGTAAATAATATTGGACCACTGATGAGATTGACATGTATTTTTGTTGTTTGATTTCCTGAAGTACAGTGACTGAGAAATGTTTCCTAAACACACATGAGCACCTATACATGTGCCATCTAGGATATACACTGAGAACCAAAGATGAATTATAGTCTTTTGTTTTATTTATTTATGTATTTATTTATTTAAGATGGAGTCTCGCTCTGTCACCCAGGGTGGAGTGCAGTGACGTGATCTCGGCTCATTGCAACCGCCGCCTCCCGGGTTCAAGCGGTTCTCCTGCCTCAGCCTCCTGAGTAGCTGAGATTACAGGTGTGTGGCACCACGCCTGGCTAATTTTTTTTGTATTTTTAGTAGAGACGGGGTTTCACCGTGTTAGCCAGGATGGTATCAATCTCCTGACCTCGTAATCTTTGGAACGGTCCACCATGACCTTTCCCAAAGTGCTGGGATTGTAGGCATGAGCCACCACGCCTCGCTGAATTATAGTCTTCGTCCTGGATGAAGCCATAATCTATCTTCATGGATTGTATTAGGCAATAGTTTCTTTTCCCTCTATTTTTTTCATTCATTCATTCATTTCACATTATTGAGTAGTGAAATGTGCATGATGTGGTGGCAGCGGCATAATCTATTTTAATGGATTGCCTTAGGCAATAGTTTCTTTTCCCTGTGTTTTTTCATTCATTCATTCATTCATTCATTCATTCATTCATTCATTCCACATTATTGAGCAGTTAAATGTACATGGTGTGCTGGCAACGGCATGATCTATTTTAATGGATTGCATTAGGCAATAGTTTCTTTTCCCTGTATTTTTTTCATTCATTTGTTCATTCATTTCACATTTTTGAGCAGTTAAAATGTACATGGTGTGGTGGCAGCTGCTGTGTAGAATAAAAAGAACCGTATAGCATTGATAACTTGGTCTCAGTATTCATTTCTATTATACTAATCTCTACATGGTCAAATCCTACCTGTTCCTCAACTGTCAGCATAAGTTTCTCAGTCTAAGAAGTCTTCTGTGGTTCTCCTGAGAGGAAAATAACTTTTCCTTCTTCTGAAATCCTGTATGGAGAAAATGAAGACTTAAAGCATATGTGTATGTTTGTCAGATGTCTGCTATGTTAAATGTACATAAATAATTATAAAACATTACACCTTGACACTTCACTACCTCCTTCCACATTAAGGAAGGTAAAGCAATATATAACTTTCAGAATATGTTGAAGATTATAGAGAATACCTGTTACTAAAGAAATGCATATAAGGGTATAATCTTTAAAAATTATTGCAACAATTTGATGTACAAGTTATCCCCATTTGCAAGTGAGAAAACTCATGCTCAGAGAGTTTAAGTCATTTGCCTAACATCTTAAAACCAGTAAAGTGAAGTCAACAATTAAATATGAGCAATCAAGCACCGGAGCTTGTACTCTTAACCTCAATGTTACGTTTTCTGAGTTAATACACTTAAAGGCTGTGGATGAGCAAGCACATTTGAGCACTTAATATTAGCATACATGAAAGTCTGGGTGAATGCACACACTAAATACATATATGCTATATATTATCTGACTGACTTATGCTAACTATAGACAGATTCTATAAAGCATCCTATCCTAGGTACATGGCTTATCGCTATTTTCCTCATTACTACATGTCAGAAGAAACTTTGATCTTCTTGAATCATGCCATCTTCCTCAATCCCTTTAAGTACATACTCTCAGTCCCCACCATCTTTAAGGTGAATAAAGAATGGCTTCCTAGGAGAGGGTTGCCAACAAGCCCGTCCCTCCAGGACATAAAGCAGAGCTTTTATCTATGGTATTCTCTGGTTTTCTTGATTAGAGTGTACCTCACTTGTAGCTGCAGGTGACAGGGATCAAATTATATCAGCTATTTTAGTGCTCAGATATCTACTGGGCAGGAAAACATTTAATGAATGCTTTTACGTATTTTTTCCTGTATTCATTGACTTTACTGTTACTGTTTCTGTATTATTGATATATAAAAACTGGTGAATAGCTAATATTTAATTACTTCTAATAGTTGTAATTAATAACTTATTTTTGTTCAATTTTAACAATTCAGTTTATAAACCACGATCTTATGCTCCATAAATAACTTTCTAACAGGGAGTAGTCAGAATTGGGACACTTTTCCTTCATGCTGCAACCTACAGTAATTTCATTCAATCCCATAATTTTCAGCATAATTGTCAGTACATTCATTTAGGAACAAAAAAACCCAAAACAAAACCAAAAAAAAACGTTTTCTTTTGGCCTTTTGGTCATTGTTGTTCAGTGTTACTATTTAAATCTTTTCATTTATATAGCGTTTATATTTCCAATAAGTGAGAGCCCCAGTAGATTCAGAAAGTGTTAAGTAGTGACGCTACTTTCTTTATATGGGCTCTGTTCTGTTTTCATTCCTGGTTATAACTGTCTGTACCTGTATTCATGATGTGTGTATTTTCTCCCAGTGACTCCTTTGCGGTTATTAATGTATACCATTTCCATCACATCTTTCTTGTTCCACCACTGTATGCCAAAAGCCTATTTTTGAATCTTTTTCTTCTTTGTCCAGATCTCTTTCAAGGTAAGAAAGCAAAACAAATACGTTTAAGAGCAACAGTCTTTAACAATCATAAAGATATCTTTTTCCTGTATAGTAAAACAGGGCAATCTTTGTTTAAAATTTTATAAAAGGTGATATGTACTAAGTTTTTATGAAGATATTTTATTTGCTTGTAAGACAGCATGAAGGACTTGATTGAGGTTGTGGTTTCTTATGCTATTGAGGATTTTTGTGGCATATTTAAGTTTTTAATAAGGATATGCTAATCAAAGTATATTTTCAGCACAAATGGCTAAATCACAGTTGCTTAAAATTGCAATAAAACTAGCTTCCTAATAATCGCACATGAATTAGAAGAAAATAAATGTTACAGACTAGAACAGACAATGGATTGAGTTAGAAAAGCTTGCCATAAACTCTGAGGAAGATTTAGGATAAGTCACTTTCCTTCTCTGAGTCATAGTGCCTCAATGACTACTAAGGTTGGGTAAGCCTTCAAAACTGCGTGATACTGTAAAACCCAACCTTTTCATCTGGACTTGAGAAACCTCTTGAGGAGACAGTCAAGACTACCTTTTACTTTTTTTTCCCTAAACTAAAATTGGACTCCAGGAGAGATAATACTGTAGTCTTTTTCTAGCTGTGACTTCTTAACTGCTTTTTTCTCAGTCTTCAAATTACTCTGGCAAGGAAGCACTGATGTCATCAAGAGATGGGGTCAATAGAATACCACCTTTTAAAATTCTAACCTGTTTTTATACATAGATGGGATAGTCCTGGGTGTAAGATACTAAATGTGTTTTAGTCGTTTCCTCCACTGCCTTGGCCACTGGTCTTTTGTGCTTGTGGGAGATGACTGGAGCCTCATCTATGAGGTAGAGATAGAAATATCTTATAAATTTTTAGGAATCTGTTATGGATGAAGATAAATAAAGAGTATAGAATTTAATGTAAGTACCTTCATTTAATTCAAAATATGCAAAAAAGTATAAACTATACATTTTAAAGCTTTTATATGGTAAAACCAATAATCCCCTGACATAGACTTCAGAAAATACTTGTAGGAAAGTTCTCAACTATGTTTTATTTCCAGCTTCCTGGTTATTATCATCCAGTAAATAATTTTGAGCATCAGTTGTGTGAATTGTGTTCTGTTCTAAATTTGCTTCTCTTGAATCCTTTTGAAGCACCCATGTGCAGAAGGAAATTTCTAGTAGATAAATAGCTATTTAAAATTATGTTTGGTATTAACTTATACATGTAAATAAATATTAAAAGCCTCAAAACACGAACATCATAGGTGTGGTTAAAAGGCGGAATGCTGCACAGCATTAAAAATTCAGTTATTTTTATTGATGTTATCATAGATTCCAGCTCAGTATAATAAAGGCTGGGGCAAGATGCATATTTAAGAATATTCAAAGTTAGTTCCAGATAGCCCTAAGCTATTAAGAACCTGTGGTGTAATCAGAGAAGCAGAGTCAGAAGTACATAGGAAGGGCTGTTAATGGATTATTAAGAGAAGCACAGAGGTATAAATAGACAGATAATTATTGGAAGCTGAGAATGGCTTTTGGCTGTTTTGACTGCTTAATGGATCAGAACATGGAGTTAGTCCCATCATGTTTTAAAGATATTAGCCATCTTTCTTGTCTCTTTTTATTATGGTAGGATCTGGAAGCAAAGGATAGAAGTTGTGGAACTCATACATGTATGACACTTCCAACTTCGATTTCTTTATTCACATTTCTTTTCAACTTGATAGTTGATTCTGCCCGGTTTTCAGTAGACATACTGCACCATTGGGGAAGATACTAAACTATATATTTTCCTACACTGGTGCTTATAGGGTAGGGAAACAAGGTTTTAAATCCATCTGATACATCTAAATTAGGTAGACTTTCCAAATGATTATATTGAACATTAAATATCTAAGGAAATGCACTATTAATATTAGGAAAATATTTTAATTTTTAATGTAAATACTTTCTTGCTTAATGCCATTATATATAGATTAATGTATATTTACATAGCCTGATGAAACAGTGCTGATTCAATTAAACCAAAGTCTAGCAAAGCTAAGACAATGCAGTGGGAGTTTTAAGGGTTTCAGATAGATTTGTGTGTATGTGCTTTATCATTACTATTATTTTTTAACTGAGAAAGAAATTAATTCAGATATTTAAACTCATGAGTAGAAAATTCTTTAACAAGTATAGGTTACAATCCCAAATGCTGTGGATGGTTACCAATAAAAGAAGCAGGCATCTGTTCTCAGATGTGTGAAGAATGAAATGCCGCTTGTTTCATTACTCACTATAATATTTTTGGTGTCATACTATGGAGTCAAACTGTCTAGCCTCACTGATATTTGGAAAGAGGAATCATATTTCTCTTTCTCTAGAGAAATATCATGGATAAATATATCTTTAATAATTTTTGGCCTTTAAGTAACAGTACTTAAGTTTTCGTACATTTTTTATGGTCATGTCGAATCATGAAAGATTAACATTGATTAAGTATTCTATATTTTGCTCTTAGTGAAATTCATTGTTACGCTTTGTATTAAATACAAAAATTTAAAAAGTGTATGACTAGTGAAAACTCTAAGTTGTTTCCTTGTAGTTTAAAAAAATCGAATACACTTCTTTAACTTTATAACAACTATTTGGGGAAAAAGTATGACATAATTGTTTATCTGAATTAATTTTTGCTGCTTATGCATTTAAAAATAAACAGCACTATAAGAGAGTAACTTTGAAAGGTAAAAGGAGAATTAAATGACTAAAGATGAAAACAAGTGTAATTTGAATTTTACTTTTAAGGAGAAATTTATGTGGAACTGTGGTTTACAATAATTGTTGACATATTCCCCTAAGTACTGTGTCTGTGATTTTTCATGGTATCAATCATTTAAAGCAATTTAGGTAATAACATTCTGACATGCATTTCTGCTATTTTATTTACACCATTTGCCTATATCATTGTAATGCAGTACCTTTCTGATTTGGTACAGTAAATGCACTCTGTAATATCTATTATGGCATGGTCAAAGGATAATTTATTGTCAAATAGAAAAATAGGTCAACACTAATGTCACTTGATGATCAACCCCCACCCCTCAAAGTTTAATAAAACATCTCACCAGTATGCATTCCAGTGCAGTGGTTGATATTTTATTAGGACTACCTGGCTATAGCAGTAGTGTAATTACTGAGCTGTCAGAGTGATAAGTGGGATTAATGGCAGCCTGATGCACTTTAGTCTGCAGAGCGCTTAGAGAATTGCAAGATGGTATTATTATCAGAGTCTGCCCATTCTGGCATATTCATGACACCAAAGGAAAAAAGAATGCTACAATTCAGGTTTGCGTGGCCCTGCCTCATTAACATCTGACATTTTCAACAGCTGTTATTTGTGAACTAGCTCAATAATAAAAGGAGAATTATTTGGTAAAGAGGCTTAATAACCACAACTAAAAATCCTTACATTGTCAATGCTGTTAAGTGAATCTGTTTATGTTGAATATAAGATTTCTCTGGAAGAACAGAAAAATACACTGCACATTAATTTCGTTCACTTATACCTGCTGACATTGTAACTTTATTTTTTAATTGTGTTATTATTCAAGCTGGGTATTAGAAAAAAGAAAAGCAGGAAACTTGTGACTTCATAGGGATAACCAGAATTCATATGATGTGCCATATATATGTGTGTGTGTGTGTGTGTGTGTGCACGCTTACTCCTGTGTAATGGCAGATATTTTTACAACTGTTGAAAAGACATTTTTTCAATAGTAAGATATTTAAGTTGGCTTATTATTTCTTTTTAGCTATATTATATTGCAGCGTAAAAGAAAATCCTTTCAAACCACTATTAATGCTCAGTATATTTATCCACATGACAGTTACACATATAAATATCACCTCATTTTAACATCAAGGACCAAATAGGCCATACATTATGGAGATTTTTATATTGTTTGCAATGTATGCTGCAGATTATACTTTGAAGAAATTATTTTGAACTCAACCATAGTGTTTCAGGGAAAAAACGTTAAGTATGAGCAGACAGGAATTCAACTAAATGATAGATGTGAATCTAACAATGGCATTTACAGAAATGATAGGGCAGAGGTTTAATGACTACATTTCAGAGAGGACAATTGATTATGAAAAGCCTTTGGTACTCATTGTGTAAAATTTAATTTAGAGAGAAGGCTAAGGGCACAAACCAGAGAAAAGAAATCAGATTTAAAAACAAGATATTAATTAGGTACTGAGAAATTGGTTCAGACAATGAAGAGGGCTCTCTTGCTCACAAAAGAATGACAAGGAGACTGGTATTGTTTTCATGAAGGAAATGAACCAAGGTCTTTACACATGGAAGTGTATAGAAAATGAGCTAGCTAGTCACCTTTGTCACTGAGCAATGTAGGATTCATTCTTAGTGAAATTCTTGGAGAATGTTGTTTTTTGGACACGTGGCAGTAGTATATTTTCCTTAGTTGTCTATCTCCACACTCATTTCTTTCTACTCCCACTCTCACTTTATACTAAACCAAATTCATTAGTTTACCTACCCTGTCACGTTCTTTTCTTTCCAGGCACTGGTGCATACTTTTTCTATTCTTGGTTAATTATCCTGAATGACCCTGCACTCAGAATCCCACTGTCGTTTGCTTTCCTAATGTCCACTCATTCTTCAAGCTTCTATTTCAGTATTATTCCTCCCAAGAAGCGTGTCCTATCTCCCTCCAGGACTACTGTCTTTCATCTGTGTTCCCTTAGCATGCTATATTTCACCCAAATTCTCATTGACCACATTGAACAATGTGTGACTTTTTCTGTGTCTGTACTTCATTCAAACTGCATGTTCTGTGATATCAGGACCATGGTGATCTTTTCCCAACACTTTTATATTCTCATATCCCAGGTTCTGCTATGTAATGGAGGCTTATTAAATATGTATTAAATGAATGAATAAATGAAGAAAAACACATACAAGTTAATGTGCAAATAAAGGATGAGTCTGGCCATTGGCTTTAGTTGTCCTGAATGAATAATTATAGAATGTGGTTCTAACAATGTGGTTCCAACTGTGAACACTAGAATCACTTCGGAGGCCCTTTTCAAAATGCAGATTCCCAGGCCAGTCACTTGGACTCAGGAGGGGCTCCTCTGTGAAGTCTGTGCCATTTATCAAGCTTCCCAGGTGGTTCTTAGGTGCAACAAAGTTGAAATGTAATCTCTGACCAGTTCCCCAGGAAGGACAGTCTGAGATGAGATTAATATGCAGGAAGTTTATATGCAGGTTAACATCTGTAGAAGAGTGAAGGAAGTGGGGTTGAGCAAATAGTCACAATAAATGCTTCAGTGGCTCCTTGCAGACTAGTTCCCCAAATATGGAAATGGGTAGCGATCCTGTAACCCCACTCACTGGCCTTGAATTGGATGTGTGCTGCTACTGGAAAGGAGGCTGACCTTGTTGGAGCCCATTCTCTTCAGCAGCAGAGGGAAGGCAGTTGTGGGAATAGAGCTTTGGTCCTGAAGGGGGTGGATCTGGGCTATGCTTTGAAGCATCTATTTCAGAACTCAGTTGTCATGTGAATGGGATGTAGGCTGAAAGACTTCAGAAGATTGGAAAGAGAGAGAGGTAGAGAGGGAAGCTGGAAGGAGGGAAGTGTGGAAGAAAGGATATTTCAAGTGGTAAAATAAGACTTTACCTTTGATCTTTGCATTTGTATAATAATTTTGGTCTAAAAGAATTACAAACCTTATCATAAAAAACTGCGTGCAAGTATTGTCAGCATAGTGAAGGATCAAACAAAACTGACAGAGTGAGGGAATAGTATGTCCTAAATAAGTATGATTCTCTTAAAATCAAGAAGGAACTCTGAGAGGAGGGGCAGTTACTAGCCAGCATGATTCTCATTTATGCATCCCAGGAGGAGTGCCAAAGGTGAAACACAGAAACTTTGTATTTATTGCTTAAAAATGTTTGTACCTAAAAATGATACAATTTTATTTATACTTACTAGACACACACTCTGAATGAGTATAAGGTAGAAAATATATAGATTATCTCACTTGTAGTTTCTTAACATAGTTATTTTATTTCCTAGGTGCCTGAAATGTGCAGATGCCCCCTGTCAGAAGAGCTGTCCAACTAATCTTGATATTAAATCATTCATCACAAGTATTGCAAACAAGGTAAATTCAGATTTAACTCCACAAATGAAAATAATAACAGTATTTGATCTTGTTCTCTATTATTATCTGTGGGTACAACATAACAGCTTGTCTTAGCAGATCCAGTTAAAGCATTAAATATGACTTCTATAGGCATTTAAAAATGTGGCACATTTATTAATTAAGCACTTCCAAGTTGTGATTTATCATGAAAATCCATGTTCATTGTTTTCTGTTTTGAAAATTAGTTTGTGTTAAAATGAATTGATTTTTAAAATTCAGGACCCTGAATAGATTCACTTTAGTTTATGCTTGCTAAATACTCATAGACAGGAACTGTCATTGATCATCAAAACACATGATTTGTGAAACATCTATGAAAGTATGCTTTGATAGTAAGTCTAGCACACAGATATATCAAGGGTATAGACTTTATCTATAAAATTCAGTTAATTTGTTTAAGATTTGAAATAATTCATAATGACTCGTAGAGTTGTAGCAAAAAAAATACAACAAAAATTAGAAAAAAAATGGCTTATATGGGTTTGAGAAGAACAAAAGGAATTTTGATCTTTAATTTTTTAAAAACTCAATGTAAGTCTAAGTCCAGTTTTCATTCACGAAGTAAATGGTTGATTGATTGAATAATTAATAGTACCTATTGTTTTTGTGAAGAGGGCATTGTGAGCTCTTGCCCAAGTGTCTAATCCTTTAAGGATGAACAAAGGCTGAAGAAAGTCTCCGATAAAGATACAGAGAATCCTTTCACAACGTTTAACACTAATTTTCTAAAATGCTGTAAAGATACCTTAACTCCTTACTCCTTCAACAGCCAGGTACCTTTTTACATATAAAGATTTGTTCTTAATATTTCAAGTACTTAAAATAGTTAATTTAGGAGAAAAGTGATAAATAGTTTTATATCAATTTAGGGTTTTGAAAGAATTTAAAAATTATTCCTGCATGGTCAGATTTAAATCTGAATTGTCAGATTTGTTAGGATTTGAAGTCTGGTTTGAACTTTTAGATAAACCACTTATTGTGAAACTGGGGAAAATTACCTCCTTACTTTCACTTATGAAGGGAAAGGTAGCATCTAACTTACAGAGTTGCAGTATAAACTGAATAATATTTTCATATGAAAATGTCTAATATAGTGGTTACTCAACAATTTTTATGTGGAATTATTAGTTTCCCTAGTCATTCAATATGGTAAATACTATAGAAGTGATTGCTGTTTTTGAAATAAATTGCTATTTATAAAATCATATTTTTAATAAAGATCTCATCAGAAAAGGAGTGTCCAAAGTTTGAAGTCTAAAGTATTTTCGCTAAACATATATCTAAGTTCACACTCTTCATATCGAGCATGAGAAAATATGAGAATTATGACGGCCTATCTTAGAAGATCCATGCTTTCCGAGGTTTTTCGTAGATATTTCAGAATCAGTAGTTATTTTGAGTACACACTTCATTTATTCAGGGTCTACACAATATGTAGAAAAAAAGACAAAAGGGATTCTTAGAGAAGTTTATAAAATGTCTAAGCAAGATCACAGTCATCTCTATTTTTGGAAATCCACTTTCTGTTTCATTAATTTGTTCATATTCTTTACCTCATGGTACATTGTGCTTAGATATCTATTTAAAATATTTTTATATGAATATGAGATATTTGAAGATGATTAATTGAGAAGATAATATGTTGTTAAACATTAAAAAAAAACTCTCGTAATTTTTTGTTGGAGAATCACTGTAGCAATTATAAAAGGTCAAAAATTGTTGTTCTTTAAAGCCTGTATCTTTTTAGATATTTACCAGCTGTGTACAATGTAGTCTGTCCCACATTGCTTTGCCAGTGGACCTCAACACAGGAGGGGGTTCTTTCCAGGTTGAGAGAGTAATTGAATCACCAGACTCAATGAGCCTTGCTCCTCTTTGAGAAAAGGATGTCACTTGTTTTGTATTGTGTTAGGCTTCTGAGATTCAGTGGAGTTTAGGCCAATACTTCCATTCTTCATTTTCTTGCAAACTGGATTACAGCTCTAGTTTTGAAAGGTACACTCAATGCTATTGTCCCCCCTCAGTCAGTTTTTCTCTGTTTGGTTTGTGCAGGCTGTTGTTTGCAATTGTATCTCTCAATTGGATGTACACATTTCAGATTCATCAAACTGTGAATACTGGGTTATATTTCTTGATAGATTTTCTTTTAAAAAACACTACTTTATATGAGAATGCATGCGATCAGTCTATAATATAGTGAAATAAATGGCTGTTTTAAACAGTGTTCCTTGATTTCGGGATCCTTTATTTAAAACAATAGCGATATGTTCTCTTTAAAACTTTTACATCAAATTGTAAGCCATCGATTTTCCATGATTTTGCATGTGTTTATAAAATCTGTATACTCAGATTAGTGTGGCTTTTGTGTATAGATAAATAAATGTATAATATATGTTACAGAAAAGCTGACTAAATGACACGATGTAAAAGAAAAGTTTTTTATTTGTGATAGATCCTTATTAAAAGTAACTGGAAGTTAAAGGAATAACAAAATCGAAGTAGCAGAAATTATTGATAATAATGTTTGCGTTTATAAGAAAGTTACATTGATATGTTTGTGTTTGTATGTGTGTGTGTATGTATGTATGATCGAGAGGGCTCTATATTGTATATATATAGTACACACACACACACATACACACACATATATTACAGCTGTTACAAAGCAGAAAAGCAGAAATGTAAGCAGAAATGTAACCCATAGATTTGGTGGTTCTGCTTTCCAGCTTGCCTTTTAGTTTCAATGGCTGAATGGTTTATACTCTTATCAAACAAAGTATTAATCATTTCCAGAATAATTTTCTAAAGCTTTGCTGAAATTCTGACTTCCTTGCTCAGTAACTGTAGTTGCTCCCCAGTGCCTAGAAGCTAATGTCCAAATACATAATCTACTATGTAAGTTGATTGAGTTTTCTCCTATTATATGAAAGAAGTAAGTAGAAGAAAAAAAATGTTAGAAAGTTCATAATTTATCACCCAGTAATTTTTAAAAATGTAAAGATTTAGTTATATGCAACAAAAAGTGGTGATAAGATTTCAGGTTTCCCTTGGTACACGAGGTCAGTTCCTTCATCTTTATTGTTGGATAATAAGTATTTACCCCTCTATCCATTTCAAGAGTATTGACTTATCTATCTGCCATAAGATGGTGCTCAAGAGAACAAAGCTTTAAAACAAAACAAAAGAAAACCTCTATCTCCTTTGACCAGCATGTCTCCAAAGTTACAGAATTACACTTAGGAGGACTATTTTAGAAAATGTCCATAATAGACAAGTATATAGAAACAGAAAATAGATAAGTGATTTCCTGGGACTTGGTTTGGAGATTTGGGCAAAAATAGGTGAGGAGTATTTATAAAAGTGGATAGTGACTACCAGTGGTGATGGAGTATCTGTTTTGAGTGATCAAAAATCAGTGTTCTAAATTAATTGGTATATATATGATATGTGAATTATATCTTAATGAAGCTCTACATGCACACGCATGCACACACACCCACCCACCTCTATCTCTGTTACATTCTTAGAAGGTACACAGGCTATAATCCTTCAGAGTTGCAGAGTTGAGTGTGCCATGTGATTTAAATAAGTAATTCTGAACTCATGTGCCAGTTTTCATTACAGATGACCTGCCAATTTTGGCGTATGTATTATGGGTTGGTTTGTGTCATTTAGAATATCAGTGTGAGTGGGTTTTGTGTCATAGAATAATTCTAAATGTGAATAATTTAATTCTAAATAATTCTAAATGTGAATAAATCACATTTTTGTCCATTTTTTCAATGTCGCAATTTCCATGTGGAAGCAGTTCTACTTGGAATAAATAAAATTTTATTCAGAAAGGGTTTTTTGTTGTTATTGCCAGACTATCTTAATTTTTGTTTCTGAACTATTTTTATTTCCATTTTTTTACTTTTGAAAAGTTTTTTCACTAACTGTAGAATTCAGGCTTGGCAATGATTATTATTATTTTTTCACCTCATAGAACTTACCATTTTGGGGCCTTTTACCAAACAATGCTACTATTGAAAAATGAATGGAACTCTAATTACTGTTCATTTGAGGTTAATATGCCTTTGGTGTGCTGTTTTAAAGATCTTTTAGTTTTTGATGTTCAACAATTTTATCATGATTTATCTAAGTCCATATTTCTTTTTACTTGTCCGACTTATTTTTCTTTGGAATTATTGAAACTGGATTGATTTCTTTCATCATTTTGGGAAATAACTCACTGTCTCTCTTTCTTTATGAAGCTCTTATTAGATACATGTTAAATCTTTTTACTTTGTTCTCAAGGACTCTTATGTTTCATACATTTGTCTTTTTATTTATAAGGTGGGGGTTTCATTATAGATAATTTCCTTCAATTCTACTTGGAAGTTTACTAATAATTTCTTCACCAGTTTCAAATATGCTGTTAAAATGGTCCATTGAGTTTTGAGCTACAATTATATCTTTCATTTCTGAGTTTTTTGGTGCTTTTTTTTTTTCTAATCTGCCAGCTTTTTATTAATCTTTTTGAGCCTTTTATTATTTTTTTATTTTAATTTTTTTTTTGAGACAGAGTCTTGCTCTGTCGCCCAGACTGGATGGAGTGCAGTGGTGCGATCTCCGCTCACTGCAAACTCTGCCTCCCGGGTTCACTCCATTCTTCTGCCTCAGCCTCCCAAGTAGCTGGGACCACTGGCGCCCGCCACCACGCCATGCCTGGCTAATTTTTTTTTTTTGTATTTTTTTAAAAATTTATTTATTATTATTATACTTTAAGTTCTAGGGTACATGTGCATAACGTGCAGGTTTGTTACATATGTATACTTGTGCCATGTTGGTGTGCTGCACCCATCAACTCGTCAGCACCCATCAACTTGTCATTTACATCAGGTATAACTCCCAATGCAATCCCTCCCCACTCCCCCCTCCCCATGATAGGCCCCGGTGTGTGATGTTCCCCTTCCTGAGTCCAAGTGATCTCATTGTTCAGTTCCCACCTATGAGTGAGAACATGCGGTGTTTGGTTTTCTGTTCTTGTGATAGTTTGCTAAGAATGATGGTTTCCAGCTGCATCCATGTCCCTACAAAGGACACAAACTCATCCTTTTTTATGGCTGCATAGTATTCCATGGTGTATATGTGCCACATTTTCTTAATCCAATCTGTCACTGATGGACATTTGGGTTGATTCCAAGTCTTTGCTATTGTGAATAGTGCCGCAATAAACATACGTGTGCATGTGTCTTTATAGCAGCATAATTTATAAACCTTTGGGTATATACCCAGTAATGGGATGGCTGGGTCATATGGTACATCTAGTTCTAGATCCTTGAGGAATCGCCATACTGTTTTCCATAATGGTTGAGCTAGTTTACAATCCCACCAACAGTGTAAAAGTGTTCCTATTTCTCCACATCCTCTCCAGCACCTGTTGTTTCCTGGCTTTTTAATGATGGCCATTCTAACTGGTGTGAGATGGTATCTCATTGTGGTTTTGATTTGCATTTCTCTGATGGCCAGTGATGATGAGCATTTTTTCATGTGTCTGTTGGCTATATGAATGTCTTCTTTTGAGAAGTGTCTGTTCATATCCTTTGCCCACTTTTTGATGGGGTTGTTTGTTTTTTTCTTGTAAATTTGTTTGAGTTCTTTGTAGGTTCTGGATATTAGCCCGTTGTCAGATGAGTAGATTGCAAAAATTTTCTCCCATTCTGTAGGTTGCCTGTTCACTCTGATGGTAGTTTCTTTTGCTGTGCAGAAGCTCTTTAGTTTAATTAGATCCCATTTGTCAATTTTGGCTTTTGCTGCTGTTGCTTTTGGTGTTTTAGACATGAAGTCTTTGCCCATGCCTATGTCCTGAATGGTACTACCTAGGTTTTCCTCTAGGATTTTTATGGTATTAGGTCTAACATTTAAGTCTCTAATCCATCTTGAATTAATTTTTGTATAAGGACTAAGGAAAGGATCCAGTTTCAGCTTTCTACTTATGGCTAGCCAATTTTCCCAGCACCATTTATTAAATAGGGAATCCTTTCCCCGTTTCTTGTTTCTCTCAGGTTTGTCAAAGATCAGATGGCTGTAGATGTGTGGTATTATTTCTGAGGATGCTGTTCTGTTCCATTGGTCTGTATCTCTGTTTTGGTACCAGTACCATGCTGTTTTGGTTACTGTAGCCTTGTAGTATAGTTTGAAGTCAGGTCGCGTGATGCCTCCAGCTTTGTTCTTTTGACTTAGGATTGTCTTGGAGATGCGGGCTCTTTTTTGGCAAAAAATCACAAGCATTCTTATACACCAGTAACAGACAAACACAGAGCCAAATCATGAATGAACTTCCATTCACAATTGCTTCAAAGAGAATAAAATACCTAGGAATCCAACTTACAAGGGATGTAAAGGACCTCTTCAAGGAGAACTACAAACCACTGCTCAGTGAAATAAAAGAAGACATAAACAAATGGAAGAACATACCATGCTCATGGATAGGAAGAATCAATATCGTGAAAATGGCCATACTGCCCAAGGTAATTTATAGATTCAATGCCATCCCCATCAAGCTACCAATGAGTTTCTTCACAGAATTGGAAAAAACTGCTTTAAAGTTCATATGGAACCAAAAAAGAGCCCACATCTTTTTTTTGTATTTTTATTAGAGATGGGGTTTCACTGTTAGCCAGGATGGTCTCGATCTCCTCACCTCGTGATCCTCCTGCCTTGGCCTCCCAAAGTGCTGGGATTACATGCCTGAGCCACCGTGCCTGGCCGCCTTTTATTTCTTAAAACTTAAAATACTCATTTTCATATTGTCAGTTTTACTATTCAAAGTCTCTGTGAGTCTGATGATACTGTCTATGCTATCTGTTGCCTCCACTGAGTGCTTTGTGTTGCCTAAAGTTCATTGAATTATTATTATTATTATTTTTTACTCTGCTCATTTGTGCTGATGCCTTATTGGAGGAAATTCTCCGAGAACCGTGAAGAATACATGTTTCTTTACAAGGGATTTATATTTGCTTCCCTCAGGCAGTGGCTTTACCGCCAGTCCTCTGGGACCACCTTAAACTAAATTCCACACTTGATGTTTTTTTTCAAGTCACCAAGATTGTGTGAATAAGGCCAAAAATAAAAATTATAAATTTAATTTGCTGAGGACATTATTTTCCCTCTTTTTCTTGTGTACCCAAGTTTAAGACTGAAAAGTTTCTGTGCAATTCCTGGTGGGACCTAGGTAGGATTAATTTTAATTTCTCTTTCTGGTGATGTGGACTCATGCAATCCTAGCTTTATTATTGAGTCTTATGTTAGACTCAGACTTTGGGTGGACCTTGGATTTTTTTTAAAAAAACGTATGTTCTCAGAGACTCTTAAAACAGAAGCGTTTGTTTACATGGTTTGGCAAATGCCTTTAAGATGATTCCCATTGATTTCTCTGGTCTACTTACTGCCTTGTTATTTTCAGTCCTTGGACATGCCTATTCATGGGTACATTTAAGATGACTTAAAAGCTATTTTCCTATAATTTTAATTTCTAATTAGAACAGTCATAGCAGATAACTAGTTCTGAATATGCCCTGGAAAGGAGCAATAGATATTTAAGAATGAGTGGATAGTCTAGATCGATAAAAATCCAGAGGTTTTGTAGGAAAATATAGGAATAGTAATTGGGGAGATATATGGAAGAAAGAAACTTTAAAAAATAAGGCAAAAATATGTATTATATCAGATACTGATACTATAAAGCTACTGTAATCAAAACAATGTAGTATTGGTGCAGGAATATACATTTCTCAAACAGATGAGAATCTATAAATATAACCAAGTAAATATGAGTATGTAATATATAATAAGGAGGATATTTCAATTCAGTGGAAAATGAATGACTTCTTCAATAAGTAGTTCTGGAATAATTTTGACTTTACTTTTACAATCGTTCATAGTTTATCTCCTAGAATACTTTTCAGGTGGACTCACCTTCTACATATTAAAAATACGTATTTAAGTATAATTTAAATTACATTCAGCTATAAAGTATAGGAGAGCAAATTTGACTACCTGCATTTTAAAAATGTATTTTAAAACAAAAAACTAACTACACTTGAGACCAAGTGAAAAATTGTTTGCCATTAATATTTCAGTCCACGTGTTAACGCCTTCGTTAATCAAAGAGCTCCTGAAAATTTGGATAACTCAGTGCAGGCATGGGCAAAGATTTTACTATTATAGAAGTCATGGAAGTGACTATTAATCATATTGAAGTTAGCCTACTTGCATATTAGTCAGCAAGATATAAGGGAAAAGATGAGATACCAGTTTTCTCTCATCAAATTGTTGAAGTTGGAAAGTGAACCCCTATATTACTCAGGTGGAAGGAAAGAACTTTTATGTGGTGGGTATATATTTGAGAATTAAAAATATATGTACTGTTTCAGCAGCATGCTTTATTAATTCGTTCTACCTAGAGAAATAAAGTAATTACAACGTAAAGGGACACATATACAAGGATTTTGTTTAAAGCAATTATAGCATCGTTTGGAGTAATAAAAAATTGGTAAAGACTTCAGTATCAGCTCAATCTATTAAGTTATATTTATATTATGGAAGGTTAAGAAGCAATTCTTAAAAGTGCATTTTGTATTTATTGGTCTAAAAGTATATTTGTAGTAAGTGAAAAAGGACAAAATGCATAGTAATGTGAACAGCATGACAGTATTTTTAGAAAAAAAGTTCATCTGTATATAAACAAAAAAGGGGAGGATGTAATTTAACTTTAGTTTCTTCATTTGATTGAGGTTAGTGTAGGGTGAAGCTAGGTTTCTAACATTTTCCTCATAAATTTCTAAATTACTTTGCTTCTTATAATGAACATATATTTTATAATAATAATAATATATTAAAATTCAGTAGTAAAATTAAATAAAATAAAACTGAGAGGTTTTACAATAGCACATGACAGACCCTATTCTGAGTTTTCATTGTGGTATAAAGAGTGAGTGAAAGATCAAGATTTTTCCCCCAAATGGCTAAAATAGTTCCAAATATGATTTTTGAATAATTGTTCTAGTATACTAATGCCACCTTTATTGCCTATTTAATTCCATATTTATTTAGATCTGTTTTCAAATCTTCTTTGTCCTACCTATCTATATGTAACAGGACCAAGCTTTTTTAATTCCTATGCTGTGTAGTATATTTTGTTACTAACTAAAAGTGTCTCCTTGATAATACATTTATTTTCAAAGTATCCTAGCTTTTTTCTGCATGTAAAACTAGCTTTGTAAGCTGAAAAAGAGTTCTACAGAATAAATATTGAGCACAATATTCAGACTATAATGAAATATTAATTTCTAATTATTAATGTAAATGTATGCACACTTTGACTCATTCATTTATCACTAATGTTACTGTAGTTAATGTAACGATTAACAAAATTTTTCAGAATCCAGACTTTAATTTTAATAAATAACTTCCTAGTCTTGAATCTGGCAAATTGTGGAATACTAAATTTACTAGAGTTAAAGGCAAAGGACTGGAGTATTATTTTTAAAATAGCACATCTTAATTAATATATGGTGCGAAGAGGATAGATGGATATAACATTATCTATTGAATTATTAATGCTTATATAAAATCTATCTTGTTTCTGTTTATATATATATATAAACTTCACAAGGTTACATTTTTCCTTTTTTTTTTTTTTTTGTGACAGAGTCTTGCTCTGTCGCCAGACTGGAGTGCAGTGGCTCAATCTTGGCTCACTGCAACCTGTTCCTCCTGGGTTCAAGCGATTCTCCTGCTTCAGCCTCCCGAGTAGCTGGGACTACAGGTGTGTGCCACCACACCTGGCTAATTTTTTGTATTTTAGTAGCGATGACGTTTCACCGTGTTAGCTAGGATAGTCTCGATCTCCAGACCTCATGATCCACCTGCTGCGGCCTACCAAAGTGCTGGGATTATGGCTCCTGGTTCATTTTTACTTTTAACCACAGCTGATACAATGTATAATGGTCACTGATTTTATTCACTTTTGCTTTAATAGAGGAAATTCAGATTTGAAAAGCCTGTAGCTCAAAGCAAATGTTAGTCAATTGTAAGTTATAAAATGTAAACAACTTAAGATCCAAGAGTCATGTTAGTATAAATGAGAAAGGATTTTCATTATACATCTTAAGCAAATTTTATATGAAACAAGTAACATATTGTTTGTAGTTGTATGTAGTATAGACAAATTTAAACATATGCTTTTGTAAATATTTGATAAAATTTAAATTATTTTTAAACACACTAATGACATAAAAAC
Source organism: Macaca thibetana thibetana (assembly GCF_024542745.1). Taxonomy (NCBI): domain Eukaryota; kingdom Metazoa; phylum Chordata; class Mammalia; order Primates; family Cercopithecidae; genus Macaca; species Macaca thibetana. Next base: position 97,144,071 of record NC_065578.1, on the reverse strand, counting down.
TAAATAAATATATGTAAATTAAATTGGAATCACAACTGTTTTCTTTTACAATATTAAGACAGGGAAAATTCTGTATAAAGAAACACATAGGATACTAGTTTGGGTATTTTTTAATATTATTAAGTAAAAATCAATGTAACAGAATATAGACCAAAAGAAAATGTAATTGAACTAGGCATCTCATTGTATAGAAATTTGAAACCCAGCAAAGCTAATCACACAGCTGCTTGATAGCATAACTGAATTTTCTAGATTTCTTGTTCAGTGTGCCTTTGTATTACGCTATACTATCGATATTAACAAATATGCAGATTATGAGCTATTATTAAAATATAAAAGGCTGGAACATCTGCTATCATGACTGAATTTTATAAGTGCTATTAACATCTTGAATGTTGGGTAAAAAGTATAATGTAATAGACTTCGTGTTAAAGAAATTTGGGTTTAGTATTTTTGAAAACTACTTCGAAAAATTAAAAATTTTAAAGTAAATTATTAGAATCGATATTAATTATATTTTGAAGCTATTAATGGGTTTAAATTAATGTACTTAGAATGGAGACTTTTTTGAAAAACATTTTTATGTCCACTGTAGAATATAATTAACACACTGTACTATGCATCACAGCAGTCTGTCAATTAAGGAATTACTCATATTCTTATCAATAAAGAGCAAACTCTCACTTTATAGTCTGACATTTTTTGTATCGAACAAATGGTGTGATATTACAGTCTAGATTTAATGGCATAAATAATCATGTGTCTTTTGGCATGGCATAAATAATCATTAAATAAAAAGTTTTTGGCATTTTATATGTAAGTTATATATGTTTGAATATATATATATTTTACATTAACATGGGAGATTCTTTGAATAATAATCTTTACCGTTCAATAATTTCCCAAACATAAACATTCTCATTTGCTTGCAAGCTGTGTAATATTCATAAATGAAATTGTAGAATTCTTTCAATGCCCAATGCTTTTTTCAACTCTAATGATGACTAGCTTTGACATCTTTGTTTTTGTATTTGTATTAGTGTTTAGATGTAGAAAAGTATCCTATCTCTTTGAAGCAAATTATACAAACTCTGCTACACTAAATAAAACAATATTTCATCTTTTTATTTCTCTCTTCGAATTTCTTAATAACTTACTGGAGATGAAAATCTTAAGTCTCTAAATTTCTTATAAAATTTATTGCATTTATAATTATTTTCCCTGGATAAAGTGGGACTTTTATAATTTTAGAACATATATTCATGTTACTTAATTTTAATTGGTAATTGAAAAACTATAAAGCACTTTCTTATTTTTGCCTTTCATAGAGGTGTTCATTTTCAATATTAAAAGATAAGTAGGCCAGGCACAGTGACTAATGCGTGTAATCCCATCACTGTGGGAGGCTGAAGTGGCTGGATTGCCTGTGGTCAGCAGTTCAAGATCAGCCTGGCCAGCATGGCAAAATCCCATCTTTACTTAAAAAAATACAAAAATTAGCCAGGCGTGATGGTGCATGCCTGTAGTCCCAGCTACTCGGAAGGTTGAGGCAGTAGAATCACTTAGACCTGGGAGGTGGAGGTTGCAGTGAGCCAAGATCTCGCCACTGCACTCCAGCCTGGGTGACAGAGCCAGACTGTCTAAAAAGAAGACGATAAGAAGTAATCAGTAGTTCAGTTTCTAGTATTATATATGTAGTTGACTACATGCTTACAGCCAAAAGGGATTGATTAGATATGATCTCTGACCTTAATAAAACAAAAAATAAGACATGTCATAAAAAATATAAGACTATCACGAATATATATTAACAAACACAATCATCAAAATTCTGTTGTACGAAGTGCTTTCTGGCATTATGCTTCCAATTGGAAAAAAGCTGAAGTATTGATAAAGGTCTTTAAAAGAAATGTTACTTGATATAAAGTATGAAAAGAATGGGTTTTGATACAGAAGAAAGTTTTATTTCATTTAGCTGGAACAATATAGAGGCAACAATATTGATTCTTCATTCCTATCTAGTGCTTACCAAAACCGCTTTCACATATTTGATGAATAATGAATTGAATACATGTGCACACATAGACTCAGTTATTTTTACTAACTCATGGGGAAAATTGTAAGTTCACAAGTTCATTAAATAAAGCAGGGAGGATAGGTTGCAGAAAATAGGAGTAATAGAAGTGACTTAAAATTTATATAGGTTCTATATAAAAAATTACATCACCATTTATATGCCCCTATGTCATTGATTTTTTATGGTTTGGTAGATTGGTGATTTTCTCTACATACTTTGTTGCTTCTTTCTTTCTATATATCTTATTCTACTTCCGAACACGAGTTTTATTTAATAAATACTAAAATCTTAAACTCATAGTATTAACATTTAACAAAATCTTTTTAGGAACAGAAAGCCTAAAGGGATAGAGTGGGGACATAAGTTCATTGAATCTATTCTATAGTAGTAATGGAATAGGCATCTTATCCATGCAAAGTTAAAAAATATATACATAATATAAATACGCCTGACAAAGAATTTTGATCTTCATGTCTCAAGTGATGAAACTGAGACTTAAGAGATATGACATTTCCCCAGTCGTATTGCTTGTGCATAGTATAAGCAGAATTCAAATTCAGTTGATGATTGCAAAGTTCGTGTGTGTGTGCACGTGCCTGCTCGCTTGTATGTGCCTGTGTTTTTGTTCCAGTTAAATGTCTCAGGATCAATAAAAACTTTATTTTCTATAAGAATGATTGTTAATTTCCTTACATGTATAGGCTTAAACAAGGCTCACTGAACTAAATGTATAGTTCTAAAAATGAATCATATTGTATAAAGCTGATCTAAAATGTAGTATATCTAAGATATGAAAAGAGAATTTTTCAGAATAAAGCTAGTCAAACCTATTCGTCTATCTCCATTTTTTTTTCTATAAGAGTATGAGTATGATGAGGGCAGGAATTTTCATGTGTTCTGTTCATGATACATCTACATTCTCCTTTGCCAAATATCTGAGGACCCACAGGTTGTTCATTGAGGGAAGGTGATAGCTTGACAGAAAGAGTGTTCTGTGTGCCTGTACCTTCTGTGTGTGGTGCTAGAGACATTTTCTATTCAATTAATGTACATCAGTACATTCACCATTACAGCTTGAGCCAGAAATAAAAGTAATGTTAATTCACCCTTCTCACACATGCAAACTTCTTGAAGTTTAGCCCAAGTATTTTTTTAAATGCAGCAGATTGGAGTTTATCTTGGAAGGGTGCTTCCATCTGTGAAAACTGTCATTGGAAGAAGGAAGAACACTTTAAAATAAATCCACCAGCTGTATTGATAATCTTGTAGTGATATGAAGACTTGAATATGATAGGACTATTTGTTAAATTAGTTATACCATATGACAGGGTAGCGGCTTGTGAGTTTTCCATTTCTTGATAATGACTTTAGAAATCATTAAATTGTGGAGGAATGACACTAATGCAGTTTCATGCTGTAATTTTAAAATAAAAAGCAAAGTATAGAAGTTAAATTATTTTAAAATTAACTCACCTAAATGGCAAGTGTTGTGCTTATGAACATGCTTTAAAAACCCCAAGGACTAATAGAAAATTCAACACCTGCAAATTGCGGGTAAATTAGTGGGCCAAAGAACAATCAATGCCTAATGTGTTGATTTGAAAACAACAAACATTTCAAATATTATTTTTGTCTTTAGATGTTTGTTAGAAGGATTGAAAGTCCTAATGTTTTGTACATAAAATATCTCTATGCACAAAAAAATCAGGTATGTATTTTGTATCCCTCCTGACATAGCCCTGTACATTTTTCTTCACATGATGGAACACTGAAATGCTTGTAACTGATTGAATAACATGAACCAGTTGAAGTAGTGTGTATTTTCTAGAAGGAGACTGCTGGGGTGTCTATAAAGTACCCTTCTAAATTTAAATTTTCTAGTCTTTACTTTTAAAAAGAATGAAGAGCTCACAGAATAGAAATCAAACCTCTCATGTAGAAGGAGGGCTCAAGAAATCTTCCCACTTGCTATGAGAGAAAAAAATTGATATTGATCTTGACATTCTCTGTGGGAAGAGTTGAGGAGGTGTTCCCCTTCTAATAGGTTTCTAAGTGTCTTTGGCTCTCAGTACTAAGATCCCTAAACAATGGAGTGATCTACCGTTTCTTCAAAGTTATTTGTAATAGATTGCAAAGGTGACTTCTGAATCATTGCTTAATGTTGGTTCAACCCATTTTCAAAATCATGCTTCTTTATTCTATGATACATGCCTATGCTTTCCTCTTTCTGGGCATCGTTGTGTAACCTGTCTCAGGCTCCCTACCTTTCCCCTTCCTTTCTGAGAATTTCCACATCATCTATTCAATATTTTTCCTAGTTAGTTTCTTAATACTGGAACCCTTCTATTAAAAAGCTTTAATTAAATACTAATCCCTCAGCTTGCCAGTCAGAATCCTCCATAATTTAGTTCGTGCATATTTTTCAAATACATCTTCTAATAATCTTTCCCAAGTGAATGAATTACCTCAACCAAATTGCCAAGTCATTACACCAAGCCCTATTGTGAACTTTCTTGAATATTTACTCATATCAATCAAGAATGATGTGGCTATGATTCTCTCTTATCTTAGACAAGTCACATGCAGAATCATTGTGACTGTCACCCACTTAAAGCTGATGCTGGACATCTTAGCTGAAATGACTTCTTACTCTGATGCTAAAGAATCTTGATATCAGGAAGCATATACTTGTTTTTTCAAAAAAAACATATACATAATACTTTATATTTAGAAGACATTCAATAAATCCTTACTAACTTAAAACAATTTTTTAACCTCCTACAAATTTTATTTTGGTGAAAAGGTTACACTTAAGAGTCATGAGAGTGTTAAGAATTATTAGACAATTTCATGGCAATAGTAGATCTGGCATTCGTAGTTTGACAGATATAGAAAAATCATGAGCCATAAGTATAATTTTAAATATTTTATTTGTTGCAATTTTTCAAATGTGTCTCTTTTTCATCTTGTGATATCATTTTGTGTGCAATCTTGAAACCAATTTGGGGCTCATGAAACAATATTCTTGTGGAAAGATACTTAGGTGTTTAATTGGATTATGTTTTTTTTCTGTGCTTCTTTACCCTAAGTATCCTTAAAAGTGGTCTACCAATTGCAGATCACATTTTTTTTTTTTGCATTATACTGTTTTTATATTACAAAGACTCTTCTAATTATACAATGGAAATTTTGAGTCATGGAGGCAGTCAACAAATATTTATTAATGAATCACATTAAGTGTTTCTGTGTCATGTAAGAGGAGGAAAGAATACTGAAAGTGACTTTGAGATTATTTCTAACAGTGATGACCTGCTCAGTTGCTTTTACTAAGTGAAGAGATCAGTGGGCTTCAGCAGGAACTAAGTATGTTTGCTTAGGAGTAGACTGATTAATTCTAAGTTAGTAATTGCTCATTTTCATTATTATTAAGTAAAATTATCCAAAACCAGAAAGTAACATCAAGGAGATGAACACAAGAGCATTTTACATGGAAATAGAAATAGTCTTATTACATATAGTTCTTTTTATTATCATACTAAAGTATTGTTTAAATACAAGGGAACAACTAAATACTATTTAGTTTTCTAGCAGAAAGAACCATTGGCTAACTTCTTTGTTTATTCTTTGTTAAAAATTCAACCTATGAATATACATGTTACCTAGTACATTTGTGTCAAGTAGAGATGCAATTTCTGTTCAGAAGAAAAATGACTCCAAAAGTTATGTTTTATTGCACTACAGGTCATTGTCTAGTTTTGTATATAATCTAGCTATTTTATGCAATTATTTCTTTATTAAATTGAGCATATAATTCCCCTCCTTTAAATGCATGATTTAAAACATAACAGCTTTTAGGAGATATATTCACTTCCCATGTACTTGTTCATGTAAGTGAAATTAATAATTCACTGATGTCTAGTACGTTTGCAGTTTCAACCATCACCACAGTCAATTTGAGAACAATTTTATCACCCCTAAAAAAACCCTCCATACTTATTAGCAGTTATTGTCCATTCCCTCTCAGACCCCCAGATCTATTATTTACTTTTAGTTCATTTTTGTATTTGGTGTGAGATAGGGTCAAGCGTCATTCTTTTGCATGTGGATATTCGGATATTCCAGCACCATTTCTTGAAATGAATATTCTTTCCCATGAATTGTCTTATATCCCTTTTCAAAAATTAATTGAACATAAATGTGAAGGCTTTTGTCTGGACTCATACTTATATCACATTGATCTACATGTTTATCCTCATGTCAGTACCATACTATCTTGGTTATGTTAGCTTTGCAGTAATTTTTGAAATCAGGAAGTGTTAGTCCTCTAGCTTCATTCTTATTTTTCAGTTTAGCTAGTCTGGATCCTTTGGATTTTCATACAAATTTTAAGATCAGCTTGTCAATTTTTGGAAAATCAGCAGGGATTTTAGTAGGGATTGTATTGAAATTTTAGATAAATTTGGATAGTATAACCATCCCAGTAATTAGTCTTTTGGCCCATGATCATGAGATGTATTTTCATTTATTTAGATATTATTTAGTTCCTTTCAACAATTTTCTATAATTTTCAGAGTATAAATTTGATACTTTTTATAGTTTTTAATACATATAGTTCTGAATAATTTATTTTGTTTGTTGCTGTTGTAAATGGAATTGTCTTAATTTATTTTTCATTTGTTCCTTATTAACATATTGAAATACAATTAATTTGCATCTTAATCTTGTATCCTGTAAGTTTGCTGTACTTTATTACTTCTCATAGTATTTTAGTGGATTAGTTAGGGTTTTGTATATACAAGATCATTTTACATGGAAATAGAAATAGTTTTTCCCTTTCCAATCTGGATAACTTCTCTCTCTCTCTCAGTCTTTCTCTTTCTCTCTCTTTCCCTCCCTCCCTTCCTCCCTTCCTTCTTCCCTCCCTCCCTCTCTCTTCTTCTCAGTCTCCATCCCTCCCCACTCTGTCACTTCCTTCTTCCTTTTATGCCTAATTATGTAGTAAACATTTCAAGTGCTATGGTGAATAGAAGTTGTAAAAGTTAGTGTGATGGCTGATTTTAGGTGTCTGATTGATTGAACCTTTGTGTGCTCAAGTATTTTGGTAAAATTTTATCCTGGATGTTTCTGTGAGAGTATTTTTGAATTAGATTGACATTTAAATCAGGTTAGTAAAGCAGATAGCCCTCCCAAGTGTGGGTGAGCCTCATCTAATCAGTTAAAGGACTGAATGAAACAAAAAGGCTAGCTGTGTCCTGAAAAATACAGAATTCTTCCTGTCTGACTACCTTTGAAGTGAAACATTGGCTTTCTCCCCTACTCTTGGACTAGAACTAAAATTAAAACTTAACTGGTTCTCAGGCCTTCCAACTGAGACTTGAACTAAAACATTCACTCTTCTGTGTCTCCAGCTGGCAAACTCAAATTGCTGATCCTGGAAATTTGCAGGTTCCTAATTGTGTACCAGTTTCCTATAATAAATCTCATATTTTATACACACACACACACACACACACACACACACGTATACACACACACACACACCCCCCCCCACATACATCTTATTCGGTCTGGGTCTCTGGGGAACTTTGACTCCTTGACCAGTGCAGTAAACGTTCTTGTCTTGATCTTGGAGGAAAGCATTCAGTTTTCACTGTAAAGTGAGATGTTAACTGTGGGTTTTTGTAGAGGCCTTTTATTAAGATGAAGAAGTTTCTTTCTATTTGTAGTTGGTTGAGAGCTTTTGTCATGAGGGATGTTGAATTTGTCAAGTGCCCTTTCTGCATCTTTTAATATGATTGTGTGATTTTTTTTTTGTCTTTTATTCTACTGATATGGTATATTTTGATGTAAACCAACCTTGCATTCCTGAGTAAATCCCTCTTGTATGTTCTAGAAGTATTTGTGAGAAATTAGCATAAATTGTTATTATGTGTTTTATAGAATTCACCAGTTAAGCCATGGCAGCCTCAAATGCCCTTGACTCAGATTTTACTATCTTTATTCTTTATTTGTTGATGAGGTAAATATAATCTTTCACACATTTTTCTTCTGTGTGTATAAGATATTTCTATGTTGACTTTTGGATATTATACTTTGACAGCTTAATGATTTATTATTAACTTCTTTTAGAGACACTACCAAAGACTGACAAACACAGTGATAAATCTGATCTAATCTGGGGGAAGAAACAGATCCTAATCTCTTGATTAAAAGAAATAGACTTTTAACTTATTAAGCTTTTCATTGAACTGATGGAAAGACCACAACTAAAAGAACTATGTAATAAAAACTACTTAATATAAAGTATAATGAATCTAATGGACTAGCTATGTGTCCTCCAACTTATATTGAAAAGAACTTTTGTATGTGTATGAATGTGTGTGTGTGTGTGTGTGTGTGTGTGTGTGTGTGTGTTTACATCAAGATATGGACCATAGCTGAATAAGATCACTGTAACTAGATTCTGTAATCTATTGCGCCATGAACAGTATGCTTTAGTATAAATCCTGCCTCTGCCACTTATCTGCTTTATGATCCTTTGCTTGCTAATTATTTACCCTTTATATTTCAGTTTTATTACTCATGAATTTAATTTCATACCACATTCTTACTATATATTCAGAAAATATATGTAGAAGAACCATTCTTACATGGCAGATGTAACTGTTCATTGCTGAAGGTACACTGAACAACACAAATACTGTTAAACCACCACAAACGCTGTGAAAGCTGTGCATTAGCTGTTATTTTAAAATGTTTATTTAGTTCTAAAATATCAGTTTGATTCTTTTCAAACAGATTCCAGTATTCTGGTGCTATTTTTAATTGTTTCTTTTTCTTTTTTTTTTGGTCTTTTCTTTTCCTGAATTTTCATCAAGGTTATTTTTAAAAGTCTCTTTTTTTCTGACTTAAATTTCTGGATTACCTAGGAGTTTGCTTCTTTTATTTATTGTTTTCTTATTATTATCAGGCATTTGGTCCTGTCTCTTCTTGCATCTAGGAATTTTTGATCAAGCAATGGGCATCCTATATAGTGAGAGATGATAACAGTAAATAAAGTAATTGGAGATAAGAGTAAATAAAAGTCTTTTAAAAAAAGTGCTGAGGATATATTAAAGAGTCATTAAATAGTAAATGTCATTGTTGCTTTTTGTTATCATCAGTATTCTGTAATCACAAGGAATTTGTACTTATGTCTGAGGCTTTTCATGGAAGCAATGTCTATGCTTTGAAAGACCTTCAAAATTATTATAAATAAAAGCCAAAGGAAAAATAAATGCATTATGTGTATATTTTTCAATGTATTCTATCAACTCTATTCTTAAAATGTATTTTAGAACAGTTTTAGATTTATGGAAAAATTGTGACAGTAGTACAGAGAGTTTCCATATGCACTCATAATTACCCCTATTATTAACACCCTACATTAGTGTGGTACATTTGTTGCAATTAATGAAATAATATTGATCCATGATTATTAGCTAAAGTTCCTAGTTTATTCAGATTTTCTTAATTTTTACATTTATTTCTGTTCCAGGATATCATAAAAATCACCGCTATACATTTATTTGTCATGTGTCCTTAGGCTTCTCTTGTCTGTTAAAATTTGCCAGACTTTTCTTGTTTTTGATGTACTTGATAGTTTTCAAGAGTACTGGTCAGATGCAATTCTTCCTTTTGATTACAGGAAAACATTCTCCCAGATATTCAGCTTATTATTCATTCTTTTTTCAGGAAATAATATGTTCCAAAAATAATGAAAGCTCTGGCTACTTTTAATTTAGTTAAATGGAGGATAACCTGAGTACAACTATTTTTGTTGTTGTTTTAAAGTTTAGGTTTTGAATTTCTTCAAACAATCCCATCTAATTTACATTTGTTAAAAAATGAAATGAATAATTTGTGACAAGATACAGTTAGATGACTTATAAATGTAAATTATTTACAGCACATTTGTATTTTAAACTTCAGTTTTCCAAAATTGATTATGCATTTATCAATGTACTGTGCTTTGAATATTCCTGTGTGTCAAATACTCTGCTAAGTTTTAACTGATGGTTTCTGATAGTGGTAGTGAAACCTATGCATCTTATACACATCATTCTCTTTGATCTGATTACCTAGTAAAAGAAATAATGTTTGTCATAATTTGGCTGTTTAAAGTATATTTTTTAAGTAGTAAAATTTTATTTTGTATCAATTTTGCAGAACTATTATGGAGCTGCTAAGATGATTTTTTCTGACAACCCACTTGGTCTGACTTGTGGAATGGTATGTCCAACCTCTGATCTTTGTGTAGGTGGATGCAATTTATATGCCACTGAAGAGGGACCCATTAATATTGGTGGATTGCAGCAATTTGCTACTGAGGTATGTATGATATAGACATGACATCCCCCCACTGCCATCATCATGCACAAATATCTTAAAATAACTTTAATCCTTGGTGCTCTGTTGATACCCAACATTTTTAGTGTGACACACAGCTCAAATATGTTTTGTACAATGAACTTTATTTTTGTTAGCAGCTTGGCTACAAAAATGAAGTTTATAAAACCATATGTCAAATTAGTTGCAATCCCAGCAGGTTATTAAAATACTTTCAGTGAAGTTATATAAATTAAATGATCCAAAAATAGAACTTATTCATTAACTTTATATGGAAGTATGGCAAGGAGACCCTCTTATGAAAAGGCTATCTTCCTTAATGGATTATTTTCCCCAAAACTCACCTTAATCTCCTTAAAGCTTGAAATACAGCATATTTTGTTGCATTCTTTGGGAAATAAAGGTTAGAGAATTTTCAGAAACCCTGAAACTGAGTAATGTTATTAAGCAACATTAATAATGTCATTAGATTTTGTGAACTTATAGATTGGAAGCAGGTCTTTTATTTGGACAAAAAATGTATAATGAAATAAAATGAAAGCACTTTTTTTCTATTGATCCCATAGACTTTGATCCTGGCTTTCTCTTTAATGAATCATTTGTAAAGGGCTTTGATTCTCCAGACACTCTTGGACTCTCTGAGGTCTCCTATTTGGAGTCAACAAGCAGGTTAATTCCCATGTATCATTTAAATGATCAGCTTATATGAAGGATATTGTAAGACTTTATAATCTTTGGGGAGTAGTTGGCTAGAAAGTCAAATTAAATGCCTGTCAACACTAGATTTTTAGTTAATGACTTACCGATCTGGTTTTGTCAACGTAAACACAATGTGTTCTTTTATTTTAGGACCCTTCCCATAATATTCCTCAAGCTTAAGTCTCACTTTGCTTTTAGTAATAAATTAGGGTTGTTCCCTTCGTGCTTTCTGACAGGTTAATTCTAAAGAAGAGCTCCTGGGAATAAGAAAATAGAAACAATTCGAGGTTGTGAATTGTTGCAATAAATTCTGGGATTTAATTTTTTTTTCTTACCAAATTCACAATTGCATTAGGCTTACCTGACCTGTATGAAGTATAATCTTTACAACCTGTGAAAATCCTTAGTTGATGGAGAAGATTCACTTGAATTCCTCCTGATCTTTCTTTGGGGACCCATTCCCTCTTCATTAAACCAGGGCAGGGGCAAGCTTTCACAGGATGCAGTAAGTGAACGGTCATCAACTATCACAGCATTTTAAAACAAAATGAATTAAAATGATATCATTAGTTTGTCATTGATCTGGTCATGAGAAGGATGTGTATGTGTGTGTGTGTGAGAGAGAGAGAGTGAGAGGGAGAGAGAGAGAAACATTATTCCATTCCTCTGGAAACTCCCACATGGTTTTAATTCTTTTCTCTGGGAACACTATCCCTCTGGGAACCCTTGCTTGGTTCTACCACTCATTCCCAGAGTGGAGTCTATTTAAGACAGAGATATGTGCCCTCAGTACAGAATTTATTAGAAACTCAGTAAAATTTGAGAGTGGTCCTACTTAGGTCTTGCCATAAGTATCATCTAATGAAGAGTTATGCACAGATTAGGACTGCAATAGATGCATTTTAAGTGCATCAAGGAATTTAGAATAGGAATGTGTCTGCCTATTTAATTCCAGTTATACTTTGTATAACTGTGATTTCAGTATCAAATTATAAATAAAAAATGTCCTTGTGGGAACTACTGAGAAAAGCTTTTTGTCCTTCTTTTGGGGTTGGCTGATTAGGGTGCCTGGTTTTAGAAAGTCCTGTATTCCCTAGGTCAGTGTGTGGTTTACTTAAATTTACCCAACTCTCAAAGTTGTTAGGAAGGTAAAAAAATAACAACACGAGTAACTCCTTTTTCACTAATATTCATGGAAAAAAGTACAAAGTGCACAATGTTATTTCAAACTACTAAACTATTGACATGAGTATTTAAGTTGAAGTACAACATGATGCAAATAATTTTATGTTTTGATTGTTTGATAAAACAATGATTTTTGACCTTTAAAGAAATACAAATCTGTTTTTTCAACCAAATTAAGCAAAGGTTAGGAAAGCAGATTAAAACAGTATGGTATTTTTCAAAATTGTTTTTCCTGTGACTTTATAAATGATTTTTAAAATACCAACTCAGTAGTCTGTCATTATTGGTTAGGTACCTACCTTATTCTTCTCCAGCTGAACATGAGCACGTGATTTGGAGGAAAACGAATACATCACATGATGCATGTAGCCTGTCATAGAATCAGGAGGCCAGCTGCTTTTTTTTTTTTTTTTTTTTTTCTTTGCGGGTTTTTTTGTGGATCCTGTTTTGTCATTACTATTCAACTTTTTGCTGTTTCCACATTTGCAGTGTGAAAAAGTGACCTTCCTTCACACACTGGTGTGTTCATGCCATAAACAGGCAACTGGGGTGATTGTGACTCACTCTAGGAGGCACTTTTTTTCCCTAGTAATATTTTAATCCTATCATAACATTGTTTCAATAAAATAACTTGGAAATAATAGTTTGGTATAGATTTTATCAATCTCATGATGGTTTTTAAACTTCTCTGTACAAATATAACCCTTGACAATTTTATTTTGAAATGTGTGTATTTATTGGAATTTTGAAAGAATCATATATTATTTACATTGAATAGACCACCTAGACTCTCATTGCCTCTGAAGTTTAATTAATGAATTGTTGGAAAAGCAGAAGGAAATCAGAATGCATCTTTCTACCCATTGTCTAAAGTTTGAAAAAAAAATTTTACATAGAAATTTAGCTGCATGTCAATCAGTTCTCTTCTGCTGATTAAAAAGTTATGGAGGCAATTTAGAAATACTAAAATTAAAAAATTCTAATTTTCCAGAATTTCTGTGTCAAAATGAATGAGAGCTGGAAAATTCATACTTAAAATTACCACCTCAATACTGAATTTTTAGGAATATACTGGATTATGATATTGGCATCTAAATATATAATTTATTTCACAAAAACATTTTTTAAGATTTTTCTAATATCTATGAAATATACCTTTTTATGGTATATACCTCTTAGCACTTTTATTTAGATTTTATACTTTTATTGTACTAATATCCAGAATCTACAAGAAACTCAAACAAATCAGATAAAAAAAAAAATCCCATCAAAAAGTAGGCTAAGGACATGAATAGAGAATTTTCAGAAGAAGATATCTAAATGGCCACCAAAAATGTGAAAAAATACTCAACATCACCAATCGTCAGGGAAATACAAATTAAAACCAGAATGCAATACCACCTCCTGTAAGAACGGTCATAATTTAAAAATAAAAAAAAATAATAGATGTTGGCATGGATGTGTTGAAAAGGGAACACTTTCACACTGCTGGTGGGAATGCAAACTAGTACAACCACTATGGAAAACAGTGTGGAAATTTCTTAAAGAACTAAAAGTTGATCTACCATTTGATCCAGCAGTCATACTACTGGGTCATTATATGAAAACAATACTTGATCACACATTTATAGCAGCACAATTCACAATTGCAAAAATGTGAAACCAGCCCAAATACACAACAGTCAATGACTGGATAATGAAAATGTTATACACACACACACATACACACACACACACACACACCATGGAATACTACTCAGCCATAAAAAGGAACAAAATAATGGCATTTGCTGCAACCTAGATGGAGTTGGAGACCATTTTTCTAAGTGAATTAACTCAGGAATGGAAGCCAAACATCATATGTTCTCACTTATAAGTGGAAGCTAACTTGTGAGGACACAAAAGCATAAGAATGATACAATAGACTTTGTGGACTTAGGGGGAAGAGAAATGGTGGGTGGCAGGATGAGGGATGAGACTACACATTGGGTACAGTGTACACTACTTGGGTGATGGGTGCACCAAATTCTCAGAAATCACTACTAAAGAGCTTATCAGTGTAACAAAAAAATCACCTGTTCCCCCAAAACTATTGAAATATTTTTAAATGTAAGAAATTTCTGCTTTTTTAAGCCAAAAAAGAGAATGGAACTGACATGCAATTCTAGATGAAATCAGGTGACTCATTCAGAAAAGAGTTATCTTTAGATTTTCCTTTTTTACATTTAAAATTTTTTTTTATTTTACCTTTTGTCTCTCAACAGGTTTCTAAACTATCACCTCTCATTTGACTTTACTCAATGCTTGTCGTATCAGCATATACTATTTGCAGTAATGCAATAATTACTTTGAAATATACAATGAATGATTACAGTTACACTATTGTGCTACTGAACAGTAGATCTTATTCTATCTAAGTGTATTTTTGTACCCATTAACTATCTGGAATTAAATTGGATTTTTCATTAACACAAAGAAATGACAAATGCTTGAAGTGTTGGCTATCCCAGTTACCCTGACTTGATCATTACACATTGTATGCATCTATCATAATTTCACATGTACACCATACACGTTTGCAACTAGAATGTATTCATAATAACTAAAAATAAAAAATAAAAAATTGAAGAATTTGTTTCATGTAATTGATAAAATGTACTTTGTTTTGTTTGCTTTGGATTGAACATATATTATAGATAAAATACTAAAGGCCATAATATTCTCTTTCCAAGTCAAGTACTCTGATTAATTGATGAATCTGCTCTATGTTTTATGTTTCCTAAGAAATTATAGTTCCACAAATAATGTGGAATTCTCAAATGAATGTTGAAGTTTAGAAACTTTCTCATCTGTTTATTGACAATTCATCTTCCTCATCTTTTTAAAAAAAATTTATTCTTTGAACATTGTGTGGTATATGTGGTGATGGTGGGATCTATTGATATAACACACTCACCCTAGATTCTCTACAGAAAGCCAGTTAACTCGGTTCCATTTATTGTGTAGTTTTTTGTTTCCAGACTGATTTGTAGTAACTCTTATTTTACATGGTAAGATAATATGTGTGAATTTGTCTGCTTTTGTTTTTTTTTGACAGGGTTCGGAGCTCTTTGGTTTTTTTTTTTTACATTGATCTATTTATGCATCCATTCACTGATGCAAAATGTATTAATTGCTACAGTTTTATATTTTTATATATGATGGGGTGTTTTATTCTTGATTTACCATTTTTATAATTTTGTGAACTATTCTTATGCTTTAATAATATGAAGATGGGATATTTCTTAAGGGTTAAAGAAATAATATACTATATATTCTAAGGGACTGTAAACATTTATTTCTATATTTTATCAAGGTTAGATACAGTTCAAGTTAAATTAGTCCAGTAAATATACACTAATACAATAAATATGTCAAGTGTTATGAGGCTATATTAAAGAACGTTTAACAATTATTTAAATTACATCAACATTTATGTTTTGTTTAAACCCGATAATAGTTTTGAAGAATTGGGAATGGAGAAGGAACTTGTTCACTCAAATTAGTTATGATTGTTTTAGTACAGCAAATATTACTTCTACCATATCTTCACCTTGGATATGGAAGTCACTGAAATTCTTAAACTTTTGTGTTCTACAACTGTATTTGAGGAGAATATAGAAATATGTATTCTAATGAACAATAGAGTATTGCAGGTCTGCTCTGAAATAATGTATTTCTGTGATAAATTTCATCTATCAAATAGAAGAGTGGAGACGGAAATATTAAGTGCAAGCCCCATATTAAAACAGTCACTAAAGAGATGAGTATTTGTGCATAAACTGAAAAGTGAGTTTGGAAATACTCTAGCTGTGTATTATGTTGATTGCTTTATAAGTAAGATGATCAAATGACCGAGATAGGTTAGAGAATGATCAGGACATTATTAATAATCAGTCCAGTACAGCAGGAGTAAACTAAGACCACCCCAGGCAAACTGGCTTATGTGAATATCCAGTGTAATAAGAGCCCACTAGGTAAGGATTCAGTTAATCAAACTAACATTGATTGGGCATCGATCAGTACTATGTGTTGTTGTAGACTGCTTCTTTACTACAAGTCCTAGGAAACATTGTAGTTTCTCAGGAAATAATCAAAGCCAACAATTGAAATAATGTGGTAAATGCAATAAGACATATATGTTTACATTGGCATCCTTGGACTTACAGTCCAATTTTCATTAATTTTTGTCACATGGTTTAGGAGGTGATTAGACCTTAGTGCAAATGAAAGTATCAGGCAGGGAGAAAATGCAGTTATACTGTATTTGCATAGTGCTTCGGTACATTTTTGTAATATCTCACTCTAAAATGCTGATAAACAGTGCTTGAGGGCATGCAAACCAGGTAATGTTTTTTCCATTTTGGACATAAGGAAACTAAGAATCGAAGTGATTACAAAATCACAGCTAATGTTAAATAAACTCCCAGTGTCCTGCACAATGTTAAGTACTTTATTTAGAGCTTGACTAATCCTCAAAATAACTCTCCAAAGTAATGTTGTTATTTCCATTTTACATATGAGTAACAGAAAGCTCCATGAAATTAATTAACTTCCACAACCTCACATCTAGTGAGAGGCAAATCTAGAATACAAGGCTAGTGGTTCAATTTTCATTATTTCGCAAACTCTAACTTGCCCCAGATAATGTTACTAGTCAAAGGCAGAGCCTCACTGTAAACCCCGGTTTTCTAGCTGTAAGGCGACGGTTGCATCTCCTAGGCTAGCCAAATATACTTAGTCACCATACCTCACAAGTCCTTGTTTTTCTGTTAGATATGAAGCAACTACATTGAAATACGTTGGGTAAGACCAACACATATGGTCTAGTAGTGTTTTTTGTTGTTGTTGTTGTTGTTCTTTATTTTTTTAACTTCTGTAGCCAGGAGTGAATCTAAGTTTTATGGTGCTTCAGATAACAAAATGTTGGGTTCCTTCTTTAGAAATTACATTATAGCACTACTGAAAAATTTAAATACAAGGCCTTAAAAGGGATCTATGCAGGCCCGGCGTGGTGGGTCATGCCTGTAATCCCAACACTTTGGGAGGCCGAGGCAGGGAGATCACAAGGTCAGATCAAGACCATCCTGGCCAACATGGTGAAACTCTGTCTCTACTAAAAAAAATAAAAATAAAAAAATAAAAAATTAGCCAGCCATGGTGGTGTGCACCTGTAGTCTCAGCTACTCACGAGACTGAGGCAGGAGAATCACTTGAACCCGGAAGGCAGAGGTTGTAGTGAGCCGAGATCCCACCACTACACACCAGCCTGGTGAGAGAGTGAGACTCCATCTCAATAAATAAATAAATAAATAGGGAGGTCTGTGTGATGAGGGACTTTGAAGCGTAAAGTGTTTATCTGCAGTTTTATTTTATTTTGGAATGCCTAAGTGTGATTTTGGTAAAGGTGGTATACAAGTAAATTTAGGAATAAACCTGGCACATTTATGATACAGTTTGACAAACTGATCAATAAAATCTATCAGTTCATGTTTGTAATCTAATGAAAAATTACTAATATATATAGCTAATAACTTTTTTCAGGTCATTTATAAATAGGATATAGATTAGACTATAGTTTGTTAGATTGATTGTATGTCACACTTGCCCTATTATCCCAAAGTTTTATCACTTTAAATGAGATTTCTCTATACTACTTCTATTTAAAATAGCTTTAATATAGATTTCTCTATACTACTTCTATCAATTATTTATGAATGTTTTTCACCCACACCCAACCCTCAAACACAAAGGTGAATTATTTCTGAGGGAAGTAAGATATAGATGAAAAATATGCCTTAAGCACTAATAAAATAAGTATTTTTTACCTGGGTAAAATGTGTCTGTCTGGAATGCAAATACAAGTAACAACTTTCAAGACTTGATTTGTGTCTCTCCTTTTTCTCTTAATGAAGTGATTAATAGAAAAGAATAATGTCTTGATAGAATTCACTAAATATCTGACATTCTTCTCCAGAAATCTTTAGAAATCTGTTAAAATAGTCCTTACTGGCACAATGACTTATAATAAAACTATAGGGCCAGATGAATTGCTAGATGATTTTCATCACAATATTTTAGTTTGCTTTAAAACTGTATCTTGATATTCAGAGCTTAAAAATAAGCTACAGTGATTTGGGGGCAATAACTTTAAATTTTACCAAAATTGCATGGTTAAAATTATATGCTGTTAGTTTTTTCTAGGTTAGTTTTTAAAAATATATGTAAATATATACAATTTCATGGGCAATTTACAGTTTTAAAAGATTCATTGGTTTAAGCTTCAACAACTTAAAAACATATACTTTCATAAAAATATTTGATGAATGATAATATAGAGTAGTATAAAGCAATATTATTGTATCAACATGAATCACTTGTAAAAGGCATGATGCTTTTAAGTTAACATTTAAAGCCACCCATTTATCTCCAAATAACAATGATAAATAAAATTTAATGAAAGTAGAAAAAAAAAATAAGAGGTGAACTGAAAAGGAAATATAAATACCTTTTGGGCCAGAAATGGTATAAAAACATGGAGACTTAGTTATTCTCTGCTAACTTCTGCTGGGGAGTGGTCTAGGGTAATAAGTGCCCAAAACATCTTGCATGGTAGAGGATGGGACTCAACTCCACCTCATAGAAAGTTTAAAAAAAATAGGTGCAACTGCTGTAAAGAGCTGGGGCTTATAGAAAGCTGCAGAAAGAAGCAGAGACAGCTGTACAGCAGGTGTTGTGGGCATGTGTCTATGGCACAGTGATTTGGTTCTGTGATACCTCTAATACCTTGAACTGGAACCCTGGACTTTACGAAACTTGGTTCTGCAGTGGGAGAGAGGGATAGGAGTATTGTTGATTGAAGGCCACCACATACCTGATATGAAGCTATAGGGGGAGTGCAATGAAAGAGAAAAAATTCACTCAGTGTAAATGAGAAACAAAAAGGTGGAAACTACTACGTTAGGAAAGATAATTTATCAGTGATAATTTAAAGACTTACCTGATGGTACCTGACTTTATTCTAATGAAACACAAATAGTATTATAATCAGGCCCTTAAAATTAATATGTATAAATTAATATCCTAAAATGAGATAAAATAAAAAGAAATCAGCAGTGAGTTTAATATAAAGAATAGTTGACTTGATTTACACTGTAATGACAATCTCAATAGAAAAGGTCAGTTTTGGGCTGGATAGAGGCACAAATTGCAGAACTAAAGAAATAAAAAATAAAAATATTATCTGAGTGTTCAACCAGAATACAATAAAGAGATACGAATAAATGAAAAGTTTAATAGAGAAGTTCAGAAGCTTCTAAGTCTTCAATACACATGTAAGGGGAGGTCTTAAAGTAGAGAGAGAGAGACTGACACAGGAGGAGCCTTAAAGCAGTTATGGTGGAAAATTTTCCAGAAGAAAGGAAAGATGAAAGGTCTTCACCTAGACACAGGGTTGTGGTAATATTGTGCAATACTAAAGATAATGAGAATCAGAACTTCAAGATAAAGGGAAAGCAGATTACTTGAAAAACCAAATGACAATTACTCTGACCTTAGATTTCTCATCAGCATCTACTAAGAATTATTCTTTAGAAGGAAGGAAACAAATGTGGAAAAAAGAAGAAAAGAAACAATGTGTAAAAATATGGTTGTGAATATAATTAAATATTGATCCCAGAATAATAATAACTTATTTTGAGGTTTTAAAAATAAAGATATGAAAAAAGTTTTATAATATTGACAAGGAAGTGTTTTGGAAGATAAAAATAATAAAAAGAAAAAATCAAAAGGTGTAATATTCATAAACATTTATACACATGACAACATAACCTTACTCAAAATTTGTAAGGTTTATTTGTATAAAGTTTATTAGATTGATTTAAGAAATCTATAGTTTTCTGAGCCTGACTAA
Organism: Macaca thibetana thibetana; assembly: GCF_024542745.1. Lineage (NCBI taxonomy): Eukaryota > Metazoa > Chordata > Mammalia > Primates > Cercopithecidae > Macaca > Macaca thibetana. Next base: position 97,123,771 of record NC_065578.1, on the reverse strand, counting down.
CATAGAACAAGTGCATCTTTTCCATGCACTTGCAGACCATTTATCAAAACTGACCATGTACTAAAAAACAGTGACTTATAAGTGTGCAGATAGTCCCCAACTTAGTGATTCAACTTAAGATTTTTTGACTTTAAAATGGTGTAAAAGTGATACACATTTAGTAGAAAACTAACTTCAAATACTCATTCAACTACATTATTTTTAACTTTCAGTACTGTATTTGATAAATTACATGAAATATTCAGCACTTTATTCTATAACAGGCTTTGTGGTAGATGATTTTGCCTATCTGCGGGCTAATGTAAGTGTCCTGAACATATGATTTTGGATGAGTAAAGTTTGTCATAACCAAACTATAAACACTTACGTTTTCAACTATATTTGGTCAGTTTAAACCATTTTATTCAATTTGTTTATCAAATCCCCAATATACCTTTGTATAGTCATAATAACATGGACTTAATGTTCGAATAATCTTGTGAGTCAGTTCCTTTGCATAGAAAATGAACAATGATACCTAAAGTCAAAGATTTTTAGGATTGGAAATACAAATGTTAAGTTCCCCAGAGAGTGCCTTGTAAAGAGAAGACATTCATCACAAGAAGCTATCACCATTGACTCTAACCCTCACAATAAATTGCTGAAGTAATCATTGCTCTTTTAATTTTCAGAATTGGTATTTAGAAAGGCAAAGTACTCTCTAATATATATTTTTTGTTGTTGTTTTTAAGATTTGACTTATGTGTCAATTTCTCTTCCGGGTAGGTTTTACCTTCTCGAATATTCTGAGAGCACCATATGTGAAAATTAACCCTGTACCAGACAGGCTGCACAGTAATATATTTTATTAAAAATAAGACATATTAGTGCTCTATTATCCAGGGAGCTACTTACTGGAGAGTCTATGTTTTTATTCATACTGGTGTCTAGGACATAGAAGGTACATAAACAATACCTACCAAATTGAAAAGGAAATTGAATGAAAGAATATTCTGATTTCAGCTAACACGGTATTTTTAACCTGTCAGTTGTACCTCTCAATGTCTATTTTAATAATATGAAAATTATGGAAAAATTTTTTGAGAATTACTAATACAGTAATAATTTTGATAACTAAAAATTTGACATGACATGAAGTTTTTATCATTTCTAATACATTTGAAACACAGTTCTCACTTTTGGTGTTCCTGGTCTAATTGTTGTGAAGAAAACTATTTCTCAAGGAGCCCAAGTATATTTCTTTTCAAAGGATGAATGCAGTGATTAGTATGTACTCAGTATTTCCTTTGACTTGTTTTACAAAAAGAAACAAATAACAAAGAAAATTACATAGAAGCATCTCCTAGAAGGTATGTAATTTCAGGTAACTTACTTTTGGATGCACAAATAGCAATCTTTCCCCATTCAGGCATTCAAAAGGTAATGAGACATTCATCCCACTAATTAAGTAACTCAAGAAACTGAAACTAGCAAAAGAAAAACTGATGTAATATTTTTATTAAGATTTATCTTAGACCTACACTGATGAAATAACATTCCTTTGGAAATTACCAGAAATTATTTTTGTTTTATAATGAAATCAAGCTAAACACTTGCAAGAGTATAATCCTCTTATGAGGTATGCAGAATACTACCATACTGTTACAATTCATCCTTCAACTAGTAGAGATATTCTAAAATTTCCAAGAATATTTTACTTCTCATGACTTCCCTATAGCATGTATTTGCTATTGTTTGTTTAATTAGAACAAACAGAGTAACTGAGGAATAATTACAGCTATCAAACATTTATGTTTATTTTCATTATGTACTGTTATAGAAAACAAGAAAGGTTAAAACTAGCAAGAGTTACCGTCAAATTTGAATTGGTAGATATACTTTTATTTACAATGCTTTCTCCTTTTTCATTTATAGAGCACTATAGAAAATTGTACTGTTTCTGTCTCCAGAAGGTGAGGAGACTTAGGGCTCCTCTCTGCATTGCAATCTTTCCATTTTAAGTATCAGTTTAATCTCTCCCTTGCTTCAAAGTAATGTGAAAATTATGGAGAAAATACTGGTAAAGTCGATTTGGACTGATGAAATAAATGCACTTTCTAGATGAATGAAAGGTGAGAAATCACAGAATGAATATGCAAGAAAATGAATATTAAACATGTTCCTGAAGGGTGTACTGTGTACCCACAATATTAAAAAACGTAAAAGTAAAATTAAAAAAAATATATCACTTACAAAGTAAAAAAAATAAGTAAAATTTTAAAAAGGATATTCACTTTTAAATAATTATTCTTCTTTATCACTAAGGTAGAACTGTTTTCCTTGGTGACTTTTACTACTTTATTTAAGCATATCACTGGAGTCCAGGAATTTTGAAATTAATCAAAATCTTAGTGCCTATTAAAATAATCTTAAAATAGTCCACATGATACAATATTTGTGGGGAAGGGAACACCTTAAAAAGAACACAAATACAATGTTATAAGACAAGAAAAGGAAATGAAATATACGCAGAGAAGGAAAAAATAAAACTGTCTTTGTTAGCAGTTGACAGAATTGTCTATGTAGAAAATTCCAAAGAATCAACAGAAAAACCCCTGAAATTAATACACAATTATGGCAAAAAGGGATATAAGATTAATATACAAAAGTCAGCCACTTTCCTTTCCGATAGCAATAAATGATTAGAATTTGACATTAAAAATATACCATTTACATTTGCATCCTTAAAAACGAAATGCTTAGATATCAATCTAATAAAATATGTATAAGATGTATATGAGAAAGACTATGATACTGTGATGAAATAAATAAAAAATACTAAGTAAATGGAGACATATAGACATATTCCAGGTTTCCAAATAGAAGACTTAGTATTTTCAAGATGTCAGGTCTTCCCAGTTTGATCTGTAGAGTCAGTGCAATCCCAAATCAAAATATCAGGAAACTATTTTATAGATATTGACAAATGGATTTTAAAGTTTACATAGAGAGGCAAAAGAGCATAATATTGAACAACAAATTTGGAGGACTCAGACTAACTGACTTTAAGACTTACTGTAAAGCTGCAGTAATCAAGATAGTGTGGTATTGTTAAAGTAATAGACAATAGATCACTAAAACAGAATAGAGAGCCCAGAAATAGACACACATAAATATGGCCAACTTATCTTTGACAAAAAAGCAAAGGCAATACAATGGAAAAGGATAGTCTTTTCAACAAATGATGTTTGTACCACCCTACTTCCATATGTAAAAAAGTGAATCTGGAAACAGACCGTACGTACACCCATTAAAAAAATAATTAAAGATGGATCATAAACCTCAATGTAAAATGCAAAACTACAGAACTCTTAGAAAATAACATGGGAGGAAATCTAGATGACCTTGGGTTAGGCAACGACTTTTTAGGTACAACATCAAAGGCTAGATTTATAAAATAAATTATTGATAAGATGGACTTCATCAAATATAAAAAATTCTGAGCTTGGTGTGGTAGCATGTACCTGTAGTCCTGTCTACTCAGGAGGCTGAGGGAGGATTGCTTGAGTGCAGGAGTTTGAGACCAGCCTGGGGAACATAGTGAGACTCTCATCTCAAAACAAACACAGAAACAAAATTAAAACTTCTATTCTGCAGGAAACTTTCTTGAAAGAAAATGAAAAGACCAGCCACAGACTAGGAGAAAATATTTGCCAAAGACATATCTGATAAAGAACTATTATTCAAAATGTCCAAAAGTCTCTTACAACCCCAAAATATGAAAACAACCCATTTAAAAAATGATACAAAGACCTTAGCAATATCTCACCAAGAAAGATATACAGATGGAAAATAAGTATCTGAATAGATGCTTCACATATGTCATTAGGGAAATGCAACATAAAACAACAGTGAGATACCACTATACTATTACAATGTTTAGTCTGCTCAGTTTGCTATAACAAAATACCATAAACTGAATAGCTTATAAACAACAAAAATTATTTCTCTCAGTTCTAGATGCTGGGAATTCCAAATCAAAGTGTTTGTAGATTTATAATGTGCTCATAACCTGCCTTCTGGTCATAGGTAAAGGCTTTTTATTGTGCCTGTCTCACATGTGGCAGGGGCAAGGTAGTTCCCCTGGGGCTGTTTTTAAGGGAACTAATCTAATTGAGGAGGGCTCCTCATGACCTAATCACCTCCTAAGGCTCTCATGACCTAATCACTTTTTAAAAACCCAACCTTTCTAACATTTGTGGTTAGTTTTCAACATATGAATTGAATTGCAGTGGGGGGGGGGGGGGCATGGACACAAACATTCAGAGGAGACCAAACAGCCAAAATGCAGAAAACTGACAACACCAAATGCTGAGAGGATGAGGAGAAATAGGAACTTTATTCTTTCCTGGTGGGAATGAAAAATGGTACAGACAATTTGGAAGACAGTTTGACAGTATGTTGCAAAATTAAACATACTCTTATATGATCTAGCAATTTACCCCAAAGGGCTGAAAACTTACATTAACATGCAGACCTGCACTTGGGTATTTATAGCAGCTTTATTCATAATCACCAAAATTTCTGAGATATCCTTCAGTAAGTGAATGCATAAATACACTACGGTACATACAGATATTGCAATATTATTCAGGATTAAAAAGAAAGGAGCTATCAAGCCATGGAGAGACATGCAGGAAACTTAAATGTATGTTACTAAATGAAAGAAGCCAATCTGCAAAGGCTGTATATTGTATGATTTCAACTATATGGCATTCTAGAAAGGCAAAACTATGGAGACACTAAAAAGACCAGTGGTTGCTGGGGAGAAGGTGAGAGAGGGATGCATATGGAGATTAAGAAGATTTTTAGGACAGTGAAAGAAACTATTGTGTATGATGCTGTAGTCCTATGATGCTATTTTCATAATAAAATTTTTGCAAACCCATTGAAGGTTCACCAGTTGTAATAAATGTACTCAAATGTAGCACTCTGGAGAGGACGTTGATAATAGGGAGTCAATTCTCTTAATGTACCAACTACCTTAGTTCTCTGGTGTCAGGGTAGCATGGTGGGAAACAAGATGAGGTAGTTCAGTGTTCTTTGAACACTTCATGAACAATTGTTGATTTGTAAAGTTAATTTATTAATTATAATAACTAGCCATTTTTGTTAGTAGATTGACTAGAATATATTATATCAAAATATATTTTATCGGAACATATGAATTTAATATATTAAAATATAACACATTCTAAGTGGGTTAGGAATGACAAATTCATATATTTATTTCAGTTATACATTTCTTATTGGAAAATTAGAGATATATAATGAACTTTTTAACAATTACTGTGAAAATGTGATAATAACAGAGTTTAAGAGTTCAGGCTTTGGAGTCAAGTAGCCTTAGGATAAAATCTTTTGCATATGAACCTGACCACAGTTTTTTCATCTAGGAAATGGATCTAATAATTGTACCTCCATAAAAGGAGGGTTGAAGACTAAACGATAGAGATTTAACATAAAGCCTGGAACAGAGGATATATTTCAAAAAATATTTGCCTTCTTATTATTGTGGGGAAAATACATATTAGGTATACTTTTCATTCATCTTTAAATACTTCAGTTACTCTCTTCTGATATTAACAAGTTTATTTCATTTATTATATTGTTTCGGCAGTTGACCCTTCAACTTAAAAATTAAATCGTAGAATATTAGTCAGTTGATGGACAACTGACATTTGCTTAAAAGAAAAAGAGAGGGGTCTTTCTCATGAAAAGAGCCAAATTATTTTAGAATATTTTTGTTACATTATGAAACAACAGGGAACTATATTCTAAGATATATCTCTTAGGAATTTGATACTGTAAATAACTGGACCTAATGTATCTTTTATGCATAATTTATTTGTAATTTTATGTTACACTTCTCTGAAGACTGTTGTAGTTTAATAAACGGAATGAAAAATATTATTTTTGAAAAATATTATTCATATTTATGGACATTTTGAGTTGTATAACTTGTTTTAATTGACTAACTTTTCCAAACTTTTATTTTTAATTTTAACAAAATTAAGTTAATTCTCTGTTTTTTTTTTTAACTTACACAATCTATTCATTGGCAGTTTAAAGTATTACATTATTAGTTTAATTTATATTTTTCATAAAATGCCAACTCTAGATTTATAATTGATTTCACTTTTCATAGTTTCATAATATTCACTACCCCCCATTCACCCACAAAATATTTTTGGAGTGATTTATTTGGCTTTTTGTCCATTTACTCTCATTTTGTCAGAATTAGGCTGCATTCATGGAAGTATACTGTGTATACATGAAGTAATCCATTATTTGTATTTCAGTTAAAAAAGAATTAGTTGCTGATGTTTTAAAGGGGTAGAGGGCCACTTATGCCTTCAGGTCTGTATTAAGTTGGAAAATGTAACATATATTTCAGAATTTAGGGTTGATGATAGAAGAATATTAGTGGCTAAAAAAACATTGAATGAGTGCTGACGTATTACCTAGGTGCAATAGTGTGCTGAAGCCAGCTTGGACCAGCTCTAGTACTGATTAAATTTTTAGGAATTATGTAAATGGGTTGTGAAACACAGTAATTGTGAAAAATTAAAGTATATAAACATGTAGTCATAAAAATCATATTAAAATAACTATAACAAAGACTACAAACTCACTGCCTCTAAATTATTTATTTCCCATTAATTATGCTCATGAGATTATTTATATCTATTGCATCATATGTTTGAAATTTTAATTTTTGCAGTAATGGATGTGTTCAATGTATTATCCACTAGCCACATGTAGTTGTTGAGCACTTGAAATATGATTAGTGCTACTGAGGTCTTTGCATTTTTAATTTTATTTAATTTTAATTTTAATTTGAAGTTAGTCAAATGTGGCTAGTGGATTCCGTCTTGGACACTGAGTTTAGATACATTCTGTCTCATGGAATTTGAATGCTAGGTGAAATGAGAATAACATTTGCTATATGGGCAGGCAGTTTCCTAAAGCACTTTCAAGATATAATTAGCTCATTAAATCCTCAAAGCCTCTCTATGAAATATATTTTATTAATCCCACCTTATTAAGGAGACTGAGGTGTAGAAATGTTAAAGGACTTGTTCAATTCCATACATCATGAGAATGATGGAAGTCAAGACTCAACCCCAAGAGTCTAGTTTCAATGCCATACTTTTAAAAATATACCACCTGTTGTGCTGAAATTCACAAAAGTGTGATTCAATTATTTACTACCTTAAAAATTGCATCAAGGTTAATCCAAACTCCTGTAAAACTCAGGGGGAAAACCCAGTGCAATAAAAGGTTGTAAAGAAAAAATCCCAGAACAGAGCAGGCAAAGGGATACCAACTGATAGATTAGTTTATTGAGCCAAGCAATGTAATGAGCATGTATTGAACAACTCTTAAGCTGCGGTGCCTGGGGTTGAGCAAATCAGGGGCTAACAATTTACATTCTAGTATGTGCTCATGGTACTGAGTGTACTGCAGAGTGTGCTTGCTTTCATTTCTTAAAACACTTTAAGAGTCTTTAACTCTGTGTTGGGTACTTAGTACGGATTCAGTAAACATTTTTTAAAATAATTCAATGTTTGCATTTGATAATTTTTTTAAAAGAAGTCTTAAAAGTTTTATTCAAAAAATTAAAATATTTTAGGTGAAGATACATACATATGGTTTATTATTTGGTAATTTCTACTTTATTATTTGCATGCAATTACCTAGAATTTGTGTCAGATATGTTAGGTGTTTCAGAACTTACCTATTTCTTGCTTCTGAGTGAATGCTGAGCACAAATTCTATTCCATTTGGTTATCACACTAGGGTTATTCACATTATAATGAATGCTGTAGCCTAAAACAATTCTTAGTAGTCATATTAAATCTGCTTCCATTGTAAAAGATGTCATATATAAATGATACTTAAATCATGAACGTCTTCATTTAAGATTTGTTAAAATGCAGTGTTATTTGTAAATGTTAGCAGATTTTAACATGGGAAAGTTAAATATTTAATTATTAGTTCACAAAGCTAAAATTATTCAACTAAATATGAAAGAAATTAGTATTTATTTAATCCCTAAATGGAATTAGCTGTATCTCTGTTTCCTGATCAGAGATCCTTGATCACGTTAAATGTATGTTTTAAATACTTATGAAAAGTATGTGAAATCTTTCTTTGGGGAAATATAAAAAATATATTTTAACTACATTTTAATTAATGATCTAATAAAATAAATATTTATGAAAAGTATGTGAAACCTTTCTTTGGGGAAATGTAAAATATATTTTAACTACATTTTAATTAATGATCATATAAAATTATTTATTAATTTAGAACTGGAATTTAGTTCCCTGTTCATGTTGCTTAGAAAGGAATAAAAGATAACAATATGTGTTGATTCAAAAATAATATGTAAGAAAATCTGTGCTGTTTGGATAGCACAGGGAAGAGAAGGAATGCATATTAATAATTTGTAAATAATGCAAATTGTAGCTGGGAATAAATTATTATATTATCAATTTAATCTCATTAATTAACATATATTCCCCCTTATATGTAAAAACACTGAATACTAAAATATGAATTCAAAGATGTTGTCTTCCCTTAAATAATTTATGGTCTAAGAGAGGAAACAGATAAGTAAACCAGTAAAATGTTACAAATTATTAGAATGAAAATGACAAAATATTATGAGACCATTTATCAGAGCCGTTCATCTCATGCTGAGAAATTGACCCTATAATACTTGTTGATAATACCCTCTTTAATTTTTTTTTAATAAGACCATTTGGATGTGCCTTATGTGTTTTGACTTTATTTACAGTAGTTGGTGGTACATGTGGGATGAGGTTAAGAAAATGTAAAGTCCTGTCACCTTTATTCCTCACTCTTAAGAAAACTTATATTTATATCTATCGATCTCTCTCTGGGTTTCCAGGAGAGAAAGTTACTGCTTTGACCTGTTAAATGCAAACAACTCTGTGAGCCAATCCATTAGATAGCATAAATAACTTACCTATAATATGGATTTATTCATTGGCCACTTCTATTGGTAGTCAAGTTTTGATGAGAGTAGAATAATGAGACCATTGTGATTTATTTCCTCTGCTTTTAGTTCTATTAATTTCCCTTTATATATTTAAAATTGTAATTTAGAGCCTATAGATTTAGAATTATAAAATCTTGTTGAAAGATTGACCATTTCCTTGCTATGAAATGTTCTTCAAATTTAGTAGTGCATCTTGCCTTAAAGTCTAATATTTCTAATATTGTTATATATGTACCAGCTTTCTTTTGGTTAGTGTTTGTATTGTATAACTTTGTCTAGTCTTTAACTTTACACTTATCTATCTGTGCTCTTACATTTAAGGTGTTTATCTTCCATAACTTTTGTCTTTCAATTGGAATTTTAGTCCATTTACATTTAATATAATTTCTCATGTTTATGTTTATATTTACCATCTTACCATTTTTTTTTGTTTCCTACCCTCTACCACCTATTTATAATAATTTTAATTAATACATTTTGATAATATATTTTTAAATCCCACTCCTTCCTTCCACAGTAGCTAGTTATGAATTTTGCTAAATATATTTTACTAAATGTACTTAGTAAATTTAATTTTTTTTATTTTTAACAAATTCCAGTTTTGTATTGAAGTTTACATTCTTCTTATATATTTTTGAACATATAAATCATAGTTATTCTAAAATTTACATTTGATAACCACACTTACTAGATTATGTATGTATCCCTTTCAATTTTTTTAGGTTTATTTTTCTTGCAGGCTTGGACTTTTTAAAATAAAAACCCAAACATCTTATAAAAAATTTGTAGAAACTGTGGTCGACTTATTATTCACAGAAAGTGTATTCTATCATTTGGTAGATAGATAAGAGTGAGGACTGATCACTGTCATTTAAATCCAGGGCCGAGTTGACAAGGCTGGATTGGCTATTTACCCCTCATTTGCCCTACTTATAGAGTGTAGCACTCCAGAAGCTTCAGCTGTACGCTGGGGTATTTACTAGGGCTCTTTCTTATTTAGTCACTCCAGTTTTTGTTTTTCCTGGACCATCTGGTTTTCTCTTTATTTCCTTAGGTTTTTGTCGTATGCACTTTAAGATTTAAGCTCACTTTTCTGCACTTTATTTTGCTCCAGGTTAATGGCCTCCTACATTTCCAAAACTCTGTGTCTCTCTGGTTTCAAAAGACTGCCAACATCTCTTTTCTGAGCTGTGGTTCTCTTCAAGATTCTTAGCCTTCCTCCCTTTGGTAAGAAGTGGCAAATCCCTCAGGGGAAAAGTGACTTCTGGTCACCTAACTTCGTTCTTACTTTCTCTCTGAGATGTTAGCCCTTCCAAGATGCCTGCATCAGTAGTTATTGAATGCTTCAACTATTTTTTTAAATCATTATTCTCCCAAAGTTAATCTATCATCATCAAAAGCAGAATTCAAGAAATTATTTGTTAAATGTCTACTGTGTGCCATGGTAATGCTAACTCCTCTAATGCAAGGGTAATGTGTTTACATGTGATGTGACATGTTTTCTGATTCAAGGAACTAACATTCTACTGACTGACATGGAAACATAATACATGCCACAGATAGGTTGGTAAGTGGTTATGGTAGAGACATATGGATTATGCTGTAGGAGCTTAGAGGAGATGCACTTAACTTACCCTCTAGGTGGGAGTAGGGAATGTGCCCCAGAAGTGTTTCCTAGAGGAGGCATGACTCTAGAAAGGAAAGATTGAGAGTTAGCCATAAATCCTCATCTAGTTGACACAATAAAAGTTGTAAGTGTACCATATTAATACTGAAAATGTATTGCTCATTGCTATTTAAAACAATAATTAATTTGAAACATTAAAAATATGTTTGAGGATGTAAGCTAGTTTCAAAATTTTTTTTTCTTTTTTTTTAAATTTATTTATTATTATTATACTTTAAGTTGTAGGGTACATGTGCATAACGTGCAGGTTTGTTACATATGTATACTTGTGCCATGTTGGTGTGCTGCACCCATCAACTCATCATTTACATCGGGTTTCAAAATTTTAACAATGGCAATTGATTTCTCCATAGGTATTCAAGGCAATGAGTATCCCACAGATCAGAAATCCGTCCCTGCCTCCCCCAGAAAAAATGTCTGAAGCCTATTCTGCAAAGATTGCTCTTTTTGGTGCTGGGCCTGCAAGTATAAGTTGTGCTTCCTTTTTGGCTCGATTGGGGTACTCTGACATCACTATATTTGAAAAACAAGAATATGTTGGTGGTTTAAGGTAATGCCTACATTTATTTCATGTTTATAGTGTCAGAAATGAGGGAGCAAAACAATTATGAATATTGTTGGTTCATGATCATATAGAAACTTCAGGCTCACAGATGGTATTTTAAATGTTCTTTTTCCAAATGTTCACATTTTGATTACATTATTCACTTTAAAATTTGCAGTTGGCTTGAAGCAATATTTATTTAAGAAATTTTCTCTCTAGTTCTGTGAATTTAAGAGAAATCTCTGCAAATTATTTTTTGATTATGAGAACCAACCATATGAAAGATGGTTTTAGCCCTGTGAATATTTCTTTTAATGGAGATATACCTGAAAATCATGGATATTAGTGATGGGGAAAACCTAGCTCCATGGAATATTGGACTATTCATTGTGTTGTCTAATTAGATATGTTGTCTTACATATTTTCAGTTTAAAATTTCTTAAGTCTTACTTTTGACTACTAGAAATGTATTTAAATATAACATTTTTAAAATCATGTAATCATATTATTCCCATGAAGATTTATACATGGGAATGGGAATATATATTGAAAATAAACAGAACTCTATACTAGACATATATTTCATTATCATAAAGAAATAAAATTTATTATGATTAGGGAGTATTTATTGCTTAAAACATTTGATACAAAGTAAAGAATTTGGATGGTAACTGAATAATATTACTCAATTGATTTTTATTTTCCCTGCATATACTATTAAAAAATCGTGGATTATAAAAATCTGTTTCTATGCTTAACATTTAAATTTGTTATGGCTACTGCCCTATGTGTAACCAATAAATTAATCATACCCAATAATCACAGAGGATAAATTTAATCAAGTTGTTACTAAAATTTGTGAAGTTTCTTACGTTTTTTGGCACCTCTGAATATATGTTAATAAATGTATAAATTTCAATATTACTCAAACAACAATATGCTAAGCCCAAGATAATACAAAATTATCAATTATTTGTATCATTGATAGAAATATGTTGAGATGTTTATTGACATAAATATTGATGTATAAGCTATCATTAATATAATCTTACTTGACTGAATCATCAAGCAAAAATATCACATACTAGGAAGACCCTTTAGTGTGGATATGAAACATAAACAACCTGATTGTTAAGAAATAATTATTCTTCTGTATTGATGTTCCACTACTCTGAATTTCAAGAGATTACATGTATTTTATGAATTTATTTTTCTGGAAAGTAAAATGTCCTATATATTGTTTTGCTGGAAAGATTTAGACTATCATGTTAATGGCATTTACCACAGCTTTATTAATTAGAAAAAGACATAGTCTATTAACAATATATGTATAAGCATTGTATGTTTTTTTTCAGTTATACACATCAGTGAATATCTGAGTTAACTTTTAAAATATGAACTTAATTTTTCACCCTGGTAAGCTGGGAAAAATCTCTTTGCCACTTGATTGCATTTTCACAAAAGGGCTAAAATGGAACCCACCCTGTTTATCAATTACTCTGTATTGCCAATTTTGGTAGAAGATTACTGTTGTTAGCCTATCTCTTTTTTAACTCAAATGCAGGATAGATATTTGTAATTAATATAAATTAGTACTAAAGTTGGTTTTTTAAATTTATTTGCTGAACATGTTTTAGTGAGGACAGACTTCTTTGGATTCATGACCAAACATGGTGGTTTTTCTTTTAAAGTTGTTAAATTTTTTCTTTTGGCTTTGAATCTTTTCAGTGTGTAGAGACAATATGAAATATTTAATCAATCTCATTTGTACTGTCCCATGGTAAAGGCATTCTGTGTCACTGTTACAGGATTATAAAAACTGACGCTGGAATTTAACCAGAATTGCAATCACAAAACTTTCCTGTTAATTTATTTTCTACTTATGATTGCCTCTTATTCTCTTGTGTCTTCAAAGTGGCTGAAAAAGATTAAATTAGCTTTGTATGTGAAATCAATTGCTTAAGGAAGTAATGTCAAGTTTTATCTTTCCTTCTGCTTTGCATCCAAACAGATTCTTTTATCCCTGGTGAATTAGTATCACAACAACTTTTTAAGAAATCGCTAGAGTCAGTGAAAAATATCTAGGATTAATATCTATTGCATTGAGCACATCAATTATTTTTAATCTTGCAACAAATTTATAAAATAATCAGTAGTTTTACTTTCCTCTAACAGTGGCTTCTTTTATCAGGGCACAAGTTTAACAGGGTTAAAAGGGTTTGATATTATAACAAAGATAAACAAAATAGTGTTAAGAGATTTTTAAGAATGTATGCACATATATACTTTCTGACTTTTTGCTTATAAATTAATATATAAGAATTTTGACGTTATTGTTAGGAAGGATAGTGAGGCCAATGCTGCCCTTTGCTTTACCTCTTTCAAATTTTATATCGTTTTTATTAGGCCTATTACTTTTCTTGTTGATTGACAGTAAAGAGAAATGGAGTCTAGGTGAAATAGTTATAGCAATAGGAAATATTTTGAGAATGTGTGATGTAATACAAATTTAAAGTCTATTATCCATATGGTAATGAACTGAAGCATACCTCTGTCAGAGTATGAGAATTGTGCTTTAAAAAGAATGGAAAGTTGTTATAGATACATTTCATTACATGAAAGAAACATGAAAATAGAAGAAAGATTTTTTTTCATGTTGTCTTGACATTCCACTGACTATACTAAAGGATTTATGATTACAAGAAAATTTTTTTTCAAAACCTTAGATTGTTACAGGATCAGAGATAGAAGAAAAGTTTGTTTTCCTAAGCACAACAAACTTGGAAAATAATCATTCCTATTAAATTCTGTCTTCTGTCCTTTTATCTCCTTTCTCACCATGCAGTCTTCAGAGTAATCTCATTTACTCTCATAGTTTCAATTACCACCTACATGCAAATTTCTTAAAAATCCCTATCTGCTCTGACCTCTTTCTCCATTCTGAGCAACAGATTTATACATTCAAATCCTAGATATCTCTTCATACACTTCATATCAATGATCAATGTTGCTTCTCTTTCTGAGTTTTCCATCTCAGGGGATGGCATCACCAAAATGGGGATTATCTGGGCTACTTTTTAGTATCCTGGCAATTCCGTTTTATAAACACTGTAAAAAAATGTCCTCTGATATCCTTTACCTCTCAATTTCCTTTTTTTTTTTTTTTTTTTTTGGATCTGGCACTTTCACCCTGGCTGGAGTGCAGTGGTGAGACCTAGGCTCACTGCAACTTCTACCTCCCGGGTTCGAGAGATTCTCCTGACTCCGCCTCCCAAATAGCTGGGCGTATAGGCATGCACTACCACGCCTGGCTGATTTTTGTATTTTTAATAAAGATGGGGTTTCACCATGTTGGCCAGGTTGGTCTTGAACTCCTTACCTCAAGCGATCTATCCGCCTTGGCCTCCCAAAGTGCTGGGATTTCAGGCGTGAGCCACTGTGCCGGGCCACCTCTCACTTTCTTTACCACTGCAGTAACCTCCTTCCTGATTTGTCTTTTCAGATTCATTCTTCCTTTAGTTTCCAAATCTGATTTTATTACTCTTCCACTTGAAACCTTTCAACAACTCCTCCTAACCTCAGAGATAACGGATCTGGCCTGGCATAAAAACCCTTCCAAGACCTGATATCTACCTGTATTTTCCCCTTTCTCCTTCCCTCCATTCCTTCCTTCAGTATATATATCAATCACTTGACTATGAGCTGGTCATGATTTCTGGCTCTATTTAGAGCATAAAAGTAAACAAGGCAAAATGCCTTCTCATGGGGCCTATATTTTAGTCATGGGGAGACAGACAATAAACGAACAATAAACCAAATATAGAATATATTAGGTGATGATAAACGAGGAAGTTTTTAAAAAAATGATGGATTAGTGGTATACCTAGTATACTAGGTACTCAGAATAGATTTTTTTAACATACTATCCTCTGGTCTATACAATAAAATTCCATAAGAATCATACAATAACCAGTAATAATTATTTTTAATTTATTCCTGTAAAACAAAAAATTAATGATTAAATTATTTTAATATTAAGGATATAGCTATTTTCAATTTTAAACACAAAAATTCCATGTGATCATACAAAATGACAGAATTGAAGTAATTCATATTGCTTCATGTCCTATCATTTTATCTATTCCAAATCAACTTTTCACATATTGGAATCTGTAGTATCACAGAGTGGAGGCATATGTCGCCCGCGGGGAGTTGGAATGAGGAATGCCTGTAGCTGAATCAGCAGGTGCTGATGGCCTCTATTTAATGTAGTTCTGCAAGTTAACTTTCCTGTAGAACACAATTTTAATTAAAGAGTTGGTAATAAAAACGGGATCATTGAAAGCTTACATATATATTACTAAAACTCAAAAACAACTATGGCTATTGTTTATAATTTAGACCCACCAGAGAATTTTTTTTTTTTGGCAGAGACATTGTTTAGGATATTAGTGATATTATTTAGAATTACTAGCTGATGAAAATAATATAAAACGGGCCCATTTTAGTAAGTTTTATAATGGTTTTTAAATTGTCTAAAAAGAACACGTTCTCTTACTGCCTGCATCTGGGCTTGGTATGGTGCTGGAAAGGGAATAGTGTGTGATACATTGAGTCTGGGGCCTGAGCAACTCATAAAATGGGGTTGTCTGAGGACCAGTGTTGGGATGCAAGAACCAAAGCTTACTTTTAGGCATGATAAATATGAGATACCTGTTAGACACCCAAGTGAACGTAAAAGTCTGGAATTTAAGAAGAAAAATGTGGAAGCCATCACACACTGATGATATTTTAAAGTCCTAAGACATTTCTCCTACCCACTTATATCATCCCACAATAAGCCTTCCCTCCTTTGAAACACTTGTTCAGATTTGGTGTTTTACATTTGTCATTTTGTTCTGCTTATGTATGTGCTTATGTGTTTCATCTATTTGCTGACTTCATCTATTAATGAATATAAATACATCACATTTTTCACAATCAGTAATTTCCACCCACCGCTACCTACCTAAGTGTAACTAAATCTAACTAACATTTCTCAGTGTTTCACATTTATCTGATTTACTTTAGGAGATGCTGGGAAATGGATTCTCTCACACTTATTCATTTAACACTGTGCTAAGTGTTGGTGACAATGGTTTCAGAGCAGCGTGGGGCTTTTAAGCAGAGCTGCTGAAGCCCAGCAGCCTGGTTTCCATTTTCTCTGGTGCCTATATCTGTTCAAAGTTATACTGCCATGGGTGGTGCCTGCTCCTTCCTCCTTTCTCAGGTTTCTTACTGCTAGGTTAGGTGTTCCTTCCTTTCTTTTTCTCTTGCCAACAGAAAAGTTGTCCCTGTTTTCTCTAACATGCTCTTTCAGAGTTTTTTCTTAAGTCAGAACCACTGGCTTGCACTCACACCATTTTTTTTTTCCCTTTTATTCCATGTGCTTCCACTTATATCCCATAAAAATCCAAGAGTTGACCTGACTCATTGGAAGGTTCTCAGCTTCACGATATATCTGGATGTATTTAAGATTCTCATCTTGTTGTAGTTGGTTTATTTGGCTGAAATTCGTTGTTCATAGTCCATTGGTTTTGCTTTCCTGTTCAACCTTTTGAGGATCTGCATCAGTGCCCGATTTTAGTCCATATTTAATCTCTCTCTCATGGAGCCGCATGTCTATCAAGTCTGGGTATCTGTTTGTGTCCACATACGTCCATAGTTGTTAAGAACCTTTTTACTTAGACTTTGAAGGGGAAGCCTTCTTGGTGCCCAGAGCATTCTGGCGCATTCACGTTACCTTGAGGTAATGTGACTGGAGTTCACAAGTCGTCTTAAGAGATTTTTATCTTTTCCCTATGCTTGAATTCATTCTTAAACATAATCTTATATTTCTAACTAGAGGGAAGCTCCTTTAGTGTACAGCTTTGATTTTATAGTGTTTGATACCTTGCATTTTCTATAGCATTGAGCATGATGTCTTGCTGATTGATATATAAAAATTAATTGAATAATCAAGTTCTTAAGTCATCAAGGAATGAAAAGGCTGTACTTTGGAAGACTTTTCAGTTGATCCAGAAGATTCATCTTCAACAATTATTTATTTAACGAATTAATCTTTGTAATATTTAAAATATAATTGCTATTTTATACACACACACAAACACACACACACACACTAAAGATATAGTGGCTATACTTCTCTCATTGTGCATACCACATTCTAAATGTAATTATCTTTTATGTATCTTTCCCTGATCAGAAAAAATAACTTATTAACAGTGAGAATTTGGTACAATTCACCATCAAATCATTGCAGCTTACACTTACCTGGCACTTTGTAAACACTGTGCCTGGCACTATTCACTTTTAATGAGTAGGTGAATGAATGAATCAGTGAATGAATGAATGGATTGCTGTGTATTCATGCACATACATAGCTTCATAATTGTTAACAAAACATTGGAAAGTGTCTTGAGCTTACTTTTAATACTCTATTATACTACTAGAATACTAGTACTATAGACCTCATGATTGTTTTTTTAAATGAAGGCAATAGGCATTAATATACAATAGGATTGTTTTTTCATGACTGAACCTTTTGGGATACTCTTTGCTTTCACAGAAGACTAATTTATTGTAAAAATATTCTGTAGATCACATGGAACTGATTTTGTAATATTCTAAACAGTATGATAATACAGTTACACATTTGCATTTGAGCAAGCTAGAAGTATATTTATAGAATATGTGTATGAATATTAGTATATATGTGTACACATATATTAAAATCTGTATCTCCAACTAGCTTTATTAATAGATTTTAAGATTTTTTTTTATCTTAGGTATTTATAGAATTATTATTAAATAAATCAACCACTTTATTGAACTTAAAAGTATTGAAATTTCTTTTGGCCAGTTTTATGTTTATCATTTTCTATTGCTGTAACTTAGTTATTTTCATATCAATTTCTACTGTATCTTCACTCCATGTAATGTTTTTATGTCAATAAAAATGTAGATGTCCTCATGCATATCTTATGTGATATATAAATATCCTTAGAAGAGATATTTATTTACTACTAGTCCGTGAAGACATGTTACATTTTTTTAAGATTGGTCATTTTTCTACTGATGCCTGTTTTTCTTTTTTTTTTTTTTTTTTTTTTTTTTCAGTACTTCTGAAATCCCTCAGTTCCGGCTGCCATATGATGTAGTGAATTTTGAGATTGAGCTAATGAAGGACCTTGGTGTAAAGGTAAATGAGAAAAACACCTATCTGTGTACTGCTCAAAAAGAGAGGAGTAAGCTCTACGCAAAGATTAACAGCAAATGTCACGCATTTTAGGAAAGAACAATTAAAAGCTACACCAGGCAGAAGCACAAAGATGCTTCCCCTTGCTTAGGGCATTTGTCTGTCTACTGTCTGAATGCCACTAGCCTGGAAAAGGGCAATCAATAGTTCTCATCTGGCATGCCTGCATGTGATTAATTGTCTGTAAGAAACAAATTCCTAAATTGCTTTAGGGGTTCAGTGCAGCTAATAGAAGGATTTGGTTTCTTTAATCACGTTTTTTCATGCAAGTTGTGTGCACTCTGAAACATTAGTATTTCACAATTTGGAACATAATTTCTTATGGAGATTTATTTTATTTATTATATTCATCATGTCAGTAGTGTGAATGTGATAATCCTTTCTCAACACAAGGAGTAAATCAGTGGGATAAAAAGCAACAGCTTCGTATTTTTTATTATTTTGTGAAATAAATATTGTGGTGTTCTTTTCGAGATGGTTGAAAATTAGGCACATTGTTATTTTCAGCATATAGCTTTAAATATTTCTCTTCTTTTCTGTTAAGAGCATTATACTCTAGCTCTCCACTTGAACATACTGCTATTTTTGTTTCAAAAATGTTAATTTTTCATAATAGATATAACAAAATAGATTAGTAATGTACTGTGATTTACGTAATACATGCTGTAAGTATATGCAGAAGATATTTTGAAAAGTGATTAACAAACTACTCATACCTTTTGCATTTACCAGTAAAACTTAAAATGAATCAATGGAAGAGAAGACACTCAAAACAATATTTTGTGGTTTATATTTATAATTACATTTTATTTGACAGTGGTCGGGTGATGAAACATTCACACAAAATGACTAAACAAGATGTCTGGGAATAAAAACACACAGTGTAGATTTGGGCAACTTTATAAAATCTTAATGTTCAAAATTGCAGTGTTCAAGATAGATAATTGAGGGGTGATTATTTTACAGAAGTATATTCTGAAAAGTTTTAAAATGTCTTTCATTTTGAATACAAGTTCTTCTCTAAATCTCATTAAATAAGGAAATGATGATTGAAATTTCCAACTATTAGAGTTGGTATTTATGACTGAATTGAAGATGAATGTTCCCAACACAAAGACATGGGGAATGTTTGAGGTGATGAATATCCTAATTATCCTCATTTGATCATTACACATTGTATGCATATATCAAAATATCACACATACCCCATAAATATGTACAATTATTATATGTTAATAAAAAATAAAAAAAGAAATTAGGCTTTATTTCTACATTTATCTTATATAAAATTGCAAAATTGCATTCAGTTTTCACAGGACCAGATATATTGCATAAATTAGACCATACCCATTGCTCTTTGAAAACTCATCAAGGCGCAGTAGTAGGCAATATACTGAGTGCCAAGAAATATCCTAGCTATAGTCATGCCACTTTTTATTTTCTTGTCAGATATCTTTGGCAAAGTCTATTAATATCTCGAACATTGGTCAAAATCGGCTCAAATAAAAAGTATGCTACTAATATTTCTACAAAATAGTGAAATACTTGTTTATGTATGCAAAGAATATCTCTGGAAAGTTATAAGAATCTGATAGCACAGATCGCCTTTGAGAAGGTGTGGGAAACTTTTTTCAACATTTTATGCACTTGAATTTTAAACTCTGAATCTGTTACATTATTGAGGAAAAAAATGGAACCTAAATTAGAAAGCTAATAGTACTGTCTTGTCCATCTCTCAAGCTGTTTTAAGATGTGAAGGAAATGGTGTTTTCAAATTTGCTTTGTAAACAATAAACTGTATATACAATTCTGAGGAAAGATAGCAGTGAGATTCTTTTTCACTTTGAGGATTTGTATCCGTTGATGAGATACTCTTGTAGCTTTTATGACTTACGAACTTTAGCCATAAGAGGGTACATTTTCAAAACGTGGTCTATGCTTGTTACCTCCTTTTGAAAAGTCATCACCGAGGTTCTTTTTATAATTCCTTTTCTTTGTCCCTCTCAACTAGTATTATATATTTTAAAGTCAACAATGATTTCCTGGCAAAGAAGTGAACTATATTTGTGGGTTCATACTGTTTGACTCCCATGTAGCATGTGATACATAAGTTCTCTTATATACGTATGTATGTACTTTGACTTTTCATGGGCCTAGCATTATCTTGTTTATTCTTCTAATTTTTCTTTCTTCTACTTATTCTCTACTTCCCAAATAGGTTTTTTCATTTACTCAACAAATAATTGTTCAGAACTTATTTTTGCCAAGTAATATGCCAGGACTAGAACCATGTAGATCCATCCTTTTTTTGAAATCCAGTCCTGTATGCTTCGTAGTTTAATAAGCATATTATTAATAACATAAACTGATTATATCCAGAACCCAGTTCAGTTTCATTACATTATCTTCACTCCCAACTATCTTTTTTAGCTGCATTTCCTATTGAATATTTTAATTTCAGTTTGTCTTATACTTATTAACCAATCAGTCCTTGTTAGTTCTAAGATTAATTTTTTCGAGTCAAATATCATGTTACAAGAAAATGAAGATAATTTTATTTGTTATTTGTATGTATTTTTTTCTTCCACGATTTCAATAACTAGCATGTTAACAAAAGAGGTATAATTCATGGAATACTTTTTCTTCTCTCTGAAATAGAATTTTTAATCATATTGAATAAATATTTTTCTAGTCTTACATTAATAAATTTTATTAATTAAAAAAGTTAATAAAGTGTGTTAAATTTTTTAATTCCCCTTTGTAAATACTTATGTTCAGTTTGTGTGTTGAATTATATTAATCATTGAATTTCTAGAATATATCAATTTTGGCATCATGTTTATTTCTGTACATGTAATTCAGATTCAATTTGTTAGTATTTTTAAAATTTTTTCTTTTGCATTCATTTATTTATGTAATGGATATTAAAACTGGAAATATAGCAGGGAACAGTCAAATATTATTGTTCATTACAAGTTTTGAATGTACAAAGACTATTTTTGTTTTGCTTTATTTTTGTTTGTTATTTTGTGAGTTTTTCATGATAGAGTGATATTAGCCTTATAAAATTAAACTTCTAAGCATTTTATTATTTTCTCATTGGTAAGAATATTATCCTGACACATCTTTTTTACTAAATTTGGAAGTTGTCATCTTCTCCAAGCCCTCTTATGAAATAGAACTATGACCATTTTTCTCCATATCTTCTATAAGTTTTTTCCACTGATTTTACTCTGTCAATTTTGCCAATATATTTTTTCTAGAAAAATTTCTGCTTCATTAAGGTTTTTGAATTTATTAGCAAAAATTTAAGACTATTATTTCAGTATACTATAAAAATATCTCATCTGTGCCTATGATTATATTTGCTCTTGCATCTCTAAATTTACTTTGTGTTTTCTTATCTAGTTAATATTTTCTTTAAAATAAGCAGTTATCAAAGTTTTGTTTTCTTATTCTTTAATTACTGACTATATCTTTATAATGCTTTCCCCTGCTATTCTTATTTGTTATTCTCTTTTTTTAAATTTATTTTTATTTTATTTTATTTTACATTCTGGGATGCATGTGCAGGACGTGTAGGTTTGTTACATAGGTAGACATGTGCCATGGTGGTTTGCTGCACCTGTCAATCCATCACCTAGGTATTAAGCCTCACATACACTAGCTAATTATCCTGATGCTCTCCCTCTCCCTGCCCCACTCAACTGACCCCAGTGTGTGTTATTCCCCTCCCTGTGTCCATGTATTCCCATTGTTCAGCTTACACTTGTAAGTGAGAACATACAGGGTTTGGTTTTCCGTTTCTGTGTTAGTTTTCTGAGGATAATGGCTTCCAAATCCATCCAGGTCCCTGCAAAGGACATGATCTAATTTTTTTAATGGCTGCATAGTATTACATGGTATATATATGTACCACATTTTCTTTAGTATATTATTGATGGGCATTTGAGTTGATTCCGCATCTTTGCTATTATGCATAGTGTTGCAGTGAACATACACATGCATGTATCTTTATAACAGAATTGTTTATATTCCTTTGGGCATATACCCAATAATGAGATTGCTGGGTCAAATAGTATTTCTGGTTCTAGGTCTTTGAGGAATCGCCGCACTGTCTTCCACATGGTTGAACTAATTTACATTCCACTAACAATGTAAAAGCATTTCTATTTCTCCACAGCCTCACCAGCATCTGTTGTTTCTTGACTTTTTAATAATCACCATATTGACTGGTGTGAGATGGTATCTCATTGTGGATTTGATTTGCATTTTTTCCAATGATTGAATGAATTTGAGCATTTTTCATAAGTTTTTTTGGCCACATAAATGTCTTATTTCTCTTATCTGTTATTTCTTGTATCTGTTCATGTCCTTTGCCTAAGTTTTTGTTTTGTTTGTTTGTTTGTTTTTGTTTTTTGGTTGTGTTTTTGAGATGGAAGATGGAGTCTCACTCTGTTACCCAGGCTGGAGTGCAATGACACTATCTTGGCTCACTGCAACCTCCACCTCCTGGGTTCAAGCTGTTCTCCTGCTGGAGCCTCCCAAGTAGCTGAGATTACAGGTGACCGCCACCACACATGACTAATTTTTTGTATTTGTATTAGAGATGGGATTTTATCATGTTGGCCAGGCTGGTTTTGAACTCCTGATCTCAAGTGATCTGCCTGCCTTAGCCTCCCAAAGTGTTGGGATTACAGACATGAGCCACCGTGCCTGACCTCCTTTGTCCACTTTTTAATGGGGTTGGTTTTTTTCTTGTAAAGTCGTTTAAGTTCCTTGTAGATTCTCATATTAGACCTTTGTCAGATGGATAGACTGCAAAAATTTTCTACCATTCTGTAGATTGCCCATTCACTCTGATGATAGTTTCTTTTGCTATGCAGAAGCTCTTTAGTTTAATTAAATCTCATCTGTCAATTTTTGCTTTCGTGCAGGTGCTTTTGACGTTTTCATTATGAAATCTTTTTCTGTGCCTATATCCTGAATGGTATTGCCTAGATTTTCTTCTAGAGTTTTATAGTTTTGGGTTTTACATGTAAGCCTTTAATCCATCTTGATTTAATTTTTGTATAAGGTGTAAGGAAGGGGTCCAGTTTCAATTTTCTGCATATGGCTAGCCAGCTTTCCCAGCACCATTTATTAAATAGGGAATCCCTTCCCCATTGCTTGTTTTTGTCAGGTTTGTCAGAGACCAGATGGTTGTTTGTGTGGTCTTATTTCTGAGATCTCTATTCTGTTACATTGGTCTGTGTGTTTATTTTTGTTCCAGTACCATGCTGTTTTGGTTACTGTAGCCTTATAGTATAGTTTGAAGTCAGATAGCATGATGCCTCCAGCTTTGTTCTTTTGGCTTAGGATTGTCTTGGCTATGTGGGCTCTTTTTTGGTTCCATATGAATTTTAAAGTAGTTTTTTCTAACTCTGTGAAGAATGTCAATGGTAGTTTAATGGGAGTAGCATTGAATCTATAGATTGCTTTGGGCAGGATGCCTATTTTCATATTAATTATTCTTATTCATGAGCATGGAATGTTTTTCCATTTGTTTGTGCCCTTTCTGATTTCTTTGAGTAGTGGTTTGTAGTTCTCCTTGAAGAGGTTTTTCACTTTCCTTGTTAGCTATATTCCTAGGTATTTTATTCTCTTTGTAGCAGTTGTGAATGGGAGTTCATTCATGATTTGGCTGTCTGCTTATTGTTGGTATATAGGAATGCTAGCAGTTTTTGCACACTGACTTTGTATCCTGAGACTTTGCTGAAGTTGCTTATCAACTTAAGCTATTGGGCTGATTAATGGGGCTTTCTAGATATGGGATCATGTCATCTGCAAACAGAGGCAGTTTGACTTCCTCTCTTCCTATTTGAATACTCTTTATTTCTGTCTCTTACCTGATTGCCCTGACCAGAACTTCCAATACTGTGTTGAATAGGAGTGGTGAGAGAGGGCATCCTTGTCTTGTGCCAGTTTTCAAGGGGAATGCTTCCAGCTTTTGCCCATTCGGTATGATATTGGCTGTGGGTTTATCATAAATGGCTTTTATTATTTTGAGGTATATTCATCAATACCTAGTTTACTGAGAATTTTTTAACGGGAAAGGACATTGAATTTTATCAAAGGACTTCTGCATCTGTTGAGATAATCATGTGGTTTTTTTTTCCTTTATTTCTCTTTATGTGATGAATTACACTTATTGATTTGTATATGTTGAACCAGTCTTGCACCTAGGGAATGAAGCCAACTTGATTGTGATGGATAAGCTTTTTATATGCTGCTGAATTTCATTTGCCAGTATTTTATTGAGGATTTTTGCATCAATGTTCATCAGGGATATTGGCCTGAAGTTTTCTCTTTTTGTTGTATCTCTGCCAGGTTTTGGTATCAGGATGATGCTGGCCTCATAAAATGAGAAGTCCCTTGTTTTCAATTGTTTCAAATAGTTTCAGAAGAAATGGTACCAGCTTCTATTTGTAATTCCGCTAGAATTCAGCTGTAAATCCATCTGGCCCTGAGCTTTTTTTGGTTGGTAGGCTATTTATTACTGCCTCAATTTCAGAACTTGTTATTGGTCTATTCAGGGATTCAACTTCTTCCTTGTTCAGCCTTGGAAGGGTGTATGTGTCCAGGAATTTATCCATTTCTTCTAGACTTTCTAGTCTATTTGCATAGAAATGTTTATACTATTCTCTGATGCTTATTTGTATTTCTATGGGGTCAGTGGTCATATCCCCTTTATCATTTTTTATTGTGTTTATTTGAGTCTTCTCTGTTTTCTTCATTAGTCTACCTATTGGTATATATACATACACATATGTGTGTGTGTGTGTATATATATTTTTTTTTTCCAGAAAAGCAGCTCCCGGATTCATTCTTTTTTTTTTTTTTTTTTTTTTTGAAGGATTTTTCATGTCTCTATCTCCTTCAGTTCCGCTCTTGGAGTTACATGGCACTTACTCTCAAATCGATCACATAATTGGGAGTAAAACACTCCTCAGCAAAGGCAAAATAACTGAAATAATAATTAACAGTCTCTTAGGCCACAGCACAATCAAATTAGAATTCAAGATTAAGAAACTCACTCAGAACCACACAATTGGAAATTGAACTACTTGCTCTTGAATGACTCCTGAGTAAACAATGAAATTAAGGCAGAACTCAAGAAGTTCTTTGAAACCGGTGAGAACAAAGAGACAATGCACCAGAATCTCTGGGATGCTGCTAAAGCAGTGTTAAGAGGGAAATTTACAGCGCTAAATGCCACTTCAGAAAGCTAGAAAGGTCTCAAATCGACACCCTAGCATAACAACTAAAAGAACTAGAGAACCAAGAGCAAAATATTCACAAAGCTAGCAGAAGGGAAGAAATAACCAAGATCAGAGTGGAACTTGTTACTTCTTTTAAAATCTTGAGTTGTGTACTTATTTCATTTTCGTTTTATAGATTGAATAATGAAAACATTTGAAGTTATTAGTTTCAGTAAAATCTTTGTCAGCATCTATGTGTTTTCATTATTTTATTATTTTTATTTTTCTTCAGAAAGTAGTATATTTTTCCCTGTATAGACAACAGTTATGTAGGATAGTATTTTCATTTGCTTCTGTATTCTTGTGTAGAATTCAGTTTTTTTCACTTTATTAGCCATATTTACATTTTTTTAATTTACGAAGTATACTCTCAATTGATTTCACACCAAAGGATCATTTATAGTGTAATAAAATTGTGTATTCCCTTTAGGAGAAATGGCTTCTTAGCTGATGTTTATTTTTAGAAAACTTCTTAATTTTGTAATAAAAATTCTAATATAGACCCCTACAAATTATTTTTAAGCTAAGATGCACTTCAGTAGAATCTCTTGTGATATTTGTGTCAGTGTTACAAATCACTTAGATTAAATACTTTTTTTTGGTAATGCAACTCAGAATTTAAGTAGAAATACATATTTTTGTTTCATGGTCTTTATATTCTAATTTTTCAAAGTTAAAAGTATAAAATATGAATGAAGATACTGTATTTTTGCATATTTAAAATATGTATATTTGTCATTTCCCAAAGTATTCTGATATAATTCTAATTGATTAACTTAATTGTAATTTCTATACATTTCTTCTGCTTCATAGTTTGAGATGAAATATCTAATACAGGTATTATCTTTTTCTTGATAACCTCTAATAACATCTTGTTTTTCACTATGGTTATTTGAACCAAGAATATCTGTGATTGTGAGGTAGTATTAGAAAATAAATATAAAATCATATTATTTCTCTCCTACAAGGAAACATGTACACTAAATTTTCATTTCTAAAGAAAGCAAAATACTTTCAAAAGTTCTTCATTTTATTTTCTATCTTAGAGCATCTGTAAATATTTGGTCTATTTAACCAAATTTTCTATTAGAAAACCATGAAGAGTCTGTGTGTTTTTATTTGATTTTTAAAAATAATGGGCATCACCTATTTTATCTGAAGATTTATACTGCACAAAAAAAGTTGTAAGCCTTTATACTGCATAATAAATGTTATTATGTGTATAAATACATATTATAGTATTAAAAGAAAGTTTTCATCAAATCCCTAAGAGACTGTTAGATGGAACTTTGGCTCAGGGTACATGACATTGAGAACTGTTGGACTAAAGTAGTGACTGTTACACTGAACTTGAAATAGATTGAATTTGTATTCCGAGTTTAGGTAGGAAATATCTAATAATACATTACTAAAGTTATTAGAGGAAGGTAGAATATATACTGTTATCCGTATCTAAGAAAGTCAAGACAGAAAGTATTACATATATAAAAGTACCAGGAATAAAGAAACAAAAACACCAAACAAATGCCCATAATGTTATTTTTCTGGCATCATATCTATTTAACAAATGGCATTGAGATTTCATAGCTTATCAGCCAACGTGATGTTCCTGATAGCTGTAGTTGTCTTGCAATTCTAGTTTTAGTTAACACACATTTCATCTCAATTTCCCAAGGCATAATGTAAGCAGAGCTTTACCTTTGTTGTCAAGGAATCTTTCTTCTAATTCTTTTTAAGAATAGATCATTTCTTGCATGGCAAATATTTGGGGCCTCAGGATTTTAGGAAAGGGAAATTTGAATAGTTTCTCATTCACAGAAAGGAAAGAAGTCTGGTGCCTGTCACTCCATGGAATGTTCTTGTTATTGCTTTGTCCTCATTTCTACCAGGGATCTGCTGCCCAATGATGACCGTCCTCCATCTTTCCCACAATGTCTCTCCATGGTAAAGTCGTCTTGCTGGTCTCCTTCCCAGTAGATTCATATCAAGAGTCAAGATACTTGTCTTTGCAGCTTTCCATACACAAAAGGAAAACTCAACTGTTTTCCATTCCCATTTGCACACTATTATGTATTACAGTAGAATCAGACTGTAGAAATACAAAATGTCTGAGCATCTTTCTTATATGTTACAAAATCAAAGACATGCTCACTCTGCTGTGGTGGAAGGATTGGGATGTCTTCATTCCTCTTTGATAAATCACAAAAAGTCACTATTAAACTAAACTACTGTGCCTTCTCCCACAAATACCCATCTCAAAAAGGTTGGGAGGTCTTGACTCTTCCTGCAGAGGCACTGAATAAAGTAAACCTAAGATTAAGTATTTTGAGAATCACCTCCACCAATTAACTCATTGCTCAACTTTGAAAATGGCATTCTTATTCAGTTTGCTAATATTCTATTAGCAAGTCTGGACCTGGTGTTTTCTTTTATGTCTAACCTGTATTATATATTGGTGTGAAGAGCATTTGATTCATAAAACAAACAGCGAAATTCTTTTCCTTTTCCAATAAAATATGTATTATTTAAAAGTTAGAACACATTAAAGTTCTAAAGCCTCACTATTAGATAATTTTAATGGCATCAAAGTCTACTAATTCTAATAGTAACACTATTAATTACTATAAAATGCTTTGAATAATACATATTTAATTAGTGTTCCAGTTTAATGTTGTTTGATACCTTCCAGAGTTCTCAATATTAGTTCTCAACTCACCTTGGTTGTCCCCTTATTATAAACTTTCTGACAGTTACCATATCTGCCAATATAAAAACAGAATTACTATTTTAGGAAGACAAAACATGACACTCTATGATCCAGTTCCAGTCATCTTCTCCTCTCCAGCTTCTTGCTCCATTGCTTGCTTTGCACTTTATACTCCTGAAACACAACCTTTTTAGTATGTCTTCACATACAATATGCTGTTCTTTGCCCTTGAGGATGGTGCCAGCTCTGTCCTCTAACCTCAAGAGGCACAAGAGCACAGCAATTATGCATGTTGGCTCTGAAATTAGACTATATATGTGACTTCAATAAAGGTTATGTAAGCTCTCTTGTCCTTTAGTATCATTATCTGTAAAATGAAAATACTGATAACACTTCATGGGGCTGCTGTGGGGATTAAATGAGTCAGTATATGCAGTACTTAGAAGAGAGCTGTACACTTAGGTGCACTATTCAGTGTAGCTGTAATTATCATTTCATGGGTATACATTGCTCTTCTTCTATGACTCAGCTTAGAGACTTTGTTTTTAGGAACGTTTTGCCTTCAGAACACAAACCTACCAGGCATTGTGCTTCCTTTTATATGGCAGGAAATGTGAGATGCAGCTATTCGTCTTTTACTTTCAAGGGGACTTACTGGCACATACTTAATAACTGGATCTCTAAACTTCACTCGAGAGGCCAGTCCCTCATCATAGAGTTAATCTTTCACCCTCTGGAGGGCAGATATCTTAACAGTTTCCAGCATACTCACCACCTCTTGTTCATGCTGTCTGATCTGCACGATGTCGTCAATGTAATGAATCACTGTGACGTTCTGTGGGATGTCCAGATCGCTTCAGATTACATATATTATTACTGAAAAGAGTTGACATATCCCTGAGGCAAAACTGTAAATGAATATTCTTATCTATACTCTGACTCTGAACTATTTCTGATCTCCTTCTCTAATTGGAGTGGAAGGAGTATGCATTTGCCAAATCAATGGCCACATGCAGTGTATGTGTGGCCTTATAAAACTTCTCTAGCAATAATACCACATCTGTAACAGAAACTGCAGTCAGGACTACTCTTTAGTTAAGCCTGCAGACGTTTATAGTCATCCTCCAGAAATTCTCTGGTGTTGGCCGGGGATAGGCTGGTGGATTAAATGGGGATATGACAGGGACCACTACCATCTCTCCTCATCCCAATGCACCCAGGATAGGATATTATCTTTGATTTAATCTCTTGGCTGGATTTTCAGATATTTTAATGTGACCTTCCCAACTACGATAGCTTTTATAGCTCTTACTTCACAGACCAGAGACCCAGTGTAGGGATTACTTCAATTGACAAGCGTAACAATTTCAATTATACTCTTAGAGACTAGGAGAATGATCACTGACTGGGTTGTGGTTTCAGGGGGTCCCCTGTGAACTAGACTTCAGTCAGGCTCCATTTTTTGCCTTGCCCCATAGGTACCCGCTCTTATGTCTCCAAGTATCAATGTTACTGAACAACCAGTACTTGGTAGTCCTTGAAATGTCCGATTATTCCCCTTTTTCCAGGGCTTAGTTGCCTGGATAAATGACCATAGTTTCCTTTGGGAAAGGACTAGGGGAATCACAGTATTGACTTGCTGGGATGTTTCAGGGTCTTTATTCCTAGGGACCCTGACACCTCTTTGGTTAGCAGGTTCCAGAAGTGAAAATTGTCTCGTCTGAGAACTGACCCAAGTATTGTGACTTTTAATAGGGGTGACTACCCTCTGCTTCCAGACTTTGTTCATTTTCCTTTGACAATGTCACCTATCAAAATCCTGTATTTTCCTTTTAAAGGCCTTATTTGAAATCCCACTTCTCTGTATTCTTGATCTTCTAAGCTTAGGTAAAATGAATGTCCCCAGCCTCTGAACTCTCATACACATGTGGTGATTATAGCCTGTTTTATATTATATTTTTTGTGTATGTATTTGCCCCTACTTGACTGTACATTGATGCTGGAAATGCTATCTTATCATCTTATTATTTAAATGCCCCACGTCGTGCTTTGAACATATTATGCAAGCTATGGAAGCTTACTGATGATTTTAATGACACTGGCTTTTCTTCTGCATTTAGCCCTTAATAGAACATATTCCTGTTCTATTTATATGCTATTTTATGTATGTAAACCTGTATACTAAAAGACAAAAATGTTGTCACATTTTATATAGAGTCTCATAGAATTTTTGCCAGACTTTTCATTCTTTTTGATATTAGATGTTAAGATTTTAATTAATCAACTGCCAAATTTTCTTATGCAAAATGTTGTTTCTTATAGATAATTTGTGGTAAAAGCCTTTCAGTGAATGAAATGACTCTTAGCACTTTGAAAGAAAAAGGCTACAAAGCTGCTTTCATTGGAATAGGTGAGTAGTTTACTCTTAAATATATTTACTTATAATATATTTTTTATTTCCTAGCAATATCCAGAAGAATGACTGCCTTCAGACATTTTCATGATGGAAGTTATATTTATTCAGGGAATAACAGATAGAAATGTTTGGCCAAGTAACTAAATTTCTATTTTACAAGTAGTTGTGTTGTTTCACCTTAATTATGGAGAGATTTTGGCAAGATTTTTTTTTTTAATCTTCCCATTCTTTCACCACACCATCGTCACCAGTGAGAATCTCTAGGAAGAAAATATTTTCAAGTCATGTCACTGGAAACTCAGAATCTGTCTAGAGGCTGTAGCTTTCTTTTTATGATACAACAATTGTCTAAAGTGATAATGAAGGACAGAGTTGGCTGGTTCCCTTTTGCTATTCGTTTTTCAAAATTTTCTAAGACTTTTCTTATTTGGTTGAATTTTTTAAATGTTCCATCAGTGTTGTGAAAGTCCCATAGACAGTGTATTACTCCTGAAGCACTCAATGTATACTGTTTTCTCATATTTTGCCTAAATTTGTTATAGGGAATGAGTTTTCTAACATTTTTCTTCCACTTAGTGTTTACTGAGAGACCAAAGAGAACAAGTAAGTTGACTTGACTTAGTCTTTGCCTCATGCATGTCATATTCATTCTTTGATATGATTTGTACTATGGGCAATTATGGCATATAAATTGAGTATGTTAAATCAGGGATCCCCAAACTCAGGGCCATGAAGTCGTACTGTACTGTTAGGAACCTGGCCACACAGCAGGAGGTGAGTAGTGGGCAAGTGAGCCTTACTGCCTGAGCTCTGCATCCTGTCAGATCAGCATTAGATTAGATTAGAATCTAATGGCATTAGACTCTCATAGGAGTGCAAACTCTATTGTGAACTGGGCATGTGAAGGATCTAAGTTGCATGTTCCTTATGAGAATCTAAAACTAATGCCTGATGATCTGAGGTGGAACAGTTTCATCCCGATACCATCCTTCTTCTCCAACCTGGTCCATGGAAAATTTTTCTTCCATGAAACTGGTCCTTGGTACTAAAATGGTTGGGAGCAATGTGTTAAACTGTTACTCATTTTTAATATAAACCCTTCTTCTTGTATTTTACTTTGTCTGTCTCTTTGGCGGTTCACACCCAGAATGTGAATTTCTAAATATCACCACTTTAAGTGATCACACACTGAGTAATGTTCGTTTCGCAGCTGTCCTTTTTTATTGTCTTTCTGGAGTGCAGTCATTATTAATGCTTCTTTGTCCACTAAACTTTTCTTATCAGAATGTCGTATCTGAGACCATGTCTGTCAGCCCCATTTTTTAGGTGAAAAATTATGGAAAGCAATATAAATTTGCACTGTCATCTAGCTCCTAAATGTCTCAACTGAACCTCCTTCCTTTCAAAACTTTTGGGTGCTATTGCCGTTAGTATCTGTCTATATGATCTTAATTACAATATTATAATTATTGTGTATATCAAAAGTAGGAAGGAGGCAAGATCTGATATTTTCCCTAGGTTCTATTTTTAAGCATATTATATTTGACTTTAGCTTTACTTTTCAACATTACGTTTGTATTGAGAATTTAATGTAAAGAAATTGGGTAGGTATCTATAAGTTCCAATTACTGTCAATAAACATGATCAAAAATGCTTGGTCAGTAATAAGTGGAAAATTTCATCAGGCTTTAGGTCTGCAATACTGATAATGTTATCAAATAACTATTTGAAATTCACCATTGTACTAAGAGATATGTTTTCCATTACTTGAGTATATACTAATACAATTATTATGACATGTATCTGTAAGAACTTCATCTACAAAGGATCTCTGTACTGAAGAAATGGGGAACAATAAAGTAACCAATACATTGAAATATCCAAATTAATTACATAAGAAGCAAATTATTCCAAAAACTTGGAATAATTAAATTGTTCAACACTCTGAGTAGTTATAACCATGAAACACCTTCTAACTGAAACAATCAATAGTTTCAACTTTTTTATTTTATTCTATTATGTCCCCATAAATATATTATTTGATAATGCTATACTGGTTCACAATACAGTTGTCTCCATTTGATTCTGCACTGAGGTGTGAATACAGCATTTAGAATGTAGAGTCCTTTCATATTTATGTGCTGTGCATTTTCATGCTGAGAAGTGAATCTTTGACATTTTGGTGTAGTGATGTGAGGAATGCAGTTATGCTCTATTTCAGTATTTTGTATGAAACATACACAAAAAAATTCATCATGTCAAAAAAGAAAAGCTTCAGTCTGTGGAAGACAAGTAGCCGTATTCTCTAGGAAATGTTTATTTGACACTTGTGTGTCGATTTGGGAATTTATGACCTTTGTATTACCATATAACTGTCGATTACTTGGACAGCCACACAACCTTACATGCTTTTGTTCATTAACCTTGCTTCCATATTGTAATTAAACTTTACTCACTTATTTTATTTACCCTTTCTCACTGATTTTGTAGGAGGAAATGTAGAATAGGAATTCCATATTATTTAGGATATAGGTTTGGGCGCTTTCAGAAAGCAATAGAGGGTAAAACAATATAAACATTTAGTTCTTTCTCATGTAACAGTGTAAGCCATTTTCAAACCTGAATTCCATCTTTGGTCTATGGGTAGTTACCATGTTCACATTCATGCTAATAGAAGTGGGAAAGAGGGAAGCAGCTCCTTTACTATTATATTTATGAGCCAGAAGTGACACAAATCAATTCTTCTTTTATCTCATTGTCTGTAAACTGATCATATCAGCATGGCAACAGCAGAGGGTGCCGGGAAGTATTGCCTTTTGCTGGATGGACATAATCTCCATCAAATGTCTAGAATCATAGGGAAAGGGGATGACAGATATTGAGAGAGGATAGAAATAAAAGTCTCTGTTACAGGTGTGCATCATCATTAGTGTTTGACACATGAGATCAGTAAAGCACTTAGTAGCAAAGAAAACACTCTTAGTACCTGGTGCATACATGTTGGTTACATAGGTAGTTTTTAAAAATGGAAATGCCAGGCTGGGCATGGTGGCTCACGCCTGTAATCCCAGCACTTTGGGAGGCTGAGGTGGGCGGATCATGAGGTCAAGAGATCGAGACCATTCTGGCCAACATGGTGAAACCTCGTCTCTACTAAAAATACAAAAATTAGCCAGGCGTGGTGGCATGTGTTTGTAGTCCCGGCTACTCGGGAGGCTGAGGCAGGAGAATCGCTTGAATCTGGGAGGCGGAGGTTGCAGTGAGCCGAGATCTTGCCACTGCACTCTAGCCTCGCGACAGAGTGATGCTCCGTCTAAAAAAAAAATAAAGAAAAAAAAAAAGGAGATGCTTTCTCTTTCTGTAGTTGGAAATGCCATAGTTATTGATCTTGTGTATTTAAACTACCATCTTGTTCTATGTTACATTGTGTAAAATAAAAAATATTTTTAATTAACTATGACTTAATGAAGATAGTTCATTAAGCCCACTGTATTAAGATAAGTCTGTTTGCATGTTTCCTGATTTTAACTATTGTGTGTGACATTGCTCATGAAAAGTATCTCACTTTTAGAGTTTTCTCTAACTAATACTACCAGAGTTCATTAAGGAAATTATCTCATTGAATGTACATCATTGTTACTTCTAAAGATTTATGTCTCTTGAGCCATGAGAAGTTTAGTTTCTTCTAAGTACTAAGATAAAGCCCTATGTCTTACTCAAAATCAGTCTGTTATCTTCACAAAATGGAGTCTTTTTTAAAGACTCTAAAATTTTGGTAGTTTTACTGAAATCAAAGCACCTGGACAGCATGTTACTGACAGTATTGAGAAGTAGAATTGGAACATCTACTATACAAGGCTTTTTAAAAATATTGGATGGCTTTCTTTGTTTGGTATTGAAATTGACATAATAGGTTACAACCGTTGTTTCTTCCTTTATTTTATAAAAATAACCAGAAAATAATAGAATAGAAAATATCAAAGTGTGTTGGCTGTGGTTAGGGCAAGTGTTATTTTGTGAAAAATGTTTTTCAGCTGTGTGTGTGTGTGTTTGATGTGTGTGCTTGCACATACACACTGCAATAAAATAGAATGTATTTTTTAAATGTGGCTCTAAAGTTTGATAGTCAATGCTATGCAATGTGAGGACCCTGATGGACTAAACACCTTTTTCCCATAGTATACTCAACACCTATCAGTAAGTAGCTATTAGTGAGTTAAATAAGTATTGAATGACTACAATCAGTGTCCCAAACACTGTGCTAAGAATTTAAAAAACAATAAAGAAATCTGAATTAAGTGTTTAGGTTTGTATTAAATTGAGTCAGAAATATCATAAGACATTCAAAAAGAACAACCATATTGCACAATTTCAGGAGTGGGACGTAGTCAGGTAGACGGACTGGACATGGGTATAATTCCTTGTTTTTTTTTATTTTTTTTATTTTTGAAGTTCTGTGGGTAATTTTACTCTAGAGCCAAGTTTAAGAATCACTGTTACAGATAACTGAAGAGACGGACCTTTGATCTTTGTTTTAAAGGAGCCCATTTCTTTTTCTCTTTCTGATTGTCCATCTTCTGATAGATTTCCTCTCATAACCTCATAAAACATGACAGTACCAAAAAGGTTAAACAAGCATGCAAGGGAAAGAACATCCAGTAAGACCCGTTTAGGTAACTGATCAAACTTTATATATTGTTCTGACAAGTTTTTCTTTCTTGGAATTTTTGTTTTTAGAGTACATGAGAAAGAAGGGGTTAAAGGGAAAATGCAGTAAAATCCATTATGATAGTCACTATGAAGCAGGAACTACAGGAAGATGTTATAGAGATGAATAGTCACTTTTTCAACACCAAGTGCTTTACTTGTGTCTACCCAAAAGATTTCCCTTGAACTTACTTCTTGCTACCACCACTCCCCTCCCTTAATGCCACTGGAATACTGCTGTGGCCTCAATCAGTCTCTTTGGCCACCACTATTCACACAACAAAAGTAGTAATCATGCTGAAATAGGATCTGATAATCATTCCTCACTAAAACTCTTCCATAACTCCATATTTCCTTCCAGATAAAGAAAAGTCCCACAAAGGTTTTCAAGGCTCTTCTTGATTCGGTCACAGCTGTGTCTCTAGTCACTTCTCCTATTAAATTATGTGATTCAGCCATTCTGAACTGTTTTTAGTTTTACCTTATCTGAAGTTTTTTTAACCTCCATTTTTGGACATGGGTCTAGAGCTATCTTTATTTTCATATTTATATTCTTGACTTAGATGCCTTTTTTCTATTTGATACAATTATTTTACTTGTAATGATCTACTCTATACCTTCATACTTTAGCCTGGATTAATGAATCATCTTCCTCACCCCCTGCCCCACACAAACCCTATGTTCCTGCTCTCTTTCTACATGTTCAGACTGGACTTTTACTGTAGTATTGCACTTCTTCACCCCTTTTATTATAATTGACTAGTTACATGTTTGTTTCCACCACTAGAAGTTAAGCTTCTTAAAGACTGTAGATTCTCTCTGACTTTTTCATTAACAAATGTTTGGTGCCTAGCAAAGTGGCTGGTACATAGTAGGAACTTTATAAGTATTTTCAATTATTGATTTTAAAGTGCAACTCTTTTGACTGTAAAGTAAATTTATAGGTGGTTTAACAAAGTTGGCAATTTTTGGAGGATTATAACATTGCCCGAACCCAGGGGGAATACATTTTACATTATTATAATTTTGGTATTACACTATTAATGAAATAAACAAATAGGAATAGTGATATTAGAAGTGGTGATATTGGTAATAACAGCGGTAATAGTGAATATTATTCCAGGCTCAATTCTTAACATGATCTATCCTTTTAACTCTTAAAATGGTCCTTGAGGTCGATATTCTTAACACTCTTTTATGGATAAGAAAATTAAGACTATCAAAGGTAACAGAAAAGAAGTTAATGGCAACTAAAGCATGGAAAATGAGTTTTATAAAGAAAGAAAAAAAAAACAGTGCAAATATCCATACTTCAATTGTGACTCTAAGCCAATATGACTCTGTCTACATTTCAGCATCTCACTTAAGATTCTAAAGAGGGTAAGCTCATACTCAAGAAGAATTAGTCTTTATATTTAGCCTCACTTTTCTCATTGTTATCACAAATTGGTTTTCTTTTAGTTACCATCAGAAAATAATATTTTTTAAATGTGAAGATTCCCAAATATTATAACAGACAAAGAAGAGATAATTATAATTAAGAAAATCCATTGATAGATTGTGGTATTAAATTTGCTACAGAGTGGCCTTTAGTTAAATCTCTCATGCCTTCACAAAGCCAGAATTCTTCTCTATAACAGTTACTCTTAATTGGCTTCTTAATCAGGAATTTCTAAATTGTACATAGTTGTGTATACTTTCTATTTATTTAGAGGAAAATGCAATAAAGTTTTTAGACCATTCACGTTACTTCTATCCCCAGATAAAAATGTAGATTGTTTAGTCACTATCGGCAACTATGAATAGATTATTTTTAAAAATAAACCTGACTTAATTGTAAGCAAAAAGCAAGTCTTGAGTATTTTGCCAATCTACTTTTTTATTTGTAATATTTTTTAATCTAGTGTCACTTGTAAGTACTTGGGTATAATTGTAAAATGGCTCCCAAGAATTTGGAAATGAGGGAAATAGAATTCCAGCTGAGAGTTCATTAAATCATTACTTAATGAGTTCATGCAAAGCCCCAGAAGGAGATAAAATAGATGTAGGGCAATTATTCTTTGATCATATTAACATATCTATAGAAAGCACATATTAATCTGCAGAAGCAGGCAGTGGGGGCTGGTCATCTTTAGAAGTGTTGAGGAAGAAAAGGAACCTGCAGAAATATCAGAAATATTGACAGTGTCTCTTTTAAGGCACCTGAATCAATGGACCAGGAGTTCTTTGAGCCCAGGTCATAACATAAACAGAGAAGTCCATTTTAAAGACCTCTGAATCTCCTTGTTCTGATTCCAAGCTCACCAAACTGCCACTGATTCCTAAGTAGTTTGATTATGGGAGATGAGTGTGGGAAGGGGAGGTTGCAGTGAGGTGAGATGGTTCCACTGAACTCCAGCCTGGATGACAGAGTGAGGCACTGTTTCAAAATAAATAAATAAGAAAGAAAGAAAAGAAAGGAAGACAAAAGAAAGGAAAAGTTTATTCTGTGTTCATATATAATGAAATATATGTCATTTATAGTAAAGAATATAGTTTTCTTTTTGTTATTTTTGGTTGTGTGCATATATCCCTCTCCTGTCACCCACACAAACACAGTATATTAAACATTTATGAGAGTTGGTGTTGGTTTTTATCCTTGAATTCCATATATCAGCACATTTCTGAACATATAATAGAACATCAATAAAGTTTTTTGAAGTTAAATCATTGGAAAATTAAAAAAAAGAAACAATTGAAGAAATGAAAAGCAATGTAATAACTTGTTGAGAAATTTTGAGATTATACATGATTACTTCACTGCTTAAAATTCATGGATCTTTCCAAGCATCCTCTTTTATCTTTTTTTGTTTTTGACAAAATGCAAAGACATATTCATTAGTTCTGATTAACGACTCAAAGGCACTCTTAAGTCATTCTTACTTTGATGCCTTATAATTATGTCAAGTATTACATTACTGTGCTGAATATCAGATATTTTCTTTAAGTATTTTTGTTAATTTTTAATGATAGTACTCGCTAGGGTATTTAATGAACGTTTTGTGATGAAGATGATGATATAAGGAAACATTTTTAAAAATCATGGCTTTTTCTACTTGTAGAAGTCTTTACATATTGTAGATGATCAATAAATATCTGTTGAAGTATTGATTAATTAATTAATGATTAACTTTAATTAACCCTATTAACTCATTATGTCTTCCATATTATTGTAAAAAGGAGATAATTTATTAATCAATAAGGTTATTTTAACTTTCCGTAGCTTATATTTTTATTTTAAAGGACCTTTTATTAAAAAGCACAAATTATATTTTAACATATTTTATCTTCTTTGCATTTACCTTCTTTGCATTTATCTTCTTTGTATTTCTTTGGATGGAGACATGGAGGAATTTTTATTATATTTTTCTATATGTGTTTCGTGGAATAAAGACATACTTATGGTAGTTACCTAAATTAAAGAAGTAAAACAATTCTTTTTGGTGTTTTCATTGTTTAAGCATTAATTTTAGTAGTTTCCAATGGTTTAATTAACTCTTAAAGAGAAGTTGATAAGAGAACTGGAAAATTACTGAACTAAGCAAAATGTTGTCTTTCAACTGCTGTTTGTGGCTGCCAGTTACATTTTTTTTGTGGGAGCTAATTGTCATTTGAACCTGGAAGGGGTTATTATTGAACATATACTATGGGTATTATCTTAGTCTTGTTGGGCTGCTATGCCGAAATAGCATAGACTGGGTGTCTTTAATAGCAAACATTTATTTTCTCACAATTCTGGAGTCTAGAAGTCTGAGATCAGAATGCCAACATGGCTGGGTTCTGGTGAAGGCCCTCTTCCTGGCTTGAAGATCTCTCCCTTCTCCCTGTGTGTTCTCATGTGGCCTTTCCTTAGTTTATCCACATGGAAAGAGAAAGACCTCTGACGTTTCTTCTTTCTATAAGGGCACTAATACCATGATAGGGGCCCCACCTTCATGAATGTAACTAAAACTAATTACACCCCAAAGGTCCCATCTCCAAATACCATCATGTTTAAGATTAGGGCTTCAGCATGTGACATTTGTCCTTAGGAGCATCATGATGTTTTGTTTTGTTTTCCATTTGGTAATCATACTATAGGTCTGCATTGTCCTCTAGGGGTAGAATATTGATGTTGAAGGATAAATTTTAGAATACTTAATAAAATTAGAAGTTATTGAGATAGTGGATATCGTCAAGAAGACCTTTGGAACATCACAGTACACAACCCTTCCCCTCCACCTCCCACAATTCAATGAAGCTGAATGTGGAGAATTCAAGACTACATTGTATTCATGTGCATAGTACACAGTGGTTTTCAAATAGAGCTAGGAGATGTACTATTGGATAACTATTTTCACATTGCAAACCACATAGCTCTTATCTTACAAATTGCTGCTATGTAAAGTTTGGTGAACTGAAGAAGACATACACAGAAGGAAAGAGGGGTTAGTAAGAGAAAAGGAAAATGGTGTGGAAATGGCAGGGATTGATACAAGTTGGAGGAAACTAGGCATATTTCCATATATGATATATATTTCTTTCTAGAAAAATCTTACCAAAGTACAGAAATGTGAAATTTTGGAGGATAATTTGTGTTTTATCCATTCCTTATTTCCTGTACATACAAGTTAAGCTATGCCATCTTTCATTAGCGGGATTAGATAAAGTGATCTAATAATCTCTTTCTTTGTCATTTAAACAGCTTTTTTGACTCTAAATGCTTAATACCCATATACTCTACAGCAAGACCAAAGCTTTTAAGGGACTGCATTAGATATTTTAAACAACAAATCTATTTTAGAAGCAATGCAATTGAAATTTATATCAAATCAGTTTTCCTTCAGATCTTGCCTTTGAATGGTTTAAGGGGTGTCCAAAACAGTCATATGGTTCCCAACTTCCCAAATACAGTCTAGTTTGGTTATATTACTTTTTCTGTTTCTTAAACTCATATTACGTAGCACTATTATAAGTTATGCCAGGAATTAATATATAGGGAAAACAATATTGCAAGAATGATTACAATATGAAGTGGAAACATAAACCCTTTGTTGTTGTTGTTGTTGTTTTGTTTTTTTTTTTGAGACGGAGTCTCGCTCTGTCGCCCAGGCTGGAGTGCAGTGGCGTGATCTCGGCTCACTGCAAGCTCCACCGCCTCCCGGGTTCACGCCATTCTCCTGCCTCAGCCTCTCTAGAAGCTGGGACTACTGGCGCCCGCCACCACGCCCGGCTAATTTTTTTTGTATTTTTAGTAGAGACGGGGTTTCACCGTGTTCGCCAGGATGGTCTTGATCTCCTGACCTCGTGATTCGCCCGCCTCAGCCTCCCAAAGTACTGGTATTACAGGCGTGAGTCACCGCGCCCGGCCAGGAAACATAAACTCTTAAATGCATTATTAAGCATTAATACTGTGGACATCTAAGAAAGTTTTATTTTTGAAACAACGTTTTGATTTATTTGCTTTCCTATCTCCAAATATGTAAGGAATCTTGATGTGTGTTATCATCTTCTGATTAACCATGCAGTGCCACCTGGTGTGCAGATGGAAAGAACATTACACATCAGAGGCTCTGTTCACACCCACCCCCACCATACACAAACTTACATGGCAGAAAGTTAACAGATGTTCATTTTGCTTGTGTTACTGAGATAAATTGTACATCCAACTCTTAATTCATAAGTTAAATTTAGAGAATAAGATATTGATATTTGGGTTAATCAAAGATTATATTAACATATCCATTATGAGAATAAAGTAATATTTAATTGGAAAATTGCTTCTTTGGATCTTTCAGGTCTTACTTTGTGTTTTTATTTTTTCTTTTTTTTTTAAAAAAATTACTTGGTAGTTTTGTCTGTTGAGCCTTATCTATATTTTACTGATAAATTTATCATTCCTAGAATATTGTAGTTTAAAACTGGTTGCTATTTATTTTTTCTCTGGTTAAGTTTCCATTTTACAGGAAAAAAATAGCCTTTCTTTTGTCTTTTATGGAGATTGTATCACAGTCAGGTATTTTTCCACTTCTCTTACTCTTTTAATGCCACTGTTGGTTGATCACATTTTAAAGTGTATTTTTAAGCTTCTGCAATATACCTAGCAGTGTGCTAGCAATTATATATTACAGAAAAATTAAAGAGGTTATGATATATTTAGAAAAGTAATTAAACTAATGCATTTTAAAAATACAAACTTTGTGCATATTAAATGTAATAAATAAATAGAGTAGCTGCATTTATTGAAGTTCTGTGCAAAGTCATGTTTAATTCTCACAAAGTAATTTTGGATTGGTATTATTCATATCTCTATTTCACATTTATGTAAATGGTGTCTAACAGATATTAAGTAACCTTCTCAAGTACTAGAACCTGGATTTAACTGAGGCCCCTCTGAAACCAAAGCCCTACTCTTGGCTAATACATTAAGTTGGCAGAATTTAAATAATCATTTTTTAAAATTTATTTTATGTTTTCTTAAAAATATTTTAAATTAATTTTTTTAAAATTTGTG
Source organism: Macaca thibetana thibetana (assembly GCF_024542745.1). Taxonomy (NCBI): domain Eukaryota; kingdom Metazoa; phylum Chordata; class Mammalia; order Primates; family Cercopithecidae; genus Macaca; species Macaca thibetana. The sequence goes on along the minus strand of NC_065578.1, from coordinate 97,081,510 downwards.
GTAAAGTACACATAGCATAAAATATACCATCTTCATCATTTTTAAGTGAATGGTGGGATTAAGTACATTCACATTGTTGTGCAACCATCAGCACTATTCATCCACAGAACTCTTTTCATCTTGCAAAACTGAAACTATACCTTTTAAGCAACGAATCTATGAATTTAACTATTCATATGGTCCTATGGGTGTGGGTGGAATCATACATTATATATTTTGTGTGTGAATGGCTTATTTCACGTAGCATAACGTCTCAACCTTCACGTTGTGACATGTGTCACAATTTTATTCCTTTTTAAGATTAAATAATATTCTTTTATGTATATATTACATTTTGTTTAACATTCATCAATCAATGGACATTGGATGGTTTCTGACTTTTGGATATTGGAAATAATGCTCCCACGAACATAGGTTATAGAAATATTTCTTTGAGTCCTTGATTTCATCTCTTTTGGCCACACATCCATATGTGGAATTGCTAGATAATTTGGCAACTCTGTTTAATTTTTTGAGGAGCCAACATACTGTTTCCAAAGTAGCTACACCATTTTATATTTCACCAACAGTGAAAAAAAGTTCCAGTTTCTTCACATCATCGCCAACAGTGGCTAGTTTGTTTTTGTGTGTTTTTTGATAGTAGCTCTCCTAATGGCTGTAAGTAGTAAATAATGATTGTTAATTTACTTTTCATTTGCAGCCTGCTTGTTACCAACAGAAACTTGCAGTGATAATATATGGACAAAAAAATTTTAAAAGGTGTGCAAATATATGATTAATCAGCAAGATGAACTAGAAAATAAGAACCTCTCATATAAAAATTAAATGGCATTCATATTTTTTGGTATTTTGAGGGCCTCAATTAGATTATATGCCAAAGGGATGAAGAGAGAGGGACAAATTCAGTAGGAAGATCAGTTTTGAAGTGGCAAATTGTAGAGAGGACTATTAAGAGATAGCAGAATATCTTATATTTAAATTTCTAATAAAACAAGTGATTTGTCTACAAAATTTGTCTATAAATGAACAGTTATCAAATATTTTATATGTTGTGGGCTGTATGGTCTCTTTTGTAGATATTCAACTCTCTACATTTGTAATGTGAAAGCAGCCTTAGAGTATATGTAAAAAAATAAATATGGCTATGTGCCAATAAAGCTTTATTTAAAAAAATGAGTAGAGGAGCAGATTTACTCAGCAGATGATGCACCAAAAAATTACATAAGAACATTAATTGCTTATATTTCTTTTTGTTTTAAGAAAAACCATTTTAAGTGGAAGTCCAGTTAAAATATAAATCAAGTGAACTTTTATCTAATAGAACGTAACTTGTTTTGCGTGCACGCATCTGTTTGTGGAAATCACTTAAGAATGCCAACATAGGTAGCAGAAGAGATATCTATCACTGATTATTGTGTACTAGCCTTTAAAATAGCTGAATTTTTGTGAATCCCCACATTTTGGTGTTCATGAAACCAACCATGTTTCTCACAGCTTAATATTTTAGCAAATAGCTTATTTTGAAAGGTGTATCCAAAAATTATCCAAAAATATATTTTCCTGATACCATGCTTGTGTTAATTTTTTAAAAATATTACTAACATGAGTAAAGCTGCTTTTATTTCTAAAGTGTAATGTTTTATCCTTTTAAAGTACATCTTCAATAAATAGGTTCATACTTGATTTTGTAATCAAAGAAAACACACACACACATGACCAAGAATGAAAACACAGAAGGGGCCAGGTAGGGTAGGTCATGCCTATAATCCCACCATTTTGGGAGGGTGTGGCAGGGGGATCGCCTGAGATCAAGAGTTCCAGACCAGCCTGGGCAACATAGCGAGACCTTTTCTCTACAAAAAGAAAAAAATTGCCATGCACAGTGCCATGTACCTATTCAGTAGACTGAGGTGGGAGAATCACTTGAGCCCCGGAGGTCAAGGCTGCAATGAGCCATGATTGTGCCACTGCACTCCAGCCTGGGTGACAGAGCGAGACTCTGGTTCTAAAAATAAAATAAAATAAATCACAGAAGGAATAAATGAGAACTGAAATTAGTCAGTTTCTATTCAGTGATGGTGGTTCTAAAAGTATATCTTAGACACTATTAATGAATGGTTTTATTTTTCTTACCAATTTTTGATAACTTAAGAAAAAAGAAAATATACATATACAAAAAAATTTATCTTTGCCTCTAGGCTAGGACTTCTTCTATAAAACCTCTTTAACTTTTCCTTTTCACTTTGTTGTTCTGTCTCTGGATTCGTCATGATGAATTCTAACAATTAGCAGCTGTTGACTTCAGCCAGAAAATAACAAAAAGCCATCCAGACCACAGCTCCTTTTATTCAAGGTGCTCAGGGCAGTACGCTGGAATTATTTTAGAAGATGTCCTTAACTTTTTATGCAAGCATATTCATCATCTTGCTATAAATGACAAATAAGTGCACATTTGTTATGTAGCAAAATTTGTTAAAAACCATAGGAAAAGTATTACTGATAAATTAATTAAAGATAGACTCATCTGAATACTGAATAAGAAAAATACCTGGATATTTGAATAGAATTTGTGATTTTTCTTCATTTAGAAGATAATGTGATTAGGTATAAATGCATTCTTTTATGGTGGATCAAAACATGTTAATTCAAAATCTGTTTGATCTGTTGTAAAAATATATTAAATTCAAGACTGACTAATTCAGTCTTTTATTCCTTTTGCCTTAAACTGGATGCAAGTTGGCCTTTGTGCTACTTAGAAAAATGCAAATAGAAAAAGCAAAAATAAAAACAATGTGAAAAAGGATTGATAATGAAGAATACTATTTTTATTTTATGGGAGGCATAATCACTGTATTAATGTCTATTTGTAACTACTAAAATATAAACATTTTAAGTATATGGACTCAAATTTTTTTCTAAAGCAAACCACTCTGGCACAGTCAAGTAAATACATTATTGGGATTTTGTGTGTATGTTTGTTTTCCTCTCCTGTTGACTGTAGAAATATTTGGTTAATGGAGTACTCTAGGGCAAGTTGAATCAATGTTATGTTTGTGCCTTTCTTTCCCATTCTAATGTGGTTTTGGTAGCTATATTACCAGAATTTCTGACAGAAACATTCTGGGCGATAATATGAGATCATATGGGGCTTAGAAAAGACTGAGTATGAGTCTCTAGTGATTGGTCTATCTGTGAGGTTTTCTGTTACAGTGGTAGAGACTGAAATGTGTTAGACTTTTAGTGGTAAAGCAATCCTATGTTTTTCTACAACTGCTTTCCACTATATTTAAGTATGCTCTTTTTTCCCCTGTGTATGTGTGTGTGCGTGCTTGTGTTCTAGCTTCCAGCCTTTTACAACTTATAGTCATTTTTCTGAAAACTGGAAACTTGAGGTGGCAGAGTAGGGAAAAACTAAAATTCATAAAGGCACCATAAGCTTAAAGTTATTTTCACTCAAAGACCTTTGTTTCTGTAGGATCAGAAAGCAGCCTGAAATCAACAAGTTATATGAGAAGCAAAATTCCCTAAAGAGGTTAAAAGTTTTTGACTACTAAGACCTCTAATAAGAGGAAGTAAAATAAGGCAGTGATTGAGAAAACTTTTGATTTAACATATATTAAAAACATTAGTTTTGAATAGTTTTATACCCAAGGTATAAAACTAATGTATAGTTATATACATATTATGTAGATAGATGATATGTACATGTATATTTGTATGTGTGTTTTACTTAATTATGCCCTCACAACCTTAAAATACTATTTGAAATGGTACTTTAAGCTATAGTTTAAAATACTAAACTCATAGCTATATATATATATACACACACACACATATATGTTTTGAATAGTTTTATACATATAGCTATATATATACACACACGCACACATATATATGCACATACACACACATATATATGCCCTCATGACCTTAAAATCCTATTTGAAAAATCTAATATTTATAAGTTATCCTTAGAATCCAACTTTATCGTTGATAAAATATCAACAGCCGTGTGCTTAAAATAGTAATAAATCATCTTCATTCTCATAATTTTAATAATGCTAAGGATTTCACTCACATTATTGCTTATATAACTTCATTTATTCATTCAGTAAATACCAAGTTCCTGCTCTGTGATTGATATGCCCTTGTTATCAAGAGGCATATAGTTTTGGGGGGAGACAGACATGTAAATATTTTCTGATTGGTGACTTTATTCCTTTTTTCCCACAATATATAAGACAATATGAAAGCATCCAAAAATATTTGTTTACTTACATGTGTATAATTCTATTCATTCATCCTAGACTATAACCTCTGTAGGAAAAGGGTAATTCAGGAGACATGCTGGGGCAGGGATTAGGAGTGTACCCAGATACAGGGAATGTCATATGTAACAGCTCTGTGTTCTTGCTAGAGTTTTCACTTCCAGAGACATGTGCTGACAAATAGGGACAAACAGATAAACCAGGGCCAGATCAGGAGACTTCACATGGTAATGCAAATGTGTTTAGTTATCTGTAGTTATTGAATGTTTACTTTAATGTGAGAGGTAAGAGATTAGAGAGATTGATTTGGTTGCACTGTGAAAATGGATTGCAGAAGAGCAAGACCAGCACTGGGTGATTTTTACGTTGTGGCTATTGGACTAATTCAAGCAAGAAAAAATTGAGCACCTAAGGTAGGGCTGCAAGAGCTGAGAGCAGGAAACAAACATAAGGAAATACAATGAATGAGTCTTGGTTACTGATTAGATACTGTTAGTGAAGGACAGGAGTCAGAAGGAGAAGGCAGGGTAAAGATCTAAGAAATAGGTACAAGTCAGGGGATGTTTTCAACACTTCTTTTGACCAGATAAATGGATGGTGGTGACAATTACCCAATAAAATAAAATAAGGGGAGATTATGAGATATTTTCTGATGTCTTATGTTTGAGATTCCTTGTGACAACCTGGTGGAAATATCCAGGAAGCTCTTAGGTGTACCTGACTGGTTCTGGGGAAATCCTACGAGAAGTGTGGGCAGGAGAGGTAGATTTGGTATCCTTGGCTGTAGCAAATGATGCTAGTGGCAGTATCTCCTCTGTATTTGATAGTATGAATCTTGAAGCTAGTTAAATTCTATCAGTATATTATAGTTCATGGTTGTTGGGAGTAATAGAAATAATATAAACTACGTTTTCACTGAAATTGGCACACAGTAAGATGCCATGGCATTGATGAGATTACATATTTGGTTTTCATAACCACCCTTTTCTGAATAAGAAAAAATTACAGCCCAGTGAAACTGTATGACTACCAATTCCACAGAGTGTGATATTCACACACTGAAATGAATATGCTCTAATTCCGTATCTAAGAATATTATCTCAACATGATTTATTCATAGTGTGCTTTGGTGTTGCCATTGGCCCCATCTTTATTTTCACCAGATCATATATTAGATAACTCTGTGTGGCTAGAGCAATTTTCATGATAATATGGCAAAAAAGGTTAGTCCACATGATGATTAACTTTTGTTAGCACAGTTTTGTATTTTTGTTTTTGTTTTGAGACAGAGTCTCGCTCTGTCACTCAGGTTCGAGTGCAGTGGTACAGTCTCGGCTCATTGCAACCTCTGCCTCCCAGATTCAAGTGATTCTACTGCCTCACCCTCCCGCGTAGCTGGGATTACGGGCGCGTGCCACCACGCCCGGCTAATTTTTTTATGTTTTTAGTAGAGATGGGGTTTCACCATGTTGGCCAGGATGGTCTGTATCTCCGGACCTCATCATTCGCCCGCCTCAGCCTCCCAAAGTGAGCACTATGTTTAAATATCAGCTGTTTGATGTACACAGCCAGTATTCATGAATACCATTGAGCCTGCTAAAGAATTGACTTGGGGCCGGGTGTGGTGGCTCACGCCTGTAATCCCAGCAATTTGGGAGGCCAAGGCAGGCGGATCACAAGGTCAGGAGATCGAGACCATCCTGGCTAACATGGTGAAACCCCATCTCTACTAAAAATACAAAAAAATTAGTCAAGTGTGGTGGTGGGCGCCTGTAGTCCCAGCTACTGGGGAGGCTGAGGCAGAAGAATGGTGTCAACCTGGGAGGTGGAGGTTGCAGTGAGCTGGAGCCAAGATCGTGCCACTGCACTCCAGCCTGGGCAACAGAACGAGACCCTGTCAAAAAAAAAAAAAAAAAAAAAAAAAGAATTGACTTGGAAATAGTAAATATTTCCTTTGTGTAAAAATATAGCTTCTAAAAGAAAAGGTATTGTGTGTGTGTATATGTATATATACACATGTATGTGTATATATGTATATATGTATATACATATTTAAAAGGAGACAAATGGGGGAAGAAAATCTTTTACTTAGAAATATTAGATTGGGGCCTTTTAAAAACCAAATTTCTTTAATAATAATTAACATATAGCATGTTTTATAAAAGTTGATGATTTATTTCACAGAGACATGTTCATCATAAAAGTGAGATGTAAATTCATTCCTTTTTTCTTACGAACCAGTAAAGTTATTCTGCAAGAGAAATTTCAATATTTATTGCAATTTGATTGACTTTAAGTTTGCTTCTTCCATAGAACTTTGTTCCTGGAATTCTATATTTTTTTATTGTATCAAAGCGTAGTATATGTCTTAACACATTTAAAAATTATCTTATTTGGCGAGTATCAACTAGATGGGTCTCTAAAATTAACTTTTTCCCATAGTCACAGTTAAATATTGTATTCTCCTAAAGTAGGGGAAGAAAATATGCATTATGCATTATGGAAACATAACATCAGTCCTCCTCAATTCTATATGTTTCCATAATGCGGAATAATTGAACATATGGTCTCTACCATTGTAGGCTAATTGGTATACACACAAGAAAATGAGGGGGAAGGAGGTGGAGAGAACATTGTAGGCAAGTCTTTGATCTTCGGATTTATGTTTACCTTCTTCAAATGAATTTGTAATAATGAGTTCATTACAACTCTAATATTTATACCTACATATATGGTATATGTTAAATGAGCAGATATTTTTAAACATAACTGGCATTATGCTAAATTATCCCTCCCCTAATATGTAATAGGAAAGAACCAGAAACCCAAACTTGTGGTTTTCTCAACCTTCCGTTGTACCTCATGCAATAATCATGGAGAGGTAAATCATGATACAGTGGCTTAAGGGAGAAGAAGAGGTGAGAGTTTGTTGTCTGGGTTTTGTTTTTCTAACAGAGAAATATGAACACATTTTATGGCAAAATAAAGAAGTGAGTAGAAAACAGATGTTTGAGATGATAATTAAATTTAAGCAGGTATTGAGCAAAACAGAAAGAGACCAGAAAAGAAGAACATAGACAGAAATGTTCCCTTTTGAAAGGTGAAAGGATGTTTTTTTCCCATTGACACATAACTCATTTGGTGAAGACAGAAAAAGTTCTAAGGTGGAACATGTCAGCCAAGTGAGTTCACTTTGCTTTAGCCTCTTAGTGAAGTAGTAAGATTTTATTTACTCCTTTGAGTAGGAAGGCTTTACTAGAAGCTAAAGGTTGGTGGGGAGAGATGAAGAGAGAGAGAAAAAGAATCTTGAGTCATCTCCAGGAACACACAGAACAGAAAGTGATAAGTGGGGTGAAGAAACTGTACAACATAGTAGAGAAGTATAGACAAGGAACATTACATTGTTTCTTAATTAATTTTACATTTATGATGGGTCTTAATACTAGTTTACGTTTATGGGGTGGAAGGAAGCAAAGAATAAATAAAGCATTTTATTATAACAGAGGGAACAACTAGGGATGATACCTTTATTGAACATTAGTTTTATTGTTTATAATTAAGATAAAAGTAATATATTTTGTACTTTTTACAGTGAAATTAGTGATTATCAAATGGATATTCTGGGAAACCTACAAAATTATCATCCCTTCAAGCATACAAAAATAAGATCAACAAACACACAAAGCTGGCTTGAGCCAGTTTTATTGAGCTATAATAATACTCAGGTTGTAATTAATTGCTTTGAAAAGAAGTTAATCCTATCAGGTTATTAAATAGCTTCATTTAGTAAATTATTGTGACAAGCATATTAGTTGTTAAAATACAGGGACAGTGGCATTTTAGCAAATTGTTAGTCCTTAGCAGCTACTTTTATTTTGCTTAACTATAGTGATAGAACCAACCACCGTGCCAGTACAGAGTATTACTATTGGAAAGAATATAGGGCATTTTCTAAGTTGAAAGTTGAAGTTGAATTTACCCGTAAGCATATTATGCTATGTACACTGGGTTTATTTCAGAATCAGATGACCATATGAATATACAATACTCATATATAGTGAGGTGGAAATTGAAGAAATGAAGGTGAATGGGGAGAAACAAAAGAGAGCAAGAAAATGTATATGAGATTCAATGAAGGGAAGTGTAATTTAGCATTCATTCAAAAACTTTTGAGTTCTTATACTATGTGCACTTTTAAAAATTTCAGGTAAACTTCATAGCATTACATGAAAAAAATAGCAAGTTGAAATATTTAACTTGCTGTTTTATTATTATTATTATTATTATTATTATGCTTTAAGTTCTAGGGTACATGTGCATAACGTGCAGGTTTGTTACATGAGGAATGAAGTAATTCATTTTAAGCTAAGCTTTCAACTTTAGTTGAAGGAAAAAGTGAGTACTGATTTCTATCAAAGACTTAATTAGCCATATATTAAAGAACAATAGTTCAATATAGATGGCATGGAAAATACTTCCCGTTATGGATTGATATTTTTAAATTATACTGTTCAGAGCAATACAGATAACCAAAGAACATCCATCACTGAATATGTTGAGCTGATACCACTCTTATACAAATGTGCAGACTGTATTTGTAATCTAATAATTATCATTGAAAGCTTTCCCTTGAATTTCCAGACAGCCAATTTATAAGCAGTCTGGTTGGACTTATGTAATTATATCAAATTTATATATTAATTCTAACAACATTTACCATGATCTGCCATAGGTAGCTGTTATTAAGCATTCGATGAAGGGGAAAACATTTTCCTTGACTTCATAAAAATCAAAGATTCATTGGGTGTAAAGTAACATAATTACAACAAAATATGATAATAACGTAAGTAGTGATAGAGAGATTCCCAGAGATTTTTGGGTGCACAATGGGTAGGTCCAACATTCCTTGGGTGGCTTTTAAGTGTGAGGATGTGTATTGGGGTCAGGGAGAGAGCCATAGAAAACTTCCTAGAAGAAGTGGTGTCTTTACTGAGTTGCAAAGATGATTAGGAGTTAGCAGGAGAAGAGAAGTTAGAGGGAGAAGGTTTTTTTTTTTTTTTTTTTCTGAAAGACGGTTCCAGAGAGCCAGGTGTTCAGTGAACTAGCATTATAAACCTCTAGTGTTTCTGGAGTCTGTGACACTCCCATTTTTGAGTCTTTAGGCTGAAGTATTAGGCAAGAAGCAAGTCATACAGTCATAGAGGGATTGTTAGTAGGTTAGAGAAGTTGGGCATTTATTCTCCTGAATATGAAAAGTGATGAAAAGGTTTTCTGCAGTGTAGGCTTTCTGGGTAGACAATGAATTTAAAAGTGATGAGACTGGACATGTGGAGATGGGCTGGGCAGAGGTTACACAGTGCAGGAGAGAGATGATTAGAGATTGAACTTGGACAAATGCTGAAGTAATTAATTAATATTTAAGTCTAAATTCTTAGGTCTTTTTTCCTTATAATTTAATATCAGGAACTTTAATGAGAACATTAAAAATTAACCACTAGTAAGTAGCTGTTCGAATTACACAATGTTTTAAATTTATGTGGCTTAGTGTTTTCAATGTTGAATTAATCTCTGTGTACATGTAATAAAATCTAACCATTATCATAAAAGTCAAAATAATTATTTTCAACCTAATAAAACTATATTTTCCCAGTATTGATATTGTAGAAATGATGTATTTTGAGCGGCATTTGCAGATTATATAAGATTATTCCTACAATTGGTTTCAAAGCATTTTCTCATATTTATCTCCTTGAATGTTAAACCTCATTAGGAAATATATATTTAGATATGTAGAGAAGACTAATTTATAAAACTAAAACATAAAACTAATTGAAGTGTGTAATCGAGCATTAACAACCATTGAATTCTGGTATAACCAACCAAGATGTTTTCTTGTTCTTTTGGCTTATTTGCTGCAAACTGTAAGTACTATATATAGAATATAACTAGTACTCATGAATAGAAACAAGCAACTGAATACCTTTTAATTTCTGTAGGTGTGTTCCTATAGGTCTGTTTCAACTATCTGTTGGCCTCAAAAGTGTTTGAATATTCATGTGAAATTCAAAAACAAAAGTTGCTCTCTGTTTTAATGATTTTTCAGGAATAATTCTGATTAGCAAATCTGTGGTTCGATTGTTTCTAGCGCATGATCTCTGAGAAGAATTTCAGAAACTACAACATTTTCCGCTAGTTATATAATAAATATATTTCTAATTGGAACATATTATTGATGTTGAATTATCAGTTTTCTGATACCGTTATTAAGATAAAAATTGCAGCATAAACTGTTATTTCTAGATTCCCATGGTTCCTTTGTTAGGGAATCATGTTTTATCAGATATATTTGTGACTACAAGAAGATGGATGGTTGTTCATTTACACACGATGTATTAAAAATAAAACCAGTTGCTTAGTCAGTAATGGCAAGAGAATGTGTTTTCACTGATTGAGAGGAGATCATTCAACACTGTCAAAAAATAATTTGCTTTATATTACATTTGCCCACAAAAAATATTGACAACTTTATAAGTCATAAGAGTGAGGCAACTGATGAGCAAGACTGCCTGTTTTAGAATGTGGAAATTTAATTTAAAAATAAAAATTTTAATATTCTTTAGAAGTTTTAGTAAATAAATATCTACAGAAAGTTATAACTCATTTTGTTTTCCCTAAGCCTTGCTTACTGGCAGGCTAATTGAACAGTGAAGGTCCTGAAGAATACAGGCTGGGCATGGTGGCTCATGCCTGTAATCCTAGTACTTTAGGAGGCCGAGGCGGGTGGATTATCTGAGGTTGAGAGTTCAAGACCAGCCTGGCCAACATGGTGAAACCCTGTCTCTACTAAAAATACAGAAAATTAGCTGAGTGCAGTGGCTTGCACCTGTAATCCCAGCTACTGTGGAGGCTGAGGCAGGAGAATCGCTTGAACCTGGTAGGTGGAGGTTGTGGTGAGTGGAAATCACGCCACTGCATGCCACCCTGTGCTACAGGGCGAAACTTCATCAAAAAGAAAAATAAATAAATAAATAAAATTGTGCAGCAGACTTAAGAAATTGTAGTTGAGTTTTGAATCAAGCTCAAGTTCATTCTTGAAATATTGACCATTCATAGTAAGCAAAGTCACACCTGGAAATAAATCTTATCGATCCAATCAGTCTTTTGAAAAAAAAGCAATTAAAAATTCCTAAGTATTAAGACAAAGTAAAATACAATTTACCAATGGAAATTCTTCTTTATAAAATTAGTTAAATGAGGGTTTCATTTAAAAATGGCAGACCAAATGCAAGTGTATCTCTCTATCCTCTCCTGGATTGTCACAAAAAATGAAAGCACAGGATTTGTCAAAAATCATAAGCCCAGAAGGAAAAAAGAATAGAAAGGAGCGGAAATGACAACATTTTGGAAGTTGAAAAACAGATGGCTGCATGAAGTTGGACTCAGCAGACCGAAGAAAGCTGAATCCTTAACCAGGCTGGAGAAGTATCATCATGTGTACTACTGAACCTACTTGAAGTTTCAAGATTGGTAATACCAGGTAGCTGTGGAAATGAGAGTGAAGACAAGGCCAAAAACTGGGGGATTTGTGAAGAGTCTATTAAAAAAGTAGCTAGACCCCTTGATTCCCTCCTTCATCTTGAGTAGCTTGAGATGTCTGTTGTTCAATAAAGAGGATAAACCCCATGTCTAGACCAGAGGACACAAGAGAGAAAGATCTTCCAAAAAAAGAAGGGGATTAATGAATTTCTGCATGCTACAAGTGGAGAACATTATTCTCCTTCTTCTTGCTGGGCTGCCAGAACAACTGCTCCGTAGGTAGAATATGACAGTTTGGCTTGGTTATTTGTTGCATAAGATGTGTTGTTGTGAATTATAAGATTGCTAGTTACTGGAAAATGGTACATTTAGATTTACAAAGAAAAATGGAAATATGACAACATTAGAGCTCAGGAAATGTAGGTATTTTGAAAAGTCCCTGTCTTCTAAGCCCTTATATTTACATAATAAATAGTGATGTTCTTTAGCAGTTATTTTTATTAAAAATTAAAAAGTAAAATGTGTCCTTCTTTTTAGTTTCCTAGGCATGCTAACCCCTTTTCATCCTGATTTCCCCCAAAGCAGTGAAAGCTAAATGACTCAAAAGGAACCTTTAAAGTCAATATTTCTGTTAACTGGTTCACAACACAAGCTAACATGAGTTCATTCAAATTTATATCAAATGTGTACAGTTTTTAAAGTTTTTGTTTCCCTCGGTTGGGGCGGGGTGGAGGCAGAGTCTTCTGCACCAGTGTTTTGTGTATTCCTATGCTTGTTGTTCTAATTTGATTGCTTCTGCTATAAAAAGACTGTTTTTAAGTATTTTAACTTTTATTGTTGTCACCAAAATTTTATTTTCCTTGTCCCAGCTGAATTTTAGAAATCAACTTGTTTAAGAAAAAGCAAAGCAAAACAAAACAAATTTAACTCCATGAGAAATTACTTCTATTACTTTGGATCTGGGAAGCTGGATGTATTTCAGCAGGCAACAGTGGAAGGAACTTGAAAAAAGCATCTTCTGAGAGCCGAAACGGCAGTCACAAATGTGTCTCGCTCTATTTGAGGCTTAACAGAGTAGGAGAGCTAAGCTTCAAGAGACCATGTCTTAGCCTCTAAGGAAAAAGATGTACATTCTTTTGTGTGAGCTGTGCAGTAATTTTAAAATCAGGTCTGTGACACTTCTTTGTGGGATCACAGAGGATTTTGTTCATTTTCAAAATTCCTCATCACTAAATTAATTGCTAAAGTTTTTTTCTTAGGAAATGCAAGTGTCAAGTATGCTTGTGTATATTCAAGTAGGTCACAACAGTTAGAAAACTATTTCTGTTATGGTAGCTGATATGGTTTGGCTATCTCCCCACACAAACCTCATTTTGAATTGTAGTTCCCATAATTCCCATGTGTTGTGAGAGGGATGGGGTGGGAGATAATTGAATCATGGAGGCAATTTCCCCCATACTGTTCCTGTGGTTCTGAATAAGTCTCACAAGGTCTGATGGTTTTATAACGAAAACCCTTTTCTCTTGGCTCTTATTCTCTCTTACCACCGCCATGTAAGACATACATTTCATCTTCTGCTGATTGTGAGGCCTCCCCAGCCACATGGAACTGCGAACCCAGTCCACATGGAACTGCGAGTCCATTTTTCTTTATAAATTACCCAGTCTCGGGTATATGTTTATCAGCAGCATGATAGCAGACTAATACCTAGCCCATATTTGATTTTTATTGACTATTTTCACGTTATTTTTATTATTATTTACCATTTAATAGTATGTCTTTATTTTTATAAAGGACATTTCTGATGAATAGATCAATGTAGTGATCAAGTTATTCTTTCTAACGGTATGCTTTTGCTGCTCATGTCAAGTAATACATATTGGAGATTCTATACAGAAAGAGTATAAACAGTAAAATACCTCACATAATCGTGAAAATATATGGAAATATATATTATTTTATTATAATTCTCTGAACTTTTATTAATATTAAAGTATCACATAATGAAATTATCTTTTGTGAAATCACTATAAAAATTATATTGGTCAGTAAATCTTTATATATTGGCTGATATCATAGAATTCCTTAAAGAATTTTGTGATAGGAAAATAGTTTGGCTCCTAATGAGTCAGTAAGCTTTCTTTCATCAGATATTAATATCTATGTAATTTCTAATACTTTCATTTTGCTTCAGTGCAAAAATCTGAGGGTTAATTTCAGTGCTCATTGTAATTATCTATCCATTGTATTAGATTATCTCAAATGTGTTATGGAAGCAGGAAAGCATATATTATAGCTACCTATTCTGTAATCTATTTGGTCCTGTGCAGTTCTGTGAATGGCATCTTTACTTAGGTCATTGATTTTTGAGATTGTTGGGTTAACTAAGATAAGATGGGGGTTGTAAACTGTAGATGACACCTTGATAAGTTATTGTGCACGTGTATGGTGAGCACACACACAATATTGATCACTGCTAGATACAAAGTTCAGACTTCAATAGAGATCTGATTCTGATTTTTCTCTATCACTCTTCAGTCTATACCCACAGTTTCACAATTAAAGGCTTACTATTTAGTATAAGGATAATACCTTATGTTTATTATTTGTTAAATATGTGTGTGTGTGTGTGTGTGTGTGTGTGTGTGTGTGTGTGTGTGTCTCTGGAAGGATAGAATTTTAGCATTATTACTCATTTAACAGTTCAAAAATATTGCAGACCCTTTCCTATAAAGAGGTAAGAGGAGAGGGTGGGGAGAATAGAAGAGAAGGAAAAGGGGGACACTGGTCTCATGAAAATATAAAAAGACAAGAAAAATTATGAGAATACAAAGACAACAGAATATAAGACAACTAAGAAATTGAAATTTTGGCCGAGCGCGGTGTCTCACGACTGTAATCCCAGCACTTTGGGAGGCCGAGGCGGGCGGATCACGAGGTCAGGAGACAGAGACCATCCTGGCCAACATGGTGAAACTCCATCTCTACTAAAAGTACAAAAATTAGTTGGACATGTTGGCACATGCCTGTAATCCCAGATACTCAGGAGGCTGAGGCAGGAGAATTGCTTGAACCCTGGAGTTGGAGATTGCAGTGAGCCGAGATGGCACCACTGCATTCCAGCCTGATGACAGGAAGACTGTGTCAAAAAAAAAAAAAAAAAAAAAAAAAAAAAAGGAAAGAAAGAAATTGAAATTCTGACTATGAAAAGCCAGTTTTACCTGATTCCATTCTTTTACTTAATGATTTGTCGTATTTTTGAAAGGTATTATTTGTCCATGCACTGTACTTGTCCTATGATTTTAGTTAGGCATTCTCTCTTCCCAGAGATGCTCATTGGTGTTTAAGGGGAAAAATATTATTGTAGTGAAGTATAAAGGGAGGACAGAGAAGATAGATAAATGACCATCTAGAGGATTGAGTCTTTAATCTGGAGGGGTGGAAGTATGTTAGATAGAAAAATTGAAGCAAGATCATCACTGGCAGATAAAGTGGTGTCCACCATAACACGGAGACTTGAAAGAAGAGGGTAATTTTGAAAACTGTGATACTTATGGGATGACATATGCCTAGGAAGCATGCTGAGGGAGGGACAGAGTAAATAACAGTAGATAGGACATGGGGATAGGAAACAAATAATTATGGGTCATATGTCTGAGGTTAAGAAGTTTACGGAGTTTAGATTTATCCTAGAGACAGTGGAAAAACATCTGAGTTTCGTGATTGATATCATAGGAAACTGCCTTAGGCCTACCATGCTCAGGATTTTCACCATATAAAATATTGCAATAGCAATGTGCCTCACCCTCTGCCCTCAAATTAAAATTCTGTGGGTTTTGTTGAGACCTGAATGAAATCGTGATAATATGCTTTGCTTTTAGCTTTTGTTATTTACTCTGAATTCTTCAGATCTTTTTCTGGAAAATTCTCCTGCACAAATTCGCATAATGTTTATTATAAATTTACTGGGAAGGGGGCCATATCCATGTGTATAGTTATTAGCACTACACCTTAATAGGAGACACTTTGTGAATAATCAGTAATGATACTAATTCATAATGATGAAACAAAATACTTATAAATTATTTCCTTTTTATTCAATTGCATGGCCATTTCTAGTTTATGAATTCATTATCAGGTCAGATTTTGAAGTGAATGTTGGCTTTATGTTCTTATAGGTTAGGAGATGTTAGTCAAAGAGGATGAATAACATGAGAATTTTTTAAGAGAAAATGAAAGTGATTTCTAAAATTCTCTTTTGCAGCATCTGTACTCTTGAGCTGTTTTTAAGGCAGTAAAGCAATCTAGATTAAATCAGTTGTCCTTTCTTTAGGTTGTATGACTATTTGTAGAATGAATATAGTGACTCATGATCCGTAAGATCATCTGTGATTTCTTGTATTATAAATTGATCATTTTCTAATATTTATTTACTTAGACAATAAAAACAAATTGAGAAGGATTTTACAGTTGTCTCTCACTTTGTTCCATTTTCTTTTTGTGGGCTTAAAAATTATAGTGGATAGATAAATTGCCTTTCTTTGGCTTCTGAAATGATTTTAATAGCTTAAGCTAAATTAAAAAAATATATCTCTGAATCTTTGTTCTAGCAATTTGATGTGTTAGATATTAAATATATTCATAGAAAAAGAGCTTACATTATAAATTTATTATTATTGTGGACCTAATTTTAAATGCTTATTATGACTGCTTTTATTTGGCGTTTTTAAAAGCTGATTTGATTTAGCTCCTGATAAAGCATATTGAATTCAGAAAATATAATACCATTTAGGATTTTTTGCTGCAAAATCTATTACGCTGTAGGAGGTTTCACATTTCCAAAATGCAAGCAGTAAGTATTGTGGGGTCAGGGTATAACCAGTGAATGAAAGTCAGAACTCAAAATGAAGTGCCTTTTCTGTTTAACACTGGGCACTGATAGAAAATGATAATGTTTGATTAATGAACGGCAGCCTTGCAGCGGGTGAAAACATCTGCAAGAAGTGATTTATTATTTCAGAGGTATTGGAAGCTTGCGGTATCTTGCCGATTTAAGTATGTGTGCCTGAATAAAATAAATGAGATGCAACATGTGAAAAATGAAAACACATTACTTGTAAAGGATGTGTCACAAGCAGGGTATTTTTGTTCAAGTACACTTTGTCATGGGGATTTTTAATGCTGTTCTGAATACAAATCATTTAACTGGTTCATAAAATCGCCTCAGTTGGAATTCTTGCATCTATCATCCAAGACATAAATGAGGGTTAAACTTAATGTGGTGTAACATTCCTTAAATGTTCAAATTTTGTATCATATACAACTATTAAAATTGTACATGTTTTATGTATAAAGATGAATACATTGTAGCTACTTAAAATAACAGTGCCCAAAGAGAAACAAGGTTTGAGGTCTTAATTGAACACTCATCAAATACTCAGAGCTAAGGCTTTTCACTGCAACTATTGTGGCTAGACATTTGAATAATCTATCATTTTATGACTGAACAATTTTTAGTTAGGTGACATGTTATATGTCAAATAATAGAATATAACAAATAATAGAATATAATGAATATATTAGAATATAATAGATATTATTCTATTAGAATATAATAGAATAATAGAATATAATGAAGGGAAAGGTACTATCTTAAGTATTACTATTTAAGCTCTCCTGTGTATGTGTGTGCGCGCGTGTGTGTGTATACACATCTTGAATTATTCACTGTGGAAACAAGATTTAAATTTTTTTCAAGAAACAAGTAAACTGATAATATTCATACTAGGAATGATAAAGAATATAAAAATAAACTTAGAATAATCTATATTAGAGTTACGCCCTAGGGACTACTAATTCCTTCTTTTGTGGTTTATGAGATGTATCTATCTGGTTTGTTTAAGTTGCCCCTAAAAGGCACTTTTGTGAAGTTGGGTGTTTTAATTATGAGCAGCTCCACTCCAGATCAACAGAATTTAGGAAAATATAATCACCGTCATAAACTAAAATCTATGGGAAAAACATGTCTTTTTTAAAATTATGAAACTTTCACACTGCATGTGTATTTGTTAATAACTTAGAAACTGAATTGGGGCAAGGTTTATGTATTTCTTTTGACCATTGTAGCCTTAGGTCTTAGCGTAAAACTAAATCTTCACTAAATGCTTTGTTGAATGATTGAATACATTACAAGATTAGAAGAGGAAACATTATTCTTAGCAGTTTTGCTTCTTTTTCTACTGGAGTAATGGAGAACCTGTTCTATGCCAGGCAATGGGCTGCACTTGAAATATAACGGTAAAGAGGACAGATATAGTCCCTGTTCTAGAGGAGCTCCTAGCCTGTAGGAGACAGACATTCAGTATACCACATCACATAATGAAACCTTTTGAAAAGCAGAAGTGTAAGGGCCTATGAGGGTGCATTCTAAGGGAACCTCTCCTGAGTGGAGGGAGGAGGGATCCTGCAAGCTGAGTTTGGAGAGAACAAAGAAAGGAAGCTCTGGCAGGAGATGGTAGATAGCTAGGTTGGGAAGTGAAATGATCAGATTTGCATTTGGAAAAAAGGTTACTCTGTCGGCCTCGGTGGATGGCAGAGTAGAGGTGAGAAACCTTTTAAGAGGCTTTAGCAAGGGGGCTGTCAATAAGAACAGGAGGTAATGCATTGATTCTAATCTATCCAGGCACACAAATCTTTGCCAGCTATGGTACCTCAGTGTTTCGCCTGTGTCCCAGTTTCTGTTTTCTTCCAGGAATGGTCATGGCTTAAAAATAAGAGTGTCTTTCATCATTACTTTTTGGAACTTCCTACTTTCCTTTCTTATATTAAACTTACAAGTATGCGAGTCTTTTTCTTTTTCTTTTTTCCCCGAGATGGAGTCTCGTTCTGTGGCCCAGGCTGGAGTGCAGTGGCACGATCTCAGCTCACTGCAAGTTCAGCCTCCCGGGTTCACGCCATTCTCCTGCCTCAGCCTCCCGAGTAGCTGGGACTACAGGTGCCCGCCACCACGCCCGGCTAATTTTTTTGTATTTTTAGTAGAGACAGGGTTTCACCATGTTAGCCAGGATGGTCTCGATCCCCTGACCTCGTGATCCGCCCGTATGCGAGTCTTAATTATCATTTAAGTTAAACACAGTGGTATTCTTCTGGCAGTAACACAGTTCTAATAAGACTTTATGTTTTCCAAATTTTGACTTCACTAAAATGTAAAATAATAATATTTTCATTATCAAAGAGAAATACATGACTAATTTTAGTATGAGCAGATTTAAGCACATTGATTGTTATTTCCAACCACAAAATCATTCAAAATAGAAAAAGAAACGTATTTTAACTAACCTGTTCATGTGCAGATAGAATCATAAGTAGGACGATAAATATGAACAAGATTTTAAAACACATTTATAGAAAGAATTTCTACAGCCTTTCTATTTTCTAAACTTTGCTAACCCTCACTGTCAGGAATATTTCACTCATCTTTTGTGCTATCATATAAATCCAGTTTTTAAGTGGAAATAGTCATGATCATCTTGAGAGCTCCTTATGTAGCTGAAAATCTTTATTAAATTGATTTTTAGTATTTACTTCTCTAGGCTGAATAATTACAGTTCCAATTAATTAAAGACTAAAAATTGCTTCCTTAATTATACTGCAATATGTAGGCAAACATAGGAAAATATAAACCTTCTTGATTTAGGAGTTTTTTACAGCTCCTTGCTTAGATGTTAAATATTAATATAGCCTAACATGCTTAACATCAAAGGACATTTAGAGATTTGTTCTTCCTACTAATTATGTAGATATAACATATGTAAAACAAAATTAAGATCTGGGTGTACTTACTACAAATATAATACGAATTTAGATTCAATATAGGACACTGAGGGTCTGTAGAGGATCTTCTAAGGGGAATCTTCTCTGACTGAAATGAAGTAACAGTAGTCGTATGCTTATATATAGTTTCAAAGAGTCTTACATTCCAAGTGATTATGATTAAAAAGTTACTTAACGACTCTTTGTTCTATATTTTTAAAGTTATGAATAATCATATAATTTGCCTCACAGGATCATTGAGAGGATTAAATGATTTCACACAGCGAGAATGCTTAGAATAATGCCTGGCATAAAACAAATGCTTAACGTGTGTTAGCTATTATTATAATGTATTCACACCTTTCAATAGTGACTAAAACTATGTGTCTTTATAGCAGAAATCAGTGTCTTTCCTAATTCTGATTACGCTTTTACTTGATTTATCTTGTTTTTTTATAAAGTGTTTTCTTTTAGTAACTATTTCTAAACCTCATTGTCAAAATACTAATTTTAACTGTAATCATACAAGAGGAAAGCAAAGTTTATTCCCCAAGTGTTTAGCTTCCTATTAAACACATGACATAGTATCTATTGAGATGATCCACAAACACCAAATTGCCTGTAGGTTTCAGCTCTGTAATTCCTTTTCCTATTACGTTAACATGGGCTACATGACTGGGTTCACTTTTACCTTAGTTTTAAGTCAGTTTGCCTATAATTCCTTAGACGTTTACTCTTAGCCCCAGAGTGATTTCCACAGTCATACTTTCTAAGGTTAGATGTTCTAGATAATGACTGCTTGATTGAATCCATATTTAATCTCACTATCTAGATTCCTTACCATGGTTATAGTGAGGCTATCAGTATACTTTTCTGATTGCCAGACCAAAACTATAACGGTTGTCTCAAACTACCACCTAATAATACTTGCCCTTAAATCCAGACTTGACATTCAGTAGGCTTATTATGACTACAAGGTTTCTTTCAATAATAACTTTCTGCGTTTCTGTAAGGCTGTAGCCAAGGTGAAAGTTAATGAAAATCTGATTTGGTAGTAGCAGCAGGAATGAATATGAGAAGATGGATGAGAGAGAAAGGGCAGAGTTGAGTCATCAGTAATTGGCAAAATATCAGATGTATGAGTTGGGAAAAACTAGAGGAGATTTTGCAGTTAGTAACTTTTTATTTTAGTACCTCCTTTTTGGACATAATTTTGGTTATCATAGTCTTGACATTTAGTGATCTTAATATTTTATTAGGAAAACTTCAAATATGAAGTATTTTATATATCAGTTTTCTCAGAAGTTATATAATTATACAAAGATACTCTGCAGATATAATATTGTTTGATAACAAGTCAGTAGTTAGAGATAATCTTCTTAGCTCATTCAGAGACATTATAAAGATAGAGTATTTTTGAATGAAATTATGCTCAATATTATTTTATTATACGTTGTATATATATTTCCCTTCAAAAGCATATGTGATTTTGGATTTAAAGTTGCCTGCTTTTAGTGAAACATTCATGCTGGATAGGTATTTATTACATTAGAATAAAAACTATATATTATACTGGTTCTGTTACTGTTCTTATTGTTGTTTTCTTCATGATCTCCTACATGTTATTTCAACCCAAGAGAATTTATCTTTCATTTCTAGTCAGATAGACATTTGGCTCTGTACTCATCTCCCCATCACTTTGGGCCACCAAATATGAGATTACTTATAATAAAATATATAAATGTTAAAATTTAAGAATATATGGGTATTTAAATTTTTATTTGTGGAAAGGACATCAAAATACTGAAACATATATTTTCTAGTAAGCTAGTTCTCATTTCTCCTTAAAGTCAACAGCCATATTAAAAAAAAATGCATTTTTTTAAGGAAATCGGGAAACAAATACAAGTGGTATATTCTAATGTAATTTAGGAGCTTCCACAGCTGATGATATCAGGCAATAACTACAGGGGAGAAAGTGAAAATAAGTATTTTAGATTCTTCGGAAACCCAGGAATGGTATATCTCAGATAGAAGGGCACTTTGCTCTTCTTTAAATGGATGGGTGTGGGAACTGAGATGAGTAATGCTGGTTGGGGGAAGAAGCAAGAACAACCAAGAGCTTTCTGAACTTGATTTTGTTCAGAAAAACAGGGTAGGTGAAACTACTCAAGTAATCCAGTACAAATAAGCCATATTTGCAAGTAGCATCCTATCCCTGTGGCAGCAAAAAAGGAGAGAACTCTGCCCCTCACCATAGACACCTCTGCAGGAACATCCTGCAAATAACCAATTAAGCAAAGTTAACTCATTACATGATGAGTAATAAGATATTCTCATGGCATTAAAAGAAAACTACTATTGAAAATTTATGGAAAAGAGGCAATTAATTTACCAATAGATAAGCATACTTTCCAAAAAAAAATGCAATGCAAAATAAAGAAAATAACAAAACATTTTGATCTTTATTTAAAGTAAGAAAACTTAATGTTGTATTACCATGAGTGTTTTTGAAAACCATAAAGCATAAGACTCAGAACAAAATAAGAAAAAATAGGAGATAGAAAGTGAGTTGACAAAATATAAGAAGATGTGGGTTAAAACAACATAATCACTAAAATAAAGACAAAATGGGAGAAGCATAAGAATGGATAAAGATAATAAAGCCCTGTAGAGGATATTTGATATGGAAAGGAGAAAAATGAAAAAAAATAGATACAAATAAAAGTAAAGAATAGGGAGAGAAAATAATAACCAAAGGAAACAATCAAAGCAGATTCAACATATGCATAATTGAAGTACTTCAGGAGGATTACCTCTCTCTGTGCTGGAACAGAATAAATATTTGAAACTATAATTCAAAAAATCTTTTTGTGTGAAATGAAATGTTTGAAATTATACTTTGAAAAGACTTGCCCTGGGATGCTTAGGACAGAAATATTCTAGGAAAACTATTGGATTTAAAAAAATAAAACTTCCTTGGACATACAGGGAAAATGAGCAAGTCATATTGAAGAGATAATATTAGACTGGCTTTACACTCCTCACAGCATCATTCTGTAACGGAAAACACTGAAACAAAACCTTCAAGATATTTAGAGAAATAAAGTGTGAGTCAAGTATTTGATATTCAGCTAAGATTTTCTTCAAATACAGAATCTACAAGTAATTTCTCAGAACTCAGATAAGATTGTTTTTCAGGACTGTTCTTAGTGAAACTGTTAGAGAAAAACTTTAGTAAGATTGGGGTTCAAAATTATTGTACAGAGATTAATATTTGTTATTGTAAACAGTGCTGCAAGAAACATACATGTGCATGTGTCTTTATAGTAGAATGATTTATCATCCTTTGGGTATATACCCAGTGATGGAATTGCTGGGTCAAATGGTATTTCTGGTTCTTGATACTTGAGGAATCACCACATTGTCTTCCACAATGGTTGAACTAATTTACACTCCCACCAACAGTGTAAAAGCATTCCTTTCTCCACATCCTCTCCAACATCTGTTGTTTCCTGACTTTTTAATGATTGCCATTCTAACTGGCATGAGATGGTATCTCATTGTGGTTTTGATTTATTTTTCTCTAATGACCAGCGATGATGTTCGATTTTTTCATGTTTGTTGGCCACATAAATGTCTTCTTTTGCGAACTATCTGTTCATATCCTTTGCCCACTTTTTGATGGGGTTGTTTGCATATTTCTTGTAAATTTGTTTAAGTTCTTTGTGGATTCTGGATATTAGCCCTTTGTCAGATGGATAGATTACAAAAATTTTCTCCCATTCTGTAGGTTGCCTGTCCATTCTGGTGATAATTTCTTTTGCTGTGCAGAAGCTCTTTAGTTTAATTAGATCCCATTTGTCAATTTTGGCTTTTGTTGCCATTGCTTTTGGTGTTTTAGTCATGAAGTCTTTGTTCATGCCTATGTCCTGAATGGTATTGCCTAGGTTTTCTTCTAGGGTTTTTATGGTTTTAGATCTTACATTTCCGTCTTTAATCCATCTTGAGCTAATTTTTGTCAAAGGTGTAAGGAAGGAATACAGGCTGCATATGGCTAGCCAGTTTTCCCAGCACCATTTATTAAATAGGGAATCCTTTTCCCATTGCTTGTTCATGTCAGGTTTGTCAACGATCAGATGGTTGTAGATGTGTGGCATTATTTCTGAGGCCTCTGTTCTGTTCCATTTTTCTATATATCTGTTTTGGCACCAGTACCATGCTGTTTTGGTTACTGTAGCCCTGTAGTATAGTTTGAAGTCAGGTAGCGTGATGCCTCCAGCTTTGTTCTTTGTGCGGCTATACGGACTCTTTTTTGGTTCCATATGAAATTTAACTAGTTTTTTCTAATTCTGTGAAGAAAGTCAGTGGTAACTTGATGCGGATTGCATTGAATATGTAAATTACTTTGTGCCGTGTGGCCATTTTCACGATACTGATTATTCCTCTCTGTGAGCATGGAATGTTTTTCCATTTGTTTGTATCCTCTCTTATTTCCTTGAGCAGTGGTTTATAGTTCTTGAGGAGGTCCTTCACATCCCTTGTAAGTTGTATTCCTGGGTATTTTATTCTTTTTGTAGCAGTTGTGAATGGGAGTTCACTCATGGTTTGGCTCTCAGTTTGTCTGTTATGGGTGTATAAGAATGCTTCTGATTTTTGCACATTGATTTTGTATCCTGAGACTTTGCTGAAGTTACTTATCAGCTTAAGGAGATTTTGGGCTGAGACAATAGGGTTTTCTAAATATACAATCATGTCATCTGCAGACAGGGACAATTTGACTTCCTCTTTTCCTAATCAAATACCCTTTATTTCTTTCTCTTGCCTGATTGCCCTGGCCAGAACTTCCAATACTGTGTTGAATAGGAGTGCTGAGAGAGGACATCCTTGTCTTCTGCTGGTTTTCAAAGGGAATGCTTCCAGCTTTTGCCCATTCAGTATTATATTGACTATAGATTTGTCATAAGTTGCTCTTATTATTTTGAGATATGTTCCATCAATACCTAGTTTATTGATGGTTTTTAGCATGAAGGGGTGTTGAATTTTATCGAAGGCCCTTTCTGCATCTATTATGATAATCATGTGGTTTTTGTCATTGGTTCTGTTTATGTGATGGATTACGTAGGAAATGAAAAAGGAACTGGAAAATATCAGGAGTAGAAGTAAAATCCTTCATTATTTGGTGGTCAGAAAGTCTTTTATATCTGATGCGTCACTTTTTGTTTCTTCTGTCTCCATCCCCTTGCTTTCCTCTGCACCTTATATGTGCTCATTATATAGGTCTCCTAAAGAAGTTCTCAGTGCTGTACTTTGCATGAGATTTCAACCAAATTCCTCACTACTCACTGTGTACAGTATCTGGGGGGATTTGTCAGAAATCAGGAACTAGATTAGGCATTCATCTCCCATCTAATCAGCTGTAAGAAATGATCATTTGGTATGTTCCCCCATGCAAGCCTAAGGACAGTCTCAGCAGTGCAGTAGAGCTTTTTACACTCCATCCATGTGCCAGACAGGTAGTCATATCCTTCATCTAAGAAAAACTGGGAGCCTATGGCTCCCTTTTCAAATTGAAGAGAAAAAGTTTATGCTAGAAGCATTTTATGCTAGAAGGCCCACCCATTAAAGTCATAGCAGCCAAGAATAAACAAATTATTTATACTAAGTGTCATATCTTGGTGCCTCAAGCAACAGGGCCAAGTATGAGTCATGCTTTTCTTCTATCACTGTTTTGGCCTCTGTGACTTTTCTATTGAAGTGACCATTTTTTTTCACCCAGGGGAAATTTTTATGATGGACTGCTTGTGTAAAGGGGCAGGAACTTCATGGCAGTAGCAGTTGTAGGAAACTCAGGCTCTGTCCCACCCTTTGCTCATCTTTCAGGGAAAGCCCTCAAGCTGGTAAATCCATGGTGTGGTTACGTAACTGTTACAACTGCAGACTCTAATAATCTAACAGAAAGTAAATAAATTGCAGGGCACGGTGGCTCAAACCTGTAATCCCAGCACTTTGGGAGGCTTAAGTGGAAGGATCACCTCACGTCAGGAGTTTGAGACCAGCCTGACCAACATGGTGAAACCCTGCCTCTCCTAAAAATACAAAAATTAGCTTGTCATGGTGGCAGGCGCTTCTAATCCCAGCTACTTGGGTGGCTGAGGCAAGAGAACTGCTTGAACCTGGGAGGCGGAGGTTGCAGTGAGCCCAGATGGCGCCATTGCACTCCAGCCTGAGAGAGAGAGACTCCGTCAAAAAATAAAAAATAAATAAAAATAAAATAAAATAAAATAAATATGTAAGTAAAAATGCTTCTACAAGAAGCTGGAAGCAATACTAAAAAAAAAAAACATTTAAATGCAACAATTGGATTTGGAAAATGCCATTTTCTTAGATAGAATTTTTTTCTTAAAAACAGATAGAAGAATTTGTGCCCTTTAAATCTGTAAGTCATTAAGTAACTTGATTTCACTCGTATGTATTTAAACATTTTAATGAGTTGTCAGTTATATATGAAGACTAGATAGATAGATTTTCTGATGTCTGATTAACTTTAAGTTATTTTTGTTTTGAAAATATATATATGTCTCCTGGTCTCAGGCAAAGCTCTTTAGTCCTTTGACTGGTTTTCTGGGCACTTCCCAACCTTAGGGCATTTTATGTTGTTGTGGTGGGAAAACTTTTCCTTTATTCTCTTATGTTCAGTGTCTGGGGAGTCTATAAAATCAACCGCCAAAACATATTATCAGGAGGAAAAAAAGGTTTATTCATATGCATAAAGGAGCTAACAAAAGAAGTAGGTAGCTGGATAAATGGTTAAAGTTAAAGCCTAATATACCCAACTGAGTAGGGGAATGGGGGAAGTCTTCTATGGGAATAACAAGTAGGTTTCTTTAGGAAAGACAAATTGGTTTTGAGGAGAACAGAGGGGAGATAAAGTTTGTGATAATGTTCATTTATGAGGCGTGTGTGGTCTTTCCTTCTTCTTCATGGCCATGAAACTCTCCCGAAGAGAGGATTTATGGTAGCTTTACTCTTAGTCTTCTTCCTGGGAGTAGAAGCCACCCAGAAGAGGGAATTTATGGCAGCCTCATTTCCCAGAAGTTTCTGCTTTTAGAAATTGGGGAAGCTCCAACAATTTTTTTTTTTTTTTTTTCCTGCATTGGTTGAATCTCAAATGCCTTCAATTTCAATTCTTATACCAACTCTGGGGACCTGAGTGGGTTCCCACACAGTGAATCAAGGTCCCTGGCATTTTGCAACATGGTATGCCTACCATCCATGCTCACAGGATTTCTTACTGTCCCTGGGTAGGTTTGTCAAGGCATTTCATGGGAGAGACAATGCCCTCATTCACTGACTGGACTTCTCATTTCTAGTGTTAGGATAATATGAATACGAACTTTTCACTTGTTACAGAAATTAAAGAATTCAGACATTACTGGGAAGGCATTCAAGACTCCTCAGTAGAAAATAACATTGTAAAGCAGTGTTGATCTCAGAGAAATGGGGAAGCAAAAGTTTGTTATTAATGATGATTTTTAATAATGATAAAAATGATAATTCACATATTATGTCTTCATTTGCTCATGTCCTGTTTCATATAGAAATGATGAATGCAATCAATCCTAAAAGTGTTCTTGTCAGGCACTAAGAAATGTAAATAAATCATACTTAATTATTACACAATTCTATTTGGTGGATTTTTATCTATATTTTATTTATAAAGATCATGAAATTAGAAAGGTCAGGTGACTTGCCCAAGGTCACACAGCTGTAAGCAGTAGGACCCAGATATGATGACTCTAATCTGTGCTAGGCATAAGAAATAGAGACCTGGAGAAAAGTGGGGCCAGTTGAAATAGAAATTAAAGTGGAAAAAAGGGATGAAATGGGATCAACAGTATGACTTGATTAATTGGTATTATTACTTTGATATTATTACTTTGATGATTGGCTTAGTAACTACTATATGCTTAGAGTGAGAGATGGGAATGAAGCCAAAAATGATGCTAAGTGAGCCTGGCTTAATGATTTTTTTTAATAGAAATTATGAGGGACTATGGCTGGGTGCAGTGACTCATGCCTGTGATCCCAGCCCTTTGGAAGGCCAAGGTGGGTGGATCACTTGAGTCCAGCAGTTCGAGTCCAGCATGGGCAATATGGTGAAACCCCATCTCTACAAAAAAAATACAAAACTTAGCTGGGCATGGTGGTGCATGTCTATAGTCCCAGCTACTGGGGAGGCTGAGGTGGGAAGATTGCTTGGACCCAGGAACTCAAGGCTGCAGTGAGCCATGATCACACCACTGCACTCAGCCATGGTAACAGGGTAAGATCCTGTCTCAAAAACAAACAAACAAACAAAATTATGAGGGACAGAATAATATCGAGTTTTTGGGAAGGATGACAATTTCTTCAACTTTAGACATGATGAGTTGAGTCAATGGTAATGTCAGTATCTTTCCTTTTAAATTGTTTGACATTAATTTTTGAATACATTCTATGTGTACAATATAGACACTGAGGATAGTTGAATGATTTTAGAGACATATTCCTTGCCCTTGAAGAATTCCATGCTAGTTGATTAAGAAACACATCCATGTATTTAATAGCTAGATAATAATATCAGTGCGTTTTGTAAGTAAATTCATTATTTAGGCAAAAACCACACTGGTGGTCTTAAACTGTGGATGCCAATTACATTGTTAACACATAATCCCATGGTGGAGGCACTGAGGGAGAAGTAGGCAGTACATCCAACTCCCATCCCAAGAGCTGCACCCTGGCCACCCCTAGCTCTTGATATGCAGACGTGACTCTAGGGATGGAACACTAAGGAGTAGGCTGTGCCTCACAAAGGCCCTGGAAACACGTTCAGCCTTTTGGGAATGGAATTCCTACCATTAAATGGGAGGAAAGAAGGTGTGGGCTTGAGGTGGGCCTATGTATCAGTCCCTACAGAATTCCTCATCCTGAGGTACAGCGAAAGAAGAGCAATATCCTCTATGGCCAGTGCTTTTTAAACTCAGGAGCCAAGGATCAAGCTAGCCTGGGCTAGCCTTTCTCTTCAGAGGCATCACTCTCAATGGCAGTTCTGTGCCTCCTCACTGTTTTGAACACTCCATTGAAGTAAACAGAACATGGACTAAACACATTTTTTTCTCCCTGGTTATTTGCATTTTAAGCCCTTTAGCTATAGATTGAAAGGCTTTGTCTCCAGTTAAAGGAATTTCAAGCAATTGCAACTAGATGGATAAGATTAGATTTGGTCTTGAGGGGCTTCTCTTTGTCCCTAAAACTCCTGGTATTGTCAGTTTTACTATATCCAGACATGAATAGGCTTTGTTCTGATGCTATTCTATAAGCTTTGCAGGAACTTGTGTGCCTACTATGGCCACCAGTGTCAAATACTGCAAAATGCTCACCTACAATTTTTTCAAATGGTGCTCCTCTTTCTATTTTATTCTTTGGGGCTTATAAGACAGCTGTTGATATATTTTGTATCTTCTGCCTACTTGTTCATGCCTTTTGCCTCTACCTTGTGTATGAATTTCTCAGTATCATCACTAGTTACTGCTTTGACATCTTCAGCACAAGAGTTACCTTTTTAGTTATTTTTATTTTGATGATTATATATTTTTCTATTGTTATATATTATTTTCTTCAAATCTGTTGTTTTATATTTAATTATTTTTCTTTTTGTGTCATAACTTGATGTTTCATTTTGAGAAAAGCCAGTATGTCAGTTTCCATGTTAAGCATTGACATACTTGTTTCAAAGTTTTTGTTGGTGTTCCTTAAAGTTAATTTAAATTCTGTGAATTCATGATTCACTTATTCACTTACTTGGTTTTTGTTCTTAGCATTAGAATCTTCCACAGGATTTGAGTTTGGCTTCTCAGGCTTATTTTTAATAGGAATTTGTAAATTCATGTTGGCTTTACTTTCTTCTCTCTCCTCATCTATAAACACTCCTTCTTATCTAGTGGGTTAGCAGTTTCTTCACCTGTTCCTTTAGGACTCTAGTTCTTATCAGGTCTTCAAGAAGAATCTACTGCAAAATATCCCACTTTGGCATAAGGATGATTTTGGGCTGAAGGCCAGTTGAGAAGCAGAAGATGCAGGAAGAGTTACCTGCTTTCCCCTTATCTGTCTAAAAGCAGGGCATAAATTTTCCTTTGTGAAGGCTCTCCCTCCCTAGCCTGGCAGCAAGAAGGGAAGAACAACTCTTATCACTGAGAATGGGGAGTCAATGCTGAAACGAGTTTGCATGAACAAACCTTACTAATATAACCCTTATATTCCATTAATTCCCCCATATATTGTCTAGCCACTTCCCCATGAGTTATCATCCCTTGAAGCCTAATGCCCCCTTTTAAAAAGTATACAAACCCCTGAATCTAACTACTTGAATTTTACTTCTTTTCTTTGAATTCCTATCCCTGTAAACATTAATAAAAATTTTAGACCTTTTATCTTACCTATCTTTTGTTAGTTTAATTTGCAGTCCCCCTTGACAGAACCTATGAAGATACAAGAAAAGTTTTTTTTTTTTTCCCCCGACATCTTAATAATGTGTTGGGGGGCTTCTTCCCACAGTGGTGTCTAAAATGGTTGATGATTTGGTCTGATTGATAGTGAAGAGACTGTGTCTATGCCCTCCCACTATCTCTAGGTTCCCATTTTAAAATAAAGTCAAAGTTCCAGTCAGTGTGTTGGCAACAGTTTTGGCCACTTATCTTTGGCAGGTTAATACTACCGTAGGCCCAGGATTTCAGGGGAAACCTGGTTCCAGATCCCCATGTCATTTTTAGCACCCTTTACATTATAGAGGCGTTAAGATTGCTTGCTACTTTACATTTTTGTCTCATTTCATGGCCTAAAATAATCTTTATCTCATAGTTGACCCTAATTCTATATTTTTCTTTCTTATTGAATATAACTTATTGTTGTCATATCCTATCTTGACCCAAAATTCTTGTAAACATGATTTATTTCACATTTTAGGTTCATCTTTCAGATCTCTCAAATATTATTTTTTGGAGACTCTTAATCAATAGCATGTAATTAGCAGGAAAACTAAAGAAAGCCATGTGGCCTGAGCAAATCTGATACAGTCTGAAAAGTATGCCCCACTATTTTGTGTTAGATTAGATGTGTTTTTGAAACTTGGAGAGAAGCCAGGGACATTTTATTTAGTAATGTGAATGTTGGCTCTATCTTTAGGCTGTAAGGACCAATCTAAGATAGACCAGCAATTGTAAAAATGTTGAGTGATCTAAAACAGCTTTGTCCATGTTTTCATCTTTTAAAAAACCCATCTTTTAGCCTTTTTATCTGAGGATACAGTTTATACAAATGAAGGTAGTGACACCTGTAAATATATTAAAAATCCTGAGACCATTGTTTTAACTGAGGTCCTTACTGACCATTTCAGTAAGGAAATGGTTGCTTATTGCATAACAACTTCTCAAACAGTTGAACTTGAGGAAGTCACAAGTAAGATTGGGGTCATTATTTGGCTTAAAACTTTTCCAGTGAGAGTCAAAATATCAATGATGAATAGCAATATACGTGTATATTAATATTCCGAGACAGATTTTGTAAATGTATTGTGTGTCTTAAAATATTTTGTTACTCCCATTCATGTCCAGGTTTTAGCAAGTTTAGAAGTACGTTTGTATATAGTAGTATGACTAATTATCTCTACATGTATTTATCATGAAATAAACCTCACAGGAGACAGAAAGATTGTTTACTTAAGCAGTAGAATACTGAGGATGGTAGATAGCTCTAGAACACAGGATTACATCGCTGGAATGGCACTATTTATTAAGCTATGATAACGCTAATGTTCCTCTTTGATGTATAGCATGTGCGACTTCAGCTGAACTTGTAGAGAGCCTTAAGGATGTTTCATTGAACATTTAGTATGGCAGCCAGCCAGAATACATTTAGCCTAAGCCCAGATGACGGGCTGGTAATGAGGTAGTGATTGATGACCACAGCTTCCTTATGAAAACCTGCTTGATATGCTGGGGGGGAAATGCATTGCCAGCTCTTTTCATTTCAGTCCCTGTTATATTAGTAATTTTTACTGTGGAAGAAGTTACATGGGCTTCTGCTTATGCACTCTTGGCATCACTTTTAGATTACAATCGAACGGTGGTGTAGAATTTTAGAAGTCCAGCCCTGTGGCTATATTTATGTATAATTCAAATCTCAATTTCAAAGGGGTCTTTAAAAATCAATTTTAAAAACTATAACTGTGTCATCCATAAAATACTCTAATATTATTTTTATGCATCTGTTTAATGTTATGGTTTCTACGACTCCTGTATCCCCCATATCCCTGCACAGTGTTATAAAGCTCTACCCACTCCTGTAACTTTAAAGAACAGACCTTTGTTCAAATTCCTAAATATGTTTCAAGAAGACTCTATCTTCAATTATTCTCACATTTTTGTGGTATGTATATGTGTCTTTTCCTGAATAAAGCATATAAAAATTAATTCATCTATATTTTTATATATGAAATTCCTCTGGCTTAGTTTTGAATGGAATATTCCTTTGAAGCACTTTTGTCTTTGTCCATCTCTTTTTTGCTTTATGCATTTGCTCTCGTACTCTTTTGTCAACATAAATCATTTCTCAGATTGGGTTCACATAAGCACTTATGATTGCAAAATGCCACTTGCTAGAATGACCACTTTGGTTGCCTACTGACCTGGGACAAGGTGGAGCAAGGCTCAAGATTGACATTTCACCCTTAATAAGTCTTGCTTGTTGAAATGCCAACAACAAATAGGGTTTGCTGAGATTGACAAGAGAAAATAAACTATGCTTTAAGCCAGCTTGATTGTGGCTGGCTGGGCTTTCAATTTTGCTAGTCACAGAGAGTCTGTACCCTTTTATACCTTGCAGCCATCACTCCCCAAACAGAATGCCTGAAACTCCTGATCTCAATCCAGTCACTGGGGCAGCTCAGACAATGACAGTTTGAAGTGACTGGGAAATCCTGTTGAGATGCCATAGCCCACATTTGGCATAGTATCAGCAAATGAAAATCAGTAAGCTTCCTCTCAGAAGCCTGTTATGTGCTTATGTTTTTGTTGTTTCAACTACCTCCATTTCTTCAATTATTTAAGTTATTAGAAGACCTGGAATGAAACAAATCAAGACAACAGGAGTATTAGTGTCCTTTTGAGGTTCGGCTTATCTCTTGAAGCTTTTGATAATACTTCCTATGGATGGGCTTTGTAAAGGGCAGGAAGTTGTATTACCACTATAATTCTTTACTTTGCTCTCTATCAAAAAATAGTAGCAAAATAAGAGTTGTACCAAAGTGGAAGGCTTATCCCTTCCTATTATAGAACTTATCTTTTATTAATAAGTTGCTCACCACTATTACCACAAAACCATACTTTCTTACTGGAGATAAAGAAACTTGTTATTTACCGGGAAAAGTTTCTGGTAGCAAAACTTGACCTGAAATGAATTATTTACAAGTTTAGAAGAAAGACTTGCTAAGTCAATGCTACAGCTGAGAAATAAGCCAACACTTTCTCCAAAACAGCTTGAAGCTGACAAAACACTAAGCTCTGAGGTCCTAGAGAAGCAGCAGTTCAGGGTCTTGTTAGCTTCAAGCTGCAGGAAAGACAACACTGGCAGAGTGCTCAGAGGAAGGCGTGGGCCCCCCAAGAGGGGGATGTGGAGGGAGCTAGAAAGAGCGTTAGAGAGAAGGCATGGAGAAATAGAGCAACACCAAATTAAACACTGAGAGATGATGAGGCACATAAAGTACTTCAAGGAGTTTTGGAGGTAAAAAAACAAAACAAAAGTAACTGGTTAGGAAGGAAAATTGGAAATGAAAGAAAACAAATTGCACAGAAAACTTAAGGGCAAAATATAAAAAATGTCCAAAATAAGAAAAATACATTTGTATTTTATTTTATTTATATAGGGCTTTATATTTGTATTATTTAATTCAATTCTCACAGCCCCCAGTATAAATTTTATTACCCCCATTACGTAGGTGAATAAAATTAAAATGATTGCATAGATCATGACATTGTCTAAATCCTAATTTCTAA
Organism: Macaca thibetana thibetana; assembly: GCF_024542745.1. Lineage (NCBI taxonomy): Eukaryota > Metazoa > Chordata > Mammalia > Primates > Cercopithecidae > Macaca > Macaca thibetana. The sequence continues at coordinate 97,047,804 of NC_065578.1, read as the reverse complement.
AACACACTCATAGAATTTGCTGAATATATTGATATAGGGCAAAAATTTCTAGCATTTTGTGCATTTTTTTTTTTTTTTTTGGTTTTTGGAGAGACACTATTTTAAATAGGATTATCAGAAATGGCCTCTCTGTGGGGGGACATTTGAGTAACTGAAACAAGTGAGGGTGTCAGTTTTGTTGGCTGTATTCTGATAAAATATGGCTATATCAAACTAAGTAAGGGGACAAAAGAGATGACAGCATTCGAGGAGGGTGTATTGAAAGAACTAGTGCCTCTGTGAGCAGCCTTCAAACAATGAATGATGCCGCCTTCATGTACCAACTGCCTGACCACTGGGGTAGGATAGCTTTGAGTTGTGTGTCCTACTTTGGCTCCTAGAATTTTTAGAATGACTTTTTAACATATGCTTTATTTTGTTTCCTTTCCTGTCTCACTTGCACACTCTCCTATTGGTGTTTCCTGGGATTATCTCCCAAATAAATACTTGCATTTGATTTCTTTTTTTTTTTTCCACTTTTCTTTATTATTATTATTATTATTATACTTTAAGTTCTAGGGTACATGTGCATGACGTGCAGGTTTGTTACATATGTATACTTGTGCCATGTTGCTGTGCTGCACCCATCAACTCGTCAGCACCCATCAACTCGTCATTTACATCAGGTATAACTCCCAATGCAATCCCTCCCCCCTCCCCCCCTCCCCATGATAGGCCCCGGTGTGTGATGTTCCCCTTCCCGAGTCCAAGTGATCTCATTGTTCAGTTCCCACCTATGAGTGAGAACATGTGGTGTTTGGTTTTCTGTTCTTGTGATAGTTTGCTAAGAATGATGGTTTCCAGCTGCATCCATGTCCCTACAAAGGATACAAACTCATCCTTTTTTATGGCTGCATAGTATTCCATGGTGTATATGTGCCACATTTTCTTAATCCAGTCTGTCACTAATGGACATTTGGGTTGATTCCAAGTCTTTGCTATTGTGAATAGTGCTGCAATAAACATACGTGTGCATGTGTCTTTATAGCAGCATGATTTATAATCCTTTGGGTATATACCCAGTAATGGGATGGCTGGGTCATATGGTACATCTAGTTCTAGATCCTTGAGGAATCGCCATACTGTTTTCCATAATGGTTGAACTAGTTTACAATCCCACCAACAGTGTAAAAGTGTTCCTATTTCTCCACATCCTCTCCAGCACCTGTTGTTTCCTGACTTTTTAATGATGGCCATTCTAACTGGTGTGAGATGGTATCTCATTGTGGTTTTGATTTGCATTTCTCTGATGGCCAGTGATGATGAGCATTTTTTCATATGTCTGTTGGCTGTATGAATGTCTTCTTTTGAGAAATGTCTGTTCATATCCTTTGCCTACTTTTGGATAGGGTTGTTTGTTTTTTTCTTGTAAATTTGTTTGGGTTCTTTGTAGGTTCTGGATATTAGCCCTTTGTCAGATGAGTAGATTGCAAAAATTTTCTCCCATTCTGTAGGTTGCCTTTTCACTCTGATGGTAGTTTCTTTTGCTGTGCAGAAGCTCTTTAGTTTAATGAGATCCCATTTGTCAATTTTGGCTTTTGCTGCCGTTGCTTTTGGTGTTTCAGACATGAAGTCTTTGCCCATGCCTATGTCCTGAATGGTACTACCTAGGTTTTCCTCTAGGATTTTTATGGTATTAGGTCTAACATTTAAGTCTCCCTTTCCCCATTTCTTGTTTCTCTCAGGTTTGTCAAAGATCAGAACTCAGACTCTGCTTCTGGAAGAACCCAAGCTAAGAGAGTGGTAGCAATATAAGTGGTAAGAATTCATCAGAATCAGCATGCCGTGTAGAAGAGAGACCAATAGGATTTACTGATAGATTAGATATGGGGTAGGAGGAAAACAGAAAATCAAATAAATAAATGACTTTTTAAAAAAATGGTAACTATTAAAAGGAGCCGTAATAACATCCAACTTGTGTGATTGTTTACAAATTGCCAGGCACTCATCTACTCCCGTTGCACGTGTTAAATCATATGAGTTATCCCTAAAGCTCCATCATTATGAGTCTGGGTTCTTTTATTTAGCATGTAGAGGCTGGAAATTGAACTCAGGGTATCTAGTTTTAAAGTCTGAGCACAAAACCACTGTCCTCTTTGCACAGATAGTACATAGTATAAAACAGTGTGGTCATACATTCATATTTACATACATCCAGACATATTACTAGTACATATTACATTCCTATTTACTAGTTCTATTTGCATATGATGAAGAGGTAGTGCTGAATGTTTCTTCTTCTAGCCACTTTTTTTTTTTTTTTGCATACATGCATATATAAAGTATTTTGTAAGTCTAAGTAGGACTTGGCTATCATTTCAAAAATCATGATCCTTCTCATAAAAGTTAAGAGGTAATATTACCATTATTATTATTATTGGCAAGATTTCTAAGTTGTACTGAATTTTCTATAACTAACTGTTATTTGATATAATTATTGGAAAATATTACTACATGCTTGATTGCAGGACCTAAAACAGACAAAACATATATGATGCCAAAGGCATCTCTCTTTTCACTAGCTGATTTACAAATGGTAATTTAACTGTTAATGTCTGAGAATATTTTCTGTTTCCCACACACAACAAGAAAAATCACTGTGTACACTGAGTGGTAGGTAGGAATGTGGTATGTATTATTCAAAGTTTGAGTTGCCTTGAAATCAAGGTATAGGGAAGAATGATGAGGACACGTCGGAAGAATTTAGAAATAGGTCCTTACAGCAAAGAGTCCACCTGGTCCCTAGAATATACATGGAGGGTGTTGGAGAGCCCGGGCAATAGAATGAATAGAGCTAGGAAACAAATACTTATCAGAGGAGGATTTGGTCCATGAAAGTGTTCAAGATTTGGAAGACCCTTTCCCTTTCCCCCAACATCCAACCAGTTTCCATATCATGAAGAGTCTGTACCTCAATGTCTCTGAAATAGGAACCTGCCTTTTCATTCCTACTGTCATTATCTTTGTCCAAGCAATTGTCTTTTTGCTAGCAGATAGTTACAACTCAGCTTGCAAACTGGTCTTTTTGAGGATAGCATCTAAAGTCTTTAGCATGGCTCAAAAGACCCTTTATAATTTTGCCTTCCTGAACCTAATAGTATTATAGTGTTATTTTTTGTACATGTATAATATATGTGTTTTGTATAACATTAATATATAATACTATTAGTAATGTTTTATCAGATGATAATCTGCTAATAATGTTCAACTCCTCTAGGTCATCTAGGCTGGAGAAATGTTTCAAGATAGAATACTTGGAGAGAAGAGAGTTGGTATTATTTAGAGCAGTATTTTCCATTAAAAGCAAGGTGAAAATTGAGGAATTTTACAAGTTGCTGGCCCTATGGCAGATGATAGCATAAGTGGGTATGATAGAGGCATCCTAATACAGTGTCTTGTTCTTTGTTAACAAGAAATGAAAAAGAAGCATACATTTTTTGGTTCTTAGAAAACCTGGGGAATTGCAGAGCAGGAGGTTGCCATAGGGAAAATACCTGAAACACAGTGAGTTGCCACAGACTGGCTTCCTTGTGCTCTTAGTGCACAATGGAACACTGGAGATTAAGCGGTAGCATCAGTTCTCTTACTTGGAAGAGATATTTGAAAACTTTTCTGTTTCTAGAAATAATGTTTCTGAAATTATTGTTGGTAATATTTACATATAAAATGTCATTAATCCTGGAGGCAATATGTTGTAAGTTAAATTATGTAGGATATGAATCCAAATCCTGGATCTGCATCTCAGCAGATGATTTACCTTGTGTTATGGACTGTTTATGTCTCCCTATATATGTCGAAATCCCAACCCTTCATGTAATGGTATTAGGAGGTGGGGTCTTTGGGAGGTGATGAGGACCTGAGAATGGAGCCCTCATGAACTGAATTAGTGCCCTCATAAAAGGGGCCTCAAAGAGCTGGGCCTGAAGAGGCCCTGCACCAGATCCCGACGTGCTGACACCCTGATCTTAGATTTCCAGCTTCCAGAACTGTGAGACATGAGTTTCTGCTGTTTATGAGTCCCCCAGTTTATGGCACTTTGACATAGAAGCTGGAACTGACTAAGACACCATGGAAAGGTACTTCAGTCTATTCAAGCTCTAGTTAGTTCCCTCGTTAAAAAGAGGGAGGGAAGGGAAAGGAAGGGAAGGGAAGGGAAGGGGAGGGGAGGGGAGGGGAGAGGAGGGGAGGGAAAGGGAGGGGAGGGGAGGGAAGGAAAGGGAAGGGAAGGGGGAGGAGGAAGGGAGGGAGGGAAAAAAGAAAGAGAGAGAGAGAAAGAAAGAAAGAAAAGAAAGAAAGGAAGGAAGGAAAGAAAGAAACAAAGAGAAAGAAAGAAAGAAGAAAGAAAGAGAAAGAAAGAAAGAAAGAAAACTACTAATATATTTTATTGAGATGCTTTGGGATTGTAGTTTAAGTCACTGCGAAAATACTTCACATGTAATATGTATTTCAGAAATTAAAGTTTCCCTCCATTCTCTTTCCTTACTATGTCTTTTATTTTTATAATGGTCGGCTAATACAGAAGGAAGACATGCTGAGAGTTTATATTTCCCACCTATGATAATCAGGCAAATAATAACTGATATTTATTTTACATTGTTTTAGAAGACCAGTGTTTATTTTGTGAAATGTATACATCACATTCAGAAACTATAGATGGGAGTAGAAATTTGAGGCAAAATGTGAACCAATTTTCAGCTAGGCAGAGGAACTTGCCCCCTTTTGGAGGAAATGGGAAGTCATTGTGTGTGTTTTGTTGTTGTTGTTGTTTGTTCGTTTTTTTCTTGTCTTTGGAGTAACCAGTTGTAGTCCTTGGAAATATTTACTTCCAATTTAAATTGAGAATAAAATCTTCTTAAAAGAAAATACTTGAAGTAACTGAATATTTATATGAATTTTCTGTTTATATTAATGGTTTTCTCATTTTTGTTAGTATCATTGACATTTCAGAGTAATTACAACTTAGATTAGAGCTTAAGATATTTTTCCCATTGATTTGTTTTAACAAACATTAAAGAAACACTGAGAAAATGCAAGAGACTCTGGACTTGGCACTGTGGGAAGTATGAGTTTATTTATGTAACAAATAGTTAAGTATTTAATGCTGTATTTCAAGCATCACAGATAGAGTGAACAATTAAGAAAGAAGTGGTCTCTGACCTCACTTTGCCCGTAGCCTAGTAGGTACCAGAGTCAAGAGGACAAGCTTCCCTACCCTTGATACTTGACATGACCCAAAAGGAGCAATGATTTATTTGTATTGACAGCTTCATCATCTGCCAAAGCCCACCCGACCTTTTCTTTCTTTTGTCCAGTCTCTGTCAGTGATGTCACAGTTACTGTATAAGGTTGCAAAGCTTCAAAAAATAAAACTGAGTGCTTTATCATCCTATTAGATTGCCAGGGCTGCCATAACAAAGTATCAAAGACAGGGTGGCTTACAACAGAAATTTATTTTCTCACAGTTCTGGTGGCAGGAAGTCTGAGTTCACGGGGGCAGCACAGTTGGCTTTTCCTCTGAGGTGTCTGTCCTTGGCATTGTAGATGACCATTTCCTCCCTGTGTGTTTACATGCTGTCACGTCTGTATATGCCTATGTCCTAATTTCCTCCTGTTTTTAGGGCACCAGTCATATTGAATCAGGGCCCACTCTGACTAATGACCCTAATTTTAACTACTTCTTTGAAGATCTTATCTCCAAATAGAAATGCATTGTCAGGTATTCGGAGTTAGGACTTCAACATATCAATTTCAGGGGGATACTACTCAGTTCACAACAGTTACCGACTGATATGTCATCTATCATCATTCTGTCATCATTTTACATCCATTTATTCTATTGCTGCTGATACTACTCTAATCCAGACGCTTATAAACAAGTGTTTTCTTTTAAAGACAGCCTCTTGTTCAGAATTTCTTCTTACATTTAATCCTTCCAATTAGAATTATTTCTCAATAGTTCTTTTCTTGATTTATAAAATTTTATTATAAATTGACAGTTTATAATTGTATACATTTATGGGGCATAAGATGATGTTGTAATTTTACGAATAGTATGTGGTACAATTAAATCAAGCTAGTTAACATCCCCATAGCCTCAAATACTTAACTTTTTTGTGGTAAGAGCCTAAGAACTTAATATCTTAGGAATTTTGAAATGTGCAGTATTCTGTTACTAACTATATTCACCGTGCTGTGCAGCATAACTCAAAAAAAGAAACAAGGATATACTTTTGGCCTGAGATTTTATACCCTTTGAACATCATCACCCCATTCACCAACACACAAATTCTGTAACCACCATTCTACTCTTTGCAACTACGAGTTTAATTTTTTCAGATTCCACATACAAATGAGAATATGCAGTACTTGTATTTCTATGCTTGGCTTGTTTCATTTAGTGTAATGTTCTCCAGTTCCACCCATGTTGTTACAAACAATAAAATTTCCCTTATTTAAGCCCAAATAGTATTTCATACTGTATATATACCACATTTTCTTTATCCATGTATCTGTTGAGAGATACTTAGTTTGATTCCAAAGCTTAGCTATTGTGAATAGTGCTGTAATAAACTTGGGGATGCTGACATGTCTTCAACAAACTGATTTCATGTCTTTTGGATAAATACCCACAAGTGGGGTTTCCGGATCACATGGTAATTCTATTTTTAGTTTTTTGAGGAACTGCCTTTCTGCTTTCTATAGTGGCTCTACTGATGTACAGTCTCACCAACAAGAGTGTTTTCTTTTCCCCACATCCTTGCTAACAGTTGCTGTCTTTCAGTCTTTCATCTTTTTGATAAAAGTTATTCTGACAGGTGTGCGATGATATCTCATTGTTTTAATTTGTATTTCGCTAATGATTAGTGATGTTGAGCATAATTTTCATATATTCTAGGCCATTTGTATGTCATTTTTGAGGAATGTCTGTTTAGATCCCTTTCCCATTTTTAATTGGGATTTTTGTTTTACTGCTATTGAGTTGAGTTTCTTAAGTATTTTGGATATTAACTCCTTATCTGAGGTACAACTTTCAAATATTTTCTCTTGATCTGTAAGTTGTCTCTACAGACTGTTAATTGCTTCCTTGGTAATGCAGAAGCCTTTTAATTTTATTGTAATCCCATTTCTCTATTTTTCTTTTGTTGCCTGTGCTTTTGGGATCAAATCCAATAAATCATTGCCCAGACGAATGTCATGTAGCATTTCTCCTATTCCTTCTTCTGACATTTTTAGAGTTTCTGGTTTTATGTTTAAGTATTTAGTCCATTTTGGGTTGGTTTTTTATATGGTGTGAAGTCAAATTTTGCTCTTCTGCATGTGGAAATCCAGTTTTCCCAATAGCATTTATTAATGAGACTATCCTTTACCCATTACTTATTCTTGGCACCTTTGTCAAAAATCAATTGACCATATATACATGGGTTTATTACTCTGTTCCCTTGGTTGATGTGTCTACCTTTTTTGGCCAATACCATTCTGTTTTAATTACTCTAGCTTTGTTGTATAGTTTGAAATCAGGTAATGTGATACCTCCAGTTTTGTTCTTTTTGCTCATGCTTGCATTGTCTATTCAGGATTTTTTAATGGTTCCATATGTGTTTTGGTAATGTTTTCTCTATTTCTATGAAAATTAAAGTTGGAATTTTCATGGGGATTGCATTGAATCTGTAGATTCCTTTGGTCAGTAGTTATTTTCATTATATTATGACTTTGATCAAAACCCCCTCATTAAAATGTTTCTATCACCTATGCCTGACTCCCTGGAGACCTTGTTAAGAATTGAACACTGGGTTCCCAAATTTATTTCCTGGTATTCTGCAGTGAATTATCTTTGCTGAAGATTGAGCATCATTTTTACTTTCCATAAAAGACAACATTTAACAGCCAGCTGTAGCTTTATGAGTAAGATTATGTGTTTTCTCCTTTGTGGGGCAAATTCATGAGGAATCTTTACTGGCTTGCCTTTGTTATTCAGACTGCTTTCTTCATATTGCTTTTTTTTGTGGGAGACATCCCTCAGTTTACACCTAATTCTTACCTCTCTGCTTCACAGTCTTTGGTCATGATTCTTCAGAGCATTCCTTTGCTTCTTGAGTCACTGGTCATTGCCGATATCATACTTGGACTAACTCCATTCATGTTCAACATAGCCCAGCTTGATGGAAACTAGAATGGCCAGAGTTCTATCTCATACCCACTTTCTTGAGAAGTGGTTTTAAATAATTTTTGCCTGACGTCTTTGCATCTGTTTTGCCCTTCAGTATCATATTCCCTTCTCAACTTCACATATGCAAATCTTAGCTCTCCTTATTCTGTATAAACGCCATTCTTTTCATGAAACTATTTCCTGATTCCTTCAGATCTTGTTTGCCTGCCTTTCTTCTTCACTTTCACCACACTGGAAACTGCATAAAATAACATCTAATTATATACAGTCTTGTATAGAAACTCATACTTCATGCAACTTAGTCTTTTATTCCTCAGTATCTTTTTAAATAAACTTTTTTATCTTAGAACAGTTTTAGATTTACAGAGTTACTTTAGAGGCACTACAGAATCGCTGGAGTCCACATTCAGTTTCCTCTATTGTTAGCAGCTTACGTTAATATAGTATGTTTATGAACCAAAATTCAATTAATGAACCAAAATTAATACGTTATTATTAACTAAAGTCCGTAAGTTTGTTAGATTACCTTAGTTTTTATCTAGGGTCGGTTTTACCTAAAATGTGTCCAAGATCCCAAGTTATATTTAGTGGCCATGTCTTCTTATGCTTGTTTTGGTTGCAGTGGTTTTTTCACTTTCCTTATTTTTGATGACCTTGACAGTTGTGAGGGTTACTAGTCAAGTATTTTTTTTAGAATGTTCCTCAAATGACATTTATATGTGTTTTTTCTCATGATTAAACTGGGGTTATGGGTTTTGGGTCAGAAGACCACAGAGGTAAAGGGTTATTTAAATCACCTTGTATTATATACTATCATTATGCTTTGTCATGATTAATGTTAACCTTGATTTCATGACTAACATAGTGTATGTCAGGTTTCTCCAATTAAAAAATTACTCTTTTATGACTCTTTGCATATCATGTTCTTTGGAAGAAAGCCACTATGAGCAGGCCACACTTAATGAGTTGGGAATTATGCTCCACTTCCTTGAGAATAGCGTATCTACATAAATCATTTGGGATTCATCTGCATGGGAATTTGTCTATTCTGCCCATTTATTTATTCAGTCATTTATTTATATAAGTATGATGGACTCATGGATATCTATTTCTTACCTTTTGCTGTAAACTAATATTACTTTGTTTTGTTGCTCAAATTGTTCTGGCTGTGTCCATTGGGAGTTCTTTTAGTTTACCCCTGTGTCCCTTTAATATATCTATGTGTGTGTGTGCGTGCACATACATGCATTAGTGTGTGTGTGTTTTTTAGTACTTAATTTCTGGCCCTGCAAGATGCTCTAGGTTTATCTTGTGTGTTTCCTTCCTAAGTCCTAGATTCAGGTGTTTCTCCAAGGGGCCCTGATTTCTTTTTATTTTTTTATTTTTTATTATACTTTAAATTCTAGGGTACATGTGCACAACGTGCAGGTTTGTTACATATGTATTCATGTGCCATGTTAGTGTGCTGCACCCATTAACTCGTCATTTACACTAGGTATATCTCCTAATGCTGTCCCTCCCCCCTCCCCCCGCCCTGCATTAGGCCCTGGTGTGTGATGCTCCCCTTCCTGTGTCCAAGCATTCTCATTGTTCAGTTCCCACCTATGAGTGAGAACATGCGGTGTTTGATTTTCTGTTCTTGTGATAGTTTGCTGAGAATGATGGTTTCCAGTTTCATCCATGTCCCTACAAAGGACATGAACTCATCCTTTTTTATGGCTGTGTAGTATCCCATGGTGTATATGTGCAAGGGGCCCTGATTTCTTTAATTGGATAATGGTGTTAGAAATCAAGATCTGGGAGCTAAGTGTGCTCATTGCTACTGTGATGTTATTGCTTGTTAGGCCCTCCTAACTGATGAGTAAGGGAGTATATATGTGTATACTAAACTGTGCATATACATATATGTGGACATCATTGTGAAATTAGACTTATACTATTTATGTACAAATATGTTCGTTTTTAGATAGCTGATTTTGAATAAAATGCTATGCATGCATATTTCTTTAACCATATGTATCTATGTTAAACTAAACATGCATATATACTGATGTCTTCCACTCTAATTCACCACCACATAGACCATTGTAGCCTCTTTCTATCCTTTTCTTCTTATTTACATTTAACATCCCAATACAACAGTGAAAACACCTGACTCCCATAATCTACCATCAGTTTACTTAATTATTCAGTTCTTATTTACATGTATTAAAATTATTAATTCATACCACCATTCCAATTCATTTTGTTTAAAATGATATAAAAGTGCCAAATACTTAGCATGTTTTTGTACTACTGAAAGGACCTAGAATAATGATGAATTTATAGTAGGTCCTATATGCTATTGATGGGTCTCCAAAATAGTTAATATTATACTCAGTCAAATCTAAATTTCTTTTGATATTCTAAAGACATTATGGCCTCTTGCAGTGCTGACATGGCCATCATTATGAAATTAGACAGACTTGTACAGTATATGTACAAATATGCTGATTGTTAGACAGCTGAGTTTGAATGAAATGCTAAACTGTTTTTTATTTCATGATAAATCTCTTAAGAGGATGAAAGTATTATCTAATTATCAAATTGTTAAATAAAGCTGTAATCCATTTACAAGTAGGAAGCTGATTTTTTAAATTAAAAAATGATCATCAAAATGGAACCAGAAGTTGCTAAAGGAAGATTAGATGGGGGCAGGTGTATGAAGGAAGGCTAAAAAGGTTGGACTTTCACATGTTGGGACAGTAAAGAATGAAAGAGCATATACTAATAGAATTTATAAAATTACGAACAATATAAAAGGTAAATGTGAATTCCTGGCCAGATATCAGAAATTTTAAGCTATCTGAAACTTCACTGAAATAAATTTTGGCCAACTATGTTTAAAAAGTTAATTTTAAAAGGGCAAGTGGTTAATAACCCATGAGATGTTGCCAGTAGGAAATCTAAATGTGAGAGTGGGTGCCTTGGCTCACACTTGTAATCCTAACACTTTGGGAAGCCAAGCGGGGAGGATCACTTGAGGCCAGGAGTTTGAGACTAGCCTGAGAAACATATGGAGACCTTTATCTCTACAAGTAAATAAATATATAGCGGAGTGTGGTGGCATGTGCCAATAGTCCCAGTTAGGAGGGAGGCTGAGGCTGGAGGATTGCTTAAGCTCAGGAATTTGAGGTTATAGTGTGCTACGATCATGCCACTGCACTCCAGCCTGGGCAACAAAGTGACACTGTCTCAAAAAAATTTTTTAAAAGGACAAAAAGAAAATATAAATGCCTTCAAAATGGGTATGGAAACACCAGTAAATGGCAGAACATTAAGATGAATGCCCTGTGTATCAATTGGAATAGTGATTGAAACCAAATCTCACTGGAATCTGAGTGTGACCCAGGCTAATAATTCCAAAGTGCTTATGTTTTTTTTTTTTTTCCCTTATACTAGGAGATTTTGCCGAACTTTAAAATTAAATAAAAAAGAATGGCTAAAAACAGTTCTTACAGCTTTCAGCTTTTTTGTATTTAGAATCAGTCATGGCAATCACAGATGTTTGAATTTGATTTAACTTCCTCAAATCTATTTTTCAACATGAGAAAAAGCTGTCAAACAGTATAGGCACAAATGCCACTGGCAATACTTTAAGGCCTTAAGCCCAGAAAATAATGTTTTCTTATTAAATATATGCATTTTTAAAAGTTACCTTCAAATTTCCTAGAAACTAAGTGAAATTGGATAGTTTATATAATGGTAAAAATCACAAAAGATACCAAGAGCAAGGAAAAAAACTAACGTTTTTAAAGTTATAAGAAACATGATTGCTTGATTTTTGATTCTAGTCAATATTATGAAAATAGAAGCAATAGTTGTTAACATAGTAACCAGTGTTTCCCTTGCATTGATAAAAGCGTGGATGTGAATTTAATATATGCAATACATTTGAAAGAAAAGCAGATTATTCCTTCAGGATTCTCATGTGACATTCTGAACAATTAAGTATAAACATATGCTTAAGTCCAATTTCATGGAAAGTTGCTAACTTGTTGTCTCTTTATGTTACCACATGCTAAAGACAAGTGAATCAAACAGAACATGGTATTTTATCCTGTCAACCAGCATTTCCATTTTGATCATAAGCTAGTAGTTGTCAGGTTGGTATAAATAAGATGCTTAAATATAATGTGGTACAAATTGTTTAAAGTAGAAATAATGTTATTAGGAATCTCTAGCAATCCTAAAAGAAAGTATTTTATGATTACCTAATTGATTTGAAACCAAACAATTGATTACAGTTTTCTAGAATATATATATATATATATATATATATATTTTTAAATTTATTTATTATTATTATACTTTAAGTTGTAGGGTACATGTGCATAACGTGCAGGTTTGTTACATATGTATACTTGTGCCATGTTGGTGTGCTGCACCCATCAACTCGTCATTTACATCAGGTATAACTCCCAATGCAATCCCTCCCCCCTCCCCTCTCCCCATGATAGGCCCCTGTGTGTGATGTTCCCCTTCCTGAGTCCAAGTGATCTCATTGTTCAGTTCCCACCTATGAGTGAGAACATGCGGTGTTTGGTTTTCTGTTCTTGTGATAGTTTGCTAAGAATGATGGTTTCCAGCTGCATCCATGTCCCTACAAAGGACTCAAACTCATCCTTTTTTATGGCTGCATAGTATTCCATGGTGTATATGTGCCACATTTTCTTAGTCTAATCTGTCACTGATGGACATTTGGGTTGATTCCAAGTCTTTGCTATTGTGAATAGTGCCGCAATAAACATACGTGTGCATGTGTCTTTATAGCAGCATAATTTATAATCCTTTGGGTATATACCCAGTAATGGGATGGCTGGGTCATATGGTACATCTAGTTCTAGATCCTTGAGGAATCGCCATGCTGTTTTCCATAATGGTTGAACTAGTTTACAATCCCACCAACAGTGTAAAAGTGTTCCTATTTCTCCACATCCTCTCCAGCACCTGTTGTTTCCTGACTTTTTAATGATCACCATTCTAACTGGTGTGAGATGGTATCTAAGATTTTGTAAATTTTACCAATCTGTATGAAATAAAACAACAAAATTTTACCAAAGTATATAATCCTCATAACAACCTGGTTATGTGGTATATTATCCCCAGTTACAGTCTGGTGGATATCCACATCAAATAGAAACAAAAAAAAGTCATAAAAAAAGAATGAGGGTAAATAAAGACATCTTCACCAAGCTTAGTTACTGTTATTGCAGAAATGAGATACAAGACTGCATCCTGGATGTTTCTAGTGTATTATTATTTCTTCTATCTATACTGCTTTCAATTTTATCTGGTGAGCTCACTAAAACTCCATATTAAGCTATGAGCAAGGAGCCCTGTGCCCTTCATTAGTCTCATTAATCTGTGATGGTACCTTGGCTGGAACTGTTAGTTTTGAAGCCTGATTGCCTGGATTAAAATTCTACATTTATTTCGGAAGTGTGACTACCTGAATTCAAATTCTGTATCATCTCCCTAAATTCAAATTCTGTGTCATCTATAGCAATGCTGCTGGTTGTGTATCCATAGACTGGTACCAGCCTATGAACTGGTTGTTACTGGTCTGTAATGAGATAAGCTCACACACTGTATTTAGAAACTTGTATAGAAACTCAACAGAGTATACAAAAAATATTAGCCAGGCATGGTGGCACATGCCTGTAATCCCAGTTACTTGAGAGGCTGAGGCAGGAGACTTGCTTGAACTCGGGAGGTGGAGGTGGCAGTGAACCGAGATCATGCCACTGCACTCCAGCCTGTGTGACAGAGCCAGACTCCATCCAAAAAACAAAACAAAACAAAACAAAACAAAAAAACACAAAAAAACCTTTCACAGAGTAATTACATGCCTAATGAATCAAGTTATAAAATATCAGGGCATGCTATGCCTGTAATTTTTTTTTGTCAATTTATGTTTCTAGTAATCTATTTGTGTTTTCTTAAAAAATAATTGAAAAGGATTGGAATGAATGAAGACCAGTCCCTTGCCATGGAGAGTCTGAGAAATACTGATCTAGAACAGTACTAAGGCAAAACTTTAATGTCCCTATCATTAAAATTGGACAAAAAGCAGGCCGGGCGCGGTGGCTCAAGCCTGTAATCCCAGCACTATGGGAGGCCGAGACGGGCGGATCACGAGGTCACGACATCGAGACCATCCTGGCTAACACGGTGAAACCCCGTCTCTATTAAGAAATACAAAAAACTAGCCGGGCGAGGTGGCGGGCGCCTGTAGTCCCAGCTACTCGGGAGGCTGAGGCCGGAGAATGGCGTGAACCCGGGAGGCGGAGCTTGCAGTGAGCTGAGATCCGGCCACTGCACTCCAGCCTGGGCGACGGAGTGAGACTCCGTCTCAAAAAAAAAAAAAAAAAAAATTGGACAAAAAGCAAGGCAGGGCAATTATTTTTATACCTTTTAGGTGACAACACTTAGAGGGGTCTACTGTACCGTATAAAAATTATTTCTCTACATAGTTGCCCATTTGGTTTCTTATGTAGTTATCAGACCTACAGCAGATCTGACCCTGGTATGACTTACATTTTGGGGAGCCAAGTGGCAAACTGAGAGAAACTAGGAGAGTTTTAAAAGAGAAAGCAGCTTGAGACTTTTTCCTTCTTTTCATAAAAGTTTCTGCGTATTTCAAGGTGATAACTCATGATTTAATAGTTCTTAAACTTCAATGTGTATTGGAATCACCTGGAGATGGGCATCCATCTCTGACTAAGAGGGGTGGAGTCTGAGTTTCTGCATTTTTCACATGATGCTGATGCTGCGGATTTGCAGACCTTGCTTGGTAGTGATGATTTGACAAGTCTTGTTTCCCGGGTATGCACTCCACCTAGTGCTTATCAGCAGACACCCCCATCCCCTGCACAGCACCTCTCTCAGAGATAGAATCTCCCTGCAAATTTTTTGTAGCTCTTCCTCCCTAGTTCGTAGGAGACGATTTATCCTCACCCTGGACTTACTCTCAATGTTGGTGTTTTTCACTGGACCTAGAGACCACCAGAAGCCAAAGATCCAGCAATGCTAAAGTTCTAAGACCTCCAATGTACATATAAGTTTATTTAAGCCAAATAGCTTTTTAAATTACTAACTTACAAATATGAGTAGGACAGGCTGACTGGTCTGACACAGCCACTGTTGCTTAGTGTTTTGTAACTCTTATAAAAGTATATTTGCCTGAAATCAGTAGTCCCTAGCCAATTACCTTTATTTGGGCATGGATAGATGAGTGTTTTTGTATAGACATTTTAGAATAGTCTTGTGGTTCTGATGAAGAATATTTGGAGGTTGTAAACATGAACTGGGTGTTTGTGTGTGTGTATGTGTAGGTGTTTGTGTATGTGTTTTCTTCATACTTATGCCCCATCTGAACGTGTGGGAATTAGGACCTTGGATCATTTACAAAAGAAAGAAAGAAAATTTTCCTAGTAGCTTGGACTACAGGCGCATACTACGATGCCCAGCTAATTTTTGTATTTTTAGTAGAGATGGGTTTTCACCATGTTGGTCAGGATGGTCTCGCAGTAGAATCACTTGAACCCTGTAGGCGAAGGTTGCAGTGAGCCGAGATCACACCACTGCACTCCAGCCCAGCGACAGAGTGAGACTTCTTCTCAAAGAAAGCTTTCATAGCCTTAATTTTAGGACAAATCCTACTCTAATAATCTTAGGAATTTTAATGCAATAGTGGAATATTCATTCTTCAGGTTTTCTTTTTGTACGTAACATAAACAATTGAAATTAAAAATTGTAATTGCTGTGTTTCGTATTGTACAAGTCATTCACCTGGGATTTATATTTCTTCTTTTTTTGTATGAACTAGTTCTCTATTTTTTGTGTTATCACAGTTATCTAAGCACTTAAGTAATTTGAGCTACATGGTTAGAGGCAGTTTTTAATATTTGTGATTCTTGGGTTTATAATATTAATATGCTTGCAAATCTTGGTTTTAGTAAAACGTCCAAGTAGTTTGCATGAATAATTAAGTGAACAATAGGTAAGTATCCAGCATCTCTGTATGGTCCCTCTGGTCTTTGAATGTAATCCTATCTGTCTCAAAAAGATAATATTTTGAATAAGAATTTTCTTCTTGACTTAGAATAATTTTCAATCTCATTATCCTAAAATTACATTTGGATCTTCGGATATTTAAAAAGGAAAGGATGATTTATTCACATATGTGTGGAACCTTTCTTTTATGATGCTGAGAAAAGTGTGACAGTAAATAAAAAATGAACAAATGAAAATTGAATTTACCATTCCTTCATTAGACTAACATTAATTGATTACCTAGTATGTCCTACGCAGAAAAAATACAGAGAAGAACAAAGCAGAAACTCCATAAAGAGTTCCCAGACAAAAAAATAAGAAATCATTTATTAGAGTGCAGTGTAAATACCAATAAAATAGACTCAAATCTTGGGTGTAAGGATAATGAAGAGGAGGAACACAGGGTAGGAATCTGCTATTTCTGTTTGGGGTAGGGAGTGACAGTGGTCTGTAAATCTTCTCAGAGGAGTTAACGCATCATGTGCTTCATAAGGATCAAGGTAAAAGGAAGCCAGGCAAAGGAGGGAAGGAGGGGCATGCTAATCAGAGGGAATCTTACCTCAGGGGTAATGAGAGCGAATGTTATATTCAGTGCACTATAGGATGGAATTCAAATTGATTTATCAGAAATAAAGTGTAATTGCTGGAGGGGTGCAGGAGATGAGACTGAGGTTCAAATAATGAAGGGCCTTATATTCCATGCTAAGGAGTGAAACACTGGAGAGTCCCTCGAATTTTTCATTTTAGAAAAACTTACCTACCAGCATGATGGGGAAGTGATACCAACAGAGAGAAAAGAAGCAGGAAGATCAGTTTGGGAGGTTTTTTTTTTTTTTTTTTTTTTTTTTTTTTTGTCAGCCAGGATAGAAATGATAAGGGCCTGAGCAATATTAGTGAGATTGAGGAGATTAATTTGAAAGATTATTAAGTGAAAAGAATAGGATTTGGTCATTTTATAGGAATGAAGTTTGATGGAGAGGGAGATGTGTAGGATGGTTCCGTTTGTTACTTGGTAATCTGCATAGCTGGTATGTGGTTTGTACTAAGCAATTATTTTGTCATGTTTTACATGAAGGTCAGAATCACCCCACCATTGGTCAGCATAGATTCCCAACACCCAGCATAGTGTCTAGCTCATAGTAAGTGCTCTATGAATATATTTTGAATCAATGATCATCTCATAGTTCAATAAGACAGAAAGTGGGAATAATAGAACACTTGGAGAAGAAAATGAAGAATTGCATTTTGGACATCTTGAATTTGTTGTGTTACTAGCCCAACCAGTGGGAGATGTTCAGTAAGCAATTGGACATATGGATATATGGATTTATGAATTTTTATTTTGGTAAACAAGAATTATGTCTTCTTCATGATTAGAGACCTTCTCAGTGTTATGTAAGTCTCCAAATGCATGCTAACTTTAATCATAGTTAGCACTAGTATTCAAATAGTGTTGCATAGTTTAACAGTAAGCTAGATCTTTTAGGCGTGTATGAACAACTAGGTATTGCCCTGGATTTTAAAAGCCTGCAGTCTTAAGGAATAAATAAGGCAGAGAAAAGAGGCAGCTTTGATTGTGGAAAGAGCATTGATTTTTGAATTAGAAGATCTGTAAGCCTTAACTTTGCTGTTAACTAGATTTTAGTCACTAAGAATTGTAAATTTTTCTAGACTGCAGTTTCCTCAATACTAAAACGAGACAATGATATTTCATGGTATCCAATGTCTCTTCAACCTGTAACATTAAATAATCCTGTATATTCATACTTAAACCTGATTTTAAAATACATATTGAAAAGTGTGCATCTTGATGGGTGGGAAGGATGTATAGTTGATTTACATTAGTGAGTAGTCGTGATGCTTCCTTCCATTGCTAATGAAAATGAAGTGGGACTTAGAATTAACTAACTGGATTTAGTTAGGCCTCATCTTTGTCAATAATTAGCTATAAAATTTTGGGCTTGTTAATCTCCTTCTAGGGGCCAGTCATCCTTGACATACCTTTTATCTCTTGTCTACTATGGTTTTATTAAAAGTATTTATGTTTGATTTTATCCTGTCAAACTTATGGGAGAAATCATCTGAGTTTTGTAAATATCACATGCTGTAATATCTATTAAGGCAACACTTTATCTACTGAAAACACAGACTAAAATTATTTAAATTATTCATGAGAAACATTGATGTTAAACTAATTCTTTTAGTTCAAGTCTCTAACTCTTGTAGTACCTTAACACCTTACCTATGTAATTATTCTTTTGTAAATAAAATCTGGAGTTATCCTAATTTAAGTGTGACATCTATTTTTGTAGGGATTCTGTTTGACACACCCTGTCATAAAACTTTTAAAAAGAATTCAATAAACTTTAAAGATTTGCTTTATTTAAAAATATTAAGTTTTAAGTCACTGTATCCCAGTACCATGTGTAGAACTGCAGTAGCTGCTATATAAAATTTCCATTTTTCAGTTATTTGAATATCAACTCAATGAGATAGATTGCTGAGATTACAAGTAAGATCCATTCCTAGATCATTCCTCCCCCTGGCTCTTCATGAGCCAGATAATTAGATAAAAGGATGAGCTAGTAAAGGAAATTTAAAGACCGTTATAGTATTGTATATATGCACAAAGGAAAATAACATGGTAGAACTGCCACTTTTATGGTCTCTGTAGCTACTGCCACTATGACATTATCCTTTCTACTTGTGCATGTACTAGTTGTCGATGTTTGTTGCTACATAATCATACTCATTGTTGTCTGTTTATCTTATTTCTGTCATGTCCTTTGTGCCTAAAAATCTATACATTAGGATTCATTTTATTACATATATGCTATATTCATACTCTAGCTCTTTCCATTTATAATTATAATTAGTAAATATATATTAAACAATTGAATAAATTTAAACACATATTGGCAGATCATGCACTGAAAAGAGGTGTTTTGGAAAGTCTCACCAGCATACTCGGTGTGCCCCAGATTTCTAGATGTGAGCATTTAAGGGCTTTTTGTGAGTGAAGCCACCCAGCAGTTTATGTAAAACAGATGACAAATATGAGGATGCAGATGAGTAAAAAATGTATTAAAAATTTTAGTGACATGTCCACTGTTTTTTTCTAATCATTTTCAGAGAGGTTTGGTTGATGTTTATGAGCACACTGAACAAAGAGTGTGCTAAAGGAAATATTTTCCTTAGGAAAGAGGGTTCCCAGACTTAAACTCAATTGACTATTAACAACTAAAATTATCTTTTGACTTACATTCAATTAGTATATGATTTAAACAAATTTAGATAACTTGCCTACAGAACAATGCCTGTTAAAGAAAGGCTGCTTAATAAATATTTATTGAAGGAAGTAAAGAATCAAGGGAAGGGCAGAAAAAAGGAAAGGGAGAAAGGGAGAGAGAGGGAGAGAACATATCTGCCCAATTTGGTTTCAATATTTTTATGCTACTATTTAGCATTTTAGGGTAGTAATAAAACTCTGATGGATTACATTCCCTCTGGATTATTCAAAACTGTGTAATAATCAATAAGAAAATATCAAAATTAGATACAAACTCTTACTGGAAAAACAATCTATGTAGTGTTGCCCTGACCTTGATTATCTCAGTACTTCAGAGAAGTGCATGCTCATAGAATGGAAGCCTCAGGTAAATGACAACTCTTGCTCAGCACTGGGGGCAGCATAGAGGATGAGGGGTTGAAGAAACAAGCCCAACTGCTATGGTATAATTTGTCCTGGGGTTTTGGAAAACATTTTGCATGTAATCATTAAAGCTAAAATTAAAGATATATTAAAGTCAAAATTAAAGATATTATTTGCTGCTTAATAAATGATATATGTTTTATAACTTCATTAAGGATGGTGCCTTCCTTAATTGTTGCATCCATGAGATTTTCATTGAGGTGCATATTAACTGCAGAGATAATAATGTTTCTATATGTTAATAATTTTAGATGGCAAATACTTGAGCTATTTTGCAGCCACATGGGAGGAATCATTTACATCTTTAAAGGCTTATTTTACCATTAACCCCTTCATTTGAGTACACTGGATTGCCATATGTAAAGTATTAATTTTTTTTTACATTAGTGCTAATAGCAAGTATTTTAGACCCACTGGTGTGAGAAGATTAAAAGCCACAGCATTAGGCATTCACCAACATTTCTGAGATTAATCCTTGTTAGAGCAGCCTAACGGGAACATGCAACTTGATTTTCTACTTATTGATCAGATCCCTTCTGGTTCTTTTATCATGTGAAATGAAACTCCACAGAGACAATAGTATATTGCATTATATGCTGAATTTAAAAATGCAAAACCATATTAAGTTGGTCTATTTCACCCTTTCTACTTTTAATACCACTTACTATCAATATGGGGCATAAGAGGATCTGTGGAAATAGGATACATCCTAAATATTTGTCGTTATGGTCCAGATTACACATGAGCCATTTATGCATCTTCTAGTCGTAAACTAATGCTTGAAGATTATGTTAACAATAAAGTTATGACAATGTTTGCTTTTATTTGTTAGAAGAGGATTCCAGGAGTCAGTGAAAAATAGATGCACTGTAAGATTTTGTTAAATATTTTGGAAAGGCATAATAATTCTGTGTCTTTTCATTTCTCTGTGACTCCTTCCCCTACCCCATCTCACCCCACCTTATTTCCATGTTAGCATAGGAACTATTTCTTGGCCTCTCATTTGCACGTTCTTAATTTGAATGGATGCTGGGAGTGACATTCAAATACTGAATAACAAGCAGAGCATGGGCACAGACCAATAAGGTAGTGCATTAAGTATAAACAACTTGGTAATGAACCAGTTAATTTTTTGGCTAAAACTTAGCCTGACGTTGTAGCTGGTTTGTCCCTAATTTTTATGGGTACTTGAACCACCTTGGATAATGATAGTCAAAGATTCTTAGAGATTTCTCTCCTGAGGAAGGTTAAGAGAGAGTAGGAGTTAAGAAAAATTGGAGAGGAGAGAGGTCATTCTGTCTGAAGTAGTTACGCCTACTGATTCTTCTGAGTGATTTTTGAGCTGTTAGTGAGATCCATGTAAGTCAATTAATTGGCTAATGTTTTGATAAAGTTATGCTAATTTTATATTAATCAGTTCTTCTAAAACACACACACACATCTACATACACAGATAGATGTAGGTCTTACCTGTGGGCCTACCGTTGTGAATGTGTGCATGCATATATTATATATATGATACATACACACATATGCAAAGTTTGTCATCAATCAACTCATGAGTTCACTCTCCCAGGGTTCACCCATAATATGGAATTTATATTAGCAAATCTCTAGCAATTCTTTTTGTTAGATAGTGACAAAGATATCTAAAATAATTGTTTTTAGTTTTATAAAAGCTTCCCTGAGCCACTCAGTGTAAAAGAAGAGCTGCTTTGTTTTATTCTGGAGTCCAGTCTCTTTCCTTCTGTCCTGCCCCCGTGTCAATCTGTGCCAGCTCTGGACTCTTAATTTCGTGCGGCTTCACTTGACCCTTGGTATCTTGTACTTGAACATAGTGCAATTAGATTTATCTTTCTACTTTTCACTTGACTAAGTCTGACGTTCAAAAATATCTTTACCATTTACGATGCTGGCAGAATCCTGGTTTCCCATGTTACCACTAAATTTAGCATGACATTATCTATGGAAAAAAATGAATGGCTAATAGTATTATCTTAATCACTGGCAACTCCTTAAAACTTATCAGGTTAGTTAAAATGGACAGGTTAAAACGTTACTATTCTTTCGAATTCATGTTTTTAAACTATCCGATTATATTCAGTTTGAAACAGAATAAATATAATTGTCATTTACTAACATTTGCATAAAGAAACAGATTCCATTACTAATTTACTTCTGTTGTCTAAGGTAGAGTCATTGCTCTTAAAATCAAAATGTCTAAAGGATTCCCACTTCTATATTTTCTTGTTTTCTTTTCAGGGACATTTCAAACCAATCAATGTTTTTTGAGGGCTACATTAAGGGTTTTAAAATCAAGTGGTAAAATAATAACCCCTGATGGGTAAACAGCACCATAAATTGTCATATTCGTTTTATAATATTAGTTCATTACTACTGCCAAATTTGGGCTTTTTGAGCCTCAAATCTATCTGACAATTAATAAAGAGAAATAACTTAGCTTCTGTAAAAGAAATATATTCATATAAATGTGTGTTTTTATATTCATGTCCTTGACATTTCCACTGGACACTGATTTCTGTATTGGAGGAAACAGGATATATTTACATTTTACCAGGGGTTCATGTAAAAACTCCTTACCTGTTTTATTTCATTTTTAATGTATAATGATATTTTAATTTTACCTGTAAATTTGTGCCCTGAGCTGATACCTGATTTATTCACTCTTATTTTTATTTGATTTAAGGTACAGCATATACCCATCCTTCCATCCATCCACTTATCCATTCATTCTGTTTTGTATTCCTTTATTCAGTAAGCATTGATTGATCATTTCTATATGTAACTGGTGCTATGGTAGGCACTTTACATAATTCATTTATTTCATCTACACAACAGTGCACCAAGATAAATTTTAGTATCTTAATTTTGCAAATGAGAAGGCTGTTTCCTAGAAGAAATTAAAACAACTTGCCAAGGTCAGATTGTTGAGTATTGGGCTCTTCTTTGTTTCCTAACGCAGTCCTTGCAACATGGGGAGTGATGAATGTTTATGAAAGAATGAATGAATGAATCAGAATACATTTTGCTACAACTAACACCTGTGTAGTAACTATTAATTACCACAAGCACTACTTCTAGGTTTGCTTATATTATCTCTTTTAATCATTACAAAAAATCCTGATAAGCTCAGTGCTATTAAGGATCTTATTCTTGTTTTGTAGATGAAAAAAACTGTAGAAAAAGGTGGTAAAACTAGCTTGCTGGAAAGTAGCAGAGTCAGTACTCAGACTTAGGTTCTGGCTCAGATTTGTCTAGCACAGTACATGATGCATTGTGAATGTTCGAAAACTGCTGTGATGATGGTGGTGATGATGTGGAACTGGAAATGTTATCTGATGTATTGAAAAAGTTATTTAATACTACTTATAGAATTTTCAAATTACAGTTGCATGGATTGCCCCTGTAACCTCCTAGAACACCTTATATTTACTTGACTTTCAACAATAAGATATTTTATTTTTCATTTAGATAGAAAAATAAGATTTGTGCATTTTTGTATAAACTCATTGATATGGTTTATCACCCAAATGAAATTTTGTGTCCCCACCCAACTCTCATCTTATAGCTCCCATAATTCCCATGTGTTGTGAGAGGAACCCGGTGGGAATGATTGAATTACGGGGGCAGGTCTTTCCTCTGTAGTTCTCCTGATAGTAAATAGGTCTCACCAAATCTGATGGTTTTAAAAGCAAGATTTCTCTACACAAGCTCTCTTTTTGCCTGCTGCCATCCATGTAAGATGTGACTTGCTCCTCCTTGCCTTCTGGCACCATTGTGAGGCCTTCCCAGCCACATGGAACTGTAAGTCCAATAAATCTCTTTTCTTTGTAAATTACCCTGTCTCTGGTATGTCTTTATCAGCAATGTGAAAATGGATGAATATATCTATTATATGTATGTCTGTGCATATATACACAGACACACACACACACATACACACACACACACGCACATGGATATATAGTTACAGATAGAGATATAAAACTAATACTTAAACTGGTAGTGTCTTTTCTCTTTCTGACATCAAAGTTGCTTTGCATTGAAAAGCTCCCCAAATGTACCGATGTACTTGGATATATACATTTTGTAAGCAGCTAATCATGATTTGAGTGAAAAATGAATTCTTAAATTGCTTAAGAAATAGGATTTTCACATAAAGAAGTTGGGCAAAAAATTGTAATCTTTATAGAGAAATCTGAGATACAAAAATCTGATTCCATCTGAAACCATGTAGTGAAACCACTATGGAGTCTGTTTCTGTAGTTAGTTGATCATATGTCCACGAAGACAGCTTTGCTTTTTAACCCATTGCGTACACATTTTTCAGTATTTAGTTCTGTCAGTAGAGGACCTGGAAGCAGTGAGGGTAATGAGGAGGAATGATAGTTTAGATGTATTCTTTCCTGAAATGCCAGTTGAATTAAATCTTTCATTCCCACTACAGACATACAAATCTATAATCTCCTTTCAAGATGAATCCAGAATCAGGAGTCTGAATTCTTTTATTCTTGGTCAGGAGATTAAAATTGATCACAGGCCACACAAGGGAGTTGGCTGTAGTATCACAGCTCAATGTGGTTAACGAGGACAACACTTGCCTTCTGTTCTCCTTAACCGTGCACTTACAAATTACAAATACTATTGATTTCAGGGGTCATCTGAGGGTATGGGGAGGTGGTGTGGCTTGACAATATTTTGCTGTTTTTAAGGGATAAGAACTATGAGGCCTGATAGCATCTGGGACAGTTATAGTTTAAATTTGACAAATGAAGATTTACTTTTTTGAGCTGGCAAAATCCTTCATGTAGAAATAATGAAGGAAAATTTGATAGTTGATTTAACATAGGTCAAATGACTTGCAATGAAAGAAGAAAAATAACCCTTTAATTATTACCTCTTTCTCAAAATGAATTGATGATGTTTGTCATTGTAGATCTGTGCTTTAAGCAAATGAATAGTGCTTAGAAGATACTTTTACCAGACGTCATTTAAATTTAAGTGGGTGTGGTTTACCTAAAATCATTCCAAAATGTAGTGTAGGTGGTATGATGGGTGAGTAATTACCCACCAATCTTTAAAGCATGTTTTTTCTTTCTGATGAATAAAATAGCTATATTAACATTCAGGCACCACATAGCATTGTATGCCGAATTTTCAGACTAGGTTAAGCCTCCATTTTTTTCTCCCTAACAATAAAGATTAAATGCTGCCCTAAAGTATATTTTATGAAATGATGGAAGAAACAATGTATTTAAGAGTTTTTGCTATTTTAAATCTGTCTTTGCCACTTATTGTCTGTGAGATTATAGAAAGCTTTTTTTACTGCCGTGAACTTCAGTTTGTCATCTATAAATGAGCATAAGGATACCTAGCCCATAGTGTTTTTGTGGGACTCAAATATACAGGAAATATTTTTAAGTAATAAATCACTTTACAAATGCAGAGTTTTAAAATATTTATTATTACTGAGCTTGTATAATGTTGAGCCTATATTTAAGATAGTTAGTGGTGAAAGACCTTCTGAACTAGATTCTCTCTCTTTTTCTTTATCTTCTGTAGTATACATTGGCAAAACAGCAAGTTAGGGTTTCAAAAGAGTCTAGATTGTGACTGGAATATAAACTGATTGGACTAGACTCCACTGTCGATAGTGGCCCTTTATACAGCATGGTCTAAGAGGACGAATCACATAGCTTAGCATTAGAATATGCCTTCTTTAAAAAATATAAACGTAGTTACAAATGATTAAAAATGGCCCTAAAACCATATGTCATCACAGAAATTACCTGTTCAGAAACTGAAAAGAAAGTATCAAAGCAGACTGCTCAGCTTATTAAACCAAAGGCATTTGGAATGTAATTAGATATTTTACATTGACTTAAAAAATGTGAGATTTTTATTGATTCTATCAAAATATATGCTCTCTATACTAATCATTAGAGTGGTTCAGATGTTAGTATAATTTGTGAATTGGTATATATTATATAGTTTACAGTGAATTTAAATAGTTTCTAAACAGCAACCGAGAATTTCTATTTGATCTCCCTAATTAAACCACCATAATTACTATAGATTCTTCACCTAGTAGTGGGATAAATGAAAACATGACTGTTTGCCTATTGCACATTAATACACATTTATATGTGTATTATTAAATTTTTATTAAATGCATATTAATATACATTTTAATGTGCTCCAATTAAAATGAAAATAATTTTCATTATTATTAAATTTCTCATATCAAAGTGCTTCATAATTCAAGAGCATTTAAAACACGTCAGGTGAGGAAGTACTAAACATTTCATTTTACAGGTGAGGAAACTAAGGCACAGGGAAGTAAGCTAATTTGCCATACATCACAAAGCTAGTTGGGGAAACTGAGAGCAAATCTAGGTGTCACTACCTTAGCCATATATTTCTACTGCCTAGGAGTCTTAATGTGGTTTTGGTTTCGGAGGTCAGAATATTTGTGGTAGGGTGAACCAGGCATGAATGTACCCTTGTGTGGGATTTCCAAACCCACTAGTAGAAAAACAACATCTCCATTGTTCAGGGCTTTAGTTTTGATGTATTTCTTTAAGATTGTAAGATAAGATTTTCTAAATGTGGTTTTTAATCAAACACATATTATACAAATTAAGTTATGTCCCTTTTATATTATTTACTCAGAATATAATTGATGTGCAGTTGCCATTACTGACTTAATTTTTACTTCTTGAGAAAGCACTCCAGTGCGAATATATTCTCCATTATCCTGATTCCTGGGAAGGCATGTGATGTATTCTCCCTCTGGCTAATTCATTCTTTTCATACTTTGTCTGACATTACTACTAGAATACTTCACCATGTGTATTCTGTTAGAGAGTTTTCCCCTTTCCTCTTCTGATTTTGCTCATTTAAATAGATTCTAATGGTTACAATATATGTATTTGTGTTTTGTTGCTTTTGTTCTGTTCAATATTCTCTTTCAATCTTTTTTGTTTATATTATTTCTAAAATTAATTGTAGGCTGGTGGCCTTGTATTGTACTGAAAAATCAAGAAAGATGACTCCTAAAATCAAAAGTATTCTTTTGAACACTGTTTCTTTGTGCTTTACAGTGTACATAGTGTTATACATTGTATAATGTTTTAAATTTTTTTCTTCTGTGATAACAAGAAAGTTTGAACTGATACCTCTCTTTTTTTGGCTTCCAGCATACCACTTTTTTGTACCCCTCCTCCTAACTGATTGGTCCTTCCTCAATATCTACTTTAGCTTCTTTCCTCTTTCCTTCCATAAGGTGTGTGTGTGTTATCTTGTGCTCCCCTCTTGGCCTTCTCTTCTGATTACTGTATACACTCTTCCTGGATTAGCTCATTAGCATCTCTGACTCCAAGCACCATTCTTTTTTTGCTAATAATTTTCAAATCTGTTTGTTTATCCAGACTAAATTTCCCTCATGAGCTTCAGACATTTGTTCCACACTCTATTAAATATGTCCAAAAAGGAACAACACTCTTCCCTTAGAATCTGTCCCTCTTCCACTATACTGAATCACAGTGTAGTAGGAAGAAGGACATGTAATAAAAAAAATTAGAATGGAGCAAGACATGTACTATGAGAGAAGGATGTCTAGGTTATTGAGATGCAACAGGAAGCTGAGACTCAGCTTTGACCTTGCCATTTATAACCACTAGGGACCAAATCCTATAAAGTTAATTCCTAAATATATTGAGATTATATTTTTATTCTTCTGCATCCCCACTGTCAGTATCTTAGTATAAGTGCCATTTTTTCCCATTTAAGTTACTGTAATAGGAGAAGAGAATGAAAACATACCTCTAGGGAATCTGGAGGCACAGTTTTGAATGCCATATATAGAATTTCTTTGAAGTATTAAAATTTCATTCAAAATTTGCATTTCATTTCTCAGTCTCTCCACTTTTGTCTTAATATAAACACTATAATTTAAATTACTTATCTTTAGTGAAATTGTTACCCCAGGAGGGTAAGCTGTGTTTATACTAAGCTGGGGATACCCACTGCAATGCCATTTTAGTGGAGGTTACTAGTAATCCTGGTTAAGAAGAAGAAAAGTTTTCCTTTCTTATCTGGATTTATGCAGTATCCCCTTATATCCATCTTCTTCCATTCTTATTTTCTGCAAATTATTTCTGTATACTGCTACCAATTTGTCCTTGCTAATATACAAAACTGATTATATCATTTCCTAAAATGTTTCCTCAGTGTAAAATCCAAACATCTTGGTGTGACTTGAATGACCCCTCATAGTTTGGACCCTGCCTATTTGTCAAATTTCGCATTTTGCTTCTTCCTCTCTCCTCTTATCTGCTCCCCTCGTCATACCCCAGTTCTTGTCAGATTGAACTTATACCCCATCATGCCCTTGTATATGAAACTCATACTCCCCCTTTTTCTATGACTGGAAACATTAATCTTTTAAGACTAAACTTTATAATGTTGTCTCCATTCCAGGTGAAGTGCCTTTGTAACTACTCCTGTGGTAACCTATACATCCTTTTCTCATAGCAGGTGTCTTGCTCTATTCTGAAATTTTTTATTACATTTTCTTCTTCCTACTACCCTAGAAGCTATTTATCTACATATTCCCAGCACCTAATATGGTGTTTAGCACATAGTAGGCATTCAGTAAATATTAATAAGTGGTTAAATAAATTAAATACCTAGGATTTGTATTTCCGACTAATCGTACTCATAATTTTTAAAAAATTAAGCTGGTTTCCAATCCAAAAGTTGAATATGATAGATTATTTTAAAATAATTCTATGTAACAAAAATTTCAGAACTAGATACATAATGATTATACATTGAAACTGCCAAGTTTTGTATGCTTAATCACCAATACTCAAGGAAATCTCAGTTGGTACTAAATTTTTTAAAGTGTCCATAGTTTTCATTGTTGTTAAAGTTGTTGTTATGGTGTTTTATATAATAATTGTGTTAAATATCAAGGAAGAAAAAATATCAAGAAAGGTATACATATGAAAATAATAGGTTTTTAAGTTTAAGTACATAAAAATCTATTCATCTATTACCATTTTCCATATGCCAGTCAGTATGCTAAACCATTATCATATTATTGAGATATATTATCTCATTTAATATTCCAGCAAAGCAAGTTTTATAGTTAAGGAGACTGAGACTTAAAATTTAAATAACTGTGATTATTCAAGGTTACACAGCTAGTATTTATAGTGAAGTAGTATATTGGTTCTCACACTGCTTTGAAGAAATACCCAACACTGGATAATTTATAAAGGAAAGAGGTTTAGTTGACTCACAGTTCCACATTGCTGGGGAGACCTCAGGAAACTAACAGCATAGCAGAAGCTAAAGGAGAAGCAAGCACCTAACTCATAGGTGGCAGGATGGAGTGAGTGACAGCAGGGGAAATCACAGATGCTTATAAAACCATCAGATCTCATGAGAACTCACTCACTATCATAAGAACAGCATGGAGGAAATCACCCCCATGATTCAATTACCTCCAACCAGGTCCCTCCCACAATACATGAGAATTATGGGGATCACAGAGATTATAATTCAAGATGAGATTTGGGTGGGGACACAGCCAAACCATATCACATATCCATATGAACATAAGGATGTCTGATGTTAAAAACTATTGCTTACCCTTACACTGGACCCAATATTCTAACAAATTCTTTTATAAACAGGTATTCTTTCTTTTATAAACAGGTATGTAGTGATTGTTAGATATGGAAAATTGCAGTGCCTCTGGCATTTACAACCATAGTCTGTACACTTGAAAAGGCATTTGGATATGGTATAATGTAATTGATTTAATATTAGAGTGGGGAAATGTGATTGTTTAATTATTTTTGAGTCACAGGATCCTAGGAAGATGTCATGAAATGTGTGAGCCCTCTGTACACAGTAAAATGCATACTTATAAAAAGTACTCTATTTTTATATAGTCTTGAAGTCTCTACAAAACGTAGACAAGGCCCAGAACTCCATTTCTAGATGATCCACCTATTTTATGGATGAAGAAACTGAGGTGCAAAAAGGTCAAACACATTTCTGGAATTGTTGACCAAGTGCATCCATCAAGAATGCCCTTTAGAAAATGATTTTCTTGTGGAATTTTCTGAATTCCTAGAAAAGTAGTGTGATTTTAAGTCTCAGCAATGTGACAGTAATACTAAATATATTCCAAGTATATTTATGCATGAAAATAATTTAACATTTTCTAATATCTAACATATTTCTTGTAAAAATCTATTGAGAACAGTAATTTTTTGGAAAACATAAAATTACAGTAATGACTTGGAGTAAAATAAAATAAATTTGCACAGAAGTTTATCATTTAAAGAGGGAAATGGAGAATTGAAATGACGCTGATCTTTGAATATTATCACCAGATAAAATAATTATATGGTAGCATGACAAATATCTATGTTTGTGAATTAAATTTTCTACCTATAGAATTAAGTTCTTTCAGTAGTGCAGAGCTATTTTATGTTTACTTGTCCACATAACAGTTCAGTATGGAAATACGGTTTTGTAACTTCTCATTTTAAAGACGAGGAAACTGAGGCTTTAAGTTTAATTATTTATGCTTATGTATAGCTATATAAGTAACAGAGTCAAGAGCTCACTAGAGAGATCATATCATTCTGAACTGAGCAGCACTCCATTGTTTCACATATATGCTTGGAGAAAATCGCATAGATGTAGAAAACAAGTTCCAGCAGCTAAGAGAGTCACAAGCGCACTGGCTACATGTTCTTTATTTTAAAGCCTGCCACTTGCTTCCTCAGTCTTGCATTGTTTCACTTTGCAGAGCTCTGAAGGCCAGAGCATACCTGAGTAATTCAGAACGATTTTTAGCTTTCATTTCCATTTTAATCCATGACCCTAACTCATACATTGTGTTTCACCTTATTTTATTCAAGTACTATAGCAAAGGCCAGTTTATTTCAAAGGAAACTGTTTAAATGCATTCTCTAAATGCATGCTATATTAACAATTATTACATAAAGTTTTTCAAATAGAGAATATTTCAGTCTCACAATGTGATTATATTATTTGCTAGAACAATTACTGATAAAGGGGTTTTCAGTGCCTGTATTTAAGAACTTACTTGAGTAAAAAATGTGAAAGTACAATTTTTAAAAACACCTTCCAGAAAGTAACTAATACAATGAATGTGAGGTACATTTACTGGTGATTAACACATTAGTAATACTTTTGAAATTACATTTTTAAAGGGGTCTTCTTCCTTCTACAGAATGTGTGTTTATGGTGGCTACTTTAATGCTGTTTCCTACTGTGCAGTTCAATAGAGTATGTTTTTAGGTGGTTGGTTGAGGGTTTTTTTCCGTTATGTATGTCGATGGAGATAAGTGTTTTAATTACTTTTTTAATGTCTGTGCTTTTGTATTTTTCTCCTCTCTTCCCTTTTATTTCCTGCTGTTGAGATTACTGGCTCATCTCCACAGCAGGTGGCTGTTGCAAATTTGTTTTCTTTGTAAGCCTGGTAGATTTATTTTGTAATATAACTGTTCCTTTTTAGTATTTTATTATTAATGATTTCTTTACTTTGGGATATAGTATACTTACACAGTCCTAAACAGTAATTTCTTAACACTATCTAAGAACTCCAATCATTAAGGAAAAAAATATTTGCCTGAGGCATATTGTTTGAGATTTTTGCTTACCCTTACTTCACAATGTGGAGATTAACATTTAAGGAAATTGTTCTATAACAAAAGCCAAATGAGAAAAAGAAACAGAGAAAATAGAAGGGAGAGAAATAAAGAAAAAGAAAAGAGAAAAGGCTCAAGAGACAAAGTATACTTTAATAAATAATCACATAAAGCAGAGTAATGAGGATAAATGTATGGCTGAAATATGAAATTACATTAACATCTTTTCTAGAAATGTTTTAACTAAACCAAATGCTTACATTAAAGTGTAATTTCAATTATTACAATAACTTCTACTAATTATAAGCAAATTGGAATATTATAAAATAATAATGAAACAAAATGTACTTCTTTTTTTTTGTTCAAAGGGTTTGTTGTTCTGATTGTGTCAAAACGTCCTATAGATAGAAGAAAAGTTGCAACAGATCCTAAGTATACATGTGATTTGTTATGAAACTACAGTATACTCAAGGATATTTTATCCATCTCTGTAAAGAAAACCATTATTTCATTAAACAAAATAAAATCTCTGTATATATTTTTTCCAGATGTATAAAGGAAGTAAAAGGTATGAGACCGAAAATGCATGGTGAACCCATACTCTCATTTTGTTTATATTAGATCACTGGACATTTATTACAGATAAAAAAAAATCCTCTATAAGAATTTCAACCATTCAAATTCAATTCATTTCATGTGTACTTACACTTCTTAGTACATGCATTGCTTTGTTGTAAAGAATATGTTCATATCCTTTCTCAGCTGTAGATATTCTAAATTGGAGTCTGATAGTAAATTCTAATATGAAGTTATATGAAGTAATTACATTGGCATGATAGAATTTGTGTGTTTTCTATATGAAGTATAGAAGCCAATTGAAATACTTTATAACTTCATAAAAATTCTTTGGTTATTTTCTCTTTTCTAGTGCTTTTTAAAATTGTACTGTTTTATACATTAAATACAAATAGAAGTTCAACATGCATCAGATTTTCAATATTATATAATAATACTCCATAATCCACTTTGTTCTGGACTTATTGTTATAAACTGCTGTACAAAAAAAATCTTGTGTAATGGGAAAAATTATTTGAAATGGTGTCTCCATTCATAACATTTTAAAAAATCTTCTTGTTATTCTCTAACCAATTGTGTGATACACACAGTTAATGTGTGTGGTCACATTTAGAGAAAATATAGACATCAGTTATATGAAACAGATGTTTAATGGGGATTTCAAAAATCAATGAAATGAATATTATTGTGATGCATGGTGATCTAATTTCATATGTATTATATTGAATCACTCCATTTTTTTTCCTAAATTCAGTCTGAACACTCAGTACTAAACGTATTTACAGTGGCACATAGGGAAGAAGATGGGGAGTTTTATTGATAAAAGAACCACAACAGGCCATCATTGATCTATTCTCTTTCTTATCAATATATAGATCCTAGTATGATAACCCATATGGCACTATTGTCCCTTAGAAGTAAGACATAAATCCTTTGAGTGATCTTTAAGTGACAGATGAAACACTTTATAATCCATTGTGGAATTGCAACATGCTTAGTTAGGCCCTTGAAAGGAATATTTTACTTCCATATTGTCATCTCAACTGCTAGCGCTTGAATCAGGAATAGCTTATCTTCTCTAATACATATATAAATGCATACATACATAGATAACATATATTTATGATTTTCTACCTACTTTTACACATCCTGTATCTAGCCACCCAAATGGCTTCTTATGATTAATTGCAATATCTTCTTTATTTGAAAGTGTGAATAGTATGAATCTCTTTATCATATAAGCCTTTTTCCTCCATAGTTCTTATATTTTACCCAAGACAGTAATAATGACTTACATTTTAATGTTATCTTAGATTTACCAGAATGCTTTATATGCACTTTTCTACTTAATTTTCAGAAGAACCCTATTTAGTAAGCAGGGTTGTCTGCATTCTAAAATCAAGGAATTTGAGAGCCACAGGATTAAGCAATTTTATTCAAGTACAGTTAGAAAATGGAAATAATGAGATTAGAACCCAGTTCTTTAGACTCTTAGGTCAGTGCTGTCTGAGACATGGTTTTGTTCTTAATGCTCCAGTTTGAATGACACTTTGAACAGGAGTGGGCTTTATCTTGCTATTAATACTTTCCTTGTTTTGATGCTCTTGTAGTTAGAGTTCATTGTAGTCTATAGAATGAATGAAGTTAGAATAATACTCTTATGTGGTTATAGCCTTTCATTTTAGCCAAAGATGCTAAGTTTCATGGACTGTGATACTCCCTATCTAATACTGACCACTTAAATGTGTAATAATATTAACTGTGTATATCATGGATTAGATGATCATTTAACTTATATCTACTCAAATGTATCATTTCATTAAATCAAGCAAAGGCTTTAAGGAAGCAAATGAAAATAAAAGGAAACATTTATTTAACATCTATGAAAAGAGCTTTATATACCTGTTTTTTGTGTTAATTCTCCCAACAGTTCTATGATGAGGCTGCTGTTGCCCAAAAAGAGTAATTTATTTGGCCAAAGTCATAATAGCTAGTAAGTGCTCGAATTAGAATTTTAATGCAGGAAGTCCGACTTCAGAAATTTTAGTCCTATCCAGTATACTGTTTACAAATAATTGTAGAAATAGGTCAGTTGGCCTTAAGATATTTTATAAGATTTAATAAACAAAAATAAAGACAAAAATTGTTACATGGATTTTTCTTTTACTAAGACAGAGGGGGAAGTTAGCCTGGTTTATTCTATAAATACATGTGTAATCTGTATATTTTAATACTGTCCCTAATGCAGCACCATTCCCAAGCCAGCATTAGAAAATAAGGAGTGAGTAACATAACATGTGAGATCTGACATACAAAAGTACTTTGGAAGGTGAAAAACTTATGATATTTGCCATCTGCTACATTTTGCTGATTTCATCCAGAGAACTTGAGAGTAGTGACATAATCAGTGTTGTTTTGTCTACCAAAGTCTCATTGAAAAAGCCCCTGTATGAAATAATAAGAATTAGTCTTCCTTTAGAGTTCAGTATACTAGAGCATTGTCCATTTCTTTTTGTTTTTGTTTTTTTGAGACAGAGTCTCACTCTGTCACCCAGGCTGGAGTGCAGTGGTGCAATCTCAGCTCACTGCAACCTCCGCCTTCCAGGTGCAGCGACTCTTGTGCCTAAGCCTCTGGAATAGCTGGGATTACAGGCATGAGCCACCACGCCCAGCTAATTTTTGTATTTTTAGTAGAGATGGGTTTTCGCCGTAGGTCAGGCTGATCTCGAATTCCTGACCTCAAGTGATCCACCCACCTTGGCCTCCCAAAGTGCTGGGATTACAGGTGTGAGCCACCGTGACCAGCCAGCACCACTCATTTCTGTGATCCACAACCTTTGGCCAGGGACCTGAGGTAGTTTCTCAGTGGTCTGTGCTATCTTCTTCACTCCTGGGATTTGTGAGGCTGTCTCCAAAGATGACTGTCTTTCTCATGATGGCTTAGCTGTCATTCAAGTGAATCCTTTCAAGAACAAGAAGCATTGCACAAGTGCTTGCGTCATTCAGTTAACACTAAACGAGTGGCTTGGTGAAGTAACACAAGCAAACATTATAGAATCTGAGTAATTCTTAAACATGCCCTACCATAGCTATGAAAGCAAGCCTTAAAAACTTTTTTTCTTCTTTATTGCTTACTAGATTTTAATGTGTAACAGAACATCTAATATCTTGTTCATATTAACTGAAGTCATGCAAAACTTTATGTGAGCACAAGGAAAGAATTTACTATATATACTGCTGTTATTTATTCTGTAGTTGTTCCAGAGGGAGGTGCTTTGGCAACAAAGCAAGGATACACATTTCAAAGAATATCAAATAGTGAAAAATAACCAGCATATACCCAAGAGGAGTTCACTTAAGAAGGAAAACATTTCAGAAAGGAATTGTACTGGAGAAAATAATCACCAAACAAAAATGCCCACAAGAGAAGCAGCCGGTCTTTCTCTGTCACTAGATTGGAACCTGGCTGCAGGCACATCCTGTGAGGTGTGCATATCTGCAGCCTTGTAGAGAAACTTAATACATACATGTTGAATGATTACTTTAGATACGACTGGTTATGTAGCTTCACTTTATAACCTGGCCTAGTTATAACCTTACACATGAAAAAAGCAGCCATTTTGAACTCATAACATAGACTCTACAACCAGTGTCCGTGTTAGAAATTGGCACTGCTGCTTACATGTTCTGTGATCCTTCAGCAGCATTATTTAATCCCTATATGCCTCAATTTCCTGATATTTAAAATGTGGATAATAACATCAGTTGTCTCATACAATTATTTTGAGAATTAAAATGGGTTATATAATAATCACCTGAGGGCCAGGCATTTAGAGTAGTGTCTGTAGTCGATAAAAGTTAATTTAAATTTTCTGTAACATAAGCAGGATCCTTCCTCCCTCCCTTCATCCCTCCCTCCCTCCCTCCCTTCCTTCCTTCCTTCTTTCCTTCCTTCCTTCCTTCTTTCCTTCCTTCCTCCCTCCCTCCCTCCCTCCCTCCCTCACACCCTCCCTCCCTTCTTTTTCAGAGAACTTGAAAATCACCATTTAAAAATAATTCTTAAGGAGGTGTTCCTTTGTATAAATGCATGCTAAAACACCAACAACTTAAATAACTATTCTAAAGAAACAAACTATCTGGCCTCCTTGAAAGACAAAAACTATACGTATCTACTACGCTGATCTGTTTTGTTTGTCAAATCTTTGTCAATCCATCTTTATTCATAAACTCTGTTTTTCACACTGAAAGGGGAATTAAAAAGTCATTTCAGTGTCATTTTGAAATCATCCTGGTATAGACACATACCTTATTTATTAATATGCCACCTACTCTCAGAGAAGTCTTCCTTTGATAGATGAGTATTTGCAAGTTTCATTTTCTTTCATATTTCACTTAAGGTTGCCTCATTTTTCTTTCCTTGTAGAACTTTATTTACATTTGCTGAGGTTTAATACTTTATTTTGATTTAAGCTTTTATTCCTTCCTTGCCATGCAATATGAGGTATGAAATAATTGATAAATTACAGAATAAACCTATCTTAATATTAATAGCTAACGTTTAATGAGTATTCATGATATGCCAGGTCTCAATTATATATAATATGATTTATCCATATAGATATAATATTTTTAATATTTTTATAATTTTATAATATTTTTTAGTATTTTTTTAAAAAATCACATCCATGAGAGAAGTATAATTATTATCTCTCTTTTTATAAATGAAGTAGTGGAAAATCAGATCAGATTAAGAAACTCAATTTCAGAGTTCTCCAGAAAAACATAATTAGTAGGATGGACAGATGGATTGATAGAGATGACTTATTTTAGAGAATTGGGCTATTTATTTATGGGAGCTGGTAAGTCCAACTCCTTAGGGCAGGACAGGAGACTGGAGCTCCCAAGTAGGAGCTGATTGTGCAGACTTAAGACAGAATTTCTTCTTTCTCAGGGAAACCACAATTTTGTTCTTAAGGCCTTTTGATTAATTGATTGGATAGGGCCCACCCATATTATTGAGGCAATCTCCTTAAAGTCAAGTGGTTGTAGATATTAATCACATCAACAAAAGGCTTTCCCAGCAACACCTACCTTAGTGTTTGATTAACGGGTATTATAGCTTAGCCAAGTTGACACCTAAACCTAACCTTCACAGGAACTTATACAAGATCACAGAACTGGTAAATGAGAGAGGAAGGATTCATACCAAAGTCTGTCTGCTGACAAAATCCCTGCTTCTCATTATCCCACAGCATTATGATTAGCATAGGCTATCAGAGTATCCACAAGGAGACCTTCAGATGCACTGTCCTTGGCCAGAAGGGATGACCTGTCACCCAGGTAGAGGAGGAGGGCTCCATGGACCTTGAGGCTCTATGAGTGACCTGAGGTGTGGCTAAATAACCTGCAAAGAAAAACTAATCATATGTACCATATGTATATGTTGGTTTGAATAGTCAAATGTTGCCCTTACTTCAGTCTTCTTTTAATAGATTTGAAAAGAAATCATTTTGTCATAGAGAGCCTTCAAGAACATATTCAGCTATTTTTACCAACCCCATCCCTCCACCCCAGGTTTTCTAAAAGAATCACATAAACAGCCACCCATTTATATAATCATTTCTGTTACTAATATACCTTTTTGTATCATAAAAGGAAGAAACGTTCTTATCCCCATTTCCTTTACAGAGAAGCTGAGGCAAAGGCAGGTGAGGTGGCTCCCCTAACTATCCTATTACATAATGGAAATCATTTTGAAAGCAAAAGGTCTTTTAAAATAATTTATAAGCAAATGTTCTGGAAAAGGAGGTTCAGGGGGTGCTGGATGGGGAAGAAAAATGTTTGGTTTAATCTGAAGAGACAATGGTAGTTTGTTGCTGATTACATACAACCCACAAAAACCTTTAGCTTTCAGATCAGATATGGCATCCACCTTATCTCATACGACAAAAGTCATCCTTGAGCTATGCTTATTACTCTGTATCTACCAGGAAATGTCCATTGCCGTTCATTTCATTGTAAAATAAACTCCTACCTCTCTAGAATGACCCATTGGTAGAATGAGTCTTAGTAATAAAATAAAACTATGTATTTCCCCCTGCTTTTATGGAATTGAGATGAATTATTTCTCTACTTGCCTTGGATGGGGTGACTGCTATAAGATTGCTTCATTTACACTTTGGAAAAAATTTACTCTGCTACTCATTTTCCTTTCGAGGTTTTGGTAAGAATTTACTAATTTATAGTTGATATATGCACAATGTAGAAAATTTGGAAAATAAGGAAATAATAAAAATTGGAATATCCTTAATACCACCAGCAGAAATGATCTCTGTTTCGATTACTGGTTTATATTAATACTCTTTTTACAAAATTTGAATTATACAGAGTTTTGAATCCTGCAGGTTTGTTTAAGACTGTATTTTGATTACAATCTTATACCATGTTTCTCAAATATTCGCTGTTCTGCTGTCTTTTTCTTTTATATGGTAAAACTAATTTCTTCATTCGCCTGGCATTCTGGTACTCTCTCATCTTATTTTACTCTTTCTGTATTAATCATTTTTGTGCATTAAACCTTTATTTGCATATGTCAGTATTTTCTAAAAATAGATTTAAAACTGTTTTCTAGATATTGAATACCAATGTATATTTCCACCAAAAGAGTATGACAAGTTCCATGTCTACCCTTGCTGTATAGTTTAATTTTCTTAAATATTTTTCTTTTTATAGGGAAGTTATAATTTTATTCTTTTAATTTGCAGTTTAATGACTTAATGGAGTTAATATTTTTAGTGCTAATAAGTGATTTATATTTTTTCTTCCCCCAATTTTTATTATTCTTTATGTTTCCATTGAAAAGCTAATATGTTCCTTACTGATTTTGAGAAACTTTTTATACAGTAAAGACATTTAATTATTAAAACATTTTCCTGGTTAATAATTTTCATTTTAATTCATTTATATTTTTGAAATTTAGCAGTGGTTGAATTATTGTGGCAAAACACATTATTTTTTCCTTTAATTTTTTTCCTTCATTAAAAAAGAAATGATTTTACTTATTCAGGAATTAGATAAATATGTACCCACTTTTAAAGTTTCTTTTATATTTAGTACTTTAATATAACTGAAACTGACTTATTTATGACATGAGGAAAGAATATAACCTGATTTTCCCTATAATGTTATATATATTTATGTGTATATATACATGGTATGTTTCCATAAATTTACAGGTATACGTTAATGTGTGATTTATGATGTGTACTTGGTTATATATTAAAGATATACAGGATATACTCTGAGATCTGTTAGACTATGTTATGTACATTTTAGATTTGCTTACAGATGTTTTCCTGTAAGAACAACATTGTTTCAAAGATCAAAGTTTTCTTTTTTGTTTTAATATCTAGTAGGAAAAGCTCCTCCTCCTGTTAATGATATTTTATAAATTTGATTAATTAGGTTTGCCAGAACCCAATAAAGATGCCATGTTCCAAGGCCTGACGCGGGACCAGGGGTTTTACACATCCAAAGACTTTTTGCCACTTGTAGCCAAAGGCAGTAAAGCAGGTATAACATATTGTCTTTTATGCTTAATAGTGAGTATGCTATTTTATGTATTATAAATTAATATCAAGATCAAGCTCAGCAGCACATTGTTCAGATCTCACACCCCTCCTTGCCTAGTACCTCAATGTAGAGTTTTTTTTAAAAAGTCCAGATATAACAGTTTGCCAGAATCATCTGTTTGTTCATTCTTCCAATAAAGCATCATCATAAGGAGTTTTCACTGTAATATATATATGTCTAAACTACATCATGAAAAATTGCTTCGAGGTAAGCAAGTCCTTAACAAACATTGGAAGATGTTTTTCAAAGAAATGGCATTACCTTCAGTTTGGGAACTGTTTTAAAATAGGATGAATCATCACATATCTTACATGATTTGTACCTACACAGGCAGAAAGTTTGACTGTCTTGTCTTAAACAGTTATTTTATGAAGTTAAAATAAAATACTTTGAGAGATACCCTATCACTTTATACACCCCAAGAAGAACCACCTGAATGAGGGCTGTACCTTGCTTTGGCTTGACCGGAGTCATTGTCTTAGAGGAAAATTGTAATATTTTATCCAAAGCTAGATAATCTAAATCCTTCAAACATATGTTTTTAAAGAGTTCTGAGCCACAGCTATTCCTACAGTAATTACATGTAGAAATGATACAAACTTTTAGGCTTCTCCCAGAACTTAAAACAGTAAGAAACATTCTATGTTAAATTATTTTTCAGAAGTTTACAGCTAAAGATGCATGCCCTCTCCACCTTCTTCCTCCCAGTAGAACTGGATGTTTGTATGTCTGAAACTCTTTCTGAGGAAGATCATAGTGCACCTAGCTTATATTTGAAAATTACAGAGTGTCCCAAATACAAAATCTGTCCCAAAAGCAAAATGATTACACTTATTGAAATTATAGGTTTATTCTATTCTTGGTACCTTTCAAAAATTATAGTAATTTATCTTATGAACAGTTTTATTTAATCTGATTATACAGTGCTACCTAACACATAAAGAATATTTGTATTTTACTTTTTTTACAAGGATCTTCATATGGACACCAAATCTTAATAGAGATGACTTTGAGAAATGGATGCTTAGAAAGTCATATTTCTTTTACTGCCCAATTTCACAAACAAAACCCGAGGAAAGCAGTGAAAGGGAGAAAGGTTTATTTGAACTATTTCAAGAAAATAGTTCTCAGAAATTCTTCAGTTACATAAAGGACACTTACTCAGCATGTTAATATTCAAAGTTAACAAAATATATAACAGAGGTATGTGTTAGAAATTATAGGCCGGGCGCGGTGGCTCAAGCCTGTAATCCCAGCACTTTGGGAGGCCGAGACGGGTGGATCACGAGGTCAGGAGATCGAGACCATCCTGGCTAACACGGTGAAACCCCGTCTCTACTAAAAATACAAAAAAAAACTAGCCGGGCGAGGTGGCGGGCGCCTGTAGTCCCAGCTACTCGGGAGGCTGAGGCAGGAGAATGGCGTGAACCCGGGAGGCGGAGCTTGCAGTGAGCTGAGATCCGGCCACTGCACTTCAGCCTGGGCGACAGAGCGAGACTCCGTCTCAAAAAAAAAAAAAAAAAAAAAAAAAAAGAAATTATATAAGGTAATATATTAAAAATGTATTATAATGAAATATTGCAAACTGTTAACACAGATCATAAGGATCACTTTTTACTTCTAGCAAAAAGAAACTTAATTATGCTAAGTTAAAGATAGATGTCACAATTTTGACAAAGAGAGTTTTAATTGATTGATTCCAGTCTGTTATGACCTACACTCCTGAAATGTGTTGTAGGAATCCTAGAAGAAAAAAGAAACTAAAGGTACTGACTATGAAATTACATATATGAGCGTATTTTTTAAATGGGAATAAAACTGTCTTTCAATGAAGCAGAATAATTTGATAGTGACACTTCATCCTGGAAAACTGCAAGATGCAATTTTACACTGCTTTGAGTACAAGTATCTTTTGAGCTGTCATGCAGAAATGGTTTCTCTACTTGAAAATGGGGTTTTCCTTTCATCATTCAGGAATGTGCGCTTGTCACTCTCCATTGCCATCGATACGGGGAGTCGTGATTGTACTTGGAGCTGGAGACACTGCCTTTGACTGTGCAACATCCGCTCTACGTTGTGGAGCTCGCCGTGTGTTCATCGTCTTCAGAAAAGGCTTTGTTAATATAAGAGCTGTCCCTGAGGAGGTAAAATGGAACCTTCAGAAAATATGGAGTTGTACTCCAACAGATTTTAGGAGATTAAACTGTTAATGCTTAAATCGCTAGAATCTTGAAATTGTCAAATTCAAGTTTAAAAATTTCGGGGCTACACATAATTGTTTATTTTCTAATTCAGACATTCCAAGTAAAAGAAAATTTGTAATAGTAATTTGGATAAAATGAGAAATTTAATCTTTGTCAATATTCAAGTGCTTCTTGTTAGTATTAATGTGTTTGAAATGTATTCTATTTAGCTAGTAACAATGGAAAGTGCTAAGTCTTCTATATCCTGAATAGTAGGTACTCTTCACAATATATATGCATATTAGAAGAATGTGGTAATAAGACATATTCGGGATTTTCCATAAGCCAATTTACAAGCTGCATTCTAAGATGTATACCTTGGTCATACTTTCAGTCAGTTCATTATTTGTGAAGCAAACAGAAAGAAAAAGGTGTCATGTATATTTTTAAAGAGCTCTAAGATAAGCATTACTCAAAATTAGTAATTGGTTAACACACTAAAAATAACTTGTTTAAAATAATTTCATTCTTACCAGTGACTGGTGACTAGTCTTGGGTGAGTTATCAGCTATTTACATGTACTACAGACTTCTCAAATTTTAATGCTATTAGAGAAATATAATACCTTATAAAGAATATTAGTTCTGAGAACAAGAACCAAATGTATTTATAGAAAGATAAATTACTCATTTTAATCAAATCAGTATTATGAACTTGACTTACTTTGGAATGCCTGAACATGTTTGGAATCTCTGTACTAGGCAAGAATTATAGCTGTAGTCAATAGGTAATTTGTCATATGTAGATTACCCACATTACAAATTAATCTTACCAAAATATCAGGGTCACCGCTGGTTCATGGCTGAGTTTCAAATGCCGTGTTTATTCTCTGGACTTTTCTCCATCCAATCTACCCTTTTTAGACTTTTTTTTAATATATAAAATCCAAGGTAGTCTTATGATCATAGGGTTTTTTTTTTCTGGAATTCTGTATTAGGCAATAATTAGTATAATCATGTTTTTTTTACACATAGAAAGAAACATTTAGGTCTTTGTATTCCAGTGCATAGCACAGGACCTGGCACATAATTTGTACTTCAGAAATAGGTTTTGAGCTAAACATTTTAAATATTAAGTCTTTTTTTTTTTTTGAGACGGAGTCTCGCTCTGTCGCCAAGGCTGGAGTGCAGTGGCCGGATCTCAGCTCACTGCAAACTCCGCCTCCCGGCTTCCCCCCATTCTCCTGCCTCAGCCTCCCGGGTAGCTGGGACTACAGGCGCCCGCCACCTCGCCCGGCTAGTTTTTTGTCTTTTTTGGTAGAGACGGGGATTCACCGTGTTAGCCAGGCTGGTCTTGATCTCCTGACCTCGTGATCCACCCGTCTCGGCCTCCCAAAGTGCTGGGATTACAGGCTTGAGCCACCGCACCCGGCCTAAGTCTTATCCTTCTAATTCCAGTGTTAGAAAAGTTTTCATTACCAAAGGTGACTTCTTGAGGGTTGGAAGGGGAAGATGATCCTGATTGGCAGTATCAATTTACTTCATATTTTATATCGTAGTCATCTTCCATTTGCAAGGGTCACTGGAAATGAATAGTGGCTATTTCTTCTATCTTAGGTAGAACTAAGATGCAAACAAGCTGAGACCTGATAAGAAGAGGGTAGTGGTATGAATTTATTTACTCATTCATTCATTCATTCATTCAAACTACGTTTATTGAGCATCTGTTATGTACCAGGTATTATTCTGGGCAATTTAGATACAACAGTCAGCAAACCAGTTAGAATTTCATGCCCTCGTGGCTTTTGTACCTAGTGAGAGAGGATACTCAATAATTAAACAAATGAACTGTCACATAAATAGTATATTGAAATGTAGTTAGAACTGTAGAGAAAAATTAATATAGGACTATAGTGAGTGTGTGTGAGTGGAGTATGGTGGAAGAGAAGGCAGGGTTTGCAATTTTAAACAGGGTGGCCCTGGAAGGCCTCTCTGATAAGATGATTTTTGAACAAAGAGATGAAGAAATTGAGGTAAAGTAGGCATCTAGGAGATAAACATTGCAGGCCAAGCTAAATGCCTTCACACTTTATTGAGGAAGCCTTCTGGATTTGTGGAATAGAAAAAATGTCAATATCATCAGAATAAAGTAAGAGAGAACAGAAAATGTGACAGACCAGATGATGTATTGTAGGCATTCACAAGACCTTTAGCTTTTACTCTTATTGAAAGAGAAAAATCACTGGACTGCTTTGAACAGAGATGCGCCAAGCTCTGATTTAAATTTTAAAATGGCTACTCTGCTGAAAATTGACTG
The DNA here is from genome assembly GCF_024542745.1 of Macaca thibetana thibetana. NCBI lineage: Eukaryota > Metazoa > Chordata > Mammalia > Primates > Cercopithecidae > Macaca > Macaca thibetana. Next base: position 97,003,362 of record NC_065578.1, on the reverse strand, counting down.
TAGTCGAGTGGCGTCAGAAGCAGAGAGGCTAGTCAGGGGCTAAGTAAAACAGTGAGCTATTGGTTAATGTGAGTAGATTACAGGAAGCACAGGATCAGAGTAGAGACATAGCATCTTAGAAGGCCAGAGCTCAGCTGCCTGAATCTTGATTACCAAAGTGTTAAGAAGCAACAGATCCTTGAGATAATAGGTAACCTGCCTACAGTAGAGCTTAGTAGAACTCAAATGGGTCTGGTCTTATTTAAAACTAGAAGAACAAATGTTTGAATGTTTGAATTATTTTATTATTAGCTTACAATTAACCAAAATTTTATATGATATTAAAACTAATTGACTTGGAGCTTCATGAGAGAAAGGGCCACGATCATCTCTCTGGGTCACATTTACCTTCCCCCTGTTTAGCACATTGGGTACTACCTATAAAAGATTCAACAAATAATTGTGGAATGAACATTTACTAGAGGGAATCAGCATCCAAGGCTTTCTAGCATTACAGGGGCTAATACCTTCCAAGTTAGATAAATATTATAATCGTAGGCCTTTGAAGGTTTATCTCATAAGTTTAGGCAAAATTTATCACAGAGATGGAATAATAAGTAATATATGATTAGATTATGCAAAGTTTTCAGGATTGATTCACTTACCAGAGCTAATACCATGTAAGGATTGGGAACTTTGGCATTCATAGAAGTTTCAGTGTTAATCCTTTATGGCCGTTGCTTGGTTTTGTATGCATCAAAAGAGGAGCCACAATATTGCAGTGCTGACACTCATGAAATTGGAAAATCAAGAGAGTAGAGGTCCAATATCATGTATCTACTTCAAGATACAGGGTTTGAAAGGTTAGGTCTCGGACATATTTTTTAGCCAACATGAAGAATTTAATATTGGACCTAATTTCTTGGGTAATTGTTTTCTTTCTCCTATGCTGTCTCCCCTAGTACAAACTTCAGTCACATTTGGTTACTTTAGAGTCAGTGAAGATTGAGGAACAGGGACATTTAGAGGTTTCCTCAAATATGTGTGTTGTTTAATGGTCATGGACTCTTCAGTGTAATTTGGAAATAACATGCTTTGTCAATAAAATACCTCACCATTAGGCATGTCAGCATGTATGTGTCTAATGGTGCAGTCTAATTCTCACTCTTTGAGTGAGGGAAATACAGAAAAATACAAAGTTTTCTTATCCTTGAGTGACAAATATGAATTATGACAGAAGCCAGTTACATTTAACATGGTGTATTAGTCTATTTTCATACTGCTGTGAAGAACTGCCTGAGACTGGGTAATTTATAAAGGAAAGAGATTTAATTGACTCACAGTTCAGCATGGCTGGGGAGGCCTCAGGAAACTTATAATCATGACGGAAAGCAGGGTACTTTCTTCACAAGGTTGCAGGAAGGAGAAGTGCTGAGCAAAAAGAGAAGAGCCACTTACACAATCGTCAGATCTGTGAGAACTCACTCACCATCATGAGAATAACATGGGGAACCACCCCCATGATTCTCCGTTGACAGGTGGGGATTATGGAGATTACAATTCAAAATGAGAGTTGAGTGGGGACACAAAGCTTAACCATATCACATGGAATTGTTTGAGATCATGTATATTATGTGGTTAGTAACCAAGAACTATATAATTAGACTCAGGAATGTTTTAATCCACAAAAGTAGGAGACATCATCTAACAGACTCTTGTAGTGACAAACACATCCCATTGTAGAGGTTTTCAAACGTTAGGGTGCATTAAGTCACCTAGAGGGCTTGTTAAACACAGATTGCTGGGCCCTGTCCCTAGAGTTGCTGATTCAATAGGTCTGGGGTGGGCCTGAGAATTTGCATTTTTAACAAGTTTCCTTGTGGTGCTGAGGTTGCTGGTCCACTATTCTAATGTATCATCAACGTGCTTTCCTGCTGTCTAATTAGAGTCACAGACAGTGTGCTGTGTGGAGGTACTTTCCATCTTGGCTAAGAAAGCATTAATACTAAAGGACATAGGTTTGATGAAATGAAGATATGCAGGCATCATCAGCATATTGATGTAATTCTGATTCCAAATGTCTTTCCAGCTCCCTTGTGGCCTCACACACATGCTAAATAGGATGCTACTGACAAACTAGTGCTTCTCAGCCATGGGTCCTTAGGGAAACCAGCCAATCACTCGGCACTATCCTCTAAGAAGATGAGGAAAAATCTGTTAATAATTCCCTCCAGTGCTTTCTGCAAGCTTAAATAGGTGAGATTAAATTTCACAGGATAACAGAATCCCCCAAAATGCTGGTATTAAAAGCTGTTGACAGATCAGATAGAACTGCAAGAATGCTTTAGGCAGTTGGGAATCCCTAAAAGGAGGCATGAAGGTTAGGACTCAACAGACCTGCTTGAGTTGATAAATTTAAAGGATAAGGTTAGGGAAGGACTTTATAGTTCTTATTAATTATTACTGAGAAGAGTATGGTTTCAAAATTACTTTTAATAGCACAATCCCACACACAAAGTATATTTCAAAAATCTGTTGTTCACATATTCAGTTTTCCAATAGCAGCAAAACATGATTGATCATTAATTCTGCTACATTTTTATGGGGTCTGCGTGCTACTCCCTGGGGTGCCTTGGCTTCCCTTTATTTGTTTGTCAAGATGGCAACTGATTTAACTTTGATATGTCAGTTTTTACATATTTTAGCTATTGAGAGGGTTAACTATTTTGATAATTAATGCTACTTTATTATTTTAATTAGAAAAATAACAATACCAGATTGCTCAGTCTGCTTGTCAAAATTTTCTTCATCTGGTACTACAACTTTGAAATAGCACATCATTTAAAAGAATGAGCCTTTTAACTGATTTTTTGCATCATCACACAGCATACCCCATAATAGATCATTTTTGTGTCATGACCTATAGGCCTCTTCTCAAATATTTTTAATATCAAATGACCATGTTAAAGCTATGTCTATAGATAGTTTTGTCATCTATGTCTTGTGGCTAAAAATGCATTTTCTTTTTTTTTTTTCTTTGAGACGGAGTCTCACTCTGTCTCCCAGGCGGGAGTGCAGTGGTGCGATCTCAGCTCACTGCAAGCTCCGCCTCCTGGGTTCACGCCATTCTCCTGCCTCAGCCTCCCATGTAGCTGGGACTATAAGTGCCTGCCCCCACACCTGGCAATCTCGGCTCACTGCAAGAGCTCTGCCTCCGTGCAAGCTCTGCCTCCTGGGTTCATGCCATTCTCCCACCTCAGCCTCCCAAGTAGCTGGGACTACAGGCGCCTGCCACCATGCCTGGCTAATTTTTTGTATTTTTAGTAGAGATGGGATTTCACCGTGTTAGCCAGGATGGTCTCGAGCTCCTGACCTTGTGATCTGCCCACCTCAGCCTCCCAAAGTGCTGGGATTACAGGCGTGAGCCACCGTGCCCAGTGTAAACTTGCATTTTCTACAAGTAACTGATGCTTTCTAGTTTTAATTTAATTACAAGAAATATGAATCTGGGACTATTTTTAGAAAATAGCTCCCAGAAGCTGACAAATTTAATTTGATTTACTAAGGGTGATGCTTACAGCAGCTCTTCAATGTTTGGCACCTGTACATCATTTGATTTCCTGTTCTTCATAGAAAGTAATCAGAGACATATTGACATGGTTTGCTATCTAAAGGTAGCTGAAAACAAACAGCCACACAAAATCTTCTCTAGGCACAAAAAGCTAATTAATAGTAGTTAGGGGCTCCCCTGTTACTAAAATATTAAAGTACACCTTTAACACTTTATGATGACAGGAGGATGACACATTCCGAGGATCTGTATACGTATATCCTTTTGAAAGTTGTGAAACTTCAGTGTGGTATGAAAAGGTAGAGTGGAATAGTCAAAAAGGAATTACATTTGGAGCACTTCGTTCTTGATTTACATCCTAGTCTGAGTATGCCCATCTATAAAATTAGTGTTGTAATTATATGCTTCTTAAAGTTTTTTTTTTTTCCATTCCTTGTTTTATATTTTTAACATTCAGAGAAATATATATGAATGATGTAGAATCTGGACGGGAAGGCTCTATTTCTTCACAGAGTGACAACTCTATATTGAAAATTTTAGCAATATGTATAAACATTACATTTAAAACAAATTGCAATTAATGTATCCCCAGCCAATTGGTGAGGTAAAATCTACAATATTCAAGACATGAGTATAAAGAACTGACAGGTGAAATTGTCAAAATTCTATAGTACATGTGATAATTCAGATGGTGAGTGGAAAAAAAAGAAGACTGCAAATAGGCCAAGAGCCAACAAAAGCTTGTGCCCATTTAAGATTACATATTTTAAAAGCATAACTATTTTCAAAATTCTGAGGGAGGTTGATGTGTTATGTTGACCAGGAATATCTGTAGAACTGAAAATTATATGCTTTTAAAAAAATCTTTACTAATCTTCTTTCATATATGTGTGTGTGTGTGTGTGTGTGTGTGTATTCACAGATATGCGCACAGATTCATTAAAAGTGAACATTTTTACCTGGTGTGTCACTGTCAGGCCATATTTAGTAACAATACATTGTTATTACTGTATTATTTTTTTCATTTTAGTAGCTTATAATGAAAGTTGTGTATAAGATTACTTTATTCTTGCACCATCTCTATGGTTTCTTCCTTATGTTTGTCCTTTTCCTTTCCCACTTGGTGAGATTTGGCTTTCCATTCAAGGATCTTTTGTGAGTTTTGTTCACTTCCAGCCTAATATAGCCACCTTGCTGAGGCAATGCCCATACCAATAGTTGTCCTATTAGTCCAGTCTTTTTCTGCTGCACCCGTTCAGTGTAAATGACCTAAATCTTCCTATAACTTGGACCACTTTGCCAATTTGCTGAACTTTTTAGTGTCCTCACACAACCTGAACTTCATCATCCTTTCAGATGGGCATGGGTCAAACATTGTGCTTCTTTCTCAGCTCTTTGGAAAGAGGGGAAGACATAATTGTTGTGTGAACATGGGAAAGTGTATTGACTTTCTTTTTATGGCTCTTTCTTGCTATCAGAAGTCACAAAGGAGTTGAACTTCCCTTTGGCCACTGCCTGGCAATAGCTGAAAGTAGGAGGAGATCTATATGCTCTACTTCATTCATTTTTAGGTGAACATTAGAAGCCCCTCTTCATTTAAAAATATTCACTTCAGCTTTTCAATATCTTTTCTTGTCCTATAACATGAAAATATTAAAAAGTAATTTGTATAATCTATTAAACACACATTAGTTATTGTATATGCTATTTGAAAGACAAAAATAAATGAAAAATACACATGAATTAACATAAAAACAGAATTGTCATTCTTTTAAAAAGTGATTTGTTAAAAATTTTAAACATTTTTGTCTAAACTTCTAAATTCTAAAATTCCATTCTACCTTTTCATACTATACTGAATTTTCACAAGTTTCAAAAAGATAAACATATACAGGTCCTTGGAATATGTCATCCCCCTGTCATCATAAAAGTCTTAGAGGTGTACTTAATATCTTAGTGGCAGGGGAGCCCCTAACTACTACACAAAAACTCATCCTTCAAGGTCTGCTCCAAATGTCATTTTTTCTTGAAGGCTTCCTTAGTTCCCTACCAATTTAACTTCTCTTCTCTGTGAGCTTTTATAGCCCTTTATGCTTCCTGCTGTTAACAGAATTTATCACATAGGGTACTTATTACTTTATACTTATTCCACAAACTGAAATAGAAGCTTCTTTATTGGATCGATGAATTCAACTTGCTATCTGACTCAACGTATAGTGCATTCTTTGATTCAAGGTGGCAGACCAGTGAGGCATGTTGGATTAACCAATATATTAAAGGCATTGAAAACTTCTTAGGAAAACTTTAAGTTCATATGAAATTTTCAAAATATATAATTTTACATACATACACATAACTTCAAAATTATTTGTGATAGCTTTTAAATAAGTACACATTTTATTTTAAACTGTTAAAAAATATTATTGCATCACATTTTTATGTGAATCTAACATTAAAAGTAGACTGAAAAAAATAAATTATCCCTAGTTTTCAGTCTCTTAAAAGATAGCTGAAAACTAAAAAAAGAAGGAAATACAAGCAAGTAATATATAAAAAGCAAAAAATAATAAAGATTACTAGAATCTGAGAGTATTAGCAAGTGGCAGAAAGCAGATGATCCTGATCTGTAGAGAATTTGTACATGGAGGCATTTTAAGATTAAAGGAGGAACTACAAAGGCACCAAGTTACACAGAATGGAGTTTTGTGAGATATTCCAACGGCTGCCAGGAAGGCTTGAATCCATCAAAATCTAAGATGAAGAAAATAAGTGTTAGTCAAGTTTAAGAAAATGTCATCAATAGTAATTGAATAGTGTTTAAAAATACTCTTTTTGGCCAGGTGCGGTGGCTCATGCCTGTAATCCCAGCACTTTGTGAGGCTGGGGCAGGCAGATCACAAGGTCAGGAGCTCGAGACCATCCTGGCTAACACAGTGAAACCCTGTCTCTACTAAAAATACAAAAAAAATTTAGCCAGGTGTGGTGGCGGGCGCCTGTAGTCCCAGCTACTCGGGAGGCTGAGGCAGGAGAATGGCATGAACCTGGGAGGCAGAGCTTGCAGTGAGTGGTGATCCCGCCACTGTACTCCAGCCTGGGTGACAGAGTGAGACTGCATCTCAAAAAACAAACAAACAAACAACAACAACAACAAAAACACTCTTGTTAAAAGAGATGTATTTAATGATAGTTGTGCCAAGGCATTTTAAGCCTCTAAAGCCTCTAAATTATTCCTTACATTGCATATCTGGGTTTTGCAGCACAATAGTGACACAATAAAATTAGTAAGGACTCAGTTAAGGGATGACTATATTTATCCAATGTGTAGTACAACTCTCATTTGGAGAAATGTTTCTTTATGTTCAAGATTCTTCAACTTTAAAAAACTTAAAATGAAAACATTCTATGTGTGAATGAAGCCTAAAATGAAGACCAGGTACTAAAAGAAGGAATGTCAATTTGTGGTCTTAGCAAACTTTTTTTGCCTAATTAAAAGAATAATTGCAGAATTTGCTTGTACAGGCCAGAGATTAATTAACATATAAAAATTGTTCTACATTTCACCACTCATCATAAATATGTATAAGTCAAAAATTAATAAATATTTTAAAAACTGTTTAGTAAATTAAAGAATATGAGATCAAGTGTGAATGGGCCAAGTTTGATGCCTCTTCTTTTACCCTCCTTCAAGTCCTTGATAACCAAGATAAGTAGAAGATTGGATTGTGAAATCAAACTCATATAAATTAAATAACACTGTGTATCAAACTTGATTATTAACTTCGAGGATACAGTTAAAAACAAACTGTCAGGTAAACAAGAAGTGCAGGACTGCCACCAACAGAATTCCTGAGGTTCTATCTTGCTGCATTAGGATTTGCTCTAAACCGGATTAATATGTCGTCATGTAAGTAGCTCCATCACTTAGATCAAAGAAAGTTGTTTCACTTATGAGACATCTAATTTATACTCAGATAGTTATGTAACTTGCATTACTCTTTATAGTGATCTATGTCCCTTAAATTCACCTTTCCGAGTTTGTTTACTATAGCAATCCTAAACTAACAGATAGGCCATGCCAAAAGCATTCCATTGCTAAGGACTCTTCCGCTTATAAATGACAGTAGTTTGTTTCCCAGTAGGATGCTTACATATTACATAGAGCTTTAACCAAGCTGCTTTCCTTCTTTTCTTCTTGAGATAAACTCCTTTACCCTTCCACACTCACTTCTTCAAAGAGAGAGAATGGATTCCATACAAGAACTTCCCAGTAACTAATTCCTTTCCAGTGATTAATTCTTACGTTTCCTTCAAGATTAGCTTATATAGCACCTTTTCCATGCTGCCCTTTATTATTTTTTCTTTTTTTTCCCCTTTTTTTTTTTTTTTTTTTTGAGACAGGATCTTGCTCTGTCACCAAGGCTGAATTGCAGTGGCATGATCATAGCTCATTGCAATCTCTAACACCTGGGCTCTACAGATCCTCCCACCTCAGTCTCCCAAGTAGCTGGGACTACAGGCAGATGCCACCACACCTGGCTAATTTTTAAAAAATGTTTTAGTAGAGATGAGGTTTCTCTATTTTACCCAGGCTAGTCTTGAACTCCTAGCCTTAAACAGTTCTCCCACCTTGACCTTTCAAAACACTGAGATTATAGGCCTGAGCTACCGTGCCCAGCAATGGTGCCCTTCCTTGATCTGCACTACTGCTAGGCAAAATGCCCATTTATGTGCCATTCGAGTATACTGCCTTTACACATGACAAAGATTCCTAACTCCTTCAATTTTTGTTTTGAGACCGAGTCTCGCTCTGTTGCCCAGGCTGGATTGCAGTGGTGCTCTCGGCTCGCTGCAAGCTCCGCATCCTGGGTTCATGCCATTCTCCTGCCTCAGCCTCCTGAGTAGCTGGTACTACAGGTGCCTGCCACCATACCCAGCTAATTTTTTTTTTTTTTTTTTTTTTTTTTGTATTTTTAGTAGAGACTGGGTTTCACCCTGTTAGCCAGCACGGTCTCGATCTCCAGACCTCGTGATCCGCCCTCTTTGGCCTCCCAAAGGCCAAACTTTAATCAGGCTCCTGAACCTTCTCCAAGGCCCACCTGTGTACTTCCCTGTAAAGTCCGGTTTTAGCAGGAACCCTCCATTCTCAATATCTGATGACACTTTTTATCCCCCAAATGAGAGTTAAACTCCAAAAACAGAATGGAAGGGTAGGAATTAATAGCCAAGGAGTAGGTTGTGAGTCAGTAGATAAAATATTACTGAAAGGAAACATCAAGGTAAGGCTTTATCCTGTTGGCTAAATCAATCTAACAGGATTCTTGCAGAAGACAGGCCAGGGTCAGACATCACCTGGGTCATAGTGGAGGATGAGGTACATGATGAGATATTGAAGATGATTAAATATCAAGAGTGAGGGATTTTGCTAAACTGACTTAGCAGGGTTCTTGCTAAATCTGGATTTTACAAAAAAGCACAGAAGTGGTCCTAGGAAAAGGTTCAGAACCTGACTAAATTTGGGTCAAGCAAATTATGTTTGTTGTACATTATTACCTATAGATGCTGGTTTTCTGCTTCTATGAGATTTTTAAGGCAGAGTTTATTTTACCTGTAGATCACAGCACTGTTTTTGTACATAATATTTAACAAATGTTTGGTTAGATGGCTGGTGCTCTTACCACATGGCTCTGAATGTTTCTTGTACATCCAATAATTTAACAGTGATGAAATGAGATGATATTTTCTAGGTTTATCACTGGCCAAAGTAGACTACTAAATAATTTTGCTTCTAAATAATATTTTTAGGTTTTTGTGTTCATGTAGAATGGATAAATCATCAATTAGTATTAGAGGGTAATCTTTACAAAGAATGTTGTTTCTTCGTATTGCTTCTCAAACATCAGTTTATTAGAAGTTATTCCAGAATTTAATGTATGCTGGTTTTGAGCTCCACTCATTATAGTTTATAACCTATTCTTGCTTTGCCTATGTGCAATCTAAAAGTGAGTTGACATCATGCTTTTAATTATAGAAAATTAAGTTGTTTTGTAATTTCTAGAGTATGATGCCTGTAATATTAATCAGACCAAATCATCACATTACATAAAGTTAATCATTAAAATGATGATCATTATTGCATGCGTATAGCATGCTATTTTTATTTCACTCAGCATCAGCCACATATCTTTCCTGAATATGGAGGTGAAAATCAAAGTTGAGAATTTTTTTTAACTTTCCCTCTACTTTGTAAAAAGAAAGTGACAACCTGATTTGTCAAATGTAAGAAATGGACTCTTATAGCTGCTTACTACTTTATTGGTGGAGACTAGGAAAAGAGAGGTCGGCATGTTTGCTTGATATACCAATTGTCCCTCATAAAGACATGCTCCATCAAATAAAGATATATGGGTGCCATGAGGAGAAGCATTCATATCCAGATTCAGAGTTACTGATTATTAATGATTATTGACAAACATTAGGTGTTAAAAGGCACTAACACTCAGATCTGTGAATTACTTGTCACAGAAGGCTGGTTACTTTGAACAGTAACGCTGCATATGGTTACACCACCAGTCAGTTTGGTCCATGTTTTCTGATAGCAGCATAAATGACAACTGAGGAGGAACACCATTTGCTTTTTTATTTCAACCTTGCAACATAGGATGATCCGGTCAAGTAGCATGTCTTCTGCTGTGTCCTGTTACTTACATTGAGATGGGTGTTTAATAGCCATTCACTCAGTATATTACTAGTTGGTTGTACCTTCCTTAATTTGAATGTCCTTCAGATTTTCATAATAATTCGTCATTCATTCTAGTAAACAAAACTTTATTCAGGGTCCATTGTGTGCCAATCATTTTAATAGACACAGATCGGGCTGTGACCAGTCTTGATGCCCTGTCCTTCCATGTGACATTCACTTGATACCCCTTCATTGACTTATTGACTGGCATGCATTCTGATTTTCTGGGTGTCTTATCTTAATGTTCATGGGCTTATACTTATCAATTGTTGACTTTTTTAATATCACTCTTGGACATAAAGGATAGAATGTTCAATAAGATATTCTTCCTCTACTTAAAGAGTGTTGAGAACGAGTTTACTATTGAACAAACTTATTTAAATTCTAAGTTAGTTTTTCAATTTTGTATTTTAAGATAGTCTGTTTTGTGTATCTAATATCCACTTTGTGAAGTAGTACTTTTTTTTGTTCTAAATTTACTCTTTATCTGGATTCAAGGTGTCTCTATTAACTCGTTTACAATATTCGGTTCGTAAGTCCATCACGTGGTTCCTGTATTTCATGATTTTACAGTACTTGTAAATGTGCTTAGACTGGGAAGCTTGAGTCTCCTTTTCCCACAAAGGGACCTTTATTTAGCCTAGCCCTTCATCTTTGACTTTAGCTTTTCCTTTTCCATTTTGCTTTGTTTGAGTTTCAGCAACTAGAATCATACAGTCTCATTATTTCAAATATACTACAGTTGCTATTCTTGGACATAATGAAGACTAAGTAGGATGTAGTTTCAGCTGGATCCTAATTTCAGATAAGTTTTTTAATCCCTTAGTGTATTTTTGGCTTCTATGAGCCTCAGTTTCTCCTCTGTAGAAAGAAAATAATGCTTGTCCACAGATTTTATTTTATTTTTTCTTTGTGAGGCCAGCAAGCAGCAGTGTGCCTAAGGCTGTATGCTAAGTGTGTAAAATCATGCTGATGCCCAGTGTGGTTTTTGGCTTTTTGCACCACAGCAGGGAGACAAAGTCGGTTTGAAACTAAGTACTTTTATTGTAACAAATATACGGGTGTCATAACATTTTTCTGTTTGAAGATTGAGTTACATGTAAACCATTATATGTATTTTCTGCATGAAGATTAAGTGAATTACATGTAAAGCACTGAAAAGAATACTTTTAAGTGTTATAAATACCTATTATTATTATTATTTATCCTGTTATAAAACAAGATTTGTGGCTGGGCGTGGTATCTTACGCCTGTATTCCCAGCACTTTGGGAGGCTGAGGTGGGTGGATCACTTGAGATCAGGAGATTGAGACCAACCTGGCCAGCAGGATGAAACCCCGTCTCTGCTAAAAATACAAAAATTAGCCAGGCATGGTGGTGGGTGCCTGTAATCTCAGCTACTTCGAAGGCTGAGGCAGGAGAATCACTTGAACCAGGGAGGCGGAGGTTCAAGTGCAGTGAGCTGAGATCTTGCCACTACCCTCCAGCCTGTGCAACTGGCAACAGAGCGAAACTCCATCTCAAATAAATAAATAAATCGTGTCACTGCACTCCAGCCTGGGCAACTGGCAACAGAACGAAACTCCATCTCAAATAAATAAAATAAAATAAAAATAATAAAACAAGATTTATAACAAGACAAATAATAGATTTGTTAAATAGTGAAAGTAAATCTTTATGATGTCCAATAATATTTCAAAGTATATTTCACTTCACATATAATGTCACAATTTTAATTTAGGATTCTTTAAGATGAGAGCACTCCTTCAGTGATTGGGATAGGTTCAAAATAGAAATAAAGATTTTATTACTTACAGTTCCTGAAGGGGAACACATTATGCACAGAGGTCACACATACGGAGGTCAGGGGTGCATGGAGAGAGAGACAGAGAAAGAAAGAGAGAAAATGGGACTTGCGGGCCAGTGCCTTTATTTGTGGATCCAGGGCGTTATACAAACGGGTTTCTCGTGGGAAATTTTAACTGATTGGTTCAAAGCACAAGTTCCAGGACATCAAGCAGTGACTGAGAGGCAGTCATTGTGGTGTGTCTGCACAGTCCATGCAGGGTGGAGGGTCAGCAGGACCAGTCCAGCAGGCTGCATCTACTCATTTCATAGGGAAGTGGTGATCAGGGAGCAGGTGTATAAGGCCAATATCTTGATGCACTACACTGAGAAACGGGGTTGCTGCAGGGAGGTAGAGTATAGAATTGGAAACTGTGTGTGTCAAGGGTAACTGAATCTTTCTTCTGGTATAACGAAGTCCAACTTATATTTAAAATCGATGTCAAGGCAGCATAAAATTATAAACATTCACTATACAAGTTTACCCTGTATTTTCATTGTCCTAATATTTCACTATTTCCCAAGATAAATCTTAACATTATTTCACTCTCCCAATATTAATACTTTCCAAACAAATATATATATATGCAAATGATATAACTATTTTTTCTTTAAACGGTTTTCCCTTTCTTATGTAAAATGGGAAATCTAGCTATCAAGTAGCAAAATAGCAGAAAGTGGTGTGATTTACGTCTGCTGCTTAATAGTCTAATTCTACATGTATTAGTGAGTGAAGAAAATCTCTAAAGTTTGAAAAGCAAAAAAATGCAGATGAATCTCTGTGGGGTCCAGTGTTCATGCCATCCCCAGCGCACTGTCGGATAATTGGTAAGAATGCTAGATGTTTGAATACATATAATCAAACCTGGTACACATAGAAAATTACGATGTGAGATGAGCATATACTAAAGCCATTTTTTAATGTTTATATCTATGTATGGTTATACAAAGTCCTCAAAAATCAAAACCATGGTGCGAACATCACTAAAACATGCTGAGGCATTCAGTGATGGATAATATTTATTTTAAATTCATAGAAGTTTTTGATTTGTAAGTCATGTCCAATTTTTGTTTCCAAATTTAATGCCAAATTTGCCAAAATGTATAAGAGATTATCTCTATGTCATAGTAGATACTATAGAAGTATTAATAGATAGCAAAGATAGAGTGGGGCCAAACAGATCCTAAGTCAATCAGTGAGACATATTCCCAATGGGTACGGTGTAGCGCAGTGTTTCCTTTCTGCCCTCCACAGAAAACAGTCCTGTTAGAGATACACATTGTATATTGATTTATTCAAACCCTAAACATTTGGAGTTGTTATTCAATCAAGTGTGGCATTATCATTAACACGTAGCACCACTTGCCATTTTGAAACACAATAAACTGGTTTATATTGATGAGTTACAAGGTGATATGTGGCATAAATGTGACAAAAGTGATACAGAAAACATATTTTACATATTGGAATCATCTTTATTTTGTAATTTGAATTATTCAAGGAATAGTTTGCCTTCCAGAAATCACACATTTTTATTTTGTAGAAAATGAAAGAGGAGTCTAAGGTACTAACCTTTGTTATTGGGCCACCTCTCTCTTGAAATCACAATCTCATTTCTAAGTGATATTGAATAGCTGAAGAATGATTCAGAGGAAAAAAAAAGTGAATTCAGAAAATAGTAACTATGAATACATAGCCTTCTAGATACTAAGTTCTGCTTTAGGCATTTTACATTTTGGAGTTGTTTTCAGTAACATCGCACATACCAATTAATGCGATGATGTTCTGCCCATTTTATATATAAGGAAACTATCCCAAATAAACAGCAGAGCAGATTTCAAATTTTTTTTGATTCCACTTACCTGTAATCTTCCTTTCTGAGGAGTGAGCAGTTTTATATCAACTGTTTTGTATATTCACCACCATAACATCCCACATGTTATTTTTTTATATTGCTAATTTCTTGATTTTCATAATAACAAGGGAAAGACTGTGTAATAATTTGTATGTGGGTCCAATTTTTAAGCCTTTAATGACAATATTTTTCAAAATCCTAAATAAGACATAGATTGAATAGCTTCATAATAATGTATAGTATAGATCAGTGTTTCCCAACCATTTTATTCTTACCCCTTTTGGGAGTATCTTTAGATTTTTCTTAATCCTCCCTGCTATAATTTTAGTACCATAGATATACTGTATAACTGTTTATATACTTTAGCTCTTTGAAGGGACCAGACCATTATGATATCTAAGGATTTTTTTTTCTTTTCCCTAAGAATAATTTTTGCTCCCTAGGGGCAATATTACTGTCTTTGAAAATGCGTCATAGAGACCAAGTTCTGAGCCAGTCAGCTATAATCTAATAAAGACAGTGGTTAACAAAGTATCTTCTGTGCCCTAGAAGCATAGCATCACCTGAAGAATTTGTTAGACATGCAGATCCTCAGGCCTCACCTAAACCTCATTAGAAACTCTGAAAACGGGCCTGTGCAGTCTGGTTTAAGGAACCTTCTAGGTGATAATGATTCATGGCACTAGTTCTGGACAGGTTGTTGAAAAATGGGCCCATGGCCTGATTACAGCATTGAGTTAATTACTTTATGTCTCAGTTTTTCCATCTTGACAAAGCCCAGATAACTCTTCGTTTGAAGCCTCATACACACAACCTCAGTGGAAACATTACTCAGGGATCCTATTGAGAATCTGCCTGGCTTTCAGAGTGAAGGAAAATAATAAGACTGAACATCCCAAAACACTTCAGTAGGACATTTTTGCATTTTTTAAAAAAAGAACATTGAACATAGTACTTCTGATTACGTTGACAAAGGTCTGGATTGCTCCAAAAGCAATTAATGGAAAAATAAGCAAATGAGTCAATATTAATATTCTGTCTCAATGAACATTCCATTATGCATATGAAAACAAACAGAAACCGGGGTATCCAGATTTTATGGCAGAATGAATTATATTGGAAATGGGGAAGAACTAGGGATTCATCAGGAGGACATACTTGTTTCACTGTCTTCAATTTTTCATTTATAGTATTTGCTTCTGTGGTTTTATAAAAGGAAGAATTTTTTTTTTTTTTTTTTTTTTTTTTTTATTTCTTAGTTCTGCAGAGTTTCTCTAGTCTTTTTCTCCTACCTACCATTCTAATCATGTACTTGCACAGATTGGCTCACCCACTTTATTGACTTTTTTCCAGCTTGGATGTATGCAGCCTGGTAATAAATGGAAGTATTTATTTTAATATGCAGCATGATTTAAAAAGAGAGCTTTATCTACTGAATTGAAAACGTAAAAATAATAGGCTACTATGGTCAGAAACCTCACAAACTACCAAATGTAGAGCATGCAGTACTTAAAACTTGAGAAATACCTTATGATGCCGTGATCTATAAACGTCCACATTACTACTCCAATTCAAGACTCCCTGAGTCAGTGATTTATAAAATGCAAATAACTGGTAACTGAAACTCAGATTTGGTGAAAGAAAAAGCTGCATATTGACTTAATATCATAAGCTTTAGCATGTATAATTCAATTAGAAATCAAATACTATATGGAATAAGAAACATTTCAAGTTTCTTTTCTGTTCTGTTTTGTTTTAGATGGAACTTGCTAAGGAAGAAAAGTGTGAATTTCTGCCATTCCTGTCCCCACGGAAGGTTATAGTAAAAGGTGGGAGAATTGCTGCTATGCAATTTGTTCGGACGGAGCAAGATGAAACTGGAAAATGGAACGAAGATGAAGATCAGATGGTCCATCTGAAAGCCGATGTGGTCATCAGTGCCTTTGGTTCAGTTCTGAGTGATCCTAAAGGTACAGTGCTGGGAGCTGAAATGTGTGATGCAATTGTCTGTTATTTTAGTGCTATAATAGTTTCTAGCTTTCAGGGAATTGTTTTTCACTTTAACATTTATTTTTCTTTCTAGTTAAGAAGTAAAAGCAATCTTGATTCAACAGGCTTAGAAATGGTATTTAATGCTTATACAGAATTATTTTTAAAGTGGAAAGAACTGAAAATAACATTAATCTTTCTTTTATAACTAAAACACATATTCTACTCTATAACAGTATTTGCCTTGTTTCTTACAGAAGAATTGCTTTTTCTTCAATTAGACTAGAGTAAGAAAATGAGGCAGAGTAGTTGGAACAGCCAGTCTTCAATGATTCAGACAAATTAAAATCTAATGAATGGCCAAAAATAGAATTTGTGTTTATTACCATCCTTGTGCCAGATCATCACTTCAGACGTCAGAATTATCAAATTAGAAAGTTTGAATGTCTGTCGTTTTCACCTGGATGGCATGAGTGAACATGCTAAGAAAAAACAAAATGTTTTTTAAAAAGATAATGAGAGAAAGAAATGTTTTATATAACATTTCAATTGAATAATGATTCAGTCAAGTTAGACTACTTTATATTATACTTTTCCCACATACAGTGTTTTTGTAGGTCATTATAGATGAAAGCTTATGTATCTAGGTACCTTCATTTTACAAATCCTTTTACCTTTTAATTCATATTATTGAAATGACAGTTAACTCTGTCGTTCTGTGAAGGGAAAATAAAATATGTTTTTCTAGGTCAGAGATTCATTGAGAACAACCATACCAAAAATCTCTCTAAACCTGATGATTCCTGTCTATGACTTCCTACTATATCCATGCTAAAATTACATTTTTTTGTCTGAAGTTGGAAGAGATATATACATGAAAATGTATATTTTTATGCCACAGATAAGTAAAGGATTCAACTAGTCATCAGATATTTTATCTGCAGGACATCAGACATCTTGGTATTTGGAAACATCCAGATGTTTAATGTCATCAAGATAAATGTTTTCAAATAGCTGGATGATGGCCTAAATTTGTCACTTTTTATGTAGACATTTATGTGGTATGTAGACACAGTCAGAGTATGGTTTATTCATTTAACTGAATTCAGGAAGGAAAAAAGAACAATATGTAAAGTGCTTATATTATCTTAAAAATCCCATTCTTCTATTAAATACTATGTACATCACCAAAAGTTGAGTAAAATGTTGAATCATGTTTAACTAGCAATTCTGTTGATTATTTGCCTATCCAAAAAGGTTAGCTTAACTATTTAAACTTATATTCCATAATTGGCAATCCTAATATTAATAAAAATTATCTTTTCCTAAACAAACCTAAACAGATTTGACTCAGAAAACAGCTTTTGCAATCTCAGATACAATTTTATAAGCTTGTGCTTGTATGTGTGTGCGCGGGCATGTGTATTTGTGTATGCATGTATGAAGAATAAAAGATTTAAGTTAGCATATAAAATATGAAGGAGAAAATTTCATCTATTCAAGTTTGACTAGGTCATTTCACAATTTATGCATTGTATTACAGAATTTACTGTGTATATTTCTTCTAGTACTTCACATATGCCACCCCTTACACATTTAGAGAAGTCAAGGAAAAAAATGTTTCTTCGCTATTTTTTTTTTCCACTTCTGATTTGAAATTATAAACTGCCTGTAGAAATTATCCTTAAGTAGAATTACTAACTTTACCAGGAGCCTTCCATGTTTACATTAATAAGACGTTATTCTCCAAGTGAGAGGGGAGCTGGCAGAGCTGCAGTGTGAGATAGCATTCATTCCTGGACTCCCATCCAAATGTTTTCGATACTGTTCTTTTGGATGGAAAACATTAAAGAAAGGAGTCACAGAAGCAGTATTTGTTAGAATTTGATCAAGAAGGTCTTACTCAATAAATTTAAAATCTTAAAGTTTCAAAGTCAGAAAACTGTCATGTGCACGCATATATGTAAAATACAATGAAAAGCATTTTATTGGAAGCAAGCTGTCCATTTGGGTAAGAAGAAAAGATATTCATGTTAACTGTCTTCAACCATAAATTCTGCCCCATCCTAGCACTATGTGATGTCATTTCTGCGTGGTACCTAGTGATTATCACATATGTGATATCTGTTTTAATGCATTCATCTCTTAAAATGTTTACTTCTCTTTCCACCCCTCTACTTTTCTCCTTTTCAACCTCACTTTGCACAGACTTCAATGAACTGCATGTCAAATGCAGTGACATTTTTTCAGTCCTTATTATATTTTCTACATTTTATAATTGTTAATGTTAAGAATTCTGTTTAAAATGCTCTCCTCCAAGTCACTTAAACTTCCTGAGGCTCAATTTCTTTATCTACTGAAAAAACAAGCATAATAATACCTTATCTTTCAATCTCTCAGAACTATTGTCAGAATTAAAACGAAATAATGTAAAAGACTTGGAAACAAAACTAGAACACATTCTTGTTTGTGACACTTTATTTCCTTGTTTTGTCTTTTAACTATTCCTTTCCAACCCTATCACTGACTGCTTTTCTTCCTTTAGCTTTTTACTTTCCTAAGTTCAGAATTTGTTCATTTTCTGTCCTTAACATATTTATTTCTTCAGTGAACTGAATGTCTTGTTCATTCTTTCATTTGTCCATTCGTATGTGCATTCATTCCTCAAGATATATAAATGAACTTCTGTGTGCCAGACAGTGGCTAGACTTACAGTAGGCACTATTTCCTGTTTGTGTAAAAATGACTCTGAAATCTAGTTTTCCACTCCCCACTTCTCTTTTCATACTAAATTTTTGTTCCTGCATGTGACAAACATTTGCTGAGTACCTAATGAATGCCAAGTACCAAAATGTATTCTAGAGAGTACGAAAATGAGCGAGTCATTGCATGGAATTTAAAATTCCATAGACTAGGTGTGGAGGCAGATCTGTAATCAATTAATTTTATTATAACATGAGGAATGTGTACATTAAGAGAGATTTGCACAAAGTAAAAAAAAGTTCACCTTAGCAGATTTACCTAAAACAGTTCTTTTCTCAACTTTACTATTGTTGCAAATGGTACCATTAGTACTCCCCATAGCCAAAGTTTAAAATTTTACCCCAGTTCAAATTTCTAATTACATTATTTATTAAATGTACCAATGTTATCTTACACTATAGTATAAAGCTTCCACTTCTCAACACTTGAGAACATCAGCACTTGGCCTTATATACATTCTGTGTATCCAGCTATGTTTTCTTCCATTCCCTGTTGAATTATTCCTCCCAGCATCCAACACAGGGCACATTCCATAGTGGTAAAACAGAAAATCTTTGGTAAATGCATTACATAAAGGCGTGCTGAAAAATTCAAGTAATGAAGTAAACTTGACAGAGTACATGTAAAGTACAGTGATAAATTGCACTCAGCAGTCTGATGACAATAATATTTTAAATGAAAATACTTTAAAAATCTCAAATAGATCAATAATAAGAACCTGAAAAGGTAAGCTAATTGGAAAACTCAAAGGAGATTACATTTTTAATGTCAGTATTTTCTGAGATATTATACAATCTTTGTAAGTTTCTAAATTTGTTTCACAATGGAGAATGTAAAATAACTTTTTTAGTGTTATGCACCTAATATATCTGTAATAAACATTTCCTGTCATAAAATGATAAGTACCTCAAGAGCTTATGGAAAAGATAAGTATATCAAATTTATAAAATAATCTTGGGTAAGATTTTGGGATTATAGTTGCTAATTATTTCATTGCCACTAAGGATAATAAGAGTGATAAATAATCATCATTACTTTACATAATTATATTTCATCCATCACTTTTTGGATAGTACCAGGGAGTGGGAAGTAGGAACAAAAGACTACATATTCCAAATCCGTGTGCATGGAATATATATGTGCTGATCAGCATAATTTAATTGAATACTTCATTAAACACTAGCTCAAATTTTAAAAGCAATGGTGTCCAATTTCTGACTCAATTGATGTAACCTCAGCCTTTCATATCTTTCTTGTGAAAAACTCAAAACGGTTCCACTTAAAAAACGTCCCCTCTATTCCCTCTAGGAATGTACAATTCCAGATCTTATCACATTAACTTGGGATTTTATTTTTCTAGATAGACTATAAAGGCCATCAGGAGATTAAACACAAACTTTCTGTAACTGCGTTTCTCCTTTACAAATATTCTCCATTCACTGGAAAGTTCTAAACATTTATTTAAAATATGTACATGTATATTTTATTTATACTTATATATATAATATAAATATAAATATATGAATACATATTTATATATAAGATATAAATAGATATAATTCCTAATATAGGATGTTTCCTCTTCTGCTAAACACTATTGTCAGTATTTATTGAATTGAATTATGTTTCTTTTTGTTTGTTGGTACAATGTCAGGTTTAATTGATTTATTGTTTGTTTTACAGTGTATCTCTCCTTCTCTTTCTTGTTGGAACCAAACTGCCAGTTGTTAAGTGGGCCCAAATTTCTGCTAGTTTTGAATTAGTAAGAATTCTTTCCCCCTTTCACTAATCTCATGGCTTCATTTTTACAACTGAGGCAATAAGGTTGACCTTGTCCTCACATTCCTAGGAGATCTGGATGACATAATTGTACGGTTTGTTGAATATGCTTTCAGACAACTGAACGAATGTACTTTAGTTCATTCTGTGATTCTGTGCCTCTTCCATACATTGTACCACAACCACTCTTTCATTATTTGAAATTTTGACTTTGTAAAGTTTTATTTTCTATGATCTACCAGAATCTATTTTATTTTCAAATTATCATATAAACTCCAAGGAGGGCAAGGAGTGTACCTTTATACTAAACTGTAGTCACAATAGCAACTGACGTATTAGGGTGCCCATAATAGATCCACAGAAATATTAGTGCATTTGACTTGACTTGATTCATGTTAGGGTATTAATTTTATTATGAGTTACTATTTTTTCCTATGATGGGGTCTGCTTGGTTTATTTTTCTTAGAAAATGTAAAAGTTAGAAAAATAATTCTATTATTCTATTGCTATAAATTTTTCCTTTGTTGTGGCATAACTTGTTGCATTCTTCATAATACAATAAATATTACACTAATTAGAGTCTACCTGGTATATTGGCTGAGAGTAGGGTCTCTGGAGCCTGGCTGCCTAGCTGGAAAACTGGCTCTCCTCCTTCTAACTTCATCGTCTTAAAGAATTACTTAGTCTCCCTGTTCTTCATGGTCCTCATGGTGTAAGGGGGATGACCATAGTATCAACATGCTAGAGTTATTTAGAAGAAATGAATTAAAAATATATGTAAAGCATTTACATATAGGCCTAGCATATAGTAAGCTTAAGTTACAGATGTTATTATTAATCTGTAACAAAACCACATTTTAGTAATTAAATTGATTTATATTAACTTTTATGTAGCTATTCATGTTGTTTAGGAATACAATCATTTGAATATCAAGACTTCATCAGGAATCTTGGAGGCTCTGTCAACATGACTTTGTAAATAAGTGAAGCAGATGCTCATACATTCATGATTTTTTAATGAGAAAATGTTCAATATATTTGGTTAGTTTTTTTTTCCTGAAAAAAAGATTGAACAGTCTGTAACTGTATTGTATATTTTTAAACTATTATCAATTCTAATGTTTTTCATGCCATTGAAAACAATTTTTCAACTATTTTTAGTTGTTAGAAATCTCCATTTTGAATTTCTAAAAATACGATATGTAAAAAGCACATATTTTTAAATGACTTTGGTTCTTCCTCTTAGAAATGGTGAAATTGGACCAAATTTTTTTTATTTGTTTAGTATAAGGATTGTTCATTTGTATTTTAAGGAAAGAAAGGCAGTTTTGAATTTTCAGCTAAGTTTGAGATTTTAAATGCTTGAAAATTATGGGATTACATAACTAAGATTAAAAACCCATGTTTTCAGAAGGAAGACGTTAGGATGAATAGTGATGGACTCAGCATCATGTTGCACCACATTGCTCAGCAGAGCGGAGACAAGGTGACTGAGCTCAGGGCACAGCCAGGGAAGATACGACCCTTCTCTTAGGAAAGGAATTTATATACTTCACCCACTGCCTTCATTTTCTTTCTGCTCACTCACTGGGAACTAGAGATAACAAGGAAACACAAAACCTAGATAATTCTGAATCTTTAATGCAACTCTCAGAAATCAACTCCCTTGATAACATTGATTGCAATTAGTTCCATAAGGGAATGTTTTCAGGAAAAAAAAAAAAAAAAAGGTTTTTAAATCACTCATCAGTTCCTCTTATTAGAAGGTCCTCAGAAAAGTTTTTGAAAGCCTCATGGGGTAAATCAAACATTCTGTCAATAGCAGCTTTGAGTGTAGCTTTGATTCACTTGCCCCCATACTGAGAAAAGGTGCAGGCCATGGGTTAATTTGCCTTGTTCTGGCCTAACTCGGAACTAGAAATTGCCAGTTAGTTAAGGAATGGCCTGCTAAGATTCTGATGATGCAAAAAGTCAAGAATTTTTCAAATGTGTCCATTTTTCTTTTCTCAATCGTTTAGGTATTGGGAAAAACCTACGAAAAATGTTTTAATGTTAGCACTAGATGAGTTAGGTATTCAGAAATGGTAGTTACCTATGCTTTAAAAGACCCGGAATCAGTATGTTTGATTTGATTTACTCCTTATTAAAATGTAACTTATTTGGTAATTTATAATGAAATTGAGAAAGCTAGGACATTTTAAGAAACCCCAGTTTTTGGTTACCATCATGTTCTATTTTTCAAACAACAAAACATCTCTTGTAGAAGCTACTGGTGACAAAATTTTCTTTGAACAACTATCCACTTTTATGGCCTTCAGCTTACAAAATTCCTCATATCAAAAATAAAGGGGAAGAGGGAAATGGAATACTAATTTGAGAAGCTATCATAATTGGTCAAATTTTCACTGTTGCATGCATTTTAATAAATATTTACAATGAAGTTTCAAAGAACAGATTAAAGAACACTGCACTATATTGCTAGTTAGGATATCTTTTTGACTAATGGCAAAACATTAGAGGAAGGGACTTATTAGGGATTAAGTAAGAATGAATGACATTCTTACTTAATATTAAGAACTAAAGTAATCAGTCTGGTATAATACACTGGATACAATACAACAACTTGCATTAGGATTTTCCTTATTTATATTTCTAAGTGTGCTAGAAGATCATATATTCTAATCCCCTCACTTCACAGGTTTTTAAATAACATATGATAGCTAGTGCAGGCTCTCTTTTAAGGTAGGTTTCAGGGATAAAGTAGTGAAAAGAGATATGCAAACTTTGCCTCCAAGAATGCACATTTTAATGGGGGAGACTCATAATTACAATAAATTGTACTTTGAGAAGTTTAGATTCCCAAGGAAGCACAGAACAGAGTCTAAGCATTCAGGGAAGCTTCCTAGAGGAAGTGGGTTGTAAATTGAAGTCTGAGTGATGTGTAGGAGTTTCCAGGTGGAACGGGGGTGGAAGGGAGGGAAGCCACAGGGAGATTATGCAATTTGCTCAACACCACACTGTTAGATTAAATAGTCATTTTACAGTCATTTTAAAAAGCTGTAAAAAAAATATGTCTTTACAAAGTTGTCATCAGCCTACTTACTTCATGCATGTTCTCATCTTCATAAATGAAGGTCTGAATTTTTCATTTGTATTTCTAAAATAGAACTTTTTATTTTATGATTTCTACTATTCATTCTGTCATTATTCACCGTGCAATGAAGATTTCTTGATGCACGACTGTGTTCCAGGCACTGCTCAGGCACTAGGAATACAGACATAAGTAAAAGAGTCATTGCCCTTCAGGGACCTATAGGCTAATGAGAGAAACAGACATGTAAATACATATATAGCAACACAGTGTGCTAATCTGAGATCACATTTGGAATGGGTTTTAGAGCTTGAGTAGGAGTTTCCCTGTTACAGAGAACATCATATACAGAAGTATGGGCTGACAAAATGACCTCATATGCCCAGACAATGGAGAGGCATTCTGTTTTGCTGAACCAGATGGTGTGTGGTTACATAAGGGTAGGGAGCAGGTAGGGATAAGATGGCAGGAAATATGGCTAAAATATATGTGGAGTCAAAGGATTATATGCTAAAGTAGGGATTTTGAATTTTATGCTGTAGATGTGCAGGTGACAAATGAGGAGGTTTAAATAAGGAAGAGCTCTTTGTCTTGAATGAGGTAATTCTAGCAGGTGTTAGAGCTTCTCTCTCTGCTTGGATTTTGCACCATTTGTAATAATCTTCAAATAGTTGGGGGTTAGAAAATAAGCAACCACATTTTGAGATGGTTCATATTAGTCGGCAAATGCATTTTCTAAATTTGGTTCCTGAATTAGGTAGAGTTATTCAGTCACAGGGTATGATCCCACACGGTAAATGCCGTTATGAGAAGCTGGCCCAGCAACATTTTCAGTATAAGGGGAGAAAGAGAACCTATGTTCAGATGGGCAGCTCTCAAGTTATAGGTTTGACCAGAGTGGATTATATACGCCTCATTTCTTCTTCCAGATTCACTAATTTGAATTCTATTTTAGCGTTTTGGAGAGAGGCGAGAAAGGTGCAATGCAACACCCTGAATGTTATACAAATGATTGTCTCTTTACATGGAAGGCAGCATCAGGAGTGTGGAACTACACAGTGTCAGTAATTTTGGGAAAGATGGCCTGGAATTAAGAAAGACTAGTTAAATGATTAAAATAATTGTTTTCAGTAGTTACCATGACTAAGTTAGAGGAAGTGGAAATACAGGAGAAAATTCGGAATCAAGATATATTTCTTAAGTAGAATAGTCAGGATTTGGTTATCTGCTTGATAAAGGGATTGGATGTGGGGTAGGTAGCTGGGAGGTAAACAGGTGTTTATCGTGCTGACAGAACTCACAAATGTAGCAGATAGAAGAGATATGAGTGAAAGGGTGGTGTGTTGAATTTGGATTTGCTGTTGAACAACTGAAGCAGAGGACTAGAACTAAGGAAATAGAGAATGACTGAAAGCATACATTGGAATTTATTATACATCATCTTCCTGTCTTTTCACTGCTGTATCTTAATGCCTACAACAGTAGCTATTCATTGATTTAATTAATTAATGAAAGGTGTTATAGCCTATCATTTAAATAACAGCTTCTTAAAAGTATGATAAAAGAGTATATGAGGCATTGATTCTGGAAATCCAGAAGCCTCTCATATTCCATAATATGAAGAGAAAAAAAGTCAGCTTTTGTTACTGTTGATTTTCTGATAGTAAATATTTTAAGGAGGTTATGACATCAAGGGACAGTTTTATTCCATGTTACTCTCTCTACCTCCCGTCCACTTTTTACTAATACACATAGTTCCTCATGTGCTGCCATGTTATTTTAAAATGCCTGAATAATAACATGGATAGATCCTTTGTATCGATTGCCAAATGATGAAAATGAACTATTTTTGTCTTCTTTGTACATTGCCTTGCTTTTAATTATATTTTGGGCAAGAAGAATTTTCAGGAACCTAATTGGAACACTGTACATGTTTCAAAAATAGTTCTTATTATCAGAAATATTTTTCCTTGGTTGAAAGATTATTCATCTTTCTGTTATGAAATATACTGTGCAGGGTGAGGATGAAGTAGTGGAATCTAATGTAAGTACTAGCATTTCTGCAGAATAACTATCCAAAGTAATGGAATCCTTGCACACTTTTTCTTTGGAATTATTTTAAAAGGGTGGAGGTGATGAGGAGGGAGGTCAAACTGATAACAGTGTTGAAAGTGATTTGGAATCAACATCACATCACTTACAACTGCCTTAGATATCCATTTGAAGCACAACATGATATTTCTGTAATTATTTTACTTCCCTCTAATAACTGCATAGGAATAGGTTTGTTTCCCCAGTGAATAGCTCTGTTCAGAGCCTTTCCTTATCTTTATTTTCCAGGTTTCACTAGTGGTTGATATCATATGCATTCTTACAGGGAGACAGTGGATAAATCAGTGGTTTTCCCTCAAATCAAAGATTACATACAAGAAGTAGAGCAGTGGCATGTAACAAGTTTTGTTAGGGAAAGAAGATAGAAAATGGAAACAGAAATCACGTAATTGTCTCAGAGAACAGAACTCATAAAACATAGCCAATAGTTTTGAACATACAGTGAGTGTAATAGATGTATTTAATGTAATAGATACAGACAGTGTAATAGATAAACTGAGCTTTATTGACCACAGTCTATAATATTTTTCTTTTAAATACTAGTTAGCTTATAGTATAGTAAAAGGTTATTCTGAAACCTAATATGCTGGTGAAATGTTAAACTAAACTAAGCCGCTCTGAGATGTAAAATCAAGATGTAAGATTTAATTAAATTATGAAATGATAATATAAATTATACTAAGGTTCTTAATGATATGTATTTTGTATTACAGAATGAGATTATTATTGTTAATTACTTTGCATTTGTGTTCTTGGCTCAAAGCACAATATAAATAGGACAACATCCCTATCTAACATACGCTGGTTAAATTAGACATTTGGCCGGGCGTAGTGGCTCATGCCTGTAATCCCAGAACTTTGGGAGGCCGAGGTGGGTGGATCACTTGGGGTCAGGTGTTTGAGACCAGCCTGGTCAATCAACATGGTGAAACCCCATCTCTACTGAAAAAACAAAAATTAGCCCAGTGTAGTGGCGTGTGCCTGCAATTCCAGCTACTTGGGGGACTGAGGCAGGAGAATCACTTGAACCCAGGAGGCGGAGGTTGCCGTGAGCCAAGATCATGCCATTGTGCTCTGGCATGGGCAACAGAGTGACTCTGTCTCAAAACAAGAAGACATTAACCTGCATGTATGCTATTGTATAAATTGAAAAATTACATTAAATCTTATTTAATATGTACTCCCAAAATACGGAAGCTACTCAATTCAAATGTAATATACTGCCATTGTTGGAGGAGGAAACTGGTATTCATGTTAACATCTATTTGGGGATCCTGCCCAACAGTATGTGGATTAATGCTATCTGGTGCTAACCTTTCTTTCCCCTTTAACAACCATACTTGTTATATTTTGTAATTCTGAAGCTCTTTAATGTGTTTTCAAGACTTACCTAACCATTTTTTCCATACAAGTATGTGAAAGAATGACAAGCATATTATATAGTATGTGTTTGCAAAATATCCAGTGATCTTCCAAGCCCTCCTCAAAGTGTATTTACAATTCGTTTGGTTTAACGTGACCCAGCGTTTCTCCCTATATTTGCATACTGTTGCCAAATGAACTTTACATCACCCGTCTCATCACATTACTCTCATACTTTGGAATCTAAAACTGTTCTTCCCTGATGGTGGGATTAAAACCAAATGCTTCAATTTAATTTTGACATCCTTCTAATCTGCCCTCCTACATACTTGTGGGATGTTACTTCCCATTCTTTCATTCTGTATTTATTATATGTGTTTTGTATTAATTATACAAGATTCTTTTAGGTTCTCTAAAGTTCACAAAAATAAGTACATTGTCCCCATCTGCAGGAGCTTGCAGTCTAATAAAGGAGGAAAGATGCATGCAAATGAAGTTACCTTTCGGTAGAAAGTGACTCAGGAGAAACAGATAAATTGCTGGTGTAACATACAGGGTAGAGAGATGACTTCCAGCAGCAAGAATTAAAAGGTTTTATGGAGGCAGTGACATTTGTAATAGTTGAGGATTGGGTAGGAATTAGGAGAACAGAGACAGGGATTGAAAGCACATTCCAGTTATAGTTAAACAGGCTGGATAAGTACATGGGGGAGTTTTTTTGTCTAGATTATAAAGTATATAAGAAATAATAGAGTAAGGGTGGAAAAACGTATCATTGCTAATTCATGAAATGCTTTTAGTGTTTAGCTATGTGAATTTTATTCCAGAATTGTGGTCCTGGAAATATAAAGAGGCATGTAGATTAAATATGTTTCCTACACACACATAGGGACCATGTAGTTAAATATGCTTCTCCTTTTTGATTCTTGCTCTTCTATTTTACTCTGTATATCTTATATATTCTAAAGTATATTGACAGTACCACTGCAGGGTACTTTCTTTATATTTTAACCCAAAGATCCAGCGCAGTCCTTAACTCAATAAATATTCACCAAATGGATGAATGAGTGAAGAGATGAATAAATGGTTGAATGAAAAGAATGAAGTGACTTATTCTAAATGTCTGTACTGAAAATTAACGGTAAGGTCAAAAGCATATGAAAGTGTTGTGTTTGTGAGGTGTCATGAAGGCCAGCCAGCCCTCCTTCTGTTGAGGGAATGGTCAGACGCTGGATGCTTTCACTTTGCATTGAGAATGGTTTCCTAAGACTGGTCATCCTGCTTCTACTCTCACTTCCATATAATCTTACCAGAATGAGCTTCTAAAAAGATATTATTTAATTTCATGTTTTTGTTCTAAACCCACCAATGCTGTCCTATTTTATTGTAATAGACTTCTTACCACAGTTTATAACGCGCTCATTGGTTTGGCCCCTGCCTATTTCTCAGACTTCCTCTCTTGTCTTCCTTGCTTTCCTTAACCCACATAAAACCTTCCTTCAACTCCTCACGTGCTATAACTGCATCTCATCCTTAATACCCTTGCCACCTTTCCCGTTTCTTGGAATAATCTGCCTCTACATCATAACGTGACTGGTTTATTCTTATCCTTTATGTTTTAGCTCTGATGCCATCTCATCAAAGAGGCACTCTCTGACCCTCCATAATTGCCATGATCTAAAGCACCCCTTCTGCTTCTCACCTCCCTTATCTTATACTAGTCTCTTTCATGGAACCCTATTCATAACCATTTTCACTATCATATAGTTCACTTACTTGTTCACTTTTCATTTTTTGTCTTCTGCCAGATGAAATTTACACACACAAGGACAGGTCTCTTATCTGTGGTTTACTACAGTGCCTACACCAGGATTTAATACATGAGGGATCAAAAAAATTTTTTTTCTTTTTGCTAATTGAATGAATGAAGGCAAGGTAATGACTTGCTTTTTTTCCTATTAAAAATTATCAAACCCCTAGGAAGAATAGCCTGTATACACAGTCTTATGTCTTTACCAGATACTTTATCCTTAACCCCTTTCAGAATTCTGTTTTTTGCCTTTACCATTTAACTCCAAGTGTCACCTTTTTATGGTTCATTGACCTCCAGGTCATCAATCTATTTACCTACATTATATTTCTTTTGTATTTGATACTTGTTGAAATTACCTCTTTACTTGGCTTGTGTGGCTCAGATATATTTTAATTCTCATGTAACTCCGAGGAATCATTCTCTAGCTTTAGCTCAGGTTATGCTTGCTGACACTTTAAAAATAAGTGGGTGATTCTGTTTTCACCTGTTTTTGTATTCTTTCTTTGGCAACTTTACCCAGCCTTGTGATTTATTTAATCTCAAGGTGCAGTGCCCTCATCTGAGGTCTAGGTGTGTATCTCCAAATGCTTCTGTGGATTTTTCAGGCATTTTCCAACTACATATGTAGTTGATTTCTAGTGAGGTTTAAATCCTAAGGGTGTGACCTTAATAACTTATCTCAATCTCACATTACTTAACTATAAAATTGAGATATACCTATTTTGTGAGGATCCAAAGAGATAGTATATACAATGCGTAGCCCAGAACCAGCTACATGCCGATGAAAGCACTCAATAAATGTTTTCCATTATTATCAGTTTTATCCCTATTAGATACAGCCTTTGCCAATGTTGATATTTCTTGAGTACATGATAATACAGCTAGTTCTCTATATAAAGAAACTATACTTTTGAATTGCACATTTACTTATGTACTAAAATTGTTTAAACAAAATTCTACTGTGTGTTTTAAGTTTGCATTGAGTGTGCCTACTGACGATTGACAAGGAAAAAAAAAGCTGTAAGATGGATATCAAAAAATAACATTAATGAGCTGCTAAAGCTAAAATTACAGGAACTTATGAAATTGGTTAAACATAAAAACCATTAAACTGTTTACTGAAGCTTCACAGATATACTGCAGCTAATGAGCATTTCTGCTATTTAAATAAGCCCAAATTGAACACACATTACATGGATACATAATTAGTCATGGCAGTCAGACACACATAGACTTACTTTTAAAGCTCTATTTAGGGAATCTTTTCCATTTGATTTATTTTGTTAATTAAAATATTTTTCAGTGTTCACTTATATTTTAATAATATTATTTTTACAAGTATAATTTACTGCTGGTTTCCTATTTGTTTTTATTTTTCCATTAAATGCAGCAAATGGGGATTTTATATGAAACATTTTTCTTAACCCCTTTCAGTAATTGTTTATATCATTTGATGACATAATTCATCATTTAAAAATTTTGTTCACTGAGAAGTATACATAAAATTTTCAATACCCTTTCTATTTTTTCACTGTATCACAATTATCAAGAAATATTAAGCACCCAAATGTGCATAGAATTATAATGATTATGGTCCAAACCGGATTAAAGGATGATCTATTCCTTCAAGGAGTTTGCAGTCTTAAATAGATGGTATCATTGAATATAAATAAGCAAATCAAAGTACAGCATTTGGGGATCCAACAGAGAACTTGAAAACAATTCCTATATACTTAACTTCAAGGAGGAGATCTCTTCCAGGTAAAATGAAATCCAATGTTGAAGGAGTTCAGTGTCTTAGAATTATTTCAGAGAAATAAGCAAATCAAAGTGAAGTGCTTAGACTGTTTTAATTCTGAATCGGTTTGTTGGTCAGTTTAGGAAATGGAAATGAAATTCCCAATAGAATACAAATAACACAAAAGGAGTTGCCATAGGCTATTATTGACATCTATCTTTTCCATTCAACTCAGGGAGCCTAAGTTTATCCTGAACAGGGTGAGGGAGAATATCAGATCTGTACTTTACCCTGCCTGAATTCTACCAGCATATTCAAACTGAAAATTAACCATAGCAGTCAGGAAACCAAATAGTTAAATTGATCAGAAGAAATTCAATGTGTGCCCATTTTTTGTCACTGTAGAAACACTTTTTCTCCACACAATGAACTGACTCTCTAATTGTGAAAATAAGACCTACAAGAAAAATAACACAGAATAATATGAGTGCTAAATAAATAGAACGGACAAATACTACATTTTTAGACCAAAAGACATATATTAGATTCCGCTTATGTGCCAATTATATGCTAGATGCTGGGGAAGTAGCTGACTTAAATATATCATCTGAACTTAGGAGTAGTAGAGGTAAAACAAATAATTGAAATAAAGTCACATAGTGCCTAGTGTAACAGAAAGTCGTTAGTGGTTAATTCACCAGAAAGCGGGAGGAAAAAGGTTTCATTGGAAAGGATGCTCTCAAGGCTGAATCTGTGAAGCTAGCCAAGACTAGAATTCTTTGCTATTCCTATCTTCATTTTAGTTACTCCCATGATCCCCAATGCTGAATTTTAAGAGACTGTAGTGAGTCTATTTATTCTGACTTTCTCTTGCCCCCGCACCCAAAGTCAGAAGCAGCAGGACTTTGGAGACAGAAATAATTGGATTCAGATACTGCCTCTGCTACCTCTTGGCTTTATTGAGGATGATAATATCCACCTTCAAGGGTTCTTTTGTGATCTAATAAGATATTCTATGGAAATATGCAGCAGTATGCCTGCCATGTACTAGAGATCCATAAGTGCTGATTGATTATTTTTTCTAACATTCTTCTTTAGTTGACAGTGACGTTAATGGAATGTAAGAAGTAACTAGGATAAAATTTTCATTGGATGGATTGGCACAACATGTTAACTGACTGAATGTTGAGATATTTGAAAACAAGATTCAAGGATTATACTAAGATTTGTAAGTTCTATTTTTAGTTTTGAAGAAGGGAATTGGGGCCTGATGCGATGGCTCATGCCTGTAATTCCGGCACCTCTGGAGGCCAAGGGTAGCATATCACTTGAGGTCAGGAGTGGTACTGGCCAACCTGGTAAAACCCTGTCTCTACTGAAAATACAAAAATTAGCTGAGCGTGGTGGCAAGCACCTGTAATCCCAGCTACTTGGGAGACTGAGGCACAAGAATCACTTGAACCTGGGAGGTGGAGGTTACAATGAGCGGAGGTCACGCCACTGCACTCTAGACTGGGCGACAGAGCGAGACTCCTTCAAAAAAAAAAAAAAAAAAAAAAAGATAGAAAGAAGGAAGGAAGAAAGAAAAGAAAAGAAAAAAAGGGAATAGGAAAAAGCAGTCATGATGATTAAAATCTCATCATGAGGACAGGTGGAAAAGCAGAAAGTATGATGTCATGGAAGCAAAGCTAAAAGACTTTCATGAGGAAGAAGTGGTTATCTGTTGAATTTTGCTGAGAAATCAAGGAACACAAGGGGGAGGAACATTAGGTGCCTGTCCAACTTTGCCTTTGCGTGACCCTGAGAGTAAGGACCTCCTTAAATTTTGTTCTTTGGCTGCCTCACTCACCTCACCCTATTTCAGGCACTGAAGCGAGATGATCACTGAGAAGAATCACTGAACTTGGCAACCTGGAACCAATTAATCATCTCAGTGAAAAAAGTTTTAGTGAAGCTTTGGAGGCAAATGCAGATCTGGAATGGTTTTAAATTGGGAGGTACTACTGTACATGTATGTACCTACATATGGGAAACCTCTAATTTGCAGAGAGTGACTGGTAATGGAGAAGAGAGTGGATATAGCATATGGGGGCAAAATTCCTACCAGGTAAGAGGAGAGGATTCTTAGGCCCATGTGGAGAGACTGGTTTCTGATAGGAGGGAGAGTTCCTTAGTGGTATTAAAAAGGAAGAGAGAGAGTGAATGTATAGATCCAGTAGGTTTGTAGTTTTGCTGAGGGGAACACAAGAGAGTTCCTATGTGATAGCTTTTATATTCTCTGTGAAATGTGGGACAAGGTCTTCTCCTGACAGTGGGGCAAGAGAAAGGAGTTGGGTCTGTAGAAGGTTTGAGGAGTGAAGCAGAGGTAAGACTGGTGCTCACAATGAGTAGAGGAGGTGAAAAAGTAAGGTCACCAATAATAAATCATGAGATGGGAAAGTCCAGAGGAAGCATGTGAACTGAGTTTTGGATGCGATGATTTGGAAGGGACATTAGAGCATACAAGTTATAATCTTAAACAGGCATCAAGAAGTTCCAGAATAAAAGGAAGAGCTCAAGGGAGAGTTCGAGGCCATCTTTATAGAGATGAAATTGAAGGCCCTAAATGACTATGATTTCTGACAGAGAAAGTGCAGTGGACTGAATATTTGAGAGCTGAGAAGAGGAAAATGAAGAGGTGAGGAAGGGCTAGAGCCCAAGAAGAACCGTTTAAAGATAAGCAGAGCCAGGGTAGAAGAGCATTCTGCAAATCAGAGAAGGAGATCAAATTAATGTCATTCAGCTGTTGGATGCTACAGAAAGGCAAAAGGGCCGAAGACTAAGGTCACAGAATTTGGTGACCGTGGAGACCATACTTTCATTTGAGGAATAATTTGGTGGTTAGACAAGTAAGCAGTCCAAGTATATGACTCTGATAAATTGGGTAAAGGAAGATATAAGGATGTCAGTGAGAAAAGATAACCATGTCAAAAACAAAGTTTTTTTAAATAGGAGAGGAGAAAATGACAAATACAATCTACTAAAAAGAGTAAGAGACAGTATTTGAGGACCTGCAGGAGCAGGAAGGTGCAGAATCAAGGTTACCTTTTGAGAGACTGGCAGAAGGAAAACGATGAATCTTCATTGTGGAGAGCATACTGATTAAAGTACTGAGAGGTGGAAGGGAGATGTGAAGACAAAGCTCAAGCCATCCAGACTTGATATTCTTAGGTGGAGGCATTCTCTGGTTCTGGCCCTTCCTTACCCCAGGTTATTCTATTTAAACAGAACTCTGATATCCTGGCCTTGTAATTAGAATTTATTTGATCTTGCTGAGATTTTGCTTTTAGCACTGCCTTACTGAGATTACTGCTTCAGCTCGCCTTTTAGTTTCATTGTGCTTTGGTCCTACTCAGTCATAGGTTATGTAAAAATTACACAACAAGGACATAGATGAATTCATCTGTGTTTTCAAGGTATCATTTTATTGTAAATGTTGAAAGTTTTTATTCTCCCCATTATTTTATAACACACCAAACTCTCCAAAGAATACTAATAATCCTTTTTCATTATGATATCTGTTGTATTGTTTTATTGTGTATGGAGAATTAATTTATATTTGTGTACTAAAATATAACATTCTTGACATCTTTTTATAAACACCGAGAAATATACTTGTCATATGCTTGTGGGTTTCTCTTTTACATATATGACAGCACAGCTACATCAGTTTAATTGACCTTGGCAATCTGCATCTGCCAGTGATGTGTCCCTGAGGGACGGTTTCTGCAATTTTAAGCTGTGGCTTATTGAAGAACTTGTGTGTCACAATACCATTAAGTCTGTATAAAAAATCATTTCATGCATAACATTAAATTGACTAAAAGTTCCAATTTCAAAACGATTTCTTGTTATAAAGCTACCTCAGAGTGCCTTTGTTTTTTAAATGAGCTCATTTGAACATAGTAGTAATTAAAGCAGAAATTAACATAAATCTTGAATGTTTGGTATGAATTAAGGACGTTTTCATTCTTTATAAAGACTGCATAAAATTCCAGGCACCATATCATTTAACAAATTTCTCTCCCAATTGAAGAATAATATAGACTATGAATAAGCATGTTTTGGGATTCTTTTTCAAGTTCTTTTTCTGTTCAACTATGGAGCTCCTGGGACATATGCCACAGTCTCCATCAAGAAGCAATCTCATGGAAATCTGTGAGAAAACTGTGCATGAACATAACAGAAAATCCCCCTCCCCATTTTATAAACAAGAAAGGAATAATACAATCCTTCTATTAATATTCATTTAACACTTCAGAGAAAATGGCAAGCAGTTATTTGGTTTGCAAATGTAAATATACATTTTTCATCCACTTATGCTTTCACTCCTTCCAAGCTGGGTAAAGACAGAACAGAAGATTTGCTTCTGAGATTTATTTTTATTGTATTCCAAGTTAAGTGTATCAGCAGAGATGTAAAAGAGCTGTGGGGAGTTCATAGAACAACAGTTACGATGAGGATGAGCGTCTTCTTCATAAGGAGCAACTAAATAAATGAATTCCTTTCTGAGAAATTATGAATAACATGCACGTGGATTTTTTCACTGAATCCTTGATTTTAGTTCTAAGCTTAAAAAACAATTAAATAATTAAAATAATGGCTATATTTTAAAAGAACTGTTGAAATTAGGAAAAGTATTTAGCTCCATAATCAGATTTAACAAAGTTTCAGTAAATTCATATATAGTATGAATCATATATGAATATTATGTTTGCTTAAATAGAGTCCACTGTATGTACAAGGAAATGATCCTAACCATTTGATGTTCAGTCATTCTTGGTCATACAGTTATTCTTGGTCATACAGTCATTCTTGGTGCTTGTGATACAGTCATTCTTGGTGCTTAGTGCTACTGAAGGAAAACATTTCTGACCTGCTGTAGCATTGCTTATATTTATAAAAGTTGTCCATGTTCTACTTTCTTAGTGATCTTTTTGTAGATATTTGATGAGCCAAATATTGGGCATTAAAATATATACAGATGATCTCTATTTTGATTGATGTTAGTAACCTCATAACCAGCTGTGTGATCTCTTGGTTTTTCTTTTTATTTCTGGAATGAAATTAGGAACATGTTAAACTTGAAGGTCTCCAAAATAAGCAGGAGGAAATTTGGTAGTTAATTTTCAAAAGGAGGCCGAGATGATTTTTGAAAGAAGATCCTTTTTCTATTTTAGAATAGAGTATCAAAGAATTGTTTGATTTTTAATGAGGTTAGCTGTATATTACAAATGATAAAATAATTAAAACAGTTGATATTCAGGTTTAAGACTTCAAAGGGTAAATATATATTGAGGAAAGAAAGCTTATTTTTAGAAGTATACATGAGTATTACGAATGTTTAGGGACACATAATAACACAATGCATATACAATAGAAATGCCTGTGAACAGAAGAGTGCTTTTAAATTCACAAATAAATGCCCCTAGGGTGGCTTATGATGTTGGTGCTAAATATTTTAAGAAATGCAAAGTTACTTATTAAACTCAGAGTAACATTTCCTGACTACTTATTAACCGAGTTTGTGACAGGTGGAGTGTTAAAGTGAATTGTTCTATGTGCATTTTTTGCATCCTAAAATATGGTAAAGCACATTCTTCAAGAACTTCAATTTGTGAAGCATTTATTCAGCACCTCCTGTGTACAATTCACTGTGCTCAAGTGAACATTCAAATGTTATGAGGCCTGAAGCTTGTACAATTTGAGAGCTCTTCGTTAAGAAAAGGAAAATTTAGAGATTTGAAATTAGGCACAGGGCTTTGAAAGAGTCCCATGCAAGTGAGGGACCCTACTTAAGCTTCAGTAACTTCACGATATAGTTATCCCTTCACATCTATGGGGGCTTGGTTCCAGGATCCCCCGTGGATACCAAAATCCATCTATGCTCTCAAGTCTGTTACAGAAA
Organism: Macaca thibetana thibetana; assembly: GCF_024542745.1. Lineage (NCBI taxonomy): Eukaryota > Metazoa > Chordata > Mammalia > Primates > Cercopithecidae > Macaca > Macaca thibetana. The sequence continues at coordinate 96,966,778 of NC_065578.1, read as the reverse complement.
ATGGTGTATTATTTGCATATAATCTACATATATCCTCCCATATACTTTAAATCATCTTTGGATTACTTATGGTATATCTAATACAATGTAAATGCTATATATATAGTTGATATACTATATTGTTTAGGGAATAATAGAAAGAAAAATGTATGTACATGTTCAGTACAGACATAAACATTCTATTTTTTTCCCAAATATTTTCAATGCACAGTGGATTGAATCCACAGATGTGAACCCATAGATACAGAGGGCCAACTGTAAACATATCTTTGACTCTAATTGATGTCGTGGGACTCAGAGATAACTAAGGAATTATTCCTATCCTGCTCAAGCTTAGAGTGAAATCTATACTAAAAAAAAAAAAAAAAAAAAAAAAAAAAAAAAAAAAGCTTTGCTCTCCTAGTGATAAAATTTTGAATTTCTAATCTTTTTTTAATAATTATCTTTATTTCATATCTCTTGTAGGCCAAAGTTTTGGAAACATAAGGTCATTTCTGATAGAACAGAATTTATTTTTACCCCTTGCTGCTATTTATAAAGCTCATTACATACATCATTCAATGATGATGTGTTACAGTTGCCATTATTAAAATAGGTTGAATTGATGAGCCATACTCAGTATTGACTTTCTTACAACTCAAGTAACTGTCAACAGATGATAGTGATGATCTGTTATGCAATGGGGAACAAATGATAAAGGTCTGTTTTCATGTGACCTTTAAAAACATTAGAAAAATTTCCTCAAAATGCCATTCTGCTTTGAAAGTAATTGCATGAATATTTAATTTTTCTCTCAGTGAAAGATGAAAAAACAAATAGAAACAGTAGAAGATTTTAAAATAAAAACCTGAGTGTGATATCATTGACCCGTCTACTCATTCATTCATTCATCCATCAATCCAATTGAGTGTCCTCTGCTTCAAGAACTGTAGTGTGCTCTGTAAAACAGAGGCAAGCAGTGTGGACACATTCCTGTTCTCATGGAACCTGTGGTCTTGTGGGAAAAACACAATCAACAGTAATCCCTCAATAATTTTCTACAACTCTAACATTCTTTAAATAGAAAGCTACAAATATATACCAATGTTTATTTTATTTCTTTTTTTTTTCTCTATTTTACTCAGAAGAAACTGGTTTTAGGTGTTAAAATAACATTTTTTTATATTTGGCTATTTTGCCTTATACTTGATTCATAAATCATTTCAACAAGTAACTTTTCTGTTCCAAAATCTACCAAGCTCTCCTCCTTTACTTTAAGTTGTGATTAATTTTTTCTCTTTTGAGTTGGAGTAAAGAATAAGGCCCTTAGTCTGAGATGCTTTGCTTAAAACTTATGACATCATTACCTGGAGAGAACATTTTATCCTAAACACTGGCTTACTCAGTTTACTCCATCAAATGGGGTGTTGTCCACCTTTCTTCATTTCTTCTCTTGTTCAACCCTTTCTCTAAATTGCATCCATTGATCTCTTCCAAATGTCAGTATTATGCTTTCAAAATATTCGTTAGATATTTTTCTTAAAGAAGCACAACCTCATTCCTCTTCCATGACTCTTTTAAATTCATTGGAATGCAGCATATTTAGCAAATAATTGCGAAACTACTTTACAGAGTAATTTCCACAAGGAATTAATGGTAGTGTTTGCATTTGTTGCTTTTAACAAAACAAAGCAGAAATTGCTGGCTAAATGTAACTATATACTAGATCCATTAAATTGCTTGATAGTAAGTGCAAATAATTTAATGAAAATGTTAAATATTTTGTCTCATTTTGCTTTATAAAATGTTTTGTTGTAAAAAGGAGATTAGCCATTGACCTGAACTCATGATGTAACTTTCAAAAGTGACACACATGAACAAGTTTGGGATGATATGAGTAGTAAGAGATCTGTAAAAATGATGGCTATGAATGAAGTTTTAGAAAACGTATTTTGTATGTATTTAAAAGGTTGTACTTTCCTTCTTTATAGATCCATACTTCGTAGACATAAATGTCTGCTCTGAAACATTGACCAAATCTGTGGTCTTTAATTCCTGTATGTGAGGTGTAAAGTTAAGTCAGTGCACTTCAAATGTGTTGTTAACGCCAATGTTTTGTTAGCTTTTCATTTTTACAGTTTACTAAAAACTGTTGTTTGAATCCCTGGAATAATAATTAAACCATAATTTTTCTTAATTTTAAAATTATTGTTATGGAATTGTCTGTTGATTAGTCATTGTCTATTGTTTTCCACTTTTTTTCCAGTAAAAGAAGCCTTGAGCCCTATAAAATTTAACAGATGGGGTCTCCCAGAAGTAGATCCAGAAACTATGCAAACTAGTGAACCATGGGTATTTGCAGGTGGCGATGTCATTGGTTTGGCTAACACTACAGTGGAATCAGTGAATGATGGAAAGCAAGCTTCTTGGTACATTCACAAATATATACAGGTAGGCATTTTTCATCATTTCCACTTAATTCTTTTCCAATGGATAAATACTTCATTTATTTTTGATACTTATCTATAAGAGCATTTCTATACGGCATATATAAAATATGTCACATACATACTTACTTGGATAAAAATTTTAAAATGTAGACTAGGTAGTAGAACTGTTTAGTTGATTAAAAATCGGGCCAGGTGTGCCACCTAACGCCTATAATCCCAGCAATTTAGGAGGCTGAGGCGGGAGGATGCTTGAGCCCAGGAGTTCAAGATCAGCCTGGGCAACATAGTAAGATCCCATCTCTACAAAAAATAAAAAATTAGATGGGCATGGTGGCACATGCCTGTGGTCCCAGCTTCTTGGGAAGCTGAGGTAGGAGGATCACTTGAGCCCAGGACGTTAAGGTTTCAGTAAGCCCTGATCATGCCACTTGCACTTCAACCTGGACAACAGAGATAGACCTTGTCCCAAAAAAAAAAAATAGAAAGAAAGAAAATGTATTATGCATTCCTACCATTTGAGTACTGTGAAGTCGTTAGTCCTGTTGTGTTCAAAATATTTATTATTGCCTTAAATACATAGATCATACACTTATCAAATCTGATGGTATACAATATTATAGGACATATACTAGAATCTACATTAATTGTAGTCTTACATAGTCCAAAAGTAGTTTGATCTGTTCATTTGGACCCAATAAGGTCCTATCTATTTTCCAAACTCTATGCACCTAAATGGAAAGAAGACAAACGTTTGATGAATTTCAGTTGCAATTCTTATTTTTTTTAATTTTATTTATTTATTTTTTATTTTTTGAGACAGAGTCTCACTCTAATGCCCAGGCTGGAGTGCAGTGGCATGATCTTGGCTCACTGCAGCCTCTGCCTCCTGGGTTCAAGCAATTCTCATGCCTCAGCCCCCGAGTAGCTTGGACCAAAAGTGCATGCCACCACACCCGGCTAGTTTTTGTATTTTTAGTAGAGATGGGGTTTCACTACATTGGCCAAGCTGGTCTCAAACTCCTGGCCTCAGGTGATCCGCCACCTCAGCCTCCCAAAGTGCTGGGATTACAGACATGAGCCACCATGCCCACCCTTCAGTTGTAATTTTTAAAAACAACTTAGTTTTATGATGAAATACAGAATGTGAAATGATGAGATGTGAAGTTGAGCATACTTTGCCACAGTGACTGTGGTCTTGAGGAAGAAAGGTGTAACTGTCAGATCTCAGTAACTTACTTTCTGACTAAATGATTTGTGTTCTTTTCGTTCTATGATTTCATTAAATGTGGAGACAGTTACCTCATTTATGTAAATTGTTCCTGAAAAATTTGCTCTTGTTAATAAAATTTTTATTCTTTCTTTCCTATTCAGGGAAGACTGCTCACACTATGCCTTTTTACCACTCTTGTTTTGGTTCTCTTGTTTGTTTCCCACATGCTAACAAAATTCATTTTATCTTTAATGCTTGCTTTAATTTATTCCTCTTTTCCGTGACCGTTTTGTCTATTCTAGTTGTCCTTCTCATGTTTGTGTAACTAATACAGGATGTACTTACTTGCTAGGTAGGGCCTGGACTTGACACTGATTACATCATCTTTTAAAAGTTTGATTCACCTGCCTACTCCCACCTCCTCCTTGGCATCTTTGAGTAGTGTGGGGCTTGGATGAAAAAAAAAAAAAAAAAAAAAAGAACAATTATTTTACTTCCATGTAATGACAAATAGGAAATTTGAATGGAAATCTGATGTGTAGAGAAAGGAGAGAAACAGACCTTTAGGTATAATGAAGAAAACATGCATGTGCTTTAAAAACACATATTGATAGGAATGATAGTGTTTGAAATATAAAAGTTGTGCCATGTAACAGTTTTGGATTTGGCTGAAGGATTCAGACTTGTCAAACTAAGTGTTGAATTACATTTTAAAATGGAGTAGAGATGGAAGGTAGGTAAAAATCTCTGTCAAGTAAAATCAGCATTTCCACCTTCCTGCCAGGGTGTTGGATGCAAAGTGCTAAGCAGCGATAAGGCTAACAAGGTACATATAGACACAGTGGGATTTTTCTCTCTCCACATTGTCATTGACTTAGTTCTGGTCTCTATCACCTCTCTTGAAATTGCCTCCACTTTCTCTCCTGTCAAATCCAATACCCCTACACTGCAGCCAGAGTCATCTTTCTAGAGTATCAGTTGAATCCTAATTTGCTCATTTAAAACCCTTCATGAGGGTTTTAAATGCAAGTGGCACGATCATGGGGGTTATAAACCCTTTCAATGAGATCAGAAAAAAAAAAGGCAATGACTTTTCCTCACACTCAAGGTAAAGGCCAAACTTCTTAGCTTTGTGATGCTGATTTGAATGTCCCCGAGCATACCGGAGATTTCTCCTGAATCAGGGCCTTTCCCCAACTCCACCCATTTCCCTCTGGTTGAGTCCCACTTGTCCTTCAGGGTTGGCTCCCTCCTCCTCGTCCAGAGAGTTTGTGACATGAACTTCCTGTGTGCTGCTTGTTTGAAGCCTACTTACTAGTCTGTCTCTTCGCAAGCCAGGAACCATGTTTATGTATTGCTGTATTCTCAAAATATTTATCTATTAAATAGGAAAAATATACAGAAATCATTTATCTTCAGTACATTTAAGGAGGAGTTAAGAAAACTAATGAGTTTGTTATATGCTAAGTTCATTAGCACTATAATATTGTTTTCTCACAAATGTAGCATTTGTTAAGAAAAATTTCTGTAATGTCTGCAGTATGTTTCACAGCTCAGGCTTATGACATTTTGTCTTATATTTTACATTAGTTTGTTTTGGGGGAAAATGTAACACTGGATCGCTTGTTTTAAAATATGATTTTATAAACAGATTATAGTATTAATCCTTGCAATTGGGTGTTTAGAAATTCTTTGTAATATGCTTTTTCAGATAAATGTGATTATCTGAAGACATCCATGTTGGGAGAAAGTGAAGGCAATTTCTCTGAGGAGAGCTTCACTTAAATTTCATTAGTTAATTTGCTCAATTACCACTTATTAAGTAATAGCTGTTGGGCCCAACACTTGACTTTGGTAGAGTACCAAAATGCATAAATAAGAGCAGTATAATATAGTGGTTATAAATTTGGGCTCTGAACTACAGAGAAGACATCAGATGCAGTTCCAACACTTTCAAATCATATTACCTCGGACAGGTTACTTCAGCACTCCAGGGTATGGGGTGAATAAGCAATTATAAATTATTATTATTACTTATAATAATAATTAGAGCTACTGTCTTCTTGGGTCTTGGAGAAGATTATGAGAGAAAGTATGGAAAGCTCTTGGTATAGACCAAGCTTTGTGACTATTTACTGTGTATACCATTGTTGTGGGTTATTAGAAATCATTCACCTTGGATTGTTAAAATGAGATCAGAAAAAAAATGGCAAATAGGAAATTTGAATAGAAATCTGATGCATAGAGTCTTAACAGATGAATATTGAAATAGGATACTTTAGATAATTACAAAAGCATTTTATTTATCCATTAATTTATTCATCCACATACACCCGTCAATCCAAGTCATCCATGCATGAATTCATTCATTCATTCATTCAGAAAATACATTTTCAAAAGTAGTGGATATAATAGATGGCCCCAAATATTAGATTTAAATTTGCAATTAAGAATCCTATTGTCTAGTAAAGAAGTGAGTTGTGTAATGTAAGCCTAATACAGCATATTTAACACAATAATAAAGAACATAAAGTTACAGAGGTAACCTGGAAAAGACAATGACTGATTCCATCTGGATGTGGATATTAGGATGTGGAATCAGCAAGGACATCACAAACAACAAGGTACAAATTTTTTAAAGAATAAGAAAAATTAGAATAATACTGAGTAATTAGACTTGCTGAGATTTAAAGAAGGCTGCTGGATAAGTTTTTATATGTTGCCCACTCCACAAGGGGTACCCAGACCAGGGTACAAGCTGGCTGAAATCCAGGCCAAACTCCACTAATCAAACAATAAAACCTTTTGTTGTGCTGCTTCTATGCAGAGGAAGGAGTTCCTTCCTTGAATTTTCACAAAGATGTTCTTTGCTTGCTCCGTAAGTTCTGCACTGTGCAGGCGTCTTTTTATTTCATCAAAAAGCATAGGGGGGACTAATGGAAGCTCTGAATATAGAGATTATATAGGAAAAATGAGATAAAGGTCAGTAATTATACCAGGGCTAGACTGCCTAGCTAGGATTTTAATTTGGAGTAGGTAGTGTGGTAGGAATTGTTTACCTATAGAAGTGATAGTGTAAGATCTGGTATTAATGTGAAGAAAAGTATTTTCCAGTTTGTCAGAATTTCCCTTTTTAAGTGTCATTATGTTATAATATTAAATTTACTCTTTTTAAATTACTTGTACTAATAAATAATTCAATATGACTTCACCTTAATTGTTCATAATGTGATATTAGTGGAGTCCAGACATATTTATTTTCTTCTACCAAATGAATAAGAATTACTGAATATGAAGGATAATTTTGACAGTGTACCTAAAGAAAGAATTTATAACTGAAAGAATGACTATAGCTAAATGAATTCCTTAATTAGTTTAATTCCTTAATTTCTCTTTTCCTGTGAAACCAAAATTAATAATTTGTTGGTTAATCAGAAAAAGTTAAAATGTGAAATTGTAAAAAGGGTATACACATACATTAACCTCATCATTTTATTTTATTTTTTATTACATAAGAAGCATATGACCAAAGCTTATAATTTTAATTAAAGCATATAGATATTTTCTCATTTGCCTTTTTCTTTTAACAAAATCCAGGGCCAAGATGTTTTTAAATAAAATAGCCAGAGGTTTATTATGTATCTTGCCTAAATCTATCTATAACATATTGTCTACCATTTTCATTTTTAAAAGTTGTACAAGACCTTCAAGAATCATACAATGCAGTTTTCCAGATTTTTATGTTTGTCCTGCAGTCATTTCAGTTATTTGACCAACACCTAATTTGACAGCAGTATTTTTTAAGTAACTCATTTTTATTATATCCTTTAAGAACTTTCAACTTAGTTTTCATAGAATCAACCTTCTTTCATTTTGCAGCCATATAACTAATTAATGGTTGTTTATTTACATTTATAACCAACAGAAACAGGGTGAAAAACATACAACTGACTCTTGGTATGTAGACAACTCAACTAGTAAAAGCAGAACGTTCGTAGTATACAGGGGTGTCCTACTGGTTGTAAAGAATCATCTTTACATATTTTGTGTCTCATAGGGAGGAAAACAAGGGAAGGGAATAGTCCAGTAAATCTGTCAGATGCAACCAACTTGGTTAAGAGAGCATGTAGAGGACCTCAGTACCTTCATTACAAAAGCACCAAATAGAAGACTGATTTAATATCCAATGTTATCAACTTATAAAAACACATGGTGATATTGTGAAATTTTGGTCTTTACCCTGTTTCCTGGCATACAACTCCTAAAATCTTTGGAATCTCCAAAGTGATGAGAGTGTGTGTGTGTACGTGTGTGTGTGTGTGTGTGTGTGTGTGTATGTATGCTAATGAGTTGACTGATGGCTGACAGCCCATAGGTAGCTACAGGATAGGGGCTGGTCACCAGAAGGACTGAGGCAGGATTAGGATTGGGACTTTCAGCCGTGCTCCCCAACCTCCAGGGAGAGGAGAGAGGCTGAAGGTTAAGTTAATCGGCAGTGGCTAATGATCTAATCAATCATGCCTATGTAATGAACTTTCCGTAAAAACCCAAAAGGGCTAGGTTCTGAGAACTTGCCAATAGCCAAATATGGGTGACGGGGGTACTTCCAGGATAGTTAACTAGAACGCTTCCATGTGCCAAGAAGGTGGCACACCCCAGCTCCACGGGTACAGAAGAGTCTGTGCTGGGGGCACTTTCAGACCTTGTCCTATGTGTCTCTTCATCTAACTGTTGTGTTTGTATCCTTTAAAATACCCTTTGTAATAAACTAGTAAAAGTTTGGTTTTTGTTTTGTTTTGTTTATGTTTTTGTTTTTTCCCCTGAGTTCTGTAAGCTGCTCTAACCAGTTAATCTAACCCAAAGAGGGGGTTTTGAGAATCCCAGTTTATAACTGGTTGGTCAGCATCACAGGTGAAATAACCTGGGGCTTGCGATTGGCATTTGAAGTAGTAGGGGGCAGTTTTGGAGACTGAGCTCTCAACCTGTAGGAACTGGTGCTATCATCAGGTAGATAGTGTCAGAATTGAGCCGAATTAGAAGACATTCAGCTTGTGTCCGCTACAGAATTGATTGCTTGCTTGCTGGTAGGGAGAAATTCCCACACACCTTGTATCAGAAGCATGTTGTGAGAGTTTAGTAGAGAAACTGAGTTTGTTTTATCCACTCACACAGCATTCAGAAGGCGGAGAACTTACTTTGTTCTAGTATTAGCATATAAACGGATTTGGTTGCAAAAAGTGGAGAGAAAAAGGCTATATGGATATCTCATCATGTTATGTCCTGCCACTGAGAGAAAATTTAGAGATAGAACACAAACTAAATTATTCTAAATTATAATCCCAGATCAGAAGCTCATTGTCCCTGCAGTAGTCATGGTAGTCCTGAGAAGGAGCTCTTATAAACATGGAACATTTTGTCAAATAAAGTTGATCTATATAGAAATTATAATCACGAAACTCACTGATTTGATGTATCATTAGAGTTATTTTTGCCATGTCATTATTCTTTTGTTAAGAATTGTTTTCAATTCACTATATTTTAGATGCAACATTTTAAAAACCACAGTATTTATTACCAGTAGTGGAAGGGAATAACTAAATGTACATGTTGCTGCTACAAAAGCAGTTGTAGTAGAAATATGTATATTGAGAGACAAAAAATAAGGGTTATTAATAGAAGGATAAATACGAATCAACAGGTTGAGGGAGAAATCTAAATAAAATAATTTGTATAGAGCATCATTTTAAATATAGGTAAGAAATGAAAAGGAAAAGATCTATTTTCTTTCAGGTAGGATTCATTCCATGAAAATCAAACATTTAAGGGAAAAAATGCAAAGTGTAAGGAACAAGGCATCGGGGCATTAAATTTTTAAAAAATTTGAGTACGCATTTCTAAGTGCCTTCAGGAATCACTACCTACTTAGTTACATACAGAATAATTGCAGCTGGATAGTTACAGAATATTGTTTATTGGCAGCCAGCATTTGAAGTCAACTTTCAACAACAATAAAAAAAAAAAAAGTTAATTTTTTCATTGTTGGCTTAGCTTCAATATTTCTACTACTGTATATACATGATTTTGCCTAAATACATGTTCCTAAATACTATTCTTCTGTTTTCTTCAGCAAACTTTATCCTTATTAAAATATGCTGTATTCCTGTAGTAAGTATCCATGTTAAGGTGTTTGAAAATGTTTTGACTGTTTCATTTAGGAATCTATATTATGTCTTCCAATTTGTCAACCCCCTTCTGAAACTAACTTGTGAGGCAGAATTATTTTAGAATAGATACACAAGACACACACAAATATTCTGGAATGATACTGAATCTAAAATACATTCCTTAACCCTGTAAGCTCATGAAGCACAAGCATCTTCAGTTTCTTTCTCTGCAGGGTTTTTTCAGCTTAATGGTAGCTTGTGTGATATAGTATTGAAAGTTATATTGAAGTTCTTTAACAGTTACTGTGATTCTACTCAGGTGCATGTAGTATATGGGTATATTTTGAAATAGGTGTTTATTAGGCTCATCAAAACTATCATAGATATCTTGCGTTGGTGACCTACTTTTCTACTGCTTATGATTTTTTCTGTGGGTATTTTCTTCTGGCTCGACTGAGGCACAAAAAAATCACTAGTGGTTGAGGGAACTAAGTATCTCAGGGGATTGGTAATGAGATACAGAGCCTTTAACCTCTTGGTCACTAGTTCAAATCTGCCCCAGGTCAAGAGTGACAGAAAGTCATTACCATCTGATGGCAGTTCAATAGGCTCTGTGAAACGAATTTGTGATTTCAAGACCTAGTGGAGACAAATTCATGCCATAGACCTGCAGTAGAGTGAGTACAAATGGTAGCTGTGATTTTAGTTTGAAGAGAAATGAGAAGTCCAGTCATTGCTAGATATTCCATCTTCTTTCTGTGAGCTGAGCTTCCTTTGGTGGATTTGTTAATGGAATGGCATGAGAAAACTAGGTTTATGCGGTGATTTGGGACCAAGAGGTGCACATCCATAGGAATCTTTGTCTGTCATTGTTGCTAATGAGGTACAATTCAACATCACTAAATTGACTTTTTTTTTTTTTTTTTTGAGACGTAGTTTCGCTCTTGTTGCCCAGGCTGGGGTGTAATGGTGCGATCTTGGCTCACTGCAACCTCCGCGTCCCGGGTTCAAGCGATTCTCCTGCCTCAGCCTCCTGAGTAGCTGGGATTACAGGCATGTGCCACCATACCCAGCTAGTTTTGTTGATCAGGCTGGTCTCGAACTTTTAAAAAGTGATTTTAGACTCAGATGATACTGAATTCAAGATTGAAAGTTACATCATTCATGTCTCCCATTTCTTCAATGCCCTCCATGTATATTTTTTAAAGGTTTCATTTTCCTTTTTTAATCATAACATTAATTTCATCTAATTTGGACATATGACTGAACATTTAGGGAAGCCTGTTCATTCTTGTTAATCTTTTACTTGAAAAATACTTAGTTAACAAACAAGAACAGACAATTATAAAGACAATTAAAGATATGGAATTCCAAATTGAGTACCATGCAAAAAGATCATTGTGATAAAATCTAATTGAATTGTGTGCATTCATATCAATAAATGAAATTTTTTACCTTCTGTTATTTTTTGGGTTGATATTATATGAGAAATTTTTCTTTCTGGTATCTTTAATAAACTGTCATTTTATTAACAATTTCTGATTTGGGGACATTTGAAAGGAATTATCTTTCTGAAGAGGAAAAAAGACATGTTTATACGTGAAAATTTATAAGATGAGAGCATTTTAATAATGGCATATTTACTATTTTATTTTATGCTGGGGTCAGTGATTTTCAAAATGAATCCACAATGCTGGATTGTAAGAATTTTAAAGCTACCTTGAATAATGCTTATGATGTGGGAAAAAAACGTAAAGAATGATAATAACTCTGCCTCATGTTAAAGATTTCTGCTCTGGACAAAAATGAACAGTTGTTGAAAATATGACAGTCAGGGATTTTAGAAAACAAACTTACAAGAACTTCTCTGTGTTGAAGTCCCTGTTACTTAGAAGACCTTCAGTCCCAACTTTAAATAAAAGACACTTGTTATCATTATCATTGCTTAAAATATCACTTTAATTCCACATCTTCAAAGGCATTTTTTTGCCCTGAAATATACCAGTGATTTCTACACTATCTGAAGAACTATGATTTGAGAATTAGAAATTTAAATTGCACAGGCTTAATATTAGAGTATTTCCGTTACCCTTTGCAGGTTTTGAGGCAGCTTATTCGACCTTACAGTCTCACCAGGAAGCTAATGGGAAAGCCTTGCAGCAATCTTCACAGGAAAGTTTCCAAATGTCAAGTGTCATCTTTCCAGCTGTTAGATGAATGGGTAGCCAAGAGGCATTTATTTGGGTGTGCAGCCCCTGTGAAATCTGGGTGAAGCGGGAGAAAAGGCTATAATTTGGTGTTTAGTTTACCAGCATTGGTATAGTTGCAAATCTCCTAGCCAGGCAAAGGATTTCATTTTGTGGTTTGATGATTGACAGCCAGCTGCAGTGTTCTTGCACTTAAAGAATAAAAATGACTGAAAAAATGGCATCATCGATATGTCATACTAATTTTCGAATCCTCTACTGCTGCAGATAAAAACAATCTTATCAACAGAGCTGCCTTCTTCTTCTCTAAACCCCTTTCCAACTGAGAAGAGGTAGGCTTTTGAAATGACAACTGTATTAAAATCTTGAGACTTATTGAAAAAGTGTCCTTCAGTTTAAGATATATTGCAGTCTCTTTAATTCCTGTGTTAAGAGAAGATTGATATAAATCATTGGCCACTGTCAGGTTGAAAAACAATGAATATCAATAAAAATACAGTTTTAAATCATAATGGATTCAGTTTGAGATAGTGATAGCCTCCAAAAAATAATATTGAAGTATGTCATGGCTAAATGCTGTTTCCATGCTAAGTTTTTCCACTGGGTCAGGATCATCGTGTTGAGATGACTTCAGGTCAGTCTCATTGGGAAACTGAGCCTTTAGCTTAACTAGTACCAGAAATGTATGTGACCTCATCTTTATTTCGTGCAATGGCAAGTAGTAAAGTCAAATTTGCTTACAGTTATTGAAAAATGAAGTCGTCTTCAGTTGCTTATAAATAAGCATACATTAAACCCTGTAGTACTCTCCACATAATTTTCCTCTTTGATAGTACATTCAGGTTAAATTGTGATGTGTTCTTTAGCTAATATTTAAAAATAATTATTATGCATCAGAGACTTGACACGTTTTCTATTAAAAATTCTAGTAATGTGAAGCTTTTTGTGTATAAACGAGAATTTATTTTTTGTAACGTCCATATGTTCTAAAAGGAAGTCAAGGAAAAAATGAGCAATGAGGCTATACCTAATGGAGCTATCAAAACAAAACTATCTAGTTGGTGATAGAGGAAGAAAATACCATGACTAATAAGTAATTTTAATGCCTTTTATTGACTTTGTATAGGTTCCAAACTTTTATTAAATGGCAGTGTTTGACCTGAAAAGTAATTTAAAATGAAATTGTCTCTGTAAAGACAGAATATTTCCTTGCCAGTATGCAGTAGATTGCTACTTCTGGCAGAGATAACTGAAGATTAGAATGGGCAGAAAAAAAAAAAAAAAAAAAAAAAACCCTGAAAAATCTGATCCAATACATAGGGAATCTAACCTTAGTTCATGTTGATGGAGTATGAAAGAAATTAACCACTGCAGTGTCAACTGGTCCAGATGGAGTAGAACTGTTATGCATCCCATGCCAAATTTTCAGCGCTCTAATGCATGGGGCCCTCTGGGTCTAATGACAATGTAGCAAAATAAAACAAAACACCCAAAACCTTTGGTTTGCTGTGGGAAATTTAAATACAGACTAACCTCATTGTAAATTTTGACCAGAATTGTGTTCTTCTGAATTCAGTGATTTAGTAAAGTTGAATCTCAAACAAGTTGTAAAGGATCAGATCAAAAAATATCCAGGATGGTGTAATGGCAACCTGAAAGTCAAGTAGTCTGGGTTCAAGTCCCGAACCAATTGCTCATTAATTCTGCCTTCAGACTTTTGGGAATATCATGTTGCCTTTTTGGTTTTCTCACTTATGTCTCTGAGACAGAACATTGTCATCATAGAGGTGGAATTCCCAGCTCAAGGACTTAACAACTTTTAAAATCTCCGATACGTTATCTGGAACCTCATTATTTTCATTCATGGGAGGGGCAGAATTGTAATTTTATACGGTTCTAAAACCCAAATAATATATATAAAAATTTAAAAATCTAATTTATTGAATACCCATTATGGTTGATTGTTTTTAGAGGTTTAGCATTCACTTTATACTCAAAATTACCTCTGGATTAACCATTTCTCCATTTAAAAAAAATGGAGAACTGTGCTGGATTTGGTTGAGATGTAGTTGGCCATGAGTTAGGAAGCTGAGGAACAGGATTTAAAAGAGTAAATTCACATAGTAAGATAATTTACTCAGAAGAATACAACAATAATAGAATTATCTGAAAAGGCTGTAAAAAATCTTAACTATCCTCGAAGAGATAAAGACAAGAATAACATCCATAAAAAATAACAGAAAAAATGTAATGCCTTTCTTAAGGTGTTAAAACTAGTTAATACCAATGCTGGGGCTAGAACCCAAGTTTTTCTGTTCTCAGTTCTACTGTTCTTTTCAATAACCAGCTTGCTTTTTCCTCATGATGTTCTTTTCTCTTTTTCTGAGCTCCAGCTGAGCATGTGGAAGTCAGAACACTTAAGTGAGTTCCTAGCAGTTATCAGAGAACTCTGCTCCAGAGTGGGGACAAGTATTGGACTTTTTGTGATTCTTAGAACCAGTACTCAAAAGTTTACCTTATTTCATTTTAGATCACTTCCCATGTACTGAACAGTCACTATATAGCAGACAACATCCTGTGAGAATGTAGCCTTCAAATAGATTTTTAGTCAGTTTTATTCTCTGTTGTATCCCTAGAACAGTGGTTACCTTATCGTTGGTGGTTGGCCAATGAAATGCCTGCCATGTGTAGGCACTTAATAAATACAGTTGAAACAATGCGTAGGTTATGGAAATGTTTTAGATTATGAGGACACTGAGTTTAGGAAATGGATTTCGTAAGTTCACATGGCTCATTGGTGATAAATACTACCTTAGATTACTAAAAGATCTGGTGCTTGATGGTGGAGTAGAGTTACCATGGAAACAGAAGGATACAGATGAGCATGCTTGGGCTTTGTAGTTTTTCTCATTTGATCTTCACAACCATCCTTCCCTATAGACATTGTTATTTCTATTTTGAAGTGACCTCTGGGCAACTACACTGGTTTTCTCTTCACACTCTATCCTCACCTTAGTCTATTTCAGAGAATTCTCCTTCTAGAAATATGAGGGGTAATAGGTTAACACAAGAGCAAGTATTGGCTGATATGTTGTTGACTTACAATTTTGAGCTTCTTATTCCAAGGCTTAATATTTAACATTACTGCTGTCACCTTTCTTAAATGTCAGCTTCTTTTATTTACCTTCGTCACTCTCACCTTGATCATACTGACTCCTTTATGTTACATGG
This sequence comes from Macaca thibetana thibetana, assembly GCF_024542745.1. Taxonomy (NCBI): domain Eukaryota; kingdom Metazoa; phylum Chordata; class Mammalia; order Primates; family Cercopithecidae; genus Macaca; species Macaca thibetana. Next base: position 96,951,537 of record NC_065578.1, on the reverse strand, counting down.
ATTTGCTGTCAGGCACCACCCTGAGCTGGTCACCATGCTTTTATTACTTTAGTCATTGACATCTTGTCAGCAGTATCACCACCTTTGCCCCTGGGCCTGTCAATATGACAATTGTTACCCTTTTGATTGACACTTTTGAAAATTTGTCAACATGTTATTTATTATTTTAGGGGGATCTCTAACTTAAAATCATTTCTTTAAGTTCCTTTACTGTTTTATTCTTTGAACAGACTCTTTGGTTTGTATGCAGTAGAGGCTATAATAGTCTATATGCTCTTACATTAACAGATAATATTATAACTAGTAGAATGTAAAAGAAACCAATGTATTACTATAATTCAGTGATATGGGTTGGATCTGTGTCTCCACCAAATCTCATTTCGAATTCTAATCCCCAGTGTTGGAGGTGGGGCATGGTGGGTGGTGACTGGATCTTGGGGGCAGAATTAGAGTATCTCTCAGGACAAACTAAAACAAAAACACAAAATACCAAAAGACTAATAAAAAGAAAAAACTTATGCAAGAACAGTACTAAGAGATGTTTTATAGCAGTAAATGTCTACATTAAAAAAGAAAGAAGATCTGAAATAAAAATCATAACTTTAAACATCGATGAACAACAGCAAAACAACAACAACAAAACAACTAAGCTCAAAGTTAGCAGAATGACGGAAGTAATAAAAGATTAGAGCAGGAACAAATGAAATAAAGAATAAAAATACAATAGAAAAAAGTCAATAAAATTAAAACTTGTTTTTCAAAAGATAAAATTGACAATTTGTTATCTGAACCAAGAAAAAAAAGAGAGGATTCAAACATAAAATTGGAAATGAAACAGGAGACATTACAACTAATGCCAGAGAAATAAAAAAGAAGACCATAAGGGACTATTGTGAACAAATTTGACAACCTAGATGAACTGGATAAATTCCTAAAAACATACAACCTATAAAGACAGAATTAAGAAGCAATGGAAAACCTGAAGAGACCAATAACAAATAAGGAGGTTGAGTCAGTAATCAAAACCCAATCCAAACAGGAAAGCCTGGGACCAGGTGGCTTCATTGGTTAATTTTACTATACATTTAAAGAAGAATTAATATCCTTTTTTCCTAAACTCTTGTGAAAATAAATAGAAGATTAAATACTTCCATACTCATTTTATGAGGTCAGCATCACACTGTTACTAAATCCAAAGATACCACAAACAAAGAAAACTACAGGCCAGTATTCCTGATGAATATGGATACAAAAACTTTCAATGAAATATTAGCAAACCAAATTCAACAGCACATTAAAAAGATTGTATTCTATCACCTATAAATCTCCATAAAGCAAGACTTATTCCTAGGATGAAAAGATGGTTCAACATACACAAATCAATAAATGTGATAACACCACATTAACAGAATGATGGGCAAAAACCATATGTCAAACCAAAGAAATAAGAGGCATCCATATCAGAAAACAAGAAGAAAAATTAACTGTTTGCAGAGGACATGATCTCATACATACAAAACCCTGAAGACTGCCCCAAAAAACAGAAGAACTAATAAACAAATTCAGTAAAGTTGCAGGATTCAAATCCACATACAAAAAGCAGTTGTATTTCTGTATGCCAACAATAAACTATCCAAAAAATTAAGAAAAAAATCAATTTACAATAAGACTAGAAAGAATAAAGTACTTAAGAATACACTGAATCAAGGACACAAAATACTTTTAAAATAAAAACTCTAAAATACTGAAAGAAAGTAAAGCAGACAAACCTAAATGGAAAGACATCTTATATTCTTAGAATATAGATTGGAAAAACTAATGTTAAAGTATCCATTTCACCTAAAGCGATGTACAGACTCAATGAAATCCTTATCAAAATTCCAAATACATTTTTTACAGAAATTGAAAACATAATCCTAAAATATATATGAATGCACAAAATACCCAAATAACAAAAACAATTTTGAATAAGAACAAAGTTAGAAACATTATACTTCCTGATTTCAAAACAATTACAAAGCAATAATAATCAGAACAGTATGGTACTGGCATAAAAACAAACATGTAGAACATTGGAACAATAGAGAACGTATATGCTACAGCCATGCCATGTATAGTCAACTATACAACATATACAATGACTTTCAATAAAAAGTCAAGAATGCATAGTGGGGAAAGTATTGTCTCTTCAATAAATGTTACATTGGGAAAAGTGGCTATCCACATGCAGAATAATTAAATTGGAACGTTATCTTTCACCACAGACAAAAATTAACTCAAAATTAATTAAAGACTAAAATGTACGACCTTCAACTGTAAAACTCCTTGGAAGGAAGCATATGGGAAAAGCTTCATGACATTGGTTTTGACAATGATTTCATGGATATGACACCAAAAGTGTGGTCAACAAAAGCAAAACGAGATAAGTGGGATTACACACTATTATATTAGCTGAACTAAAAGAGCTTCTGCATAGCAAAGGAAACAATCAACCAAGTGAAAAAGCAGCCTTTAGAATGGGAAGAAATATTTACCATTAATTAACCAGCAGTTAATTTCCAAAAACTATAAGAAACTTTTAAAATTCAATAGCAAAATATTGAAATAGTCCAATTTAAAAAATTAGCAAAGGACTTGAATGGATATTTTTTCAAGGAAGCCATACAAATGGCCAACAGGTATATGAAAAAATTCCTATCACAGATCATCAGGAAAATGAAAATCAAAACCACATTGAGATATCATCTCACACTTGATACAATGACTATTATCAGAAAAACAAAAGTTTGACAAGTTTTTGGAGAAGTTGAAACCCTTGTTCAGCTGTTGGTGCAATGTAAAATGGTGGAACTGCTGTAGAAAACAGCATAGATGTTTCTCAAAAAATTTAAAATAGAACTATCGTATGATCCAACAATCCCACTTCTGGGTATATATCTAAAATAACTGAAATCATTGTCTCAAAGAGACATCTGCATCCCCATGTTCACTGCAACATTATTCACAATAGCCAAGATATAACCTAAATGTCCACTGATAGATGAATGGATAAAGACATTCCGATTTATACATCCAAGAGAATATTAGTCAGACTTAACAAAAGAAGGAAACTGTATTGTTTGTGAAAGAATGGATAGAACCAGAAGACATTATGCTAAATGAAGTGGCCATCACAGAAGGACACATACTGCGTGATTCCCTCTATACGAGGCGTCTAAAGTAGTCAAATGTGTAGAAGTAGACAATAGAATGATGGTTTCCAGGAGATGAGTGAGAGGGATGTTGGGTATATTGGAAAGGAAGAAGGAAAAAAAGAAAAGAAAAGAAGGAAGGACACAAAAAGTAAAGAAGAAGGAAGGAAGGAGAAGGAAAGAGGAAAGAAAGGGAGGACAGGAGGGAAGGAAGACAGAGAAGAAAGAGAAATAAAAAGGAAAGAAAGAGAAAAAGAAAAAAGAAAAGGAAAGAAAAAGAAAAAAGAAAAAGGAAGAAAGAAAAAGAAAAAAAGAGAAAGAAAAAAGGGAGGGAGGGAAAGAAAGAAAAAAGAAAAGAAAGAAAATGAAAGAGAAAGAAAAAGAAAGGAAGGAAGGAAATAAGAGATAAAGCAAGCAACAATAAAGCGACACAAGGAAACTTTTGAACGTGATGGATATGTTTATGACATGGATTGTAGTGATAATAACATGAGTGTATGCATATATCCAAAGCACTGAATTTTATACATTAATTATGTTTATTGTAGACTGATTATAACTCAATAAAGCTGTGGAAAAAAGATGTGCAATAGGCCGGGCATGGTGGCTCAAGCCTGTAATCCCAGCACTTTGGGAGGCCGAGACGGGCGGATCACGAGGTCAGGAGATCGAGACCATCCTGGCTAGCACGGTGAAACCCCGTCTCTACTAAAAAATAAAAAAAATAAAACTAGCCGGGCGAGGTGGCGGGTGCCTGGAGTCCCAGCTACTCCGGAGGCTGAGGCAGGAGAATGGCATAAACCTGGGAGGCGGAGCTTGCAGTGAGCTGAGATCCGGCCACTGCACTCCAGCCTGGGCGACAAAGCGAGACTCCGTCTCAAAAAAAAAAAAAAAAAAAAAAAAAAAAGTTGTGCAATAATAATGCTCTCAGCATATTAATATATAAATAATAACAAAACAATGTTTAGTGAAGCAGTTTTTTAACCATTAATAAGTAAAATAGACTACTTAAAAAAAAAAAAGAAAAAGACAAAGTACTCTGTTAACTGTTGTGCTCCTAGCTCCTGAACAGAATGCCTGCCATGTAGAATACACTTGATAGATTTTATAGATATATTTTATATGCTAAGGAAATATTTTAGATCATGGGACAAATGGGGTTTAGGAAGCATATTTTACAAGTTCACCTAGCTCATTGGTGATACAACCTCAGGTTGCTAAAAGAGCTGGTATGTGGCAGTGGGAGAAGAGTTTACATTGAAATAGAAGCATGAAAAAATAATATGTCAGAAAGAGAAAATAGCAAGTGTAAACGTACAGTTAAACGCAGAGTTTGGTAGAAGGCACATGTGACTATGATATGTATATTTACAGAGATTGGCATAAGGTAAGTTTGGGTAGGTAGACAGGACCATATCATGAAAGAGCTGTAGGCTATCATGAAAAGTTGAATATCAACAAAATCCAATGGAAAACTAAGGAAAAGTTTAAGCAGGTGCATAACACAATCAAATTTCTGTTTTAAAGACCCTACTCTGGAATAGAGTAAAGAACAAATTTGAGTAGGAGGTAAGGAGAATGCAGAAATCAGTAAGAAAAAGTCTCAGTAAGAGATAATAGTGACAAAGAGAATAGAGTCAAAAATAATTAGATTTGCTGTAGAATAGAAATGGGAGTTGAGAGAGAAGAAATATCAAAAACAATACAATTAACAAGTTTTAACTTAAACTTGATGGATGGTAGTGTTAAAAAGTAAACGGAGGAAAACCAGGGAGGAATAGTTATTTTTGGTTGAAGGAGGAGGAGTTTTTGCATGATACTACATTAAGTTTTAAGTTGTTAAAGAGCTGATAATTGGGGGTAGAGGTAGAGTTGAGATGGAGAAAGGTGGCACATGGATTTGAATTAATATCATTTAATTTTCAGAGTCCAGATATGCTGACCATTATGCCATGGAGCCAATTAATGTTATTTAATTTTGTAGTCGTATTTTATGCTCAGTTTACAAGTATAGAGGAATGTGAATATAGTGTTTTAAAGAAATGAGTAAAATGGAATCATTATTTTGTAGAAACTTCTGAAGCCTCAAATCAGAAAAGATTTTATATCAGAAAGAAATTTTATTATGAATAATAATTTCTCAAAATGGAGAAGTGAAATCTGTTTTTATGTTATAATTGTAATCACTGGAGCTAGGCCTTTCCATCATGGAAACAGCTAATCCAAATTAATTTCTACTCTGTAAGATTTTTCCCTCAATAGATATTTCTTCAAAGAGCAAAGTAACTAAGCTTGAGTTAATTAATGCATTAATCCATTCTGTGAATTAATCTAGCCACAAGCAGCTACGCAATGTTATTTATTCTTTTCCTTAAAATAATTTCAGAATGGATATTTCTATAGCAACTGTACTCCAAGATAGGATCCATTGTAGCATATCACAATGAAATATAAACAAAATGAGTAAGTGAAAGCTGTTTGATTATTTTGAATTGGGTGGAACATAGTGATGGTGATTTCTTCTTCAATCAGATATAACAAACACTACCACTAGTATTGCTTTTAGTAGTGCTTTTCTCTTCCTTTTTTTTTTTTTTTTCAAATTTCATTCTAGCAAAACAAATTAGGAGAAAATACAACTGGGATACATACTTATCATGTAAGTTGCTTTTCCCCAGCAACATAATCATTATACATCCAAATGTCTCTGCTGTAATTCCATGATCCAACCAGGTATAACAGAAGAAACCAGTGGTAATGAGTAATAATTTAATAATAAAATAATGAGTTATTGTAGCTTAAGACTGTATTTTTATTTCTATTCTTGAATTAATGGCATTATGATTGACTGTCTTAATGATATTTGAACAGTATATGGTTTTTATTTTTGATACGATGTCTCAGTGTGTGTGTATATGTACTCTCTGTGATCAATCAAACCATCATGAATAACTTTCAGGTTAGTTTCTTGTTTTGAGGACATTAATAATTTAGAAAATGTATGTAAGATGGGGGCAGCTTGATATAATATAGTTAGTGTAAGCTTTTAATTCAAATCTTGCTCTACCACTTATTAATCTTTACACAAGCAGTTTACTTTCTTTGAGCCTCATTTTCCTCATCTTCAATAGGAGAATAATGCATACCTTAAAAATTGTGATTAAAAAATACCTATCACTGGGTCTGGTATAAATATTACTTGCAAATGAACAACTATCTTGTTGATCTTAAGAATAAAAGAGAAAAAAATTTAAAAGTGTCCTATTTTTACAGTAGACCTTAACATTTGGACAATGTGTTGATATTTGTCAGAGCTGACACTTTATTAGCAGATGGGAGGCCCACATGAGCACCTTTTAGACTATCTTCCGAACTTAAAAGAGTCTTTGTTCTCTTGAACAGACCCCCAGTAGCCACATAGTTGAATAAAGTAGACACCTAACACAATATTGGCCAAGCCCGAATCTCTTACTTGAGAATTAGAAATTAGGAGGAGAACTCGTATTACCGGAGAGGTGATCTCATCCTTGAATGCTCTGTGTAATTTTTTGGAGGGATTTTTAAAAATACTATTAATGAGTCCTCCTCCAAGGGATTCTGATATAATTAGTAGGAAGATACCTGGCCTGGACATCATAGTTTTTAAAACTCTCTACGTGTTTCTGATAAGTAGAGTAAAAAAATGACTGGGCTAGACCTATACAATATAAATCATTCTGGATAAAGAAGTAGGGGAAGCCAATTGGAAGAGGGAGAAGAATAAAGTGGCTGTACATAGAAAGAAAAAGGACAAAGCATGAAGAATCTTCTTACTTTCCTCGAGAATTCCCAGCTCTTCCTGGAGGCCTGGCTGCATTTCTGCATGATTTTCATGAGATCCTCCTGTACCTCATGGTAAGGCCAGTTTGTTACTTGCCACCAAAGTTCATTCTAAACTGGAAGTCAAAATTCCAGTAGGAAGAAAAATGCTCTATTTTAGGCAAGACCTTGGCAAAAGTGTGATGTTGGTGAATCTTAATGTCATTTAATGTGACTGAATTATAGAATATATATATACACACATACACACATAGATACTTAATTACCCAGGGCAATTACTTACTATTCCCACTAGATGGTTCTTGGAGAGATTGGCCTAAAATCAGCAATCTTCCAGGGCTTGAATGCCACTCTACATTAGAATCATAGAATAATGGACTTTTATAGATTTGGAATAAAGTTAATGATTATTTCATCTAAACTGATTATCACTTTACTGGGAACTAATTTGGAAAAGACACTGAGTACCCAAGGTCACTAGTCTAATACATTCAGTAAATATGTTGAGTATCTCTGTGCCAAGTCTTATACTAGGTGCTGAAATTAAATCAAGCGAGAGATAGCATATATGTAAGCAAACAAGTACAAAGTATGATTAGGAAGCAGCTTTGCTTGTGGGAACCTGAGGAGGTTGTGTTTTTTGTTTTTTTGGTTTTTTTTTTTTTTTTTTTTCATTTTCATCAGTTTTACTGCAATATAATTTGTATATAATAAAATTTGCCAATTTCCATTGTACCATTTGATGAGTTTTGACAGATGTATGGAGTCATGTAACCATCACCACAATCACTCACCATAAATGTTGAGTAGCAACCATCAGCCTACTGTGGTTCCTTTGCTGGGAAAGACTGAGACATGAAGCAGTGGGACAAGTTAAAAGGTTAGTGTGGTGAATTCAGTGAGAAATAACCATGCTTGGACCAGGAGGTAGTAGTGGAGGTGAGAAATGGAATATATTTTGAAAAAAGAGACAATAGATTTTTCTGACAGACTGGCTATAAAGTGTAAAAGGAAAGGCACAAATGATTGTAAGGTTTTTGGCCAAAGGTATCGGAAGGATACAGTTGCCATTCTTTGAAATGGGCAAGGCTGTAGAAGAAGCAGGTTTGGTGGCAGAAAATTCGCGTCAGGGGTTTTCAGTTTAAAAAGCCTAATAGATATTCAAGTGTGAGAAGTTTAAAATACAAGTCAGAAATATCCAACTGATTGCAACAATCTAATCAGAGGAGAGGTCTGAGTTAGAGATAGAAATTTGGGAGTGTAAACTATATCCCGAATAAACTGTAATGTGTCCATCAAGAAGGGATAGCATCCTAGGGGTGTTTGATGATGGATACAGACTATTTTCAAAAAAGGGAAAAAGAAGAGCTAATTAGCACACAATGTCCAGAGGTGAGGCTTTCTGGATGCTCAGTAACTGAAACATCTAGAAGTATTTCTAGGGTATATATTGGTAAGTTATCTTGGCCTGAGAGCTTTGTGGGACTATATCTTAGAACACGACCAATTCTGATTTTTGAATAGGCCCTTTCTGAGTTCATTGTTCTACACTTTACCAACAAGCCCCTTGTGGAAAATGTGCCCAGTCAAGACTTCAGAGTTTATCATGATAATGATCACGAAGCCATGGAATTAGGGCTTGGAAAATATCTTAAAGGTTATCTAGCTCCAACTTCACACCCATGGCTTGACTAATAGGTAATTTGAGTCATATCCAATGGAAATGATCTCACATCTCCCAGGACAGACCCTTCCCCTAATGGACAACTCTATTTCAAAATTATTTCTCATGTGGAACACAAACATACTTCACTGTAATAAATTTTATTTTCTGCATCTAAGGGACCCCAGACTATACTCCTGCAGTTTGAGAGTTTCAACTTGACCATAAGTTTCTTGGCTTTCATCCCGTTTACAGGGCCTGTTACACAGTTTAGGTTTTAAAAGTTAAACCCTTGGCCTTCACTATACCTTCACAATATCTTCTGTCAAAAGGCTTCCTAGACTTTTTTTTTTTTTTTAGCTTAAAATAATTATTCATGATTAAATTGTGATAAAACATACATAATATAAAATTTACCATGTTAGACATCTTTAAGTGTACAGTTCCAGTGGCATTAAGCACATGTATCATGTTTCTCCAGAACTTTTTTACCTTGCAAAACTAAAACACTATGCTCATTAAATGGTAGTTTATCATTTCCCTCTCTGTCTCCCTTTTTTACACACAAGGGGGTTTTTTAGTAGAGATGACAACAGGACTGACTTTTGAAGGCTTCGTTGGAATTTTCAAAGCATTATCACCGGCGGGAAAGAACATTCTGAGCAAAAACAAAAGGCAAAATGCAAAGATGCATTAATGATATTGTTTTATTTGAGAAATTATAACTAGTTCAATAAGTGGAAGCATAAAATATTTTGAAGGAGAGGTAGGAGATGAGATTAGAAAGGTTGGGGAGGGAGAAGGGCCCAGATCACAGTTGGGATTATATAATGCTGAGGTTATGGTTTGTTCTGTATGCAGTAAAGAACCTTCAAGGAATTTGCAGATGACAATGAAGTGAGAAAAATTAAGTGTAACACATGTATATTTTGGACTCCTCATGGCCTATGCTTGTCATGGAGTTAATTTTTAGAAATTTTATTGTAAGTGAATAAAACCTTTACTCAGTCTCTTCCCAAAAATTCTAAGGGTGAAAAAAGCAAACTTTAAAAAAATAGTCTTTAGACATCCTTGTTATTTTCAATTTCTCTTATGTCTAGGAAGGACTTTAAAAAGGAAAGGTTACTCTTTATCTTTACACTCTAAAACTTAGACATTTAGCTTTTCCTTAATCTCCATTTTTACCATTCTCATCTCGGTTCTTTAGGACTTCAGCTTCTTTTGCTTTTGTAGTTTTCTTTAGTTTTCATTGAGTGTATTTTGAACAATCAAAGAGGTCATGGTGATGTCCAGGTTATAAAATGATTCTTGCTTTACAATGGGAAGGCAAGGAGGGAAATGACAAAAATTCAAGTTTTCCTTTTTAACCTTTTCAACCATGTTAGCGGATTCCTCAATTTCATAGCATATAGGTAAATGAGATACCTAACAAAGGATAACTAGAATGCTAAGAGCATTTTGTATTAAAAGTAATTATTAAAGATAAAAATGTTTAGCATAGAGAAAAAATGGAGATGTAGGAAGTATACGTTAGTTCTGTAAAAAATACTTGAGGAATGCCAAGTAAAAAGGTGATTTTATTTATCTGTATCTCTACAGAGGAAAGAATTGCCTTCAAGAGTAAATATTTTATACAGATGCTTTTTTTTTTTTTTTTTTTTTTGAGATGGAGTCTCGCTCCGTTACCCAGGCTGGAGTCCAGTGGCATGATCTCAGCTCACTGCAAGACCCATCTCCCAGGTTCATTCCATTCTCCTGCCTCAGCCTCCCCAGTAGCTGGGACTACAGGTGCCTGCCACCATGCCTGGCTAATTTTTTATATTTTTAGTAGAGATGGAGTTTCACCATAGCCAGGATGGTCTCCATCTCCTGACCTCATAATCTTCCCACCTCAGCCTCCCAAAGTGCTGGGATTACAGGCATGAGCCACCACGCCTGGCATAGGTGCATATTTTTAATTGTGGAGATAATAATTTGGTTAAGATATGTTTGGTCACTGTCCTCAAGGAGCTTATGTTATATTTGAAGAGAAAATTAACATGTATGGCCAACTGTGATGACAGCTGAGTAGCAGCATATCTTAAACTGTGGGATAGCCACATAATTCTCTTCTTTTGAGAAATATCTGTTCATATCCTTCACCCACTTTTTGATAGGGTTGCTTTTTTTTTTTTTTTTTTTTTTTTTTTTCCTTGTAAGTTTGTTTAAGTTCTTTGTAGATTCTGGATATTAGCCCTTTGTCAGATGGATAGATTACAGAAATTTTCTCCTGTTCTGTAGGTTGCCTGTTCACTCTGATGATAGTTTCTTTTGATGTGTAGAAGCTCTTTAGTTTAATTAGATCCCATCTGTCACATTTGGCTTTTGTTGCCATTGCTCTTGGTGTTTTAATCATGAAGTCTTTGCCCATGCCTATATCCCGAATAGTATTTGCCTAGGTTTTCTTCTAGGGTTTTTATGGTTTTTGGTCTTACATTTAAGTCTCCAATCCATCTTGAGTTATTTTTTGTGTAAGGTGTAAGGAAGGGGTCCAGTTTCAGTTTTTTGCATATGGCTAGCCAGTTTTACCAACACCAGTTATTAAATAGGGACTCATTTCCCCATTGCTTGTTTTTGTCAGGTTTGTCAAAGAGATCAGATGTTTGTAGATGTGTGGCTTTATTTCTGAGGCCTCCATTCTGTTTCATTGGTCTATATATCTGTTTTGGTACCAGCACCTTGCTGTTTTGGTTACTGTAGCCTTGTAGTATAATTTGAAGTCAGATAGCATGATGCCTCCAGCTTTGTTCTTTTTGATTAGGGTTGTGTTGGCTGTACAGGCTCTTTTTTGGTTCCATATGAAATTTAAGTAGTTTTTTCTACTTCTCTGAAGAAATTCAATGGTAGCTTGATGGAGATAGCACTGAATCTGTAAATTACTTTGGGCAGTGTGGCCGTTTTCATGATATTGATTCTTTCTGTCCTTGGAAACGTTTTTCCATTTGTTTGTATCCTCTCTTATTTCCTTGAGCAGTGGTTTGTAGTTCTCCTTGAAAAGGTCCTTCACATTCCTTGTAAGTTGTATTTGGAGGGATTTTATTCTCTTTGTAGCAATTGTGAATAGGAGTTCACTCATGATTTGGCTCTCTGTTTGTCTGAAGACATTTGTGCAGCCAACAAACATACGATAAAAAGGTCATCATCACAGGTCATTAGAGAAATGCAAATCAAAACTACAATGAGATCCCATCTTATGCCAGTTAGAATGGCGATCATTAAAATGTCAGGAAACAACAGATGCTAGAGAGGATGTGGAGAAATAAGAACACTTACACTGTTGGTGGGAGTGTAAATTAGTTCAACCATTGCAGAATACGGTGTGGCGATTCCTCAAGAATCTAGATCCAGAAATACCATTTGACCCAGCAATCCCATTACCGGGTATATACCCAAAGGATGATAAATCATTCTGCTATAAAGACACATGCACACGCATGTTTACTGCAGCACTATTCACAATTGTAAAGACTTGGAACCAAACCAAATTTCCATCAAAGATAGACTAGGTAAAGAAAATGTGGTACATATATACCATGGCATACTATGCAGTCTCCAAAAAGGATGAGTTCACATCCTTTGTAGGGACATGGATGAAGCTGGAAACCATCATTCTCGGCAAACTAACACAGGGACAGAAAACTAAACACTGCATGTTCTCACTTATAAGTGGGAGTTGAACACATGGACTCAGAGAGGGGAATATCACACACTGGGGCCAGTTGGGGAGTGGGGGGTTAGGGGATGGATAGCATTAGGAGAAATACCTAATGTAGATGACGGGTTGATGCGTGCAGCAAACCACCATAGCATCAGTATACCTATGTTACAAACCTGCACATTCTGCACATGTATCCCAGAACTTAAAGAATAATAATAAAGTAAAATTGTGGAATAGTAAATAAAAAAGAGGTAGCTACTTCAGAAAAGTGTATAGATGGTAGTAAGGAAATGTCCTAATAAGTATATGCTTGAATGAATCAGTTGAGTTTGGAAGGATTATGAAGAGTTTAATGCATGAGGAAAGTCTTAAATTTATTTGTATTTTAAGCAGGTAAAAAAATGCATAAAATAATGTATGGAGACATAACAGTGTGATGAACTATCGGTAGTAAATTTTGTGTGTGTTTGGTGGTAGGTGGTAAATTTATTTGTATTGTTTTGCATATGTCAGGGACCTTGTCTGTTTTGTTCATCTTTTTAACCCCAAGTTCTTAACAAATACCTGCTGAATAAATAAATGAACGAAAATAGGAAAATAGTTCTATATGAACATTAGTAACTGAGTCTAACAGGTATATTGGCAGTACATTATTAAAAAAAATCAGACTATGCCATGCAAAGAAATGTTAAGTTGGTTTCCTGAAAAATACGGGGAAGTTAATGCATTTTAGTACTTAAACGTATAACCAAATATTTTCAATGTAATCAATAAATTAAAATACTTATACTTTTTGTGACCTATGAGTGTCTCAGATAAAATAATTTCTCTATAATGACAAGGGAAGGACTTTAGAATGGGTAATTTTCAGCATGTGGAGAAGAAAGATGGAATGTGAAAAGTGCAGAGATAGGGAGGCACAAAGTATTTTTGAGAAGGAATGTTTTATTTTATTTTATTTCTGAGGGTGGATTAAGAACATAAGCCAACAAGGCAGCAAACTGTATATTTTATTGTGGCTTTACCAGTAATGGAGCAACTTACAGATACTCATTTAGCCTCTTTTGGCTTTAGTTTTCTGTTTGTAAAATAAAGCTTTTAAAGTAGTCTCTTCAATTGTTCTAGCTCTACATAGTAATAAGTAGAACTGAAAAAGTTGATTCAGGACAGTCTATGGAGGAAACTAAAGGGCAAACTCTTTACTTTGAGCTTCACTTAATGGATTTTAGAGTATCATGGTGATATGGTTTGGCTGTGTCCCCACCCAAATCTCATCTTGTATTCCCATGTGTTAGGAGAGGAACCTGTTGGGAGGAAATTGAATCATGGGGGCAGGTCTTTCCCATGCGGTTCTCATGATAGTGAATACGTCTCACAAGATCTGATGGTTTTAAAAAGAGGAGTACCCCTGCATAAACTCTCCCTCTTTGCCTGATTTCATCCATGTAAGATGTGACTTGCTCCTCCTTGCCTTCCGCCATGATTGTGAGGCTTCCCCAGCCATGTGGAACTTTAAGTTCAGTTAAACCTCTTTCCTTTGTAAATTGCCCAGTTTCAAGCATGTCTTTAACAGCAGTGTGAAAATGAAATAACACACATGGCTTCTTTTAAAAATTGTTTTAGTATACCTTCAAATCTATTTATTTCATCAATTAACTTGTATTTATCATTGAAAATATGAAAATTATAGTAAGCAAAAATTTAAAAATTAAAGGTCATCTAAAACCCTGATTCTGAGATGTAATTCTCCTAGCATGTTGATGTTTATCTTTTGTGATTGACGGGTAAATGGAAACATACAGCAAAATAGATATACATGTTTTTCCATCAAAAACTTGGAATTTACATATCATATTATAATATTAACTCACTGTTTTACTTTGTACATAATAAACCCTCTTTCATGTCAATAAATTATTTTCTTCTGTATCATTTCTGATGCTAGCATAGCATTCCTTTTTACAATAGAACCATTATGGAACCAATCCCCATTGTTCAACACCTAGGTTGTTTCCTTGTATCTGTTATTTACTACACTACTGGATGAATGGGAAAATAGTATTGTCTAAAATTGAAAATCTAGAAAAAATATTCGTTAGGAGGGAATATGATGAGATAGAAGAGTTGATATTAAAGTGTAAGAGCAAAGCATCTACATCCAAAGACCTTGAAGTCTTTTGGAAATCTGAGTTTGGAGATTACAATTGAGATTTGGGAGGAATTAACCTTGTGATGAGAACTGAAAGTAGATAAGCTTGAGTTTGCTGAGCAAGGGTACAAAGGGGGAACAGGCTTTTAAAATTCAGAAAAGGAGATGTACATTAGGACATGGATGTATGATGAAGTTGAACAGACTGAGTTGTTATAGCACGACAAAGACAAAGCTAAAAATAGCCCTGTGTTGCACAGTATGAAAAAAGACTGCCTATGGCATGTGAAGATTTTAGATTATATTACAAACACATATACATAGTAGCACTTTTGTGAATAAAAGAAAAAATATATAAGAAGCTGTATTTCTCATTTGAAAGAATTGTGTGTGTGTGTGTGTGTGTGTGTATTTTATTGTTTGCTTTGATGTGTTTGGTTTTGTTTTGAAGCTTAAAGAAAATCTTGCAAAATTTGTCCAAATCATTTTCTTTCTAAGTATTAAGGCAGCAACCTTTGTAAGAATTTCAAAGCAATTACTTATTTATTTAAAACTACATAAATTAAGCAATGCAAGTTGAACTATGCATACATATCTGCCTCCTTGGGCTGTTGCCTAATGCCATATATAGCTACAATTATGAACAAACCAAAATTCGTCCGTAAGACTGAGAAAAATAGATATTTCAACACACAGCCATAAAAAGAGAAGAATACTTATAAGGTCATTTATTTCACCTTGTAAAGTACAGGTATGTAGGACCACGTGTAGTTCTGCTATTGGAATCAAAGGAAGTTGGCTCAACGTTGTTTCTAAAGCAGGGAAGGTGTTTCTATACTTTTACCGATATGAATCAACCTGTAATGTAAGGAAATTCTTCCTTAGTCTATCCCTAAAACTTGCTTGATTTAATTTATATTATGATTACACAAAGCTAAGAAAATACCATCAAGCAAGTTTTCATAAATTAAGCACAAAGAGGCTGGTTAGTGGGACCAGGAGAAAAATTCTAAAATTATTCCCTTTTGTGTTTGAATTTCAGTATCTTTTAAATAAAGTTGTTTGTTTGTTTATTTAATTGATAATACTTTCCATACTGCCTTTGAAATTTAAAAAGAATGATATTGTATGTATTCGGTTTACTGCTAACTGACTTTTTACCGGTTGTTGTCATTGTAAACATCCATGTGTGGACACACATACATACACACACCTCAAATTAACCCCCAGTTTCCTATATTTTACATTGTAGTTTTTGTCTTTGCTAATAATCCTTTTAATAGTATAGCAATCCTAGGTGAGGACAGAAAAATTATGTCACACCCAGACTAACCAATATTCAGAAATATGCCTTGAAGCCCAGAACATCCCTGGGAGAAGGCGCCTGCCAT
Source organism: Macaca thibetana thibetana (assembly GCF_024542745.1). NCBI lineage: Eukaryota > Metazoa > Chordata > Mammalia > Primates > Cercopithecidae > Macaca > Macaca thibetana. Next base: position 96,935,627 of record NC_065578.1, on the reverse strand, counting down.
AACTGAAGCCTGGATCCCATCAGGCATCTCTTTGCATGTACCCGAGACACATTAGTGTTTCAATTGACAAGTTTGATGCCTTTTTACATATTAAGTGAACTTTGCTTTGCATTATAAGTGGTGGAGGGCCAGAAATAATTTCTATGCAAGTCATGGCAATCTTTATCTACACAAGACACACTCCTATAAAATTAAAGTTCTGCTCAAATAACTTTTCTTTTGAGTGATGATTCACAAGAGAAAGGATTTCTACTTTTGAATTAACTAGCCCTGTCCATTCAGTAACCGCTTTGGCTGAGAAAATTCATCCTTTTTATATTTTCCAGTGTTATTTGTCTTTTGGAGATAAACAGAGAGAGAGAGAAGGGGAGGGAGGAATGGAGAGAGAGAGAGAGACTTTACAAACAAAAGGCCTGATGCAATCGTTAATAACCTCCCCAGTCAGAAAAGGAGACAACATTTAGCAAGCACCTATGTAGGATGTTTCAGTGTGCCATGTGCTAAGAATAAGTGTTTTTATTAAAACATTCCAATAATCCTGCAAAGAAGCATTATTACACTGATCATTTAACAAAGGTAAATTTACAGTTTTGAGTGCCAAACATTTTGACATAAACTGTTTGGGACCTATTTGGTTTCAGGAAAAAGAACAAACCCCCATAATGCACATGAGTATACTACCCACTTTCCAAATTAAATATCTCCCTGCAGCTTATGATTTTCTGAATTTTCCAATCTTCCTGTGAGGTAGAAATTAGGCAAGCAGCATTCCTGCTGCTATACTGAAAATGATAGAGAAGAAAAGACAGGGACGTATTAGTTGGCTTTCCTAAAATCACCTAAACAGTAGTGAGATTACTGGAAATTGAATTTAGGCCCCCTGACTTGCCGTTGCCCATATCTCTGAGCACTAAAGGTATTTTCATAAATTAAGTACAAATAGACTGGGTTGGACCAGGGAGAAAAATTCTAAAATTATTCCTTTCTGTATTTGAATCTCAGTATGTTTTAAATACAGTTGTTTGTTTATTTAATTGATTTTATTTCTGCTAATACTCTTCATACTGCCTTTGAAATTAAAATAGGATATTATATGAATTCAGTTCTCTGCTAACTGACTTTTTGCCAGTTTTTTTCATTGTAAACAGATTGTTGTAATCTATGTTAATTCGGATGCTGTGTTGAAGTGATTTTTGTAAAATATTATTATGGACAATTTAGATGTAATATGAAACCAATTATTGGTTTGTATTTTGCAGTCACAATATGGAGCTTCCATTTCTGCCAAGCCTGAACTACCCCTCTTTTACACTCCTATTGATCTGGTGGACATTAGTGTAGAAATGGCCGGATTGAAGTTTATAAATCCTTTTGGTCTTGCTAGTGCAACTCCAGCTACCAGCACATCAATGATTCGAAGAGCTTTTGAAGCTGGATGGGGTTTTGCCCTGACCAAAACTTTCTCTCTTGATAAGGTAAGAAAATATTATTGAAATCATATAGAAATGTCTATCGTATATTTTAATTAAGGTATAAATATTATAATGAATTTTTTTTTAATAAGAAACTTACTAAACTATTTGACAAGACCTATCATTACACATTAGTCTTTAGCTTCTTTCCTTCCTTTCTGTCCCATGGAAGGACGGGGAGGCATACATTTCTCATTTGTATTGTCTAGGAAGCAACAAAGATATAAATATTACAAAAGTGAGTTTTTCATTTAATAATCACAAACTCTTATTTTTGTATTATTAATTGTTTCATTATTTTGGATGCCTCAGCTCAAAGATAGGGACACAATTGATTTGGTTTGCACAAAATTCTGGGATTCAATTTATGTCAAAAAGAATCCCGGTGTAATTTATTGGTACTGGTAATAGGATAGATTCTTCCCAAATTTGGAATACAGAAACCTTTCTCAAAAACAAATACCCTGAGTTTCATTTAACAGTATGACTTTCTACTTACCTGGAAGTGGCCATCTTATACTTAGTAGGAAATAAACTACGTATTAAAATTGAGATTGAGTCTTTAAAGTACACAAAGTATATAAATGCATGTTTTTAAAGTAGGATGCTTTATACAACAAAAGGGTTGCATCCTTATATGGTTTTGAATTAGAAAAGAGCAACACACTTTAACATTTTTAGACTGTTTGTTGATAAATTACAAATACTAAACCTCTCAATGTATTTAATACTAACTGGTAGTAATAATTAATGTATATGAATGTGTGAATTTAGTGACTAAGAAAAGAGTATCATTATTTGAATCAGCTTTATCCTTAGGCAAAGAAAATAATAGAGAAAAAACATGCCCCATTAAGCACATTCTCTCTTTCTTTTTCCTCTTACTAGGATCAATAGCTGGCATTATTATGGCTAAAACATTAAGGCTGTCTGATTCTGACAGCTTTACAAGATGCAATGTGTAAGTGTGGTCAGGAAAATCTAGAGAATTCTCAAAAGTTAGGAAAAAAACAGTGCAGGAAAAAATGCTTCATGAAGATTTTTTATATTTAGATATCTAAAGAGAAGTTATTTTTTCAAATAAATCAACTGAATATTTTATTAAACAAAGTGCAAAAATTAACAATATACTAGATTCAGCTTTAGAATATCATGAATCCATTGTTTATAACCTTGTAGAATATTGATAGTATATTTGTCTTTGTTTCAGTTGATTGTTTAAAAATTACTGAGAAGCTATAGTCAAATGTTTAATCTGTTGGAGAAAACTGAGTCTCAGATACCATTTACTGACTATATTAGTTATGCTATTAAAAAATATATATATGTAAACCGAAATAGGTGGCTAATTGGGCACAAGTGAAGAATTATAGCTGAAAAAAAGGCGTTTGTTGCTTTGAATTTGATGTTTTCTTTGCTTGCAATAATTGAATTCTGATTAATCAGAGACATCAGTCTTTACGCTGTTGGTGACATGCATTGATTTGTGATGCTGTGTCTTTCAGTAACCTAGTAGCACTTGCCTTTATTAGGATCACCAGCAGAAATAAATGTGGAAGCTAACTTACTTCTAAACCTCCAATTTGAATTTAATCTATCAATTTAGAAGTCTGTGATGCTGGTTCAAAAGGGGAGTTATGAACAAATGGAAATTAAATTTGGCACATGAAATGTAACCATGCGGGGCTTTTTGGAAACCCTATTTCACTTACTTTGATGGTGGGTACAACAAAATATTGTGCAGACTATTTTAAACATATTTGTGCAAATTGCAATGACAAAAATAATGAAGCCACCTTGGGCTTATGTAATGCCATTTTTAAAAAAGATTATTTTCCATATGTGATTTTGCCGAGTAGTCCGTTTGCCTCATAGAGGTCTACTTTTTTTGTTTCCTTATCTGGTTCCTAATTAGTGATTAAATTTGTGAATTTGTAATTACATCTTATGTGCTTATTTCTGTGCTTTCCTATTGATGAAATGTTGGTAATATACAACTCAGTAGTATGAACATACTTTTTTCCCCATAGCCTTTTACTAAAGATGTCTATTAAAGTGTTACATGTACTATACATTCTGTGACATTATAGTATACCAATTTAGATTAGCTGTATTATAATTTATTATGGCAATTGAAGAATCTGTTTAAAATGTATTAAAATTCAGAATCTTGACATGTGAAATTTGGATGCTCTTAATATGACAAAGGTTATTCTATGGGGTTTTGTTATCATATGAAATATTAATATTTCACAATACAGTTTTGATGAAGTACAATTTGCCAAGCTTGCATATGATAAAGAAATTAAATGCTTACCAAGGGAGTTCAATAAAAATTAGAGCCCTGACTGAACATCTGCTAGAAATTTTATTATCCTGTCCTACTGACAGTGTGGCTCCCTCGTTGTTTTTCTGGATTGACAGCTGAGTATTGCACTGATTTCTGCAGCAAATATGTTTACGTGAACTTTGTTTCCCTATTTTTATTTTTTTGGGAGTTCGGAACATGCTTTTGATTTTCATCCTACATATATATTTTTTATACTCTTGACATTTGTAGATGCCAGATTGAGGTCTAATACGCTGCAGCACCGATAGACCATTGACTTACAGTGAAATGCCAGTTGATATCTCCGTAAACAGAAATATTATTATTCTTTACTGTGCAGTCTACATAAAAGCTGTATGTGCTTTCTTTAAAAAGGCAAATGATCAGATTTTTAATGTCAAATATAAAAAGATCTGTTTGCTTTTGTATTAAATAACATCAAAAATGGCTTTTATTAACTATATTCTTCCCCCTCAAATCAGTCTTTTCAAGAATATTTCAAAATAACAAGATTGCTTTTCTTGAGACTCTATTTATGTTTTATAAAGATAGTAAAGTCATATTTAAAATATAGTTATGAAATCATTTTTCTATATAAATGTGTATGGGCTCCAAGTTTAAATTTTGAAAGGTGAGAGAGAAATCGATCTGTCAAGCTTGATTAAAGCTAAATTATCATGACAAAACAGAGAAGTGATCTGTTTAAGAGGGAATATTAGAAATGGTTTGGACTTCACATAAAATAACCCTTTGACCTGTGTTCATATTATATTGATAGGAAGTAGATAAAAACATTTTGTTTTCATTAATCTTGTCCATAAATTTTTTTCTCTTGGAGAACTACATATTATATACTGCAAATCTATAACATGAAACTGCAAGTTGCATAGCTTTATTACTACACAGATAAATAAACTAAGAAGTATTTATTTCTATCCTAAATCAAATCTAAACCCAAGCAACAGTTCACTTCCCTTGTAAGCCCTCTCTACACATAGATTAACTTGTGATTAACTTTTATTATGAAAATGTCTCAAATGAATAGATTTTGTTTTAATAAGTATCAAATTAGGTAAATAAGTATTCATATAATAGGTCTCTCTTATAAAATGATAAGAAGTAAAATCTGAAAATATTTAAGGCTCTTTTTTTGGCATCAAAGTATTTCTTGTAGCTCTTTCTGTAAAATACAACCTTATACCACATAGCACAAAGCTTAATGTATAAGAGAGATTTGATAAATGTTTCATAAATATTCACTGGATAAATGAATACATAAAATTTTTTGGCAAGAGCATATTGAGTTTTTTCCCAGTATATGAACAGACAGTTAACACATAAAACAATTGACTGTTTTGAGTATTGATCTCAATCAAAGGAGAAAAGGCCAATTAAAAATTTTCACATTCTATGTTGCTTTCTATAGTGCATCTATACATGTCTAAAAATGAAAATGTCAGTGAAATTTCTAAATGTATAGATTGTGGCTTAAGACTTAGGTTGTTGTATAAGCCTTTAAATGCAGAAGATTTTTGAGAAAACAGGACAAGTATCCCACAATATTAAGAAGAGACATAAAAATCGGCTGACCTAACTTTCTAACTGCATGTGTTGGTAGTCCTGAGAGAAGAAATGTAACCTGTTCTTGAATGCTTTTAGTGACAAGGAATATACTACAACTTTAAGGCAATGCAACCTGTATGACTGTAGAAAGATCTGTTTTAGAAATATGTGCCTTTTATTGACGCCACATCAGCCTTTTCATAAGTTGCATCCATGTTTTCTGTATAGTCCTGCCCTCTGATACATCATGGAATAAATAAGAGTAACATTAATATAAATGAATTGTTTATTTAAAATATTGTTGTTGTTTTCCACAAGTAAATAAATACCTTAGAGAAAGTCCAACAAATATGGAGAAACAGTATAGTGTGGGGGAAAGTGCTTTGGCCTGGGAGGCCCTGGTCTTAATCCAAAGCTGCTCCTAAATCACAATCTTGGACGTGTGTAGTATTATAGGTCATTGGTATAGTTGTTATCATTATTCATATTATTAGCTACCCTATATTCAGTGCTTAGGATGTATAGACTAAATGTTTTTATACGTTATTTCATTTAATCCTCACAATCTGCTTATAAGATAGATGAAATAATTTTTCAGATGAAATAATAGTCTGAAAAAATTAAATAAATTGTCCAGGACTTAAGACAACAATTATCTAATTGACTATAGTCATGTGGGTTGGCAATTTGGGTTCAGCACATATGATCAGTTCTTCTACTTCACAGGGTATCTGCTGGCCTCAATCATGCATTTACAGATGGTTGTTGGGATACCGGGGGATCAAGATATTCTCACTAATGTGTCTGGAGCCTCACGTGGGATTGCTATAATTGCGGAGATGGCCAAGCCCTTCTCTCTGTCTCTTCATAATCTCTCTTGCCTCACGATGTCTTATCAAGGCAGCTGGTTTAGGTTTGATAAGGGTACTTCATAAGGCTAGCAGTGTTCCAAGAGGACAGGAGTGGAAGCTGAAAGATCTCTTGGCACAAAGACTCCAAAGTCTACACAGTGTTACTTCCATATTTTCTTCAAAGCATGTTACAAAGTCAGCGTATGTTCATGAAGTAGGTAAATACCATCCACTTATTGATGAGAAGAACTGCAAAACCACATCACAAAGGGACATGCATATGACTAGGGAAGGATTATTGCAGCCATCTTTGCAAACAGTCCTAACTTGCCATCCGGTTAGAGCAATTCACATCCCTCCCAAATGTAAACTGCATCCACTCCTTTCCAAGACACCCAAAATATCATCTAATCATGGCATTAGGCTCAAGGTTCATTGTCTTATGATTTACATCAAGTCCAAATGCCTATGAGATTATTTGGGTTTAGCTTGTTTTTATTGAGGATTCTGTGATATAGAAAGACATGTTTTCTATCTTCCATACACCCAACACAAAACGATACAGCAAGAGAACCACAGTAGATAAAATCTCCTTTAGAAGCAGGAGAAATGGAAAGCACATAGCAATCACTTGTCCATAGCAATTTTGAAATTCAGTTTGACACATGTTTTCAGGGCCTCTTGCTCCAGGGATGGAGAATCAGGGTCCATTTATGCTCCTTGGTAAGGATGCTCTAATCCATTGTTCCTATCTACTATTGGCTCTGCCCTCTGAGCCACTGATTTTCTCTGGGCTACTGATTTTCTCCTCTAAGTTTTTCTGTTTTGTTTTGTTCTTTGTTTGATTGTTTTGTAAATGGCTATTGATGTTCCCTGATGACAGCTCATTAGCTTTCTCAGCCTGGTCCTGCCCAGATAAAGTTATAGCACCCTATTCCTCTCTTTTCTTTGAATTGTTTCTTTTAATCCTAACTCATGGTGATACCATCATAAAACTCTCTTAACATAATTTTGACTCTATTTAGGACTAAACTGATGCCCAAAGTCACATCCATAATTCTTTTTAAACAGATTTCTTTTATTTTTGGATATGCCTTGCTGTTGTGGTACAATGTCTTTAGGAATATTAGAAGCCCTGAGATAATCTACTAGGACCTGCCTTAAGTCTTTCTAAATTCTTAACAAACTCTCTTACTGCAACACTCTTGAGGGGATCTTTAAGGTACTTTATTTTGAGAAGCTTTTTTCCATCTAGGAGAGACCAAATATAAAGAATAGTTTATTTTCCGACCGAGGGTGTCGTAGGTCCCTTGGATTCCGTCTGTTTTGCATGGCAAATTTAAATATAGCCTTCTTTAGCTCTTTTCTCTCTTATAGTACCTTATCATACTTGGGTAGAAACACTCAACTGAACACGTTCAGTGTTCTCTCTAAAGATGTATTATGTTCACTTTCTGTTTTTCAAATTATCACTGCTGACATTCTTGCCAATTGTTCTGTCACCACATAATACAGGCCACTTTTCCAACCCTCCAACACCAATTTTCATACCATATTTTAGGCTTCTGCTAACAGTTTGTTCACCATTCTTCCAGCGTTTATTAAGAACTTACTCTTGGTTTTTCAAGGCTCTTCCTGCCTCACAATGCCGAAGCCAGGGCCACATGTTTTATATTTTGTTATACTAGCAAACATAACCTATTTCAGCATCATGTACCTATTGCTGCATATCAGACCACCTTACCAAAAGCAGCAACACATTTTCTGCTCTTGTTTCTACAGTTTGGCAATATGGCCAGGGCTTAGCTGGGTTGACTTGCCTTTGCTCCACATGATATTAGTTGTTTTCACTCATGGATTCGCAATCAGTTGACAGATTGTTTGGTGGCTGGCTGATGGCTGGTCCTGGATGATTTCATTCACATGCCTGGGTCCTCAGCTGACATGACTAGGCCTGTATCTCCATATGGTCTCATCTTCAAGACTACACTGGACGTGTTCACAGGTTGTCAGTGCTACAAAAAAGGCAGGAGGAGAAGTTGCAAATCCTCTTGATGCCAAGGCTTGGAAGTTGCACAACATAATTATCATTGTGTTCCATTTGTTAGGGCACATCACAAGACCAGATCAGGTTGTAGCAGCATGGAAGTGGCTCCTGCCATCAAAACACTGAAATCCACCACGTCAGGATTTGAACCAAGGCCTATTTGATACAAATCCGTGCAATTTCCACTATATCATGCTTTTACATAATTTATCCTCTCTGGACCACATTACTTTATGTCTAAAATGAAGGAATTTTGACTGTATTCATGTTCTTCAGAGACTTACAGTTCAGCCTGAGCATTTACGCTGAGGACTTTCTACCCAGTGCTTCAAATAGAATGGCACCTATGCTTATCTTTCTATTGAGAAATATAAATTGCACAGAAATTTTATATTTCTATGTGCAATTTCAGAGTGAACACAAGAGAGCATTTTGATTTAAAGCTTCTGTGAATCTGCTGTTATCAGATGCCAATTTTTTTGCCAGCCACACTGGCCCCCTTTCTAATTCTCCAATATGGCAACTTCCTCCCTGTCTTAGGACCATTTTGCTTGGTGTTTGATCTGCCTGGAATTCTCTTCTCTCAGATAATTATGTGACTGGCTCTTTCTTCTTAATCAGTTCACAGATCAAAAGTTACCTCCTCAGAGAAGTTCTTATTAACCATTCAAAACTCAGGCTTTCCATCCCACATTACCCTGGTTGTTGTTTTCTTCACTGCACTTATCACCATATGAAATTGCCATGCTCTTAGTCATCTATTTGTTTGCTTATTTATGTTCTGTTTTAGCCACTCGAAGTAAGCTCTGTAAGTAGAGAGATACCGTCTTTCTTGCTCACCACAGCATGCCCAGTGCCAAAAACAATGTCTGGCAGATAGAAAGGATGCAATACATACTTGTTAGATGAATGAATAATTATAGTATTCTAATTTGAACCACAATTCCACATGACAGCTCTTCAGTTACTTGGAGACAGCTCTCATGTCCTATCCATATAAGCCTTTTCTTTTTCCTTTCTAAATAGTTCTGTTTTTCTTCTCATAATAAGGTTTGCAGACTTTTTACCATATAGGTTGTCTGTTCTCCCATGTGGATTCCAAGAAACTTGTTTCAATCCACATTATCTTAATTGAGAGGAAGTTGCGCCTGCATTTGCACAAATTGCACAAATTGCTAGCACCTATCAACGAGATGAGAATTGAGGAATAACATTGTCAGGACTATAAATGCTAAAGATAATATTTAAAGTTGAAAATTTCACAAACATGTCATGTAATAATATTTTAGAGCCTGGGTAATTCTCTATGGATTACGATACAGAACATCACAATTTATTTTTGTAACTCATTTTGGAAAGCCAAGATCTGGCTTTTTTAAAAAGATTAAATAAAACCGATTTACTTAATTATTATTAAGAGTTTCTGTATTACCTCATCATGAAAGTCTATGAAACAATAAATTAACAGTAGTCCAGTGCATTATTTTTGCTGCTAGTTCTAGTTTCCCATTTTTATATGATTATTGCATAATATTGTTTTCCTGATATATACTTATACATTAAGTAGGAGTTATTATTATTTAAACAAATTCAATATAAGCTTTTTATCTGGGAGACTTTTAACATGCTAAAAACTGAGATGACTTCTGTGTACTAATAGTTTGATTGTCACCTGGCTAGGTTCTTATAACTTAGATTTATTTTATTGAAATTCATAAAATCGACTCATCCTCAAATTACAAAGAATTTGTCTATTAAATTGCTACAGTTCACATATAGTAGTCCTATGGGAGATTTCATCCAAGTGTTCACTTCAAGACTATTTAGCAAGCTCTTCTATGACGTAAACTTCATTTCTTCATCAACAAAAGAACGTGTATGTATGCTTGCACACTCATGTGTACACATTCAATATTGAAGCTAAATCTTGCAAGTTAGAATTTAATGAATACACCACTGTCTCTCCTTCAAGTTCTGAATCAGTCTCTGTTCACAATCATACCATGTTTGCCAGACTTAGTCTGTTAACTAGAAAATATAGATTAAGATGCTTTCAAACACAATTTAATGCATGTATTTCTAATATTAAGTAAAAATCTTTTAATTATAGCCACAGTAATATTTTTAACCACGAAGCAGACTAATCAATTTTCCAATATAATTACATCTTCACCACTTTCCCATTTCAGGCTGTGATTTCACACCTGTTAATTAGTTAATCATTTTGGTAGAGTGGTCAAAGTGAAACTCAAATAGACTTTTTAATAATATAAATTGATGTGTACAATTTTGATCTGGGTTAGCTGGTAGATGAATCTAACTTGTAATGGAAAGTACCTCTTATTCAGTTTCCTTTTTTAAAAAAAGCAACTGGTGTCAAGGTTAATGGAAAATTCTTATAATTATGGCTAATGGAAATTTCCTTAAAGTACAGTCCTGCTGTTTGAGAAACTGATTTTACCCTTATTCTGTCTCACGTAATTCTTTTGTGAATTGTAAATTTAACCAGTTAAAAATCTCCATATTCTGGGTATGTTTAGATGATACAATCTTTGATTGAAATTAGTAGGATTGAATTCCATAATATTCTCCTTCCTTTGTATTTTCTTTATTGCTTTTTAAAAAGATTCTAGTCATTACTATGTAATGATATTCTTTAAACTCGTTTTAAATACTTTATACCATGATTACCTTGCTGTCAAAGTTTTATTTAAGGCATACATACATTGGCTATTTTGTTACAAGACTGATTCTGTTTTAGTAAAATTACAGTTCTCTGTATGCTCCTTTTTCTTAAAGGACTAGCAATGTGTGCTTCATGTTCAAGTACCACTATTTCTGAAATGAGGTGTCGTAAGAAATAAAATGTCACTAACTCAAGGAAGTTACTGGTCTGTTAGGGAAATATTCACTCAGACTGCCCTATCACACACCAATTACCTTTTCTTACCCCCACTGCCGCATCTGCTTCTTTCACTTCAGCTAAGCCCATTGCCCTTTTCATCCTGCCCTGCTTTCTTCATTTGCATGTTTTTCTGTGATATCTCATGTGTCTGAAACAGTTTCTCACTTTTATGCTGCCAAATGTACCCTCTGTTTTTGTGAAAAATTAGCTTAAAATGTCATTAAAGAGAGTACCATTTTTAGGTATCTGGGCAAGACTTGATATATTTTGAGAGCTCTTACTAATGTCCTTTTATATATACTATTTTTCGAGTGTGTGTGTGTGTGTGTGTGTGTGTGTGTGTGTGTGTATGTATGGTATTTACTTTAGAAAATTTGAACGGTAGTTCAGAAAATATATACACCAAAAGATATAAGATGACTTAAGGCCACAGGAATTCTTAGACTAAAATGTTACTTATACTAAAATGTTACTTAATATGCAATATTTTATTTTTTATGTTACTTTATCATTTTAATTGTTTTATGATTTTTTTTATTTTCAATATTTTTTGTTTGTTTGTTTTCTTCCCATTTGAACTGTCTTTATTCTAGGGAGAAGGGATAGCATATGGATATTCATGGTCATGAGAGAGACAAGCATATTTAAGATGCAGCATAATGCTGTAAGTAGCTGTAGAGACAGTGAGAAAGGCCTGTGGGGTTAGGAATTTAAATATTATTGTATAAACAGGGAACCTGTTGTTAAGAGATTTAAGCAAAGAAATTACATAATTCAATTTGGGAGAAACTATTAATCATAATACAACTGCTGTTCATCATTTCAACAGTAACTTTCACTTCTCTCCTCATACAAACTCCCTTTTCTGACAAAACTGGTTTTATCACCAGGTTTATGTTTGCATCATATATACCTTAATTTTACCATTCTTTATCCATAAGAAGACATTTATTGTTATTCAAATATTAAAAGGCCAATGACCACCCAAGTCCCCTGGAGCTACATTAACCAATGGTTATCTTCTCTCCATTGTCTGAGCTCTTATAGAATTTTACTCAACAGACACAAGAGGGAATGGATTCTTTTTAAACTCCACCCCACCCCCTGGCCCCTTTTCTGAATGGAAGCCTTTGGAAATCAGATCTTGTGACCACTAGGCCCTGCAAATGGAACCTGCTGACTACCTCCCTCCTCTTATCAACCAGACAGTTTTATTTTGGAATGTAATACAATGTTCAGCAATATCATGAATTTTAAATTGATAAATATTATTACCTTCTGAAGAGTATTTTCACTTTCATGGATAAATATAATTTTGTACAGCTATAATATTCCTCTTTAGGAGACATACTTTTGTTTAGACTAACTTTTATCTCATCCGTACCTCCCATCATTCTTCAAAAATACTTCCCATCACTTGGGAACTCTTCCCTGTAGTGCTTTTGAATCTTTGGTCATAGCTTACTCTCTAGGAAACGCCTAGGAAGCTCTTGAGTTACTTAGGTTTTCTCTGCTGCAACACATTTGCCCTTCCAAGGGACCATATTGAACAGAGTTAAAGGTGACTTCACATTCCTTATTTAAATATGTGTCCCTTAATTGGTCCACAGGAAAATCTTACATTCCCTTTCCCCTGACAAATTCTAGGAATACAGGCTAGTTGTTGTACAGTTGCATCTCTTTTAGCTCATCTTTTAGCAAGATACAACTCAGACCTTTTCGATCTATCAAGCAGAGTGGGATGCTGTATATGGTGCACCAACCTCCAAAAGAGAAAATAAAACTGCAAGGAACACATATAAAGTGCTCTGAGGGGTCCCTTTTATTTTTTTTAATTTATTTATTTTTTTTAATTTATTTATTATTATTATACTTTAAGTTGTAGGGTACATGTGCATAACGTGCAGGTTTGTTACATATGTATACTTGTGCCATGTTAAAAGCTGTCTCTTGGGATCTGGGATGACAGTGGGACTCATATAATCCCAGAAGCATGCTCCAAAGAAACTACATCATAATCTCCAGTACCTCTAACTTTTTGTTAACATTTTGTTTACATATTGGAGTGAAGGGTGTAAGAGTTCCCTAAGCAGATTTTTGTCATCTACTTGAACATTTCTGTAAGGGGAAAATTTATTTTTGTGATTTATCTCAATGCCCCTTAAGGTCTCACCCAAAATGTATATTTTAATATTCTGTTGCATTAATAATATCTATATTGAATTTTAATTATGGACATTTAGTATATGAAAATGCATTATTTAAAAACCCTTAAATTTCATACAACTGTTTTTTTTTCTGGATTTTGTCAGTAACATGTAATTTTTTAATATAGCAGCAGGTTTTAGTCCAGATCTTCCAAGAAACAGTTGCCAAGATGTGATTAAACATGCATGGATTTGATTAGGTGAAATAATTGTGGTACATAGTATGGAGGGGGTTGAAGAGGACTGCAGAGCCATAAGACAGCAATAGAAGTCAAGCCATAAACTGGGGAGAGAAGAAAGAAAGGTTGAGTAGGAGCATCATAGAGTGCCTTGCAGACTAAGAAAGCTTCCACAAACCCATCTGGAGTCTTCCTGTCTCTCAGGAAGGGGCCTGCTTAGTATCTCTGCCCTGCTCAGTCATTGGCTAAGCCACAGGAAGCATAGCTGCAATAAAAATGCAGGTGTGGATTCATTCGCAGCACAGCAGCTGGGGTCCTTGCTCAGTTATACTCCTGGTAGTTGGAGTTAGTTATGTGAGATTGCCACAAGGATATTTGGATCTTTTACAATACTCAGCATAAGGCAGGCAGCCACTTAGTATATGGTTTTTAAATGGGGAGAATAAACAAACATTGACGTGATTTTTGGACATCTCGTGTTGATCAATATAAAGAGAAATATTATTGTATAGACAACAGAGATCCACAGGTAAATAAAATGTATACAAATATTATCTTATTAAGTATTATAATATGAAGAGAGAAAAACAAGCTTGCATGCAGAAAGCTGGGGAGGCATAATATGCTCTTAAGTTTTAAATTATGGTTTTCACAGTGAATCATACTAGTTATTATTGAAATGTTACAGTTGTCTCCCTTTGTTTTGAGAAAAGTGTTGAGGGTAACCTCTTTTGTAAGTAATTTGACTGTTAATAAATTAGTAAACTTACCTAAACTTCCACATGTTCAATTACAAAATAGACCATAATACCTGTTCTGCCTTTTTACAATATTCTAGGGAGGCTTAGATTGAATTTTTTTTAAAAAAATAAAGATATTAAAATGATTCATAACATATAAAATACCCTGTCAATAAAACTTACAATTCTTATTACCATAATCTGTATGCCAGATTAAAGCATTAATGGTTATATAATCAGTTATTAAAGGGTAAAAAGTCGCTTCCCATCTCCACTGGTACCACCCACATCACGGCACCCATCATTTCTCACAGAATACTATACCAGCTTCCTAAAAGAGTCTTTCTGCTTCTACTCTTATCCTAAATTCCAGCCTCTGCACCACAGCCAGAGTGGTCTTTGACATCTTAAATCAGATCATGGTTCTTTGCTTAAAACATTTCAATGACTTCTCTTAACCCTTGAAATAAAATCCAGAATCTTTGTACAAATCATGTCATCAAACAGCTCCTGCCTGTCTCTCAGTCGTCATCTCATTCTACTTTACCTTGTAACAATAAGGCCACAGTGGACTTCTCTACATTCCCCCAACCTCTGGCCTTTCGATAACTGTTCTTGCTGGTAATATTCAGGCCCTTACATTCAAAAAGAAGAAAAAGACAATTGCTGCTAATGACAAAGTTTAGGTAATGCAGAAATAATTCTGTTGTCATAGTGGTTTTATACTTATGGAAGTTTATCAGGTGTTAGAAAATGTACATGGCAGTTAACCAATTAAACTATGAAGGAGTGGTCACAAATTCTTCCTTCCTGTTCTTTTTGGTTAACAGAAGATCTTATGACTTTTAAATTATTCAATAAAATTTATCCTCTTCTGTAATATTTCTGAAAAGAAAAGTGATACCGGATCATTCTTTGTTACAGTTGCTGGGATCTCATTAGTTACAAGTCATGAAATCTGGAGATAATGGAAAGTATTTTATATGGGTCAGAAATTGCATTACAAAGAGCAGTGGGTATTATATGACATATACATAACCTTAGAGGAATACATTTGTAAACATGCTTTTCCATGTAAAATTAATGTGTTAATTTAAATGTTAAAATCATGTAACGCACATAAAATGTTAACGTAATCATTAAAATGCTGAGGTGTGATTTCTTCGTAGCTGAGTCAAAGAAAACTAAAAAATGCTTCCCTACCCCAGAGCACTTTTTATCAGTATTTGTAGGATTTGTGTCTACAACTGCTATTAACATGAGTAAGATTTCTTTTTTTGAGACAGGTTGTCATACTGTCATCTAGACTGGAGTGTAGATTCACCGTGTCCTTGAACTCTTGAGCTCAAGCGATCCTCCTATCTCAGCCTCCCCAGTAGCTAGGACTATAGGTGTGTGTGCTACGACACCTGTCTAATGTGTTTTTGTTTGGTTTTGTTTTTAAAGACAAGGTGTTGTTATGTTGCCCAGGCTGGTCTCAAACTTCTGGGCTCAAGTGATCCTCCTGTGTCGACCTCCCGGAGTTCTGGGATTATAAGTGTGAGTCATTGCACCAAGCTGCATTAATGATATTTAATTGAGTAGATCTCTGACACACTGATTGAAAATTTACTCAAGTTACTATAGGCATAGCCAATCATGGGGTATAATTCATAGTAAATTTAAAGTGTTTTACATTAAAACATGAAATAGAACATATTAAGAAGTTGGCTCTATAACCATTTTGGAGCAGATATTAAAGTATTTTTAATGTTAGACTTCTGGTATTAAAGACAAGTTTATAAACAGCTCAATAATTGGACAGGGTCCATATTGATTTTTTTCCTTTGTTATATAATATTACCCACTTCTCCGTCCAGAACTATGTCGTACAGGGTTTGAGAGTGCTAGAAACATGGTCGCTGTTGTGTATTGGAATGTTGGAATGTGCAAAGACTGAAAGGCTGTCACAGCAGTCAATAAGATCTGAGAGGTGTTGACTAATTGCCTGCTAATTACACAGTAAATTGTCTAATTAAGCTGATGGTTAATTAGGGTACGCTTGCACAGCAGTCTTGTGGAATTTGTGTCTGATGTCTGGGAAGCAGCTTGTATAATTGGCAAACTGGTAAGGACTGGCAGAGAACATAACTGGAAGACTCCCTGCCAGTGGATGACAGAATACGGATTTAGTGGAAACAAAAGGGTTGTCATTTTTGTACTGAAGGTTTTGTTTCAGTTCTGCAGCTATTCTGCAGTGAGCAATTGAGAAATACATCTGAAGCCTGAATTACGTGAGTAAAAGAAGGCTTAAAATGTGCGTCAGAATGTGAAATATGCTGCTTGCATGGCATGTATCACCTCTGATACACTATCTCACATTATATTAATCTACACATTGTGTGCTTCTACAGTTCCTCCTTTTAACATATATATTTGGCAAAAAATTTAAAAAGGATAATCCCATGCATCTAAAACAATGCCTCTCTTGTGAAAATATAAGATAACAACATGACTGATTAGAAGACATTTGTAATAAGAGCTTTGAGTTCATTATTTAATTATTAATTTATATATCACTGTGAATCATAAAAATATTAGACATGATACTAATATAAGTTTGGATGATATTTTGACTAAATAAAATTGTAATGAGAGCATTTTAGTTTTACTGTTTATGCAGTTTTGTCATGCAAGTGGATTTTGTTTATAGTTTAAGATGTAAGAACAAAATATTTCAATACATAATTAAATGTATTTGATTTCTTTGTGGATGTGAGTGGTGTTTGATGAATTACCTGTAAAACTTGAGTGCCTTTAAAAATAAAAAGCCTAGAAGTTTGTTTTGTTGTTTTGGTTGTTCTTTGTAGCTGAAGAAGTTTAACTTTTCATTTCAATAAGTCACCTATGGCTGAAATACTGACAAATAAATTAAACAAATTCAATGGAGAATATAGGTCCTTTATAGATGATGTTAGGTACATCACATTGCTTCTTCATAAGAGACCTGAATGTAAATGATTGCCTCTATTACCATTTGCCAGTCAGATTCTATCATATTTTGAGTATTTTGAAATAAGATTTTGAATAGAACATTAGGTTGCAGTTGTAACAAAGGACCACAAGTTCACGATGACCCTTGGATTGATTTACACTTTTGTGTAAATAAAACATGAAAAACTTTTCAGCATTTCCAAACTAGATTACTAAATAAAAATTGTATTTGTAATGAGATAAGAAGGCCTAAATTAAATTATAGTATCAAAAATTGTTGTGACTTTCTTATTAAATAAAATGTATGTCTGTATGTGATTAGATAGATATGGATATTTTTTTGTTCCCCCGTTCTCTGAGGAGAATTTGAAGTTGTATATATACTATATATGTTTTTAGATAGAAAGAAATACACATTATGCAGTCTCTAAAATGTCTTTGCCTTAGCATTAATCTTGGAGATATATGCATATTAAATGAAAATATTTACTGTTTTAACACAAAAGGTGTTTTTCAATGTTTTAAAATACTAGTTCTCAGACATAAAAATGGATGTAAAATAAAAATATTTATTTCAAGAATGTAGAAAAATTATATTCATTCCATTTGATGTATAGGTTACAAAGTCTTGGAAGACTTTATAAACAAAGTGTTCAAGATAGCAGAAAAATGAATTTACTAAATTTACCAAAGGAATACAAGGCTAAACACTGAAATTGTTTATTTAAAGACATATCTCCTGAGGAAGAAAAATCAGATAGAGGTCAGTGCTGTAATTCCAACCCATCTATATTTTGATCCACTCAACTTTCCATCTTAGGCCTCTTGAAAATAATTTTTAAAGTTATTTATTATAAGTAATAAAGGTCTACATAAAAGAAATATCAAGTAGATCTATCACTGAAATTAAGGTCTTAGAGAATAACTTTTATAAATCATAACTTGCAAGAAAAGTTATTTCTTTATGTTTACAAATAAATTTCAGTGTTATTTTCTATTAAATTTTAATCTATTTCAATACATTGTACATTCAATATCACTAAGAATAAACTTCTAATGTTCTAATCACAGAAAATGTTAAATATTTGAGGTGATGGATATGTTTGAGGTGATGGATATGTTAAATAGTTTAATTTAATCTTTCTGTGTATTGTATTCAAAAGTCATAACACCACTTTGTGTACCATAAATATATGCAACTATAATTTGTCAATATATAAAAAATGTAAAATAATTTTTTAAATGTAGCTGGCTTCCATTAATATATAGCCATCACAAGAGTGAATTCTGTATATCATGATTTTATGCAATCATCTGTTGAGAACTTCATGTAATACTTTACTTTGTCTTTTAAATAAGCACACACACAGAGAGAGAGAGAGAGAGAGAGAAAGAGAGAGGCAAAGTACTGCGCGTGTATATTTAGTGTAAAGATAGTTTCTCTTTTAATCCCTTGGAAAACTTTATCCATATAATTTTAAAAATTCAGAATAAAAAAATATAATATTTAGTGTTCTTAACCATCAACTTCATCTCCAGAATTATTTGTTTTTATAGTTTATGTGTAAAAGCCATTCTTTAAAGTCCAGAATTGTTTGTTTTTATAATTTACGTATAAAATCCATTCTTTAAAGTGTACCCTTTCATGGTTTTTAGTATATTCACAAATGTGTAACCATCAACACTATCTAACTTCAAAACATTTCTATCACCCTAAGAAAGAAACTCCAGGCCGGGCGCGGTGGCTCATGCCTGTAATCCCAGCGCTCTGGGAGGCCGAGACGAGTGGATCACAAGGTCAGGAAATCAAGACCATCCTGGCTAACACGGTGCAACCCCGTCTCCACTAAAAATACAAAAAAAAAAAAAAAAAAAAAAAAAAAAAAATTAGGCGGTCGTGGTAGTGGAGGCCTGTAGTCCCAGCTGCTCCTCGGGAGGCTGAGGCAGGAGAATGGCGTGAACTCAGGAGGCAGAGCTTGCAGTGAGCGGAGATGCGCCACTGCACTCCAGCCTGGGCGACAGAGGGAGACTTCCTCTCAAAAAAAAAAAAAAAAAAAGAAACTCCATATCCTTTAGCAGTTACTCCCCATTCCCCACATCCCGCAGCCTCATGTATTTTCTCTCTCTATGGATTTACCTATTGTGTACAATTGATATAAACAAAATCATACAATATATGACTTTAGTGTCTGGTTTCTTTTATGTATTTAGTATAATATTTCAGGGTATACCTGTGTTGTAGCATTTATCAATGTAATGCTTCATTTCTTTCTGTGGATATACCACTTTTGTTTATCCATTCGTTAGTTACTAACTCTTTGTGGAGTATTTTTCTACTTTTACCTATTATAAATATTTCTTCATATGTAAGTTTTTGAGTGGAGATATATCTACATATATATATCTATCTTTGGAACATACTTAGGAGTGGGGTTTCTGGGTAATGTGGTAACTCTATTTTTAACTTTTTGGGAATTGCTAAACTGTTTTCCAAAGCAGCTGCCCCAATTTACATTCTCACCAGCAATGTATGATATTTCCAGTTTTTTCACATACTTGCCAGCATTGTTGTTCATCTTTTTTATCATAACCTTCATAGTGGGTATGAAGTTGTTTCCCCTTATGATATTGACTCCTAGTGTTATTGATAACTAGAAAAAGTAAAAATATGAAGCCCTAATAATTTCCTTAATATTCTTATTAACAATCATTGTGACAACTGGTTAATGTAATTGACAGTTAAAGTAGTTGCCACTTTCCATCTTCTTTTCCCTTGTTCAGAAAGTGTGGTCATCAGGGGCAGTTTGACCCAGTTCTATTGGAAGCATGGTGTAATAGCAAATCTAAAAATAGAGTTTCGGAGGTACAGACAACTTCCGAAGAATAGCTAGTTATATAGGTTCTTTGCCTTTGGAGGAAAGTGTTACAGGATCATCTATATTCAATAAGTAGTCTCTTACTGTTTATATATGTTTCAAAGGAATGAATAAATATTCCCAGCTAAATTTTGAGCAAAACATACAGAATTAGAAGCCAAAAGGAAAGCATTTAATATACTGTAGCTAGCAAGGAGAAAGATTATTATTCTAGGAGTCCAAATCAATTGTCGTTCCCTGCTCACTTCTGCCCTGCTTGGTAATTTTATCATTCTAGATATAATAGCACAGACTGTGAGTGTTAAAAAAAGACTTGCCTCAGATCTAGCTTGAGTCTAAGAGCTTTCATTTACAGATAATGAAAACTAGTCTTTAATTAAAAGATTTGTTCAAATTCATTTGGATGGCAATAGGGTGCTCTTAACATACTTGGCCCTCTTAGCATTGTATTTTTTATAGTATTTTATACTCCGTGTAGTTTGTTTGTTTGTTTTTATGGATCATATATTGTATAATGATAAGATACAATCCTGGTTCTCAGAGAACCTAAAATCTAGATGTGATATGCATGAGAAAACATGCTATGAGAGAATTAGAAACGAAGAGCTATAAAATTACAGAGGAAGCACCAAACCAAACTAGAGCAAGGGATGCCATCGGAAAAAAGATAATACCAAACAGCTGCCCTGCATGCATAGTGCCTGTCCAAGGAATAGAGAATACATTATGGATGAATAACATGACCGAAGTCAGGGAGAAAAAGAAAGCCCAGTAAAAATGAGTGTTTACTTTCACTGGAAGGATGATGCAGTGAGAATAAGAGTTAGAATGGAACCACATAATAAACGCTCTTGTTTGTTCACCAAAGAGAGTTTGAACTTTATCTTAAAGGATAAAGAACTACATACAAAGAAGGATAAGACAGGTTTGGATGCGCATTTCAGAGAGGATTCTCTGATAATAGTGTAGAATATAGTCACAAGAGTGACAACAGATGAACGTGTTCATTGCACAAGTAACTGACAGCCAACTACTGTATTTCTAGGCAGTGTGCTTGGGTGTGGAGGATAGAGTGGAGAGGAATATAAGGCCCTGTATTCATGGAGATTGCAGTGAAATACAGTAGGGAAGAAAACATATTGGTTCAAAGTTGTATCTAAAGCAAAGTGAACCTATTTGACATGTGTAAAAGAGAGTAAAGTAGCAGTCCTGGTGACTGACTGCGTGAGGCTAGATATGAGAAGAGAGAAGTTAGGAAGAACTCTGCTATCTCTGACTTGCCAGCTGTTTATTGTTGTTTTGCAAAGGAAGTGAACATAAGATGAGAAAAACGTGGTTACTATATTCTGTGCAGTCACTGAAGCAGGACTTTTCAATATCAAAAGAAAACTGTCAATAAGTACTTTTATTCTGCAACTATAATGATGTCAAATATTTGGAAAGAAAAGGTCATCCTAATAAAGGAACTGCAGTTATTAAAATTGATCTGAAAATGTTAATAATTTTTCAGATGTGATATAGGTACTAATGCAGAGTTCTAAATTTAAAATTCAATTTAATTATTCTAAAATTAGATCTAAAACTAACGTAGAAAGGGGGAAAAGTTAAATAACAGAACGGGATGTTAAATCAGTGTGATTAATTAACTTGATATAAATAACTTGAGTATTGCTATGTTTATCTGTAAATCATTTATCATGGTACCAGCTGTAAAAGAAAATCTGAATCATAATGATAATGATGTGTGTCATCCTCCTACCCAGCAGAGGTGTCATGGCAAATTGTTAACGAACTGTCTTACAGCACTTCACAGATTCAAATGCTAATGTAATAATAATATAATCAATAACAATAAAATCAACACTGTAACAAATCATTTTGATGTGGCTTGGAAAGAGAAATTTATTAAAACATTGAGTTCACATGAATAAAGTTGAAAAAAAATGATTTACCCTTTTAAGTCTGTATTTACATTTTGACTTTTAACTTTCAATGAAGGGAAGAGGGAGCACAGAGAAAGGACACTGCCTGAAACTCTTAAAAGTCTGATTTCTGTAGTCTTTCTGGACATTACAGACATTAATGTACTTATTTTCATCCAACTTTATCTCCCCAAAGTATGTTTTGATGTCTCCCTCTCCTGCCTATCTGTAGGAGAAAGGCCATAAATCTTAGCGTGCCTACAATTCCCTCTCCCATCTTAACTTTCTCTTAGTCTTAATTCCTCCCACCAACCTCTTCCCATAAAGGAGATACATTAACAGAAGCCTTAACATGTTTAAAATATGTGTCCCTTTGGAACCTGATAAAATTTCGCAGACTTCACATGATGTTTTTATTATTCAGTCCACAAACTATGCTTGTGCACATGGATGTGCAGACCACTCACTACTGAAGTTTATAAAGCTGCCTGTGGGTGCCATGCACAGTCTCTGAAGATGGCTTGTGCTTTTCTGCCCCAGCACTTGTGCATGCAATGTGCTCGTATCTGAAGAGCTCTGCCCAGTATCTTGCCTTTTGAGAATACAGTTCATCCTCAGGAGCCAGCTTAGATGTGACCCACCCTGGAAGCTTTCTTTTATCTTAAAATTGTGTGTGTGTGTATTTTCTTTTTTGGGACAAACTTCCACTCTGTCGTCCAGGCTGGAGTGCGGTTGCATGACTACAGATCACTGCAGCCTTATATCCTGGGCTCAAGAGATCCACCTGCCTCAGCCTCCTGAGTAGCTGAAACTACAGGAGTGTGACACTATGCCTGGCTAATTTTTGTATTTTTCGTAGAGTTGGGGTCTTGCCATGTTGCCCAGGCTTAAAGTTGTGTTCTTATAAACTGTTGGAGTCCTAGAACCACCTGTGTTAAGAGGAAAAAGACAGAAATTGCAATGAAATTCCAAAACTGCCACTAACACACTCTGAAGCCTTTTAAAATGAGATAGGTGAACCAGCTATCAGTCAGCTCTTTTCAATTCTATCATGCTGAATTTTAATTCATGTTTTTAAGCTGAGCATGGTGGCACATGCCTGTAGTCCCAGCTAATTGGGAGGCTAAGATAGAAAGATCGCTTGAGCCCAGGAGTCCGAGAATGCAGCGAGCTATGATCGCACCACTGCACTCCAACCTGGGCAACAGCAAGACCCTATCTTTAAAACAAAAATTTAAAGCATTTTATTTTTTTTTTGAGTTATGTGTATACTAGGTCAATTTTCCTCTGTGAAACTAGCATTGGGTATTTATTGTGTATATATTATATATCAAGCATTCTGAAAGCCATATAATTTACATTTTCTCTTTTACTATTAGCAACTCACTGTGGTAGATGTCATAATCTCCACTGCATGGATAAACTGAGCTTTAATAATTTCTAATTCCTCTGTTCTATCTGTCCCTACAGTCATATCTCAGTTCCTTGAACACAGCAGATGCTCAACAAAGACTGAATTGCCCTCTTCTGTCTTGTTAGAGTATTTTGCTTCCAGAGGGAAACATGATGTGATTTATCACATGATAGAAATTGATCAATAATATTTTGGTGCTATCATATTGCTGCAGGTAGAATTTAGTTTTCTGTAGGTTTTAGGAAAGAAATGAGAAACTTGTTAAAAGGTTTGCTATGGGCCTCTTTTTAATTACATTATTTTAGGGGACCAGCTTTCTCCCTTATGAGTCCCATAGCTCATGGGACCATGTTTGGCTATTTATTGGCAATCATTGTTTTGTTTTCTCCACCTCCCTAGTCTTCCCTCCACTAAGATGTTTTACATCTCATGAATCATAATTCCCAGTTCTTGGATGAAAATTACTCCCCCTGACATTAACCAAGTTTACTAGCAAGATCCTATATTAGGCAGAGCAAATTCAAAGCCAGGAACCCTACAGAGAAGGCAATGACCCTGATCTCAGACCTTTATTTCTTAAATCTTTAAAGACTACAAATAAATCTGAAAGGCAATGAAAAAGTTTTTCTGAGTTGAACTCCTCTGGGCTCTGGATTTCCATGGCTTCCTTCATGGCTTATGTTTTAGTACAGTGGTATGAATATGAAAACCGTTAGTACTAGGGGATTATCCTCTCTCCAGTGCTCTCTGCAATATTTTAAAGGTGTCCCAACATTATAGCTTGCACTGAAATAATACAGCCTACTTGGTATTACATTCTGTATTCATATTTACTATAAAATGTCTTGCTACAGCATATTCCTTAACTTCCTATAGAGAAGGATGTAATGTATAACAGAGAAGTGCATTTTTTAGAAACACTGAAATGAAAGTTGTTGATTTTAAAAGACATCTTGTCACAGATGAGTGAGGGAGAAAGAGATCAAACCAGCAAGTCTAGCCAATCCAACGTTTCATTCATGCATCTCTTCGGCTTAGTGCTTTCCCCTTCGGTATCATTAGCATTTTCATTTCGAAAAATGACAGTCTGCAGTGGAAGCAGTAAAAATGTTCAACCTGTGGTTTAAATTATTGATTTTTTAGAATATTGAAGCAGTATTTCAAATGGATTTTGTTAGAGATACTTCTGGGTGGGGGGTTTCAGAGGTAATTTGATACCCAAAAGCCTGTATATTTCAAAGAGTTTCCATTTTTTTGAATTTCTTTAGACTCTGGATGATTGGATAAAAATGTTTATTATCTTCAGGATTGTAAGTAGCAGATCATTGCTGCTTGAACTTGAAACATATTTGCAGACTGTGCTCTTCATGATTTATCAGGCATGCTCATTCAGTGATCAACTGGCAAAATAAATCTTCATTTAGAAACAAAAACATTTTAAAATAATGGAAAAAATACTATGATTTGCATACATAGAAGGTCAGTAGTCCAATTGATAGCTAGTTTAATGTAATAAAGCATGCAAGGCGTGGTTCTATAAAAATGGATTTTAATGAAGCTCCTCAAATTGTGTTATGCTAATAGGGAGTAGAGTGTGGCCACAGAGATTTTCCTTGAAGTCATTTTAAGTCTCTCGCCACAGTCAATACTTACATATGAACAGAAAATGTTTTGACAAGGAGCAGGAGTACTGACTGCTGTGTGTGTGCTGTGCAGGTAGTTTGCTATTCGCAGCATGTTTCTCCTTATGGAAAAAGGCTACTTAAAAAAATTACATTATATCAAAATGCCTTGATCTACAATCATTCCACAAGTCCAAGCCCTATTGAAGTCAATGAGGGTTTGGAGTGCAAATTTATGAGTGTATCGAGCTTAATATGTGGAGAGTTGCATTATATTTTGTAATGTCAAATATCACATAGCAATGGGATGACACAAATTTGAAATAAAACCTGATATCCCCCTTCGACAAGTGGAAATGAATTAAAAATACAGTATCAGAAGAGATCTTTTTGAGGCATTGAAACATAAAAGGGAAACCTGCCACAGAATACATGAGATGTATCCATAATAAACCCTGTAACATTTAAACCAACTTGTAAATGCCTTTCCAATGGCAGTGCTACCATGAAAGTTGGTTGGAGAATTGACTGAATTTGCTACAATTGGGGAAAAACATGTTTAATATGATTTTGCAAAACCGTAAGATCAAATCTTTTTGTAAAGCAACCCCCTTTTCATCTAAAAACTTTAATAGACAACATGACTAAAATAGTTTTAATGGCCTTTAGAGATGGAAGTTTTAAATATTTTCATATTGTTTATATTGTTATTTGTTGAAATTATAGTTAATATAATGGAGGACCAGAGAATTAAGTAAACTATTCAGCATCATTCAGCTATTAAATACACTAATAATTAGTAATAATAAGCATACTAGTAGTATATTATAATGTACTATTAATAATATAATTCTTCCTTGGTTTGTGTAATTCCAGAGCCAATGCTTTTCTACTACACAACTCTGTCTCCTCTTATTCATTAAAGATGTCACTTAAAATTGGCCTCAAAAGCAGCTTATAAAAGAAAGTGAAGACATGGAAAAGCAGTGAGCCCTCACAGTTACACAGTGTATACAAAATTTAGTTATTTTTCAGTTTCAAGGGTGAAGCCACTCCTATCTGCTCCCTTCCTCCATCCATCAGGTGCTTCCCTGATTTAAAACTATTTCTGTGCACTTATGTCCCAGGCACCATGCAGGAATTAACTCACCAAACCTCTGCAACAAATCTATGCAATATATATTCTATTCGTATTATTATCATATCTTATTATATTATTAGTGGTATAAAATATGCTAATAGTAATAATATAATAATTACATATAATATACTACAAATAATATATATTTTATTATATAGTATCTATATTATTAAATAATATATCATTAGGTTAATACATTATGTATTAACAAATTTTTACATATTTATATATTATATATATTTTTTTAAGTCGTTAGATCATTTTATAAGAGATGGAAATACAATTGCAAATTTTAATCTTAGAGGTATATGCAGAATTTTATATGCAATGTATATATTCACTATTTAGTTACATCTTTTAAATACTAAGAAAAATAGCAAATCACCTGCTTACTGAAGAAGAGCAAATATAGGAAAATAAGTGTTTAGTGAAAGGTCTAGCCATCTTCTAAGCTTGAAAATCAAGTTTTTTTTTTTTTTTTTTTTTAGCATTACATTTCAAGGCAATAGTATTACAAAGTCTGAATCTGAATCTTAATTTATTCAGAGAAGAAATTAAATTGAGGAATTCCACTTGATTGCAGATATTAAACAGTTGTTGGCAGTAGACTTTTCCACTCATGTTATGCTTCTTGAAACTGTACACCTAAGTTCACCTTCTGGTGGGGGCCCAGATGTAGCAATTTGCTTTTCTATTTTTTCTTTTCTTTCTTTTTTATTCCAGAGATTAAACATCCAACATTCCCTGAGATGCATCCTCGTTTTGCCTTTTCTCTGCAGCCTCTAAATATAAATAATATATACTATATTATTAATAGTATATTATAATATACTACTAATATGCTAATTATTATAATTACTAATTATTAGCATATTATAATACAATGTACTATTATAGTATAAAATTAGTATGTTATATAATACTTATACAATTATTAGTGCATTATACTAATGTACATAATTGTAATATATAATATATAAATATATGCTAATATAATATACTGTGTAATTTATAGTACAGTATAGAATAATTATACAATAATATAATATAGAATATATATATATATATATATATATAATATATAATAATTATATATTTTATATTATAAATAAATATATTCTATATTATATTAATTATATATATTATATTATAAATAAATATATTCTATTATTGTATAATTATTCTATATTATATTATTAGTAGTATAATAATAAAGGATGAAGGCATGAGACAGAATGATTGTTCTTGATAAAACTGTTAGTGGTATAGCAGATGAGATTTCTACTATAAGGAATTGTCAATATTCAGTGATTTGATGATGACAGTGACAGCTTATGGGGCACTTATTATGTGGCAGGCAGTATTCTAAGCATCTTTCATATACCATTTCATGTAAGTTTTCACAGTAGCACTATGGAGTAGAGGTAGTATAATTATTAACACTTTAGAGGAAGGAAGCTGAGTCACAAAAGTGTTAGTGACTTGTGCAACCAGTAACACATAGTTGTTTATTTGGTGTAATGATGAAAATACTAAATACATTTCTTAACCTCTAGTGAGTACTCAAAAAATATTATAGGTATTAATGTTAAAGAGCAATAATCAAGTATTAATATTCGTTGAATGAATAACTAATGAATAAAGCCCACCTCTGCAATTTACTAGCTATGGGACTTTGTGCCAGTTTTATTTAAAATGCTAAGTTTGTTTTCTTATTTGTAAAATTACTATAATCATATAAGAATATTGTAATTTACTGAGTTCATGCATGTGTCAAGTACTCTTGTAGCATGTAACAAAAGTAAAACTTTGGCAAGTACTCAGGGCATAGTAAGTACTCAACAAAGACTATTATTGTTAATGTAGCTTTTCATTCTCATTTTAATAGGACAGGAGTAACCAGGACAATAACCACAGGTTAAGGCTGTGGTGTGTCCTGGTGTAAGTGTACCATGTGTATTGTCTACCACAAATATTGATGTTGATAAAATTTGCCAATCTTATGAAAATTTTCCAGTATTACTTTTATTCCTTTGTGTATTTAGATCTAGACAGTGTATATTTAGGTCTAGACAGTTTTATCACATGTAGTGATAATGAGGATGGAACCCTCTAGGAGTATTGTATATAGGTGAGCATGACTGGTCAACATTTTCCTACCTTTGCTGTGCTAAATTCATCCATTCTTTAGATTTGAGCTTTTTGCCTTAGGTTCAAGGTAGGAACATAAGCTCAGGTTTTAAACCTGGTGTGCTTGCTTAGTGTAGCACATACCAAAAATTCTGTGGTTCCCTGAAAATATATTTTTCCTCACAACGATTACTCTTAAAAGCAGGATTCCTGATATCAGTGAGTGTAAATAGTTTAACAAAGCTATGGGTTGTCTCTTCAGCTACATTTTTTGTACTCAAACAGTGGTGATGATGCAGGTCAGGCAAGACCCCAAATTGGGGCTCAGCCTGGGAGGGTTCTTGGCTTTGCCTGGGGAAGAATTCAAGAGCAAGCCAGAGGTGTTAGCAACTTTTCCTGAAGCAGCAGTGTACAGCAGCAGCAGAGGTACAGCTCGTTGTGGAGCAGGGCTACCCCATAGGCAGTGCCCGGAGCAGCAGCTGAGAGGCAGTTCTGCAGTCATGTTTATACCCACTTTTGATTACATGCAAATTAAGTGGCAGATGATGCAGAAATTTCTGAGAAAAGGGTGGTAACTCCTGGATTGTCGGGTTGTTGCCATGGAAAGGGGCGGTAACATTTGGCTGTTACTATGGGAATGGTAAACTGACATGGCACACTGGCCGACATGTCTTGTCTTATGGAAAGCTGCTTCTGCCCTGGCCCTGTTTTAGCTAGGTCTCAATTTGGTCTGGTGTCTGAACCCTGCCTCCAGAGTTGAGTCCTGCCTCCTACCTCAGTGTTACCTAGTTATAGCCATGATTTTTCTGACTTTGCACTTGTAGGTTCACGGTACTTTGAGGTTAGCTTATGAAGTACAGATTAAATTTAGAAGAGCACAAATATTGGATTGGATTAATATGATTTGCCAATCTCATGAAGATTTCCTTGTTTTACTTTTATTGCTTTGTGTATGTGTGTGTGTATATATAATTATATGCAGTTTTATCACACGTGTAGGTTCATGTATTTACCATGCAGCCAAGATAAAGAACAGTTCTCTCATCACAAGCAACCCTCACATCACCTTGTGTAGTCACACTTACTTCTGTCCCCTCACTCTCTGCATTCCTAACGCCTGGAAACCATAATCTGTCCTCTATCTCTGAAATTTTCTAGTTTCAAAAATATTATATAAATGGATTTATACATGTGTAAACTTTTGAAATTGGCTTTAAAAAAAAAATCAGCATCATACCCTTGAGATGCATCCAAGTTTTTGCATATGTCAATAGCTAGTTCCTTTTTTTTGCTGATTTGTATTCCATGGTATGTATATACCACAGATTGCTTAGCCATTCACCTGTTGAAGGATATCTGGGTTATTTTCAGATTTTTGCTACTACAGATAATAAATTGCTATGAAAATTTGTGTACTCCTTTTGTTTGGACATAAGTTGTCATTTCTCTATGATAAATACAAGGGAGTACAATTAATAGGTCATATGGTAAGTATATGTTTAGTTTGATTAAAAAGTGCCAAACTGTTTTTCAGAATGGCTGTGACATTTTATATTCCCACAAGCAATGTGTAAGTGATCTAGTTTTTCCACATTCTTGCCAGTATTTAATGTTGTCACTTGTAAGTATTTTTAAAAATTATTTTAGCTGTTCTCATATGCATGTTATGATATCTCCTTGTGTTTGTTTGTTTGTTTGTTTTTGAGATGGAGTCTCACACTGTGCCCAGGCTGGAGTGCAGTGGCAAGATCTTGGCTCACTGCAAGCTCCACCTCCTGGGTTCATGACATTCTCCCGCCTCAGTCTACCGAGTAGCTGGGACTACAGGCCCCTGCCACCACGCCCGGCTAATTTTTTGTATTTTTAGTAGAGATGGGGTTTCACCGTGTTAGCCAGGATAGTCTCGATCTCCTGACCTCATGATCCACCCGCCTTGGCCTCCTAAAGTGCTGGAATTACAGCCGTGAGCCACTGCACGCAGCCTCATTATGGTTTTAATATGAATTTCTCTAGTGTGTAATGGCATTGAACATCTTTTCACATGCTTATTTGCCATTTGTATATCCTCTTTAGTAAAATTCATCTTTCTCCATATGCTTTTTTTGTTTGTTTAAGTAAATATCCTAGAGGTCACTCATTAATAGAATATGAAGATATTTCTTTGTCTTTGTTTCCACTGATGTATAATTTTCCATTGTGTGGATATACCAAAATACTATAATCAATTTTGTATCAAATTGGTCATCCTTAATTTCAGGTGGTTCAATAAATAAATATCCTTGTTTAAGAAAATTAATCAAGTTTTAGCTTTTTATTTCTTAGAAAGTGTGTGAAATAAGACCTAAGCATACAGATAAAATGATTCAAAGATGACTAATCTCCAAAACACCTTATTTTTAATATTTGCATGGCTATTTCTGTTTTATCTTTTTTTTACTCATTAATTAATGCTTGCTATTTTAATAATGCTATTTAGTAACTTTGAAAAATAATCAAGTTGATAACTTAGGGAGAGAAATTCTGTATTTATGTTTAGAAATAGCTTATATAAAGAAGAAAACTTTACTCAATTCTAGGAATTTTCAGTAGCCTAGTGTTTTAAATACTGAGTTATAAATACATGTAATAAATAAGAACAAAAGTAAATGTATTAATGAAAATATCCCAATGCCTTTGGAGCTTTAGAAATTCTGAATTAATTATAAATTCATATAAAATTTGAATTGGATAGCACTAACAGAGATATACCTTCCCATTCTTTACAGAAACTTTAAATTTAAAGAATTCTAAATTAAAGTGATGTATCTGGGTAATGGATATGGAATGAGTAAAAGTCTCTTAAAACACCAACATCTTATACTGATTTATGTGATATAAATTCTATACTCTCTAACCATAATCTCCATGGCTTAAGTTCTATATTATTTTTCCAAGCATTAGAACCATGAAACTTATGAACGATTTGTCATAAAGTTTTGGAGGCCCCAATTTTCTTTTCTTTTCTTTTCTTTTTTTTTTTTTTTTTTTTTAGTTGAGACGGAGTCTCGCGCTGTCCCCCAGGCTGGATGGAGTGCAGTGGTGCGATCTCGGCTCACTGCAAACTCTGCCTCCCGGGTTCACGCCATTCTCCTACCTCAGCCTCCCGAGTAGCTGGGACTACAGGCGCCTGCCACCACGCCCGGCTAATTTTTTTTTGTATTTTAGTAGAGACAGGGTTTCATCATGTTAGCCAGGATGGTCTCGATCTCCTGACCTCGTGATCCACCCGTCTCAGCCTCCCAAGGTGCTGGGATTACAGGCGTGAGCCACCGCACCCGGCCTGGAGGTCCCAATTTTCAACAACAAAAATGTGTGTCTATTATTTTATACATAATGGAGTATAGTACAAATGAAAAATTGAGTATTCTCTTCAGCCCTTAAAAACTGCAAAATGGGAAGCCAATGTAATTTATTAATGTACTCAAATAGATTCTGTCCTTACCTATTTTACAAGTCAATCACAACTGCACTGTTATATTATCCATGAACTTAATTTCAAAAACAAGCATTTAAAAAAATTATACATTAATTAGTCACTGGATAGACAATAACAACGTTATGATGTGCCTCTTTAAAATTATGAATTGTCACATAATCTGGATATTCGGGGTTGTACATAACTAGTAATATCTTTTAACTAATACATTGTATTAACTTCCTGTTAAACAGTAGTTTTATCATATTTCATACTTATTCTCCTAATCTCTATTCCATTTCAATATTGCAATATCATTCATTTAAATAAATTTTTTTTAAAACTATAGTATATATGCAAACTAACAATGACAGACATACCAGGAGACTGAACATAGTAAAGGATGCCAACAAAATATTAGAAGACAGAAAATGAGTGTACTAATTGTAAGTTACTTAGCTGACTGAGGATATCTGAAACTATCTGGGGGCAGCCTTGTAGTTGCTTCAAGTCAATATTAGCTGAAGAATTTTGCAGACTATCAGCAATTATATTCCTGAAAATGAAACTGAAAAATGACCACATTTATTTGCAAATGAACAAAATAAAACTAGAAATCAAAATTAATTTAAAAATACAATGAACTGATTAAATAGCTAAAGAGAAAAGTAGTGATCTGAAGAAAGGAGACATAAAATATGAATAAAATATGAAATGACATGGAAAATACAATGAGAAGTTCTAAAGAAGAGTATGTCAGACTGGGCACAGTGGGTCACACCTGTAATCCTAGCACTTTGGGAGGCTAAGGTGAGTGGATCACCTGAGCTCAGGAGTTCAAGACCAGTCTGGCAAACATGGCAAAACCTCACCTCTAGTAAAAGTAGAAAAATTAACCAGGCATGATGGTGCACTCTTGTGGTCCCAGCTACTCTGGAGGCGGAGGCATGAAAATTGCTTGAACCCGGGAAGTGGAGGTTGCGATGAGCCAAGATTGATTGCTCCACTGCACTCCAGCCTGAGTAACGGAGCGAGACTGTGTCTAAATAAGTAAATAAATAAACTAGAGTATGTGAGAGTTCTAGTAAATAAACAAAATAGGGAAGATCCAATACAAAGAAATTAGCTGAGACTGTCTAGAAATGTTGAAAGACCTAATGTATACATTGAAGAAGCTCAATTAATCTCAAACATTATAAATGAACAGAAAACTCCTCATTACATTCATCATAGTGAAATACTAGAAAATCAGAGACAAAGAAAAGACCTTAAAAGTAGCCAGAGAGAAAAGAGATGGCTTAAGGAAATTCCTTGACATAAAGACAGAGACCATAATAGTCTGACACAAGAAATGAATTCATAGTTACCTGAGTGAATACAGTGAGCAAAAAAATAATAATCAGTACAGAGAAATAGTACAATATACTAACTCCATGAATAAAAATATAATTCTATTAAAATTGACAAATCAAAGAAGAAATATTACAACTGTGACAGTACAAAGTAAATATGTATTTTAAGAGTTGAAAGGGAAAGTTGTGAACATCTTTCAGAAAGAAGAAAAAAATGACAGAACTGAAAATAAGAAAGAAAGAAAAGACAGGAAAAGTAGAGACTGTGAATAAAATCTTTAAAACAGTTGTGCTACATGGAGAAGTCAGAGCCAATAGAGGAGGGAATTTCCAACAATATAAAATGAGAAGATGTCCCTAGAAATGAAGAGCATGGTGGCCACAAGAGCACAATGATATAAGAAAGACCCACACCAATATTTATCGTCTTCAGATTTCTAAACATGGATTTCAGAAGATCCTAGAAAATTCTAGAGTGAAAATAAGCAAGCGGTTGATAAAGAAAGGAAAAACAAAAAAAAGCAACACTGGAAGTTAGAACACAATCAATACCTCTGAAAATCTAAGGGAATTTATTTATTTATTTATTATTTTTTTGAGACAGAGTCTCACTCTGTCACCCAGGCTGGAGTGCAGTGGCGCTATCTTGGCTCACTGCAACCTCCACCTCCCCCGGGTTCAAACGATTCTCCTACCTCAGCCTCCTAAGTAGCTGGGATTACTTGTGCAAGCCGCCACACCCAGCTACTGTTTGCATTTTTAGTAGAGACGGGGTTTTGCCATGTTGGCCAGGCTGGTCTCAAACTCCTGACCTCAGGTGATCTGCCCACCTCGTCCTCCCAAAGTGCTGTGATTACAGGCGTGAGCCACGGGGCTCGGTTGGAATTTATTTTTAATATCAAATTCTGTATCAACCAAAATATCAGTTAGATGTCATGTCTTAGTTCATTCACTTTGTGCTTCTGCAGCAGAATATCTGAGACTTGGTAATGTATAAAGAAGATAATTTTTTTTTTTTCACAGTTCTGGTGACTAGGAATTCCAAAATCAAGAAATCACCATCTGCTCTGGTGAGGGCCTCTTTGCTGTGTCCTTACATGGCAGAAGAGAGAAGGGCAGGCAAGCTAGCTAGCCCAATGCTGCTTGAAGCCTTTTTCAGTCTCTTTTATAAGAGCCTTAATCCCATTCACGGGTAAGGAGACCTGCTGGCCTAATCACTTCTTAAAAGCCACATTTCCTTTATCTTTTTTTTCTTTTTTTTTTAGGTCCAGAATATATGTGCAGGATGTGCAGGTTTGTTACGTAGGTAAACTTGTGCCATGGTGGTTTGTTGCACGTAACAACCCATCACTTAGGTATTAAGCCCAGAATGCTTTAGCTATCTTCCCTAATGTTCTCCCCACCAACCCTGACCCTCCCCCGACAGGACCCAGTCAGTGTCTTCCCCTCCCTGTGTCCATGTGTTCTCATTGTTCAACTTCCAGTTATAAGAAATACTATGACATTGGCAACGCCTGAATTTTGGAAAGGACCCATTCAAACCATAGAAAGTGCAGATAAATGCATTTACTTTCCATGAGCCCTTTCTCAGGAAGCAACTGGAGAGTATGCTCATCTGAAACGAGCAAATAAATGAAGAAAGCCAACACTGGACTGCAACAAAAAGAAATTCTGATAGGATTGCAAAAGAAATTCGAGGCTAAGAATTAACGCAGTATACCTTGAGAGCAGTCTGGGATCAGGTAACCAAGAGCTAGAAGGAATTTCTCAGGAAACAGAGGAAACTGCTCAGTTATCTGATAGCTTTGACTTTGTGGAAAGTCAGATTACGAGCCATTTTATGAAGTTACCATGGTCTGTGGGAAGACAGCCTGTGATTTAGGAAAAGCCAAGTAAATGAAAGAACATTTAAGTTGGGGTGAGAGTGAAATGAGAGAGCAGTACAAGAAATGAGATTACAGACTGCTATTTGGTTCTGTTGTGACCAATATTTATATAGCTACAAACATAAAATATAATGAGCTTAGATTTAACTGAAAATGTGTTAAATATTTTAGGAAGTTTGAGGAGAATAAATGTGCTTGAGAGGTTGTATGGAAGAGCTGAAATCTTAGCTTCCATCATAGGGAGTTAGGGGCAAAGGCAGAGGTGGGGTGAGGTGGGGTGGGAGTGCTTTCTCTGTACAAAGGTAACTGGCCTATTCTCAGTATCCACAATCAACACAGAAATGCTGACTGTTCTCTTTAATGGCTACTCATATTATAAAAACTAAATTTGCTGTCTTTGATTCCCAATATAATAATAAAAGTGCTTCCTTATTATCACTAATGAAACTGGCCTGGATGTATCATTTTATCCAAACAAGTTCTTTAGCCATGTGTACCTGAACCTGATTCAGCCCTTACTTGAAGAAAAAAGGTAGAATTTAAGTATGTATTTTCTACATTAGCACTCACATGGAAACGTTATCTTTCCTTCAAGTTCTTCATCCTAAATAATCTAATGATGTCAGTCAATACTTATAGAATTGTAGCAATCTTAAACTCTAGTGGAGAAAGAAAAATGCAGGTGTTTATGATGTGACATTGATTTTAGCAGTTCATCCTTAGTGGAAAATGTAATTGAATATGTGTTCAGATGGATAACACCACTTTAAAGGAGGAATAAGACAGTTTAATGCAATGGGAAGAACTGGATACATCCACATATTAAATAACTGTATAGTTCACTGATTGACAGTAAGTCTTTATATCTAGGATTTGTTATATATACCCCTTAGACTCCTCTTTCAATACCAGCACTACACTTGTTCAATTGTTGTCAAGTTGACATGTAATATACTTTTTTATAACTTTTAATGTGATAGACCTTTCTTCTTCACTCCCATAAGAGAAGATAATGTGTGTACTTTAGTAAAAGCAATCTAAAAAAAAGATACTTTCAATGCAATGATGGTTTATAATCTACTATCAGTGCATTATATTTTTCTCTAGAAATGTTTGTATATGTGTGTCTAAATATATGTGTGTGTGAATGAACACACATATACAGAGAGAGATAATAGAGATTATAATTTTCTGAAGAACTGGTAATTTAAAATATATATGTTAGGTAAAAATCTATGCCAATGCAGCTATCAGTTATGAAACATTATAACCAAAGGAATCATGACTTTTAAGGAATAGTTTGAATTTTGTCATTTTTAATATTCCAATTTAAAAGTTGTATTAGTATATTTGGTTTTATTTTTCTTTTTATTTTCTCTCTCTCATAATATAATGTAAAACGATGAAGGAAAGCCCTTTGGTATTATTAACTCACTTTTTCAATAGCTGTATAATTCTCATAGTATGGATTAGATTCAGTATTATTTACTTAACCATTACTTTCTTGATGAACATTTGGGTTTTACAATTTTTGTCACTATGAAATGTTCATATTTTATTTCCTATACTGTAATTTCTCTAGAATAGACTCCTATAAGTGGAATTATTCATTTAAAAATATATATGTCTTCAATTTTGAGAGAAACTGAAGATAAATTTCCTATAGTGTCTTAACAGTTCACACACTAAATAATAAGCACTAATAATAAGATAGCATCCCTCCCTGCCTGTACCTCTAACCTCCAGCACTGGATGTTATCAACCTTTTAAAAATCTTTGTCATATTGGCCAAATAATATGTGCAAAAAAAATGGCATCCCATGGTTGTTTCACATGCGCATTTTTCTATTAGTAAAGTTGAGCACCCTCTCAAATCATTACTTATATTTTTCTTCTATGAAACTGTGCAAATCCTTTGACTACATTTCTATTGAATTATTTGCCTCTATCATTTTAAGGAGTACTTTTATACATAGAAGATAGTAATCTTGAACAAATTAGTTTTTCATATTACATTCTCTTTCAGCTTTTTATAATTTTTTTTCTTTTTCTTTTTTGAGACGGAGTTTAACAAATTAGTTTTTCATATTACATTCTCTTTCAGCTTTTTATAATTTTTTTTCTTTTTCTTTTTTGAGACGGAGTTTTACTCTCGTCGCCCCAGGCTGGAGTGCAGGGGCGTGATCTCGACTCACTGCAACCTCCGCCTCTCGGGTTCAAGCAATTCTCCTACTTCAGCCTCTTGAGTAGCTGGAATTGCAGGCGCATGCCGCCATGCTCAGCTAATTTTGTATTATTAAGTAGAGACGGGGTTCCACCATCTTGGCCAGGCTGGTCTCCAACTCCTGACCTCAGGTGATCCGCCTGCCTCGGCCTCCCAAAGTGCTGGGATTACAGGTGTGAGCCACGGTGCCCAGCCTTTTTATAATATTTTAAAACTAAAAAGTTCACTTCCAGAAAAGTAAAAGGTACATGAGGTTAAACATTAAATAATACCAAAAATATTTTGATGAAATTCAGCAATTCCCTGCCTCATCTTTTCACATTCTTCTTCCTTGATCTTGTTAAACTATACTTGCAATTCTTACTATGTTTAGATTTGTAAATTTATGCTTCCGAAGAATATAACTACGCTTCATTTTTTTCCAATTTAAACATTTTTCTAATGACTTCCTCTTATACATAACTATCATTAGTTTTTTCTTCATTTTACCTGATTTGTCACAAGTGTATACGTATTTTACACATAATTCCAAAGATTCTGTCAGTTTCCATCTGTCATCTGGAGACAAGTCGTTCGTATTCTAGAAGTGTGCTTCATTTCTGAGTACTCAAATTACTTTTATGCCACTCTCCATGTGGCATATTTCTTTTTTTCTCAGTTTGATATTTTATTTTCCTAAAACCAGTCATCCAGAGGTTTTTCAAAAAGCATGTATAGTAGGTGTATTTTTAGTATCCTTATAGATTTAAAATTTCTAGAGTAAAAAAAACGTTATTTTTCTTAAAAAGTTTGAACACATTACATCTTACTTTCTAGCATTTAGTGCTGCTACTGAGAAATATATTTTTCAGGCAGAAAGAAATAGAAGAAAAGCAGGAAGGTGCAAGTTCTATATTAGGGAAAAAAGTTCCCCAGAAATTCTCAGATTATTTCTCACTAGCCAGATGTAAGTCAAATGGTCTCTCCCAGCTGCAAGGGAATTTAGAAAGGCAAGTTTTAAATTGGACACATTGCCCCCTAAATAATATCATGATCCCATTAGTAAGAACAAATATAGGACTGGATATTGGACAGGCAATGAAAAATAACTGTTGAGTGGGGTTTCACCATAATTTATATGACTAATACCTTATTCCAAACATAGCTTACAAACATGCCTTGTTTCGTTGTGCTTTACTTTGTTGCTCTTCACATGTGTTTTTTTTTTTCTTTTACAAATTGAAGGTTTGTGGCAACCTTGCTTCGATCAAGTCTGTTGATGTCATTCTTTTTAATAGCTTGTTCTCACTTTCTGTGTCTGTGCCACATTTTGATAATTCTTGCAATGTTTCAAACTTTTTTATTATTATTATGTCTGTTATGGTCATCTGTTACACCAATGATCTTTGATGATATTGTAATTGCTTTGGAGCACCACAAGCCATGCCCATAGAAGACAGCAAACTTAACCAATACATGTTGTGTGTCTTCTGGCTGCTTCAGCAACCGACTGTTCTTCTGTCTGTCTCCCTCTCCAAGGGCCTCCCTATTCCCTCTGACATAGCAATATAGAAATTAGACCAATTAATAATCCAACAGTGTTCTCTAAGTGTTCAAGTGAGAGGAAGAGTAACTCATCTCACTTTAAATCAAAAGCTATAAATGATTAAGCTTAGTGGAGATGGCATTTTGAAAACTGATGTAGGCTGAAATCAAGGCCTCTTGCACCAAACAGTTAGCCAAGTTGTGAATACAAAGGAAATGTTCTTGAAGGAAATTAAAAGTACCACTCCTCTGAACACATAAGTGACAAGGCATCAAAACAGCCTGATTGCTGCTCTAGAGAAAGTTTTAGTTGTCTGGATAGATCAAATCAGCACAACACTCTCTTAAGTCAAAGCCCGATCCAGAACAAGGCCTTAATGTGCTCCAATTCTGTAAAGGCTGAGAAGTAAGGAAGCTGTAGAAGAAAAGTTTGAAGCCAGCAGAAGTTGGCTCATCAAATTTAAGGAAAGAAGATATCTCCATAACATAAAAGTACAAGGTGAAGCAGCAAGTGCTGATGTAGAAGCTGCAGCAGGCTATCCCGATCCAGCTAAGAGAATTGATGAAGGTGACTACATTGGAAAACAGATTTTCAATGTAGACAAAACAGCCATATATTGGAAGAAGATGCCATCTAGGACTTTTACAGCTAAAGTAGAATAGCAAATGAATGGCTTCAAAAGACATGCTAATTCTCGTGTTACGGGCTAATTGCAGCTGATGACTCTAAGTTGAAGCCAGTGCTCATGTACCATTCGGAAAGTCCTAGGGCTCTTAAGAATTATGCTAAATTGGCTGAGCGTGGTGACTCACTCTTGTAATCTCATCAGTTTGGGAGACCAAGGCAGGTGGATCACGAGGTCAAGAGAGCGAGACCATCCTGGCCAGCATGGTGAAACCCCGTCTCTACTAAAAATACAAAATTTAGCTGGGTGTGGTGATGCGTGGCTATAGTCCCAGCTCCTTGGGAGACTGAGGCAGGAGAATTGCTTGAACCCAGGAGGCGGAGGTTGCAGTGAGCTAAGATCACACCACTGCACTCCAACCTGGCAACAGAGTAAGACTCCATCTCAAAGGAAAAAAAAAAAAAAAAAAAAAAAGAAGTATGCTAAATCTACTCTACCTGTACTATTTAACTGGAACAATGCAGTTTGGATGACAGCACATCTATTTACAGCATGGTTTACTGAATATTTTAAGCCCAAGGTTGAGACCTACTAGCTCCTTATTGTCAATGAACCTGGTTATTCAAGAGCTCTGAAGGAGATGTACAAGGAGATTAATGCGTTGAGGCCTTCTAACACATATCCATTCTGCACCCAATGGATCATGGAGTAATTTTGACTTTCAAGTCTTATTATTTAAGAAATACATTAATGCTATAAC
The DNA here is from genome assembly GCF_024542745.1 of Macaca thibetana thibetana. NCBI lineage: Eukaryota > Metazoa > Chordata > Mammalia > Primates > Cercopithecidae > Macaca > Macaca thibetana. Next base: position 96,895,430 of record NC_065578.1, on the reverse strand, counting down.
TGCTATAGTGATACCTCTAATGAATCTGAGCATAGTCAATTGAAAACATTTAGTGGAGAATGGGAAGTATTTACCATTCTAGATTTCATTAAGAACATTCATGGAAGGAGGTCAGAATCTTCATATTAACAGGAGTTTCAAAGAAGTTGATTCCAATAATCATTGATGACTTTGAAGTTAGGCCAAATAATAACCCGACAGTGGCCTCTTAGTGTTCAAGTGAAAGGAAGAGTTGCATATCTCTCACTGAGTTCAAGTGAAGTTGAAGACTTTGGTGGAGGGAGTAACTGCAGGTATTTTAGAAATAGCAAGATAACTAGAATTAGAAGTGAAGCCTAAAGATGTGACTTAATTCCTGTGATAAAACGAGGGTGGATGAGGAATCGCTTCTTAGGGATGAGCAAAGAAAGTGGTTTATTGAGATACAATCAACTCCTGGTGAAGATGCTGTGAACATTGTTGAAATGTTGACTCCAATATTGACTGAGGTTCTACTGTGGGTAAAATGCTATCCAAATAGCATTGCATGCTACACAGAAATCTTTTGTGAAATAAAGAGCCAAGTGATACAGCAAATTTCATTGTCGTCTTGTTTTCAGAAATTGCCAGACACCCTAACCTTCAGCAACCACCATCCTGATCAGTAAGCAGCCAGCAACATCAAGGCCAGACCTTCCACCAGCAGAAAGGTTTTGACTATCAGAAGGCTCAGATGATCATTAGCAGTTTTTAGCAATAATGTTTAAATTAAAGAATGTACATTTTTTAGACCTAATGCTATTACATACTTAATAGACTACAGCACAGTGTTTATATTGTATATACTGGGAAACAAAAAATAATTGTGTGATTCACTTTTTTGCAATATCTCCTAGGTGTACCTGTAGTCGACTTTTAAGCAGTTTTTTTTTTTTAATATTTTTTGTTGCAATAATGCTACACATGGTATCTATGTGCATATATATTTATATGTTCTATGACTCATTTATGAAATAATCCTAGAACTGGGATTGTAATTCAAAAGGTACATTTTGTGGTACTTCCTATTGCCTAATTACTTTCAAGTTTTCCAGTGTAAACTCCACTAACAGTTTACAAAGATTCTTATTTCCTTTTTCTGCTACCAGTGCATAGTTTTATCAATAAATTCTGACTTGATAAGTATAAAATTGGATCATTTTATCTCTGATTACTAATGAGGTAAAAAACATTTTTCATTGCTCTTTTTCATATAAATTTCTATTTTGTGAACTGTTTATTCATATTTTTAACATTTTCTACTAAAGGGGTCATCTTTTTCTCATTGGTTTTGAACACATTTTATAAACACACATATATTTTACTCTTCCCAGCAGCAGTTATTTTTGGATTTTGATTGATAGTCAAACCCAGAAATGTAGCATCAAGTTTGTCTTTAAGAAGGATCTGAGATGGGTCTGTTACAGCATGTGCAGTATTAGTAAAGTGGAAGTATGTGACTCTGGCACCGCTTTCAGTGTCCCCAAATGATTCTGCACCGTAGACTTCCATGGTCACTAGGAAAGGGACTGATTGATGTACAGTCTGTCAGTTTAGGGAAACCATCAGCTCTGGGATGTATTTACTGTTTGTCACCTTGCTAGCCCATGACTCCGCTCAGGGGTAGGAATCTAGTGTTAATTCTCTGATGTAACTGTATCTCCTTAGTTGTAGATTACTTAATAACCAAACTCAACAATGTATAGGTATCCAGCGACTAGAATGTAAACTCAGCAGGACTCTGATTTATCTTGGATCAGGTATTCACTTTTTGAGTTATTGTTTCAAAGAGGATTAGGCCAAGGAGGATTAGGCCAAAGGTCCAGTTTTTCACATCTCTGAGGCTAGAGTAGGGGTCAGCAAACTAAGGTACACAGGCCAAATTTGGCTTCCAGCCTAGTTTTGTAAATAAAGCCTTACTGGAACATAGCCATACCCATTGGTTTATATTGTCTAAGGTGGATTTCGTGTTACAGTTGCAGAGTAGATGTGACAGACAGATCCACAAAGAGTAAGTATTTGCTAAATGGCTCTTTACAAATAAAATTTGCCTACCCCAGGGCTGAGGAAAGGCCACAACTCAGCTGTTAATCCTTTTCTCCCAATATATCAAGAATATTAATCCATACTAGCTCTATTTTGAATTTTTATTTAGTCTATTCATCTTTTACTCATCAATTTGTTCCTTTACTTATGTATTAAGTCATTTATTTATTCATTTATTGTTACTGTTTTTATATTTAAAAGTTTTCCAACCTTTAAAGTTGAGGCATGTGTTAACATATGTTTTCTTCTACTTCTTCTGTTTTGTTTATCTTTATGTTTTTAATGTATCTAGAGTTTATTTTGGTATATAGCAAATCATCATGATTTAACTTTGTTTTTCACTAAATTATTTATCAATTATCCTATGTCAATAGATGAATAACTCATATTTCCCCATTAATTGAATATTATAGCCTAACTATATATCAGATTCAAACATGAATGAATGTCCACAAAAAATGATGCCCGCAATCATTGTCCTGCTGTTTTGCTCCATTGGTCTTCCAGTTGCTTCTTGTAACATAACCATACTGTTTAAATTACTGATTTTTATTACATGTGCTAATATATATTATTAACTTTTATTACATTTTCATATATATTATTGACCTGTATTCTTCTTTTTATATTTTCTTAACTTTTCTAGCAACTTTTATAGATATAAGATATAATTGTTATAGATAAAAGTTGTAATTATATTTTTGTAATTCCAAAAGTCAATGATAGGAATTTATGTTGGAATTGCATTTTATTAATTATAGAATTCTGTATAAAAGTTAGATAAAACATTTGTTATAATTATAACATATATCTCATTCAGATGAAATAAAATTAGGAAGAATATTCAAAATGCCAAAATTAAATGTCTACATGCTTTTTCTACATTATATGCCACCACAAGTTTGTTCGTAGATAGTAGTAACATATAGCTCCTGTGTTTATCATTTATTTTTTGTTTCTTTATTAATCTTAAACTGGTACAGAAAAACTAAACTTTAAGTTGTTATTAAATGAATGAATTAATTAATAAGTATATTCAGAATATCAAATATACAATTACTAGGAGTAATATTAATCTGCAAGTCTGTATTAAGTTGATTTAACACCTAAACTCTCTTTTCAAAGGATTTTAAATATTTAAACATTATTAGAGACAGTCCCCAGAAATTTTAAATGTGAAATATGTCTGACAGAACACTTGATCTGTATCTAATTATAAATATATCTTTGGTATGTTTTCATATGTTTAGTTAGAGTGTATAATGGGCTATATTGGCATTTACGTTTCATTGTGTTAATATTTATATTTACATTTAGAATACAAATTAATTGCATTTCTGGGTAAACAACATTGTTTATCGTTAGAATATTTTATTGTAGACTTTGTGTCATTTTGATTACCTTGCATAAGTATTTAACATCTTTTTTAAATTCAGTAAATGGTTTCATTCTCTTTTGATATATACCCAGAAATACAATTGCTGGATCATATGGTAACCTATTTTTAATTTTTTGAGAAACTTTTATACAATATTTTCTTTTTTTCTTTTCTTTTCTTTTTTTTTTTTTAAGACAGGTTCTCACTCTGTTGCCCAGGGAGGAGTGCAGTGGCATGATCATGGCTCGCTGCAGCCTCAACTTCCTGGGCTCAAGAGATCCTCCCACCTCAGCCTGCTGAGTAGCTGGGACTACAGGCATGTTCCACCATGCCCAGCTAAGTTTTTTTATATATATATATATATTTTGTAGAGCTGGGGTTTTTCCATGTTGCCCAGGCTGGTCTCAAACTATTGAGCTCAAGCAATCTACCCACCTCAGCCTCTCAAAGTGTTAGGATTACAAGTGTGAGCCACTGTGCCTGGCTCATACTGTTTTCAATAATAGCTATTCCAGTTTATATTACTGCCAAAAGTGTATGAGGATTCCCTTTTCTCCATACCTTCACCAATACTTGCTGTCTCTTGACTTTTTGATACTAGCCATCCAAATAGGTGTGGGGTGATGTCTCATTGTGGTTTTGATTGCATTCCCCTGGTGACTGGAACTATTGAGCACCTCTTCATATACTTTTTGGCTTTTTGTGCATCTTCTTTAGAAGAATCTCTATTCGTGTCATTTGACCATTTTTAAAGAGATACCTGCACTCCCATGTTGACTGCAGCACTATTCACAATAGCCAAGATAGGAAAACAACTTAAGTGTCCATTGATGAATGAATATAAAAAGAAAATGTGTTATATATACATACATATGGAATATTATTCTGCCATAAAAGAAGGAAATCGTGACATTTGGGGCAACATGGATGAACCTAGAAGACATTATGCTAAATGAAATAAGCCAGATATAGGAAGACAAGTACTGTATTGTATGATCCGACTTACTTGTGGAATTTAAAAGAGTTGAACTTGTAGAAGCAGAGAGTAAAATGGTAGTTGCCAGGAGATGGGGGAAGTGGGTTGGAAATTGGAAAACGTTGATTAAAGGGTACACACTTACAATTTTAATATGAATATGTTCCAGGGATCTAATATACAGGATGATGACAATACTTAATAATGGCATATATTGTATTTTTGAAATTTGTTAAGGGAATAGGTCATAAACATTCTCACCACAAAAAAACAAAGGCAACTATGTGAGTTGAAGGCTGTGTCAATTAGGTTGATTATAGTAATCATTTCACAATGTTTGATATATGAAATCATCACATTGCATATCTTAAATATATACAAGTTTTGCCAATTATTCCTCAATAAAGCTGAAAAAATCTATTTTAAAAATTCAGTAAATAATTAGGGGAACATTTGATCCTATATTTTTCTCTCATTATGGCTATTTACGCTAATATAATTTGAGAAAAGTTTATGGTTTTATAATCAAATTCCCAAATCTTGCCCTTAAAGATAGATGTTTACTAAAAATGAGTAGTCACACAAATACAAAGTATCGGTTGGAAGTGAACCTACAGGCTTGCTGGCCACCATCTGCTTATTGTATTCCCCATCTTGCTGTCAATTATTGCCCTGGTTAATATGCATGTAAGTTTTATTTTGGTTGCACAACAGAAATCCAACTGAAAAAAATATAAGGGGATGTCCCTCACATCCCAATGACAGTAAAGCAACTTGCGTAAGGAGGGAAGTGTACTAAAAATTGGAACCGTATATAGACTCTTTCTCAGGTTGTTGCCCCTGAACCTATCAAAAGTGATGTGTATGAGGGAGATGAAGGTGTGGCAGAGGCTGCAACCAGGTGGATGAAGGAAAGAAAAGGCGATTCTCAGAAAAGGAGTGCTGGATAGTTAATCCAGTAGGTGTCTACTACAGTATCCTCAAACACTTTAGTTGGACTGGCAATTGCCTCTTTAATTAGCTTTGGATGTTCGAAAGTACAATTGAAATGCTTTTGAGTAGTTTCTAAATATTGTGTCCATTATCCCATCTTAAGGTGATTCAGATACATTTAAACTCCCTCTCTATGACTGTTCTTCAGATAAGTAATAATAGTTTTTTGTATGTCTCTTCTTTTCCTTATCCAAGCTAAATATGCTCGTTTCTTTTAACTGTTTCTCATATGACCTGACTTTAAGTCTCTAAACCTGTCTCTTCTTTTACATTTTCCACTTAAAATGTTCTAGTTTGCCAAAAACTGGAGGCACTAATTTGAGCATCTCTGAAAAAGAGTGGGATGGGATGGGTATGGTGGCTCATGCCTATAATCCCAGCACTTTGGGAGGCCGAGGTGGGCAGATCACTTGAGCCCAGGAGTTCGAGACCAGGGTGGCCAGCATGGTGAAACTCCATCCCTATTAAAAATACAAAAATTAGCTGGGCATGGTGGTGGGCACCTGTAATGCCAGCTACTCAGGAGGCTATGGCAGGAGAATCTCTTGAACCTGGCACGCTGAAGTTGCAGTGAGCCAAGATTGTGCCACTGCACTCTAGCCTGGGCGACAGAGAAAAACTGTTTCAAGAAAGAAAAAAAAAAAAAAAGAAAGAAAGTGGGACAATCACATCCCATACTAATTTGCTACAAAAATACTCATTTCTCTCTTGACTGTATTGAAATATAAGCTCCATAGTGTTTTATTAATGTTTTCAGCTGATAAACAGTACTGTCTCTATCTTGTAGTTGTGTGGTTGCAGTTTTAGACCCCAAGTTACATGTTAATTTGTTAAAGTAAGTCCATTGCTCTGGTCCCTCACGGCATATCTTTGGATCTTAATTCTCTATCCAAGATATTTGGTCTCCCTCCCTCTTTGTTTTTGTTTTTCAGGGTTTTCTTTATTCCCTGTCCTAGGACTCCCATCTTTATTTTTATAATTTCCCTATTGACCCCTTTAAAACACATTGAAAATACAGACAATGCAATATGCAAGTTGGAGGGAAACTTCTTTGATGTCATTATACATACTGGCATCAGTGAAGTAGGCATATAAGGTTCTGGTCTTACATTACATTTTCAGAAAAGATACATGGCCTAGACCTATTCTGCATTGCTGTTCTGCATTCTGCACTCACAATCTCCAGCTCAAATCCTTTCCCTTTACCAGATCAAGCAGTCTGGAGAACTAATTCAGAAACTTTTTTTTTTTTTTTTTTTTTGAGATGAAGTCTCACTCTTGTCGCCCAGGCTAGAGTGCAGTGGTGCGATCTCAGCTCACTGCAATCTCCACCTCCTGGGTTCAAGCTATTCTCCTGCCTCAGCCCCCTGAGTTGCTGAGAATACAGGTGCCCGCCACCACGCCCAGCTAATTTTTGCACTTGATGGGGTTTCTCCATGTTGGCCAGGCTGGTCTCAAACTCCTGACCTCAGATGATCTGACTACCTGGGCCTCCCAAAGTGTTGGGATTATAGGCGTGAGCCACTGCCCCTGACCCTAATTTAGAAACCTTATAATTCTTTTGTAGGTCTAACTGTGTCACTAACATGAGCAGCTTCAGCAAGATAGCATTTGGAAGCCCTCCTAAAGATCAGAGTTCTCCCGGTATCCTCATACAGTTATACTGCGTACAGCTATATACAACCTCTGAAACACCCAGCATCCATTCACCAAAGATAAAGCATACATCAGTATTATATTGCACATATTACATCCATAGAGAGAGTAAAAATGTTAATGCATGGAAGACCATGAAATCATAATAATCATTTGTATTGTGCCACACATTATTTTAAGCACTTTAAATATCCCTTATTTTACCTTAGCCAAACTAAATGCAGTTATTTCTTTTACCTTATTTAATGGCTGTGTCAATTAACTTTTGAGATGTTATCTCTGACTGTCTTAATTTTACTAATGAGGAAAGTGAAATAGAAAGAGGCTGATTACTTGTCTGGGTGGGATAGATAGTAAAGAACCAGTATGTGAAACAGCTAATTTGACTTCATTCTTTTTTAAACAATACACCATACTGCCCCATCATATAAAAAAAAAAAAAAAAAAAAAAAAAAAAAAAGGGCCGGGCGCGGTGGCTCAAGTCTGTAATCCGAGCACTTTGGGAGGCTGAGATGGGCGGATCACAAGGTCAGGAGATCGAGACCATCCTGGCTCACACCGTGAAACCCCGTCTCTACTAAAAAATACAAAAAACTAGCCGGGCGAGGTGGTGGGTGCCTGTAGTCCCAGCTTCTTGGGAGGCTGAGGCAGGAGAATGGCGTGAACCCGGGAGGCGGAGCTTGCAGTGAGCTGAGATCCGGCCACTACACTCCAGCCTGGGCGACAGAGAGAGACTCCGTCTAAAAAAAAAAAAAAAAAGAAAGATTCCAAAAATGCAGGGGGAGCAGATGAAGTTTATGAGAATCAATATCTATCTGTATCTCTTAATCTAGTCCCTCAGTTCATTGGAGCACCTCCTGATTCCTCTCAATAACATCAACACATTTGGTAAATATGATCTCCTTATGTCTGTATTCAAGTCTATTTAGCTATCCATTTGTTATTTGCAAGAACGATGAAAATGACCTGACTGAGGGCTTTTACATAGTAGGAGCACTTTTCCATGTGAATACACAATCATTTAAGTATTTTTCTTTAGCCTGTATCCTCCATGTTATCTAAGTAAATAATCAGATACCTTGCTTGCAATTGTTCAGATACCTGGAATCTTTCACATTTCTCTGTATATTAGATTTGTAGCAATTTAAAAAAAAATAAGATTACTTTGAAATTACTTCCATTACAAAATTGATCCAAGACATCATAACCCAATTATAAGATCATAATATGGTGTTATGGTTAGTATCTACATTCTAAGTTGGGAACCTTTAGTATAGTTTAATTTTATCAGAGAAACAGAAACGTATCAATATGCTAACAAGTGAATTTCAACATACTCTTCTGTATAGCTAATATGAAACAATGATGCTTATACCTATTGTTTTATTTTCACTACCAGAAAAATCAGTAATATTATAATTTTTTTTAAAAAAACCAACTACAACCAAAAAGGTTTCTGAGGAAATACTGGCATTTTATTTATTTGTCTTTTTTTTTTTTTTTTTTTCAATTTTAGCTTCCCTTAGGGCTACTTTAGCTAACAAGTTGGAATTCTGGAAGGCTGCAGTGTATATAAATCACTCATTCTCTAGCCTTTGGTTATCAGAACCATGAGGTTTTATTACATTTAGATTTATCAGATAAAAGGCTTTTGGAGATCTATGATGTTTGTGTAATCCTCACCTAAATTCGAAAATAATTTTATATAGTGCTATCAAACATTACAGCTATTAGTACTACATTTTGTTACTAACGAGCTTGATATATTAAAAGGCTGTTCCTTTATACCATTTTTGCAGAAACAATTCCTGCTGATAAACATTAGTGGTGACTATCTACAGAAGGCCATTAGGATCACAGAGCCAGCTCTGATAATTTTGGAGTTTCCTAAAAACTTGTCAAAAGTGCTATCATGTTTTAAATAATGTTTTGAACTCTTTCAAGAAACTATTTTTTTAAATCAGTTATGCATTGGCTAGCTGCTAATTTCTTACTGCTACTTATTATAAATAAGTTCAAGACTTATGCCCTCCTAACCTTAAGAAACTGAATCACCTTCATCCTTAAAACTTAGCAGGAAAATCAAAACGGTGTTTCAGCTCACCCTCTGTAATCCTTCATTCTTAGGACAAGGAGTCTGCAAATGATAGCCCCATGGGTCAAATCCAGCCTCCTGCCTGTTTCTTCTCTCTCTCTCTCTCTCTCTCTCTCTCTCTCTCTTTTGAGATGGAGTCTCTCTCTGTCACCCAGGCTGGAGTGCAGTGGTGCTATCTCGGCTCACTGCAAGCTCCGCCTCCCAGGTTCACGCCATTATCCTGCCTCAGCCTCCTGAGTAGCTGGGACTACAGGCGCTCGCCACCACGCCCGGCTAATTTTTTGTATTTTTAGTAGAGACGGGGTTTCACCGTGTTAGCCAGGATGGTCTCAATCTCCTGACCTCGTGATCCGCCCACCTCAGCCTCCTAAGGTGCTGGGATTACAGGCTTGAGCCACCGCGCCCGACCGACTCCTGCCTGTTTCTGTACAGCCTATGAGTTAAGAACGATTTTTACATTTGTAAATTGCCGTAGTCCATTTGGGCTGCTATAACCAAATGTCATAGATGGGTTAGCTAGTAACAACAGATTTATTTCTCACCGTTCTGGAGGTTGAAATGTCTAAGTTTAAGGCACTAGCAGATTTGGTGTCTGGTGAGAGCACACTTTTCGTTTCATAGATGATGCCCTCTACCTGTGTCCTCACATGATGGAAAGGACAATGGGTCTCTCTGGGGATCTCTTCTATAAGGGCACTAATTCCATGCATAAGGACCCCACCCTCATGACCTACTTACCTCTAAAATACCCACCTTCTAAAACTATCACACATGGTAATTCAGTTTTAAAATATGAATTTTGAAGGGACAAAAACATTCAGACCATAATATAAATGGCTGGAAATAAATTAGAAGATTTGTTACATTTGAAAATAATGTGAAATTAATATAAGTAGCAGTAAGAAAACAACAGCTGATTAATATATACATACATATGGAAGTCAAATTTTAGTGTCCATAAATAATTTTTTATTGGAACATGGACACACTCGCTCATTAATCTTGTCTATGACTACCTTCCTGTGACAGTAGCAGAGCTGAATAGTTGTGACAGAGATTATAGTGCCTGTAAACTCTAAAATATTTATTATCTGACTCTTTACCATAGGAGTTTGTCAATCGCTGTTCTGGACAGTCTTCCCTTGTCAGGGCAGATTTTTATGAGGTTGCACTAAACTAAATAGCTTCTTTTCTAGATCTGTTCTGTTCTTTTGCATTCCAGAAAAATCTTGTTCAATGCCCATTGTGGGTCAGATATCCCTAAAGCATTGGGATATGGCAAGAAAGTATGAAAATCTTTATGTTATATTTCTCTTTTGTTCTGATTTCTATTTTGTAAATGTTCCATTGGAGATGCAGGTCAAAAGTTTGCTTTGTTGATGGAGTACATGATCAAATAATTTAAGAGACCATTGACCTGCGTAAATACATCAGAAGCCTGCTTACCTGGCTCAGCAAGGACAAACACTGACAACCTGATAGCAGCGAGAGAAAGTGAAGCATTTATTGCAGGGCGCCAAGCAAGGAACATCAGGCAACTCACACTTAAATGTTGACCTCCCTGATGGCTTACAGATGAGGATTTTTTAAAGTAGGGTAAATTTCAGGAAAGCAGAAGTTACAGGCAAAATAATAATTCAATACATGGAGGTTTCACATTGGTTTTGGCCCAAAAGGGCAGGATATCATGAAGCAGGGGGCTTACAGTTCATAGGTAGATTCAGATATTTTCTGATTTGCAATCAGTTAAGGAAGATGAACTTTGTTTTAAAATTTGTGGTCAGCAAAAAGAATGTTAGCTCTGGCTCTTGGGTTTGATTTTCTCTAGGTACCTCAGAAAGAAATGTAGAACAAAGAACTTTGGTCAAAGTTCAGCCCTCTGTTCTCCCTTATCTGAGGCAGATCCATTTGGTGGAGGTACAGATTTCTGAAAAAACAACTTAGAGACGTATTTTATCTTTGGTTTCTATGGCAGAACCAAACATCCTGCGATTACAGCTTCCTTGGCTATTGTTTTAAGCTACTATTACCTTCTTGCTTTTCAGTTTGCTTATTTACTTCTCAAGGCTAGCTAAGTACCTGGAATTTTTCCTGAAGGATCTCAAGATTTTCCTTTATTTCCAGGCTTGGGCTGCCACCCTTCGCCCCACCAACGGCCCCTAAAGGGAGTTCTTTCTCTATCTCAATAACCTGTTTTCTATAAAATGTTAGTGTTCTTTGGGATATTTATGGGTAATATATGAAAAAAAAAAAAACTTTTAGAATCCGAAAGGTTTGAAGGATAATGTATTATAGAAAATTATGCAGGTAGGTTTAGTACTGGATGTCTGAAGGCCTTTAATATGCTTAGGTACCTTGTGAATCACCAGAAGGAGGTCTCTTTGGTGTTTCCCCAAAATAACGTAGTCACATAACTTCCCATTTAGCCCCCAATATCTCAAAGAACATTTTTGAAAAAGGTTCTCTCATTTCATAGGATGTTTCACAATGTTAAATTGTATTGCATGTGTAAAAGCACAAATGATAATTATAGAGCACTATAAAACTATCAGTTATCATTTGGAGATGCTTTTATCAACCTTGGCACCCAGACAGGCATCTAAGTGACTGACTCCATTGTTACTTAAAATGTATTTGTTGTCATTGTTACTGTTGCTACTTAATTAATTTTGAATATATTCTTGAAGTCAGACTGTGATTACAGCCCAAAAGAAAACTGCCACCATGATAATGTTCCTTATAACCACCTAATGATTTGCAAAGCTACTTCAGCAAGCTAGTGATAGGGCCTCAATCAGTATTTTAACCAAAGTGATAGGAAGATTTTGACTGTAGAACCTTCCACAGGAATCAATTTATTTTTAGGTCAACCAGTAAGAATATTTTATGGATGTGTCCAGATTTTCTATTTGCCAACTTTTTTTGTTGTTATAATTTTGATTACACTGTAAACCAGAGTGTATGTGAGACATGTCTCAATCAATTTATGTATTTATTTAAAAACAGAGTCTCTCCGTGTCACTCAGGCTGGCATGCAGTGGTGCCATCGTAGCTTACTGCAGCTTCTTCCTCCCAGGCTCAAGCCATCCTGCCACCTCAGCCTCCCAAGTAGCTGGGACTGCAGGCATGTATCACCACGCTCAGCTAATTTTTGTAGAGACATGTCTTCCCACGTTGCCCAGGTTGGTCTTGAACTCCTGAGCTCAGTAAATTTAAAAATTTATTTTGGTGAGGTTAAGAGCATGCCCATGACACAGCCTCAGTAGCACTTGACGACTTGTGCCCAAGATAATCAAGCTACAGCTTGGTTTTACACATGTATTAGTCCATTTTTATGATGCTAATAAAGACATACCTGGGACTGGGCAATTTACAAAAGAAAGAAGTTTAATGGACTTACAGTTCCACATGTCTGGAGAGGCCTCACAATCATAGCAGAAGGCAAGGAGGAGCAAGTCATGTCTTACTTACATGGATGACAGCAGGCAAAGAAAGAGAGAGCTTGTGCAGGAGAACTCCTTTTATAAAACCGTCAGATCTCATGAGATTTATTCACTGTCATGAGAACGCCACAGGAAAGCCTTACCCCCATGATTCAATTACCTCCCACAGGGTCCCTCCCACAGCACATGGGAATTCAAGACGAGATTTGGGTGGAGATAGAGCCAAACCATATCATTCCACCCCTGGCCCCTCCCAAATTTCATGTCCTCACATTTCAAAACCAATCATACCTACCCAACAGTCCCCCAGAGTCTTAACTCATTTCAGCATTAACTCAAAAGTCCAAAGTCTCATCCAAGACCAGGCAAGTCACTTCCACCTATGAGCCTGTAAAATCAAAAGAAACTTAGTTACTTCCTAGATACAATGGGGGTAGAGGCATTGGGTAAATACAGCCATTCCAAATGGAAGAAATTGGCCAAAACAAAGGAACTACAGACCCCAAGCAAGTCTGAAATCCAGCGGGGCAGTCAAATCTTAAAAAGTTCCAAAATGATCTCCTTTGACTCCACGTCCCACATCCAGGTCATGCTGATGCAAGAGGTGGGCTTTCATGGCCTTTGCCAGTGCCACCCTGTGGCTTTGCAGGGTTAGAGCCCTCCTTCTGGCTGCTTTCACAGTCTGGTGTTGAGTGTCTGCAGCTTTTCCAGGTGCATGGTGCAAGCTGTCAGAGGATCTACCATTCTGGGGTCTGGAGGACGGTGGCCCTCTTCTCACAGCTCCACTAGGCAGTGCCCTAGTAGGGACTCTGTGCTGGAGCTCTGATGCCACATTTCCCTTCTGCACTGCCCCAGTAGAGGTTCTCCATGAGGATCCCACCCCTGCGGCAAACTTTTGCTGCCCTAGGCATCGAAGCATTTCCATATATCCTCTGAAATCTAGGTAAAGTTTCCCAAACCTCTATGTGTGATTTCTGTGCACCTGCAGGCTCAATATTATGTGGAAGCTGCCAAGGCCTGAGGCTTCCACCCTCTGAAGCAACAGCCTGAGCTGTACCTTGGCCCCTTTTAATCATGGCTGGAGTTGCTGGGACACAGGGCACCAAGTCCCTAGACTGCACACAGCAGAGGGACCCTGGGCCTGGCCCATGAAACCATTTTTTCCTCCTAAACCTCTGGGCCTGTGATAGGAGAGGCTGCCACAAAGGTCTCTGGCATGCCCTGGAGACATTTTTTCAATTGTCTTGGGGATTAGCTTTTGACTCCTGGTTACTTATGCAACTTTCTGCAGTTGGCTTGAATTTCTCCTCACAAAATGGGATTTTCTTTTTTATCTCATTGTCAGGTTGAAAATTTTCTTTTTTCTTTTCTTTTCTTTTTCTTTTCTTTTCTTTTTCTTTTCTTTTCTTTTTCTTTTTTTTTTTTTTTTTTTTTTTTTTTTTGAGGCAGGGTCTTGCTCTGGTGCCCAGGCTGGAGTGCAGTGGTGCAATCTCAGCTCACTGCAACCTCCGCCTGCCAAGTCCAAGTGATTCTCCTGCCTCAGCCTCCTGAGTAGCTGGTATTACAGGTACCTGTCACCCCACCCAGCTGATTTTTATATTTTTAGTAGACACAGGGTGTCACCATGTTGGCCAGACTGGTCTTGAACTCCTGATCTCAAGTGATCTGCTCACCACAGCCTCCCAAAGTGCTGGTGTTACAAGCATGAGCCACCATGCTCAGCTAGGTTGTAAATTTTCTAAGCTTTTAAGCTCTGTTTTTCTTTTAAAATTGAATGCCTTTAACGACTCCCAAGTTACCTCTTGAATGCTTTGCTGCTTAGAAATTTCTTCTGCCAGATACCCTAAATCATCTCTCCCAAGTTCATAGTGCCACAGATCTCTAGGGCAGGGGCAAAATCCTGCCAGTCTCTTTGCTAAAACAACAAAAGTTACCTTTCCTCTAGTTTCCAACAACTTCCTCATCTCCATCTGAGACCATCTCAGCCTGAATTTCATTGCCCATATCATTATCAACATTTTTGTCAAAGCTATTCAACAAGTCACTAGGGAGTTCCAAACTTTCCAATATTTTCCTTTTTCTGAGCCCTCCAAACTGTTCCAGCCTCTGCCTGCTATCCAGTTCCATAGTCACTTCCACATTTTTGGGTGTCTTTTCATGTGCACCCCACTCTACTGGTACCAATTTACTATATTAGTCCGTTTCATGCTGCTAATAAAGACACACCCAAGACTTGGCATTTTACAAAATAAAGAGGTTTAATGGACTTTACAGTTACACGTGGCTGGGGAGGCTTCACAATCATAGGAGAAGGCAAGGAGGACAAAATCACATCTTACATGGATGGCAGCAGGCAAAGAGAGAGAGCTTGTGTAGGAGAACTCCTCTTTATAAAACCATCAGATCTCCTGAGACTTATTCAGTATCACGAGAGCATCACGGGAAAACTTGCTCTATGAATCAGTTATCTCCCACCAAGTCCCTCCCACAACATGTGAGAATTCAAGATGAGATTTGGGTGGGGACACAGCCAAATTACATCAACACATTTTAGGGAGACATAAGACATCAATCAATACACATAAGATGTATATTGATTTGGTCCAGAAAGGCAGGACAACTTGAAGTGGGGGAGGGTTCCAAGTCATAGATTCAGAGATTTTCCAATTGGAAGTTGGTTGAAAGAGTTTAGCTGAAGACTTGGAATCAATAGAAGGGAGTTTCTTGGCTAAGATAAGGGGTTATGGAGACCAAGATTCTTATTATGCAGATGAAACCTCCAGGTAGCGGGCTACAGAGAGAATAGATTGTAAATGTTTCTTATCAGACTTAAAAATGTGCCAGACTCTTAGTTAATTCTCTCCTAGATCAGGGAAAAAACATGGAAAAGGAAGGGGGTTCTCCACAGAAAGTAGATTTTCCCCACAAGAGACAGCTTTGCAGGACCATTTCAAAATATGTTAAAGAAATATAGTTTAGGGTAAAATAAATTACCTAGAGTGAGGCTGGAATTTGGTGTCTTATTGCACAAAAAGTTTGTTTCATCAGTCTTAAGATCTCTGTTTTAATGTTAATAGTGGACAGTTATGCCTGAGTTTCAAAAGGAAGAGAATAGAATGAGGCAGGTCCAGCCCCACCTTCCCATCATGGCCTGAACTAGTTTTTCAGGTTAACTTTGTAATGCCCTTGACTGAGAGGAGGGGTTCTATTCATATGATTGGGAGGCTTAGAATTTTATTTTTAGTTTACAACACCTTTTACAGAAAGAGAAGCTACTCTGATTAAAATAATTTGCTAAGTAATTTAAATGATGAAATTCTACATATCATATTGTCTTCTGAAGGATGAACTGAGAAGTGTGTTATCTTAGAATTCTGGGTTTGAACTAACTAACAAATCTATTTGCTCAGGTCCCTCCTCCATGAATCAAATTTATTCATTTTTTTTTTCTATAGTAATGCCTGAAAAGTAATGCTGATAATTAGAGTACTATTGTGAATAACACATTGTGAAATTCAGAATTCTCAGGGTTTCTTTGTTTGCTTGGTTAATTATTTTTGTTTGGTTTTGATTTTAACTTATGAAACCTTTCCCTGTGAGGGCCATATGGATCACCTGGTTTCTTTGTTTGCTTGGTTAATTATTTTTGTTTGGTTTTGATTTTAACTTATGAAACCTTTCCCTGTGAGGGCCATATGGATCACCTTTCAGGTATAACATGATTGTCTCCTATAAAACTAAAAAGAAAAAAAAAAAAGAAAACTCAAAAAAAATTGAGAGGACACAGACAGGAAGTTTTTCAAATGTCCTTCAGTTTACCTGTTTTCAGTTCCTCAAAAGAGACTGATGCAAAGCAGTTTGGAGTTTACAATAGCTTTGAAAGCATTTATTGTTCCAAGGCTAATTTTAACCTTGTGATAAAGATTGCTTTTTGTATTCAGTTGAATGTGAGATCCAGTAATTGTTTGTCAAGGCTAAGTGCTGTAGGACATAATACATTTTTTAATGGTGTTTTGTAATTATAATACAAACATCTTTATGGCCTAATATATGAAAGAATGCTATTGAGTAGAATGATGAGAAAACAGAGTTCAAATTTTATTATTTTAATTATTATATCTCATAGCTGCTTAACTTATATTTAGGGTAGTTTGACTTTGTATATATGCTCAAATGAATGATTTTTCGTTAGCTGAATAGTTTCATAGATTCTTGGCAGAAACAAACTTTTTATTCTCCTCATTTTTTTCTTTCCATTTTAGACAGTAGGATATTGGTGAGGAAGGTTCCCTAAGGTAGCCAAAACAGAGGTGTGTGTTGCCTGAATTGACTTTAATAGGAATTTGAAATTACCTCTATAGGGAAGTTTTAAGCTTTCCCTGTTTTCCAAAATTTCTATGATTGGAATCTCTAGAATAAAGTTGAAAGTAGACAGATTTAACAGGAGAAAGGGCATACAAATTTATCACCTTCATATACACGGAAGTCCCACAAAATATGAGACTCTAAGGAGGGCCAAATTGTGGAAGCCTAAATAACATTTTGAGCTACAGAATGAAGTAGGGGATTGGGGCGTCTGAGGGGAGGTGGCAGCACAAGCAATAGAAGGGTGAAAGGAGAAAACGAACTGCAAACAAAGGTTGTCTTTATGCAGATAAATTCTCCTGGGTAGTAGCCTTAAGAATAGGTGAAAAGCCTAAGTGTGATCTTTTTTTTTTTTTTTTTTTTTTTTTTCTTTTTTGAGATGGAGTTTCATTTTTGTTGCCTAGCCTGGAGTGCAATGGTGTGATCTCAGCTCACCGCAACCTCCACCTCCTGGGTTCAGGAGAGGCGATTCTCCTGCCTCAACCTCCCGAGTAGCCGGGATTACCCGGCTGATTTTGTATTTTAGTAGAGATGAGGTTTCTCCATGTTGGTCAGGCTGGTCTCCAACTCCCGAACTCCAGTGATCCGCTTGCCTTGGCCTCCCAAAGTGCTGGGATTACAGGCATGAGCCACCGTGTCTCTTCTTTTGCAAAGAGTTAGTCTTCGCTGGTTATGTAGATTCCAGGCAAGGACTTCATGACAATGACATTTCTTCAGGAAGGATTTCCTTTAGTCAGATAAAAGAAACTTCTGAGAAAGCCTCCCCTGCACTTCAGGAGAGAAAGGATCAAGAGATGAGGGCTTGGGAGAAGGCCAGGGAGACCTTGGTTCTGAGGCTGTTACTTTAGTTCAAAGTACTCAGCGTATCAATGCACCATACTTTGGGGTATCGTTTTTGAGCCCCAGTGCCTCTAAATCATAAATTTGTGCCAAGGGTTTCAGATAGCAGTATCTCCAATCTGAGATGTTTCCAGGTTGTATGTTTTGTATTTGTATAGATAAACGACATTGAAATCCTCATCAGTGGTAGATTAGGGATCCACCAAGGGATCTGTAATCCCAAAGGATCATGTCATACAAGCTCATCATTTTGTTAGAGGAATGCCTGGAATCAATATTCTTTCTAAAACATCATTCAGAACCATATGTCAACAGAGGCAGTCATATTGAGGCAAAACATACAATCTTAGAGTCATCAAATACTGTTAGCTTCAGATTTGTACCTGTTTTTTTTTTTTCTGCTAATAACTTTGTTTTCATTTTTTACTATCAAAATTGCATACCTACAAAAACTATATAGTTTAAAATATAATAAAAATGAATACCTTTTTCTCATTTCACAGAATAAGCGAACATAAGATATTCCTGTGCCTTTGATTCTATGTGTACCTCCTCAATTATATTCCTTTCGCCTCCCTTCAAAGGTGACTATTTTAGATTTTATGATAATCATCTTGCTTTTGCATATGTTTTACACATAATGTATTTCTAAACAGTGTACTGTTTAGTTTTGTTTATTTTTTTGCTTCATATAAACATAATCACATATTTATATTTTTACACAGCTTGCTTTTTTCTTGTTATTATTCATTATTTTGTTTTTTCATATCAATCCTAGTTGCAGAATTAGCATCAGTCATTAATTTTCTCTACCATATACTATTTGCTCACCATTCCTTTTGTCGGAAGTGTCTTTATTTTATCTTTATCCTTGAGTTATAAATCTACTAGGTATACAATTCTCAGTTAGCATTTCTTATTCATATGAAATATTCTCCTCTCTTCTGGCTTTCATTGGTACTGCCAAGAAGTGAGCTTTCAATCTGCTTTTTATTTTTGGAGTAGTCTTTTTTACCTCTGGTTATTTTTTAATTCTTCCCTTTCTTATTGTTGCTTTATATACTACAAAGTATCTAGATATCAATTCTTTTAAAAACTTACTTTCTTTAGTTTGTTGGTGTCTGGAATCTGAGAATTGGTAGCCTTCATCAATTCTATTAAACCTCTGACAATATCTTTGGAAATAGTGCCTCTCCCAGTTCTCTCCATTTGCTTCTTGTGAACTACAATTTGATTTTTCCTTTACCTTGTTAATCTATTCTCCATGTCTCTTAATCTCTTGATCATGTTTTACATCATATTTGTTTGTGCTTTCAGGTAAACTTGCCCAGATATATCATCATGTCATCCCCAAACTATTAGGTTTTAATTTTCCATATTTTTTTATTTCTAGAAATTCTATTTGGTCATATGTTACATCTTCATGATAAACTTTGAGTTTCTCATTATTTATACATTCAAGTCTCTCTTGTATTTTTAAGCATATTAAAATTTTTATATTCTATATCTGATAATCCCATTATATACATTTTTTGGTAGATCTGATTTTGTAGCTTTCTCTTTGCACTGGCTCCCATCTATGATATCTTTTTTCTCATGTCATTAGTGGTTTCATTCTCTTGTGGGCTCACATTCCTTGAAAATGTATTTATGGGAATTTAGAAATATTTGAGGTAAAATAAATTCTTCCAGAGAGGAAATTCTTTTACTAGTTATCTAAGGACACCATGACTAGGAACCACTTTTAAACCAAATTTTTAACCTCGCAGTTTAAATTTTGGCACTCACACAGGTTTAGATTCTTAGAAGAGACTTATTTATCTCCTTGATTACTAAAGCTGAAGCTAGCACATGCCCCGCCATTGCTCTCTAGTTATTTTCTAGTGAGAGCATCATTCTTTCTTGGTCCTATATTTATGTGGAGATTTCTATTCTACCTCACAACGTGCTCAGTCCTAGACTTTGTCTGCTATCTCAGGTGTTTGTAACTCAGTTTCTAGGCCACCAGGGATGGGCAAAAACCTTGAGGGTAAACACCACCCAATAGTTAGTTAGCCCTTGTGAATCTCTGCTTTATGCTTATTTCTGATCTCTCAGAAATTTCCTTGTTTTGATACCAGTACAGCTGTGCATCTTTTAGAAAAAAAAAAAAAATCCTATCCAGTAGGTTTATATGTGTTATATTGCAAGGGATTTCTCTCAGTATCTTGTTAGCCATGTTGTAGAAATGGAAAACTCCTCTCTCGACTCTTTTAGACACTGCTTTCAATAGTAGTCATTTCATTTGCAGTCGATGGTAGAATAGAGCCAGAGATTTACACAAGTTTTTTTAAAAGTAAAGATTTTAAAAAGTATTTATCACTTCCAGTGAAAATTCTGTTCTAATACTTGAAGATAATTAATAATTGTTAAAACTGACTCATGCTTACACCTTCACAGCTGCTATTCTGGGCCTTAAAAGATTTCTTCAAAGCATATCACATGATCACCTTATAAGCAGGCCAGCAGAAATTTCTAAGTTAATTACAGTTTGGCAGAGTGTATCCAAAACCTCTTATCTGAACAGTGAACCCAATAATTTAATCATTGTCTGTCTGTTGATTAATCACGTTCTAATCCATCTGATATCAGCACTAAAAAAGCCCTTCATCTGTTTCTTGTAAAACTTATCTCTGTGAATGCACAGCTGCTGTGAGCTATTGGTATTAATAACTTGAATAGGAGACAGAACACAATGGATTCTCAAAGCCTGCAGAAAAAGTTTGAACTCCTTAAAACAGTCATTCAAGACTCTGCAATCTGACCCAACTCTGTTTAATCCTCCCATCCTCATTTCCGGTTTATTTCCCAGCTTTAGCCGTGAACTAGTTAAAATCAGTCACCTGAACTCTCACAACTTTTGTTTTGACTGTTTCTGAAGCTAGTGAGTTGGTGAATGAATAAACATTTATTTATCAAATACCACATGCCAGTCATGTGCTGTATTGCTTCATTTAATATCCTACATCTTCTCTGTGACAGAGTGATAGTTATCCGGATCGGCAGATGAGAAGGTCAAAAAACAAAACAAACCGCTTTTAGTGTCTAGTTTACAAAATCATAAGTTCTTTGAAAAAGGGCAAGAGGAAAAACAAAAGGCTACATGATTATATGAGCCAGTATTTTTATCAGTCAGACATGAATAAAATTCAGAAAATTAATCTCCATATTTCTACAGTATAAGACACCACATGCTTTATATATGTGACACACTATCCAAGAGTGAGGAACATTTGGTGTTGGGTGAGCACTGGAGAAAATGTGAGTAAAACTCCTTCCTTGACATATAGCAGACATTCAGTCTAGTCAGTTTTCATTTATTATTCCCCTCTTTTAAGCCTAATAAGGTCATACATGTTTTCTTATTCATTTTAGAACAATGTGCTCTTCTTTGTTCCTCCTTTCCTACTTCTTCCACTGTCCTCCCCTCTTACGTAGAATATCTATTCATTCCGTCGGTTCAGCCTAGGCCAAGGCTGAGATTAAGTACACCACACCATGCTATTTTGTGTTGCCGTCTTCAACACACTAACACATGATAATGAGAGATTCCCAGTGTAGTCTAAAACATTGGAGAATGTCAAAGCATTCTTAGAATTTTGATCTTGCAAGGTTTTGGGCCACAGGAATAGGAAATGGATCATCATGTTTGATTCAAGACTATGGAGAGTTTTTATTTCACTAAATGATAATTATTTTGCCTGTCTGACCACCATTTTCCTAGATAATTATCCTTTGTCAGTGTCTATATATTTTCTTCTAAACTTTCTAAGGTGAATTTAAATCTACTGGTCCTGGTGTCACGGATTCCTGTAATACTAGTTGCCCAGCTCTCAGTTACCCCATCATTGTTTACCTGAGCATCTGTGTGAATCCTAATTAAATTTATCCTGCCAGACATAGTTCATTAAACAAGGGATGACTAACTAATGCAACTTAAGCCCATTAGGGCCCTGTCACCAGGGGTTAAAATCTGGCCTAAGAGATTACAAGTTTGGAGGAGTGTCTTTCCCTACAACTTGTGAACTTGGGACTTGTCAGAGAGTTATATTCTATCCTATGAACTGAGACAGAGGAAGCTCTCTGTAGAGAGACAGAAAGAAAAGTGAAGAAATCAGCCAACAGAAGCAGAGAGGAGACAAAGAATCATTCCTAGCTGAAGTATAGTTGCATATTTGTGTATGTTATGTGAAATTCTCCTTTTCCTTAAAATAAATAGACCACACCCCACTTTTTAAAAATTTAACTTATTCAAGTTGATTTGTTTTTCTTGCAACTGAAATAAGTTCTAATTATTATTATGTATATTAAATGTTAAGAAGTCACTAACAACATTATTATTATCCGTATCACATAAGCACACCTGAGTTCTAGTCTCATCTCTAATGCTTACTAGATATACAACCATGGATAGGTCGTGATAATTTCAGAAGAGTGATATATGTGAAAGATTTGTGCCATACATGTCTAAAATACTATTATTTCTACAATGTCAGTGCTACAACTTCTCTGATAATTTATCTTTTATTTCTAGGATAGTAGTGCTATTTTTGCTTATTGTGTTTTCCATGTAGATAGGTCTGAAGTTCCTGATAACAAAAGGGCAAATTCTGTCACTAATTCAGATATTGAGTACTATCTTTATATAAGATATTACAAGAGAAAAAAAAATGATTTATTGAGAACAAATACTCATCTTGCTCACTTTGTCCCTCCGAGAAAACCAAGTAGAGATTATTCTGACCATTATAAAGTTTATTTTGGGGAGGAATCAAATATTAATATACGTAGTTCATGAAGAAAATAAAATGTTAGCGAGTTCTTTCATAGTAGCGCAATTGTTCTAGAAACTGGGCCACTCTTGAATTTTATTTCACTTTTTGCTATTCCCAGGGTAGCAGTATGTTAGATTTATAATGATGGAATCTGACTCGGTAACAAGATATTTGTTGTTAGACTTGTTTGCAGAGTGGTTTTCCTCTTTTGTGGAATAGTGTATGGTTATGTTGTACTTAGTAGGATTTTATGAGGAAAGTGATATATTTTAGAAAACAGTTTGTCAGGAAGTACATTTAATTTTTTAACTCCTAATTTATAAAACCAAATAATTAAAATATTTTTGACAAAATATTTGCAGCAGAATCTTGGAAGTTAAGGAAACAAATGTTTCTTCGATTTCAGTTACAGGTTTTCAGGTAAACTGATAAAACTTTATCAACAACTCGTAGCAGTATACACTATACTGCCACATAACTCATTGAACAGATTTCTCATTCTACCACACTTCTGCAGTTCAAGAGTAAAGTTTCTTTATAATTATATATCACTAGTAGTTTCAGAAAGGCCTCCTTGCTCTACCATTTCCTATTTCTCCTCCAGCATCTACCTACTCCAAGAAGTAACTTCTATCATGAATTATTTTTAGTTGTTACCTTACTTATATTTATAGTTTTATCCTATCAGTATGTTTCACTAAACAATATATTGCTTTGTGTTGTGTGTCATATTCTACATATTTTTCTAGAACGTGCCCTTTTCATTCAACAAGATGTTTATAAAATTAATCCACTGTGGTATATGTAGCTATGATTCACTTTGCAAATTTTATTTCCTGTTTTCATCCAACTTTGCTTGACCCCATTCTTTTTCTAGCCTCTTATTCAGATATTTCTGCAAAGTTTTCTTTTTCCGTTAGTTGTGGCAATTGTGACTGTTTTAATTCAGTAGTAACCATGGAAACATCATAAGTTTTTACATAAGAGAGGTCAAGTAAATGAACCTAAACAAATATGATTAGTCAGTTTACCATTTAAATCTCTTTTCTGATAGAGAAAAAATCACTATCATCACTTCAAATGTTAAAAGGTCACTAATACTTGATGTTATAATGGTAGTTATAATATTACATAAAGCTAAGATATTACCTAACACTTCCTTTTCTATAAACATCTGTTTTTTAAAATATCTGAATATTGTTAATGCACTGAAGATTAGAGCTATGGCAGTTTGTCTTTTTTATTATAGAGAATGAACTCTTATCTACTCTAACTATTCTTGAATATGTTTATGTTGTTGTATTAACTCCCTTAAGCAATGCTAATAAGACTTAGCCATTAAATATTTAAGCAAAATATTCTCTTATGAAATCACACTCAAATTCTAGTCTTCCCAGGTCAAAAGCTTTAGTAAGTTATTGTCCAATTATTGAAACTCTAACTCTAGTTATATAACCAAAGATAGTTGGTTATATCTGTGTTTTCATTCATCTTTCACTTAATTTAAAAATTCTAAAAGTCTCAAGTCAGTGGAGAAGGTTTTTGGCAAAACAGTGGCAAACATGACTGAATTTGGGAAAGAAAACCTAGAATAAAATTTATATTACCCATTTATTACTGGATGAATACACTGGAATTTTGCCACTTTAGTTGAATTTGGAAAATGTTGAATTTCTATCATGTTAACAAATGCCTTACAGATGGTTAACACGTTCTACAACAGTAGGCATCTGTAATTTGAGAAGTTATAAAGGGCCTTTTACGTTTGGTTGAATTAAGGAATGAGAAAATTGACCTGTTTAAATAAACATTCTCTATTATAAATCAACACAAATGATTAAGCATTCTCTATTATAAAGTAGATAAATTTTCCTTTGATTTGGTTTGTACTTCCTATTCATTATCTTGATTAAGGAGATCATTGATAACTCTCCTATGCTATATTTACAGTTTAACACCACATCATAGAAGAGAAAAATAAACCAGCTCTAACATTAATAAGAAACTTGCTCATAACACACAAAGAAAAATTTCTTAAAGGTAGAATTGTAGGTTTTGAGTTATTACTGAGGGGGGAAATGCTTAAGAAAGAAGCATTTTCTTGACAGTCCTCCAATTAAATATTGTCAGCTTATAGATCCTTTTGGCTAATGTGAGATGTTGGCCTTGTGGTTATTAGTAGGGTTACTGTAAATAGCATATAGCATATATCTTAGAATTTCTGAACCATAAGGTTTTTTTCCTTATTAGTTATAGGTGAAATTTCCATTCTGTGTCTTTTATATTCTATGATATTTTAAAAATTCCTACGTATACTGTTAAGATGTGTTCTTAGCATACAGGACAAACATAAAAGACAACTGTAGTTGGACAGGCTCATTAGCTAGGAAATACCCTAGGTGGTCATGGATCAGGTTAAGAATTCACATCCACATGAACCAAAAAAGCCTGGGAGTTGGACTGTATCTGAATGGGGGCATTCTATTTAAATCCTAGAGATCAGCGATACCCAGCAGTTAAGGACTAGCAATCAGGAAGGTCTTAGAAGCTGCAGTGTGGTGAAGTTCAAGCATGCTTTCTGTCAGCCAGTCGTCACAGTAGGCTGTGTGAGAAGGCCTATAGCAGTGGGTGGTTTGTATCACATCACTTGGTTCAGGGATCTAGCCGTGGGAGGGGGTGTTCTGAGTTGTAGAAAAAGGGGTCCCTGAAGGATCAGAAGAAGCAAGCAAGAACCCCAATTCTAGAGAAATGGACTAGCAGGAAAAGATCTAAGCATAGTAATAAATCCTGAACTTTGAATAAAAGCCTATTTTTGCTATAAAGACATACCTGAGCCTGGGAAATTCATGAAGAAAAATAAGTTTAATTGGCATATGGTTCTGCAGGCTCTAAAGGAAGCACAGCAGCATCTGCTAATGTGGAGGCCTCAGGAAGCTTCCAATCAAGGCAGAAGGTGAAGGTGAAGGGGGAGCAGTCAGATCATATGATAAATCAGGAGCAAGGGAAAGAGGGGAGAGGTGCTACACACTTTTAAAGGGCCAGGTCTTACAAGAACTCACTCATTTTCATGAGGACAGTACCAAGAGGATGACTCTAAACTATTTATGAGAAATTCTCCCCCATGATGCAATCAATCACCTCCACCAAGCCCCTCCTCCAACACTGAGGATTACATTTCAACATGAAATTTCAGTGGGCTACACATCCAAACTATATCAAAGCCCAAACCCTGGTCTGTTCAGCAGCAGAATGCAGCCAGCAATAAGTATCTTTGGTTCTCATACCTCAGGACAAGACTGATTCTAGTGCCTATGGTTTTAGTCTAGACTCATTCAAGATACAATACTTTAGCACCACTAAAGGCCAGGCTGGAAGCTGGGCATATAATAGTAAACAAAATATAGTTTCTTTCTTTACAAGTCTTATGCTGTAGTGGAAGGTACAGTCAGGAATATAGACAATCACAATAAACGGTAGTAAGAGTGCCAGTTGGGGAAGGTATATATTGTTATGGTGGCATGAGTCAGAGCGTGTTACTAAGACTCAATGGAGTTGGACAGAAAAGAAAAACTTCTCAAAGGAACTGAAGTCTAAGTGAAGACGTGGAGAAGGGGCAGGAGTAGGGATGCTGCTAACATGAGTCAGTTTTGTTGAATAAGCAGGAAGCATCTGCTTCCAGACCAATAAATTAAAAAATGGTCATCAAAACCAGATGCCCCAATATTTGCCCACCAACACAGTACCAGGGCACTTGACTTGGTGAACTAAATACAGATTTCACTCCTCCTTGGCTAAGAAATCCTGTGTAGAGAACAACTTGTGGCCTAGGTTGGACTTACTTAGGTGAAGAGTGTTTAGAGTAGGGAGTAAAGCAGAGGAGGAAAGGAGGATCTCAAGGCTTAAAGGGTATGGCTCTTGAAAATTGGAACATAGAAGAAAACCAGCCTCATCTGAGTGAAACATTTCAAGAATTGTCTTCTCAGACCATGAAAACACCGGAGTACCCACTGGATGAGCTTCACAGAGCCACCTGTAGGGAGGCAGAACATTAAGCATTTGCCAAGATGGAAATTGATGCACTAGGCTTGAGCTTCCTGAAGTAACTCTATTTGTCATTTTACCCATTAAGATTGTGAAACATGGTTTCACAATAGCAAATCAAAGCAAACTGGAGATGTTGCACACAATTACAATAGAAATGGAATGACTTAATTAGTAAAAAATTAACTGGCATGATTCCTATAAGTTAAAATGTACATATTTAAGGAGGCTTATTGTAACATTTATACCATTTATTTTACAATATACTAATTCGAATGTAAAAGTGAATGTAAATTACCAGAAATTAACATGCAATGTGAAGAAAAGTCCTTTTATCCTCGGCAACTGTAGCATTTGGCAGATTCAGGAATAAATAATCTTTTGTGGCAAGGGTATGCCTTATCAAACATATGCAGATCAGCACTAATTAATGCTAATTAAGGTTTCCTGTCTATCTAGTTGGAAAAACGTCCAAATGTTATGAAATCCAGTTAGTATGCCTATTACGCTAATTGTTTTATATGGGGTGGTTCTTAATTAAAATATGTAAATTGACCTTAATTGCTATATACTAATGGGGGTTCATGTTATCTTACTAAAAGTGACAAGATGGTGAGGAGGGGTACTTAAATGACTAATTCTGATAAATCCTTAACTAAATGACCTTTACTCAAAATTAATTTTAATTGGAAGTTGGCAAAAGAAACATTTTCCTTCTTTGTTTCTTTTTAGTTTTAAGTAATGGAAGAATGTTATTCTTCTTTGTTAATACAGCTTTAAAAGCAGTTGTGGATTGTTAATTACACTTAACAAGCAAGTTAATTTTACTGTTTACTGTTTATAGGTATCAGGAAGTTATTGATATACTCATTTCAGTCTTGGAGAAAGTGACTTTCTTCTCATTGAATGTGAATATATAGTTATAATCCTATAAGTAATTTGACCTAGCCAGTTTGTTAAAATATGTGTTAATGGTTGATGAGCCAGTAATACTAATATGTATTCCTTCACTTATTTATATTGGAATTACTTTTTTTAGGAAAAAAATAAAGTTTTTACTAACATTAATTCTTATTGGAGTTAAACTGTGCTTGGAGATACCTAGATTAAATAGACAGAAATGATAAACTTTTGCATTTTACCTATCATGTTTTTATTATTTAATCACAAACAAGTTAACACGTGTATGCCCTAAATCAGTGTTAATGAATATAAATATTTTTATTTTTGCACTATTCTAAACCTAGAATTACAATAAGTAATTTAGCTAAAGCTAACAAATACTTTATTTTACCTTTTTTATTTGCAAGTAGTTTGTGTTCAATTCTAATTTAATGTATATTAAAAATTCCTCTGCAAAAATGGGAGAAGAGACTTCATAAAATATTGTCATATGGAAATGAGCAGATAATAAAGATTATAGCTTTTCTTTGTCAAAAGGAGACTCAATATCTTTACTCTTTCATCAGGACATTGTGACAAATGTTTCCCCCAGAATCATCCGGGGAACCACCTCTGGCCCCATGTATGGCCCTGGACAAAGCTCGTTTCTGAATATTGAGCTCATCAGTGAGAAAACGGCTGCATATTGGTGTCAAAGTGTCACTGAACTAAAGGCTGACTTTCCAGACAACGTAAGTGTGATTTAACATCTAAAACAAGAGAATTGGCATAAGTTGGTGAATGTTTATTTAAACATCCAATTCATAGGCTTATAAATATTAATGTGTATATTTTATTAAAGAATCTGCCAGTTGCTTTGCTGATGCATAGAAAGATAAAAAATAAAGAAAAGCTCAAGAACTCATAAAAATCCACACAATGTGAAGCTTTGTTATAAATGGGTGCCATGTAAGATGGAAGAAGTATCTACATAAGCAGAAGGAAGAGAAATGAAATACTCATTTTATTGAGTTGGTTTTCACTGTATGTGGCTGGTATTTATGAAGGTGATGACCTTAGGAAGAAATTGCAGACTATAAATCATTTTAAATATGAACCTGAGGCAGAAGCAGCATATCTTCCTATGAAGTTTATATTTTTTCAGTGGGAAATAATTCACCAAATAATTTTAGCACTCCTATACTAAATGAGTCAACTATCTTTTATAAAATATTTTTTTTTCTTTTAAAGAACCATGCATAAATATTGCAGTAAAATCAGGCTTAAATATAATAGATAATATTTTCTCTTCAATAGTCTGGTTAGAGTTATCCTTAATGTCATTCATGTATAGTCCCTCTCCCTCCCACCTGCCTCTCCCACTTCCTATTTTTTTCCTACTCCCTCTCCCTCTTTCTCTCTCTCTTCCTTCCTCCCTTTTCCCCTCCCTCTTCCTCAATTCTCTGTCTCTTTCGAATACACACAACTTATATTTCTTTCTTTCATTCTTTCTTTCAATGAACTGGTAGTGAATGGAGGTTGAGATTTGAGACAATACGTGTGTTTATGTTATCAAAAATATTTTTCTACCTACATATGTCTTTCAAAGGCAAAAACAACACTCAAGTATACTAATGATATATTTTAAAATCTATTGAAACTGGTGAATGTTTGTCTACAAACTGATAAATTGCAAATTCTTACAAAGGAATATAGAAATCACACGATTGCCTTGCCCATCAATTTTTTTTTTCTGTTTTACATAGCTCTAATTATTTCAAAATTATCTCTTAATTTGAAATAAAATACATGCACATAGAACAAATATAATTTATCTTCCTCAAGACAGTCATTTAGATGTGAAGGGAACTATCAAGACCCATCTAAAATCTCTAGTTTCTGCTTATTAGGAATCTTTCCCTTCCTGAACTTGTTGTGAAAATTATCCCTGTTTTCACATTATATAACATTCTATATAGGAGGTATGCTGAGCTATTTGTTTGTTAAAGGACCTACGTCTCTTGGGAAGCATTTCTCAGAATGATAAGGACAACAAAAAAGGTCAACTATAAAAAGAAATAATATGTTTGTAAACCTGATGTACAGTATTAAATACTCTGCCAGGTACTGAACATGCAACATAATAGTAATGGTAATAATATATTATGAACACTCATATAGCACTCACTCTGTGCTAGGCACTGTTATAAAAGTTTTATTTATTTTAAACTCATTTGATCTTTTTGAACAACCTTATGAGATAGGTAGTATTATTGTCTCTATTTCACTGATGAGGAAACTGAGGCACACAGAGATTAAGTACCATGTCAATCATTACACACCTAATATATGGTGAAGCTAGAATTTGAACTTGAAATTTGTTTTTACCATCCATGCTTCTGTCTGATAACAATGTTCTCTGGTCCAGTGCATTTGCCTATGTTGTCCTTAAATACTGAGTATTACTTTTCTTTTTTTAACTAGAGATTGGGTACACCCCCAGCTCTGTAGTCCAGGCCAGACTACATTGGCGCCATCATGGCTCACTGCAGCCTTCAGCTCCTAGGTTCAAGTGATCCTCCCGCCTCAGCCTCCCAGGGCCTACAGGTGCCTGCCACCATGCCCGGCTAATTGTTTAATTTTTTGTAGAGATGAAGTCTCGCTATGTTGCCCAGGCTGGTCTTGAACTCCTGAACTCAAGCAGTCCTCCTACCTCAGCCTCCCAAAGTGCTGGGATTACAGGTGTAAGTCACTGTTCCCAGTCTAGTATTACATTTTAATGCCTCATGAGAATGGTATGAAATATAATTTCCCAAATACTGAATCAATAGTATCTAGATAAGCTAATGTGTCTGAAAAACAATATTTTCCTGGAAAATAACTCCTACCAATGGATTTTCTTAACTTCATGTGATACTTTTTCTCTTTTTTGGGTAGGAGTGAGTTGTAATAATGACCACCAAGAAATGACAGTAAGTGGACAAGAAAGCTGAGAGGAAACCCTTGTTTTGTGATTCTACAGTCAAGTAGAAAGAAGAGATGTAGTTAATATTCTTTTCAATTTCCCTGGTGATTATTTTCTTCTCTTATAATGCTTATTCTTGAGAAAACAATGCATAGTTTTCTTGTTTCTGATTCTTTCCCTATTTAGATTATACACATTTTTCTTTTTCTGTATTCCTAGAACTAATTTCTAGCATTTTTACTCCTCATATTGAAGATAACATTTTAAATACAATTAAAATGGCATTCCCATTTGAACCCATAGAAATATGTGTGTGTACCTAGATATTGTCATGCTGAGAGTAGACAGTCCCCCGCTGTTTTGGAATTATTCTGATGCGTTTGCCCAATGAGCTGAATGAAAGAAGGTGACCCTTCGTTTTCCAAGTTTAATTATCACTCTTGCTGGAGTTTTTTCACATCATTCTCGACTGCGTGGCTGCCACCTTTAATGACAGGGACTGGACAATTCAACCCACTGTGGCAGCTTCTAAGCAAAAGCTAACTTTTCTGATAAAAAGAATTGTGCTGGGTGTGGATATAGGTCAGCTAATATCACTAGCTAATGTCTCTGTTTCCAGAGAGGGTGAGCACCAGTTGACCGTAAACCAGAGGAGACAGCTGATGAACTTCTTGAATGTAAAGGCAGAGAGACCTCTGAAATATATTGTGAGGGCTCATCTCTGAATTGTCACAGTTATACCAAAGCCTACATTCACACTAGACTTCTGCTTGGCTTTCAAGGTTTCCTTTTATTTATCTGTGAATTAAATTTGGCACATTGATCATTGTAGTGACAATTTATTACTGACTAAGAGCTTTTTGTTCCTAAGTTGAGATTCTGTAATGCTTGTTATTAAATGTACAGAATAACTAGGGCTTGCAGAAGTCAATTTTAAGTGAATCCTTTTATTCTCAATGCAAAATCTTTATGAATCATATATTTCAGGCTGAGGAAAAATTTTTTTAACAAAAAATACATGCTACACTTTGAATGCACCGAATTAGGAAGCAAAGACTGAATTTTTTTTTATCATTTGTGGCAGCTAAAGTAGGAAGCAAAAGGTAGGGCTTCAGCAGTGAATCAGCTAGTGAAGATAGAAAAGGAAATGATGGCTTTGTTAGAGAAATTAATAAGGAAGAACAATTGATATGTAAATATACATCTATTACAATACACCTCATTTCTGTAGAAAACACTTTCTCAGTTAATTACTGAGAGATCAGCATTGTACATATTAGGTTCAAAGTGACTCCAAAGAAGTTGATCTACATCAGCACTCCTGAAGGTGCTTTACTGACAAATAGCCTCTAAATATTGAGTACTTAACCTTTTATGTGTACCATGGACTCCTTAGGCACTCTGGTGAAGCTTAGGAGCCTCTTTCCAGAATATTTTTGAAGGCATAAAACAAAATTCATAGGCTTACAAAGGATTCTCACTATCTCCCTTAAAATATACAATATAGCTATATATATATATATATATATATATATATATATTTTTTTTTTTTTTTAAGGCACTAAGTAACAATCTAGTGGTGGGTCTAATAACTATTAAAATTTTGATGCCCTGGTGAGTATAAGTACTTGAGATTTCTGCAGCAACTCTACTGTGATTTTCTGTGACTTCTTTTGGTGCAAAGTGACAGATATCAATAGTGCCACTATGGTTTATTGCATTTGTTATCTTAAAAACATCAGACAATTGGCTGGGTGTGGTGGCTCACACCTGTAATCCCAGCACTCTGGGAGGCCAAGGCAGGCAGATCACTTGAGGTCAGGAGTTTGTGACCAGCCTGACCAACATGGTGAAACCCCGTCTCTACTGAAAATACAAAAAATTAGTCGGGCTGGTGGCAGGTGCCTGTAATCCCAGCTACTCAGGAGCCTGAGGCAGGAGAATTGCTTGAACCCGGGAGGTGGAGGTTGCAGTGAGCCAAGATTACACCACTGCACTCCAGCCTGGGCCACAGGAGTGAAACTCAATCTCCAAAAGAAAAAAAAAATCAGGCAATTTATCCATTTAGAAAGGAGAGCTTTATGTCTTAGAAAGTATTACTACCTATCGGCTAGGAAGCAGGCCGCTGGCCAAAGCCAGAGACAGAAACTTCAAGAGAAGAAAGGTGAGACAGGAATTTATGGTGAAGGGGTTGGCTAAGTATACACACTAGGTTATAAGAGAAGCTATGAATATTCATGAAGGGGCCTTAACATCTAAGTTATATATTAGGTTATATGAAAAGCTATGAATATTCATGAAGGGGCATTAACATCTAAGTTACATATTAGGTTATAGGAGAAGCTATGAATATTCATGAAGGGGTCTTAATGCATGTGTACTGAACAAACATCCGTGTTATATACATGTAATGTTCACTTTGCAGTGGAGATTTAACATTTGAATGTATTACAGTTGGTCTCTGTTCATCAAAAGGTGAAGCAGAGACATGAAGGCATTCAGTACACAGCCTCTATAAACTGGCCAGAGCCAGTCCATGGTTGGTAGTCCCTT
Organism: Macaca thibetana thibetana; assembly: GCF_024542745.1. Lineage (NCBI taxonomy): Eukaryota > Metazoa > Chordata > Mammalia > Primates > Cercopithecidae > Macaca > Macaca thibetana. The sequence goes on along the minus strand of NC_065578.1, from coordinate 96,862,365 downwards.
ATCAGGAGAAAGCTGCTAAAATCCATTTCTTGTCTAATCAAACCTGTAGTTATGACTTGTGGAACAGGGGAAGTCTGTCGGTGTCTGGTGATCAGTGAGCTGTAATTGTTTTTATATTGGTTATCTTGAGGCCAGCGCTTGTTTAACTGCCACAGAAAAGGAAAAAAAAATCCTTGTGGCACTGAGAATAGTTTATTCTTTAAGTGCAAAGGTGCTTGACTTTACCTTTGCCTGGCATGGCCTCAGGTCTCCTTTATAATTTGGTATCTTATTGACACAAAGAGTCCATTCTGTCTCACCTGGGGCCTGAGGGGCTTTGTTTTTAATTTATACATTCATGATTGAAAAATGCCAAAGTTTAGAACATTGGTAAAAATAAAGGTCTACATGTTTTCTCACCCAAGTTTATGGATTTCTGTATTCTATAGTCTCTGGACCGCAGGTTAAGAACCTGTGTCCAGTAGCTCTCTATTCTGTTTGGATATTGGAATCTCCTGAGAAGCTTTAAAAAAGGTATTTATGGTTAGGCCCTATTCTGTTCAATCATTTCAGAAATCTCCATGGATACAATGAATATATGTGTGTGTGTGTATATATATACACGTATGTATGTATGTGTGTATATGTGTGTGTATATACGTGTGTGTATTTTTTATAAAGTTAATCAATTGATCCTACTGCCTACACAGCTAGCATTATTTATGGCCCTTGCCCTATATTATTAAACATTCTTAAAACTCCTGTATCAGAACAATTTATTAAGAGCATTTTATATGTTTCAGGCACTGTGCTAAGGGCTTTATGTATCTGTGAAACAGAGATTTTTTTCCCCATTTTAACACATGATAAAACTGACATTTAGAGATATTGCATTGACTATCTTGGGTCACACAGCTAGTGAGTGAAAGCACTAGATCAGGAAGGCTTTCCATACACCTTGAAGAAATATTTCATTTGGCCCTAAGTAGCCTGAGAAATTAAGAATATATGTTATTCCAATCCTTCCTTTCCCACCCTCTTAAATGGGCATTCTTAAATATAAACTTTCACAAAAGAAACCAAATGATTTGACAAAGAAAGAAGTTATGTTATCAGCCAAGCATTGTCTTGCTCTGACTCCCAACTAAAGACATTCTATGGCCAGCTCTTAATGCTTTCTAGGATGTAGCTGTCTATAGAAAATAGGGTCAGTGGGACTCAATTTGGACTTGGATTTGAGCTGTTACCTGGCCTTATCTTAAATTCTATATTCCAAAATAGGGGAAGTCAGGGAACTGAGTCAAATTTAGGTGTCCTGCAAGCGAGGAGGATGCTTATTGCTTATTTGATGGGTGTATGTTGGCCCAGAGTCCCTGTACAGTCTTCCTGCCATCTCCATGAAGACTACCTCAGCAAAAGTAGACTTCCATTTCTTTGAAGTTTTTAAAGTTTCACTTATTAGAAATAGGGGGATTTTTGTTACTCACACAACTTGTTTAAAAGAATAAAATTTAATAACAGTTGAAACTATATCTGTTGTCAGGCCAGCAATGGCCAGTACAAGATAATTACTTTTGTTTCTTTTTTTTTTTTTTTAAATTATAGTTTAAGTTCTAGGGTACATGTGCATAACCTGCGGGTTTGTTACATATGTATACTTGTGCCATGTTGGTAGGAACACTTTTCCACTGTTGGTGGGATTGTAAACTAGTTCAACCATTATGGAAAACAGTATGGCGATTCCTCAAGGATCTAGAACTAGAAGTACCATATGACCCAGCCATCCCATTACTGGGTATATACCCAAAGGATTATAAATCATGCTGCTATAAAGACACATGCACATGTATGTTTATTGCAGCACTATTAACAATAGCAAAGACTTGGAATCAACCCAAATGTCCATCAGTGACAGACTGGATTAAGAAAATGTGGCACATATACTTTTGTTTCTTATCAAAGAACTTAGAGAGCATGAACGTCACCTTAGTTCTTTTGCCTTGTACTCCAAAGAGAATAGTCACAAAGAGAAATTTAAGAGTCTCTGTACTGAAGGGACTCCTCTTTTTCTCCCTCTGGAATTTTTTGAGCTTGTCAAGTCCTTATTTCTGTTGATTTCTACACAGTCCCATGCTGATTTATTTTAAATAAATTAGGAAACTGCTGAAGCAGCTATTGAAGGGAAGACTAGTAAACCCCCAGGAAACAGTTCACTTTTTTGTGCTAGAGCTTATGTAGTGATTTTCTGATATTCATGAATTCTAGAGTCAATATATACTTGCATCCCATCCTCCAGAAAGAAATTGCCAAACTTCAGGGCAAATTTTAACTCAGATTATCTAGTGACATTATTTTGTGGACCTTTAAAAATATTCTTCTAATTTACAAAAAAAATAAGAATATATCATAATAGTAGTGGAAATTTAAAATGAGTGGTTAGGAGTGAAAACATCCATGACCACTTATCCTAACAAAACTCTGTTTTTCTAGAGTTATTGTAGTCTAGGAACTAAAGGCAGAGGGCTTAGAGTCAGAACAGATTTGAATCTCAATATCTCCTCTGAGTTGCTTTTTATGACACCCTCAGCCTCAATTCCTCATCTGTGTGACCCTCAGAGGTGGTTGTAAACATTGTGAAAGATTGTGTGTAACATTTCAATACATGGTAATTATTCACTACCATAAATTAGATTGCATAGAATATTTGTGCATTTGGTTTGTATCCCTACTTTTAAAATAATATTTTTTATATGTTGTGAAAGGGAGATTTGGCAAGTCAAAGGTAACAGCATGTGTATAGCTTTTAAGGTGTATTGCCCAATTGATTTTCAAAAACTTGGTGAACTAGTGGTTTTATACAAAAAACTTCATTTCAGAAATAGTTACCAATTTAAAAATTAAACATTAACTGACTAAATATATTTTTCAGTGATTCCTTCAATTTGAGCTCATTGTATGTCCTGGTATCATGTAAGTTTTTGGACTATTTGTCTAATGTTTTATTTACTATACTCTCATGCTTTAATATCATTCATTCATTTCACTTAACAGTTTCTCATTAAAGCACTTAAATAGTGACAACTATTTTCTTGGTATCAGCATAGAAGCAGAGAAAAAAAATAAAATATATGTAATTTCACAAAACAAAGGTAGCAAAAAATGAATCAGAATATGTAATATGGCTCACAGTTCTCTGATTAGTTTACGACTCCACGTAGCCAAGTATTTTCTTGACATAGGACATTTGTAGTTCTTTAAAATAAAATGTTAGTGCATCCTAGATGGAAATGGAGACTGGATTTACCCTCCCAATGGAAACAGCAACAACAGAAATCTTAGAAAATACATGAAACAACAGCTTTTAAGACCTGGAACATCAGGCAATAAAGGAGAGTGGTCACTGATAGACAGAAAACAAAGGACTTGCCCCAGACCCTGAGTTGAGGAGATGGAGCAAGTGGCTAGAATTCACAAGATAAAGTACCAGAAAGCAGAGAGCTGCATGAAGAGAATTCCAGAGATCTGCAGGTTTTCTCTTGAGTATGCAGCAGAGTACAGATCAGCTCATGCATGTGAGTAAACAAAGAGACTGGAAAAAAGGATGAATGACATGGACTACTCCTTGGTTCTTACATATATCTGGGAATAGTGACTGTTCTTGCCAGCCCGACTGGAAAACCCTATGACCACAAGCATTGAAGTAGAATATAAATAAGACTCTTAATTAAGTATTGGGAAATAATTAGCCCTAGGCTGAGCACTGCTTTGGTCATGCCCAGCAAATGTTAAAGGTGAGATCTGAAAGGATCAGCGTGTTTCCATATAACTTAACTGCAACTCAAAACAAAGCTGAAGAATATTTATAAGAATACAGAAATACCTAGTACCAAACAAGATAGGATTCACAATATCCAGCATTCAATAAAAAAATTACCTGTTATGTAAATAAGTAGAAAAACATAAGCCATTATAGGAGGAAAATTAATAGATTAAAACCATCCTAGAACTGATAAGATGTTAGAATTAGCAGACAAGTACAATAAAGTGGTTATTTTAATTATATTCCTTACGTTCAAAAAGCTAAGACATGGAAGATAGATAAAAGATCTAAATAAAACTTCCAGAAATGAAAACTACAATGAATAAGATGAAAGGTACACTGGAAGCTATGAACAGCACATAAAGCATTGCATAAGAAATGATTAGTAACCTTAAAAATATAATAATAAAAGCTATCCAAAATCACACACACACACACACACACACGCACACGCACACACACAGAGAGAGAAATAAACATACCATCAGGGAGCTGGTGCCAATAAGTGGCCTAATATATGTGTAATTAGAGTTCCCAAAGGAAATTGTGGAAATACAGAAAACAATTTCAAGAAATAATAGTGCAAAGCTTCCACTTTTGCCTAAAACTACAAACCCCCCAAAACACCCCTCCACAAAAAAAAAAAAAAAAAAAAAAAAAAAAAAAAAACCAAGAAACTTTATCAACTCCAAGCATAAGAAACATTAAGAAAACTATACCAGGCAGTATAATGTAATCATATTAATTAAACCAGTGATAAAGAGAAAATCTTAAAAGCAGCCATAGAATAAAGACATGCTCTGTACAGAGAAACACATATAACAGTTACTTGTCAGAAACAATCTAAGCTACAAGACAGAGGGGCAACATCTCTGATGTATTGAAAGAAGAAAAGGACAAATATCAACCTAGATTTCAAAATCCAGCCACATACCTTTTAAAAATATAAGTGAAATAAATATTTTTTCAAGCACAATAAAAGGAGGTCTACACTACATAATGTTAAACTATTTTAGGCAGATGGAATATGATGCCAGGTCAAACTGTGGTTCTATACAAAGGAATAAAGACCACCAGAATTTGTAACTACATGAGTAAATATATGATGTTTTCCCATTAACTAACTCAGTTTAGAAGAAAATATGTTGTTTAAACAAAAAAATAAGATAACGTGGGGGTTATAGCATATATAAAGCTAAATGTATGAGTATAGTAGAAAAGTTGTGAGGGAAGAGATGGAAGTATACTACTTTATGGTTCTAACAGCTTTTATAAAGTTTTCTATTACTTGGACGTAGGCTGTGATCATTCAAAGATGCTCTAAGAGTATCTTAAAGATACTCTAAAACAATCACTAAAATAATGCTGCAAAGAGTTATGGCCAAAAAACCAATAAATATATAATGGAATAATAAAAACTACTTAATCCAAAAGCAAGCAGAAGAAGAGGAAAGATGAATAAAAAAGAGACAAGACAAATAGAAACCATATAGTATATAGATGAGAGAGTTAAACCTAACCATTCAATAATCTCATGAAAAATGTAAATAGTCTAAGCACCCCTCAAGGGCAGAGATTTTCAGATTGGATTTTTTTTTTTCTTTTTTCTTTTTTTTTGAGATGGAGTCTCGCTTTGTCGCCCAAGCTGGAGTGCAGTGGCTGCATCTCAGCTCACTGCAAGCTCCGCCTCCCGGGTTCACGCCATTCTCCTGCCTCAGCCTCCCGAACAGCTGGGACTACAGGCGCCTGCCACCTCTCCCGGCTAGTTTTTTTTTTTTGTATTTTTTAGTAGAGACGGGGTTTCACCGTGTTAGCCAGGGTGGTCTCGATCTCCTGACCTCGTGATCCGCCCGTCTCGTCCTCCCAAAGTGCTGGGATTACTGGCTTGAGCCACCATGCCCGGCCTGGATTTTTTTTTTTTTTTTTTTTTTTTTTTTTTAAAGAGGGAGTTTCACTTTTTTTGCCCAGGCTGGAGTGCAATAGTGTGATATCAGCTCACCACAACCTTCGCCACCTGGGTTCAAGGCCTGAGCCTCCCAAGTAGCTGGGATTACAGGCATGTGTCTCCTCGCCCGGCTAATTTTGTATTTTTAGTAGAGACAGGGTTTCTCCATGTTGGTCAGGCTGGTCTTGAACTCCTGACCTCAGGTGATCCCCCTGCCTCGGCCTCCCAAAGTGCTGCGATTACAGGCGTGAGCCACTGCCCCTGGCCTTCAGATTGGATCTTTAAAAGGTAAGGTCAATTGTATGCTGCTTATAATAAATGAGTTTAAGTATAAAGACATAAATAGAAGAAAATTGAAGCAATCAAATAATACATATTCCCTGCTAACTGTCATCCAATAAAACATGCTATATTTGTATTTATATTTGTCTGCTATTAAGCAGGCAAAGTAGATATAAAAGCAAGGAATACTTCCAGAGGCAAAAAAAATAGATTATTTTATGATGACGAAAGAGTCATTTCTTCCGATAACAATCCTAGGTATTTATGCATTTAATAACAGAACATCAAAATACATGAAGCAAAACCGATAGAACTGTAAGGAAAAATGGAAAAAGCCACAATTACAGTTGGGGATTTCCATACCTTACTGTCAATAAGCAATAAAACTGCCAGGCACAGTGTCTCACACCTGTAATCCCAACACTTTAGGAGGCCAAGACAGGAGGATTGCTGAGCCTAGGACTTTGAGACCAACCTGGGCAATGTAGTGAGATTCCTTCTCCATTAAAAAAAAAAAAAAGGAATAAGATAATAGTCAGGCTATCAAATATTTGAAAAATGCTGTCAACCAACTTATCTAATTGGCATGTATAGAACATACTATTGAATGGCAATAGAATACAGTCTTTCCAAATACATAAACAATATCTAGTAAGATAGCTAGACCATATTATTGGCCATAAAATAAGTCTCAATAATTTTAAATCATTTCACATCATACAAAGTATATACTCTGACCACAGTAGAATTAGATTAGTAATCAATGACAGGAACTTATTTGGAAAAGTCTCAAATACTTAGAAAATAGACTTCTAAATAACCCTTGGATCAAAGAAAAAATCATAAAGAAATTAGAAATTACCTTGAACTAAATGGAACTTAAAATACACCATGTCAAAATTTGTGTGCCATAAAAGCACTATTCATCGGGAAATTTATAGTACCAAATGCATATATCAAAATGAAAAAAGTCTCAAGTTAATGACCTACATTTTTACTTTAAAAACTAGAAAAAGAGCAGTTTAAACCCAAAGTAAATAAAATAAATGATATAATAAATATCAGAGTGGGAAAGCAGTGAAATTGGAAAAAGAAAAATAATAGAGAAAATCAATGAAGGTAAAGCTGATTCCTTGAGAGGACCAAAAATATTGACCAAACTTTAGCCAGACTGATCAGGAAACAAAAAGAAGAAACACAGATTAACAATATAGAAAATGAGAGATATAGCATCACTGCATATTCTACAGATACTAAAAGGAAAATAACATCATATTATGAGCAACATTATGTAAATGAATCAAATTAAGTGAACTGGACAATTTCCTTGAAGGACACAAACTATAAAAGCTTATTCAAGAGACAATAGATAACATTAGAGAAAATAAAACTTCAGGCCCTGATTGCTTCACAAGTAGACTCGCTAAACTATTTAGAAAAGAATAGTGCCAGTTCTATACATACCTTTCAGAAATGTAAAATAGATGGAATACTTCTCAACACATTCTATGGGCAACACCCTAATACCACAACTAGAGAAAGACAGTACAAGAAAACTGAGGACCTCATGAACACAGATGCAAGAATTCTAAACAAATGTTAACAAATCAAAGTCAACAATATATATTAAAAATACATCATCACCAAATGAGGCATGTCCTAGGAACTCCAGGTAGGGTTAGTATTTGAAAGTAACATAGTTCATATGTTATAAACTAAATAGTGATAATCATCAGAAAATATATTATCTCAATAAGCCCAATAGAAAAAAAAATTTGAAAAAATTAAAAATCTATTTCTAGTTAAAATGGAAAACATCTCAGCAAACTAATAGTAGGAAAATTCCTTAACTTGATGAAGGGCATGTACAACAAAGCCTATAACTAATATCATACTAAATAGTGAAAGACTGTATGCTTTGCTCCTAAGTGAAATAAGGATATCTGCTTTCACCAACTTCTATTCCACATTGTGCTAGAGATTCTGCCCTGTCCAATTAGAAGAAAAAAATAAGACTGCAAAGGAAGAAGTAAAACTGTAGAAAATCCATGGAATATACCAAAGAAATAAACAACCAAAAAACATCACTTAATTTACAGGAACAGGCAGATAGTCCACAAGCTGTTGTTTTTAGATTTTTTTATTATTATTATTATAGTAAAACACCATCATTACTGTGACGTTTGCCATTCCCTTAATTTTTGCACCTGAGATAAATACCTAACTTGCCTATCCTAGATTTGGCCCTGTCAAAATACTTTACATAATCAGTGAGTTTGGCAAGGTTGCAGGATATAAGATTACCTTGTAAAAATTAATTGTATTTTTATATGCAAGCAATAAACAACTGGAAATTGAAATAAATATATCATTTACAGTAGCAGCAAATCATGAAATACCTACAGATAAATCTGACAAAAGATGTGAAAGACAAGAACACTGAAAACAGCAATACATTTCTGAGAGAAATTAAAGACAACCTAATAAATGGAAGAATATACTGTATTCATAGATCAGAGGGGCCGCTATTGTTAAGATGCCAAGTCTTCCCATTTCTATCTATGGATAAAGTGCAATCCCAATCAAAATATTAGCAAACCTTTTTCGTGGAGTTTGACAAGCTGATTATGAAATTCATATGGAAGTGCCAAGGACTTACAAAACAACTCATAAAGAACAAAGTTGGAAGTCTAAAACTTTCTGATATCAAGATATGTTAAAATTACAGTAATCAGATAGTCTGGTGTTGGCATAAAGCTAGGCAAATAGATTAATGTGGCAGAATAGAGAGTCCTACAAACAACCCACAAATTATTTATATGAACAACTGGTTTTTGATAAAGATGCAAAAAGGCAATTCAGTGGACAAAATATAGTCTTTTCAGCAAATATGCTGGAAAAATTGGGTATTCTTACGCTACAAGAAAGTAAGCCTTGATTCAGATCTCACATGATATATAAAAGTTAACTTAAAATACCCATAGACCTAAATGAGAAATCTAAAGCTATAAAACTTTTTGTAGAAAAAAAAGAGGAAAACTTTTGACCTTTGCTAGGTAAATATTTTTCAGAAACCTACCAAAATTACTGCCTTTGAAAGAGAAAAAAAAATGAAACGTGATTTGATACAAATTAAAAACATTTCCTCTTCAAACTCATTATAAAGAAATATGAAAATACAGATGACAAACTGAAAGAAAATAGTTGCAAATCATATATCTGATACAGTACTTTGGCAGGTTTATTTTAGAAAGTTAAACATATACCCATCATATGACCCAGATATTTCACTTTTAGATATATACCCAAGAGAAAACAAAACATGTATCTATACAAAGACTTGTACGAGAATGTTCATAGAAGTTTTATTTGTAACAACAACAACAACAACAACAAAAACCTGGGACCAACTCGTATTTTCATCAACTGAAAAGGTAAACAAATTATGATATTTCATACTATGAAATATCACTTAGCAATAAAAAGAATGAACTATTATACATACAACAAAATGGATTAATCTCAATATAATTATTTTGAGTGAACGAATCCAGATTCAAAAAAAAAATCTCACAAAAATACATGTATTATTATGTCGTCCTAAAACTTTGGAAAATGTGAACTGATCTGTAGTGACACAAAGTAAATTAATGGTTGCCTCATGGACAGAGGGGTTACGAGTGGGAGAGAGGAGTTATAAAGAGTCACATGGAAACTTTTGGGTAAAATAGATATGTTCATTATCTTGATTGTGATAATGGTCTCAAAGTATTACATATGTCAAAATTTATAAAATTGTATACTTTTAAGTACGTATAATTTATTGTATACCTTATATAATGATTTATTATTTTATACTTTATATAACATATATAGAATTATGCTTCCATAAATCTGCTTAAAAATTAGTTTAACTTAAAATTATTATAGCTCTTTTCCTGGAATGCATCTTGGGAATTACTTTTAGGTTGGGTTGAATCGCTAAAGCCTGGCTACCTAGCTCTTCAGTCCCTACCCGACTCTTCAAGACACCAGTCAATTAACACCCTCTAGCATTTTGATCATCCTCACTTTGATACTGAGTCATGGGAATTAACATGAAGTTAAAAATGACCTTATATAGTATTAAGAAATAAAAGAAATATTGGTTGGATTTTTAAGCTTTGGCTTTGCTGAAGATTAAAATGCTGGTGGTTCATGTCATTCAGTAAAAGAAGAATCTTGAGAAAATCCATCAAACCTTTTAAAAGAGTCATTATACAGCATTACTGGCTACAACATACTCTTTCTCAAATTCCCCTTCATTTTGTAATTTGTCAGGCTGCCTTTTGGGTGAGAATATTGTCTTTCCAGGTTGGAAGTATAGCATCTAACACACTGAACCGTGTGAAACAGACCCTAGGGATGGCAATGATGCAGCGAATGTAGATTCCTTCTTGGTATAAACTAGCTCATGAGAGAGGCAATGGAAACAATTTATAAATCACATATGTTTGTCACATACCCAGTTCATGTCAAAAAATGAAAATAAAATTCATATTCAAAGAGCTGAAGAGCTTTGTTCAGTAGGCTCGCTTACTTAATACCAGTTTAGTAATATTTCATAACAATTGGTGTTGAGATCTCAACTCTAATGTCATCTTACTTAGTATCAATTTGGTACTATTTCATAAAAATCAGTGTTGAGAACTCAACTCTAATGCAATCTTCTCTTAAAGGACCGGGGAAAGAAGGAGAAAGAAAGGATAATGTGAAACCTGTAACAATTATTTTCCTCCTACTTATACCCTCAAGTCTTTAAAATGTACCTTTTTTTGGTCTCAAAGGGCCCATTTAATCTGCTAATTTGTAAGCAATTTTAGAAAAATGCACAACTGTTCTATGAGAGGTTTAAATGTAGGAGGCAATATAAAGTTTTTATTTTGCAGAATATGCTACAAGTATACGTGCTGCATTAGCTTTGTTACAAACTATTCGTTTCATTTTACTGTTTTTGGGGCTTATTGATAACTATATTTTTTTTCTCCCCCAGCTTCCTTTTTTGCCAGTAGCTAGTTTATACTTTTACATTGTACCCTACGGGGAATACTCTTTAGATATTTATTTTTCACAAAGAACTAATTTCACATTTCCCCCTGAGGTCTTCTAAGATATTTACTTGAAAGCATCCTCTTTATTGTTTAAAATAGCTTTTAAAAAACAAATACTTAACACATTATTGTTTTAAAGGTTCATGTACTGTATTTTAATGACTGCTTTTCTTTTTTAATCGTTATTTCTGGTTAGGTAATTGATTCAGTTTAAACTATATCTGTGATCCACAAATATGATCCAATTAATTGTAAATCAATTAAGAAGAGACTGTTCATGGGAGACATTGGACTACTAGCTTAATCACCAGGCAAACCAGACATCCTTAAAATAAGATAAATGAAGAATACTTTGATATAGCAGTTAAATGTGTATAATGAACTCTCTAATTTACTGAAAATTTTACTCTGTGGGATATGTCTTCATTTTAATAACCAAAATTTATAAAAGTACAAATTAGAATGAGGGCCATTTTGGTAAGAATATAGACTAATACAGGTAACTAATAGTCATCCATTTTAATAGGAGGCAGGGAAGAATCAGTGAATGAAATTTGTTGGTAAAGATGTAACCATATTTTTACCAATCTCTTCAACCTTTCTACCAGTGTATTTCATAACCATGTTAGAGAGAAAAGGTACGATTTTTTAAAAAGGAGCAAGGAAGAAGAAGAAAAAAAGGAATATACTTTGACAATGAGCCTTTTCCCCAAAGCAAACTGATTCTTAAGGAAAATAGAAGAAACAAGAATTGACAAAGGGGTTTTACAAATTGAAAACATAACAATTTCTTAATTTTGTATAGTCATTTATAGAATACAGATGTGTATTTCTCTGAATTGATCTCACAATAACCTCACAAAAAAGATATGAATATCATCTCGATCGCATAAGACTGATATCTGGATGAAGGTAAGGAATTTCCTGAGGATAGTTTTTAAATAGTAAGCGGTAGAATTTCAAATTGATAACAGAACATCTGACCACACAGTCCCCACTGTTCTACTAAGAAACTATATTATCTTAAATAAAACTATGCATATATACTTACTCACAATAAAAAGATTGTTTTTTAAAGCCAAACATGAGATTATTTAGAATTATCTATGAATGATTTACTTTTCTTTTTCACCTGGATTTTCATTTCCTTCGGTGGAGGTGCTAATGAGCAGAGAAATGGGAAAGGTAATCAGCCAGAGGGAAGAGAAGAATCAAAGACCTAGATAATTCACAAACTGGAAAATGAGCTCCTAACTAATCAAGACTGGATTGTAAATAGGATAGAAAGAATTTATGCATCCCTGGTATTAGCCTGAATAGCATTTGTACCCAATCCAAGGAAAGTATTTGTGAATTTCACAGTTGGCTATTTTTTCTCCCTCTGAGATTCTTTTCCTGAACTAATTATCCATTATGTACATGAAGCAAAAAAATAACTTATCATTAAAGTCATTTTTGAGGTAGATATTTCACTTTGCATGTTGTTAAAATGCCTAGAGCTTTAATAAGGAATGAGTTAATTTTATTAATACATCTTCTTTGGGGAGTTTCTGATCTATATACTGATCAGCCAAAAGGAAATTTTCTGTAATATTTTATTCATGCAAAATTTAGGGAAGTAACCAGATTGACTAATCTTTCCATAATAAATAATTTAATTTAACTTTGTGCTGCTTTTTGCATTTTAATTTTTTCATAATGTGTCCTTTAAAACCTTCAATATTAAAATGATCAGTGACTGTTTTGTGCCTGATTTAGTTTAAATTGTAAATTTACTTATGGCTCTTGGGTTACAAAGTATGGGTGGGGCGATGTCTTAATATAGGAAATGAACACAATTATAGGCTGGAATGGCTATGTGTACAATAAGTTTTTAAATAAATTACTGGAAACTGTAGCAATCAATATGAGAAATGACATATAACCCTATAACAGTAATTATTACTGTTACCTCGACTGTAATTATTCCTCAAATGCTTTACATTTCATATATTTTCATACATACTATTCAACTGCACAGTTGTATGAAATGTTTTATGACTCACAGTTGTTGCCTAATCTCTTGCTTAAAACCTTCCAAGGCCTTTCCAACTCAAACGCAGACTACTAGGATAATAGATGCCATATGGTTAGGTTATGGCTGTGAAATTCAGGCAGGACTTCTGCTTCTAGTAAGGATGTGGAAAGCTATGAGAGATTATTACTCCTACCCTAATAACCATAACAAAAGAGATAAGCCACAAAATTAGACTTTTAAAAAACTTACCTGAAATCTGAAAATGCAAATAAACCTAAATGAACTAAATTTCAGAAAGTGACAAGGAGAGCAGAAACTCATGACTGCTTTGCTCCCCAGAGAAATGGTGAAAGGAAGATATCACCATAGAGACACCAGTTAAAATTGTAAAGAACTTTTAATGAATGTGTTTGGAGTTGCATGATGTGTGAGATCTCCAAGAAACCCAGGCACAGACCATCTCTGACTCACCAACCAACTGTCTCATGGGACTTCACTGAATTGTCAACCAAATGTAAAGCCAAGGCAGCCAAGCTGAGAGAGATCCCCCCTAAGGCAAGCAGGACCTCCTCCAGTTAAAAGGGGTCTGCTGAAGGCTAAGGCAGGGAAAAAGCCTTGAGAGAAATCCCCCCAGTGCATTCCAGGCCTTCACTAGTTGTACTGCAGTGACTCTTTGGAAGGCTAGAGGAAGGGAAGATCAGTAGAAAGATACCCTGAAGCACAAAAAGCCATGGTGAAACTAGAGAGCAGAGAGAACTCCCGAGCAACCCAAAAACCTAGGAGCTGACCTGTAAAGCAGCAAGAGATATCCCTTGGTTCAGAAAGTTGCTTACTGGACTAACAATAAATTAAGAGATTCTAGAGTCTTTCTGGGACTCAAGTCCCAAGTCCTGCTGAAGAGACGGTTCTGCTTTCAACACATTTGAAGGCAATGAAGAACCGAATCTAACTAAAGCCACGGCACAACCCAGGCTTGGCTTAACTATAGACTTAATCCACTCAGTCTCATAATTAGCAGACTGGTAAGAGAAGTGGTATACCCTTTTCTGGGGATGGCTATTATTTCTGTAAATTTCTATTGCTCTTTTACAGAAAGCATCTGGCACTCAATAAAAAATTATAAGACATGAGAAAAACAAAAATGTGGCCCAAGATCAACAGAATATTCTTGAGAGTGGTCCATAGAAGTAGATCCACAGATAGAATTGGAATTATCAGATAGAGACGTAAAATAACCATGATAAATGTGGGGAAAAAAAGATCTAGTGGAAGAAGTGGAAAAACAGTCATGAAAAGATGTGGAATTTTATCAGAGGGTTGTAAAATAAATATTTTAACAGATCCAAAGAGAAATAAAAGAAGTGAATGATAACTTTATGAGAAATGAAAAATTCATTGGCCAGGCTTAAGGGAGACTAGACAAGATGGAGGAAGGAATCAGTGAAGTTGAAGACATAGTAATGTAAATTATATCGGCACTATGGAAAGCAGTATGGGTGGAGGGGGGTGCGCTAAAAAAGCTAAAAATAGAACTACCGTATGACCCAGCAGTCCTGATGCTGGGTATATATGCAAAAGAAAGGAAATCACTTTATCAGATTGATATCTGCACCCTCATGTTTTTTTTTTTTTTTTTTTAATTTATTTATTATTATTATACTTTAAGTTGTAGGGTACATGTGCATAATGTGCAGGTTTGTTACATATGTATACTTGTGCCATGTTGGTGTGCTGCACCCATCAACTCTTCATTTACATCAGGTATAACTCCCAATGCAATCCCTCCCCCCGCCCCCCTCCCCATGATAGGCCCCGGTGTGTGATGTTCCCCTTCCTGAGTCCAAGTGATCTCATTGTTCAGTTCCCACCTATGAGTGAGAACATGCGGTGTTTGGTTTTTTCTGTTCTTGTGATAGTTTGCTAAGAATGATGGTTTCCAGTTGCATCCATGTCCCTACAAAGGACACAAACTCATCCTTTTTGATGGCTGCATAGTATTCCATGGTGTATATGTGCCACATTTTCTTAATCCAATCTGTCACTGATGGACATTTGGGTTGATTCCAAGTCTTTGCTATTGTGAATAGTGCTGCAATAAACATACGTGTGCATGTGTCTTTATAGCAGCATAATTTATAATCCTTTGGGTATATACCCAGTAATGGGATGGCTGGGTCATATGGTACATCTAGTTCTAGATCCTTGAGGAATCGCCATACTGTTTTCCATAATGGTTGAACTAGTTTACAATCCCACCAACAGTGTAAAAGCGTTCCTATTTCTCCACATCCTCTCCAGCACCTGTTGTTTCCTGACTTTTTAATGATCGCCATTCTAACTGGTGTGAGATGGTATCTCATTGTGGTTTTGATTTGCATTTCTCTGATGGCCAGTGATGATGAGCATTTTTTCATGTGTCTGTTGGCTGTATGAATGTCTTCTTTTTTTGCAGCACTATTCACAATAGCCAATATATGGATTCAACCTAAGTGTCCATCAATGGATGAATGGACTAAAAAAAGTGGTATAGATACATAATGGAATATTTTTCAGCCATAAAAAGAATGAAATTCTATCATTTGCAACAACATGGATGGACTGGAGAACATTGTGTTAAGTGAAATAAGCCAGGCACAGAAAGACAAACATTGCATGGTCTCACTTACATATGAGAGATAAAACAACTGATCTCATGGAGATAGAAAGTAGAATGGAGATTACCAGAGGCTGGGAAGCGTAGTGGGGAGGGGAAGGGAAGGATAAAGAGAGATTGGTTAATGGTTACAAAAATATAGTCACATAGAAGGAATAAGAACTAGTGTTCAGTAACATAATAGGGCTACTATAGTTAATAATAATTGCTTATTTCAAAATAACTGGAGGAGTGGAATTGGAATGACAGATGTTTGCGGTGATGGATATCCTAATTACCCTGATTTGATCATTACACATTGTATGCTTGCATGAAAATATCATAGATACTCCGTAAATATGTACTCACATTGTATGCTTGTATCAAAATATCATAGGTACTCCATAAAAATGTACAATTATTATATAACCATAAAAATTATTAAAACAAATTAGCCAAACTGACGAATCAAAGACAAAAAAAAATGCCACAGTGTCCAATACCTGTGGAACAATATCAGAAGTTCTAACATTCATATAATTGAATGTTATAAAGAGATAAGAAAGAGATTGGAGCAGAAATCGTCAATTCACTTGGTACCATCTCCCAGTGGCCTTCCTTGGCCATCATTTTAAAAGCAGGCCCCTATGCCAGACTCCAGTCATTCTCTATCACATGGCTAGGTTTTAGTGCCTCAGTAATACTCATTACTGTATAAATTCTTCCTTTATTTTTTCTTGTTATTCTACTAATATTTATTGAATGCATGCTAAATGCCAGACATTATTTTGGAACCTAGTATTGAACAAGACAGATGGAGTCTCTTTTCTCACAAAACTTATTTTTTCTCTATGTGTAAGAATCTTTTTGCCTTGTTTTCTCATTTACCCCTAAATCTTTACCTCCTTGAAGAATGGTTGGTGCATAGGGGGAGCACAATAAATATTTCTTAAGAAAAAATAAATTAATTAATTGTCCTGCAGGTCAATTCTAAAACCCCATTTTTTAATTTCCTCCCCCAGGATTGTCTGGAAAAAACTGCTAAGCCTGTTCTGCTTCTGCTATCTGTTTTTTTGTTTTGTTTTGTTTTTGTTTTTGTTTTTGTTTTTGTTTCCCCATCTAAACTCAGGCTCCACTTCTACTAAATTCTCAGTAGGATTGGTTCACATATAGGCAATGCTTACAAATTGGTATATAGATAGATATAAAAAGTATGTAGATGTAAACTAGTATTTCAGTAAGAGGAGTCAGATGTTGGAGAAGGATAATCATACTTCTATTAATGCATGAATCAATGCATCTTGTAATTATGTGCATATAAGACTCTGCTTCCTTACCAGAGAGCAGTCTCACAGTGTTCCTAGGGCCAAGCCCCATGCTTAGCACAGTTCAACTGCTTCTCTTTTATGTGCATCATAATATTTTATTAAATTTCACATGAAAGAGGACATCTTTTTTTTTTTTTCCTCAGACTGAGTTTCACTCTGTCGCCCAGGCTGGAGTGCAGTGGCACAATTTCGGCTCACTGCAACCTCCACCTCCTGGGTTCAAGCATGCTAAATAATCTATAAAAATCAGTCTTATAAATAAAGGACACATGCCATAAAATGTTTCTATTTTTTTAAAGGCAACTGTCAAAATACTTTTTAAAAATTATTCTTCTCATTTAGAATCTATGTCTCGTAGGCCTTGTTAGGCAGAATCTGAAAAACCAGTGACCAAATCTGTCAGTCTTTCAGTGACTGATTACTAAGTATATTTCAAGTCACACACTAGAATTCTCCAAGGGTATGACTTCATTCTCATAGTTCTAACTAAGGAACTACTACACATCTCCTGCGATTTTCTGATTTATGTTCAGATTTACTCCCAGCCATCACTGGAACATGACAGTCTTAATGATAGTAGGAAAAATGTGAGTTGCCATTATTTAATATTCTCAATAAACGTAACTGAATTGTTAATCATAGAGACACTGAATGCCAGAGAAACTTTGAATAATTAATTATCAAGCATGATATGACTTAGTCTGTTTGTTTACCAAGGGAAAAACTAAGGGTTAAAGATATTGGTAACAAACTTGTACAAACTAGTGTTCACTTTGTCCACATTTATTAAGCACATCATACTACTTGTCTTAAATATGTTTTTGATTATTGATTACCCCTCCTTCTCCACAACCCCCTTCTCCACATCCCTGTTCCTGTTAAATCCAGAGAAAACACAAAAGTATAGCATTAAATTTCAGATGCACATCTTTTAGAATTATATGTTGCCAATATCAATTAGCCAGGGTATCATAATTAATGATGATTAAATTCATTAGTAGAAGCTACTTGTTTTTGTGCCAGTTACTAGACTGAGTAATAGACATACTTTATCACTAATTCGCAGAACAATTTTAGACAGCAGGTATTATTATCCTTACTTTACAAATGTGGAAACTAATCCTAAGAAATAAGAAGTATCTTACTCAAGATTAAAAGACTAAAAGTGGCAAACCCAAGAATTGGACCTCAAAGTTTTCAGTCTCTAATATATACAATACAGTTAAATGTAATATCTACCTAATCATATTTCTTGACTTCCAAAAAAAAAAATACAAAGAAAATAAGATACTTCTTTCTGTTTATGATTAAGGCAGACAAATGTATGCTAAAGTTATTTCTTAAGTAAAAATTTATTTACAGATACACTATTGATTTAAATTTAAGAAGCATACCACTTAAGTAAAATAGAAAATCAAATTATGCAAAATAAAACAACTTAGAAAGCATAAAATTATTTCTACTCTTACATATGGTGCAATTATATTATCCTATTTTGTAAAACAAATAATAATTCTTCATTAACTTGGATTTACCAAGATGTATATCAGGTTACCCTGGTTAATAGTTTGAGATAAATATTTAACATTATCTCCACACAATTATTAAGACTACATAATAATTTGTGTTGTAATTTATAATACTCCTCAAGTCCAAATTCATGTCTAATGTTCATTTCTAAAAATGCTCACACTATTTTACTACTTAAGCTCTTAAATCTTCCTGAACAGATATTTTGATTTTATTTGAATCCTTATAAAACTTTTTAAATGATTTAAAAAAATTGAATACCCTATTTACCAAATAATCTGTTAACAAAAAGGCCACTTTCTCAGGCTAAATTAACACTACAGTTTAATCATAATCATATTCACATTTTGAAATCTTTCTTACTGTTACTCACATGAGCAAACAAAAACACCTACACATGCTCAAAAAAAAAAAAAAAAAAAAGGAAAATTTAAAGACTTGCTGAATTTTGAACATGTTCATTTTCAATTTACCTGAATAATTTGTGTCTGTAAGAGATGTTATGAAGTTTAATTTTTAAAAGTCTCAAATAAGTTTCGTTGTTATTGTTTTGCTTTTAGTGGTGGTGGTTTCTTGGCTGGATGATTGGATTTCTTAGTATTAGCTGCCTACTAGCATAGGATCTCCCTGTTACTTCTAAATAATGAGCTTAAACTCTGAAACTTCCCAAGAACAAAACCTACTACTTTCCTGCCTCTATTGCTTCCATGTTACTAATTTGTCCTATAGTATCTGATTCATTATATTCATTTACATACGTACTCACTGGGTACTAAATTTTTAAAAAATTCTTTTTCATGTTTAGAATTTGAAGAACTGCCTGTCTTTCCAGAAATAGATTCAGAAAACTGACTTATGTATTAGGAAGTCTGTAATTTGTGGGATTGTTGATGTTATGGGGGAAAATCATGGAGCATATTAAAATAAATGATTAAATACTGTACCATGATGTTGAAGAACCAGAGCCTTTCATGGCTGTGTCACCAACTATATGAACTTGGGCAAGTCATAATCTCATCTATAAACAAAGAGGTTGGGCAAGGTCACTCTCCTAAAGATACTACACCTCTGACAGTGATTTGATTAAATAGACCTCTCACTGAGGCTCAGAAATCACTTTCATAATGTATAACTTTTATTGTATTGTTACAGTGTGTATTGAATAGTAGAAGAAAAAGCTTTTATATTTTAACTGAACCATAAATACTTAGCCATTTTTTAGGCATCTTTGAATTGCACATAAGAGAAACCAGTGGGATCTCATGCTTGGAAAATATATGAGATCATTCCAGAGGTGAATACATACTATTTTCTATTCCCTACTCCATTTTAGTCATATGTAATGAAATGGTTTGATGGGAGCAACATAGAAAATTACTGAGAATTTTTATATTCTGAGGTTCTTTGACTGTTGGCTGAGTGGGCAAAGGGGCAGGATTAATATCTATTTCTGGAAAAAATGTTTGAGACGGAGGTGCATTTTCAGGGAGAGATTTTTTTTTTTTTTCTTGCTTCATTGGGCAAGAAAGCTTTATCTTGTTCTGTGAGGTTAACTATGGGAACAGACCACTGCTGGGAGCTGGGGAACATAAGGCCGAAAGAGGAAGGGAGAGAATGCTCTGTTAGTTTCCTGGCTAGACAGGTCACATTGCACTTGGGGCATGAAGATTAGGGTAAGAGTTTTAAATCAGCTGTGAAATTATTTTGGTACCTAGTATAGAGTGAAGGATTGGGGTTACGTTTTTTTAGTAATTTCCTAGAATACACAAACAGGAGTTTTGTATTATCGCCTGTATGTGCTGAAGGTGTAGATCTTTAGGTAAACAAAAATGTCAGTCATTTGGCCAGGCAGAAATTTATGTTGGCTCTTGAGATAATAATCAGGAAAAAAAAAAAAAAATAAGTGAAGGTCATTTTTGTCTGATCTTTAAGATTTCCAATATCAGAAAACTTACCTTTTGATGGATAGTACCAACAAATAATTAACTTCATAAACAGATAATTAATCTCATAAACAAACAATAAAAGATAAATCTTTGGATATATAGCCCTCCTTTTGGGTCATAGTATCCCGAGTTAGTAGTTGTAGATAGGAATTTTCTTTTTATTTATTTATTTTTTTTGAGATGGAGTCTTGCTCTGTTGCCCAGGCTGGAGTGCAGTGGCACGATCTTGGCTCACTGCAAGCTCTGCCTCCCTGCAAGCTCTGCCTCCCGGGTTCATGTCATTCTCCCGCCTCAGCCTCCCAAGTAGCTGGGACTACAGGCGCCCGCCACCACGCCCGGCTAATTTTTTGTATTTTTAGTAGAGACGGAATTTCACCGTGTTAGCCAGGATTGCCTCGATCTCCTGACCTCGTGATCCACCTGTCTTGGTGGATCCCAAAGTGCTGGGATTACAGGTATGAGCCACCGCGCCCGGCCAGATAGGAATTTTCTTAACGGACTTATTTGAAGATTAACTAAGAAATACTATAGGTTCAAAACCACTTAATTAACATATGCTGCATAAAAGTAAAGTCATTTTTCTACCAATTCTGAATCTTGAATCTCTTATGCCATAGAAATTTGCAGAGACACTAGATAAAATAAAATTCTAGTTTGGTCTAAAAAGTTAGTGACATCATAAAAATCATGCATCATTGCTTAACTTTCCTCTTTGCTAGAGCACCTCCCTTTTGATTCTGCTCTCTGAAACATATCCTCTTAACATCTGTTGATAACCTAAATTTTTTCTCTAGATCCTAGTATCTACCTTTTTGCCTTTACTAAAATATCTATTAGCCCTGAAAAGGAGTAGCATTCCTTAAAAATCTCTCAAATAGAAGTCACTATTTTCCATTCTCCCTTCCTACCCTTCATCCCACCCTACTATGGAGCCACTCCTCTGTTTTTTTAAGCCAATAGTTGCATCCAGTACTCTTCCTGCTTCCCAGTGCCACTTGGAAAGAGGTTGAGTCAGCATTCTGTCACCAAACCATATTCTCTGAGACTAAGCCACACTCTTTCTGTCCTTCAGCTTCGTGGGTCATTATTCTGCATTTCTTTCTCTTCTTCTTCCTTACCCCCAAATATTCATGAGACCTTTGGTATATTACTTTTAATCTTTGTCTGCTGTCAGCATTTATGGTCTTTGTTACCACGTATCATCCTCTAGTTACTTTTGCCATCATGTCATTTTCGTCCATAGACAGCTCCTGCCCTTCTTTTCCCAAATAATTTTGCCACCTCTGCAGTCTTGAAAGTTGTGTTTCTGTCATCTGAACCAAAGTCCTTATCTTTGTATCTCCCACCACGTGGACTTTTGACAATTTCATGACCTCTTGCCTGGTACCTCCTTTCTGCTCTAATTCTCAGCCAATTTCTGATTCTGCTACCCTCCTTTTCCAGCCCATATTTAATGAACACTAATGACAACTAATGTCTTTCTTTAAATTTTGAAAAAATGAAGAATAAAGGAAATTATTTTCATAAAATAATAATGTAATAACACCTTTGCATAGAACCACGCGGAACTGACAAATGTTAAGTTTTTTTTTAAATGTTTGCTTTACTTTCTTCTTTGATTATAGTTTTAAAGAGTTAAGATGCAGACTTTTTTTTTTTTTTTTTTTTTTTTTTTTGGTAAACCGAAGCTGAAATATATAATATGCATGAAATTGTGCAGCTAAAATGCAAATAAGTGAAATTTGTGAAAAAGGCATTAATGAAAAGAATGTTGTCAGGGTTCAAATGAGAACTTGTTTATAATCCTGTGCAGGGGAATTGACCAGAGTTGGGGGATTTAGGTGAAGCCATAGCATAATTGGATAAAGTCTATTTGCAAAATGTCAGATGTACTTTTCTCACTCTGAAGATCAACTATAGGTGTAGGATCCTAACCATATATGAATCGTTATAGATGCCTTCATAGACATGTGTTTCTATAAAAGACCTTTTCTAAATTTTCCTCTGGAGTAATGAAGTGCTGGGTCAGTAAAGGAGACTAAAATTTTGAAAAGTTGTAGTCATAAAAGGAAAGCAGAAATCTCTAAGTTTCACTTCTTTCTTCATTTTTACAGTTTTAGTAACAATATTCTTGGTTAATATTTAATAGAATAATAATTGTTCGGTCTACTTTGATGGTT
Source organism: Macaca thibetana thibetana (assembly GCF_024542745.1). Classification (NCBI taxonomy): domain Eukaryota; kingdom Metazoa; phylum Chordata; class Mammalia; order Primates; family Cercopithecidae; genus Macaca; species Macaca thibetana. The sequence continues at coordinate 96,839,616 of NC_065578.1, read as the reverse complement.
TTTGTCTTTATAATGTTATGCTGAAATATCTCGATTTGCTTAACTGTGTTCTACCAAAAGATTCTAAATAGGCAAATCACCAGAGATCACTTTCATAATCTGTTATATTATATTGTTTTAAGAAGGAGACCTATGGCAGATATTTTTTTGTTTTTCTTGAGTTGAAATGTGGTAACATCTATTTATACTGCTGATTTTCTTATAGACTTAAAAATTAATATCGATGCCAGAAGCACACATATTTATCACCTGGGGATTTCAAATTAATTAATCCTTTCTAAAAAAATGTTTATCAATATTTTATAATGCGATACCCTAAGCATAGTCATCATATACCCTAGGTTTTCTAGGGCAGAGTCTGTGCAATTTGTATGAAATCGATGTGATATTATTGTTATAACTTCATATATTTTTAACACAAAAAAATTTTCAGATCTGAAAAACTGAATTGATTAAGCCTGTGCTTAACTAATTCAGAACATACTAAAATAAAGGTAATGTGAGAACCTGACAATGACCAGCTTAGGAACTTTTAATTGCTTGGGTTTATATGTTGTGGAAAACTCTGAGAAAAATTTAACCTTCAATAAAACAGCATTCAGAAAAGGATTGTTTTCAGTTGACTGTGGGCGGAAGAATCCAAAATATAATATTCAAAGGATTCATACTAGCTCAGATGCTAGTATCAGTGTCTGGAGAAACATCAGTCTTACAAAGGTGACAAAAGGTATCCTATAAGAATTACTGTGCCCAAACTATATAATGAGTGTTATAGAGAAAATCACTGTAAATATTTGCATAAGAAATGATAAAGACACATAGCAACTATAATCAGTGTTCATTTTCTCCTTACTATGATTCTAGTGACCTTCTTTAACCTATGGGAGTAAAGGATGCTTCTTACATATTCTAGCAGGTCTTGTTTTCACACTATGTTACTGTGTCTTGCCTGAACAGTGTGTCTATGTTTTCTTTCCCAATAGTATTCTGACCACCACTCTCAGTTGTCTTTTCTACTCAGGAGGTGAAAGAGACATTTCTACCCTATTTCCATCATGTAGAATTATGGTTACTTCTGCATAAACTATCCTATCAAAAGTTCTAGAGCCTTACCATGTAACCATGGAACACCCATTACTATAGGTGTAATGGGTTTTCACATATCCTTTCCACATATCCTTTGATCTGCAGAATATTCAGAGCTTTCAAGATGTCATTTTTATTAAACTTATGAACAGCTTTTAATGTAGTTTTGTTTAATTGTCTGGCTTTAGATTTTGTTGGAATTGTCTCTTGTTATCATTAGTAGATAAAAATAAATATAATCATTATATACTAAGAAAGTTCTACATAAAAAGACAAACAGATGTGTCATAGTGTTGGTGTGTTAAGAGGTGCAAATCTGAGAATCAGGAGGACTAGTTGTATTTTTGGTTGCATATTTGGTTTTATAGTGGGCTTCTTGGCAAGATTTTGCACTCACAGGCTAGTGGAAAGATGAATGACAATATTAATTTCTTATTTTATAATCAGTGTCAAAGAAGCATTTCAGTGCAAAATGTCCAAAGAGAGAAGAGGACTAGAAAGGAAAGGGTACGTTAAGCTGGAACCTGAAGTGACAGTGCTGTGTTACATTGCAGAGATTCTGCAGTGTGTCAGGGGGTTGGTGATTCAATTGTCTGAATGCATGATTTGGTAGGCCAGTTTAGAGGAGAGCAAACTGGTCCTGTCACTGAAATCACAATGGGTAAAAATGGACCTATTCAATCTGCCTCTCAATGCCCCAAATTCTTCCTGGTTGTAAATTAGAGCTTTAGGACAATGCATTAACTCATTCGGGTCACCAGGGTACTATGTCAGCTCAGTGCTCGCAATTGCCCATGACCAATTCTGCACTCTCCCCAGCAGGAGGGATGCAATGTCATTTTGTAGTCTCTTCTTTAGGATAATATCAGGTCTGAAAGGGAAGGAACAAAGGAAGTTGCTGCTTTCCTTCCACCTACCCTACTTAGCCATAATCACGCCCCTCTTTCCACTTGGCCAGACTGTGAACCAGACAGAAAATGAGCTCAGAGGTTATGTGGTTACTCAAAGACTTGAATAAAATCAAGAATTCAGTGCTATTCAACTCCATCTTCAAGTCAAAGAAAATGGGCATATGGGCAGCATAGGAGACTGGAGCGTTTTCTACCTTGTTTCTAGTAAAATCATTACAATATGATTTCTCTTGCTAGGACCAACATTTTTATGTGGCTACTGTCTGCTTCCATGACAGCACTTCACTCCATTCCCTGCTCAGTCATTAACATCCAGCAATACTGGCTTTTTCTGTGTGTTTAAACATGGCTAGTTCTCACTGCATGTGGACCTTGATGTATGATATTCCCCTTACTCGAATTGAGTCATTGTTCACCCAAAACAGATTCCAGCTCATCTGTGAAATTTCCACTTGTATGTCACTTCTACATGGAGTCATTGCCTGAAAGGGCGAACTGTATTACAGACCACTTATTTATTTACTCATTCATTTATTTTGGATAGCATCTTGTTTGTAGCACTTACCACATTTGGTAATGTACACCATTGTGTTATGTTCCTTGAATGTTTCTCTTCTCCACTAAATCACAAGCTTGAAGTATGCAGGTGTCACATATGTTTTCTTGAATACTATATTCTCAGAATCTAGTCCAATTCCTGGTCCATAGTAGGTGCTCAGGGAATGAACTCCCAGAATCCCCCACCTTGTCATGTGCTCAACGTCCCTGCTGTGACCTGTACAGTATGAAGTAATACCAGTGACCCAATAGCCCATGGAGGTAGAAAATGAGACATCTGAAATCCAGACCAGAAAAATACATTCTAATAAAGGTTACTGTACTTTACCTTACCTTCGTTTCATACATTCATGGTCTTCTCCTAGGTCAGTCTACCACAATCTCTAGTCAGCAGCAAACATGTTATCAGAGTAAGTCTGTATATGTGACCTTAGCTCTCTAATTCAAAGTCATTTGTCCTCTGAAGGCTTCTCCAGTCATTTCCATGGTCCCTTGTTAAGGACTAAACAATTAAATTGTGAAAGCTGTCTTCCCTTTAATTGTAAAACTCTCTCTAATAAGTGCATTATTTTATGTGAAATGCACATTTTCTAAACTGTAAACAATTCCATATTCAAATATTGCTACCTATATTAATACTTTAATATAATAATGTTAAAAATACTTCCCAAAACCAATACTGATAGATTGGTTAGGTCTTTGATTTTTTAAAAAACTTAATTCCTAATATCACTTTCAACTATTGGTGAGAACAGTTCCATATCTCTTGCTTTCCTGAGGGAAAACACAAGGTATAGGAATAAACAACAATTTCAGGGGTATTGTAATACAGAACTCCAATCCCCACTGCCCTTCTTCTGTATTTCTCTGCTCCCATCCTCAGGGGCTGGTGCTTTATATGCCTGACTGTTTCACTCATGCCATTTCAGAAACTCACCTCTGCCAGAAATTCCCCCTGCATCAGTTTTTGGAAACATTCTTCCTAATGCTCTTGCCATGGGGTCTTCGAAGCTGAGAATGTTCCACCAGAGATAATAGTCTTTAAGATGCTCAGAGTGTTGCCTTGCTCTTTGAATGGTGTGTTTCCACCTCCCTGAGGAGTTGCAGTAATATCCCCTGGCATGGAGACAGGGTGCCTGTATCTCATTGGGCCACAGTACTGGTCCATATTGATAAGCAGCTGTGTCCCAAACTAAAGCACACACAATACATTCTTCCAACAGTTATGTATTGTCATCTGTTATGGGATAGGCACTCTTGTGTACTCTAGATTAGGCAATGAACAGAAGCTGACCAAGAACCCATCCTTATATTTCTCAAACACCCAAAGTTTCTGGGCAATCACTTTTTTTTTTTTTTTTCTCAGAAATTGTAAGCTTGATAACCTCAGGAGTCTTAGTGTGTGAGGCCCCAAAACTTTTCACATTTCTCTAGGGAAATCTAATGGCTTTTCATGCAAATAGTTAATCTCTGGAAGTAAGATCCTTGGCGGTTTGATACAATACATGAAGGTTTAACATTTCTTGAGCACTTATGTGCCAGACATACTGCTAAGAGCTTAACTAAAATTAACTCTTAAGGTTGTTGTGAAAGTTAAAAGAGTTAATATTTGCCAAACGCTTAGCACTAATATTGCATCCATTTTATAGCTAGGAAACTTGGAGAAATTAAGGGACTTTACCAAGTACACATGGCAAGTTAGTGGAGATACTAAGATAATATATAGTCCATAAGATATCAGAGTCTGTGCTGAATACTGAAGAGAGAAATGAATAAAGTGAACAAGGAACAAATCCCTGCTGTCACAGTGCTCGCAATCTCAAGGGGGAAGGCAGCAACTAAATAGGTTCAGAAAACTATGTGCAGATGAGAAACACACAATGTCACATAGTAGTTAAGTGTATTAAATACCTAACTCTACCACAAGAGCAAGTTGATTAGGACCTTCCAGAGGTAGTGACTCTTGATTGACATCTTGAAGAATGACTAGAAGTTCAACCTGTGGGCAGAGGAGGCACTGGCATTACCAGCAGAGTGATGCAGTCCCTTGCAAGTTTGAGAAAATGTTTCACAACCGGGAACTACAAATGGCTCCTTACTGCCTGAGTGCCGAATACAGATGGGAGATTAGCAGCCATGATGGTTGGAAAGAGATCCCGAGACTGCAGGAGCCCAATTACAAAGGGCCATTTATGCTTGCCTAGGAGTTTCAGCTTTACCCTGGAGAGATGGAGAACTAATGAGAGATTTTATGCAGAGAAATTATATGATCCTGCTTGCATTTTGGAAAGATCTCTGAGTGGCTCTGCAGAAACTTGATGGACGGGAAAGTAAGATTGGAGACGACAAAACCAGTTAGCCAGGGAACATATAAGAGTTCAGAAATGAATATGGCAAAGTAAAAAAATCTACAGGTTTTCATATTAAACACAGAACTCTTTCATCTTCAACCCCAGAAAATTACAAAGTGTTCTTAATGTTTTCAATTTGCTGCTCAGGTCCACTCTCCTCTCTTCCATGCAGTATCTGCATCTGGAAGACAGATCTACTTCAGTTGGTCACTTTGCCCTCTAGGTTCCAGCTGGACTCAGTCAGGACAGATCAGAGAGACTGAGGAGGGGGAGGCCTACTGCAGGGTCACTGTGAAGTAGCTGTGGATGTCACTGAAATCGCAGCTCATGTCTGGTGGCACTTTTTGCCATCCTCTGGTCTTAAGATGGTCCTGGGTCCTTACTGCCACTCCCAGTGTCCTCTCCTGTTCCAAGGAGATATTCCAAGGCTATATCTTTGTAAGTAGTTCCATAACATTTATTCATTTTATCCACTATTGACTGTCCTTTCTCTTTCCTGCTAGGATTCTGAAGAATATGCGAGCATAAAGGAAAATAGGCATTGTCAGAATCTGTTAGTAGGGTTATAAATTTGTACATTCTTTCTACAGAACAATTTGAACATAGCAGTAAAATTTTTGAATACATGAACTCTTTGACCTGGAAATCTCTCAATTAAAATTTCACTCAGTGGATAAAATTGCCAACATAGGTGTAAACCAATGTTTACTTTTTTTAATGTAGTGCAAGTTGCAGAACTGTATGCATATTATCTTTTTAGCATAAAATATATATTTTATAAAGATAAACAACATTAATAGTGTTCACATAAGTGGAAACGGCCTGGAGGCAGAGGGTGGGGTTACAGGTAGATTTTGTCTCATCATATTGAATTCTTCTAAACTGTTTCAATTAACTTTTAACAAAAATTATTTTTACTTTTCAAAGATACCATTAAAATTGGAGTATCGGTGCCTATTCCACAGGGTTGTTATGAATAACAAAAATCATAATGTATTATAATAGTGATTACGTACCAGGTCTATAGGAGGACCTGTAGGGCAATAAGTGGGGATAACCAGAACTACAGCAGAGTAATGGAAGTGGAAGAGGTGATGAGTTTTTGAGTGGTGTAGGAGTTGGAATTACCAGAGATGGTGATTATTCGAGTAGCAAGAGTAGGGTATGTATTGCATATGAAGAAGAAAGTATTATACAGTGATTTTCAGTTATCATTTAAGCAACTGTGTGTTGGATGGCTCCATTCACTAAAGGTGAAGTGCACCAGGAGACAGAGATTTGCGAAGGGAGATGAAGAGTTTGGTTTTGCCTAATGGAGTTTCTGGTGCCTGTGGGATATCCATTGGGTTGTCCAGGAAGCACTTAGATAAGAAAAAGTCAAATGATCTCATGGCATTGTCTGGGAGTAAGAGTTCAAAATCAGTTAGAGATTATAAGAGCCATTTTTAGAATCCCTGCTGCCACCTTGGATTTCTTTTCCTTTTTTCAATATACTTAGTTTTCCTTTTTCAGTCTTTAGGGTGTCACTGCTTCTAGGCTTTGGCTGAAACCTGTGTTCATTAATGGAATTTAGTCTACTCTGGCAAACTAAGATATACCGACACCTTTTGGTAACTAACAATGCAGCTCAACTTGTTTCTTGGTTCTTGCTTGTTCTATAATACAGTGTATTTTTGCACTGAGAAGATTTTCATTATGTTCTACTGTTGTGTATTTCATTGATATATTTATGTTGATAATTTTTACTTTTTCTTGTCATATTTTCTCATGGGAAAATGTGTGATACTTTTAATATAAGAAATCATCTTAGGTTGGGTGCAGTGGCTCACGCCTTTAATCCCAGCAGTTTGGTAGGCCAAGAAGGGTGGATCACTGAGATCAGGAGTTCAAGACCAGCCTGACTAACATGCTGAAACCCCATCTCTACTAAAATACAAAAATTAGCTGGGCATGGTGGTAGACACCTGTAATCCCAGTTACTTGGGAGGCTGGGGCAGGAGAATCACTTGAACCTGGGAGGCAGAGGTTGCAGTGAGCCGAGATCACACCATTGCACTCCAGCCTGGGTGACAGAGTGAGACTCCATCTCAAAAAAAAAAAAAAAAAAAAAATCATCTTATATCTATCTCAGTTAGAACTAGAGGCATTTTTAATGCAAAACAAAAAGGTAAGCTGTGTTTTGAAGAAAACTTGCCAAAGCAAATAGTGGAAATAAATACATTATATCTATTTCCCACATCTCTATGTAGTTATTAATACTTTATTAATTTAAAACCTACATGTTTACACGTAACTTATGCTAAAGCACAGAAAGGAAGTAGATGAAAATTTGTTAAATTATTTGCTAAATCCTTCCACAAAATACTTTTTTAAAATAAAGGGATTATAGATCAGTAATGTCAAGATATTCTGCATAGCTTGTCTTTATCAAAATAAGGAATCTTTTTATTAAGGCAACCCAGAAAGTGTAGATTTACGGATTGAAGGGAGTACGTTTAATATGTCTGTATCTATCTAGATTGACAGTTCTCACAGACATGAATTTCCCCAGAGAGACAGTGTTACTGGTGTCAGTGGATGGCATCATTTACTTCAATGTTCCATTATTAAATTGATAACAAGATAATTCCTCTGCTTCTCAGAGACATGACAGGGTTTACCATGGTTAACACTCTTACTGTATGGGCCTCGATGTTCTAGGTAGTTTTTAATAAGAAGCTTATTTGTATTTCAATATTGAAAAAAATTAAAGTGAAAACAACATTGTAAAATAAATTCAAAATCAAATATATCAGGCAACACAGTGTGGCCATTTGAAGAATATTTTTCTTATTGTGTGTAGCTTTGTTGAAAAGAAATGTACATTTCCTTCCATCTTTCAGGTCAATTTTACTAAACAGTAAAAAGCGTGTATTAGGGTATGTTATTTGTAGAAATTGAAATTTACATATTTGGTTGATTATTTGAATACAAGACATATATAATAATTTTAAATAATTACAGAGGCAGAGGAAGTAGCTAATATTTGTTGAGTATTTTTAAGTTTTCACTTTAAAATGCAGATATAAAAGAAGGAATGGAGATAGAGTTAGAGATATCAATAGAGGCAGAGATATAAATAGACAAATAAACAAATAGAAATGCTTTAAAAACCAACTCAACAGTTCACTGAGACCACTCTTATTAACCTCATGTTACAGCTGAAGAGACTGAGGCTTACAGAGGTTAGTTAACTTATCCAAGACGTTGTGAAGCTTACCCAAGGTCCACAGCTAGTAAATGTGAAAGCCCACGCACGCTCTTTTACTAGATTATGTGGTCTCCCTTGTAGGGTTTAGGGAAATATGTTCGTCTTTAAATAACTAATAAAGTGCCTCCATTAGTAATAATTTTTAAAAGGAACATATTTCTCCAGCTAGCAAGCAGGGGAACTAGTAGTCAGACTTCCCTATATCTGGCTCCAGATCTTTCCAGACGCTCTTCAGAAAATTAAAATTGCGTAATTAATATTTGTGTGGCTATATTTTATTTAAGGGTAAATGCTGACAACCCATCCTTAAGGCTGCACATGAAGCCAGGGTCTACCTAAAAGGGGATTCGATGAGCACCTCTGGGTTAAGGATATCTCAGGAGGATGTTAATTAATCCTGTCATTTCAATGATGAGTGGAGCAAGACTTCTGCATTTGTTTAAAATTGTGTGGTGTTTGCAAAGAGCTTTATAGGTCATGGATCCCTAATGATTTCCAGATAGAATTCTGTTCTGTTTCACCAAGAATAATGTGAAGCTTTCTACCACAGGCAATGCCAACTGCTGACTACCACAGAAATACTTCAAGAGAAGTGATATATCAGTAGCTTCAAAGTATTCTAGGATCCATTTCTGATGGAAACATGTCACTGTATACCTTGGAGCTAAAACAGAATAGCATTTTCAAAGTTAAAAATGAGAGAAGTCCAAACATTTGATATCTAATAGATAAAGAAAATCAGAGAGTAAAACATTTTCTCAGTCATTGATTCTGCAGGGATATAGCACCATACACAGCCACTGGATACATTTCCTTTACCTATCCCAAAGTACAGCTCCTCATGAACTATTGACAAGACTCTAAGTTTCTGTACTACATTACATGAATGAGAGATTAATTTATGTGAATTTATTCCTTGTTGGCAAATGGAATGACACAGTTTGAAGTCCTTTCCGAGCTATAGGGAATTAGATTGTCCTGTTTTTAAAGGATTCTATATTATGACATGTTTTTTCAGATTCTTGACAAAAAGTGATTTAATATCAAATTCTGACAAATGAGAACCGAAACATCAATGGTTCTTAAGCATTAATGTTATTGGATTTCTCTTGCTAGACATGTCATCTCCTTCATCTTTTTTATTGTAAGACAGGTATTATTGAATAGTTACCATATCTACTAATCAGTACAACTCATAAACATATAAGAAATTATACATGAGAAAATAGAACTTATAAGAAAGAGACCCCACCATCAAAGGAGTATAAACATGTTGGGAAGGCAGGACAAACACATAGAAATTAACAATTAATTTTAAAATGATATTACTTCATAAAAGCCATACCCTATACAAGCTGCACATGCTACAGGAGTAAACACACCTGTTGATGTACCACAATCTATATCACAGAGAATGGATGATGCAGCAGAAATGTCCAAACAATTTTATCAGTACTAGAGCATGGAAAATGCCACATTCCTCTTAAGTACCTCATTCAAATATGGACAACTCAGGAAGCATAGTATTTTTTAATTATTGTAAATGAAAGGCACGCACAGTGGCTTAATGCCTGTAATCCCAGCACTTTGAGAGACCAAGGTGAGCAGATCACTTGGGGTCAGGAGTTTGAGACCAACCTGGACAACATGTGAAACCCCATCGCTACCCAAAAATACAAAAATTAGCTGGGCGTGGTGGTGGGCGCCTGTAATCCCAGCTACTCGGGAGGCTGAGGCAGGAAAATCGCTTGAGCCCCGGAGGCGGAGGCTGCAGTGAGCTGAGACTACACCACTGCACTCCAGCCTGGGTGACACTGTGAGTGTCTAATAATAATAATAATAGTAAGAGTTGTAAATGAAGTGTTATTTCATTGAGGCTGGAGATTGTGAGAAAGATCACCCTGATTCATTTAGATAGGATCAATGACTATCCTACAACACTTACTTAAATTAAGACAGTCTCTGAAAACCATGTACGTTAATAGTAATTTTCCCAGCTTTTCATTCTACCAGTGTCCTAGAGTTTTGTTTGCCTTTATTCTGGTTTTATAGAGTTTTGTTTGCTTTTGTTCGGTTTAGTTTGTTTGTTTTTCCCATAAGGAAAGTTTTTTTCCTTCTTCTTTTTTGTTTTTTTTGTTGTTGTTGTTTTGTTTTTTTTTTGTTTTTTTTTTTTTTTTTGAGACGGAGTCTCGCTCTGTCGCCCAGGCTGGAGTGCAGTGGCCGGATCTCAGCTCACTGCAAGCTCCGCCTCCCGGGTTCACGCCATTCTCCTGCCTCAGCCTCCCGAGTAGCTGGGACCACAGGCGCCCACCACCTCGCCCGGCTATTTTTTTGTATTTTTTTAGTAGAGACGGGGTTTCACCGTGTTAGCCAGGATCCTTCTTCTTTTATAGCTTTAGGAAGGGTAGCTTCATAGGAAGTAAAAACAGCCATGCTACTTATACAGAAAGTCATTTGATAAAGAAAAAATTAGCTAAAAGTGAAATAATGACTTTTTTAAAAAAAGAATGAGATAGTCTAATAAAAATTATTTGCAGTTGCCTTAAAAAAAAAGATTTGCTGACAATGTTCTTTAGGATGAATAGATCAGAGGAAGCTGGCCCTCTAAGCCAAACTAAAAGCCAAAACAAAGCCAGGCAATATTATTGCTTCAATACTGCCTACTGCTAGGATGACTAGTAAGATATAGGCTGTGATCCTATGTTTCACCTAGAAAGACTTAACTAAAACATTTTCTAACTACAGCACATTCAATGAAGAATAAAATCTCTTCTACAGATAAGTAAGAGTCCAGTAAGAAATGAAGTGGGACAGAGTAATTCTATATGAGAAGAGTAAACATTGTTAAGGCAAGAGTATTTTTAGAAGGTGAGCATCCTACATTTATAGTTAAAAACCCAAATGAATTTTCTATTCTGAGTCCCCTTTGATGAGCATCAAAAAAATGGCACCATGAAACCACTGCTCGACCAAAACTGTACAAGTCCTATAATACATGAATTATAGCCACTCATCTATTTTGAACGATAATTTTTATGAGATTTCTTCAAGACTATAAGATAGGGATGATATCCCATATTACTGAGCTTCACAGCATCTACAGTATATTTGCCTTTAATGGTATTTTGATTCAGTGAGTCCTTGAATGGAAATTGTCTACTCAACCAAGGCTGATAACCAACTGATAGAAAGACTAATTGTAATAAATTATAATTTGAAAAGAAGGCATTTTCCTAGACTAGACAAAAATTTACCATCAAATTTGTATATTGGCATATCTCCTTCCAACTTGTAGAAATTTTAATATGGGGTTTTGTTTTGTTTTGTTTTACTGTTCTTTTAGTTTTCTTGTTTTGTTTTATTTCTTTTTGTTGGGTAATTTTGTCTCATAGGTGGCTATTTCTGAGTGGAGTCACTGGGGCAGTTGGCTGAAGGAAAAGTGCATATGTACTTGTATATATTATAATCTACATATAACTTCTATATATACATATGTATGTATTATTTACATATAATTTGGTGCGAGTATGTTGTGCACTTAACAAATGCATAAATCTCTCTGGCTTGGCTGACTAGTTATCTGATGAGAAGTAATACTCCGAGTCATGAAAATATGTTGAAAAAAAAGAGGATAAGAAATTGTTTAGCCTGATACTGGGGCCTAATTACGTGTAGCTTGAGGGGGAAATTGAAAGACAAAAACTAGCTTGTAATCCCAGCACTTTGGGAGGCTGAGGCGGGAGGATTGCTTAAGCTTAAGTTCAAGAACAGCCTGGGCAACATGGGGAAACCTTGTCTCTACAAAAACAATACAAAAAATTAGGTGGGCATGATGGCATGGGCCTGTAGTGACTGTAGTCCCAGCTACTTGGGAGGCTGAAGTGGGAGGATCCCTTGCACCGTGGAGGCAGAAGTTGCAATGAGCCGAGATCGAGCCACTGCACTCCAGCCTGGGTGGCAGAGCCAGACCCAGTCCACAAACAAACAAAAAAACAACAAAAAATTCTTGACAGTAACTACCTCTACTATGTTGTGAATTCTTCCTAAATAAATAGCAAAAATCCTCATTACTCTTAAAGCATACTGAAGGAAACATTTAATGCTATCCTGTAGTGAATAGTTCTTTACTAGAGAGAAGATGGATTGAGTGACACATGAGGTCAACTACATTTGTATCTCCTTTTTTTTCTATCTGTCCCTCACTGAGCAGAGAAAAAGCAGCATGGTCTCAAGAAAGAACAGCATGGTGCCAAAAGAAGTTTCCACTAAGCCTTTACAGTCTGCATTCATTCTTTTATTTAGTAAAAATGTAAGAGGTTTTTTGTTTTGCTTTCATACTTTTTGTTCCAAATACAGGGCCAGGGACCATTTACCCTTTGTTCTTGGTAGTTGAAAAGTGTAGCATATGGTAAACCCTTTCATTGAATAGGCATTCACGATCATGCATGTGAAAATGCATTAGAAGAATTTATGAGACATGTGGGGACATAGGCTACATCTGAGACTAAAATCCTCATCACAGGCTTTTATGGCATTCTAGTATGATGACTTGTTTAGGATGGCATGGGAGAAGGACACCTTTCTGTTCTTTCATTAAATGATAGACCAAGTGGAATTGGTTGTAAATAAATCCAAAGGTTCTGAACCAGAATTTGTCTTTTAAATCAAATGATTCTAGAGTCTGTTCTTGCTGTATTCTAATTAATGAAAACAATCAGTGCTATAGGTTTTATAATGCTCTTTGAAAATGCATAGCAACTCTCAAAACAGGATGCATTTAATGACCCAAAACTGCAGTCGTACACTTTTTTCTTAAAACTTAATTGTCCATACTTTCATGTAATAATTTCCAAGACAAATGTATGCTTATACATTTATATTTTAAACAAACTTTCAAATTGGCAAATTTTTATGGTAGAAAAAATGCATAATCTACTCTTAAATTAGAGGACTATAAACCCATACAATTACTTCATTTTGAAAGGATACGTTTCTCCTGTTTGTTTTGTAAGTTTCAAAGATCATGTAATTATGTGTGGGAGAAGGGAGAAAAAAGATTGCAAAACAAACACCTTATTGTAGTTTCTTAGAAACAGCATTGATATCAACATTTGGGCATTTGTGAGCAAGCTGGAAAGTATGAACAATGAGAAAAAGGCACATTTAGAGAATAAATAGTTTGTTTTCAAGCTTTCAGTGTATTATCATGAAAATGCATCAAGTTTTAGACTCTGAGAAGGTCCTTCAGAGTTTGCTTTGGACTACAACTGCTAATGCATTGATGATTATAGTTAAATGTGACTTTAGTTCAGCACTTGAAATAGCTAACATTCACATTAGAAAAAATTATGAAATGACTAGTTAAATTGAAGGAATTGGGGAATTTTCCTCCCGGTATGCTTAATGAGGTGTATACCCTTTGCATGCATGGCAAATATTAGTGTATATGTATTATCATAGAAGTATATAAATATGGCTCGAATACCATTTCTTGATTTTAATTAGATCGCATTGCCTTTTGAATATCCTTATTTAAACAGGTAATGTGAATTTAATAGGAGCTTGTTGTACACTCTGTTTTATTTTTATAGTATGCAAATAAGAAACAAATGCCAACACATTCATTATGCTGTTTAACATCTATACCGGAAAGGTTCCAATCACTTTGAAAAAGGTCCTTTCACTACTTCTCCTGTAAATCACTTTGTCATGCTTCTGAGAAGAAACATTTTGAACTGAAATTTGTAATGAAGATTAAACCCTGTGATGTTTTAAAAATGTGGGAAACATTTTTTGGTTGATCCCTAAGCATCAACAGCATATCAAGGCAAAGGAATGATTTATCAGTATTCAATGATAAATGAATGTTTTATTATTTTAGCATCATTAATCATTATCCAAAGTAGTGAGATGTGTTAGAGGGTTTTTTGGGGGGTTTTTTGTTTGTTTGTTTGTTTTTGTTTTGTTTTTTCTATTACTGTTTACCAAGGTGCCCATTGTTAGCAGAATTGGTAGCTCAAAATGGAGGTGGAAGCATGTGAATTCACCGTGGAAATACCTTCTTGTACAAAAAGATCTTATAGAGATGAGGTAGATTGTAGTGAGGATGGAATACGATAAAGTGGGAGGAAGGAGAGCAGAAAAAACAGTGAAGATGACTTGATTTGTTTAGGAATAGTACACAGGATCATTAGTTTATTCATTGAATATTTATACTGAGCTTCATTTTTGCGCCAGCTCAGAGATGAGCATTGAAGATGCAGTACTGAAGGAGATGATCTCATGGGGAAAAAGAGGATGAGTATTGTTGAAGCATAGGAGACAGATAAGGACAATGAAAATCTTTATGTCTCATCTAGAGCCTGGATTGCAAAAGAATCATCCAGCTGTGTGATCAGAATGCATGCCCTTTAGACCATTCAGGTAAAGAGCATGATTCCTAGTTTCAACCCCACTGTCCATTCTTTCCTCACCCAACATTGCAGCCAGTCTCAGCTCACTATTCTATGTTTGGCATGGCATCTGTTTGCAGTAGTGGCCCTCTATGGGTTCCCCGCATGTCTGGGACTCATAGTTCTAAGAACTTTTTCTGTGTTAGTAGGAGAATTTTTTTTTTTTTTTTTTTTTTTTTTTTTTGAGATGGAGTCTCACTCTGTCACCCAGGCTGGAGTGCAGTGGCGTGATCTTGGCTCACTGCAAGCTCCACCTCCCAGGTTCACGCCATTCTCCTGCCTCACCCTCCCAAGTAGCTGGGACTACAGGCACCCGCCACCACACCTGGCTAATTTTTTGTATTTTTTAGTAGAGACGGGGTTTCGCCGTGTTAGCCTGGATGGTGAGAAAAAATTTTAATATTAATTCTGCTCAAGCAATGTCAACTAGGAAACATAATTTACTAAAAAGTGGTGGTAGATATTAGTGAATTTTCTAGCATTTTGGCTAAATCTAAAAATAATTTTAAAATATTTATAAAATGTAAATCTATCTCTAAACTTTGGTTCTATAGCTCTACCTCTTTTTTAAACTGTATTAATTTACAAATATCATATGCCCACAATATGACACTACAGAAAGATCAAAGGAGCATATAAAGATGGTGCTTTTTACCCTTTCCAGTGACATATTTTTAAAAGTCTTATCTCTGGATGTTTAAAACCAAAGTATTCTGCTATTTCAAAATGTCATTGTTTGCACTCTAACTAAATTGTGGAAAAAAAGGCAAATCTGAATACGACATTATTCTTTCAGTTATAAAAATAATCATTGAATTTATTGAAAACTATTTAATGTCAAATATATAATACAATATAACTCTCAGAACAGTCCTTATGAAATAAATATGGTAACCAAATTATTTTCATTTTATATATCGGGTAGCTGATGCAAAAGACATTCAAATGATATGTTAGTGTCTATTCATTCCACAAGTATTTACAGGGCATCTACTCTATGCCAGCAGTATTCTGTATCCAAAACAAAGATTCTCACTTTATTGGAGCTTACATTCCAGCTGCAGAGAGAAAGACAATAAATATATTAAATAAGAAAATAATATAATAGAAAGTTCTATGGAAAATAAAATAGAGCTGGGAGGAGGTGGTTTGTAGTTTTACTTTTCTTTCTTTCTTTTTCTTTTTCTTTTTTAAGACAGAGTGTTGCTCTACTGCCCAGGCTGGAGTGCAGTGGTACTATCTCAGCTCACTGCAACCTTTGCCTCCCAGGTTCAAGCAATTCTCCTGCCTTAGCTGGGATTACAGGTGAACACCACCATACCCAGCTTATTTTTGTATTTTTAGTAGAGATGGGGTTTCACCATTTTGGCCAGGCTGGTCTCAAACTCTTGACCTCAGGTGATCCACCTGCCTCGGCATCCCAGAGTGCTGGCAGCCTCCCAAAGTGCTAGGATTACAGGTGTGAGCCACTGCGCCTGGCCCTATAGTTTTAAAGAGTGCCACTGTGACAGTGCATTTGAGCAGAGACTTGAAGGAGACATGGAAGAGCACCATGTCTATGTCTGGGGAATAATATTTAAGGTTGAGGAGACAGCCAAGGTAGAGTCTCTCAAGTGGGAGGGTGTGCAACATGTTTCACGTGAATGAATCTAAGCTTTCACTGCGAATTTCTGTGAGGTAATAGGGTAGACATAGTTGGAAAAGAGCAAGTTGGGTGTTTGTACAAGTCCTTGACTTTTTAAAGCACTGCATTTAACAAACATTAATTGCATCTCAATGATTCTTTCATTTGTTCTGGATTCAACAAATATTATCTCAGTTCCTACTATGTATCAGGTACCTTGATAAAAAGGACCAGCAAATTCTCGCCCACAGGCGCACGATGAGATAGAAGACATAGCCTATGTTCTCTAGAAGCTTACCATCCTTTGCCTAAGACACACTACCACTCTCATACCCACCAGGATTATTTAATTGAACATGCATTAAACTTTCAATCATAGTTAATTAGAGCGAAGAGCTACATCTCATAAAATAATTATAATAATAATATTTACATAAAGTCTTATTTGGGGAATTTAAAATCTTTACAGAAAATGTTTTAATAATGTTTACAACACCGATGTGATTATATGTATTGTATTAGCCAGGATTCCCTAAAGGGACAGAACTAATAGGATAGATGTATATCTGATGTAAATATGAAGGGGAGTTTATAAAGGAGTATTGACTCACACGATCATAAGGTGAAGTCCCACGATAGGCTGTCTGCAAGCTGAGGAGCAAAGGAGCCAGTCCAAGTCCCAAAACCTTAAAAGTAGGAAAGCTGACAGTGCAGCCTTCGGTCTGTGGCCAAAGGCCCAAGAGCCCCTGGCAAACCACTAGTGTAAGTCCAAGAGTCCAAAAGCTGAAGAACGTGGAGTCTGATGTTGGAGGGCCGGAAGCATTTAGCACGGGAGTAAGATGAAGGCCGGAAGACTCAGTAAGTCTGCTCTTTCCACCTTCTTCTGCCTGATTTATTCTAGTCGTGCTGGAAGCCAATTAGATGGTGCCTACCCAGACTGAGGGTGGCTCTGCCTCTACCAGTCCACTGAATCAAATGTTAATCTCCTTTGCCAACACCCTCACAGACACAATTAGGAACAATATGTTGCAATCCAATCCAGTTGACACTCAATATTCACCATCACAAGTCCACTCCTTGTCAACATGAACCCATACACATCCCCCGAAATCATACATAATCTCCAAAAAAAGACAATAATAAGGTCATAATTACACCTAACGTAATACAGCTGTTCCTCACACAACCAGAAGCACACTAATCCTTACTCTAAATACTATTACATAAAGTTAACAACAATTAAATGCTTATGTGAAGTCAATAAATCTTATGTCACATGATAAAGGAAAAAAAGGAAATATAATGAAGATTTTTTCTAGTCCATGTGTGTACATGCACAAACATGTTTTTAAATTAAGGAGGAAATACTCATGACAATTACAGTCCTCGTTTCTGCAACTAGTCACGTGGTCATAGCTGGTATTGATGACTACCTTCTTCTACCCATTCTTTATTCCCTTTGCCTTCACCAAGCATCTCAGCATGTTGTGGTTTTTTACCTGGTTGAGTGAACCAAACCTTCATTCCTGAAGAGTCTGGGCCATTTGTAGTCCAGCCTGGATTGGGTTGTTGTAGTTTCTCATTGACCTTAATTAAAGGGCATGGTAATATCGAGAGATGCAGGATCTCCTGTATTCCATGCATACTCTTCCTTACCTCCGTTGTGGAGTAGTAGACTCATTTCATCTTGATAGTCTGGGTCAATCATCCCAGCCAACACTGTAACTCCCTTCTTAGACTGTTGACTTAGAGGTAGCCCAAAATGGTCAGGTGACAATCTTAACTTCCAATTTAATGGAATCGTTGTGTCTCCTGGTTGCAGCATTATATCCTCTGGAAGTAAGACCTCTAGACCAGCAGAACTTAATGTTGTGGGAACAGGAAGGAAAACTTTTGCTACTGGGTCACTAGGGGTGATGGTGAGTGGTGCCATTTCTACTTACACCCCTTGATTCCTGCACCCATGTATCTTGGCTATGGGAGGAACAGTACTGTGTATTGGATGCTGATTCAGAGCATGCACGGCCTTCTGGAGAACTTTGCCCCAGCCCTGTAAAGCATTGTCACCCAGTTGGCATTGTAATTGTGACTTCAAAAGGCCATTCCACCATTCTGTTAATCCAGCTGCTTCAGGCTGATGAGTTCCTGGCCACAGGGACATGATGAGCTAGAAGACATAGCCCATGTCCTCTACGAGCTTGCTACCCATTGCCTAAGACACAGTTCCACTAATGTACCCACCAGGATTATCTAATTGAACATGCATTAAACATGCAATCGTAGTTAATGAGAGCAAAGAGCTAAATCTCATAAAATAATTACAATAACAGTATTTACATAAAATTTTATTTTGGGAATTTGAAATCTTTAAAGAAAATGTTTTAGTAATCTTTACAATACCCATGTGCTTAAATGTATGGTTTTGGAAAGTGTACCCAGACTATTTGATGTTGTGCATCATTCCATATAATTATTTTAGGAGTTTTCATTATTTTATTGTTAACCTCTTTTTTTATTCCTATGTTACATTTTAATACTACATTAATTATTAACGTTTTTAACTTAGAAAGTTAGTTTATTAAGTGAATATTTGTTATAGCCTCTGAAAGGAAGTTTATAATTGGAATATAAACACATAATAACACATTTTAAATCAACCTCTTTATGTGCCATTGAAAAGCTCTATTCCTAAATGAACCATATCCATGCAGGTACTATATCATGACCTTTTAAATAAAAGCAAAGAAAATATCATGCCAAATTTTTTGTGGAAAATACACCTTTTTGTTTGTGTATAGTGCATTCAAATCTCACGACTTTAGTTGACTTATTAACAGTCTCAATGAGAGCTCAAAAGTGATAGAACAACTCAAATCCAGTTGGACATTGTAGATTAATGTCAATACCAAACATGCTGTTGTAGATTAATGTCAGTAACACATGCTGTGAAAACAGTGAATGGCTTATAGGCATGAAAATATATGATAGGTTGTTTCCCGTTACACATGTAAGGTGCTTGGAAGTTGCCACTCCATCCTAACAAGTAAAAAGTGAAAGAGCTAATTTACACCCCCACCAGCAGTGTAAAAGCATTCCTATTGAGAACCCATGGACACAGGGAGGGGAACATCACACACTGGGGCCTGTCGGGGGGTGGGGGTTTAGGGGAGAGATAGCGTTAGGAGAAATACCTAATGTAGTGAAGGATTGATGGGTGCATCAAACCACCATGGCACGTGTATACCTATGTAACAAACCTGCACGTTCTACACATGTACCCCAGAACTTAAAGTATAATAAAAATAAATAAATAAATAAATAAATAAATAAACCTGATGTCTGAAAAAAAGAATATTTTAAAATAGGTTTTATTTATTCTATAATAAAATAAATAAGATATACTTAAAAATAAAAAATAAATAATTTGAAAAAAAGAAAACTAAAGAGACTAAAAACCAACAGCCTTTCTTAGATTGTAAGAGATGGGAGGACTCAGGGAAAAACTGCTACCGCAAGGTTAGAGAGACAGACAAGCAAACATAGGGAACTATGGCTTACGGAAGCAGAGACTCACTAGCGGAAACCACATCAGGAACCATGACCAGCATAGGAAAACCTGAACTATAATTGATGAATTTCTGGAGGATCAGTGCAAACAAGTCTTAGAGTTAAAAACTCCAGAAGGGCCCAGGCATAGGGAACACCAAGGATATTGTGAGATTTATCTACAGAAGCGTCACAAACTTCTCAAAGTGAATGTTAGAGAAAATTCCCCTACTGCTTCTGGTAGGGAGAAGAGAAGAAGAACCATTTCAAAATACAGCAGAGCATTCTGTTTTTCTTAACAAGACCTAAAGAGCAAGAATAGAATGGCATGAAATATTTAAAGTATTAAGAGGGCCAAGCACAGTGGCTCACCCCTTTTATCTCAAAGCTTTGGGAGGCCGAGATGGGTGGATCACTTGAGGTCAAGAGTTTAAGAGACCAGCCTGGCCAAAATGGTGAAACCTTGTCTCTACTAAAAGTTCAAAAATTAGCTGGGCATGGTGGTGCATGCCTGTAATCCCAGTTACTTGGGAGGCTGAGGCAGGAGAATTGTTTGAACCTGGGAGGCAGAGGTTGCCATGAGCCAAGATCACGGAACTGCACTCCAGCCTGGGTAACAGAGTGAGACTCTGTCTCAAAAAAACAAAAAATAAACAAATAAACAAACAAACAAAGTATTCAGAGAAAAATAACCCATCAATGTAGAATTATATACTCTGCAAAATTATTCTTCAAAAGTGAAGGAGAAATAAACACTTTCTCAGACAAAAAAACGTTGAAAGAATGTGTTCAGAGTAAACCTCCTTGCAAGAAATGTTAATGGAAGTTTTTTGAGAGAAGGAAAACTATAAAGGCCAGAAACTTGGACCTACACAAAGAAAGGAAGAACATCAAAGAAGGAATAATTTAAGGTAAAATAAAAATGTTTATTTTTCTTACCCCTAATGGATCTAATAACAATTTGTTCAAAATAATCATAGCAACAATATATTTGATTGTGTATACTTACATATAATATATATGCTTATGTATACCTATATATAAGTCCAATGAATGACAACAGTGACACAATGGACAGGAGGGAGGATACGATTTTCTTTATTATAAGATGCTCATATCATCTGTGAAGTGGTACAGGGTTACTTGATGGACTTGGATTAGCTATAGATGTATATTGTAAACTCTAGGGCAACCACTACAAAAAGTAAAAAAATAAAAAAATAATAAATTTAAAAAAAAAACAAGTGATATGCTAAAAAAAAGTAGAAAAAAAAATGAATCATATAAAATAATGAAATAAAACCACAAAAGGCAGAAACAGTATAGAAGACAAAAATAGGAACAGAGAAAAAAATAGAAAACAATAAATATAGTAGATATTAATCCAGCTATATCAATACTCATTTTGAATATCAATGATCTAAATACACCAATTAAAAAACAAAGATTGTCTAACTGAATTTAAAAACCCACCTATGTATTGCATGTAAGAAATGCACTTTCAATACAAAAACACATAGATTATAAGTAAATGGATGAAGAAAATGTATCATGCTAACACTGATCTAAAGATAGCAGGAGTAGCCATATTAATTTCAGGCAAAGCAGACCTCAAAGCAAGAAAAGTTATCAGGGACAAAAGAAGGGTATTACATAATGATAAAATGGTCAATTTTCCAGGAAGACATAAGAATCTTTAACGTGTATCCATCTAGTAACAGAGCATCAAACTATGTGAAGCAAAAACCAATAGAACAGCAAAGAGAAGTAGTGCATCTATTAGCATAATTGGAGACTTCAACACTTCTCTATCAGAAATGTACAGATCCAGCAGGCAGAAAATCAGTAAGCGCATAGTTAAACTCAACAACACTATTAGTCAACTGGACATAATTTGACATCTATAGACAACACCATTCAATAACAGAATACACATTTTTCTCAAGTTTACATGGAACATTCACCAAGGTAGACCACATTGTGGACCATAAAACACACCTTAAAATTGAAAAGAACGGAAATCATACAGTCTCTGATCTGAGAACACAATGGAATTAAATTAGACACCGATAACAAAATGTATCTGAAAAATCCCAAAATACACAGAGATTAAACAACACACCTCTAAATAACACATGGGCCAAAAACAAAATGTCAAAAAACATTAAAAATATTTTGAACTAAATGAAAATTAAAAGAAAACTTATCAAAATCTGTGAGGTGCTACAAAAGTAGTACTTAAAGGGCAGTTTATATCATTGAATACATATATTTAAAAAGAAGAAAGATTTAAAATTAATAATCTAAGTTTCTACCTTAGGAAATAGAAAATGAAAAGCAAATTAAATCTAAAGTAAGCAGAAGAAAATGAATAATAAGAGTTAGCAGAAATCAATGAAATCGAAAAAAGAAAATCAGTATAGAAAATGAACAAAATCTGATTATTTGAAAAAAAGTCAACAAAACTGATAAGCCTCTAGCCAGGCTAATGAATAAAAAGAGAGGATGTAAGTTAATATCAGAAATGAAAGGGTGGACATCACTACAGGTCCCCGGGACACTAAAAGGAAAATAAAGAACACTGTGAACAACTCTATGCCCACAGATTTGATGACCTAGATTAAATGAACTAATTCTTTGAAACTGTCAAAACTCACACAGGATAAATAGACAATCTTAATCAGCTTATATCTATTACAGAAATCAAATCAATAATTAACGACCTTCCAAAACAGAGCAAAAGACCCAGATGGGTTCACTAATTAATTCTACTGAACATTTAAGAAAAATTTCTACCAATTCTCTCAATATCTTTCAGGAACAGAGGGAATACATGTAGTCTCAAATTTATCAGGTTTGAACTTAGAAATTTTCAACTTCAAGATGGTACAAAAGCAATATACATTCAGTACACTCCTCAGCTTACAGTGGGGTATGTCCAAATAACTCCACTCATTGTAAGTTGAAAATCTCAGAAGTTGAAGCACACACTTTTGACATACAATATTTCCAGTTTATTACAGGCTTATCAGGACTTAACCCCATCGTCAGTCAATGATTGTATGAGGCCCTAATACCTAATAATTACACTAACAGCAAACCAGACAAAGACATGCTAGAAACTATAGACCAATATCTCTTAAGATGCAAAAATTATCAAAAAAATATTAGCAAATTGAATGTAACAATGTATAAAAATAATTACACACCACAGTGAAGTGGGATTTATCTCAGACATGCATGGCTGGTTCAACATTCAAAAATCAATTAATGTGATCACCTCAACAGACTAAAAAAGAAAAATCACATGATCTTATCAAGAGATGTAGATAAAGCATTTAACAAAATTCAACACCCATTCATGATCAAATCTCTCAGTAAACTAACAATACAGAGAAACTTCCCAAATTAGATAAAGAATATCTCTAAAATACCTTCAGCTAAGATCGCATTTAATGGTGAGAAATTAGAAGTTTTCACACTGAGACCAAGAACAAGGCAAGGATTTCCCCTCTCACCATTTCTTTTCACAATTATACTGGAACTTCTAGCTAATGCAATAAGACAAGATAAAGGTGGGAAAAAGGTATACAAGTTAGCAAGGAAAAAATAAAACTGTTTTTGCAGATGACATTATTGTGTACATAGAAAATCAGAAAGAATTGACCAAAAAATATCCTGTAACTAACAAGTGATTATAGCAATGTGGCAAGATTAAAGGTTAATATACAAAAGTCATTTGGTTTCTTCTGTACTAACAATGAAAAAGTTGAAGTTAAAAGAAACGTAATATTTATATTAGAATCAAAACGAATGAAATAGGTGTAAGTCTATCAAAATATGACAAGATCTATATGAGGAGAACTACAAAACTCTGATGGACTAAATCAAACAAGAACTAAATAAATGGAGAGAGATTCCATGTTCATGTGTAGGAAGACAGTACTGTCAAGATGTGAGTTCTTCCCAGCTTGCTCTATAGATGCAATGTAATCATAGTTTAAATCCCGACAAGTTGTTTTGTGGGCATTGACAAACTGATTCTGAAGTTTAAAGGCATGCCAGAAGACACAGAATAGCTAACACAATATTGAAGGAGAAGAACAAAGTTAGAGGATTGACACTACCTAACCTCAAGATTTACTATAAAGCTACAGTAATCTGGCAGTGTAATATTGGTGAAAGAACAGACAAATAGATCAATCGACCAAAAAAGACAGCCCAGAAATAGACCCACATAATAAAATCAACTGATCTTTGACAAAGCAATGAGACAATTCAATGGAGAATACATAGTCATTTACCAAATTGTACTGGAACAACTGCATGTTCACATGCAACAAAAAATTAATCTAGACACACCCTTCACCAAAATTAACTCTAAATGGATCATAGATCTAAATGTAAAGCACAAAAATATAGAACTCCTACAAGATAACATAGAAGAAAACCTAGATGATCTTGAATATGTTGATGACATATGTGTTTTTAAACATAACTCCAAAGACAATATTCATGAAATAAATTATTTATATGCTGGGTTTCATTAAAATAAAAATCTTCTGACCAGGCACGGTGGCTCACACTTGTAATCCCAGCACTTTGGGAGACCACGGCAGACAGATCACCTGAGGTCAGGAGTTCGAAACCAGCCTGGCCAACATGACAAAACCCCGTCTTGACTAAAAATACAAAAATTAGCTGGACATGGTGGTAGGTGCCTGGAATCCCAGCTGCTCAGGAGGCTGAAGCAGGAGAATCGCTTGAACCTGGGAGGGGGAGGTTACAGTGAGCAGAGATTGTGCCACTGCACTGCAGCCTGGGAGACAGAGCAAGACTCTGTCTCAAACTAACAAACAAACGAAACAAAACAAAACAAACAAACTTCTGCTCAGTGAAAGATAATATCAAGAGAATGAGAAGTCAAGCCACAGACTGGGAGAAAATATTTGTAAAAGACACATTTGAGAAAGTACGGTTATCCAAAATATACAAAGAACACTTAAAATTCAACAATAAGAAAACAACGAACCAGATTTTTAAAAATGAGCCAAAGACTTTAACAGCCACCTCATCAAAGAAGATAAACAGATGGCAGATGAGCATATGAAAAAGTACTCTGTGTCAGGAGGGAAATGCAAATTAAAACAACAATGAGGTACCACTACACATCTATTAGAATAGCCAAAATTCATAACACTGACAACATCAAATTCTGAGGAGGGTCTGGAGTAAAGGAGCTCTCATTTATTGCTGGTGGGAATACAAAATGATTTGATCCCTTTAGAAGACAGTATGTGGCAGTTTCTTATAAAACTACAAATACTCTTACCATATGATCCAACAACTCCACTCCTTGGTATTAACCCAAAGGAGTTGAAAACTTATATTTCCACCAAAACCTGCACATGGATGTTTACAGCAGCTTTATTCATAATTACCCAAACTGGGAAGTAACCAAAATATCCTTCAGTAGGTGAATGATAAACTTTGGTACATATAGACAGTGATATATTATTTAGTACTAAAAAGGTATAAATACCAAGCCATGAAAATACATGGGGGAACCTTGAATGCATATTACTAACTGAAGGAAGCCATAATGAAAAAGCTATGTACTGTGTGATTCCAACTGTCTGATATTCTGGAAAAGACAAAACTATGGAGATGGTAAAGAAATCAGTGATAGCCAGGAGGATTGGGTGAGATGAGAGAAAATGAATAGGTGGAGCACAGAAAATTTTTAGGAGAGTGAAAATACTCTGTATGATACTATAACAATGCAAACATGTCATTATATATTGTCCAAACCCATAGAATGTGTAACAGCAAGAGCGAACTCTGATGTAACTCTGTGGACTTTGTCTAATGATGCTGTGTCAATGTAAGTTCATAAGATATACCATATATATATATATATATGTCATACGTATATAACAGCTGCTACTACTACTACATGACTACATGACTACTATAGTATACACAGTAGTAGTCATGGTCTTTTATACATACATATATATTAGTCATGGTAGTTTCATGCATGCACTTTTACTTGCAGCAAGTACTACAGTCTTCATAGGGATGAAACAGAAGTTTCAAAACATCTATTAATAATAGGCCATCTTTCTTTCCACCAACATTTACTAAATTACATTAGGTGCTAGGCAATGCTGCACCTAATGATAAGAAACTAAAGGTGAATAATAATTAGCATGTTCTCCCATTGAGTGAGGTAAGAGAATTGGGACAAGAGAAGAGAATGATATAAATGAACATCTATCTGACACAGTCCAACAGGAACTGAGTAGTGGTTGGCGTAGCACACTTGAATACCAAGAGAAAACAGTGATTCTGTCTCTGAGATCATTGAGGATGATATGGTTGAGGTTAGCTCTGAGTTAAACCTTGAGAAGTAGATAGGAGACGTACAGTCAGACATCTAGGATGGCACTACAAGAAGGACCAACATCAGGAAAAGAATGGAAATCTAAAAGTACATGTAGTATGTGGTAGCCGATATATATAAGAGCTTCAGGCCGGGCACAGTGGCTCATGCCTGTAATCCCAGAACTTTGGGAGGCCGAGGCGGGCGGATCACGAGGTCAGGAGATCGAGACCATCCTGGCTAACACGGTGAAACCCCATCTCTACTAAAAAATACAAAAAATTAGCCTGGCGTGGTGGTGGGCACCTGTAGTCCCAGCTACTTGGGAGGCTGAGGCAGGAGAATGGTGTGAACCCAGGAACCAGAGCTCACAGTGAGCCAAGATCGTGCCACTGCACTCCAGCCTGGGTGACAGAGCAAGACTCCGTCTCAAAAAAAATTAAAAGAGGTTCAGTTTGGTATGTCAAGATAAGGGGCAGCAAGGTGATTTGGAGCCAGATTATAAAGAGCCAATACTACCCCATCATCAGCCCTTAACATGCATTAATGGTCGGGTGGCTATGTATCATCCCACTGGTTCCTGCTCACTTGTTCTTTCTTCTAATTTTATGATTTCTTAGGCAGTTTCATCTGGTGGTCTAGCTTAGATGGTATACAGAGCTATAGTAAACTAATTCATTGGCCAAGATCATAGAAATAAAGTTAGCCTCTGAGAATGAATATAATAAAAAC
This sequence comes from Macaca thibetana thibetana, assembly GCF_024542745.1. Lineage (NCBI taxonomy): Eukaryota > Metazoa > Chordata > Mammalia > Primates > Cercopithecidae > Macaca > Macaca thibetana. The sequence continues at coordinate 96,812,721 of NC_065578.1, read as the reverse complement.
TGACACACATTGAATAAAATTCACCATCTATAAAAGTAAACCAACACATTTTCTATAAAGGTTGTATAAGGAGCACAGAAAAATCATTCAAAGTATAAATATTATAGTCAAACAGATCAAGCTTTGTATCTACTCTTACTGGCCGTGCCACTGTGAGTAGTTATTTAACTTCTTGAAGGATTCTTTTTCTGTCTGTAAAGTGGGGCTAATAATTTCTATGCTGTGTTGTTCTAAGGATTAGAGATAAGTCATGTGAAATTCTAAACATAGTGCTCAGCATATGCAAATACACAGCATGTAATGGTTCTTACTGTGGTACTTAGTAAAAGTGGCATCAGTTAACTTTTCCTACATAACAAAACATCTCAAATTTAGGATTGAAAATGACTATTAATTTAGTTCATGATTGTGGATGTTAGCAATTTGCTTAACTGGGCCATGCTGCATGGTTCTTCTGGTCTTACCTGGTCTTACTCCATCTGTGGTCAAGTTCCAAGTAGGCTAGGGGCTGGCTAATCTAGGTCAGCCTCAGCTGGATGGCTTGTCTCTGTGTCATGTGGTCTGTCATCCTTCAGCAGCCTACACTGGCTTGTCGACTTGGCTTGGTAGGATTTCAAGAGAGGAAGCAGAAAAGCACCAGGCCCCTTCAAGCTTTGGTTTAACTCTGGACAACATCACCTCTACCATGTTCTGTTGATTAAAACAAGTCACAAAATCAGTCCTCACCCAAAGGTTGGGTAGATAAATGCCCCCACTTGATGGGAGTCCTTCCGAAGGGGCATGGAAACAGGGAGGTAACAGTGTTTTCAAACAATCTACCATGAGAGGGTTGAAGCCTAAAATCAACTAGAATCTCTAATGTAAATTGAAAGGATAGGAAATCAATAAGGTATAGTCTTGATGTAGTAGAGAGGAACTTGGAATCAAAAGACCTGAGCTTAATCCCTGCCTTCGCTATTGATTAACTTGACCCTGGTAAAGTAATTTAAATTATCCATGCCTCGTTATTATCAGTATAAGATTCCTTAAATTCAAGATTGTGGGGAATAAATGAGATAATGTATGTGAAAATCTGTACTAAACTGTAAATATAGAAACAAATATAATGGATAATTATTTTTGATATAAAATGTACTTTATAAATTATAAAAGAATCTAGAACCCCTTACCTTTTACCATCTATGTGTCCTTCTTATTCTGTCTCTAGAAGGTAGAAAGTACAGTGTATATGAAAATATATATTTTTAAAAATATATAAAATGTATAAACAAATACAACATAACAAATGTCATAGCAGAAAAATGCAAAGGATACTGAGGAATCTCAGAAGAGGAGTGCCAAAAGAAGTCAGGGGAGCAATGGGGCACAGGAGAGGTATCCCAGAAGGCAACGTCTACATGAGAAGCACGAATTTACTAGAGAAAATGGTTGAAAATTCAAATCCAAATGCTTAGCTGATTCGAAACCATTGTTTAGTCCCTTGCCTGCATAAACCAGGTTCCTATTTAGGTATCTTGCTTCATTTTCTGTGAAATATAACCATTTGTTTCTCCCTAAGTCAGCCAAATTGAACTACCTGAGATTTCTTAAACATAGCATATTCCTTAAATACATCATCCTTTGCTTTTGCTCCTGCTGCTCACTCTACCTGGAGTACTCTACCTCCTTGGATTTTTAAATCAATTTCCAATACAGACATACCTCATTTTATTGCAATATTGTGTTTTTTTACAAATTGAAGGTTGTGGCAATCCTGCTTCTAACAAGTCTATTGGTGCCACTTTTCCAACCGCATACACTCACTTCATGTTTCTGTGTTCATATTTTGGTAATTCTTGCAATATTTCAAATTTCTTCATTATTGTTACACCTGTGATCTGGGATCAAACCTGCAGTGTCTTCGAGGTATACTTCTAAGTGTCCATGGGTGATTTCATAATTGGTCGAGTGTTCCTGTTGTATGGTGCCTTCCCTGATTCACACAGCTACAAATGATTACCCTTTCTTTTGCTCTTATTTTATCTTGGTTAGTGTTATTTTTTGTATCAATTTTCATGTTTCCTTTATTATGTCATATGCTTTGACCATTCCTTATACATTTAAACAAAAGGAACAGAAATATGATCAAGATAATTCAGCATGCAAATTACACTCAGGAAGCAAAGTAATTCAGTGGTCAAAGCAAAAGTTGCGCTGTGGTCTTGTATAGCCTATTATTTTATCCTGAAATTGGATTTGAAGCCAAAGTGTGATATGAGGAGGTTTGTCTCTTTAGAATAATTTGGCACATAGCATAGGCTGAAATCAGATATGGGGCAACTAATAAGGAAACTTCTGCAGTAATCCAGGGAAGAAATGGTGAGGATCTTAATACAGTCACAATGAGGAACATGGAGATATTTGAGAAATAAACTAGAGCAGTACTTCTCAAACTTCCCTGTACTTTAGAACCACCTAGAGAGCCTTGAAAAACTCTGATGCCTGCACCTCACTCCATACAAGTTAACTCAGAATCCTTGGGATTGTTATCATTTTTTAACTCACTAGATAATTTCAATGCTCAGTCAAGTTTGAAAACCGGTACTTGGTAAATCATTGGATGTGGGTGACAAAGATAGGATATTCCTGGTTTTCTAATCTGGGACAAAAGAGTGAAACATAAATATATTTAGTGTGGATAAATAAGCAAATTTAGAGTGGAGAAATTTAAGTTTGGTTTTGAACAAATGGAAATTTGGTGCTAACAGGTAGTCATATATGCAATTCTTGCACTTAGGAAAAATGTGCAGTTTAGAGGTATACGCTTTTGGGATTTTCTGCATGTATTAATAGATATTATTCATAATCATTGCGAATATGATGTTTAGTGAATGCATGTGAAATGAGACTAAAAGAGGACCGTGAGTGGACCCTGAGAGCATCAACATGTGAGAAATTGGCAGAGGTAGAAAAAGGAACACCAAAAAAAAAAAAAAAAAAAAAAAAAAAAAAAAAAAAGGAAAAGTAAGTGGTATCTCTGAAGCTCAGTTCGAAGAGGGATTCAAGAAGCTGGAGGTGGTTAGTAGTCTTAAATGCTGAAGAGAGTTTAGTACAGATCTGGGCTGAAAAGTATCTAATATATTTGGTGAGGTCACTGTTAACCTTGAGGAGATCAATTCCTAAGCATATTGGGGACAGGAACTAAATAAAAACATATGGAGTGATCAAAAAGGGGAGGAAAAAGCAAGTTACTGTAGCTCCTGGACTGGTACAGTGGTTGTTTCCTGTTGTGTTGGAAAACATCTCTGATTTTTTACAGAAAATCTTGTATATTGTTTAACTTTAAATATGACTTTTCTGGATTTGAAATAGTTTCGTAAATAAGACATTTGTCAGCCCCCAAATAAACCAAAAATTGAATTTTTAAATAATTTTAAAAGACAGCTTGTAAGCATACTAGTCTCATTTATGACCATTAAATAAGCAATGAGCAAATAAAATTTGAAAAGCTTATTAATTTCACCTTAAATGTCTTATGGTTAATGTGTCTATTTCAGGAATATTGCACCAATCTCACTTTCACTATATTTGAACTAAGACATAAAGGACATCTAAAATTTGAATGTTGTATGGTTAATTAACATTTAATAAACTTATTTTCTTTGTTTAAATGTCTTTGAAAATCAAATGTCTCATGCTGTTTTTCCTCATCAATATAATCCCAGTAGTCTTAGCAATGATTTTGTTAAAGTGTTTGACAAAACCTGACTTGGCTACTTGTAATTTATAGTTGTTCACCCCTGTCACTTTGCACTTTTTCCCTACTAAAAAATTTAGATTGTCTTGAAGCTGAATTGTTGACTGGATTTCCTATGTAGTTCACAGTATGGTTACAGAATACCAAAACAGCATTGTCAATGTGTTTTAAAAAGCATGGGCTTGAAGTCAACGGGAATTTGACAAGACAGCCTGCTTGTTATTGTAAGCCATTGCAAGTTTTATGTTGTTCTCCACCTTAATTTTTAATGTGTAAGCTTTAATGACATTCAGTTTTTAAAAGCTACTTAATAAAATAATTTTATTTATTCCCTAAGGAAATGGAATTGTCAAAACAAAAAAAAAGGTGACCATTAAATTTGATTCCTTTATTTAAAAATTCAAAGGATGACAGTGGAAGCCTTATAGTACTACTTTTTTTTTTTTTTTTTTTTTTTTACCAAGTAGGCATCTACCCATTGTTTTTCACCTTTGAGATACCTTTCAGAGAGAAAGAAATATGCAAAATTTGATTAGTAAATTATTATACTTTGCATTTTATATGCTTCGAAATGTTAATGTCTCATAGAAATTAGATGTTTACAAAAAATATGTACATTTTCTTAAATTGTATTAATTAGTCAAAATGAAAGTCAAAACTATTAAATACTCCAATTTAAAAGTGTTTTCTACAAAGCAGAATTCACTAAAAGAATGACTTTTCAGGAGCACCTCAAATTTTAATGACTGAAGCATTTAAAAGCATCTTGATAAAATGGACCTCAACTCTAAGACAATCTATAAAACCCAATTTTATGTTTTCAGTAATATAAAGAGGACTGTAATCTATGTTCCAATTTTGTAAATCATCTTGTCCTTTTATTTTTACTAGTCATATTTTCATAAATATTGTCAACACCGATTAAATACATCTGCCTTTTTGACCTAGTAATCATACCATATTCTTAGCAAATTTGTTTTCCCTTTCTTTTCTTTCTTCCCTTTTTTTTTTTTTTTTTTTTTTTCAAAGACAAAATCTCATTCTGTCACGCAGGCTGTAGTGCAGAGGTACAATCATAGCTCACTGAAGCCTCCAAACTCCTGGGCTCAAGCCATCCTCCTGCCTCAGCCTCCTGAGTAGCTAGGATTACAGGCATATGAGCCACTATGCTTGGCCCATTTTTAGAGACTATTTCATACTTTCATCTCTTCCTCACAGTCACAAACCCGTAACTAGTTCTCTTTACCCTCAGCAAGAGACCTTACATCCTAGTTCATAATGAAAATGTAGACACCAGGAAGAATGATTTTACTTTTTCCACATCGAATTTAGAAACCTAAATGTATCCATAGTTATTTTTCTCTCTCTACTCGTTTTTTATCCTGTTAAATAGAAACAATGCCTCTGCCTCTCTTAAAGGCCACTTTCTCCACTTGTACTCTCGATTCATCATCCCCTGTTCCCTTTTCAAGAGCTTCTTTCTCTTTCTCAAATCATTTTCACCAGTGTAAAAACATACTCAAATATAGTCCATTAAGAAAAAATCATTAGTCCTCCCATGACCTTGTACAGGTTGCCCTCATTTGTCTTTCAGCTAGCCCAAGAAAACGTTTAGAGAGATTTGTGTATTGCCTCTACTTCTTCATATTCTATTCACTCAACTCATTCCAGCCTGACTTTTGTCCCTGTCACTTCCCTGAAACCCCTCTTATAAAGGTTATGAATGATTTTTCTCTCTTCAAATCCAGTGGACACTTTTCTGCTCTTTGACGCAGACTTTCAGAAGCATTCATCACGGTTGATTGTTCCTTACTTTTTGGAACACTTCCTTCTCTTGGCACGACATCACACTCTCTTGTGCCCCCAGGTCAGTCCTAGGGCCTTTCTTTTTCCCTGTATTATTTTCTTCCTTTTGTGAAGTCATCTAGCCTGGTGACTTCAAATACCATCATATTTTGAAGTCTCTAAAACTTGCACCTTTATCCTTGACCTCTTTAGTGAATTCTCCACTCATGTATCCAGTGGCACAATTGATGTCTTCACTAATGCTCTGCTTACTTAGACGTATTAAATGTAAAATATTGTAATTGGACCTCTTCAATATTCCCCTACTACTTTCTTCATTAGACTTTATTCTATCTCAGTAAATTATTTGCATTCACAGTTCAGTAGTTCAAGCCAAATATCTCAGATCATTCTTAATTTCTACTTTTCTCTGTCTCTCTAAATCTGAGCATTCGCCAACTAGAACCTCAGAGCTATCCACTTCTCTATATCTCCATGGATATCATGAAAGCCACATTATTTCTACATAATCAGACTCCTTGCTTTCACCCTTAACCCCCTTATCCCATTCCATATAGTAAGAAGCATCTTTTGAAAATGTACATCAGATTATTTTATCACCCTCCTTTAAACCTTTCTGTGGCCTGCCATTACACCTACAATAAAACCCAATCTCCCACAGGGTTCAGAGCTCCCAGAGATCTGGCTATTGCCTGCTTCTCTCATTTTCTTTCATACTATTCCTGTCCTCTCATGAATCTACAACCACAAAAGCCTTCTTTTTTCCCCTTGAACATACCATGCTCATTCCCAACTCAGTCTTTGCACCTGTAGTTACTTCTACATAGCTGGCTGCTTTTACTCACTTCTGCATTTTATTTAATATGAGGTGCCATCTCATCTCTCAGTTTTCAACTTAGGGAGGTTTTTACAGACTATGTATCTGATATGCATATATGTATTCTGGTGATTCTCTGTCATGCTCTCCTCCTCTATTACTGTCTTCCTAACAATAATATTGTAAATAGGTCTAACAATTGGAACTGGAAATGGTCCAATTAATGTATCTTTTCTTTTTTAATCATTATGACATTTTCCTCCCTAAAATGTAAGCTTCAGGAGGGCAGGGACTTTTTCTGTCTTGTTCATCACTTCAGAGTTAGAACAGCTATTGGCATATAGTGGGGCTCAAGAAATATTGGTTGGAAGTTGAATGCACGAAGATGCTAAGTCAATTTCTTAAGCTCCATTTTGTGTGCCATTTAATTCCTCTTATAGTAGATGCTCAATTTGCTTATTAATCAATTAGGTGACATTGAATCTCCCACCAGACTGTGTAACATAAAATGTAGGATGGGGGGAGACAAAGTTCAAATATTATGTAGCATCTGGGTTTCACTATCTGCTCATTCAAATAGTGTTTTAAAATATGAGCCGTAAAAGTTGAGCACTGGAAATGGCATAAATTAAGTGAAATACTGATATAGAAAAAGGTTGCTTTGATTTAAGAATATATTTCATTGGGTATTTATTTCTAATAACATTGCATGATGTCTCATGATATAAAATATCCATCATTCTGTTTTTTTCATAGAAAAAAAAATCTGTTCCCTCCTGCTTGATTAAAAATAAAATACAGCAAAACACTGAAGGGCCTTGTAATCATCAAATAGATATTAAATTGTGTCCAGTGTCCTTTTAGCGTTAATGTCTTTCACCTGACTCTGAAAAATTGCTATCTCTTTTAATAAAAAGTAAAATTACTTTTTGGTCATCTTTATTTCTCAGAAATAGAATGCTACCACATATTTTCACAAACCATCCTCTGGTTTTAGATAAGGATATTTAAAATCCTTAGACCATTTCACATTTCTAAAATAAATATGAAGTTATTTTTTCCTGAAATTTAATTGATTTAAAAAATTGCTTTGAAACATGACAATTGTAGCTTAGCATGTAGTAATTGTCAAGACTTTTAAATCATAAAGCAAGAATGTAAAAATGGAATTTCCTTAAGCTAAAATGTGGTATTTATTAATTTAAATACACAGATATGTTAGTGAGCCATCTGGCCTTAAAAGTGGTGCAAAGGGGATCTCTTTCCATCTCGTGTATTTGTGTACTTTCCACTGTCTCTGCTTTTCTTCCCAGTGTAGTAAGCTTTGGGGTGGGAAAGTGGTTGAGGCGTCAGTGATCACCAGCAGCTGTGAACAAACTTCACACACACACACACAAAAATCAAACTTCACACAAAAAAAATCAAACTTCACACACACACACAAAAAAATCTTTAGCTTTCCCAGTTCCACTGAAGGATTTTGATAGGAGCAGAGTACCCAATTCCTGTGATTAGTGCAAGTGGGGATACTTTCTCTTTTGGGGGGGCAAGAAGGTAGAGTCTGCTTTCAATGGATAGGGAAAGGAGAACAGGATAGTGCTTGGCTGCTCAGAGCATACAATGGAAACCTCCGCTTACCATAATATGTCTCTCCCATCGGTGTCCACCCCTCCTCAGTCAGAGGCTGCCCACCAGCATTCGATGGCATGATTCTCTCAATATCCTGAACAACTCTCTGGATGATATTTATTTTTCTTCATCAAGCCCAATTGTAGTGCCTCATGATTCTCAGCAACCTACAGGGCGAACAATTATCTTAACTAACCCTGGCACAGTCAATATAAATTTGAAGTGAAAAATAGCTCTGTTAAAATTAAAATTGCCATGTAAAAGAGAGAAACAGTGTTAGCCCCTAGTTGAGAGCACATATCATATCCTACTGTCAAGGCTGGTAAACCTTGCTTCCCTTGTGTGGATTTCTTTGGTCAACCCATCTGCCTAGCTAGATTCAGCCCACCTGAAAGGTTTTTCTTGTCCTCCATGGAACCCTGAGAGGGGAGCTGGAGAGAGGGGTGCACATGCTGTGACTGTGCTGATTGAGCAGCCACTTCATAGTTGCATGGGAATGTGAATTAGGGGATTATTTTGTTATGCTAGGAGGTGGGGGGTTTTGTGGTGGTGGTTGTTTTATTTTGTTTTAAGAAAAAAATTTCCTAAAAATGTATGCTTATTGCTTATCAGTTTCACCACAGGGTAACTAGTATCTAATAGCTAATTTTTTTGTTTTTCTTCAGTCTGTATCTTTGTACTGTCTCTGCCCTTGAAGTTCTAGCAACAAGCCTCAGGGCTCTGCTCATTCCCTAAATCCTTAGATTAACAGACTGTTTTTTACTTGACCTCTGCCTTGTGGCCACTGAAGACAATAGAATGCTGTCACCTGCCCCCAGGCATCATCCCAGTTGATTTTTCGTTTCAAATAAGGTCCTTAATCTCTCTCTCTCTTTCTGTTTTGTTTTGTTTTGCTTTGCTTTGCTTTGCTTTGCTTTGTTTTGCAAGGGATGCCTACACCAAGAGGTGTTAGGTCTAGTCCTGGAAGATCTGGTGCCCTCTTTGATATTTCTCCTTGATCTTTTTTCCAACTGGAGAATAGGGTATAGCACCCCTGAGCAAGATCTTAGATCACTTGGAAAGGGTGGAAAGCATCTCTAACTAAAACTGCATAATTACATGGTGACCCTTTTATGGTTGCAAATGAAACTTGGAGTATGACTTTTCACTTCTTTTAGCCCCTAGAGAAAAGGCCATGGAACAAGCATTCTTACATTTTTCTCACCAATTCTGAAAAGCTGTAGTTTCACTAGACGAAAAAAGTTGAATCCTAAACTCAATGAATAATAATTTGGCATGCTTAATTTTCTCTATCCATCATCTACTTTTACTTTCTTCTCTTTGTTCCTCTCTCTAAGGAATCTATTCAAAATTGCTGTTTCTCCTGGCTTCCATATTTCGGAAAGTTGTTTAACCTTTATGTGACTAATGTTCTGCGAATTTCTCAGTGGCTTTGATTCAGACTCTCAGATCTTTTGCTTCCTTCTTTTTAATTGCTTCTCTAGTTGATTAGTCCTGTGTATTTTAATATCTGATTATTTTTTCATCACCAAGACAGATACCTTCATCAGCCCTAATCACTCTTCACTCTTACTCATATCATCGCCAGCAGTTTTCAATTGTTTATTTTTCCCTTCTCTAACTTATGATATCCATTTCTACTTAATCTTCTTAAAAGGGTAAGCTGACAATGCAACCCCTTGCTCCTAAACCTCTGGTGACCTCATTCATTTTTTCTTTCAGTCTTTGATACGTGCCAAATACCATGCTAGTTACTGTAGATAAATGATGACTAATGCAGAGCAGCCCCAGCTTTCATGGTGTTTGTAGTCTATCCGGAAAGAAAAAAAAGGAAAACTTTAAAGACAGACTTCTCTCCCTGGTTTTTAGAACTCTCTCCAATATGGTCACAATTTTGTATCCTCCTGATGAAAACATTTATCTGACTTTTACAGCATATCTTTGGATTTTTCTCAACGTAAATAAAAAAGCTCTATGAAGTGAGAGCATAATGGCTTTTAGAGGATTCTTAACACTAGACTCTGCAACTTTAAGCTTGGCACAAACTCTTTGTGTCTCAATCTCTTACTTTATAGAGATAGAATCTTGCTCTGTTGCCCAGGCCGGAGTGCAGTAACACGATCATAGCTCCCTGTAACCTTGAACACCTGGAGTCAAGTGATCTTCCCATCTCAGCTTCCTGAGTGGCTGGGACTACAGGGTCAGGTCACCACACCCAGCTAATTTTTCTATTTTTTTGTGGAGACAAGGTATTGCTATGTTTCTCAGGCTGGTAATGAATTCCTGGGCTCAAGCGATCTTCCTGCTTCTGCTTCCCAAAGTGCTGGGATTATAGGCATGAACCACCGCACCCAGCCTCAATTTCATAGTCTTTAAATGATAATGATAGGAAATAATTACTTACATGTAAGTATTTGCTTTGGGCTAGCAAAACCTAGTGGTTAAAAGCACAGACTCTCAGTCAGTCACACTGCCTGGCTCTGGGTCCTAGCTCTGCTCCTTATCAGCTATATGACTGTCAGGTCTCATTGCCTTGGCGTCTTCATCTGTAAAGTGGGGAGAATAACACTGGGAATGATTAAATAAGTTAATAAAGTAAAAACCATTGAAACAGTGCCAAGCACACTGTAAGAGCTATATAAGTCTTAGCCATTTCTGTTAAATTTCTGTTATTACTTCTCTTTTCTTTTCTTTTTTGAGATGGAGTCTCGCTCTGTTGCCCAGGCTGGAGTGTAGTGGCAGCATGATCTTGGCTCACTGCAACCTCCACCTCCTGGTTCAAGCAATTCTCCTGTCTCTGCCTCTTGAGTAGCTGTATACAGGCACATGCCACCATGCCTGGATAATTTTTGTATTTTTAGTAGAGATGGGGTTTCGCAATGTTGGCCAGATCTCGAACTCCTGACCTCAAGTGATCCACCCGCCTCTGCCTCCCAAAGGGTTGGGATTACAAGTGTGAGCCACCACGCCTGGCCAATTTCTGTTATTACTTTTCTTAATAAGTGGCACTACTATTCATATTTTACCAATCAGGAAACTAAATACTTTGACCAGAGCCACGTGTAAGTGACAGAGTCAGGGTTCTAACCCGGGCATCCTAGTTTCAGAGGAGGCACTAGTAATTACTACTCTATACAGTCTCCATTATGGGATTTTGGTAATAATGTAGTTAAATAATATGTAATAAAATTTAAAACTATAATGCACTATGAATATTTAAGGTATTATGTATACTATAATGAGTTATGTTTGAAAGAAACACTAATTTTTTTTCTTTTCCATCACTTAAAACCTTTTCACTAGACCAGTAATTACAAACAGCATTTTAACGGCGTTGTATAATTAGACAATCCCTTCAGATACATGCATGTATTTACATTGCTACTTTCAGAGGATGGCAAAGTCAGTAATATCATTTCTATTTTGAAAAAGAGAATGCTGAGGATCAGAAAAGTTAAGTAACTTGCCCTCGTGTTCACAGATACTAAATGAGAAAGTCTCCTAATGTAATTCCAAAGCCCCAAATGTCACCCTGTGTTTTGCTATCATACCCTGCTGTTTTCTAATGATTTATTTTTTTAACAGTTTGAAAACTAATTTTATAATATAGTGTGCCATTATAAATTTATATAAATATTAATGTATCTTTGTGTACAACTGCATAACGACTTGAACTTATACTCTTTTTCTTTTTAAAGATTGTGATTGCTAGCATCATGTGCAGTTACAATAAAAATGACTGGATGGAACTTGCCAAAAAGTCTGAGGTAATGGTTACTTTCGTATATATTTATTTCATTTCTTCTCTCCTATTTTTATTAGTTTTAAATAAAGAGCTGCCATGAAAAATAATGCAGTAGAAGTAAAATTGAATTGAAAATGTAACTTAAAACATTTTTATTATAATTTGTTTACCCTGTGTTTTCATTAAAATGATGGAAATGTAAATTTAAAAGGAATTTATTCTATAAAAGCAGTCCCTTGGATTTCACTCACTACCTAAAAATCCTTTATTCTCTGGATCCATACACTCTTTATTTGCATGTTAAGCAAACTGTATATTATGATGGATGCCATGATAAAATTTAATTCTACCTTTGAGAGTCTAACTTGATCTTACCTTGCCATTAGGCAAACTAGTTTGACAGTAAGAGAAGAAATTTTGAATATAAAACTCTTGAATATTTAAAGTATAAAAGGTTCATTTAATACTATTCTAGTTTGAATACAGACATGCATAAAAGAGTGGGACAGAATGCTCCTGAATGGAACACTAGTCAGCAGGTTTTCCATAATATAAATTGAATCCTGCACAAATGCAAACAAGTAACCATGTGCCTCAAATTTGTATTTCAAATAGAAAAATACATACTTAAAATTATACACTTATGTCCATCATGCTGTCATGGAAAATAGTCTGGAGAGTCTTAGCTGGGGTTTCTTGAAAACCTCTCAGTAATATAGAAGACTAAATCTAACGATACCGATGAACTAATTGAGGCTACATTATAAAATACTGCAAAGCTCTCTATAGTGTTCAAAAATGTTGATTATACCTTTTATTTGGATATTTTAAAAATGAGAAAGGAAAAAATTACTTCTGGGACTTAGAGGGGTGAAATTAAACATGATCAGTAATTGGCCTCGTGATCTTCCGTGCTGGGTTCATTTGATACATGTATTTACCTAATTGACCATGAAATCTTCCACAGAGCCCATGCTTGGCTTGAGCTGTGCCAATTTTAAGCTGACTATGATGAATGGCTTTATCATGCCGCTTGCTTCTCTGCCTTTCTGTAAGAACAAAATACTTTTCAAAAATTTTTTTTTCAATATTAGACATTAATTTTTAAATAGGCAAGATTACTTTTTATAAGTCAAAAGCCTTTAATTATAAACAAACTGGCTAACCTAAAGATATCTTTCACATTTCATATGTTTCTTTAATTTCCGTTTTATTTAATATCACCTTCTAATTACTCTATAGCAAAAACATAAATAAAAAGAAAGGAAGAAAGAAAAAAGAAAGAAGGGAGGAAAAGGTATACCTTTTGTTCAGTCAAAACGGTCTGCAAAATCTCCCCATAGGAGAGCAGTCTGCATAACAAGAAGGTATGATAATATCAATTAAAAAATAAAAATCTTCACTATAATCCTAAATCTGGACTAGCCCAGGAGATATCACATGAAGGAAGTATCCCCTAGGCCTTCACAGCTTCTAGGAGGGTAATATTAAGCAGCATGATTTCATCACAGTTCATATGGTAGGCACCCAATAACATTTTATAGAATCAGTATTTGGTTTTGATTTTATGAATATGTTTCAAAACAGGTTAAAACAGATTTCCTTACAATGGAAAAATCGACATTAAAATCTTCAAAACCAACAAAAACATATTCAAGTCCAAGTTACTGTACTACCTAACATGTACATTTCTTTTGGGTGTGGTGGCATAGGGATGTAAGAAATCAGAGACACCACACCAGCACTCTTGCATGCCAACTGTTTTAAGTTTAGCTAATGATGTGATGTGATGATGTATACTAAATCTTAAGTTTATAAAACCCTCTTTATGGCTGATTAATTCTTGAATTACACAATAGAGAGCTGAGGAAACCTGCTATCAGCTTTTTGCTACTTTATCTGAAACAGAAATGACACATATGGAGCAGTAGAACCTTAGAATGCATACCCGTTTCGTGTTGTCTTCTATATTCTTCAACCTGGCTTGACTTTGTCATGTTTTTGAGCACCATAAAGAAGTTTCTACTGCTTGTGTCAAATCAGTAACATTGTTAGAATCTGGTTAGCTTTCTTGGTCCACGTACCTGACCACAGGCTCTCTTGCTTTTCTGGAACCTTGGTAGTATACTCCAAATTTATGCAAAAGAAGATTTATGAAACACCTACTATGTATAAAGTCCCTGACCAGCCAAAGCAAAGATGAACAATAGGGAGCAATCAGATATATGCCAAATTGAGCCATTGCTGAAGGTTCACAGTATTCACTTGTCAATGGATCTTTAATCCAGTATAGTCCATCTTGAATCAATTTCTTTCTTAATTTGTAATTAGCCTTGAAAATAGAGCCTGAGTCAAAGTTAATGTGAAAAAAGCTTTATTGAAGTATATAATCTCAGAGCAGTAAGACTGAGGAGAAAAGAAAAATGAGATGGGGAGAAGGGAAAACAAGCACAATATGGTGTGTTCCAGAGCTGGACACAACTTCACAAGGAAATGCAGCCAATTGCTCAGTTATATGGGACAAGGAATAGCACATCATCTCACAATATGATAGAATCACCCATTGTCTCATCACTTTCTAGGAAAGGAAGTGGAAGGAATGAGTCTACTGGCTCCTTCAGTTTCCTGTCTCTCACCGGTCCCATTTCACACCATAGGGAAGCTAGATTTCCTAGCGTGGGGTGTGATGCTTCATGTAAACCCAGAATTGAAGGGAAAGGCCAGAGCCTCCTGATCGGGCGTGGGCACTGGTGCTCCTGGAGCTCTCACTTTGACAGGCTCAGTGGAGGTTGTGACACAACCCAGTCTCATCTGGAGGGAGTCTGTGAGAGTGGACAGTTACTGAAGGAGATGTGAAGATAGCAACAGGGACTCGGGTTTCCCTTTGAAGTAGCGGCAAAATTCCTGGGTGACAAGTGGTGCCATCAAATTTGAGGAAGCATATAATTGGCTGTGGTCCAAAATGCATCATTACCAAGTTTATCAGCAATAGCTCCACTAATCATCTTGCTCTCAACCAATCCAAATTCTTTCCATCTTTCCTAATTTCAGAACCCTTGACTTGACCATTAAGTGCTACTTGGCCCTTCCCCTGCCTGCCTCTCTCCAGTGTCACTGTGGATCTGTTTTCTGCATTCCAGATCCTGCTGCCTTCTTTTCCTCCTCCAACATGTTCCCAACTCAGAAAGTTTGCTGTTCCCTTGGCCTGCAATGTTCTCTCTTCCTCAACCCTGAGCCTCCAACCACATAGGTTAAACCTCCCTGTCCTATATTCTAAGCCCCTGTCTTCAGAGGCCAGTTGACCAGATAGTTAATGAAGCTTAAGCTTCAGGGCATTTACTTGCATGGACCATTTCCAAGTCCCTGTACCTAACTCTGTGTTTACAATGTTTGGTTATCGTTTTTTCCTTAAAGAGGGTTTTCCAAATTACTTAAGCATTAGGCTCCCCAAAATCTGGATCTACCTCTGCCTGTGCTTTTCCTCTGTAGCATATAATAAAATGGTGATTAACAATTGTGTCATTAGTCATTACTAATAGTTCCTCTGTCCTGCTTGTTAGAAAGCATTACACAAATAATGTATTTGTGTAATGTAAATAGTGAAATAATGTCCATGGGGATCGAGACCCCTGTGTGGTTCACTGCTTAATCCTCAATTCCAAGCACAAGGCTTTCTCTACCAGCAGATATTTGTTGAATGAAGTAGAAAAGAAGTATACAATTTGAGTATTGCCATGTGGCAAACAAAAAGGAAGCCATTACAGAATAAATGGGAAGAGTGGTATTTTATTTGGCACCCATGAACTTGAAGGGTTTAAAATCCAATGATGATGATTTTAAGTCAGGTACCTGATGAGGGATTGCCAAGGTTCTGACCACCTTTGGTAGGAAGAGACAAGGAAGATCCAGCAGAAAGGCACAGGCACTAAAACCAAGTTCCCATACTATTCCTAGCGGAGCCAAAATAAAACACTAACAAGCCAGGTTCCTATCAGTTTTTTTAGCTGAATCTGGGCAGCAATACGTCATGAATTTAATAGCTGTGAGAGTTAGAAATCTCAAATAGTTTGAGGTAAAAATCAGACAGAGGCACATTACAGAAATATGTAGGACCAGTTGGATATAAGTTTCTGAACAGGGACAGTAAACAGGACAGAATGGAATCACAGGAGATAGACACACAGCTGGAGATGAGAGATAGTAACTGACTTTATGTCCAGTGGGGCCCAAGCTAAGAGTACTTTACCTGTCCCAGGTCTATCTCGGAGAGTTTTAAGATCCCAGAGAACTTTAACTCCAGTTTTGGATAGTTGAGACTAGAGGATAGCATTGCTACTTAGAAAGTCAACATCTAACCCCATGTATTCATTTAACGGAAGAAATTAAGAGGGATCCAATAATTGTGCCTTTCATGCCCCACTACAGTACGCTGTTCTCACCCTACTTGAGCTCTGATGTCCTTTGCCAGCCCCTATCACCCATGGAAGTCTTCCCTTCCCACTTGGGCTGTGATACACCACACCATGCCACTGGCCATGTAGACATCCTTCTGGCTCTGCTCTGCATAGGCTGGACATCCCACACTGGGCCCTCATGGCTGCTCCTCAAATGCTCATGCTCACCTGCCTTACCTTGCCCTGACCAATGACTTCAGAGCTGTAGTGATCAGGAAGGTAAGGGAAAGAAAGGAAGAGGTAAGGAAAGAAGGAGAAGAGAGGAGAAGTGCTTTGTGCCTGATTTTGTTGTATATGTTGCACAAGAGTTTGTAGTTTTGCCACCTTAGTTTCTCTGGGTGTTTTTATAAAGTGGTTCAGAGAATTTTGAAAATTATACCACTGCCATATTCCAAGAATTTCTCAGGATAGTTTTCCTTTCCCTCCTGAGGTATAGACAATGTAGGACCAGATGAGTTCTCTTAAATCATTTTAATATCAAGGCAGAGGAAGGACAAGTCAGAGGTCTTGTTGGATGGATAAATAAGTATTTAGATAGATAGATGATTGATAGGTAGGTAGATTGACAGATAAAGTATTTAGATAGATAGAGTACACCTTTATAGTATTTACTATATTCCGGAAGTCATTTACTTACTTAGTTTTTATCACTCCTCTTTAAACTTTTATATATGTTAAAGCTCTTATTTTTCTTTTCAGTTGACTTAAAACTGTAAAAAATAAACTTTCTCTTTTGGCACTTCTCATTTCCTGTATTAGCCTTGGAAACATTTAAAAATACATCTCCCTAGAATTTTTCTGTGCAAATATCAAATTTATTTATACCTTATAACAACAACTCTGTGACTTCGTTCCACTTTTTTAATATATTTTTATTTTTAATTTTTTTTTTTTTTTTGGAGTTCTAACGTATCACTGACTTGATGTTTTCCTCTTTTTTTTTTTTTGAGGAAACTAAGGCCAAAAGTAGTGAAATAATGTATTCAAGTTCACACAGATAGGATGGAGTAAAAGTGGGATTCAAACCCATAGTTTGGCTCAGAGTCCACACTATCTATATACACACACACACACACACACATACACTCTACTGCATGTAGGTGGATGATAAATAGATAATGTAGGAAATTAGTAACAGTGTATTTCCTATGTCACTGCCATCACTAGGCTATTTCATTTTATAACCATTTAGGTGAGGTAGAATCAACTCTGGGTAAGTGACTAAACTAAAAAGCTTGTGACTAACAAGAATCAGAATGCATGCCCAATTTCAGTTAATTTAACATTTCATGCTAATTCAGCAATTAAGGCTTTTTGAATGGTTAGAGTTGCTTGGAAATGGAATTAACTGCCTTTTATGGTGGTGTGCATCCTGAGACAGGAATTTTCAAGCAGAGGCCACATGAATGTTCCTGTTCTCATGGTGTCACCTTGAACAGCATTGTCTGTTTTTGACACTTGGATGCACATTTCAAAGGCCTTTCCAGGTGTGTTTGGTGAGTGGGCATTTGTATATGTGTATAATGTTGGGGAAATTGTAATAATTAGTCATTGAAAAAATTTTATATTGGACAGATGATTTTAAAATGTTTTAATTTTTGCTTCAAACTTGGAAGCTATAAGGATATCGAGCTGTTACGTTTTTCGTAACACGCTATGACAACTCCAGCCATAAAATAAGTGATTTGTAGTAAATTATAATAGTGGGCACAAATGCAGGTCCTGGACTCAAAATGCTTGGGTTAAAGACCCTACTATCAGCTATAAGCTGTGGGATGTTGGATAAATCACTTGAACTCTTTAAGTCTTACTTTTATCAATTATAAAGTAGAAATAATGATATATCCTACCTCTTAGAGTTGCTGTGAGGATAAAGTAAGATAAAACATACAAAGGACATAGTAAAGTGTCTGGCATGTTGTAAATGCTGCATTAATGTTAGCTATTATTATGTAATATGGTAGCTAGGTGTAAGTTTGAAATGCAATATGCATAATATAAATATGTATACAATTACCTTGCAAAGCCTTATTTAATCCAAAATGATGTTGAATTGATTTGCTATTAATTGCTGCATTTCGGTTAAATAGAGAAGTCTAAAGGAAATATTTGAAGTAACCAGGAAATAATAAGAAACATGTTATATGCATATATTTGCACTATACAGTCTTTTTGCTAAGCTGGTAATTACTGCATGGCATGGTTTTGAGACAGGTCATATTATCCACAGTTGACACTTGAGCAGCTGGAGACAAAGAAGGTTGACTGACTTGTACACATCATCCCCAATTCCTTAGCTACAGGCATAAGATTTGAACTTAGGGTTCAGCAGGCTGTGCTCATCCATGCTCACTACCAAACCATCAAGGAAAGAGTAGCATGGTTTTCAGCAATTCTCAAATAACATGAAGCCTTTTAAAATCGGATTAGGAAAGCAAAACCATAATGAAACCATGTTAAGAAACAGGCTCAATGATCAAATGGACTTTAACAAATGTGCAGAAGAAAAAGCAGACTCACTAATGAATAAAGATAGGCAAGAAAATAAACTGAGAAATGACTAGCTGGAGTTCCTAAGTTTGTTGAGGTCCTACTTAACATTCATAGAGCAGGAAAAAATAGGTTAAAATCTTAAACAGTTAGGAAGGAAAGAGAAAGAAGAAACAACTGTTGCCCTAAAGAAAGGTCTAGTGTACGCAGAAAGTAGTGAACTATTTTTTAAGCCTTTGCATGTGATAAACCTGTTAAAATACTGTTGTAACCAGTTCAAGCTTCTAGTTGGCCTTACTGAAAAATAAACCATGGCACTGGAAAAATTATAGAAGTTAGCTAAAAGAATATAAAATTTGAATCAGCTAGTTTTTTTTTTTTTTTTTTTTTTTTTTTGGGAAATGGAGTCTTGCTCCATTGCCCAGGCTGGAGTGCAGTGCCTGATCTCAGCTCACTGCTACCTCTGCCTCCCAGGTTCAAGCGATTCTCCTGCCTCAACCTCCCGAGTAGCTGGGATTACAGGCAGACAGCCACAGCCAGCTAATCTTTTGTATTTTGGTAGAGATGGGGTTTCACTGTGTTGCCCCGCTGGTCTTAAAATTCTAAGCTCAGGCAGTCCTCCCACCTGGGCTTCCCAAAGTGCTAAGATTACAGATGTGACCTACTGCACCTGGCCACTATAATAACCATTTTTTTTTTTTTTTTTTTTTTTGAGACGGAGTCTTGCTCTGTGCCCCAGGCTGGAGTGCAGTGGCGCGATCGATCTCGGCTCACTGCAAGCTCCGCCCCCCGGGTTCACGCCATTCTCCTGCCTCAGCCTCCCGAGTAGCTGGGACTACAGGTGCCCGCCACCACACCCAGCTAATTTTTGTATTTTTAGTAGAGACGGGGTTTCACCATATTAGCCAGGATGGTCTCGATCTCCTGACCTCATGATCCGCCTGCCTCGGCCTCCCAAAGTGCTGGGGATTACAGGCGTGAACCACCATGCCCAGCCTGTAATAACTTTTAAAAGTGTTTTGTTTATTCTTCAAGTTCTTTACAGAAGACTTCCCACACATTCTAAGATTCTCAAAATATTCTAAGAATACTTAGAATGAATTATGTTGTTCATTTATATAAGATCTATTTGTATACTAAGGAATTAATGATTTAAACAAGAAGGATTCCTATTACTACTAAGACAAAACTATCAATACTTCCTATTTCTTAGATAAACTATTTTAAAATATGATAATGTTGATTTTCAGTTAAAAACATTTTACATTTTGTTTATTCATTCTAGCTAGCCCACTACATTTTTCTTTGTGTGCCTACTCTGAGCGTCAATTATTCAAAATTAGTAAGATTTGTGTCCATAAAAATAGAAGCTGTTTAGGAAAGAATAAATGTGATATCAAACAGATCTGAGTTACAGTCTCTACTGTGTCACCTAATAACCAAGCTTGTCATTTAACCTCCCTATGCTTCAGTTCAGTTGCCTGTAAAATTGGTATCATAATAATACAAAGATTATGAGAATTAGAGGTAACAAACATAAAGCATATAGAGCAGTGAGTGGCCCCTTATAAGCACTCGGTAAATATTTGGTGTGTGATTGTTGTTGTGGTGGTGGTTGTTACATAGACCTTAATTTGAGAGAGTTAGAATATACCTCACAAGATAGCTGTGATACAGAAAACAGAATAGTTAACACTTGACAAATGTGACTTTTGTTATCAATGGTGAAAGCTTATTGGTATATAAATAAAGCTTTGCCTTTTCTTTCATTTTCCTTTCTTGTTTAAAGGATTCTGGAGCAGATGCCCTGGAGTTAAATTTATCGTGTCCACATGGCATGGGAGAAAGAGGAATGGGCTTGGCCTGTGGGCAGGTAAGGACCTTGACAGCTGCCACTAAGTATGTCAGTGTGACATAATAGGCCCCTGTATGGATAGTTACTATACCTTAGGCAAGGAGATGCATGGATCAGATGACTGGCTAGAGACTTCCAGGTCTGCATTGTTTAAATATTTAGTGCTTAAAAAGTGGAAAATGAGGGAAGCTGAAATTATAGCAACTGTTTAGTTTTATTGAGGAAAATATCACATTATGTGCTTGACAGGAAGTAATATCATAACAAATAGTTTTTAAAAGCTCTGAAGCAGAATTAGCTGATTTCAAATGCAGTGTTCTTTATTCATTCCTGATGCTGATCCAGTTTCCCTGGAGCAATATACTGTACAAAATGCATTGTTCGTAGTGATTTTGTAGTAAATGGGGCACAGCACAAATTGCATTTTACATTTTTTAGCATATGATCATTATTCACTAACTGTGTTTGGGGAGTTGCAAAAAGACTTTGATGCTATTTTTATTTTGGATACAATAAATGGAACCTTCATACTAAAATACTTTCAAAAGCCTAATGAACACAATGTGAAATAATATGTTAATATATAGAAAACACTGCATCTTTATGTAACTAGTTACAATGTTGGATGTTAAGGAGCACTGTAAAAACTTAATGCTAAAAAGGTGAGTATTTTGCATCTCATAATTTAGCTTTCAAGCCCAAAAGGAAATGGTGTGAATTAAATAGTATGAAATGTAGTAATTTCTGACAGATTGTCTAGTCTTGGAAAGTTTACTTTTATCTCCATGTCTGGCACAGGGCCTTGTACTTAGTAGATGCCCAGCTTTTTTTTTTTTTTTTTTTTTCTCTCTCTAGTCATCAAATTGATTTGAATTAAACTCAGAGGCCCTTAATTTGGGAGGACAAACATTTCTGCTTATTCAAATGAACATAGATTGCTATCTTTGTATTAGCAGTCAGGAAGAATTTTAAAGTACTTCGTAAATATTTAACATGCAGAATAGATTTGTGACTTAAGGAGAAACCATTGTTACGTAACAACAGGAAAGGAGGGTCTAGTCAAATATTTTTCAAGTATATTCTCTGTTCCGCTCACAACAGGTTGCCCAGAAGATCAGTAACTATGATATATGGTAACAGAACCAAGACTCAGAACTACCCAGTATGGGGAAAATATCATGACATCGAATCATGACTTTTATGAGTCACATGGTTAGATATTAGCATGTTAAGATGGGTAATGTGATTACAATGAGAAGGATTCCTTAAAGGACACCTGGAATGGGGGCTGAGTTAGTATTCTTTTCCCATCTCAAGTCAAGATTGTCCCTCCACTCGTTTCACAGTCTCTGAATCTCAGAACTGAAATATTTTTTAGTTACATGGATAGAAACAGCTATGGAGGTTTTAAATCTATTGATTGCTTTGTTAGGGGAGGATGCAATTCAATATTTCTCTCTTGCCACAAATATGACCATTATTTTGAAAATGTTACCCTAGTCCCACCTGAGTTTATTTTTTGGAGTAGACTTTTGCTGTATGAGCACATCTGAATTTACTCAGCCTTTAAGTGTCTTAGGTGTATCCTTTCTAGAGAGTTATTTAGCCACATAAAGTTTCGCACAGCCTTTGGCTGAATGAGAATGCCAAATGCGAAAACTTTGCAGTCAGAGATATCATTAAGCTTTCTGAAAACTCTTGGAAAACACATGTTCCAAAAACCATGATATCTTGGCTGAAGAAAATTTAGGAACGTTTCCATTTCACTTATTAGTTATAATCTCTAAAACTGAAACCAATTCTTCCTATCAGCCAAGTTTAGAAATTGTCTTTTGAATGATATTCTCTTGTACATTATAGAATTGAAGAATAAAGCTAATTTAATCATTTTTGTTCCAACATATTTTAAATGATTTCTCTGCCTGAGGACACATGAATGTTCCATATTTTAAATAAAGAGAACTTAGAATATTAGTGCATTTTTAAAAAAATGCTTTCCTGTGCCTCTGACTTCCCGAAGTGAGCACTAACACACTCGGGCTTATTCGCCTTTTCCTCTAGTTCCTTTTACCCCTTCTCTGCCTCCTGTTCCCATTGCTTCTCCTTTTACCTCCCTAAGTTCCAAAGTCTTGAACACTTGCCAATTGGTGGGATGGAGAATTTATACTCAGTGGTGGGGGACTGAAGAGTCATTCTAGTCCCTCTTCCCCATTGCTATGTGGTCTTGCATTTCATCTGTTGAAAACTTACTATGTGCTAAGCACAGAGCTGCATGCATGGTCAGAGCCTAATCAATATTTGCTTCAAGAATTAGACATGCTATTGGTTCCATGGCTAAAATATTTATCTGCCAGAGACACCTTCCTGTTCAGTACACATTCCTCTCTAAATACCTGATTTTGTTCTCCTTTATCTCAAATATTTTCTCACATATATTTAATGAGTGAAAAATGCTGCCTTTGCACCTAATTTGCCTGTGTGTAATCAACATTATATAGATCTAACACTGATATATATACACATATATATAGGCTCATATATATACCTATATATGTAAAATAAGTGACTAAAAATCATGAAATTTTTGAAGAGGGAAGGCCATAATCCATACTCTACAACATTATAGGTTCCATGTTTATTTATGAAATTTATAGAAACAGAATCTCAAGCTGACCTTGGGAAATTGCATTGTATATTCCTTCAAGTCAAAGCTTCATATCAAATCTTAAAACACTTCAGCATGGCTGAGTGTTTAAAAGTAGTCTCATGTGTTCATTCCATCAGCCATGTGTCACCTTGATCAAGCCACTTGCTCTCCTGAAGGATAAGTATCCATCTCTAAAATACGGGATTTGAACTAAATGATCTCGAAATCCCCTTTAACTTTAATATTCTGATAATGTTAACATTAAAAATAGCAGGCTACTGTTATTTTTAAACTACCTTTAAAGAGCATTATTAAAACAAAAACAACTAAAGAAATAAACAAACGCCTATTATGTTGCTCTTTTTTAAAAAAAAATAAGTTCTGGGATACATGAGCTGAACGTGCAGGTTTGTTACATAGGTATACATGTGCCATGGTGGTTTGCTGCTCCTATCAACCCATCATCTAGGTTTTAAGCCCCTCATGCCTTAGGTATTTGTTCTAATGCTCTCACCCCGCTGGCCCCCCACCCCCCAACAGGCCCCGGTGTGTGATGTTTCCCTCCCTGTGTCCATGTGTTCTCATTGTTCAACTCCCATTTTTGAGTGAGAACATGTGGTGTTTGGTTTTCTGTTCCTGTGTTAGTTTGCTGAGAATGATGGCTTCCAGCTTCATCCATGTCCCTGCAAAGCACATAAACTTGATTTTTTAATGGCTGCACAGTATGCCATGGTGTATATTGTGGAAGACAGTGTGGCGATTCCTCAAGGATCTAGAACCAGAAATACCATTTGACCCAACAATCTCATTACTGGGTATATACCCAAAGGATTATAAATCATTTTACTGTAAAGACACATGCACACATAAGTTTATTTCAGCACTATTTACAATAGCAAAGACTTGGAACCAACCCAAATGCCCATCAATGATAGACTGGATTAAGAAAATATGTTGCTGTTTTTAAAAACACTAACATTGCCTTAGCCTGCATTAAGGCAGTATTTTACTTGTGATTCTTGTTTTTACTAATGCTTACCCTAACTAATGCTCCCCGCTTTTTGGTATATTTTACTTTGACGAATGAGAATCTAAGCAGCAGTTGCTCAAAAAGGCTATGATTGGTTAAGTACACATCTTGTACTTAAAGTGGCTAGGATAGAACCCTTGGTCTTTTATACTAGAGGGTGCACTTCCATTTTAGTTAATGGTGTCAATAACCCTGAGGCTCAAGCAAAGGTGAAAATATCATTCAGTTTCGGTTGTGTTCATTCCAAAGAGTCAAAGTTGTATTACAGCATGAAAAATAAAATACAACTCTTCTTCCATTCCCTCCCAACAACCCTCTGAAGCCGGATGAGTTTTTATTCCATGTTTCCCAAAGCAGAGGCCCTCGAGTTTCCCAGGTCAAAGATCTGGTCAGTGGCTTCCAGACCCGCACTTTGATTTGATAGTAGCCTGAATAAAGGGCAGTTGTTCCTAATAAGTAGGTATTCCAATATCAATGTTAAGTATCAGTATTATTAACTGAAAATTAAGTGCAGGATTACATAAGCTCTAAAGTTTGTTTATAATTCAATTTCATTTCTCTAAATATATGAAACTACAAGCAAACGTGAATCCACTGTTTAGGTTCTGTCTCCTGCGACTAAAGGTGCTTCTGTGGTGTCTTAGCATTCAGATTTAAAGT
The DNA here is from genome assembly GCF_024542745.1 of Macaca thibetana thibetana. Classification (NCBI taxonomy): domain Eukaryota; kingdom Metazoa; phylum Chordata; class Mammalia; order Primates; family Cercopithecidae; genus Macaca; species Macaca thibetana. The sequence goes on along the minus strand of NC_065578.1, from coordinate 96,787,852 downwards.
TGTCTACATGCAATTTATATAAATCCATTTTCTGTAACAGCATATTACTTAATAGATGTAATTGTATTATAACCAATTCTATAAAATTCAGCCAAAATGACACCTTTTTGAGGTCTTCCCCTTTTCCTACATGCTACATGTTCTTATCACATTGAGTACTAACCCTCTTTTAGCCTACTAAAATTACATTAGATTTTTTACTTCCATCCTGCAGAACCTTCTTACTCAGTTCAGGCTATTACTGAATAGACCTCGAGTAGGCCTTTGTGTTGTTGTGTTTTTAAAATTATTGCCAACAATAGGTGGCAAAAAAATCCTATTATTTCTGTTAAAATAATGACAAGATATGGTCTTCCCTGGCCTGCATTGTCATGCAACAATAAGAAGGTAGACCTTAATTAGGCTCCTCTGACACTGTTTCTGGTACATGTAAATAGTAGCAAACATTTGACTAAGAATATGTGTTCATTCTCAAACGTGAATTTGACCAGTATATTTCTTTCTGATTCACCTTTACATATCAAGACCAACCTTCCCCAGGAGTTTTACTGAACCTCTGAGTTCCTGACATTGTTGTCTTTGGGCTGCCTTCTTTGGCCAGCAGTACCTTTAATTCTTAGACCTACCTTCAGCTATCAAAAGAAAAATAGTTGCCCAGGAGTTGTAAGTGGAGTGAGATATGTGGTAAGAGGTGTTGCCTTCCTGTTTTATGTTCCATGTGGCAATAAAGAAGAGCAAGACGCAGCATGCTCCACAGGACTTCTCGATACAAGTCATATAATCCTCTTGGAATGATTTTCTTTTTGCTACCATCAGAAAACCTAAAGCTGCCTACTTCTTTTCCTTGAGTTGATGATGGGGTGTAGTAAAGCACAGAATTTTGTGACTGAGAAGAACCTTAAAGATTTTCCAATTCATCTCCCTTATATACAGGATAGGAATGAAGGACCAGAAAAGTGCCTAATCTGCCTTAGCCTAAGATAACCAACTAGCAAGTCTCACAGCTTTAGTGCCTTTGTTACTGACCCCTGTCTGGTGCTCTGTCTAGTATTCCCAACTGTGTAATTTTGGTGTATCAAAGTTTCTGGTCAAGCAAGGAAAAGTCAGTGCACTACCCTGGCTACTCCCTACTATAACTTTTTGCATACAATTATTATTCCTTCTGCTTGGAGTTTATACCTTCTCAGCTGAAATTATCCAAATGGAAATCACCTCTCTAATTCTATTTCAAATGACATTCTAATTCATGGGCTGGTTGTATATTATCAGTCAACCAAACTTTCCATGAGGAAGGAAGAATAATATATATGAAAGGGTTTAAAGGTAGAAACCCAATGCATACTCACATCTGAATCTGTAGTGACCTAGAGTTTGGATCACTGTCAAAGAATTTGATTTCTTTACCCAGCAGTTCCAAGAGGCTACAAAGATGTTATTTCCCTAGCCCTCGATGGATCCCAATTGTTCAGTGGTTTGAATGCCTTCATTGCAGGTATAATTGCTAAAAAGTGCACAACTATTTAGTGTACACTAATTTAGTAATGATTTCTTTGGATAGAAAGTTCAAAAATGATAGTATAATCAGAGAGAAGACTGCTGTAGCTTTACAGGCAGAGTAAGGACCTGATCAAAGATGGCAATAACACTGTTATCATCTGTTATATCTTGCCAACTCACATTCCCCTTCCTGCATTTAATCATATTGTTCAGTTCTATGCATAGAATTTTTAAATATTAGAATGTTCAACTCAAACAGTCCAAACATTAGTTTTGTCATCAGAGAGACATATGAAGTCCTGCTTTCATGATGATTTAGCTAAGCCAGAATAAAAGGTTTAAGAGTGATAAACCTTAAAATTGAATTTTAAAGATTATTGCTCCAAATACCACCCAGAGCAATACTTTAATAATTCCTTCATGATCTGTTCTGTGTTCAAACTTAATTTGCACAAAACTGTATGTTTATTTTTTAAAAAAGAGAGAGAGGCTTTGTTTCTGTTTCAGCATGCCAACATTTTTTCATTAGACATTAACCGCAGATTATTACCCTTACCCTTGCCAGAAAGCAGACGTCTGTCATCAGGAAGAGAATCCAAACCAAGTGTGAGGACCACAGTGCCCCAGATGTGCTAGAATGTCCCCTGGGAAATAAAGTCTTCCTTCAGCAGCTGGGTTAACAGACCCTCTAGCTCATATGCAATGCAGTGTCCAGGGAGCAATGACCACAGCCCTGCTTGGATCAGACCCCTATAGATGTCTGTGGAGGGGACCATATGAAGACACTCTTTTAAAGCCAAACAGCTGAGAAGTCATAGTATTTTCCATATTTCCCAGAGTTGAAACTCAGGAGTTCGGGAGTATAAGAAATCCCAAAGGTTAGAGAAAAGAATGTGGGAGCCCCAGCACTTGTAAAATACAACAAACTGAAGCCACAGTAACTTCCCTGGCTTCTCATGGGGAATCTAAGATGGGGATCACTGCTGAGTTCCGTTCGCTTTTTCATACTGCTTAGGTATGTGCTCCTGAGACATCCTCTGCAGGTTCTTGATTCCTCTCATTCCTTGTGACTTCAGCCTCTATGAGCTATGTATGTGGAGAATTATCCTGAATGTGATGTTTAGTTTATGCCGTAATCAGCATGGACACATGTAGGTTTGGGCTAGAGAGTTAGAATTCTAGGTCTATGATTTGGCTGGATAAGTATGGGATAGACTAGGTTGGCCTCAGTGGGATGATCCCCTGAGACATCACTTTTATAGGTTTGAAAATCATTGCACCATGAAATAACATTGTTCTGTGAAGAAACATGAGAAATGACTGCGTGATATAAGCTTCTGCAAAAGTGACTAAAATCTGATATTAGCCATATAGAGTGGATTCATCCTATTTTATTTTCCTCATAGCATTATAATTTTTGAAGTTCTTTAAAATAAATTATCGATTTTTTTATGAGAAAAACTATCTCTAATAAAAAAGAAATATTTGCTTTGTACTATATTATGTTGCCCAACTTTTTATTTGATTTTAATTTTCAGCCATTTGAATAGACATGGGTGCTTACATAAGTAGATAAACTACAGGAGATCTGTAAGAGACATTTATATAACTGTCAATATTTTGCCTACAGCTGGTTTTCTATGCATTTTTCAATTATAGCTATTAATGTTTGTAATGATATAAAAATGTTTGCTTCTTTTAAGAAATTATAATTTTTGTAGTCAAAAGCAACACTTTAAATCTAACTGAATTATCAGTTCTAGATCAGGAAATATTGTTGTTTCTGTGTAGCCCAACCATTATGTGGCAGTAAAAAAACATTATACGTAGGCCAGGCATGGTAGCTCATGCCTGTATCCCAGCACTTTGGGAGGCTGAGGCAGGAAGATTGCTTGAGCTAAGGAGTTTGAGACCAGCCTGGGCAACACGGCGAAACCCTGTGTCTGCTGAACACACACACACCCAAAAAATAGCTGGATGTGGTGGTGTACACTTGTGGTTCCAGCTACTTGGGGGGTTGAGGCGGGAGGATCACTTGAGCCTGGGAGGCGGAGGTTGTGGTGAACTGAGATCACACAGTTGCACTCCAGCCTGGTGAATGTTACAGGAAAAACAGCTAACTATGTATTTTTTAACTTATTTTGGTTTTTATTGTTCTCATCATTTGTTTTATTCCAGAAATAAGCAGCAAAAGTATTTTTTAAGTTTTTAAAAAATCACCCTCAAATATTTGTTCATATCACAGTGAGTTTGAGAAATATAGCAGAATTCTCTACATATTTGTTAACTATAGCATAAGGATGAACTAAAAATGTCATAAAGAGAGACAGAGACAGAGGTGAGATGGAGGAGAGGCTATGGTCTTAGTTCATGATTTCATAAAGAGTTCAAGTAATGTAATGTCACAGAATAATAATAGAGATTGTCAGGGCAGAGTCAAAAGAAATGAATATTGGCAGCAAAAGGGAGGGTCTAGTTATGTGATCCAACGAGCCTAGAATATTGGAAGAACTGGTGGACAAGACTGAGTCATGTATTAGAAGCCACAAAAGACTCCAGAGTAAAGGAGACTGCAGCGTATCAGGCTAAAAAGCAACATTGGACCAGAAAACCGGTAAGCACTCAGTAGCTGAGAGTAAAGGCAACAGAGTTCAAGATAAGGCAAGAGAGAAGATAAGGAATAAGACAAATTAAACGAAGTCATCAGAGGCACCACCTTCACAACGACCTTAAAATTAAGGTACTTCTACCTCAGAGAGAAATTCGTACACACTTCCTGCTGAGGTAGAGTCAGTCTTTTATGGTGCAGTCAGTTTAAGGTTTCCAACTGGGATGGGTGAGCTGTCAGGAAGGAGGCGCGTGGATTTGCCTGACTAGAGAAGGAGATAAGGTAAGTCAAGGAAAATAAATTTATTAAAATGATGGCATTTTACAACTTAAGAGTATTGGCTGAGCACTGAAGGCTCTGTGGCTTTTGTCATGATCATTGGGGAAGCCCTATTCTCTGAGAACTATTACAACCCCCCAGACAAACATGAGGTGATGCTTATTGATAATCACAGATTTCATACAAACATGATGTCTCTCTTGACATTATTTATATCGCAGAGATCTTATTGACAATTTTGTTTTATAGCTAACTTTGTTTTTGTTCTCTCACCAAAAACCACTTTAAGTATCATTATGCTTAGTGAATATACGTACACTACAAAAAAAGTTATCTTTAAGGAGAAATCAATTTAAAGCATGAATTACAATTTTACTCCCTTTGAGATGTCTTAAACATCTTTGACTCTTTCTTCATGTTATTTGTTATTTATTTTTTCTAGGGTTGATTGCCTGAGTTTTTGCCCGTTTCTCCCTGTTTGTTGCTACTGGGTCTATTCAGATTTGAAAGTCCTCATAGATAGGTTGCAAATTCCATTAACCTTAATATGTGTTCATGATTCATCAGAAAAGAACATGCAGCTTTCTTCTCTTATTTGTGAAATGTCTAACCCTCTATTAAGTGAATGGAAAACTTTGTTGCAATTTTCCTTTGGCAACTTTTTTTCTTTCCTTGACCACACCAAAACCGTAAACAACATGGCAGACTTGCCACTCCTGTTTTTCCTATAATTGTGTTTTGGGTAACATGGAAGAAATTGATATATGAAGGGATAATAGTATCTCTTCTCTTTTAATGTCTATATAGATATAGATAAAGATATCGTGGAATACTACTCAGCCATAAAAAGAATGAAATCATTTGTTTTGTAGCAACATGGATGGAACTAGAGGTCATTATCTTTTTTTATATATATAATTTAAGTTCTAGGGTACATGTGCACAGTGGGCAGGTTTGTTACATAGGTATACATGTGCCATGTTGGTGTGCTGCACCCATTAACTCGTCATTTACATTAGGTATTTCTCTAATGCTATCCCTCCTCCTGCCCCCCACCCCACAAGAGGCCCCGAGGCGTGATGTTCCCCGCCCTGTGTCCAAGTATTCTGGTTGTTCACTTCCCACCTATGAGTGAGAACATGCGGTGTTTGGTTTTCTGTCCTTGTGATAGTTTCCTCAGTATTATGGTTTCCAGCTTCATCCATGTCCCTGAAAGGACATGAACACATCATTTTTTATGGCTGCATAGTATTCCACAGTGTATATGTGCCACATTTTCTTAATCCAGTCTATAATTGATGGACCTTTGGGTTGGTTCCAAGTTTTTGCTATTGTGAGTAGTGCCACAATAAACATACATATGCATGTGTCTTTATAGCAGCATGATTTATAATCCTTTGGGTATATACCCAGTAATGGGATCGCTGGGTCAAATGATATTTCTAGTTCTAGATTCTTGACAAATTGCCACACTGTCTTCCACAATGATTGAACTAGTTTACACTCCCACCAACAGTGTAAAAGCATTCCTTTTCCTCCACATCCTCTCCAGCATCTGTTGTTTCCTGACTTTTTAATGATGGCCATTCTAACTGGCATGAGATGGTATCTCACTGTGGTTTTGATTTACATTTCTCTGATGACCAGTGATGATGAGCATTTTTTCATGTGTCTGTGGCTGCATAAATGTCTTCTTTTGAGAAGTGTCTGTTGATATCCTTTGCCAGCTTATTGATGTGGTTGTTTTTATATTGTAAATTTGTTTAAGTTTTGTAGATTCTGGTAATTAACCCTTTGTCAGGTGGGTAGATTGCAAAAATTTTCTCCCATTCTGTAGACTGCCTGTTTCTTTTGCTGTGCAGAAGCTCTTTAGTTTAATTAGTTCCCATTTGTCTATTTTGCCTTTTGTTGCCATTGCTTTTGGTGTTTTAGTCATGAAGTCCTTGACTATCCCTATGTCCTGAATGGTATTGTATAGGTTTTCTTCTAGGGTTTTTATGATTTTAGATCTAACATTTACATCTTTAATCCATCTTGAATTAATTTTTGTATAAGGTGTAAGGAAGGGATACAGTTTTAGCTTTCCACATATGGCTAGCCAGTTTTCCCAGCACCATTTATATATCTTTTATGGTACCAGTATCATGCTGTTTTGGTTACTGTAGCCTTGGAATATAGTTTGAAGTCAGGTAGCATGATGCCTCCAGCTTTGTTCTTTTTGCTTAGGATTGTCTTGGCTATGTGGGCTCTTTTTTGGTTCCAAAAGAAGTTTAAAGTAGATTTTCCAATTCTGTGAAGAAAGTCATTGGTAGCTTGATGGGGATGGCATTGAATCTATAAATAACCTTGGGCAGTATGGCCATTTTCACAATATTGATTCTTTCTATCCATGAGCATGGAATGTTTTTCCATTTGTTTGTTTCCTCTTTTATTTCGTTGAGCAGTGGTTTGTAGTTCTCCTTGAAGAGGTCCTTCACATCCCTTGGAAGTTGGATTCCTAGGTATTTTATTGTCTTTGTAGCAGTTGTGAATGGGAGTTCACTCATGATTTGGCTCTCTGTCTGTTATTGGTATATAGGAATGCTTGTGATTTTTGCACATTAATTTTGTATCCTGAGACTTTGCTGAAGTTGCTTATCAGCTTAAGGAGATTTTGGGCTGAGACGATGGGGTTTTCTAAATATACAATCATGTCATCTGCAAACAGGGACAATTTGACTTCCTCTTTTCCTAATTGAATACCATTTATTTCTTTCTTTTGCCTGATTTCCCTGGCCAGAACTTCCAACACTATGTTGAATAGGAGTGGTGAGAGAGGGCATCCCTGTCTTGTGCCAGTTTTCAAAGGAAATGCTTCCGGTTTTTGCCCATTCAGTATGATATTGGCTGTGGGTTTATCATAAATAGCTTTTATTATTTTGAGATACGTTCCATCAATACCGAATTTATTGAGAGTTTTTAGCATGAAGGGCTGTTGAATTTTGTCAAAGGCCTTTTCTGCATCTATTGAGGTAATCATGTGGTTTTTGTCATTGGTTCTGTTTATGTGATGGATTATGTTTATTGATTTGTGTATGTTGAACCAGCCTTGCATCCCAGGGATGAAGCTGACTTGATCGTGGTGGATAAGCTTTTTGATGTGATGCTGGATTTGCTTTGCCAGTATTTTATTGAGGATTTTCACATCGATGTTCATCAGGGATATTGGTCTAAAATTCTCTTTTTTTGTTGTGTCTCTGCCAGGCTTTGGTATCAGGATAATGCTGGCCTCATAAAATGAGTTAGGGAGGTTTCCCTCATTTTCTATTGATTGGAATTGTTTCAGAAGTACCACTCCTCTTTGTACCTCTCGTAGAAGCCATCTGATCCTGGACTTTTTTTGGTAGTAGGCTATTAATTATTGCCTGAATTTCAGAGCATGTTATTGGTCTATTCAGAGATTGAACTTCTTCCTGGTTTAATCTTGGGAGGGTGTATGTGTCCAGGAATTTATCCATTTCTTCTAGATTTTCTAGTTTATTTGCATAGAGATGTTTATAGTATTCTCGGATGGCAGTTTGTATTTCTCTGAGATCGGTGGTGATATTCCCTTTATCATTTTTTATTGCATCTATTTGATTCTTCTCTCTTTTCTTCTTTGTTAGTCTTGCTAGCAGTCTATCAATTTTGTTGATCTTTTCAAAAACCCAGATCCTGGATTCATTGATTTTTTGAAGGTTTTTTTAATGTCTCTAATATCTCCTTCAGTTCTGCTCTGATCTTAGTTATTTCTTGCCTTCTGATGGCTTTTGAATTTGTTTGCTCTTATTCCTCTAGTTCTTTTAATTGTGATGTTAGGGTGTCGATTTTAGATCTTTCCTGCTTTCTCTTGTGGGCATTTAGTGCTATAAATTTCCCTCTACACACTGCTTTAAATGTGTCCCAGACATTCTGGTACGTTGTGTCTTTGTTCTCATTGGTTTCAAAGAACACCTTTATTTCTGCCTTAATTTCATTATGTACCCAGTAGTCATTCAGGAGCAGGTTGTTCAGTTTCCATGTAGTTGTGCAATTTTGAGTGAATTTCTTAATCCTGAGTTCTAATTTAATTTCTCTCTGGTCTGAGAGACAGTTTGTTGCGATTTCTGTTCTTGTACATTTGCTGAGGAGTGCTTTACTTCCAACTGTGTAGTCAGTTTTGGAATAAGTGTGATGTGGTGCTGAGAAGAATGTATATTCTGTTGATTTGGGGTGGAGATTTCTGTAGATTCTATTAGGTCTACTTGGTGCAGAGCTGAGTTCAAGTCCTGGATATCCTTGTTAATTTTCTGTTTCATTGATCTGTCTAATATTGACAATGGGGTGCTAAAATCTCCCATTATTATTGTGTGGGAGTCTAAGTCTCTGTAGGTCTCTAAGGACTTGCTTTATGAATCTGGGTGCTCCTGTATTGGGTGCATATATATTTAGGATAGTTAGCTCTTCTTGTTGAATTGATCCCTTTACCATCATGTAATGGTCTTTTTTGTCTCTTTTGATCTTTGTTGATTTAAAGTCTGTTTTGTCAGAGACTAGGATTGCAACCCCTGCTTTCTTTTTTGCTTTCAATTTGCTTGGTAGATCTTCCTCCATTCCTTTATTTTGAGCCTATGTGTTTCTTTGCACATGAGATGGGTCTCCTTAATACAGCACACTGATGGGTCTTGAATTTTTGTTCAGTTTGCCAGTCTGTGTCTTTTAATTAGGACATTTAGCCTATTTACATTTAAAGTTAGTATTGTTATGTGTGAATGTGATCTTGTCGTTATGGTGTTAGCTGGTTATTTTGCCCGTTAGTTGCAGTTTCTTCCAAGCATTGATGGTCTTTACAATTTGGCATGTTTTTGCAGTGGCTGGAACCAGTTGTTCCTTTCCATGTTTAGTGCTTCCTTCAGGAGCTCTTGGAAGACAGGCCTGGTGGTGACAAAATCTCTCAGCATTTGCTTGTCTGTGAAGGATTTTATTTCTCTTTCACTTACAAAGCTTAGTTTGGCTGGATATGAAATTCTGGGTTTAAAATTCTTTTCTTTAAGAATGTCGAATTTTGGCCCCCACTCTCTTCTGGCTTATAGAGTTTCTGCCGAGAGATCTGCTGTTAGTCTGATGGACTTCCCTTTGTGGGTGACCTGACCTTTCTCTCTAGCTGCCCTTAACTTTGTTTCCTTCACTTCAACCTTGGTAAATCTGACAATTATGTGTCTTGGGATTGCTCTTCTCGAGGAGCATCTTTGTGGTGTTCTCTGTATTTCCTGAATTTGAACGTTGGCCTGCCTTGCTAGGTTGGGGAAGTTCTCCTAGAAAATATCCTGAAGAGTGTTTTCCAATTTGGTTCCATTCTCCCTGTCACTTTCAGGTACACCAATCAAACATAGATTTAGTATTTTCACATAGTCCCATATTTCTTGGAGGCTTTATTCATTTCTTTTCACTTTTTTTCTCTAAACTTCTCGTTTCATTTCATTCATTTGATCTTCACTCACTGATACCCTTTCTTCCACTTGATCAAATCAGCTATTGAAGCTTGTGCATGCGGCATATAGTTCTTGTGTCATGGTTTTCAACTCCATCAGGTCATTTAAGTTTTTCTCTACACTGTTTATTCTAGTTAGCCATTCATCTAATCTTTTTTCAAGGTTTTTAGCATCCTTGTGATGGGTTCGAACATCTTCCTTTAGCTCAGAGAAGTTTGTTATTACCAACCTTCTGAAGCCTACTTCTGTCAACTTGTCAAAGTCATTCTCCATCTGGCTTTTTTCCACTGCTGGCGAGGAGCTGTGATCCTTTGAAGGAGAAGAGGTGCTCTGGTTTTTAGAATTTTCAGCTTTTCTGCTCTGATTTCGCCCCATCTTTGTGGTTTTATCTACCTTTGGTCTTTGATGTTGGGGTTTTGGTGTAGATGTTCTTTTTGTTGAGTTGATGTTGTTCCTTTCTGTTTGTTAGTTTTCCTTCTAACAGTCAGGTCCCTCAGCTGCAGATCTGTTGGAGTTTGCTGGAGGTCCACTCCAGACCCTGTTTGCCTGGGTATCACTAGCAGAGGCTGCAGAACAGCAAATATTACAGAACAGCAAATATTGCTACCTGATCCTTCCTCTAGAAGCTTCATCCCAGAGGGGCAGTTGCCTATATGTGGTGTCTGTCAGCCCCTAGTGGGAGGTGTCTTCCAGTTAGGCTACACAGGCATCAGGGACCCACTTGAGGATGCAGTCTGTCCATTCTCTGAGATTAAACACTGTGCTGGGAGAACCACTATTCTCTTCAGAGCTGTCAGACAGGGACATTTAAGTCTGCAGAAGTTTCTGCTGCTTTTTGTTCAGCTATGCCTGGCCCCTGGAGGTGGAGATTACAGAGGCAGCCGGCCTTGCTGAGCTGTAGTGGGCTCCACCCAGTTCGAGCTTCCCCAGCTGCTATGTTTACCTATTCAAGCCTCAGCAATGGCAGATGCCCCTCCATCTGCCGGACTGCTGCCTCATAGGTTGATCTCAGACTGCTGTGCTAGCAGTAAACAAGGCTCCTTGGGCTTGGGATCCACTGAGCCAGGTGTAGGATATAATCTCCTGGTGTGCCATTTGTTAATACCATTGGAAAAGCACAGTATTTGGGTGGGAGTGTCCTGTTTTTCCAGTGCCATATCTCACGGCTTCCCTTGGCTAGGAAAGGGAAATCACCCGACCCCTTGTGCTTCCCGGGTGAGGTGACACCCCGCTCTGCTTCGGCTTGCCCTCCATGGGCTGCATCCACTGTCCAACCAGTACCAATGAGATGAACCGAGTTCCTCAGTTGGAAATGCAGAAATCACCCGTCTTCTGCATTGATCATGCTGGGAGCCGCAGATCGGAGCTGTTCCTATTTGGCCATCTTGGAATGGAATCCTAGAGGTCATTATCTTAATTGAAATAACTCAGAAACAGAAAGTCAAATATTACATATTCTCACTCATAAGCAGGAGCTAAATAATTTGTACACGTGGACATAGACGGTGGAAAAATAGTCATTGGAGACTCGGAAGAGTGGAAGGGTAGAAAAGGGTTAAGTTATTAGAAACTACTTAATGGGTACAATATGCAGTATTTGGGTGATGGCTATACAAAAAACTGGGATTTCACCATTATGCAATATATCCATGTAACAAAACTGCATTAGTATCCCCTAAATCTATTTTTAAAAGATAGTACTGGAAGTCTTTACCAGACCAACAAGCAAGAGCCTTACCAGACTAATCAAGCAAGAGAAAGAAATTAAATGCATGCAAATAAGAAAATAAGTTAAATTGTTGCTGTTTACTAACATGATCTTATATGTAGAAAATTCTAAAGATTCCACTCAAAAAAACCACTGTTAGAACTAATAAATTACCACAGTACAGTTGCAGCATACAAAATCAATAAACAAAAATAAGTGATGTTTCTGTACATTAACAATGAACTATATAAAAAAGAAATCGAAAGGAATCCATTTAACCAAGGAGGTGAGAAACTTACCCATGCACTAAAAATTGTAAAACATTAATGAAAGAAATTAAATAAGATACAAAAACAAATATATCTTGTGTTCCTGGATTAGAAGAATTGGTTTCTTAAAATGTCCACATTATCTCCCAAAGCAATCTACACAATCAGTGAAATATCTATGAAAATCTTATCAAATGGATTAAAGACTTAAACGTAAGATCTTAAACTGTAAACCTACTAGAAGAAAATGTAGGAGAAAAAGTTCACAATATTGGTCTAGATAATGATTTTTTAGATTTGACCTCAGAATCACAAGCAACAAGTCCAAAAATGACAAATTGGATTACATCAAAATAAAAAGCTTCTGCACAGCAAAGGAAACAATTAACAGAGTGAAGAAGCAACCCATGGATTGGAAGAAAATATTTTTGGGCCATAAATCTGATAAGGGATAAATATAAAATACATATAAGGAGATTTCACAACTCTTTGGAAAGAAAACAAATAATTTCAATCAAAAATGAGCAAGGGAACTGAATAGACATTTCTTAAAAGAAATAACACAAATGACCAATAGGCATATGAAAAAATGCTCAACATTGGTAATCACTAGGGAAATGCAAATTAAAACCACAGTGAGATATCACTCATACCTGTCAGAATGGCTGTTATCAAAAAGACAGCAGATAGTAAGTGTTGGAGAAGATGCGGAGAAAAGGGAACCCTGGCACGCTGTTGGTGGAAATGTAAATTAGTATACTTGTTATGGAAACACCATAAAAGTTCCCCAAAAAACTAAAAGTAGAATTACTGTGTAATCCAACAATCCTGCTTCTGGGCATTTATGCAATAGATTTGAAATCAGTTTGTCAAAGAAATGTCTGCATGCTTATCTATGTTCCTTGCAGTACTGTTCACAATAGGCGACTTACACAATCAACCTAAGATCTATCAACAGGTGAGTGGATAAAGCAAATATGGTGTATATACACAATGGACTACTATTCAGCCTTAAAAAAGAAAGAAATTGTGTCACTAGCAACAATATGAGTGGAACTAGAGAACATTATGTTACGTGAAGGAAGGCCAGCCTAGAGAGACAAATATTGCATATTCTCACTTATATGTGGACTCTAAAACGATGAAACAATCTAAAATTAAATAAATAGAAAGTAGAATGGTGGTCACCAGAGGCTCGGAGTAGGAAGAATAGGGAGAAAATGGACAAAGAATAGAGAGGAGATGGTGAAAGGATGTGAAGCCTCAATTAGACAGGAACAATAAGAGTTATTTTTACTATGAGATATATTGTAAAACATGGTGAAGATAGTAAATAATCATTTATTGTACATTTCAAAATTGCTAAGAGAGTAAATTTCAAGTGTTCTCACCACAAAAAGTAAGTATTTTAGGTGACGGATATGTTAATTAACTTGATTTAATTTTAATGAATACGTTGTATTCATAAATTGTAACATCGCTTGGTAACTCATAAACATATACAGCTACAATTTTTCAATCATAATTAAAAAATAAAAATTAAAAAGATGAAAGATTTTGATTATTAAACATATATCTATTATTCCTATAGAGATGACAGATTTAGAATACATAAAGTTAAATACAGTTTCCCTTTAGGTAGTAAATAAGTGTATTTTAACGTGATTGCAAAAAAAGTGTAGTTATCATGATGTAAATGTATCCCAAAATAATAAATTCATAAATGATTTTTATAGTGATTAGAAACTGATTTTATTCAGTCAGTTCCCACTGTATTTTAGGCATAGTGCCTATTTCTACACATGGGATCACATTCATTCCTCTATCAACTTTGAGGGGAAAGATAGAATATTCTCCACGTGACAAATAAAGAAACTGAGGCTAGAGTGACTTGTTCCCCATTGACTCTCCAGGGATTAATGCGATTCTGGAACATGGCAGGTATTCAGTAAATAATTTGGGGACAAATGAATGAATGATTGAATGAATGAATGAATGAATGAATGAGTGGATAATTGATTGAATTCACCTTTGACACAAAATGTCTTTTCGTGTCATTGGCAGTGAGAAGATCCTGAGCAGGATTGTTCTTGAGTATGACCCAGGAAAGTAGCTCTTAATTTTTTTTAAATTGAGAACTTACATTTCAAAATAATTTTCTTCTTTCTGTGACCACTCTTCATAACTTGTTCTGATTTTTTGCTATCTTTCCACCTTCTACTATTTTAAGCTTCACATGTCTGTTTTCTCCAACCTAAATAGGTTTGTCCAGAACTACATACTACTTATATATGCATATTATTAACAATTTTCTGTGATCTTTTTCAAAATATTTTATCTTTGGAATTCAGAAATCATTTTGTTTAAGAATGAGCATTTTTTGCATTTTGCATTTTACTATAGGAGTCTGGAGGATGAAAGATGTCAAAACAGCTGGCTGTGACTTCCTTTTACACATCTATTATCCTATATAAGCAAGGGTTGTATCCAAAGATGAGAGGAGAGAGAGAGAAAGTACACTGCCTAGCCTGGCCTTCTGTGGAATTAAGGGATGCACTTTTCACCTGTCTCTACGCCTATTACCAAACGGCGAACGGTTCTGGATTGCAAGTGCCCTAATGTCCTGTGATGCTTTGTTGAGAGCAGGTACAACAGCTGACACCTGCCATGCTTTTTGTTTACCAGGCTGTCACCCAAGGGCTAATTCATTTAATCTTCACAGCAACTCTGATATATTTACTCTTATTGTTCCCATTTTACAGATGAAGGAACTCAGAAAGTGTAAGTAACATGGTAGGGTCACACAGCAAGTCATTGGCCTCATCTGGACCCAAATCTTGGCCATCTGGCTCAAGAGCCTTTCCTCCGGACCCTCAGACATGACTGCCTCTCAAAGAAGGATTTTAAAGATGTAATCCCTGACTTTACCAATCACAGAAATTATTGATACATATCTTAATGATGCATTTCTGTTTGCAGATAGTGCTATTTATGGACGTTATGAAAGTTCCTCTATATAAACACTACTGAAAAGTCCAGTTTCTGGAAAATGATTGCTGAAAATGATTTGTATGGCCTCTATTTTTTGAGACTTTTAAGTTTTTCTGCATCCAAAATTCATTTCTAAAGAGAAACTCTAGCATAGAAAAATGTCCAGACATGATGAAAACAGAATGCAGTTTTCCAGTTATTAATGTTAATTGTCCGAGTCAGATTTTATGTTTAAAATCCATCTTTTGGTGGTTGTTTACTTTGACATGACCCCTGCCTTAAAGGAGGGTATATGTAGTATCAGATTAAGAAACTGCTCTGGCCGGGCGCGGTGGCTCAAGCCTGTAATCCCAGCACTTTGGGAGGCCGAGGCGGGCGGATCACAAGGTCAGGAGATCGAGACCACAGTGAAACCCCGTCTCTACTAAAAATACAAAAAATTGGCCGGGCGCGGTGGCGGGCGCCTGTAGTCCTAGCTACTCAGGAGGCTGAGGCAGGAGAATGGCGTGAACCCAGGAGGCGGAGCTTGCAGTGAGCCGAGATCGCGCCACTGCACTCCAGCCTGGGCAACAGCGTGAGACTCCGTCTCAAAAAAAAAAAAAAAAAAGAAACTGCTCTGGACAGAAGGTGATTATTTAAGAAAAGCTTTAAGAGGGGTAAAAACCCCCACCGAGGTGTCTTGAGAGTTAATACACCCTTTCTTAAAATGGTGGGAAGCACTAAATATGCAGAGCACCATCCAGCCCCATAAGTGCTCCTCCTGCCCCTGCCTGCCATTCCGCAGCCCTGCCCCTCTACAAAGGGTAGATCATTAAGCCATCCAGGCGGTGGGGAGTATTTTCATATAGCTATTGCCCTTTATAGCAGCCTGGCAGCGAGTGACCATAATAAATTATGCACTGCTCTGTGAGACTGTGACACAATGCACTGGAGGAACAGCGGGGGTGTTAGAAAATCCATTATTTGAAATTTTTGTTTCTTTTTCTTACTAGATTCCATGCTGCTCTTTTCCTGTCATCTTATTCCTTTTTTTCGTATCTATTGTTTTGAGGGTTTTGTGTCTGACAGTTCTTTTCTACGGCTGGTTTTGTCCTTTTTGTTACCTTGTTTCTGCCTTCATGGGCTCCCCCACCCCCCTTGCTTGATCTTGTGTGTTCTGAGCCTTGTTCTCCTTTCTGTCATGCGTCGTTTGCCTTACTTTTCTTTCTCTTTCCGCCTTATTGTCTCATATAATACAGAAAAACAAATTCTCTTTTTGTCTGCAGTCTTTTACATGGTGTGATGTAGTTGTCATTTTCCCTTCACGAAAGGTGCACTTTACTCTATGTACTATTCATTTTGGTTCCAAGAATCCCAAACACATGTCCGGAGGAGTGCCAATACTGATGGCAATAAAAAACAATCAAACATCATCCCACAAAGTAGGGAAGGGGAAAAAAAATCAAACAACCAGAATAGTTTTGGTTGTTTTTTTTTTTTTTTTTTTTTTTTTTTTTTGGAAAACAGTGCAGAGCTATTTCTCCCCTGTAGATCAGTTCATATAGAATCTGTACTTTTGGTTTTTTACTATTTCAGATAATTCAGCATTTTCATCTTTTCTCCAAGAGCAAGTCTTTTCCAAAGTGACAATTTTTTGACACTATTTGTTGTAAATCCAGCTATCTGCTCGTTCTTTCATTGTTTCCCACTGATGAGTACAGCCTGAAAGCATAGTTCCACTAAGTGGAATTCAATTAATTCACTGATTCATTTAATTTACTAGTTATTAATTGAGCAACTATTATGTAGCAAGCCTCATGCAGATGTTAGGGACACTGAGCGTCATCAGTTTAGGTTTCCTTCAATCTTTTACATTCGTTAGTTGGCCATGTCCCTCATTCCCAATTTTTCTTTCCTCTTTATGTGGACACGTCACATTGGCACTTGCTGTCTGAACTCCTCCACTTTCACTTCCTTGATTCCTTTGGATCTAGAGCTCCTTCTTTTTATTTAGAGTTATTTGAGAAGGACTTCCAATTTTTCTGCTTGAAAATCTCACTGCATCATATTAGAAAGTTCATACCTCCTTGGCAGTGAATACCAAAGAATGTGCCAGATTATTTAACCCCATTTTTATGTCACACTTAAATAAAAACAGTAACCGCTACCTCTGGTATGGCTACAAATTTTTGTAATACTTGCAGTAGCTGAATTAAATTGAATTGATGTGTATAGTTATGAAATATAAGTGAGTCACATCAAAATCTGCAATTCAATTCTTCTTTTACAGTATTGAGTTCCTTCTTACTTTTAAATGTTTTTCTCCATTTGCTTTTATTTGCCTGATTTCCTCTTTTATAAACATTCTCTTTTCTAATCCTGTTTCTCCTGAAACACGTTTGATTTTGTTTCTTTCCCTATTGTGTTTGCTAATTCTCCATTTTTTGCCTTATTGTATTCTAAGGTTAATGCTGTTTTTATTTTTGTTGTTATTATTTTAAATAAGATTGAGTATAGTAGCTCAAAAAAGTTAGTGTACTGTCTTCTACCACGGACATGATTTCTTCTATCTCTGTATTCATGTCCTTTATAATTTTAACCTTTCCCCTTGACCTCATATCTCTAAATTTCCAGTTCAGTGTTTCTTTCATTCCATGATTTATTTTTTCTTTTCTTACTACTTTGAATTCTGCCCCTTACCTTTTTCCTATATCAGGCTTATTTTTAAAAGGAACATTGGTTCTTTTAATATCATTTTGCAAACGCCGTGGGAGCATCTTCTCTTATTTTATTTTTACTAATCGGGCTTTCAGAGTAAACTCTCCAACTTGTCTATAGTTCATTTTAAGCACCTGCAAGAATAAGTCAGTTGCTCTGTCAGCTTCCAGATGCAGTGGAATGTTCGTATTAGATCTTACATATTTCAAGCTTCCAATTTTTAATTACTCTCTTCTTGGTTTGGAGAAGAGGGAGGAACAGATATAAAGAGCTGTGAAGATATGAAAGAGAGACAATAAACTGAAAATAAATAAGCAAATGTGATAATGGGGACACTTGCATCCTTAGAGAATGTCACAGGGAAATTATTTATGGTGAATGAATAGAGATACAAAATTCAGAAAACCTCCCACAGATTCTTTCCTGAAGGCCATGACTTCCTGTAACCAATTCCATCAAACATAGTGGCTTTTCTATAAGTTCACCATATAGAGTTTCATTCATTTCATTACTAAAAGACTCAGCCTCGGTAAGACACTGCTCCCCTTTTACAAGTCTTTGACATGGCACATTCATTTTTAAAAGCACACAGCGTCGGTTGCTGTTGAATCTCATATTGCATTTCTATTGACCAGATTCCAGTTGTAACATAAATACTTGAGTAAATGATTACATTTTAAAGTCAGTATGTAAAACAACCCTGAACAACTATGTCAGAATGTTTTTAATTTTGTTCTGATTTTGTGACTCATAGCATTATTAATAATTGAAGCTCTATTCTGGCTGTGCTTAACTAGTGACAGTTTTAAAACAAAACCTGTCATATTTAAACACAACTGCTCCAATAATAAGCCATTAATATATCAGTTAATTTATTTCGCTGACCCCTGTAACCTAAACTTTTAGATCACCTTGGATTTGTCAAATGGGATGGCTGCCTACAAAAATTCAGTCTTATATATGGAGGAGTAAATATAAAAATGTTATGAGCAGCCCACGTTCCATTTTAAATTGTAAGCATAGAAAGAATGTAAGTACATTTGAATGACTAGATTGTTTTTAGGTATCAGTTGTATATAGTACTAAACTTCATTTTAGAAAACTGTTTAAATAAGGCATTTTGGACAAAAGCCTATGGTTTGACTATTTAATATCTTCCTCCTTAACAGCTATATCCCAGCCAATGTTACAATAAAGTTTAATTCTTTTTAGTTAAAAAGGAGATTTCAATTTTCCCATAGCTTCCTTTCTTTTTCTTTGGTCTCCTTCTTTGTCACTCCTATCTCTAGCTGTTTCCCAGTCCACAAGAGGAGTGGTCTTCAGCTCTGAGACTGGTTTCTCTCACTGAATATTGCTTAAAAATTAACTTTGTCTTTCTATTTATTTAATTACATATTTCTTCTCTTTTTGCTTACTTAGCATTTTTCTTGTTTGAGTCTGCACCATGATTTTTTTTTTTTTTTTTTATTCTCTTAGAATCATTGCCACTTTCTTCAATAAGAACTTGTGGGATTGGCTCACATTGATAATATAAAATGATTCTAATTTTTGAGAGTTTATTATATGACAGGAAATGGTTAACATTTTAAGAAGATTATATTATTTAATCCTCAAACAACCCTCTGAGATAGTACTGCTATTATTCCTACTTTCTAGATCAGGAAACTGCGGGATAGAAAAGTTAAGCAACTTGGCCAAAATTCTGCAGCCGGAAATTGGCCACAGGTTTCTGTACTACAGGACTGTACACTTAATCACTACTCCATAGCTTTTCTGTAAAATGACACCAGGTTATATTACTTGCTTTTCATCTTGATGTCAGGATAAATGATTTCCTCACTGTGTCTTTCCTTATCATGAATTCCGACGACAGTTCAGAGAACTGAAGCAGAATAGTGTCTACACTGGGGGAGGGGAAGTTGAAGCCTATGGCATTAACATCTGGATCAGTATTCTCCTTGCCATACCTTCTGGCTCCCTTCTGTCCACCAACTGCATGAGATTGTGTCACACATGACAACTCTTATCTCTGTTACTAGAGTGGCCACTTTCTAAGGGCAAGGTCTTTGTCACATTCTTTTTCATTTCCCTCACATTATCTTGTATATTAATAATTTTTTCCAGATAAAAAAACAGAAATTGTAGGCCCTTGTGAATGAGCCTTCCAGGCAATTCTACTGTTCAGTACTCAAGCTGTGCCACTGTTTTTCCTCAAAATTCAGGAAAAAGGAATAGTTCTTCCTTCCACGTAAGCCAGGTGCAGACAAAGTGGTCTGTTTTGCAAGAACTTCATTGTTTTACACAACTGTGTTTTCCTTATTTACTGAAATTGGGTACAAAAAAGGAAGCAGGATAACTTGGCTAAGTAGTTAACTGTTTCTTTTGTAGAATGCAACAATCTCAGATACTTGAAAAGGTTTTACAGAATTTTAAATAAATGTTCCCAAAGAGCTTATGTTTTTATTTCAAATTACAATTCGACAACATTCAATCCCTTGTTATTGCTTTGTCAGACTTTTAATTGAATTATTCAGAACATGAAACAAAAGGAAAGAACTGAAGATAGCACAGTAATATTAACAGAATTACCAGAGTGCTGAGAATTATTAAAGAGGACATTATGTTTGTTAATCGGGCATTTAATTTTTCTTCTGTTTGTTGATGGAAAACATCCTCTTGGAAAGGATTTTCTCAAAAACCTTAATTGTGACAATGCCTTCTTAACATCCATGAATATACTGTACAAGCAAAAGCTGTTTGAAACCTAATTAGTCAAAAAGATTCCTAATTTCCATTTTAACTGCAGAAAGGCTGACCAGCATTCCAGTGAGATTGCTTTTCAGTACACAAGAGAAAGCTGGGCTTCCAAACAGGCTTTAAAAAGTCAGAAATGCAAGAGGAAAGGTTTTAGGCTGTTACAGATTATAGCAAAAAAGCAAAAAAAAAAAAAAAAAAGAAAAGGATATATTGTATTCTTGAGAATACTGAGAATGTCTATTGTGGTCTCACTACAAAATATGAAGACTATGTGAGATAATGCATATAAGTACCTCAATTTAACCATTCCACAATGTATATGTATTTCAGAACATCACGTTGTACATGATAAATACATACAATTTTGTCTGTCAATTGAAAAAAACAATCAGTCAATAAAAAACCACAATACTCCCTCAATTTATGAGCCCGGCACAACCTTGATATTGAAAGATTAGTGTAAGGAAAGAAATTATAGGTCAGTCTCACTCACGAGCATCAATGCAAGATACGAAACAAAATGTTAACATGCTGAATCCAGCAACATATTAAAAGATTAAAAAGATGAATATGGCATGACAACATGGAGCTTATCTCAGTAAATCCAGGTTGGCTTAACTGAAAAAAAAAATCATGTCATGTAACTCATCATATTAACAAGTTAAAGCAGAAAAATTATATGATCATCTCACTAGGTACCGAAAATATGTTTGGTAGAAGTCAAGATTCATTCATAGTTTTAAAAACATCTTACAAAATTATGAATAGGAAGGAACTTCCTTAAAGTGATCAAAGATGTTTTCAAAATATTTGCTGCAAACATCAAACTTAATAGTGAAATGTGGTAAGCGTGTCTTTAAAATCAGAAATAAAACAAGGGTACCTGCTGTTAGCATATTCATTCTACATTGTACTAGATATAAAATGCCAATACAGTAAGGCTTGAAAAATGAATGTAAAATAAAGAGATAAAAAATGAAAATATCAAGATTGGGAAAAATGACATTATTCCCATATCTTCTGGTAATCTATAAAAAATATCCAAAAGAATCCACTGATTTATATATTTATATGGATGTTTAAAAGGCCCCAAATCACCAAGGCATTCAATAATAATAATAAAAGAAAATATTTTACATAGCATTTATGCTAGACATTGTTCTAAGGACTTAACATATATTAACTTGGCCATAACAACTTCAACAATTCTTATAAAACTATAGCTCTTAAGATAGGGGTTTTGACGCAGAGTTAGATAGATTGAGCAAACTCACAGAACACAGAACTCATAAAGATACCCAGACAGATATGGAAACTTGATTTTTGTCTGAGCTATTGTTACAAACCAATGAGAAAATTTTGACTATTAACTAAACAGTAGTAAGACAATCATTATCTATACATAAAAATCAAGTTTAAGTAAATAGACTTTTATGTGATAGGCAGTACTATAAATGTTTCAAAAACAATATTGAAAAATGCCTTATGGACCTTATAATCTATAAGGATTCCTTAAACAAAGCAGAAAATACACAGATCATAAAAGTTTGTTAAAATTTCTTAATCAAAACATACCATGAGAAAAATGAAAAGACAAGATATAAATTAGGAATAAACATTTGTTCTACAAACAAATGACAGAGGAGTGATATTTAGAATATGTGCATTTCTTCAAATTCAGAAGCGAAAGACAACTCGATATAAAAATTAAAACAAAGGATCAAGCAGCCACTTAAGAGAAGATATAGTAATAATATAAAAACTAGAAAAAACCAAATGCCCATTTATGGTAGAAGAGATAAAAAGACTTGTAATTATACAGTGGAATACTTTGTAGCAATAAAAAATGAATGATATATGGTTATATGGAAAACATAATAAATCTCTGTGATACAATGTCAAATTGACGAAGTTGCTGAAGAATAAGGAAGAGTATTTCATATATATGGAAGATAAAAACATTTAATACTAAGTTATATGTTCTTTGGAGATATAAATGTATATGGTAAAACTTTTTTAAAAGCAAAGGAATGAGAAATAAAAACTTATTTCACATAACATATGTATTATAAATATTCTTTTGCATTTACTGCATTAAACAAAATTTTAAACCTATTTTTACAATTCTTGCAATGTGTTGGGAAAGTCTTCTAAAAAAATCATTAAAATAATATGACCCAAGTGTAAATGTTGTTTTTGTACTTCTATCAGGCAAGTTTCATAGTGATTAAGAGCACATATTTCAGAACTGGATTGCTGAATTCAAATGCTGTGCATACTATGTGTTATCATATAAAGCAAGTGACTTTGCACTCATTTTGTCTTCTGTAAAATGGGTTAATAACAGCATTCATCTCATGGAGTTGTAATGAAGACTAGAAGCCTTTTTACACACATAATTGCAAGTGAGGTACCCATCACTTTTCTTGCTGCTGTTTTCTACCTGTCAATTAAAAAGCATTTTCTTGCATCCCGACAGTTACCGTTATCCAGCCTAGGATATGAGTTATGAGGGAAAGGTGATTGAGCCATTCCACTTTGATTCCATTTTTGTGTTTTCAAAATGAAATTTTGCTTGGTGAAAGGATTTCAACGTTTTCTTACTTTTGTTTTGTTTTGATGACAAAGTTTGAAAAACATAGTTGTGAATGAACATTTAAGGGTATACGAAAAATGTAGAGCCTATTTTGTTGAGTGAAGAAAAACAGAGACAAATAGAATGGGCAGCATGATTCCATCTCATCATTAACACTAATGTCAGAGTATACACCAAAAATATTATGGACAGTTTTCATCTTCTTTTTGTCCATATGTATGTTCTAAAATGATCGTGCACTCTTCATGTAAGCAGAGGAAAATGGGACATTAGGAAAAAATATTTTTAGTGAGTTACTAAGAAAATGACAAACAATCCAGATTTTTTAAAATGGATAAACAATTCAAAGAAGCAAAATTACCAACGGCCAGTAGACATGAAAAGATATCCAACCCAGCTGGTCAGAATGGAAATACAAATTAAACCAACACAGATATTACATTTTTCACCAACTAATTTGGCAAAGAGTGATTACCATTAGTGCTATAGAGAGTGTGGGGAAGCAGTCACTTTCATATTTTATTAGTGGAAAGTGAAACAGTACCACCCTTTGGGAAAGCATTTTGCAGCATCTAAGTAAATTTCATGGCATATACTTTTAGTCCCAGCAGGCCAATTCTAAAATTATAAAAACTATAGTACATACATAAACATGTTTAATGTAGTTCAGGTTAGCACTGTTTTTAATAACACAGCTGGAGACAAATGTCCATCCTTAAAGAACGTTGAGTAACTTATGGCATGTAAACAATGGGATACCCTGTCACTATAAAAAACAATGAGGTGGATCTCTATGTTTTAATGAAAGGGAAAAAGTAAAAAAGACATTTTCACATGTATCAATGTGGTGTGTGTGTGTGTGTGTGGTGTCTGATATATATAGATTATATATGATGTAAAGAGAAAACAATCAAATGTTAAAATAACAATAATACATGTATTATATCATATAAAGATGTACATATATAAACATAGGGTTAAAAGAATGAAAAGAATAGACACCAGCACTACTAGTGTTTAGAACCTCTGGTACTGGGAAAGCAGAAATTTCATTTCTTTGTACAATTGTCTATATAGGAACAATTCTCAACACTGCTGTGTTTTATTGTTATCTTCTGAGTTATGAAATGGTACTGCATAGAATTAACTCAGGCGTGAATGTTGGTCTGCGTATTCAAAGAATAAACCATATTTATTTGGAATCATACTGCCCTACTTCTAGAATTCCTTAGAATGGCTACTAACGAGTACTTTCGGCAAGATTCTCTCTATCTCTCTCTCTTTTTTTTTATTTTTAAGAAATAATGACCAAGAATAAATTATCATCAATTCATTTACTTAATCTACGGTTCCTTTTCATAAAATAGTTTAAAATAGCTATTTTCCACTAATGACTATAATTCTGCAGTTCTATGTAAATATTGAATGATGATGTATTAATTAATATAATTACAATTATTGGTATAATTTTTTAAAAATAAAATGCTTGTTTAAGAAGTTTTACCATGGAAACAGCACATGAAACTATTTACCATTTGCCATTGGAGTAAATAGGTAGTAAATGATGATATAAATATAAGCGAGTTAAAATTTTAAAGACTTACAGACTTTTTTAACTTGGCATTGCTTTTGTGAAGATTTATAATATCTCACTAGCTATTTTTCTACGTATTTATTGTAGTAAAGGGACTTTGTTCTTTCATACCTGACCGCAAAAGAAAGCCATTTGTAGCTTTAGCACTCATATATTAAGGGAGTTGTATGCTTTTTAAAAAAATTTCTCATGGAAGACATAAACCTAATCAAACCTTTCTACCCTCTAGCTGGTAACCTCTGCATGAACTAAAGAGTTGAAATATTGTTTAATCATGCTACATACCACTTTTTACAGTTATGAGAAACATTATTTTGCTGCTATAGAAGCAAGAAAACAAAATGTTTTTACTCTGTGCAAGGAGAAGTATATTTTTGAAATTATTTATTTTAAATAGCATACTTTCTTATACTACACTTTCATTTTCAATATTTTAAATATTACTTTTAGCAAAAGGCATATTTTTAAAATAATGATAATACACACGCAACCTGGGGAGCGGAGACCCTCATACTGACTTGTGCCTCAGAGATAAACAACATGTAATTTCAGTTGGCAATCTTTACTTGATTCCTTCAGTCCAAACTCAACTATTATTAACCTTTGTTTGTGACAATTGAAGAGAATAATGGTTGAATTTGGGGCCTTTAATGTCACATTGAAATCAATAGCTGTAAATGGTAGTTGCCACAGTTCTAACTGATCTGTCACATTCAAACAAAAGAAGGCCTTTCTCAGTTCATAGAAGATAGCTGGGACAATTAAACACACACACACAAGAATCTCAAAAGACTTTTATAACATTAAGGAAATGTACTGATTCACAGTATTTTTTTAAAGGTTTTTTTTTTTTTTTTGGTTTGTTTCTTTGAGTAGTTTTTTGATGTTGTTGTTTTGTTTTGTTTTGTTGTTTTGTTTTTTTGTTTTTTTCTCCTGAAATTTTAAGTCAAATACAGGAGATGTAGCCAACTTCATCCAGAGCTCAAAAATTGCACTCTGTCATAAAAATAAATTGAATTGTTCTTCTCAAAGTGGTGGTGATGGTAAGTGGTAAGGGAGTGATGATAAGCTCCTTCATGAGCTGGCAAGGCCAGTAATTGCAAAGGCCACTAAATAACAATTCAAAATCCTTGAAGCCAGGTCCCTGCATGCCACTGACAGCACTGTTACCACAAGTTCAACTCCCAACACAAATGTATCTTTTAGGCTTCTGCACATTCATCAGTACTAAACTTTCAGTGCTCAGTTTTGACTTTGTTTTTACTTTTTTTATTCTTCTGGACATTTGAGGAATGCAAATTAAGGGGTTTCAGCTCAAGTTTCCATACATGACTTCGACGTGCATATTTGTCAACTCTAAACCTAATACTAGTTATAATTGGCTGTACATTGATTAATTCCACTAAGAACATAAGTCGACTTTGCCTAGCATTGTGAAGCTGTCTGAAGTAATAAGAATGTTTCAGTGATTTACTAGAAAGAAAAAGCCTTTGGCTAGCCATAAGTAGAAAGCTGAAACTGGATCCTTTCCTTACTCCTTATACGAAAATTAATTCAAGATGGATTAGAGACTTAAATGTTAGACCTAATACCATAAAAATCCTAGAAGAAAACCTAGGTAATACCCTTCAGGACATAGGCATCGGCAAGGACTTCATGTCTAAAACACCAAAAGCAACGGCAACAAAAACCAAAATGGACAAATGGGATCTAATTAAACTAAAGGGCTTCTGCACAGCAAAAGAAACTACCATCGGAGTGAACAGGCAACCTACAGAATGGTAGAAAATTTTTGCAATCTACTCATCTGACAAAGGGCTAACATCCAGAACCTACAAAGAACTCAAACAAATTTACAAGAAACAAACAACCCTATCCAAAAGTGGGCAAAGGATATGAACAGACATTTCTCAAAAGAAGACATTCATACAGCCAACAACACATGAAAAAATGCTCCTCATCATTACTGGCCATCAGAGAAATGCTAATCAAAACCACAATGAGATACCATCTCACACCAGTTAGAATGGCAATCCTTAAAAAGTCAGGAAACAACAGGTGCTGGAGAGGATGTGGAGCAATAGGAACACTTTTACACCGTTGGTGGGATTGTAAACTAGTTCAACCATTATGGAAAACAGTATGACGATTCCTCAAGGATCTAGAACTAGATGTACCATATGACCCAGCCATCCCATTACTGGGTATATACCCAAAGGATTATAAATCATGCTGCTATAAAGACACATGCACACGTATGTTTATTGAGGCACTATTCACAATAGCAAAGACTTGGAATCAACCCAAATGTCCATCAGTGACAGACTGGATTAAGAAAATGTGGCACATATACACCATGGAATACTATGCAGCCATAAAAAAGGATGAGCTCATGTCCTTTGTAGGGACATGGATGCAGCTGGAAAACATCATTCTCAGCAAACTATCGCAAGAACAGAAAACCAAATACCGCATGTTCTCACTCATAGGTGGGAACTGAACAATGAGATCACTTGGACTCTGGAAGGGGAACATCACACACCGGGGCCTATCATGGGGAGGGGGGAGGGGGGAGGGATTGCACTGGGAGTTATACCTGATGTAAATGATGAGTTGATGGATGCTGATGAGTTGATGGGTGCAGCACACCAACATGGCACAAGTATACATATGTAACAAACCTGCACGTTATGCACATGTACCCTAGAACTTAAAGTATAATAATAATTTAAAAAAAAAAAAAGAAAAAGCCTTAGTAATTTTTTTCTTATAATAAATAACAGGTTTCCAAGTTTTATTAAGGCATAATATGAAATATTCTCATTCACTGAAATGCCATTCCAACCTTCCTTTGGAAAATTAAATTAGTTGTTCTTGGAAGTGGAAACTAGAAAGATTTAATACGACAAGAATATAGGAGATTAAACAGAAGAAAGTAGAAAAGATCATGTTTCTAACTTGCCTTAAGCAAAAGTACTATTTTTTTTTTCAGCTTACAATTTTATAAGACAATTTTTCACACTTAACATATTCCAAAATTATTGGTTTAAGGACTCCATTATTTTTCTAAAAAAAATACTTCTCTGAAATTCATTTACTCAAGAGGAACATAATTTTTAATGTGTCTTTTCTCTAGTTTATTTCTTCTCACTGAAGTATGAGATTCTAAACTTCGTCAGATCACCTACCTGGGACAAAACAAGTACTATGCTGGTAAAGCAGTTCTCCTGAAAACAGATCTATTTGTAGCATTTGTTGCTGATTTCAATGTTATGAATTCTCTTACCATAGCCAATTTCAAGCTACCGACCTGTTGTCACTCAACATGGAACTGACTCCAGGACAACAGTGAAACAGTTAGGCTTTCTCTAGGAAAGACGATTCTGCAGCCACTGTTAGCATGACTAGAACACTAACAATAGAAAAGGATGTGCTAATCTTCCTTAAAGAGAAAAACAGAGTGATAAAATGGCTGACCAGAAAGTCAGCTGTTCTTATCAGGTCATTGTGATTATCTGCTTTGATATAATGGAAATAAGGATCCTTGGTAAGGTAAAACTAAAAAGTTTTTAATGTAAATTTCACCTTTTTAAAATGCTAACCTAGAGAACTCAAATTGTTCCTCTTTAATGGTGTGGTCTCTGTTCAGTAACAGAATTTAGAGAGATGAAAATTCCATGGGTTCCTATGTATAGCCTGTATTCAGAAGATCTGTTCCTTAAATGATATTATTTTAGGAGAGAGAAGGATTCATGAGAAAAAATCTTACTTGTCAAGTCTTGTGCATAGAAATATCAATCTAAGCATATCTGCAGTAAATTAGGGTCCTTGTAATTCAAGTTGATATAATTTAAGGTATTTGTATGAATTCAGTATACGTGCCTGCATGTATATGTAGAGAGAGACAGAGACAGAGGGAGAGAAAAAGAGAGAACTCTGTGTTAATCAGCTCATTTTGGGATGAAACAGAAGGGAAAACAAACTAGCCTAAGCCCAGTGAGAGAAATTGTTGACTCAGAGCCAAACCGTGGGAATGGCAGTACTCCTGACATGGGGAAGACCAGAGACAAGGGCCTAATATCATGGTACTCCTCCATCAATTTCTCTTGGTAGCTAGCCTTTATTGTCACTTTCCTGCAAATATAAGCAATTGATAAAGGGGTGAGGTAGGTCATCTGTTGGTGGTTTAGATTTAGATTTATTAAATTCTGGTCAAAGAACCCAATGTATAAAACAACTGTTTTGGGGGAAATTGTCAAGGTGTTATTGTGGCCAACTGTATGTAAGTAATTCACATGAGTATATGAGAAAAATACATGTGCTACGTATGTTGCTACACAATTTCACAATTATCTATTAAATCAAGCAAATTAATTGTGTCACTCAACTTAGCTACATACTTGCTGTTTTCAATCTGATAAGTCAAAATCTAAAAGATACCTATTAAAATTTCCTATTATTGTTGTGTTTTTATTTTATTGTATTGTATTTTTTGAGATTGGGTCTCATTCTGTTGCCCAAGCTGGAGTGCAGTGGCCTAATCACAGCTCACTGCAGCCTCAGCTTCCTGGGCTGAAAGGATCCTCCCACCTCTGCCTCCCGAGAGTAGCTGGGACCACAGGCACACATTACCACACCTGGCTAATTTATTCTTACTTTCTTTGTGGAGACGGAGTCTCCCTATGTTGCCTAGGCTGGTCTTGAACTCCTGGGCTAAGGTGGTCCTCCTACCTTGGCCTCCCAAAGTGCGGAACCACCATGCCTGGCCATCGTTGTGTTTTTATAACATTTCCCACTTTTTTCCTATATGTCTTTTCTTGTTTGATATATAGTTTATGCAGATAGCTTTGGGAATTATGCCTCTAATCATTATATAATATCACTCCTTATCTTCATTAGTGCTTTTGACCTGAGTTTTCATAACATTAATATTGCCATTCCTGCATTCTTTTTTTTCTTTTCTCTGTTTTCATAATTCATCCCATTAACATATATAGTGGTAAATGATCTATTTACTTATTATTTCTTAATACTTTGTGTTTACTGTTTATTTACTGTGTTGGGTGCTTTTTCCTTTTTAAAAACTCTATTAATTTGGAAATTGCATTCTTCTGCTATTCACAATAATATGTGAAGCAATATTTCTCAGTTAGTATATCCAGTTCAATAATGACAATGACCACACTAAGACAGCCTACTTGCTCATTTTACTCCTGAACCTCTACTCCCTGTACCTTTTTAGAGACTTTTAAACTCCTTTCTACCTTACTTCCTCTTCCTTCTTTTCTCCACAATTTTTGGATTTTGCTGAGTGCTGAAAACTCTTTGTTATGGGTTTTCATTAAACATACACACAAATATAAATTTTAAGAACACTGTCTTATAATTTCTATTCTAAGTCTTAGTTATAGAATTATCATCACATAAACTAAAAAAGTTAACAGTGTTTATTCACTGTATTAGCACTGTATTGTGCTTTGCTCTTGTAAAGAAGAGATTTGCTTCTGGTAGAATCTTTATGAAATTGGGAGTACTTCCTTGAGTATTTTCTTCAGATAAGGTATCAGTACATGGGTGGCATATTTTCTGAATTCTTGATTGTTGAAAACCATTGTGCCTTTTTTCTTAACATTTGATTATTATATTGGCTGGTTTAAAGATTCTTGGGCCACAGTCATTTTCTTTTAATAACATAGTCACATAATCTTTCTTTTGTAAGAAAACTATTTTTTGTTCTGAGTAGAAGAAAGAATTTTTATCATTAGCATTGGAGGTCAGACATTTCCCCTGATTATGTCTAGGTGTGTGGCTTTTTGTCAGATTAATCCTGTCTGAGTCTTAGTGAGCCCATTCACTCAAAAGGCACAAGCCTTTCTTCAACAGAATTTTTGTTCTGTTATTTCCATGATTATGACTTCTATTTGATAGAAGCTGAATTTTTCCCCATCTGAAACTACTTCTCTTTGCATGTTATGTCACCTAGATCTTCCTCTAAATCACTTATTTTATCACTGATTTCCTTCTTTGTCCCTTTATTTTGGTCATCCAGACGGTTAATTCAGTTCTCAGCAGTAGCTACTCTCTTTTTACCTCCTCTGTTTGATTTTAGAACTGTGAAAATCATTATTGTTAGTTCAAGTAATTATTATTTTTATTTTCTAATTGTATCTCTTTGAAAATACTCATTACATTGAAACTGACATTCTCCTCTACCTCATTCATTAGCTCTTCCTTAATAGTAGTTACCTGTTCAAGCTTGACCTCCCTCCCACGAGTTTAAGAGTACAGGAAATAGGTAGCAATTTTTCTTTGACTTCCTTGTAATGTAGATTTTGTCACACAAGAAACAGGCCAAGATTGAAGTTTTCTCGAGTACTGGTAAGCTGGAGGTTTGTGGGTGCAATGGCAATTTTGTCTAGTGAGCTAATGATTACACCCTAGCATACCAGAACCCCTTCACTGGGACAAGTGTAAGACCAGGACCTAAGACTCTCTAGGTCCAAGTGGGACAAAGTGCCTTCTAAAATATAAATACTTGTAGCATTTTGTCCCACCTATTGTGTCACCCCTGCCCTCCCAAGACTGCCTACCAGCAGCATGAGGCAGCCTCCTGAAGGACTGTGTGAGACTTTGACAGATGTGCTCTTCTTCGGACGATGGAAGCTCCACTGGCATATGTAGCCGGGCACTCTCTGGTGGCCAAGGAATCTGCTGTATATTAGCTTCAGACCTGTTGGGACCTCCGTTCTTCTCCCTTCCCCAGATGAATGAATCCTCACACTTGCTGTCTTCTCCGGGAAACTCAATGCTGCAGTGGTACTATTTGGCTTAGTTAAGTGTTGACTTACCCTGGCATCTTCCCATCTTCCTAGAATCCATTTTCACAGTTTTAAATATTGCCACCAAGTGTACAGGCTTACCGCATACAATTTTTTATTTTCACCTTAATTTTGCTTAGATTATTTCTAATGAATCTAATTTTCCCAGTGTCTCAGTAAAAATATCTGTGGAGTTAAAGTGGCAGGTGAAAATAATGACACCATAATGTCTTGCTACTTCATATGTAAAACTCTATAACATATAGACTATATAATAACAGATACATTTAGTAAACAGTAATGGAGGAACCACTACATTTAGAAAAGGAGGAGAGAATCAAGATATAAGTTGTCAATGGTACTAAGTACAGAGCCCACTCTGCCTGGGAGATTTAGTGGAAACTCACTTCCCTTGAAATAAAGCAAGTTCTTTGTGTAGCCAGTCTGGCTGCCACAGCTTCAGTCCTGTTGCTGGGAAATAAGCCTTGCCCAGTATTGGCACAGTCATAACTGTTAACATAGTTAAATGGTGCTCAACTGTTAAGCAGTCCCATGCCATTCTGCCAGACTTAAAGTGTCTCTGGCAATACAGCTTTTTAAGAATTCCACTCAGATCTGTATTGATTTCATTTGAGACAGTCTCCTAACTGGAAACCAATTCCAAAAAAAAAAAAAATTTGTTAAGTCATGAGCCTTCAACTTAGCCTTGGTAGTTTCTTAGCAAAAGGCCTAGGAAGTCAGTCGTCAGCTAAGATCTCATTTGAAGGTCTTCTATCTTAGAACAGTGGAAATCAGAGGGCTGTCTCAGGAGGCCTAGGTGAATGGGATGTGTTACACTACAGAGGTGAGCCAGCATGTGGTGGTCAGGGCAGAGGGATGGAGAGTGAGAAATTAGTAGCTTATGTTTGGACAGGAAGCATAACAGGAGGTATTTGATAGAGTCCTGAGGAATTCTGCTTCCCCACATCTCTGACTCACCTGGGAATATTTATTTCTACTCAGCATTCTGCTTTAAGCTGAGTATCAGATAGAAGAACTTCTCATTTCCAAGACAAACTTCTCTACTTATGTGCTGACTCTGAGCCTCATCAAGTTCTTAAAAATCTTACTCTCTTTTCAGCTTTTACATTTTTCATTTCTCCCTCTTCACGGTCCATTCCCATTCTCCTACATGCATGATAAAAATTGCTTTGATTCTACCACCCTCTCAATATACTTGTCAATTTTTCATCATTCCTTCCTTTCCAATCATCCGGAAAACTCTTTGCTTCCACTCTCCAAACTCTTTCTGTCTGTCCTTTCTCCTACTCTGCTCAAAACACTATCCGAAATGTCACCAGTCACATTTTCACAGTCATCTCCCTTTACATATACTGCACAGAATTTGACCTTATTTATAGCCTCTCCTTGAAACCTCTTTAACATTGTATTTTTCCATTCAATCTCATCTCTGTGACCACTTCAGTTTCTACCCTATGCTGGTCCCTTTTCACATCTTGTTCCTAAGTCAGAAGTAGAACTCAGCTTTCCTAGCTCCTGGTTCACGTCTCCTTCTTTGATATGATTTGTTTGTTTGTTTTTTTGTTTGTTTTGAGATGGAATTTTGCTCTTGTGGCCCAGGCTGGAGTACAGTGGTGCAATCTCAGCTCACTGCAACCTCTGCTTGCTGGGTTCAAGCAACTCTCCTGCCTCAGCCTCCTGAGTACCTGGGACTACATGCGCACGTAACCGTGCCAGGCTAATTTTTTGTATTTTTAGTAGAGACAGAGTTTCGCCTTGTTGGCCAGGCTGGTCTTGAACTTCTGACCTCGGGTGATCTGCCCACCTCGGCCTCCCAAAGTGCTGGGACCACAGGCATGAGCCATCACACCCAGCCATCTTTCCTTGATATGATTTAAATATGTTAGCATATCCATTCATTCTACAAGCACTTACTGAGTACCTACGAGGTATCAACACCTCAGGTTTGATGACTGGTGGGTTTACTGGACTTAGTTCTTTAAATAATCTTTGCAGTTATTTTTTAAAAACTGCTGTAAAACTTTCAAAATTGATTTGGGCTCATTGTTGCTGCATTTACCTGTTCTGGGTCAGGCTTTGAATAGCCTACCACATGTAATTCAAGAGGCACTCCATAAAGGCTTACTTGCTCAAATGTATCTTTTCTATTATTGTGCCATGGTGTCTGAATTATGCACTATTATTGAGTCATTCTGTGAGGTGGAGACTCTGTCACATTGTTGCTTTTTCGGAGTTTTCTTTTAAAATATGAGTATTCTTTATAAGGAAAAACTATTAAGCTGTTTATAACTTCCTGACTAAAATATGAAACCAGTCACCTTGAAGAGAGACTTGAAGAGAGAGAGAAAGACACGAAGGACAAGATACAAAACACTGAGCAAAGGAAAATGCCCGCAAGAGTCAAAGGGAGAAGGAGGTCTGGGTAGCCTTGGAACACTGGGATGGAGCGGGAAGAACAGAAGGACAAAAAATATGAAAGAGTAAATTGAGTCTGTTGTCTTTGCTTTCAAAAGGCGGGTGGACTTCTTTGAAGTAATGTAGCAACTATGCTATTTTTTTCCAATATTTTATTTTAAAATGCAAGAAATTTATTTTCTTACCTATCTGTTGAATTGGCTGAGTGGAAAAGGTAATGCAGAGGGCTATGGGGACCCAACTAAGTTAGAGAGAGCTGTGGTAAATGGACCTCTTTGAGTTTTGACATCTTTACAATTAATGCCTGATGATGATGTATTCAGTTGTTTTAAGGAAAAATATACAGTGATCCCATGGAGAAACAGGGCATTATCGTATCTAAACGGGTTCCACCTTCACACCGTGTTTTAAAGAATTTCTAAGAAAGGTGATATGAGCTCAAAGTTCTCCTGCAATCATTTCTGAGTATTGGAATCTGTGAAGCTCTTTTAAACAGATGCATGGACTGCCTTTTTCCTGAGATTCTTCAGGAGTTCTGGATCCCAGGCATCCTGTGTGTTTGTGTGTGTGTGTGTATACTTAACTCCATAAATGATTGTGATGCATAGCCAGTGTGAAGAACAACTAAGCCAGGAATTTGATGAGCTTAGTTTGATTAGATAAACTGCAGCCATGGAAAGAAGAGGGGAGGCTCTGCTTCCCTGTTAGGAAACATCTTCTAATTAAATTTAGGAAGCAGCCTCTACAAAAGCTGACAGCAAAGTTTTCTATGCAGGCTGCAAAGGAAAGCATGATGAAAAACGCAGGAAATATTTTCTCTAGAAGTTTATCACAGTGACAGGCATTCTGTCGTTTTTTAAAAACCTACTCTTTGGATCTGTTCCCCACTGCCCCGACACACACAGAACCTCCGTGGTACCACACTTACACGCTGTGCTTTTCCCAATATGCACCAGGCTCTCTTGTTCCCTATGTCTCCTTTGTTCATACTTAGGTGGCGGCACTAATTCCCCTCTAATGCCTGCCTTATCAAGTCTATTTTTTCTCCAAGGACAAATGTAAATAGTTCTACTGAGCACTGATACCCAAAATGACTGTTCTCTCCTCTAAGTTCTACTGTAGTTTGTGACACTGATCTTGTAATTGTAATTTATTGAGCTCCTACTATGTGGTCAGCATCTATCATACAGCTGCTATCTAACAGAGCCAGGAAAACAGAGGCTTAGTTGATCCAAAGCCAACATTCTTTTCATATGCTTTGCAAGTTGCAGCCCCTACTTTGTACCACCTTCTATTAATACTTTGATTACTTGGACTTTGTCTTTGCTCCCAGCCTGAAAGCTACTTTTGGTCACATACCACACAACATGCATGTTACAAATCCTGTAATGTCTGCTATTGTTTTGTTTGTTTGTTTGTTTGCTATTTAATGTAGACAGATTAGTTGAACAATGACTATGTAGCAGGAATTAGCAAGAGCAGGGGGTATAACTTCAGCCATACCCCATGCTAGCACTTGTACATCTGGAGCAGTTGCAGCTCTTCTGGCATCTTAATTCTTAAGTTTTTAGGCATTTTACTGTCAAATTTAAAATAACTTGCAAGAAAACTCTGCATCTTCAAAAAAAGTAGAGTTCCATAATAAGCTAAGTAAGCCAAACTTTTCCAATTACTGAAAAATTAACGAGAAATTATAGGAGAAAAGTAAATCTGCTAGTGCTGAGACTTAGATATTCATGAGGGATATGTCCCAAGACCTTCTGAAATCCCCAAGTATCACTATAATATATAATTTTCCTCATAAAATGCAGTAAAGTATAACTGAAATATTTAAATGATCCCTGTAGACCCCTAATGAGTCTATAGAAACAGAACTAAAGTCATTTATAATGCTATTAACATAAATTCTGAACTGAGCACTGGCTAAAACATTTCCAAACATCACTTTTTCTTGTTTCCATATAGAACATATGGTATGCTCATTTTTGTCTGAGTCACCATCAAATTTATCCAGAACTTCTCTTTTTTGGCTAAGACCATCAACTTTTAAAAACTGTTTCACTTAAAAACAATTTCAACTGGGTGCGGTGGCTCACGCCTATAATCCCAGCACTTTGGGAGGCCAAGGCAGGCAGATCACAGGGTCACGAGTTCAAGACCAGCCTGACCAACATAGTGAAACCCCATCTCTACTAAAAATACAAAAAAAATTAGCTGGGCATGGTAGTGGGCGCCTGTAATCCCAGCTGCTTGGGAGACTGAGGCAGGAGAATGTCTTGAACCTGGGAGGCAGAGCTTGCAGTGAGCTGAGATCGTGCCATTGCACTCCAGCCTGGGCGACAGTGCAAGACTCCATCTCAAAACAAACAAACAAAAAACAAAAACATCTGAAGACTTAGCAATTGGGGCAGGGCATAGTGGCTCATGCCTGTACTCCCAGCCCTTTGGGAGGCCGAGGAGGACGGATCATGAGGTCAGGAGATCAAGACCATCCTGGCCAACATGGTGAAACTCAATCTCTAGAATGAACTCAGAAACTACAGGAATAGACAAAATGTACATCATTGTAAAGAAGCAGCTCAGACTTCAGACCACCACTTGCAGAGCTGGGCAAGAAGGGTGTATGACTCTGGACAGCAGATTTAGGCCCAGAAATACCAAATACTAAAATACAAAAAATTAGCCAGGCATGGTGGTGCACGCCTATAGTCCCAGCTACTCGGGAGCCTGAGACAGGGTAATTGCTTGAACCAGGGAGGTGGAGGTTGCAGTGAGCCGAGATCACGCCATTGCACTCCAGCCTGGTGGCAGAGCAAGACTCTGTCAAAAAAAAAAAAAAAAAAAGAGTGAATTAGCAGTTGGCTTTCTTTGGGGGTCTTTTAAATAAAAGTTCACAAAATTAAACTACTAAGTTAAAAAAAAAGTTAACACTATATTTCAATGTAGGGGCTAGCTGGAGAAGCTCTTGAAAGTTCAGTTCATTCTTAGCCTTGTGAGTCATTCACATACCCTCACTGCATGATTCAAGTTTCTTACAGAATTACATATTAATATGTTCTTTACAACCATTCACAAATAGTTGAAACGGCAAATGTTTAGTCTATGACTCTCAGAGATTTAGATTCTTTAATTTCAGCCTCTTTTGTGTTTTTCAATGTATCCATCAACAATAATGAAGAATTTACTTACTTATTATGCATTTTGTTCATTTTTCCAGAGTTTGTGGTTTATATTACTATTCATACTATGTCAGGAATCAAAAAACTGCAATATAGTTTCTATCACATGACAAGGCACCACTATCATTTTGTTGATGACTATCTTGAATTGTATTCATGCCCAAGTATGAAGACAGAGTACTTGGCTTGGAGCAGATGAAGATGCTTCTAGGACACAGAACTCAATGAAATCATCAAGCCTTCAAACACAGAATTCCTAGTTCAATAATTTGCCTACAGTAATGCTATTCCTAGTTCTACTTTGATATTACTACCACCCTTATATTTGCTAAAAATACATGTATGTGTATGTGTTTAATAAAAATTGAATGCATGTGTGAGAAACTTGAAATAACTCTGTTTTATACATGTACATTTTTATTTAGCTCTTTTAAATTTTCCAAAAGCAATCTGGCCCATTTAAAGTGGTTAAATTGTAAAACAGAAGCAGAACTAGCTCAGAGACTACAGGAATAGACAGGATGTGTGCCTCGTTGTAGAGAAACAGCTCAGACTTCAGATCACCACTTGCAGAGCTGGGCAAGAAGGGTGCATGACTCTGGACAGTAGATCTAGGCTCAGACATACCACAGGAATTGTCAGTGTTCCTAGGTACACAATTAGAAGATAACAATGATCAACTCAATAGCATCTCAGATGGAATTCATAGAACCTGGAAATATAAACCTTGAATATGAGAGAAATAAAGCATTCTTTCTTCTAAGGTAAAAGTTTCTGGATAATAGATAAAACAGTGATGAGAATATCCCATTAATACTCTCATTAGATCTGTATTTCTCTGAACTTTTCATCCTGAACTAAACATATATAGCTTCCAAGTGGAATTTTAAACAGTTATTTTCTTAATAAAAGCACTAGCATTCTTTATATTATCCTGTATCCATGTTTGAACAAAAACACTATTCTTTATTCTTTTTTTTAAATTTATTATTATTATTATTATACTTTAACTTCTAGGGTACATGTGCATAATGTGCAGGTTTGTTACATATGTATACTTGTGCCATGTTGCTGTGCTGCACCCATCAACTCGTCAGCACCCATCAACTCGTCATTTACATCAAGTATAACTTCCAATGCAATCCCTCCCCCCTCCCTCCTCCCCGCTCCCCATGATAGGCCCCGGTGTGTGATGTTCCCCTTCCAGAGTCCAAGTGATCTCATTGTTCAGTTCCCACCTATGAGTGAGAACATGCGGTGTTTGGTTTTCTGTTCTTGTGACAGTTTGCTAAGAATGATGGTTTCCAGCTGCATCCATGTCCCTACAAAGGACATGAGCTCATCCTTTTTTATGGCTGCATAGTAT
Source organism: Macaca thibetana thibetana (assembly GCF_024542745.1). Lineage (NCBI taxonomy): Eukaryota > Metazoa > Chordata > Mammalia > Primates > Cercopithecidae > Macaca > Macaca thibetana. The sequence continues at coordinate 96,749,568 of NC_065578.1, read as the reverse complement.
TCCATGGTGTATATGTGCCACATCTTCTTAATCCAGTCTGTCACTGATGGACATTTGGGTTGATTCCAAGTCTTTGCTATTGTGAATAGTGCCGCAATAAACATACGTGTGCATGTGTCTTTATAGCAGCATGATTTATAATCCTTTGGGTATATACCCAGTAATGGGATGGCTGGGTCATATGGTACATCTAGTTCTAGATCCCTGAGGAATCGCCATACTGTTTTCCATAATGGTTGAACTAGTTTACAATCCCACCAACAGTGTAAAAGTGTTCCTATTGCTCCACATCCTCTCCAGCACCTGTTGTTTCCTGACTTTTTAAGGATTGCCATTCTAACTGGTGTGAGATGGTATCTCATTGTGGTTTTGATTTGCATTTCTCTGATGGCCAGTGATGATGAGCATTTTTTCATGTGTCTGTTGGCTGTATGAATGTCTTCTTTTGAGAAATGAAAGAAATCAAGGGTATTCAGTTAGGAAAAGAAGAAGTCAAATTGTCCCTCTTTGCAGATGACATGATTGTATATTTAGAAAATCCCATTGTCTCAGCCCAAAATCTCCTTAAGCTGATAAACAACTTCAGCAAAGTCTCAGGATACAAAATTAATGTGCAAAAATCACAAGCATTCTTATACACCAGTAACAGACAAACAGAGAGCCAAATCATGAATGAACTTCCATTCACAATTGCTTCAAAGAGAATAAAATACCTAGGAATCCAACTTACAAGGGATGAAAAGGACCTCTTCAAGGAGAACTACAAACCACTGCTCAGTGAAATAAAAGAGGACACAAACAAATGGAAGAACATACCATGCTCATGGATAGGAAGAATCAATATCGTGAAAATGGCCATACTGCCCAAGGTTATTTATAGATTCAATGCCATCCCCATCAAGCTACCAACGAGTTTCTTCACAGAATTGGAAAAAACTGCTTTAAAGTTCATATGGAACCAAAAAAGAGCCCGCATCTCCAAGACAATCCTAAGTCAAAAGAACAAAGCTGGAGGCGTCACGCTACCTGACTTCAAACTATACTACAAGGCTACAGTAACCAAAACAGCATGGTACTGGTACCAAAACAGAGATATAGACCAATGGAACAGAACAGAGTCCTCAGAAATAATACCACACATCTACAGCCATCTGATCTTTGACAAACCTGAGAGAAACAAGAAATGGGGGAAGGATTCCTTATTTAATAAATGGTGCTGGGAAAATTGGCTAGCCATAAGTAGAAAGCTGAAACTGGATCCTTTCCTTACTCCTTATACGAAAATTAATTCAAGATGGATTAGAGACTTAAATGTTAGACCTAATACCATAAAAACCCTAGATGAAAACCTAGGTAGTACCATTCAGGACATAGGCATGGGCAAAGACTTCATGTCTAAAACACCAAAAGCAACGGCAGCAAAAGCAAAAATTGACAAATGGGATCTCATTAAACTAAAGAGCTTCTGCACAGCAAAACAAACTACCATCAGAGTGAACAGGCAACCTACAGAATGGGAGAAAATTTTTGCAATCTACTCATCTGACAAAGGGCTAATATCCAGAACCTACAAAGAACTCAAACAAATTTACAAGAAAAAACCAACAGCCCCATCAAAAAGTGGGCAAAGGATATGAACAGACATTTCTCAAAAGAAGACATTCATACAGCCAACAGACACATGAAAAAATATTCTTTATTCTTAAGCTGCCCTGCACAAATGGCATCATCATATAATTTGTAGCAAAAGCTAAATGTTATAATACTTTAGAGGAGCTATTAATAATTTAATTTATTAGCTCTAGTCTTCTTTAGTCTTTCTTTCCTCCTTCTTTTCTTTTCTCCTTTGTGAAGAAAATCTCACTACCTACCCATAACCCATATGAACATCAGTGCAAACATTTGCAGTTTCAACTATTGGTGAATGAACTTGTATAAAATATACCAATACTCAGTCTTTGGGGGGTTTTGTTTGTTTGTTTGAAACAGAGTCTTGCTCTGTCATCCAGGCTGTAGTACAGTCGCACAGCCATAGCTTACTGTAACCTCGAACTCTTCTGGGCTCAAGCTATCCTCTTGCCCCATCCTCACGAGTAGCTAGGACTACAGTCACACACCACCATGCCTGGCTAACTTTTTTATTTCCTCTTTAGCTGTAGAGAGGAAGTCTGTCTTTGTACTTAGGCTGGCTCTGAACTCCTGGCCTCAAGCGATCCTCCTGCCTTGACCTCCTAAAACACTGGAATTACAGGCGTGAGCCACCACACCCATCCTCAATACATAGGTTTGCAAAAATTTGAATCATTAGGCTAATGTGAGCCAGTGACTTGGCTAAGAGTTATCCTAACTCTTAGAAGCTTTCTCACACCTGTATCTCAGTTTCCTCTTACTGTGTTATATATAGAACTGGATCATGTAGACAGGCAATGATCATATAAAATATTTCAGCATTACATTTGCTTTGCAGTTGCATTTTATTTTTTAAAAGTTTCATCTAAGTAATGAATATTTAGTCAATAATTAATATTCAAAGTCAACAAAAATATCTACCGTGTCTTTCATGTACGAATATTATGATTGTCCCTGTGGATGATACTGCATGATGAAAAAATACATCTTCTCTAACTTTGAACAACTCAAAATCTTAAGCAAAGATGAAATTTAAGTTCATGAAATTAAAATAATTTTAAGGCGACTGTAAAAGCAAATGGATAATTTGTGTGGTTATAGAGAGTTAATATATACAGAGTTAACTCTGACTTTCCCAAAGGGTTATCCAAGGTAATTCATCCCTAGTGTACCACAGCCTTACAACCACTCTATACCCACTCATCCCTTGCCCTTTTGTATATTTTCAAATCACCTACTTGAAATTATATTACGTATTTATTTTTTTCTTATTGTATTTTCCACTAGAATGAAAACTTCATGAGAGAAGTAGCTTTGTCTTATTACTGTCAAGCTCTGGCAGATAGAGTAGCAGTTGAATACATATTTGTGGAGTGAATGAATTAACGAGTATCACCAAATAAGGATTATTATAGACTGGTTATACAACATGCAGCCCACTACTAGGCAAATAAGGTAATTATGGCTGATGATACCTTTCTGTTTACCATGCATATACCTTAGTTATTATGCAAGTTTAGATATTCATTAAACAGCAGTTATAACAATGAACCACAACAAGGAGAGATATAAAAGAGAATGAACTGATCATCTTTTCAATTTTCTATTTTTTAGGGCTGCTTCTGAGCTCATCCTGATTTCTTTTAAAGCCAGGAAACTCAGTATTTATTTTTATTGATTCACTTAATATTGTATCAGGGCGAAATACAGGAAATTTAATGTCCAAACAGTTCTTCACTATCTAATTAGGAATTAAAGAATATAAGTAAAATGCTTCTTATATATTAGGATTTTATCTATATTATATATATGTAAATATATATACACACACACACACATATATATATACACACACATAATAACAAAAGTTGTAGTCAAGTTTGGACTTGAATTTTTTTTAGATGGAAGTATGTTGCATATTTTGGTATTGTAGAAGTGACCAGAAATATCATAGAAATAAAATATCAAAATATTTTTATTCTTTATAAATCATAACCTTTATCAAAAGTCACAAACATGGTAAAAATGACCTGATAGTCATTCTTTTGTGAATTTGTGTTCAAACGTAGGGTAAGACATTTATCTAGTGTGCCATTCATGCATGGGGACTCGAAATTCTTTCTTTCTTGCTTTTTTTGTTTTTTAAGATGGAGTTTCACTCTTTTGCCCAGGCTGGAGTGTAGCGGCACGATCTCGGCTCACTGCAACCTCCACCTCCTGGGTTCAAGCGATTCTCTTGCCTCAGCCTCCCAAGTGGCTAGAATTAAAGGCACACATCACCGTGCCCAGCTAATTTTGTTTTTTAGATTTTTAGTAGAGGCCAGATTTTACCATGTTGGCCAGGCTGGTCTCGAACTCCTGACCTCAGGTGATCCGCCTGCCTGGGCCTCCCAAAGTGCTGAGATTACAGGCGTGAACCACCGCACCCAGGCTCAAAATTATTTCTTACCCTTACCCGTTAGTAGCCACAGAGTGCTCATCAAACATCACTTTAATACAGGATTAAGTACTGGAAATAATGTTAGCAGTGTATATTTGTAACTCTGAGTACATCCCAAAGAGAAATATACTTGATTTTGAATATGCTTGTAATACAAATGGCTATTCCCACTCTAATACGGATAATTCAAAGTTAGTGACATCACCACAACAATGAATTTATGCAGTATTCAAATTGGTAGCATTTCTACATCCTAAAATATATTTTTGTAATGCTCATTTTTATTCATGAAATCTTAACAAAATTCATATTTACTGTTATTCTTCTTTTCCTTCTGCTTTAATAGGTGCTTTAGGCTTAAGTTCATCATACCAAATTGCCCAAAAGTCTAGGAAGTAATATTCAGAAGTTGTTTCTCACTCACTTTGGAAAATATTTTCTCCAATCAAACTTTAAACAAATTATTAGCTTTAATTAAATGTGAAAGAAAACAAAAGCATACGATAAAAAAAACCTTTTGGTGTAAAGAGCTGATACAATAAGACCAACTTGAATATTCACAACTTTTCTATAATAATTGATTGCAACATAATCACAGTAAAATTTCAGCACACTTTAAGTACATTTAATTGCATAAAAGTAAATATATAACTCTGAAATTATTAACAAAATACTACTTAAGTATACTTTGTAAAAGTAAACCTATATTTTACGTAGTCTGACCATTTTTCCCTTTTCTAGTAGTATATAGTTCTGTTATCTTTTCTAACTAATGTATCTTTGGATACCTATAACACTATTGATACTTTTTTCAAATAATTTTATCATAGTATCCAGTTATGTAACAAGTAGTATTCATTTATTCATCTGTTAAATACATTTCTATTGAGAAAAATTAAAATCTGAATAAAATCTGAAGGAAAGGTAAATGAGTAAGTTAATTCACTTAAGGGCAGGAGCAAGTGTGTGTGATATGAATGGGATGGATATTGTGGATGGAGAAAACAACATTTATAAACTCTAGCCTGGGAGTTAAACATAAGTAGACTAATATGACTTTCCTAACATACTATATAGTGACTAGTTTTCACTGTATGTCATGGTTTAGATGTATTATATAGGCTATTGTCTCTTTCTTATTTAGAAATAACCGTGGCTATAATATAATAGCATTACTGTTTTATTTCTTAAGAGGCATCTCTATGGTATATAAGGTTTAGGGAATTCTATTACGAATAACATAAGCTTAGTTTATACATTGTGGATGAATCAATTTATGCATGTGCCATCTGAGGAGATCTGTATGTGAGCGAGACATAGAAGCCCTGTATACTCTACTCTCTCTTAGAGGATAGAGGGGATTTGAAGACCAATTGTGGTTGGTTATCATGTATCAACTGAAATACCCACTTCTATCTCCTTCATCAGTTGCCCCTGTGTTAACATGCAGCATCGAAATTCCTACTTGTGCCAGGCCCAAAGCTATTGATTACCCAGGTCTTCTAAGAAGTTACATCTTCTAAATGCCTATTGTTATGTATTTGCTTTTCATAATATAAGTTTTGCCTACAAACACAGCACCTAGCATCAAAAGCAAGGCAATTTATGAGCACCACCCATCAGAAGAGATTTAGTGCCGTGTTATTTATAATAAAACCTGGAAATAATCTCAACATCCAAAAATTAATAAATAAGTAAAACAGGATGTATCTATATGATTTATAAATTATTATATGAAATATTTGCCTATTAAAATTGTATTTTTAAAGAAGCTTAGTGACACAGGAAATGCACATTCTATAAAAATGAAGGCTATACAACTAAAAATGTGAGCATTAAATTTTGAGTACAGTGTATTTACTCAATAAAGGAGTAAAATTTTCTTACTCAAAGGAAATAGACCTTTTTAATTTTGTTTCTATTTAGTTGTTTCATTATTAGTAATTTTAGTTTTTTCTTCTTTATTCAAGTTGGGATTTGCTTCCACAATAATTGAGAACTTTTTTTATAATCAGGAAAATATTTTCTTTAACCTTGAAAAATATAATGTAGGAATATTGAATGAATTATGGCAAATAGTTGTTTCTTTTCTCATTCAAGGTAAGACAAGTAGATATGATTTTAATCTGTAGCAGGATAAGAAAGATATTCATTGGAATTTGATGATTACAAATATTATGAGGAGCAGAGTCTACTGTATCTCTTGCTAGGGATAATTTGAAAGAAAATAAGAAAGCTAGAATGATTTAAGCACCATAAAGCTAATATGTGAGAGGACTTGGTAAATCATTAACTGTGGTATATAGGTTAGTTTTAATATTGTCTGGGAACTTCTTCAGATCCTATTTAGGCCTGTGATCTCAATTATGTGTTTAATTAGCAAAGTTCATTTTTGGTGTCTCAGACAGTTGCTGATTTCACATTGTAAGAATTCAGGGATGTTGTTTAAACCACAATTGATTTATTTTAAAATATCTTATAAACTCTTTATCTTTACATACATTTATTGCCTTGTAATATAACAAATGATCTCTTTCATCATGTCATTAATTATAATTGTGAGAACTGTAAAATGATAGTTAAATGATACATTTGTTGTATACATCGTTTATGTAAAGCACAGTTATAGGTTCTGATAGTTCAGATTAATTTTATTGTTAGGTTTCTTTGACTATATGTTTGCAAATATTAACTCCTTAACCCCTTGCAATCTGCCTTCCATCTTATTAGGTGTCTATAACTACATTCACATAAGTTGCCAATAACTCTGAGTAGTATGTTCTATTACTTACATTTCAGTCTTCGTTCTACGTAATTTCTCTGCAGTATTTTACCTCAATAATTTCATCCACATCTTTTTTAGGGGAAGTGGTCTTCTCATTTATATTGTTTTTCCTGGTTGTTCTCCTCTCTCTCTGACCATTATAAGGATTCTGCACCTCAATATTAATGATCCCAAAGCTTAAGCCCTTTTCCTTCCATCTTCTCATCCGTTCACAAGCCTTCAACCGCCATCTACAAATTACAGTTTAATCTGAGAGTTATGCTAATGACTCTCAAATCTGTTTCCAAAAATCCTTTCCTGAGATCCAAATTGCTATTAACTCTCAACCAGATTCTTTCAGGTAGATGTCCCATAGAGACCTCAAACTCAATGTATCTAAAATTCATTCACCCTTCCCTACCCCTTGTCAAAACCTGCTTCTAAATGCCTATTGTCTTCTCACTTGGTTGATGACAGTGCTATCCTCCAACAATTGGGATCTACAGAATTTTAAATTTTCATTCCCCAACTCTGATTTGTCCTTATCTTGAAAGTTTTTAACATTCATCTTTAAAATAACATCCTTGTCCACTTGAAATGATTGATTTTCACTGACATTGCTTTACATTAGCCATACCTTCTCTTTTTAACTGGTCTCCTGCTTGGACTCTTATCTGACACTCTCATCCCACAGACATATATAAGAGTTAAGTTTCTAAAACATGGATCTAAACATATGGCTTTTCTTATTGCCGAAAGGATAAGGCACAAAATCTTTCAGAAACTGACGCTAAACTCTAGCTGAACCATGTAGACATGTCTCCTCACTGCTTCCTTCATAGGCACTAGTTTCCTTCCCATTTCATGTGATACCATGAATTCCTATACTTTTGAGCCTTTTCTTAAGTATTTTTTAGTCATGCACTGTTCCATAGGCTCTACTCCAGCAAATGATTTTGTGAATCCCTCAAGATTCCAAACTACAATCACCTTCACTGTTGTCTCCTCACATCTCTCTCATACACACACACTCTAGAAGTTAATAAAAGTAATCACTCCACTGCTAAGTTTCCATTCACTTCGTAGACACTTCAAGTAGAACAGATTGTTTTGGATGGTTTTTATGTCTGTCTATTTTACCAAACCAACAATGGCCTAAACCATGAAGACTGTAAAGCTTTCACGGTTAGATGCAGGATGGTTGCAAGTGCTCTTACATTTAAGGACATTGGTCCAGATTCAAAAGGTTTCAGTATTCCCAAAATTATTCACTTTCAAAAAATGAAAAAACATTAGGAAATTTGTGAGTTGCATTTGTGATTTTAGCAGTTTTATGTTAAGTTCTAGGAATAGTAGCAATTGGAAAGGTATGAGATAAAGACTTCTTTATAGTGCTGGATGTTGCCTTTGCCCAGATGATGTAAAAATCTAATTAGGTGCTACTGCTTCTAGATGTTAATTACATAACCAGCAAAGTTCACCATAGTGTGCTTCTTTTTAAGTGAAAAAAAAAGCAAAGTTTCAAACTATCTAAATTTAGCAGTCCTTTGGGTACTCTGCATTTGTTGAATATTACACAAGTAAATACCCATCTGTTTTAGTACTAATATGATTTTTGTATATCAAGCAGTTTAAAGTTTTTTTCCCCCATGAAAACTTCATCAAATGTTTTATCAACAATGTAGGCTTCAGGCAGTTCTGTAAAGTTGAGTTGGGATAAATGAAAGATCCTTGTCGAATTGGTAATCATGCAGGTATTGAGAATGAAAGGGAGATCATATTTTAATTTAACTTCAGTGCCTCAAGATATTTTCCCTTATGGACTATATTACTGTTCTCTGTCTACATATCCATCTTGTAGATATCATAGCCACTGTTAATACATTTCAAATAAAGCTTTCCTGGATCTGGGTGATATATATCACTACTTTCTGCAAGGGTCTCCTGAATTATATGAGGGCTTACTCATTATGACATATTAAAATGCTAAACGATTAATAGAAAAACAGAGATATATTGTAATTCTAAAGGCCATTTTTATATTCTATTAACCCTGACATAGTTTAAGTGTCATAACTGAAACTATAACTTGATTGTAAGTTCTTTGAGGACGAAGTTGATGCCTTACTCTTGTAATTTCCACATAGTCCATGAAACTAAGGGCCTGCTCAGCAGGCCAATAGCTCCTTTCTAAAGAAAAGTAACCAGAAGCAGTATTTGGCATATACCTGCCGTAAAAGTGTGTGTCCTGGCTACCTTGACCACAATTTATTGGATCAGATATTGTATCCTGAGCAAAAAGCAACCACTTGGAGACCAAATAAAAAGAGGTCAGCAACTTGTCAGGAAGTGTGACGCCATAACCCAGGCAATAATGTCTCTCCACACTGGATAGTGGTCCACTGCCTATATCAATTAACACTCATAATTGCAAGCCACAGAAACTGACTGGCTGTCAGAAGTGAAAGGAGATTTATTGGCAGGATACAAGATGGCTTATGGAATCAAAGAAGATAGGAATAGCAGGCTTAGAAAATGGGCAAAAAAACAAAAAAGGGCCGGAGAATGGACACCAAGAGTTGTCCGGCTAATACAGCCTCTACCAGGGTTGATATCCACCACTACTGCCATCACTGGATACTGTCAGGAGATGCTGCACCGCACACTACCACAAATACACTTTAACCACTTTTCTGATTGTGAGGTTAAAACTTTGGGCTAGATCTTCAGTTGGCTAGGCCTAGATCATGTACTGGTTTTTTTGGTTGCAAGAGAGTAGAAAGAGTAAGACCCTCTTTTCAAACGCTTGCAAAATGCAGATAGTTCTTGTGTCCTACCAATGCTTCATACGGTTTAAATTTCCTACAAATAGGAAGGGAAGTGAAATGTCAAATAGCCGAAATATAAAGAACACTATTTGTACTGAGTCTTCTTCTCTGTGGATTTGTTTTTAAATATATATATACACACACACACTCGTGTGTATATATTATATATACATATGTGTGTATATATAGATGTATATGTATGTGTATATACATGTGTGTGTATATATATGTGTGTGTATACATATATATATATATAAAACAGTGAAAAAATTGAATTGGAAAACCAAATTCAATTCAATTTTCAAAAAAATTGAGAGAGAGCCAAAAGGTAATATAGGAAAATGGAGAACGTAAATAGAAGTAGAAATGGAATAAGAGATGCTGAGAAATAAGAGCAGATATATTCATATTGCAAAGTTTTTAATCCTTAAAACAATAGACACCCATTCCTAAAGGAACAACAAGAAAACAAGAGCTGCTCTTTAGAGCTGCTACGCATCTTACAAAATGAGTGTTGGTGTCCCAATCCTCAGAGGCCTAGCTCTTCCTTTACGTAAAACATTTCACTTACTTTTTTAGTTTTCCAGGTATAGTTGTAATAAACTACCCAAAATGGGGTAACCTCGCCATGTTTCCTTTCCTTGACACCTGAAAAATTAAAATAGAGAACTCTCTTTTTACACACAAGCACCCCTTATGATATGTATGCTTATAATCCACCACGTGAGTGTAATAAATACATTGATAAGGAATTTTAGGTTCAAGATTGCTGAAGATTTTAGACAAAATCCAGTATCCATGAGTTTCATTTTGAATTTGTGAATACCACACTTATAAAAGGTCATGTTTAAAGCCTTCTCTATCCCACATTTTCACCGAAGACTTCTACCAAAGTCACCCACTTTAGTATTTCCTTAGTAGTATTCTTTCCTTTAGTATTTAGTTTTGAGTATTTAGCTCGAAAAGGGATATCAGTCCACAGAGCTAGCAAAAACAAACAAAATTGCCTAGATATTTGTTTCTAGCTCCTACAGCAGCAGTGGGAAGAAATTCTTTAAAGAACTATACCAACTTGTTATGGATGAGTTCTCCTTAGTCGGAACCATTCATTGCCAAGGGATTGCAGTTTTTCTCTGCTAGGTTATTTAAAATTGCCTCAATGGTAATTCTTTCTTGCTTGGATTTCATAACATTCCCAGGACAGAAGCATGACTTCCCTAGACTCTCTTCATCCTAAATGTATCAGCATGGTGGGTGCTCCAGGGCAGAACGCTGCCTCACACTAGCTTCCTCCCTGTGTTGGTTAATCATTCACTTCAACATGGGATTATAAAAATACTGAGGTTTTGTGCTTGTGGTTGTTTTATAAGTCTAGCACTGAAATACATAAGCTAACTGAATAGACCAACAGATGTATAAAATATCAATTGTTATACTGTTTACACTAATGCTTTGCATTAAGAAAACAAATGCCAAGCTGCTTGAAGTCTGCAAAGAATGAAAACTCCTTATTATACACTTAAATACACACTTGCCCTTATCCAAAATGAATCCATACATAGTAGGGCAAGCAGCTGCCTGTATTTCATAACCCACTGAGGTCTTTTTAATGTGTTCTAAGCAATGATTAGGAAACCTGCTGGGGTTCATTTTGGCTCAGCTGGTCCACAATTTTGAACACCTACTGGTGGTATCAGGAAAATATGTGCATGACCTGTTTCTCCATATATTAAGACCTTCCAAATTATGCTGCATACCCTCATTAATAAGCAAACTATGGATAACACCCTTTTTGTATGGTAGATAAAACTAGCATTTGAATTTAAAGATAAATAATATCCCACACATAAGGAAAGTTCAAGCTCCTTTTTTACTCAGTATAAAGGATTCAACAAAAGAATAAACTATTCTGAAATGCTTTAATGTAGAGAATTTGAAGGTATCCTAATTACTGCGAAATATGGCCAGTGTATGGCTCTCGAAGAGTTTTTTGTTTACCTATGAAGATAAGCCTATGGAGCCTGTGTCAATCTTGGTTTTAGAATAAAACATGATAAAAGCTAAGACAAGGGAAATAGACCTGGAAATATACACCATAGGTAAAGAAAAACATTAAAAAGCCGAAAGGAATGGCTGCCCCTAAGTGACAGACAAGTCATGGATCAAGTATGGGAGCAAGGTGGGCAACTTCAGGTCCATTCAGGCAGGCACGGAGGCTCAGAGGGATCCAGTCCAGAAAGAAGTGAACAATGGATAAAGTCTAGAAATGTGGAGTACAGATAGTGGGAAGGGAGAACTAGACTTCAAACAAGCAGAATGGATTATGAAAGCTAAATCAGACATTAGAATGGAGTACAGTTCAGAACAGAGGGCACTGAAGGCTCAACACACCTGGAAGAAGTTTCATCTGACCTCTCAATGAAATTTTATTTTGTTTCATTTTATTTTATTCTATTCTATTCTATTTTATTTTTTGAGACAGAGTCTTGCTCTGTTGCCCAGGCTGGAGTGCAGTGATGCAATCTCGGCTCACTGCAGCCTCCACCTCCTGGGTTTAAAGGATTCTCATTCCTCAGCCTCCTGGGAGGAGGGATTACAGGTATGTGCTACCACGCCTGGATTTTTTCTTTTTTTTCTTTTTTGTACTTTTAGTAGAGACAAGGATTCGCCATGTGAGCCAGGGTAGTCTTGAACGCCTGGCCTCAAGTGATCCACCTTCCTCAGTCTTCCAAAGTGCTGGGATTACAGGCATGAGCCAATGTGCCCAGCCTCTCAATGATGTTTTTAAGAAGTTTGTCATTGATTGTATCTGTAAGAGGCAAAGAATTGGAATGAGGATTAGTATATACACTGATTTCTCTGGCCATCCTCCCTTGATGGATAATTTTGTCTTGCGGACACAAAGGTATCATCATCTCCTTTATCCATGGGCTTCTGCACAGTAGCCGAGTGCCACATCACAATAATGACTTTGAGCAAGTTCTGAATCAACATAGCAAGTAGGTGTCCAAACTCTTTAGGGATGTCTCTGAGTTGTCTTTTGGCAGAGGTCACTCAATCACTGTCTCCTACCATGTCCCTAAAAGCAGTCTTTTTCTAGAAGAAAAATGGCCCTGCTTCCTGGGATTGGGCCTTTTCTTTCCCCTGAGCATATATTGGCTATTGCTGGGTAGGTCACCAGCAAGGCTCAACTGTATTCAGGACATTCTAAGAGACCTTGTTCTGTCAAGCCAAAGGTAGAACTAGAATTCAGAAGAAACTTGAGAAATTCAGCATAGCTTTCTGAATTCCTCTCAGTGAGATATCCTGAGGTCACTTGGGCAAGTTTTTTTTCTTCTTTGACTTTCCTAGAATATAGCCTAATCCTTTTACAGGGAGAATTCTTCATTCAAGTAGAGAACTGTCGTGTCAGTTGAGTCCTCCAGGAATCAGACACAGAGAGGGAATTAGGAGGGCAAAAGGTTTATTGGAGAGAAATGCTTGTGAAAGGAAAAAAGAGGAAGCAGAATTGGAAAAGGGGAGCCATCGGACCCTGATACAGACACAGGAAAAATCTTTGGCAGCCCAGTAGGGAGCTTCAGGACAAAGAGTGCCTATTAGAGGAGTCCCACATTCACCAGAAATAGCTAGACCCTTGTACTACAGTTTTGCTATCATTCACTGGGGTCTCCCTGAAAGGAGCATGACTCCAGTTTAGAAGTGAGGCGTACCTAAAGGAGGAAGCAGTTAGAGGCAGTCATCTCACCACACTCTTGCAGCTGGGCCAGAGTCTGTTCCTGAAGGTAGATCTGAGTGGTTCATGTCTGTGGCTGTTGCAGTTGCCTGCTTCTGCATGTATTTTTCTAAGACCTTTTCAGAAATTAATTACCCTAGCATATCTACTCACCAGTTCTGGTGAAAGGTTATGCGACTCCTCAACATTTCAGAAAGTTATGTAGAGGGTAGACCCTCTGCCATGCAGGGTCTGAACCCTGCTTCCATTTCTTTGATGCAATATGGGATTCCTGGAATAGAGACAAGGTATTTACATAATAAGATAGCAATAGTGCTACAGTGCCCCTGAGAGGCTCAGTGTCCAGAATAGCACATGAAACTGTGGGCAGAAGGTGTTCATTGATCTGTTTATTTGGGCAGGTACCTCTCAAACTTCGTTACCATGGCCAGGTGAGGCAGTGGATTTCCTATTGGGATTAGCCAGCAGAAGCAAGATAATTCTATGAAATCTGAATCTGATTCTGTAGGGACAAATTGTGGCAGAGGAGATTTGAAATTTGAACAGCTTTCAGGGCTGATCTCTACAATTAACACTGCCATTTGAGAGTAAAGAAGTGAGCTGCAGGGGAGAATCTGAGAGTCCTCACAGAGAATTAAAATGGTGCCTGAAAGAATGCTGGCAGTCAGGAATTAACTAAACAGTGAGTAGTGTATGGCAATTCTTGTCCATTTGTAAAAAAAAAAAAAAAAATGCTTTAGAGACTAAGTGAAATGGGGAGCATTGACACTAAGAATGTCAGAGGAATGGTACACTAGGGAAATTTTGTCTGAAAGGAAGAAAACAAACATCATTAAGTTATATTCACCAGAAATCATATTTAAAGGAACCAAATAGGAATGTAGTTCCTTTTAGCTGATAAAAATATGGACAGCCTCTCCCTTCCCCTCAAGGTCCCAGGGACTGAAGACTGGGAGTTGAGGCAGGGTCAGGGTCAGAGGTACAAACTCAGGAAAAGCCCTCAATATATTAAAAATTCAGACAGAAAGGATCATGGTCATCCCGGCCCTTAGGTGGGTTCTCGTGGACTCCCAGGCCACAGTAGGGGACAGTTCTCTTGAAGTATTTTAGCTCACTGATAGCATCAAAAGACTGTTTTCAAACTCAGTTGGCTCCTGGAGTAACAGCTACTAATATCCTGTATCTCCAGCTTATTTTGGCTCCATGGAAGAGGAGATGCAAATGTTTTGTGGTTCATGATGGAAAGCTGGTATGCAATTAGAAATTCTTTTTTTTTTTTTTTTTTTTTTTTTTTTTGAGATGGCGTCTCACTCTATCACCCCGGCTGGAGTGCAATGGCATGATCTCAGCTCACTGCAAGCTCCACCTCCCGGGTTCAAGCAATTCTCCCGCGTCAGCCTCCCGAGTAGATGGGACTACAGGCACCCACCACAACACCCAGCTAATTTTTATATTTTTAATAAAGACAGGGTTTCACCATGTTGGCCAGGATGGTCTCGATCTCTTGACCTTGTGATCCACCCACCTCGGCCTCCCAAAGTACTGGGATTACAGGCGTGAGCCACCGCGCCCAGCCAGAATTTCTTTATTCTTTCATTCAACATGGTGTTTATTGTCTTCCATGTACCAGACTTTTTGCTAGGATAAAAGAGTAAAATACATCCCCTAAAAGACTTTAAATAGTCTAGTACAAAGAAACTGATTATTAAACAGAGAAGATGACTATAAAACACTGTGATAAATGCAGTAATAAATATTAAAGGAGCACTAAAGAGGCAGTCACTTACTAAGCCATCCTGTGCTGAAGTGGGATGGAAGGATTTGTCATGGAGGGCTGCTTTGAGGGCTGTTATTCAAGGGACAAAAAATGAAGGGCATTCCAGGTAGAGAGAAAGAAATAAAAAGCTTGAAATGAGAAACAGAATGGAGAAGGCTATGTGCCTGGGGAGGAGAGGACACACAAGCAGGTCTATGTCATCTTCTACTTAAGGCACAAGGAAGTGGCCAAACACACACACACGCGTACACATGTACACATTCCAGGCATATACACTTACAACATTTTATAATCACATTATGTGTTTTTTGTATGCATTTGTCTCCCCTAGATTATAAAGTATTTTGGTTTATGTTTTTAAAGAACAGGAATAGCATTTTACACATCTCTAAATCTGTATTATCCAATACAGTAACTAAAACAGTGGTCTATTAGGTTATCCTGGACCCAGTATACTATACTCTCAGTTTTCCTCCAAGTACATAGAAATAAGAAAGTCAGTGTCAATTTGTGTGGTGTAGGCTCTTATCAATTCAACAATATTGTTGAATGCCTACTATGTGTCAGGTTCTGTACTACACGCTCTGAAATAATCCGAAATGATAGAACACTTTCAGGATGTCTTTTGTGACATCTAATATCAAATGTCCATTTTATTGTGTGCCTGGTTTGCATTTCCTTGCAGACTCTAGTTTCATCCATCTTAGTATTCAGCATGGAAAAATTGTATTGTGGCTCATGGTCAATAAAGATTTGCCAAAAGGGTAGAACCCACATTACCTACAATGCCACTTTCTTTCATTTTTCTATTTATATTTGAATGCCTTTAGAATTATTTTTAGAATAATAGATGAAATGTATCTATATTAGAAATAATTTACTTGCATTAGCGTGAACACACTTAAGTGTAGAGTTTGTTGTGATTTGGCAAATGTCTATACCCGATTATACCACATTCAAAATACGGAACATTTCAGAGGTAATCACTGCTAACAGGTTACAGCATAAATGTGTAGTCTGTTTTTCATACCTCTATATAAATATATGCACATATTTATATTTTTAAAACAGGATTATACTATCTATGTGTTATTCTGTATCTTGCTTTTGTTCACTTAATGTGTTTTGGATATCTTTCCATGTCAGTTTATGAAGATTTATTTTTAATGGCTGTATAGTATTTCATTGTATGGATTATAATACTTTTCACAAATCTTCCCTTATTGACATTTATTCTTTTTTTCACTACTGCAAACAATGCTGTAGTGAATGGCAGACATCTTTGTACACATATCTTACATGCATGTGAATTTCATTAGGATAGATATTTGGAATTGGAATTTAAAACTTACAAGATGAGCTTTACATTTTTATACATATTGCCACATTGTTCTTCAAAAAGGAATTATTAATTTACTTTCCTATTGAGAGCCTTTGAGAACGCCTGTTTCTTTGCAACCTCAGCGAAGAGGGATATTATCAGTCTACATTTTCAGCAAATCGCAATAGGTAATCATGTTTATTCTTTTATTTTTCTAATTACTAGCGAGATTGAATGTCTTCTCATATTTGCTGGTCATCTGTATATTTTCTTATTGTGGAATATAGACAACGTACATGAAACATATATGTGTGCATGTAAAACAGATACCTACAAACATACATATATATTTTTTAACAAATCATAATATGCACACCATATGACCACTGGGCCAAGAAATAGAACATCTCCAACACCTCAAAAGCTCCCTATATGTCCCTCCCTAACACAACCCTCTCTGTCCACTTTAACACCATCCCTACTCTTTGCTTTGCTTTTCTTCGTAGTTTTATCCCCTGTGTATATGTCTCTAAAGACCATATTTACTTTCTGTTTAAGGAGTTTATGTGAATCAAATTATATTGTATACTTTTGAGACTGGTTTCTTCTGCTAAGCATTATGAGATTCATCCTTATCATTGTATGTAGCTTTAGTGTGTTTATTCCATTGTATGAATGTATTACCATTTATTTTTCATTTTACTCTTGATGGACAATTTGAATTTTTTCCACTTTGGGGCTATTTAAAACAGTGCTATTATGGATATTTTCAACATGTATTCTGGAGTTTGCATCTTTAAAAGGACATACACATAAGAGTGGAACCTAGATCATGCCAAACTGTTTCCCAAAGATTCTTGTACTGATTTACATTCTCCCCAGGGTGTATTGACTTTCCCCCAACCCCCCAATCTGGTAGATATATAATGGCATCACATTGTGGTTTAAATGAGCATTGTCCTTATATGAAAAAAATATGAAAGGTGTTCATGAGGCTGATCACATTTCATGTATTTTTTGGCCATTTGGATTTCATCTTGAATGAAATCCAATGAAGTATGTTATGTTGAATGAAGTATATTAAAGTTTTGCCCATTTTTCTCATTAATTTGCAGGTGGTTCTTTATATATTTTGGATACTACTCCTTTATGAGTTGTGCTGCAGAATCTTGTCTCACTTTGTGCCTTGTCTTTTCACAATGTTTTTAAATATATTAACATTTTAATTTTAATATCTTCAAATATATCAATAGTTTTCCTTTAAAGAAAATGGAGCATTTCCATTACCCTCAACAATTTTGTTACACTTGTTTCCACTTAATTCCTCCTCCATGCCTAATTCTCAGTCTCAACAACCACTGCTCTGCTTTCCATACTCATAGTTTTTCCTCTTATAGAATTTCAGTAAATGTATGCATATAATGTATACTTCTGTAACTCAACATCATTTTGTTTTATTCCAGGTTGTGGCATGATTCATTAGTTTCTTTTTTTGCTGAATCATATTTCATTGTGTGGATATGCAACAATTTTGTTTATTCACTCACATATTGATGAATATTGGTGTTATGTCAAATTTAGACCTATTTTGAAAAAGTTTCTATGAGTATTCATGTGCAAGTTATAATATAGAAGTATTTTTTCATCTCACTTGTATATATAATTAAGAGTTCAATTTCTGGGTTGATTAGTAAGTCCATGTTTACCTTTTTCAGGAACTGCACAACTAATTTCCAAAGTGGTTGGACCACTATTAGAATACTTAAGTCAGGAAAACAGATGCAAGAAGGACACATGCTAAAAAAAAAAAAGTTAATAAAAACAAATCCATTTCAACACATAATCTTTGCATTCACTACTATTATAATTGTACCTGGAATAGTTGACTGCCTGTCCTGTTTTAATGACACAGATGGATAATACATCACTTTTGCTCATTATTTTGCAGCTACTTCTAGTCTTACAGGAATAAGTGAAGTAGAAGCCTTTTATAATTCTAGTTTACAATTGATGGCTGAATTTCACTTTAGGGAGCAATTTTGCTAAAGAAGATGATGGTTTAGGACATGATAATGGGAAAGAAAATTAAGAAGGTGAAATTGGTACTGAGATTGATCTTCTGGGCCCCAGTTCTTTCCATCAGAAACACGGATGTAATGAAAATTCTAGCCACCTCTTGGCATGTCATATGAATTAAGACTTAAGAGTTGCTTAGTGAAAAACATTTTATAACTGGTAAAATTTTTCAGTGGATTCATTGAAATACCACCTTCTAAGAAAGCCATTTTGAAAAGAATTGTACAGAGTGAAAATTACTAGGTAAATGGGAGAGAAATGTTTCTTCAAGTCAAAATTTCACTTGTAATTTAGCTTATCAGGAAATTCTCAGTCTCATTCTGTAGTGCTTCTTCCTTTGCAGAGGACGTGAAACCAGTGAGGTTTGATGCCCTAAGTAATTGGTGGAAATGCCTGCTCTACAATGAAGGGGTCATCTTCAGGGTCTCAAAAGCAGCAGGATGGATCATTTATAGAACTCCCTTAATGTGTTACTAAATACAGAGTAGTTACTAGAATTAAAAATTCTTATCTTGTGGCCCAGATTAGAAATTAAGCTTTAAAAACAACCAGTTCTGCATAATGGACATTACTGCAGCAAGTAATCTGCATTCCTCAGCATTACATTTTCTAGTTGTATTGTCACCGTTGTTTGATTTTCATAGGAATCTATTCCTGATAAGATTAGTTGCAGGCAGACACTGGGATGTACCTCATCAAAATTTTCAAATAGGCCAAATTTGCCTCTAGCTTGCTTTTATCAAAACTCTTTTCAGCACTTCACAAGTCTGGTCTGGTACCTTCACTTTACGTAGTATCCTCAAGACCACCATTTACTCCCTAGATCTGCTGCTCATTCTCTTAGGGGCTTCAAGTGTCTTTCTGCTTATATGCCATGCACCTCCATCACAGGAAATCATTTTGTTGCTTCAGAGCTTTCTTTGGGGATCACACTGAATAACAAAAGAGTTAACAGGTATTGAAGAACATGCACACACACACACACACACACACACACACACACAAAGAGAGAGAGAGAGACAAGCAACTACTGTGACAGAAATTGCAAATCATGTTCAGGGAGAAGCATTATTAATGCCTTTAGAAAGCACCAGTAAAGCCTTTGTGATCTAGGTAGACGTTTTTGTGTATTAGACATTTTTAAAAATTTGTTAAGCTATTCTATTTTGTTTAATTATCTATCACTTTTTCACAGAATTAACAACTGATTTGTAAAATAGTCTTCCTACATTTCATGCTTTTAGACATTATCATAAAATATATCTGGGTTTTTCTTAAATCTAGACATGGTTTATATTTTGATGGGTATATAAGTAAATAATCTGAAAATATGCCAAGTGCCAAGTTTTCACTCATTCCTCATTCATTGACACAACAGATATTTTTTAGTGCCCAGAAATGGAGCAGTCAATAATTTTTTCTTCTCCTTCTCCTTCTGCTACTTCTTTTTGTATGTGTTGGTAATGGTAAACTCTCAACTTCTCTGAGAGATAGGAGTACTTTTGTATATTTCTGATCCTGAAGATTTGGAGAAGAATTGGAAATTGTCTAAAACTTATTTATTTCAATAAGATTCTAAAAACTGTCTTGTTACAAAAGGCAAAGCCATCTGATGCTATCACTAGAAAATGAGAAGGTCAAGATGTAGAAACACTGTTAATTGCTTTTAGATTTTGAACATTCATATCAAAATTGTGAAGAAACCAGGAAAATGTAAATAGTTACAGTCTATTCTTTAATTCCCCAAAGCATATAGATTCATTTCATGATGTTATTGACCTCACCACCTTTCTGGTTGTATTAGAATATTCTCTATTATACCTGTCAAAGAAAACATTGCAATGTACAGAACAGTCATTAATTTTTATGATAATTTTGGTTAGAAGTTGTTTTTAAAATTTTCAGGTAATCAAACTGTACTTACACTTGACTATGATGATTAGTCAGCAGCTGGCTTGGCTAAGTATGAAGATGAGAAAAATATATGTGAACACCGTCAACTTTACTCATGGAACTATGGGAGGGTCAAATTATGCTATCTCAAAATAGAGACAGATGATTCAAGTACACATTGCTAACCAAAAACCCCATATATTTCTAAGAATTTGAAAAACTTTGAACAAATTCCAAATTGTTAAACAATGGGGTAAGAGGCAGTCATTTAAAGCAGTCACCTAGTGAAAATCAGAAAAAAAAGTCTGACAAATGTTCAAAGTAAATTATTATGGCATGGGGGTCAATAGTATTGAAAGCCGCTTAGAAGCCTATGTCAGATTATTAGTGTTTACTCTATTGGAACTAAATAATATTTCAAATTTGTTTCAGCAATTCTTACCAGGATGCATTCCATGTATTATGCCATTCAAGTGATCTTTAAATTATTGTCAAATTCTACCTTAAAGAGAGCTTCCACAAAGGACATGCAATTCATATCATCTAGAGTTACTGTCATTTCTAGGCTAAGTCCCATGGAAATTCATAACTTAGAAATGAAAGTCACAAAGATGCAACTGCCTTCATAATACCAATGCAGTGGTTATAAATATTTCATGAGCATTGCATGGGCAGGGGCAGATCTCCATTTTCATGAGTTAGAATTTGTATAGCTAAGTCTCCACATTTTACTATTCATAATGCATAGTATGCCCTGTAGTGCATTCCATACAGTACTTTTTTAATATTTATGTTTAATGAAGAAATTACTGTTCTAAAAAGAGAACAAGCCAAGTCAAAGACTTCTTTTTAAAAGTATTAAGTTTTGCTTAATAGAGACGATAACAATCAACAGAAATTACCTCATTGCAGTATCCTAGCACAAAAATGCATAACTTTTTGAGTAATACAGGATGATGGATCAAGACACATTAAACTTAAGTGAAAAGGTTCTCTCTAAAGGTTACAACATTACAAATCTCATCTTAAAGGAATTCGAAAGGTTAAAATGCAAAGAGCAACTTTCTTACATATAAAAATATTAATTACAAATGATATGCTTGCCTACTATTTCATAGTTTAAATATATGACTGTATTTGTCTGGGTTTTTCTTTTATTCAAAAACATTTTAACTTGCTAAGATAATATTACCCAGTTCAATAATGAATTGCTATTGCATACTTTAAGGTAATTTATCAAAGCACATTATCAGTACCTGTCAGAATAAATTTCGCACTAAAAGTAATGAAAAAAAGGACTATTGTATGTGTTGAAATCAAAGAACATTACTGTACTGTAGCTAAGTTATTCAATGGAAAGGATAGGTGTTTGCCCTCTAAATGATACTTGCCCCATGAGAAAATAAAGGCCTGGAAAATCACAGAAAATAGGCACAGGAAAATGTCTATTTCTTGCTTTTTAAAATGAGCGTTTGATATTTTATTTCATTTTTGTCATTTTGATCAATTCTTTCAAGTACGTGAGTGCTGAAAAATGCTGCACAGATCTTGATAACATTTACAAAAGTAAATTAAAGTAACTGATCAGCTCATTATAATACAAGGCTGAATTATTCCATATTTGCAAATGCTACATATCACATGTAGATTGATGATGAAGTCATAGATAGATTTTATTTTGAATACACATCAAGACTAAGTCTAATAATGAAAACAACAAGCTTTAGATTTAATATCATTCACTTGAGAGTCGGCAGTTTAAATATTTTTTATTTTGCTTAAACCAATGAGATCACTAGAAATTTTGTAATGTTTCCTGTATTTACTATCAAAAGTTTGTGTTTCATTCCTGATAATATTTAACTGAAAGCGGGAAACACTGTCTTCCATTTTGTTCTTTGAAATTTTATTTTCTAAAGGCTCTCTTGAGGAATTTAACCTTTATGTGATGATTTTGCAGTTCACTTGAAGTGTGTTAACCTTAGTTCCCTAATGAGTCTAGGTGTAATACTGAGGAGGAATTTGAGAAATATATCATGTAGCTCATTGTCAAGTTGGATTTGTCTTGCACATCTCCAGCTTTGCTGTTGTTCCAGTACACATTTTGATCACAATTCTTTAATTATGTTCTATATTTAACCGACCTATTTGAACAGGATCCAGAGCTGGTGCGTAACATCTGCCGCTGGGTTAGGCAAGCTGTTCAGATTCCTTTTTTTGCCAAGCTGACCCCAAATGTCACTGATATTGTGAGCATCGCAAGAGCTGCAAAGGAAGGTAAGAACTTGACTTGAATCAGTTGCCCACTATTATAAATATTCACTCGCATTATGTAGCCATACTCAAGTATGTCTTTTCGTACAAACGTGTATTTTTTTGTCTCAATTTTAAAAGTTTCCAATTGAGCACTTGATCCCACAAACACAGGAGATTTACACCTGGTCTCACACTAGCAAATTGACCATGAACTTTGATCTGGAAACACAAGATCGTTTATAGTTTTTCCTAATAAACACTTATTTCACACATTATAGGAACAAAGAGCACAGTCACAGCAATCCTGCCCAAAATAAATGGCCTCATATGGTAACAATTCAATATATTAGCCTTTAATGAAGTAAAATAGAAAAAAAAAAGAAATTTCCGTTTTCACAGTGTGAAATTTCTCATGATTTCTCTTTATATTTTATAGGGCCTAGCTAACTTCCTTAAACACATGCCCAATAAATATTTGTTGAATACATAAATCATGCATGCTTGTGTTCCATCCCAGGAAAACTGCACCCTGACTTGCAAAGACATTGAAAATTACCTGGAAAATGACACTAAGTACAAAACATTTGGTAACAAGAAGTCTGTGTAATAATTGAGAAAATAAAGTTGTGGTAATTAAAACTTTTTTAGTGTTTAAAATTTTAAACATAAATGTAGGAGTTAAATTGGTGAAGAACTTTGAGGAGAAAGCATGTTCTCAAGATAAAGTAGAATGCATTTTTCTGGGTTGTGAGGATTTGAATGGGTTTTAACTATCATGTCTTATAAGAGCTGCATGAACATGTTGATGTGTCTTTCACAGGTGGTGCCGATGGCGTTACAGCCACCAACACTGTCTCAGGTCTGATGGGATTAAAATCTGATGGCACACCTTGGCCAGCAGTGGGGATTGCAAAGCGAACTACCTATGGAGGAGTGTCTGGTAGGTGTTGCCCACTTCTTGCATTGTGCTTTCTTGGAGGTTGTTGAAAAATCAGGAGGTCATATTGCAAGAGTTTTGTGTCCTTTATGATCCCAAATTCTGATAACTCATAGCTGATCAATATTCATAATAGTTATGACAGAACAGATTGAATGTGAAAGCTCAAGTGACAGCACAGGATGAGAGAATATCAAGATAAAGTCTTGCACAAATTCTATTCTCTTGTGGTCCATGCTTTCCTGAGAATTTCTCATTGTCTCTCAGTTCTTTTGCCACTTATTAGTAAGGGTTAATATGAGGGCCCTCTGAGAGAAAAATATAGGCACCCTCATTACAATATTCTTTTCATAGTCTGGACTAGTTTTCATTCGTCCTGGAATTTAGACATCTACCATCTTCAAAAATCTTGCTTTCACAACTGTCCTAAACAAGCCATTAAAACACTGAATTAAGCATCAGCTGACAAGACATTTGCAGACCTCACACCTTTGCACACTCTTTCTTATCATCATACGCTTGAATTTGAAAAAGAAAGAGAGGTTTTAATCTCAAGGTCCCATTCAGTATCTTTGCCCTGTGCATTCTGTGACTGTGACAACACGAACTTGGGCTTGCAAAGACAATGCTGTAAGGTTCTTGACTGTACTGGTATGAGGATTAGTCTCCTTGGTGATAGAGAAAGTGGTAAATATACATAACATAACAGTGCCCCACTGTTCAAGAAAAGCATTGCTGAATCAGACCAAAATGTGCTTTTGGAAGAGGCTGGACAGACACAAATAAAGCTCTATCCATGCTGAGGTATTCTGTTTTGAGAGTATGAAGTATGCCTGTGAGCCATGAAGAACAAAAACGATTATATTCTGCTTTTAATTGAATGCCATTCCCACAATGTCAGAAAGAGGAAGGCTGACGAGGAGCACCTGCTCAGGCTCCAGACACAACTCGCTTTTATCAGGAGCTATCAAACAGGGCCTTAAATATTATTGTAATGCAGAATAACGTGGACCGCGCTAGCAAGTGCCACAGAAAGAGAGTCAAGAGACTCCAGAGTTGGGCTGTAACATGCACTATGTTTTCTGTCAGCCCATTTCAATTTTTCCAGCCTGCCATGTTGACAGCAAGAGAATAAAGGAGGTCGCAGAGGCTGCTGAACATTAAAAATTAATAAAAGAACTATTGCAGTAGTATTTTATATAAGTAACACCATTCACGTTTTCTCATTTAAGCTGCAATTTCTGAATATTCTTCCATACTATAACTCAGTCTAATAAAACTACAAAATTATAGCATTAGAAACACTCTTTTGTGTTGCAGTCTTTAAGCATATACACACTGGAAATTATAGCAGTACCTGAAAACAAGTTCAGCTGTACCTCAGGGTCTGTTAGCATTTCCATAAAACTCTATTTCTAAGATTTATAAATCCATATATAAATATTCACTTGGGCTATAAGCTTAGCTAAGCCTGGGTGGAACTTTCATTTTAAACAACAAAAAATCCCTAACATTTTAAAGGACTTGTACCTCATTTCTAATAGGTTCTATATTAAGTTTCTTCACATTAAACAATCTGTTTTGAAAATAGCCTTTCTCCACATTGACAGAATTAATATAGTTTCCCTCCTTTAAAGCAATGCTTGCTTAAGTTTAAAGGTAATAGAATCTGAAAAGCAGTTTAAATAGGCAATGATAATATATTTTAGGGCAGAGCAAGTTCTATAACAGAGTACCTTCAGTATGAGTTATAGCAAAACAGCCTAGCAAAATTGTGTTAAATAACAATGGTTTCAAATTTTCGAGAGTTTTATCAAATATGGTTGTCAGGACTTCAAATGCTGCTTTAATACTGAAAATTACACAAAATAAGCTAGATATTCTTATAAGATTTTTAAAATATTTGCCATAGCACAGTGCTACTATCTGCTCAAATGTTCTCTCAGAGCATGGCAATGTCTTCTTTCAGAGGCACTGCATGAATCACAGATTTTTGAAAAGTGAAAACTAAATAGAGTTTAATTTTGGATAGCCACCTGAACACAGCACATACTTTTCATTGCCAGTGAAGAATATTTTCCCCTTTCAGTATCTTCTTTAGCTGTTTATTCAATTGTTGTTATTTTTTTCTCAGAATAAGATTTCTGCTCTTTGAAATGAAGATTATGTTTTGTTTAAATATGGAAATAGTGAGGTACCTGGAGTAGTATACCTGCTGTAGAAAAATGGGCACATTTCAGGAATGTTCTTCTAGAGAAAATGCATTAGCTAATAAGGGACAATGACTTGCCCTGGGAAAACAGGATCTCAGCTAAGGAATGTGAATTGAATTACTGCAGATATAAGTATCCTGGATTTGAGAGCAATGTCTTTCAAAGGTTGGTTCCCAATTCATGAGTATACTATGCAATCAAGTTTAGTTAACTGTAATCAACATTTTAAATAATGAAATAGAATAAGAATTGTCAGAATGCTTTGCACATGGTTGGGATAAGCATTGTTTGACCAAACTTCTTTCTCAGTTATACACATAATATACACTTAAATATGCCATAATGTAAAATGCACTTTTTACTTAGTTAACTTCAAAATATTTTGAGAGTTACTATGTCAGAGGGAGGTCACTTTTGTTAAATAAAAGAGGTCAGTAAGACTGTAGAAAGATAACTTCTACCTGCTGTAGCTTACAAGTTACTTCAAGAGAGCAAATTAGGACCCCACTCCAAGGTCTTACCCTCAGCTTTGCTATTTTAGAAACTATTTTTCTAATTCATCTGCAGACAATTAGACTCTTGGGGGGTGCTTAAATATATGAAACAAACTCATAATAAAGTGATTTATAAACCTGAATTTCAATTATGGGAGAAATATGTCATAGTATTGCTCCATTAAAAAGTTGAATTATGTACCAGACGATTTCATAGTGAGAACAGTATAAAAGGAAATCTTGTTTGGTATCCATAAGGAATATTTTTTATCAAACAAAGATGGCTGATTCAGCTGTCCACCATGTAAGTACTCCATCTAAACCGTTGATTCTAAAGAATTCTGTACCTTTCTTTGGACAGTATAGACCTAATACTAAGTTGTTATGACCTTTCCTTTTTCTAGAATCCACCCAGAAAACTTTTGTTGTATCAAACAGCAGTTAATTCGTGTATCATCACACAGTTGAACAGTTTATTGGGTTTGGGGAGAGGAAAGGAAGAAGAAATTCTTTGACTTATTTGGTTGGAAAAAACCCTAATCTCAGTAACAATTATAAACTCCATCCTTGAGTGCATGATTCATTATTTATCCTAGTTTAAGTTCTTTTTTGTCTGGTTATAGTTTCAAATTTTGACCTTTTTTTCTGACTTCATTCCCAAATAATGAGGGCATCTTAAGATAGCCCCCAAATCAGTGATTACTATCACCTATATAAATGGTGTTATCCAGCTGTGGTGTGACATTTTCACATGAAATCCTCCCTGTGGGTAAGATTCTTTCAGAGCTGGCTAAGAATCAGTCCTGCATGGCATAAACTAAAGATGTCTTTCTTGCAGCTGACTTCGTGAGGATAACCTTTATTCATTTACAGGTACTTCGGGAGAAAAAGTAATCATGCATTTTTCAATGGGGTAAATTCATTTGAGGTTTTTGTTGTTGTTCCTTGTGTTTTTAGTGTTTTTTATTAATGGAGAATGAATTTCATTGCCCTGTATATATTTCCTGTGTTGCACATACAAACACAAGCACATTCACACACACAGGAAAGAGTGCAGAAGACACTTAAATTGAAATAATGATAGACACTTCAGGCTCAATACAATTTACTTCCCATGAGCTTGAAAAACTAACTTACTGTTTTAAATTATTTTATTTGCCAAATTTGTTCTGTTTTCACCAAAGGAAAGGAAATTCTTGTTCTTAACTTCAAATTTTGAATGCTTGTTTGAAGTTATTAATTATGTATTGACTTACACAATTACAATAAGAGAACACATTTTGTTCAGTATTAAGACTTATAAACTTTATTATTGATTTCTGAATAATTCATAAAAGATGGCTTTTAAGATTTTCTCTCTATTTCAGCCCAAAGTTACTCCTCTCATAGAGGTTATTACAGAATCCAGTAAATGACTGTGTATTTCTAAATAAATTATAGTGGAATATTCCATGAATGTTCTTAGAGTCTACAAGTAAATAATGAATGATTTGAAATCTAGCTATGTGAGATACTGGACACTGGCTTGGTATGGTTACAAGCTTCCTAAAGGTGTTTTCATTGTAAAACCAACATAGGAAATACTAATAAAAGAAGGTACAAGTTAGAAATTTAGCTAGTAATTTGTAGATCTGTATCAGTGTAGGGCCAGAAGTGAGTACAAAGCGTATAATTTAGAAAACTTGCACAAATGTGAATCAATATAGTAGCTTAGGAAGGAATTTTAGGCATCGACTTCACATCGCATAGTTTATGTGTGTTTTTAAGATAGTTACTTAGGCATGAATTGTTAGAATGCAATAATAACTTGGCAGCATACACTCTGCTACTGGGCATTACATAAACACAAATCCAGTGTAACCCACTCTAATCACACACTTATTTTGTTGTATTTATTAGTGAATATTTATGTAAAATCAGAGAGATGGCAAAACAAAACAGATTAGAAACTCAGAAGTTTTAGTTACATTTTTCTTTAAATAACTATTTCACACATGCCAGCAACTGAAGATTTTGGCAGGATTGCTTTAAGTTCTTACACCACACATTACAATTCCATCATAAAATACAGTGTTGGTATTTTTTTTAATTGGGAATCTTTTTAATGTGCTGGATTTTTTATGTGTCAATCACATGATTATTGATGCATAAATTGCTTTTAGAAAAACACGCCTATTATCTGTCATAAAATTTAAGCTATCTATTGTAATCATCTTTATCGATGAGAGCTTAGGCTTTAACATTGAAGATCTAAAGTAACCTGATAGATAAAGATAGAATTTAAATGAATAAAAATGTGGTAATTCATGCTAAAAAGAATAATTAAAAGGAGAGCCTTCCTTTTTATACTCACTTATCTTTTTCCTTTTTTTGTGTGTACAAAAATAATGCAAAAAATCTGGCCTGTTATTCACCTATGTAAAAACATTCTTAGCTTATTATAAGTTTAACTGATCAAACTATTAAAGACCTTGTTATACAAATATGTATGTACTATATTTGCAGAACAGTCAAAAGTAAGCATTTCAAATAAAGATGCTAGATTGCAATTTTTATTATAAGTTATCACTTTGGTTGAGAGAGGCTCACCATTAGAAATATTCTCATTTAAATAATGCTCATTTGAATATATTCCTGTACAGATTGACAAAGAATCCCCTTTTTTATTATATTGGCTTTCCTGGAACCTGAGCATCTCACTGTTTAGCCATCGTTGGTCTGTGCAGGAGATCAGAGCCCTAATAATAGATTTTTGACAGTGAGCTCGCCTGCTACCTGCCCTACACAAATCCTCACTGTTCATGTTTGCTTCATGGCAACAAAGCAGACAGAAGGAAAATGCCAAGTGCTGAGTCTGAGGTACAGCCTTGCCTTGGCTTGACATTTCAGCAGAATAGCAGTTTATGAGATGCATAATTTTTCATCTGGGACTCAGCTGCCATATTCATAGACGCTTACAGCTCATCGACAGACTGGAGCAAGGGCAAAGGTTTAAAGCATAGATCAAGGTCTACATCCTTTCCTTAGGTATTTTAAAATAACTATTGTCCTACAGATAAATGGTAGAACCAAATAGTATTTAAGAGCCAACAAATTCATGGGTACCTGGATATTATATATATTTTCCTTTGGTTCAAAATTAGGAAAATAAATTAATGTCTGTTCCAGTTCCTAAGAAAATATTTGATAGACTTTGTAAACCAAAGAATTCTGACAAGCATATTAAGAAAACTTACCTTTGCAGCAGTGGTAATGAATTATTAAATTTCTTTCCTCTGTGTGTGTTTTTTCATAAAGAATGATTTCAAGCTTGAAATTAATCAAAAAATGTTCTATTATGAAAGTAAAACTAGAGAGTATTGTGTCACTGTTTGAGCTTGAATTTAAATATTCACAGATTCATGCATATCTACTGTACTAAAAAATCAGTGTAGGTACACGTCAGTGGCTGTTTAATTTAGAACTACACATCTCTGTAAGCTTCAGAAACAGTTCACCGTGTCACAGTCTCATACAGAACAATGGTACAGTACATTGGATTAATTAAGGAAGCCTTGCAGAGAACTGAGTTCTCAGTATGTCAAGATTTCAGTTTTATGTTAAATATTTTCTAAAGGCCAGACCCTTAAATCTCAGGGGCTGTACCAAGCAGTGAGCTGTGAATTTAACCATAGGCTAACTGCTAATGATAAGGAAAAGAGTCCTAGTTGAGGCAGCTGTAATACAGTCATTGGATTAGGCTATCAATCACTCGACTCCCTAAGGAAAAGGGGAAGAAGACCAAACAGTGAAAAGGGAAATTAAGAAAGGAGGGCATGACTGGAATGAGATTCCTCACCATCTTTATCCATTCGTCGTCCTAAACCCCTAAGCATCAGACCAAACTCTCTAGCATTACTCTGACTATACAGCCAACACATTTATTCCTCACATCTAGAGGACTATCAAAATGTCATTGCCTCTCAGTAGTTGAAGATCTTGAAACCTGCTGAAAGCAAATGTCTGATTACATAAGAAGAAATTAGATTAACTCTTAGTTTGTGGGATTTAAGATTTATATTTATGAGTCTTTTATGGATCAGGATTCATCTATGTTAGTAAAGAAAAATATTTTTATTTAACTTGTAAACTGTAGCCAATTTTTACATATCCACATCCTCTTGGTGAGGTGAGGTTCCAGTAGATCAGTGGTTCTCAAACTTTAGCATGATACATCAGAAACTGGAAGGTTTGTTGTGACACAGATTTCTGGACCTCTTCCCCAGAGTTTCTGATACATAAGGCTTGGAGAGCCTGAGAATGTACACTGCTAACAAGTTCCAGATGATGCTTTTGCTACCAGTCTGGAAACCACACTTTGAGAACAGTAGATGAAGAAAGATTAGTATCACTGAGCATTTTACTTCGAATATCTTATTTCCAAAATAATGTCAAATGCTTTAAGCAATGGTAAAATTAGAAGGGCATAGTATTTGATTTAAGAATCTCTGCCCACAGTTAAGTATCTGAAACACCTTATAGTAAATGAAGTCAGAATTCTTAGAAAAAGTGGAACACATTTTTTGAGGTCTCAGAGTAGAGAAGAACGTGTCACTCTATTTAAGATTAAATGTTGAGTGGAAACCATTGTTTATGCGAAGAGAATTTATTATGAGTGCCACTGAAGACAATTTATGGATATCACTAGTCCTTTGGAAAGGAAACAGGTGTGAGTCAGACAAGGATAAAATTAAGCTCACGATTGGGAAATATTATGTTTTTCTTCTTAACTTTGTATAGACACTAGCATATTGAGTAATAACAGCTCTCTTCTAGGACAGTTTACTTACTTATGTTCTCAAACCCTTAAAGTGTGGGAAACAATAGTACTGGTAGCTTACTGCTCTTCTCTCTTAATTTACTGCTTTCTTGCTATCCCCAAACAATGCTATCCTCTTATTAGTGGAAGGGAGGAGATAACCAATGTTGTGGAGATACGCTATTTCAATGCAGTGTCCCTGCTGTTAGCACTGTTACACTATGCACTGAGCTCTTCCAAGGTCCTCTTTATAGACTGTTCGTGATATCATTCATCAATCCTGGAAGCTGCTTGAAACCTTCTTCTGACAGACAAATGTCCTGATGTGCATTCCCAACAATTTAGTACCATGTGAATGCCTGGTAGAAAACACCTCGAATTCCAAGAGGTCCTTAAGTGTGGGGCACAGTAAACCTTTGAGACACACACATGGTATCTGATACTTGAAGGTGGAGACTGCCAGGGTTATACAGGAGTGATTATAAGAGTTGGTATCAGAATAGAAAAGAGAAAGGAATTTGGTCAGGCCAGCTTAACTTTACTTGCTATGCTTTTGGAGAGTCCGACGTGTCAACTCAATTCAGTGAAGAAATGTTGGATAGGAAAGTGTACTGTAGATTTTATATACAGTACATTATTTCTGTGGTTTTCAAATTGTTATGCTTACAAACACCCTACAATTAAAACTTTATAAACTATATACTCCTCACTCATTTTAGTTGACCTGAGAATTTTAGCAGTAAGTTCAAGTGCTAGCAAAAGACATAATCCCCCATGTTTTGCAAATATGAATTCTTTAAATGAAATTGTTTTGCATTTTTTAAATAAACCTACTAGGAATAAATAGCACCACTGTGCTTTTTTGTATTTATCATCACCCATTTAAAAATTCATAAACATGCTCTAACAAAGAGTGGGAGTTTTGCATCTTTTATTTCTCCTGAAACTAGTACTTTCAATCAATTTCTCCATCAAATTTTATCCTATTTTTATGTTTTCTTTTAATGCTTGAACATCTTAACGATCCTCTTTGGAAGCACTCTTTAACAAAATATATGTGTATAAATGGACATTTACATTTTAAAAATTCCTAGATTAAGTCTTTAAATGATAAATTATTTCCTGTATTGTTAGAATTTATAATTTACACTTTATCAAAACAACATAAATATATCATAACTATTGATAATTATTCAAAATAAAAGTGAATTTTATTGAAGGTCCATTTATTAATGAGAAATGTATGGCTTTTTAAATAATTTGATTGTGTATCTGTCGAGACATATTATTCTTTAAAAAAATAGAGTTTATCATCAGGTTTTTTTTTTTTAGGTGTGGACACTGAAAATCCTTGTTTATCTAAATAAATAAACTGGAAGGAGTTTATTATAGTCATTTTACCTAAATATTTGAGCACCTTCCCCATTGTAAGCCTAATATTAGTTAGCAATCTTCACCAAAAGTGATTAGGCAACTTGATGACTTGCTTTTTCTATTTTATTGAAATCAGAAACCTGGGATTTACCTGACTTGCAAGAATTTTTGTCGTTGAATCATTAGAATCAATCACTTTCTCAAAACCAACACCAATATTTTGGATTATTTTGTTTGGTACTCCCAAATTTTTGTATTCTATGTATATGTCATTGTAATATTTGAGATCAATGAAAAATATGCTTTTTTTAGAAAGTAGGGGAAGGACTGTTGAAACAAAGGAGTTGAGACAGAAGAACCAGTGGGATGCCTTGATTGCATTGTTTCTCAAGCATATAAAACTTAAGAAATCATACATATGGAAATTGGGGAACTAGAAAATAATTCCCTTAAAATCAGTTTACTTGTGGGATATATAAATTTCTGTGTACAGTGTAACTCTGAGTGTGTATACTGTCTGAG
Organism: Macaca thibetana thibetana; assembly: GCF_024542745.1. Taxonomy (NCBI): domain Eukaryota; kingdom Metazoa; phylum Chordata; class Mammalia; order Primates; family Cercopithecidae; genus Macaca; species Macaca thibetana. Next base: position 96,716,513 of record NC_065578.1, on the reverse strand, counting down.
AAAACCAGTAACGTATTTCATTTAATCTTCACACAACTTTATGACAACTAAGCAATACCTTGGTTTTCCTTTTTATATAAACTTAACTATGTCTCTTAGTTAAGTTTAAGAAAATTGTCAGGCTGAGAGCGATGGCTCACACATGTAATCCCAGCACTTCTGGAGGCTGAGGCCGGCAGATTACTTGAGCCCAGGAGTTTGAGACTAGCCTGAGCAACATGGTGAAACCCTGTCTCTACCAAAAATACAAAACTTAGCCTGGCAAGGTGACATGCACCTGTAGTCCTGGCTACTCCTGAGGTTGAGGTGGGAGGAGCGATTGAGTCTGGGAGGTCGATGCTGCAGTGAGCCAAGATTGCGCCCATGCACTCCAGCCTGGGCAAAAGAGTGAGACCCTATCCAAAAAAAAAGTGATTTATGGATTTATAAATCTCAGTATTTAAGTTAATATGTGCTCTTTTGGTATTTGGAAATTTATGTTGATAGACTTATGTATTGCTAGAAAATTGATCAGCATTTCTGCATTCCTCAGCAGCACTGGCTATTCAAGCAATGCATAACAGCTGTGTGGGAATATCAAGGCCTTTGAATGATACAATCTTTATGTGCCCAGAGCTTTATTGAACATTTTATATGCATTCTTATTTAAATAACCCTGGGAGGTGGATATCATTGGGCCCATTCTGCAGACTTAGAGACTCAAGTCTAGATACTTAAGAAACTTGCCAGAGTTTACATAACCACATTTCATAGTCTGGGTTCATACTCAGATCTTTCTCCAAAATGAACTTTTAGGCATTTTTATTAATGTCAGAGATTAACATCTGTCATATCTGTCTAAATATAGTATACTCATTAAATTCTAATAGTCTACAAGTGTCACTTACTAATCTAACATTTATTCTCTCTGGTTTTGAAAAGCTGCCAGTGTACTCTTCTGTGACCCTTGTTAAAATTATGGGCCCATATTACCTGTTTCACTCACTCTCTATCTTGGAAAATTGAGTCAGATAGGTAAATTAGGGAAACATTCTTGGATTCGTTTCAAGGAACAAAAATGAGAGGCATCATTCAGGCATTTTTCTTGAAGTGTAAGCATGCAGCTAGAAATGAAGCTGCCATCGATATAGTAATAAAAATATCTTATTTCTTACTGCCTTGGATAAACCGTCTGAGCACTCAGTCTAACTGTGATGCCGAGAGCAACTTTGGATGCCCTTCTTTGTAATCCTGAGTAAGTTACAAATACCTGTGTTCCTGCGTATGTCTCACCTTCTTTTTGAACAGATTCATCTTTTTTCCCCTAAACAGCATCATCTCTTTTATAATTTCAACTGAGCTTGCAAAAGCCTAGTAGGTAATTCAGATATGCTACCTTTTCATTAGGTGAGGAGAAAGAGAAGGACATTTTGAAGATGGCGAGGTAGGGAAGAAATTGAAATTTTAAAAAACCTATACTAAGTCCTTTCTGAAGTGAAAAAGGAGCTCACACTATTTTTCATTTCCCCTGGTTTACAACAAAACATGATATAATATAAATAAACAAAAATAAACAAGAAGGTTAAAGTGTCTTAGCTCATATCTGTCATGATATGGTGTGAGAAATGTTAATTAGTATGTATTAATTTGAAAAGAATTGTATTGAACAGAAACCGCAAGTCCAAGGAATGTTCCTAATTAGTCTCAGTTCATTTAGCACATTTGGTTGATGACTGACCTGTTTGGATTATAAACATCTTAAAAGCAAGAGCCATTGTTTCCTTCGTATCAACTCCTCCAAAATTTGTGAAAGTTTTGGGCACATAGTAGACATGTAAGAAACCCTATTTTATTCTTAATATTCAGCTGCATACAAGCAGAAGGATTTAGTGATTGGACTGGTGTTTTTGTTTGAGACAGAGTACCACTCAGTCGCCCAGGCTGGAGTGCAGTGGTGTGATCTCTGCTCACTGCAACCTCCACCTCCTAGGTTCAAGCGATTCTCATGCCTCAGCCTCCCGAGTAGCTGGGATTACAGACTCACACTACCATGCCAGCTAATTGCTGATTTTTGTATTTTTAGTAGAGATAGGGTTTTGCGATGTTTGCCAGTCTGGTCTCAAACTCCTGAGCTCAGGTGATCCATCTGCCTCAGCCCCCCCAAAGTGCTGGAATTATAGGCGTGAACCACCACAACCAGCCTGGACTGATTTTTAATCTTTGCCAGCCATCTTGATTTTGCTGTTGAGCTTTTGGAAACTTAGTTAGAAATTCTGACGAATAGAATATAGGCCATTTTACTATGTGTCAGATGCTGGGAGCTTTTCACATATTATGCTATTTAATCAGTACAACAAACCAATCAGGTGGGAAAAAGTTGGGGCCTGTTTTATTGAAAGATAAACTGAGACACAGAAAGGTCAAGTAAATTCTATAACATCACACAGCTGGTATCCAGGTATATTGGAATCCCTACTGTCTGACTCTTCATACTGTACACTTAACCACTGTGCTTCAGCTGCCCCCTCTGCCTTGCTCATTCTGTATTAATTTATTCTGTTAAGCTTTTGTAATGTCTTAACATATTGTAGGATGAAAATATATAGTCACTTTTGTACTTAACAAAAAAATTGATGGAAAACAATCTATAAATATAACACTAAGATTAATCACTGTTTTTAAAAAATTCACAGTAATGACAGGTCACAATTACACTGTAAGTGGTCTAGTAAACCTCTCCATATTCCTATTAACCTCTGTGCTTCATGCATTTCTCATATTAATATACTGAGAAATAACACAAAGAAACATATGTACTTTTCAAGGCAGATGCCAAAGGTTTAATGGATCAAATTATTTCTGTGTTGGATTTTTATTCAATAGTTCCAAACATTTGGTCTTTTTCTTTAGTTTACTCCAATACTAAAATGGAATTATAAATTTCTCTATTAAGTACTTAAAATGAAAACATAATAGAAATGAGTTAGGCCAACAACAATGCCTTGTGTCGTTGAAATATATTTTCACCCTAGTGTTCCCAGTTCCCCAAACCCTTGTTTTAATAGCAAGTTTATGCTAGATGAAGGTGCGGTAATATTTTGTAGAAATTGTGTGTGTGTGTGTGTGTGTGTGTGTGTGTGGTTGTTTGTTCCTTGTACATTATTTGAAATCACTCCCAAAGACCTTTCTTTAGTTTCACCATTTTTATATAGGCTTGTGATATGATTTGGCTGTGTCCCCACCCAAATCTCATGTTGAACTGTAGTTCCCATAATCCCCACATGTCATGGGAGGGACCCAATGGGAGGTAATTGAATCATGAGGGCAGTTACCTCCATGCTGTTCTCATGATAGTGAGTGAGTTCTCACTAGATCTGATGGTTTTGTAAGGGGCTTTCCCCCCACTTCACTCTGCACTTCTCCTTGCTGCCACCGTGTGAAGAAGGACATGTTTGCTTCCCCTTCTGCCATAACTGTAAGTTTCCTGAGGCCTCCCCAGCCCTGCAGAATTGTGAGTGAGTTAAGCCTCTTTCCTTTATAAATTACCCAGTCTCAGGTATGCTTTTAACAGCGGCGTGAGAACAGACCAACACAGCTTATAATACAGCAGAGGTCACTGAATCAGTACATCAGTTGTACTGATTACAGCAGAGGTGAAAAGTCACCTGAGGAGCTTTTCAAATACACTGATTCTTGGAATTGGAGCATCTAATTCAGTAGATCTGTGTTAAGGCCAGGCATATATATTTTCAATCAGCATCTCAGAGGATTCTGATACATGCAACTTTAGTCCCCACTCTGAGAGGAAAAAAAAATAAAACCTAATTTGGGGTATGACACATTATAAGGTAATATAATTTTGTGTAATAAAAATTTAAGAGGTTTGTTTTAAGGAGAATGAAATGAAAAAATGTATCTTTGGTAGGTTAAATTTAGTCAATGATCATTCTAGTACTAGTAATTCAAATACAGGAATTTAGGTTTTAAGTGATTGGACACTCAGGTGTACTCTCCAAAAGTCTCACTAAAATATATGAAGACATAGAGGATAAACAAAAATGTAATGAAATGGGAGAATTGCCTGAGCCTAGGAGGCAAAGGTTGTGGTGAGCTTAGATTATGCCACTGCACTCTAGCCTGGGTGACAGAATGACACCCTGTCTCAAAAAAAAGAAAATTAAAGAAACAACAAAAAGTGGACTTTCAGCCAGTTGTCAGAATGGCCAAGAAATTTTCACAAATATTCTATTTCGTGAACTTCACATATGGATTTAAACTTTGAGTGATGGGATTCAGCAGTAGTAGTCCTTCTTTACTATTCCTAATTTCTGGTATTTCTGAGAGTATGTATAGATGCTTATATGCATCAAAGAGCAATTAAAAGGATACTATAATAAGTGGTTCAGGTTTAGTTTTTTGTGTTTGTTTTCTAAACTACGAATAGATAAAAATAGAGAAATAAAGCACTTGGCACTTTTATACCTACTTTAAGGCAAGCAGAATTGCTCTTGTTCTGATGCCATAGGATAGAACCTACTATGAAGGAAGCCCCTTCATTTCTCTTCGTTTCTGTGAGCAAGCAGTTGTTGGAAGCAATGCCTAACGTTTAAGAGGTCTAATTTGCAGAAGCCATGATCTTCAAGTAGAATCAGAGACTTCAAGATTCCTGTCTATTTACTGTGAACTTTGTAGTTTACATATATCCCTTCTATACAGTGTCAGAGGTCAAGGCAAGGAGGAAAAGTTAAAACCCTCCACCTTTAGTCTTGTAGAGTTCCATGAAAGTCTGCTTTGATCCAGACCCATTAGCATCAATGTTGTCTCTAGTCCTGAAAAGCCCAAACAAGCAGACAGAAAAGCAGGGCAATTCACCCTGGGTTGAAATGAGAAGATACAGAACAGATAGGAAAATATGTGGGAAATGGAAAGAAAATACAGAATCAAAAATATAGTAGCACAAATAAAACACACATTGCTGTTGTGACAGAGCAGAATTGAGATCATGGAAAATTGAATGTGTTGTTAAGGATAGCCATAGGAATTTCTCCAGAAAATGTAGAAAAATAAGACAGAGTAATCAAAATTATGAAAGAGAAGGTGACGATCAGACAACCCAAAATGAATTCATGATGAAGTTCCAGGATGGGAGTGGGGGAGCAGTATAATTAATATACATTTATATTCATAAGTGAAATTGATCTAAAACTTTTATTTGATGCTTTAAAAATTGGCTAGCAATTAATTTTATATTAATTGCTAGGAAATTAAATTCAACAGCACATTAAAAGATATAACCATCTTGACCAAAGAAGAATATTCCAGGAATGCAAAGATGGCTTAATATTATGAACATTATTAAAATAATATACTATATAATTGTATTCAATATGAAAAAACTTAATCCTTTGAAATGATCTGGAAACTCATCCTAAAATTTCAGTATCAGTTTCTGTTTAAAATCTTAGAAAACTAAAAGTGGTTTATGATAAATATTAATTTTGAGGATATACATCTTAAACCAAAAGTCGAACTCACACTTAATGAGTGAGTTTACTATTAAAAATAGTTCCATCAAAATAAAAGTTAAGACAAAGATATATACCATGAATATTGTTATTTAATATTATTGTGAAAGTTATGTCTGACACATGTAACATGAAAGAAGTGACATATCTTTCTAGAAAATACCATTATTGTTAATAGAGATGCTCTGTTCATATACCTAGGAAACGTAAAGAGATATTTTAAATCTCAGAATTAATTAAAGTATAAGACAGTGAGATGATAATGGTAATGCCTAAGGTATTATATCAGCTGCCTTTTATTAAGGAGATTTTGTGTACCAGGCTCTGAGTTAGGCAGCTTGCACAAAGAATTTTATAAATGAGAAAAACCTCAGGTACCAAGGCCTGAGGTTCATTGGTATTTGAGGTCAGATCTGACTGATTCCAAGGCTTATACTCTTGGACCCAGTGTTCCACTGTACAGTACACATACAAACAATTGTTTTCCTATACACCAGCATTCAAACTAGCAAAAACAAAGTATAAAACACTCATCCTTAAATAATATATGGTACTGAAAGAAACAACATAACTACTTCAGCATGGAGAAGCAGCTTTGAATATATGGCAAAACACGGTATGTTCTTATAGTAAAAGATTCATAGTAAATTTGGCATTTATTTCAAATTAAGTTATATTATATAGCATTTAGTTCAAATTAAGACATAAATAAGGCATTTATTTCAAATTAAGTCAATTACAAAATTGAAATGAGGTTTTTTTCTAAGATATATAAAATTATTTTAAAATTTAGGAGCAAGAGGGGAAGGAAAAAATTATTAAGCAACTTTTTCAACTAGATGAAAGGTGGAAAAGGACATACATAGCAGATTATTTAAACCAATTTCAAAACTATAATAACTAAGACAATGTTTTCTGGCACAAGAACCAGTAGATTAAACCAACGGAACAGAAAACTCTGAAATAGTCTTGATATTTCCAAGAATATCACATGTAAAACAAGACACTCAAACCAATTGTCAGGGGAAAAAAAATATGTTTTATTAAACAGATAATCAATGGATAAATTAGCTATTTATTTAGAAAAAAGCCTAAGTATTAACTTTCCTTCATACTCTATATCAAAATAAATTATAGACTAAAATTTTAACAATTGTACTAAATGAAACTATTAAAAAAGTGAGAAAAAAGATAAGTGTATGTTTATCCTAATTGGAAATCATTTCACCATAAAGACACACGCATACATGTGTTCGTCACAGTACTATTCACAATAGCAAGGACATGGAACCAGCCTAGTTGCCCATCAGCAGTGGACTGAATAAAGAAAACGTGGTATATAAACACCATGGAATACTACACAGCTATACGCAAGTGAAATCATGGCCTTTGCAACAACATGGATGAAGCGGGAGGCCATTATCCTAAGCAAATTAACACAGAAGCAGAAAACCAAATACCGCTGTCATTCAGAAATGGGAGCTAAACACTAAGTGCACATGGACACAAAGAAGGGAACAATAGACACTGGGGCCTATTTCAGAGAGAGGAGGTAAGGAGGAGGGTGAGGATAGAAACTACCTCTGATGGTTACCTAGGTGACAAAATTCTCCATACACCAAACCCATGCAACATCCAATTTATCAATGTAACAAACCTGCACGTGTACCTCTTGAACCTAAAATAAATGTTGGCAAGAAAAAAAAGTTGAATTTTATTTTAAAAATTTTATACTAGCAAATTAGCTTCTGTCTAGTCAAATAAACTAGTGCATCTAGAAAATATATGATTTTCTGCTTTTGTCTATTAGAGTCATAAAATGGTATTAATGTATTTCCTAATATTAAACAACCTCTGCATCCCTGAAAAAAAGAGAAAGTGGTAAAGGAAAGCTTTGTAAAGATGAAATAAATGGAAAAAAAATCAGTGAAAATATTGCAAATATTTGACTTCATATTATCTTAAAATTTTTATATTTCAAAAAAACAAACAAAATTATAAGATGAATATAAAACAGTATTCATAAGACAACAATAATGCAATTGCTTCATAATCAAGGTTTATGACTTCTCATTCAGAGAGTATCATGTCATAAAATAGCTGTATCCTCAACAAAAGCTTTGTAGTCAACACAGTAACACCAGTGAGTTTTCTCTTATTACATCCCTCAGTGTAGGTTTAATATCAAGCATAATATCAAGTGGTAAGTCAATAAAAGCAACTCTGAGCTGCTCTGGCTTAAAATAGAGACAGATTTTTAAACTTATTTCAGCAATAGATGGAAAAAAGCCAATAACTTACGTGCAAAAACTCTTAAAACTCAGTTTGCAGAGACATGCAAAGTGAAGCATTGGTGAGCTGTTTTTGAGTATCAAATTGGTAAAATATTCAAAGGCAATGTGTAATTCAAACATAATGATGGGGTAGATAATTTTATACCCTACTCGTGGTGTTGCACTTTGTTACACATCATGGGGGAAAAAATTAAAATTATTCCCTGTGTGGCCTAACTGATGTCATTTAGGGATGTTCCTTAGCTTATCTGTATTAAACTCTCTATTTCTGGATCCCATACATTTCTCACCCTTAGTATATTTACTTATTTTTCTGGGTCTTAGTTTGATAACTTCCTGAGATATTCGAAGCATTCTGAGAAACTTTAGATAAAATTTGCATATTTGAAAATGTTTTTATTCTATCCTCATACTTAATAATTTGGGTATAAAATTTTATATTGAAAACAATTTTTAATTAAGTATTTATAACCAGTATTCCAGTTTCTTCTATCAGTTATAGAGAGGGCTGATCTCATCTGTTATCTGCTCTTTGATTTAAATTATATATACACACATGCATATATATATTACATATATATATATATATATATATATATATTTGTATATTTTCTCCCTTTCAAATTATTTTATCCTTTTGGTAGGATCTACTCTTTATCTCTTGTGATCTGGTTTTCACAACCTGGATTTTCCTTTTAATTTCTTGTTTTACTCTCAGCTCTTTTCTATGTGGAGCATTTTATTTTTAGGTCTGGAAATTTTCTAGTCTTATCTTTTTATCATTTTTTCTTCTCCATTTTCTCCATTCTTTCTTTTAGTCATTCTCCCCTCTAATTTCCTTTGTTTTGTTTCTCCTATTTGAATTTTGCTTTCTCTTTTGGGAGATTTCTTTGATATCGTACCTGTAACTTATTTTTTATTGATTGTTATATTTTAACTTTTGTACAACTCTTTCTACTTTTTTATCGTTTTTTTAAATAATTTTTTTATTTATAATCGAACAATAATCGTATATTTTTATGGGGTGTGTGGTGATGTTGCAGTGCACAAATACATTGTATAATGATCAAATCAGGGTAATTACCATATCCATCACTCGAAGCATTTATCATTTCTTTGTGGAGATAAGATTTAAAATCTTCTAGCTATCTTGAGATAGATACTATATAGTTATTTGCTGTAATCACCCTACTGTGTAATGAAACAACAGAAATTTTTCTTCCTAACTGTAACTTTGTATTCATTGACTAACCTATCCAGGCCCCCGCTCCCCTGACCCCTCCCCAGTCTCTAGTAGCCACTTTTCTACTCTCTACTCTCATGAAATCAACTTTTTTAGATTCCACATGTGAGTGAGTTCATGCAGTATTTGTCTTTCTCTGCCTGGCTTATTTCATTTAACATAATACCCTCCAAGTTCATCCATGTTGCCACAAATGAAAGGATTTCATTCTGTGTTATGGCTGAATAGTATTCCATTGAGTACATACCACATTTTCTTTCTTTATCTATAGATGGCCATTTAGTTTGATTCCGTATCTTGGCTGTTGTGAATAGTGCTACAATAAACATGGGAGCACAGATATCTCTTCAGCATATTGATATCATTTTCTTTGGTGGTTTCTTTTGATTGTACTCTTATCTTTTGGAGGCAATGCATTCTATACTGTCTCTGAAGATGTTAACTATGTTTGGTTTTTTTCTTACAGTTTCTCTTCAATGCATATATAAATCTCTATATCTTCTCCCTCATTATTCATTTATTTATTTTGATTATTTGTTTTGGTTTCTCTAGTTCATGTAAATAAAAACTTCTGAAATGTCTGGGGATTCAAGACATCCTCAATTTAGTTTTTAAGTGTGAGACATTAAAAAGTTGATTGGAAGACTTGAGTATGTGAGTGAAGTTTAACAGCTAGGGAGCTTTATTGCAGAGGAGATTGAGTGGTAAGCTCTTTCTTTCACTGTTGCTAACAATGTGAGTATCTTCAGATCTTTCTTAGAAATATCCTCAGATCTCCTATCATGAAAGCAATGTGCATTTCTGTAAAAAAGAGTTCGGGGGATGAATGGTAGTCCCAGCTTTCAATATGCAGACTTTCCTTTCCCTGCTTTCAGTTTCCTGTCTCAATTACAGCCTTCCACTAGTTTGATATCTCTAGTACACTTCTATAAAAATTAATTTCTGGTTCACGCCTGTACTCCTGACATCTTGGGAGGCTAAGGTGGGTGGATCACCTAAGGTCAAGAGTTCGAGACCAGCTTGGCCAACATGGTGAAACCACATCTCTACTAAAAATACAAAAATTAGTCAGGCATGGTCATGCACACCTGTCGTCCCAGCTACTTGGAGGCTGAGGCAGGGAAATTGCTCGAATTTGGGAGGCGTAGTTGCAGTGACCCAAGATCGCACCACTACACTCCAGCCTGGGTGACAGAGCTAGACTCCATCTCAAATAAATAAACAAACAAACAAACAAACAAATCTCTGTCTCCAGTGGACCATTAGAAACCTGATTGCACAGGGTTGTGGTGGGAACTGGGATCCAGTTGGCTCTACATACCATCTTCAGACAATCTTCCCATTTTGCCCACTATGCCTCCCTGCTTGTACGGTACTCTCCGTTCCCCTGTCTTTAGCTGCCTTTTTGGGAGTTCTACGTGTTGAATGTTCTTTTTTTCTGCTAAGTCAGTAATCATTTTACAGTCTGCTTTTCATCTTCCAAAACTTCTCATATACGTGTGGGGAATCTGCCATGCTTAAACAAAGTATGGGTTATGCTTAATATAATTTAAAGAACAATCCCTTGGAAATTGTAATATCAGAATCTAATGTCTTACAGATTCACCACTATGCTCACTACCTGGGTGACAGGATCATTCATATCGCAAACCTCAGCATCATGCAATATACTCATGGAGGAAATCTGCATGTCCATCCCCTGAATCTAGAATCAAAGTTGACTTTTTTTAAGAAGTTGTGTATTTTAAAAGTCAATTTCTGCCATTCAGAAGCTCGAGTTTAGTGTCTACAAAGAGCTGTGTAAAAAAATAATTTTTATGAAAGACCATTGTCTCAGTAAGAGTATAATATATATTTGTGTATATGTGTTAGTGTGTGCGTATGTATCTACACACAATTCAAATTGATACACTGATAGTAAATTTCATTGTGCAAGAAAAGCAGATTATTCTCTGTACTGTCAGAATTCAGGGTTATAGATTTCTCTAGCCCTTTACATCATTACCACATAACAGAAAACTTTGTCTCTTCCTAAATGATGCTTTCTTTTCAATTATACACATCAGATTATCCTCATTTGGCTGTCCTCATTTTTCTCTGCACATTTTTGAAACTTTTAGAGGGGAGAAACAACAGGAAATCTGTTTGGGGTTTAATAAAACCACCAGGTAATTTGACATAATTGCAGCTCTGATCTGTGACTTTTTAAGTCTAGGCATTGAGTTAAGAACATGAAGAAACATTGAACTATAACAGCGTAGTCACGTGCCAGCACGTTATCAACAACAATGGCACATCTCTGTCCCTGTCCATTTACCTTCTGTAGTTTCTGGTTGTTCTGCCCTGAACTTTAATGTGATAAGGGGCAATCAGACAGTAAATGTAACTTTTAAAAATTAGATTATCAGAAAACACAGATTTGTTATAGATTGGCACATTACCTTGGGCTTTTCTGGTACTTTCTTATGAGATGAAGCCCCTGAGTAGGCAAACTTTCCTTAACATTTCTGGTAGTTACTAGTAGTTAGGTATTGCTCAAGGCAGAAAGAAACATTTCAGAATAATGAAAATGTTAAACCACAATCAAGGAAATTCTTTTTAATCTTTGCATTTCCTGGAACAGACTGAGTCATGAGATGAATTGACAGTAAACACTTACATTGGCACATTAGTCAGAGTTAGTCACATAAGGTGAACTAGGCAATCATAAACTAAATAAATAGATCAGAAATCTCAAAGAAAAAGGGCTAAATATAGTAGAATGCTCAGAAACAGCAATGAGGATGCATGGTGTGAAGTAAGTTGAATAGGAGAGTGAACAATTGACAATGAGGTTGGAGGACTAACCAGAGATCATGTAGGCCCTGCATGGATTTTGGGATTTAGTCTAATTTTTAAGGTACTTATATGATCTAATTTCAATTTCTAAATAAATGCGCACCATGACTATGTGTAGCAGACAGACTATACAGCATAAGAATGGAGACAGGGTAATTATTTTTAAAGCTAATGCAGGAATCTAAGCAAGAGACTGTTATGGTTTAGACCAGTGTTGTAGCAATGGAGGAACTGGAAGAGGGAGAATATTGTGTTCAGAGTATGTTTTAGAGAAGGTCAATGGGATTAACCAATGGGTTGAATGTGTGATACAAGAGGAAAGGGAATTATGAATAACTCCAAATAGTTTTGGGTTGAGCATTCGAACAAACAGTAGTGCCATTTTAAGTAAACTCTGGAGAACAGCTTCATGGCAAAAGAGTAAGGGAGGGGGATCAATAGTTCATTTCTCATTTGAGGGGCATTTTCTTTGTTTGTATATTTGTTTTGTGTTTTTTGTGTTCTCTTTTTCTTTTTTTTAATTTCAACCTTCATTTTAGATTCAAGGGTACACATGCAGGTCTATTACATGGGTAAATTGCGTGACGCTGGGGTTTGGGATATGAATGATCCTGTCACCCAGGTAGTGAGCATAGTACCCAGTAAATTGTTTTTCAACCCTTACCTCCTTTCCTTCCTCCCTTTCTCCTCTGGTAGTCCCAAGTATCTGTTGTTCCCATCTATATGTCCATGTATATCCAGTGTTTACCTTCCACTTATAAACAAGAATATGCAATATTTGGTTTTCTGTTCCTGCGTTAATTCACTTAGGATAATGGTCTGCAGGTGAAACCAGCTTGCTTCAAAGGACATGATCTTATTCTTTTTTATGGCTGCATAGTATTCCATGGAGTATATGTGCCAGATTTTCTTTATCCAATTCACTATTGATGGGCACCTGGGTTGTTTCCATGTCTTTGCTATGGTGAATAGTGCTGTGATGAACATAGAAGCACCTGTGTCTTTTTGGTAGAAAAATGTATTTCCCTTTGGATATATACCCAGTAATGGGATTGCTGCATCAAATGCTGGTTCTGTTTTAAGTTCTTTGAGAAATCTCCAAACTGCTTTCCACAGTGGCTGAACTAATTTACATTCTCACCAACAATGTATAAGCATATAAATATAAGCATGCCCTTTTCTCCACAACCTCACCAGTAGCTGTTGTTTGTTGACTCCTTTTTTTTTTTTTTTTTTTTTTTTGAGACCGAGTCTTGCTCTGTTGCGTTTGTTGACTTCTTAATAGCCATTCTGACTAGTGTGAGATGGTAACTCTTTGTGGTTTTGATTTGCATTTCTCTGGCGATTAATGATGTTGAACATTTTTTCAGTTTTTCATTGTTGCCCAGTTGTACGTCTTCTCTTGAGAAGTGTCTGTTCATGTCTTTGGCCAGCTTTTTAGTGGAATTATTTATGTTTTGCTTGTTGACTTGTTTAAGTTTCTTATAGATTCTAGATATTAGACCTTTGTTGGATACATAGTTTGCAAATATTTCCTCCCATTCTGTAGGTTGTCTGTTTAAACTGTTGGTAATTTCTTTTGCTGTGCAGAGGCTCTTTAGTTTACTTAGGTCACACTCGTCAATTTTTGTTGTTGTTGCAATTGCTTTTGAGAACTTAGTCATAAGATTTAAATATAAGACCTCAAACTATGAGAGTCCTAGAAGAAAACCTGGGAAACACCATTCTGGACATCAGCCTTGGGAAAGAATAGTTCTTTTTGGATATGTTGGACTTAAGACATCTTATCAGACATCCAAATGAAGATACAGATTAATTAGTTGGATATTTAACCCTGAAGTTCAAGGAGAAGAAAGAACTAAATACACAAATTGAACCTTCATGCCATAAACATGATATAAAAAGTCATGGAACCTGTTGAGATAAACTAAGAAATGCATACAGATAAAGAAAAAAAGAGGTCCAATGACTATTTTAGCATTATATGAACAGGATGAGTAAGAAGATGTAGCAAAATAAGCTGAGAGGAAGAAGATCAGGAGAAGGCATGATAAGGCATGTGCAGTGAGATAGCTATGCACATGTCTATGCCCCAAGGAGAGAGGAAGTTAAGAGGAAGCTGACTCATCATAGAAAAGAACTGAAGGAATGTTTCCTAGAAAGAGGAAGGATTGAGATAAATTAATCTTCAAGGTTTTAGGCTTATAAATAATTGGCAAACTGTTATCCAGCTCTTCTAGAATCTAAATCTTGCTCCTTTTAAGGTGTGTGCATTCTTATAGGAAATAGATGACATCTACTCAAACAACTCAATTTTTAGAAACTTCAAAATTTCTAAAGCCACTTTCACATACTCGTGATAACCCTGAGTGACAAATGTTTGTAAATACTATTACCCAGAGTATACAGGTAAAGGAAAATAAGGTAAACAAATCTGCCCAAAGGCAAATAGACCACTGCAAAGTGACAAAATTGGGAGTAGAACCCCTTGCCTTCTGAATCCTAGATTCTTATTCTTTTCACTCCACCACCTATAGCAATAGAAAAGTTGGTACCTGTCAAAGGAGCAATTCAAAGATCTGTAGGAGCTCCATGGAGGGAGTGATCACTTCTTACTGGAAGGATCAGGGAAGACTTTGTGGGAGAGATAAATTAACTAAAACTTGAAGAAGGAATATGATTCCAGGATAAAAATTACCTAGTCATAGTATTCAGTGCTCTGGATGATTTTGTCCCAGCTTGCATCTCCCCTTATCTGTTGCCATCCCCTGCCGTTGCCCCAGGCCATGATCAACCTTACTGAGCTACTCACACTTTTACCTAATGCCAAGCTTGCTCTTGCTTCTATACCTATGGTACCTACAAACATACTGCTCCCTTAGACACAGAGGCATTTCTACCTTTAGAACCAGCCTCTCAGTCCAGTATTTTCCTTACAGTCTGCAAACTATTTTAGAAGCCTCTCCCTCTGATACCATGCATCTTATGCATCCTGTGCATCTCTCTCATGTTTACATCATATTCCATATATAATTTCTTGTCTGTGAACTTCAAGGGATCAAGGACTTGTCTGGCATATAATTGATGCCTAGACCCACACACTAGGATACAATGGTTACCAGCACTGATCACTTCTTGACACGCTAGAGCAACTTCCTGTGTAACAGAACATATTATGTTGGTGCAAAAGTAATTGCGCGTTTTGCCATTGAAAGTAATGTCAGAAACCGCAATTACTTTTGCACCAACATAATAGTAAATGCTCAATGGATTTCTGTTTCTGTTATTACCATTATGAATGAGTATTTATACTTTGGTTCATATTGTTTTGTATTAGTCCATTTCACCTTGCTATAATGGAATACCTAACGCTGGGTAATTTATAAAGAAAAGAGGTTTAATTGTTTCATGGTTGTATAGACTCTAAAAGAAGCATAGTGCTGGCATCTGCTTCTAGTGAGGACCTCAGGAAGCTTCCAATCATGGGGGAAAACAAAAGGAGAGCAGATGTGTCACATGGCAAGAGAGGGCACAAGAGAGATGCCAGGCTTTTTAAAATAAGCGGCTCGAGTGTGAAATAATAGATTGCTAGAATTTATGCATTACCACAGGGATGGCACCAAGTCCTTCATGACAGATCTGCCCCCATGGCCCAAATATAACCCACTGGGCCCTGCCTCTAACATCGGGGATTACATTTCAACCTGAGATTTGGAGGGAACAAATATACAAACAGTATCATGTTCCAGGTTCCTTGAATATAGATGTATATATCCAAATTAATATTTACTTTTCTCATTTTTATTATTTAAAATGTAAGCTGCTAAAGTAAATATTGCCTTAACTTTATAGTGTATAAAATCTCCTGTTTGGCACAATAGGCATCAAAGAATAATTCACAGGCTGTGATGATAATAATTTAGAGTCTTGTTCTTTCTTCAAAAGTAAATGTTTCCTTCAACTTTACCCTGAAAATTCAACAGGAAAATTGAAATGATGACTTGTGAACTTTTTGTCATATATACCTTTCATTAAGCATTGCCTTATCCCTGGAAAATTATTACTAAATAATTTTGTTTCAGAATTGTACAGATATCAAGAAATATTGGGGCTTCAGGGTTTCAGATAATGCAAATGACATATCAGACAAGCAAGACACTTGCATTTTAATATGTGTGAACTCATGCAAGAAAGAGAATGGGATTGAGAGAGCTGGATAAATGTCTTACAAAAAAAGCAATAAACATACAAATCCTCCAGGAAAACTGGTGCAGTAATTTAATCACATATTGACAATATCTATATTCCTAAATAAATGCAAAAAGACTTTCCAATTTATAAATAGCTTACCACCTTCCTTAGTCCTCTCTCCACACTGTTTAAAGTCCTTGGCAGGTAAACACACAAAAGCAAAGATTTACACTTTAAAGGTTTAACTGCCATTTTGCAGTCAGTATGGAGGTAATTGTACTATATTAAAAAGTGGTATCTTGTGAGAGGGAGTAGTTTAGTTGGAGTATAGATGAATAGCTAGTCTGTGCCTCTAACATATTTTATATAATTCTGTATTGATTTTCTGCATTCCTTTTTTGCAAAGATTTTAGGATCAGAAAATACTGAGTTTCACCCTTGGCCTTGTTGGGCCCATGGCAAACTACATTTTGAAAGGCTTGAACAGTTAGAGAATTATGTTTCTAAAATTTATCTTTTTCCTGAATACTATTAACAGATTTGACTTAAAACACATTTAATTGTGAAAATTGTATGTCATAACATTAAAATACAGTCATCTCCAAGTTGTTTGAAATAACTATTTGGCATTTAATGAAAGGAAACATCCCACATTTCTGTCTCTTCTTTAATTTTATAGTACCACCTGTAAAATGCCCTTATTTCTGATTCCCTTAGGCAACTTTAGGGTTGAAAGTTTTGCACATTGACCTCAGCTTAAATATAATTTAACATTTAATTGCCACTCTCCTCTGAAACTGAAAACACACTTGGTTTATTTTAGCACAACTGAAAATAAAGACCAGTGATAGGCCACATCCTATTTATCTGATCTCAGAGACACCTTATAATAGAAAGTTCAGGGTTCTGGTTGTTAAATATTCTAAAGGAGTCATTCATGTAAGTTCCATCAGAAAGATATGAAATGGCTTGTAGTAACGTATCGTTTCCTCAGTCAAAAAGAAAAAAAGCTTGAAATGGGTGAAGATCACTATGTCATTAATCTACTTAAAGATTAACCTTTTTAAACAGCCAAGATTTGTAACGTACTTGTTCTTATTCAAAGTTCAATTGTGTTCAGTACCATGGAAAGTTTTATGATTGAATATATGTAATTATAGTATATAGAGATTTAAAAATAACTCAAGGGATTGAACAAAGTTTTCCAGTAGTTAATCATTAATGAAGATCTTAAATCTGTACTTTAAATACAGACAAAACTAGTTATAATGATCTCATTAGTGCCTTATTAAGGTTATCTATTTTAGTATTTGTCAGGAGAATTCAGATGGAAATGAACTTCTTAACATGTTTAGGAGAGGTTGATGATCGTTTACCCAGTTAAAAGATATACCAAAGCTGATTGTTGTGCAAATAAAGATTCAGACTAGAAGCAACAGAATAGCTAAATGCAGCCGATTCTAAAAATTAATTTTCATGCTTGTGATCTCTGTCGTATTTTTGTTTGTTTTTATTCATGAGGCCAGAAAATATTTTTTAAAATATAGAGGAAGTTGGAGAAAAAGTAGAGAAAAAATAAACAAGACTGAGTTTTATTTTCCTAGGACTTGGCTGAGTGTCAAATTGAATCGAGATCTTTCACAGGTGTTCAAAACTTGAGTTTTTAAAAGAGAAAAATGTGCTGGTTTGCCTTTGACAAAGTCTGTTGCCCTAAGTTCAAATTGCAGAAAGAATAAAATTTTTCAGAAAGAGGCTAGCAATTATCTTATGGTATCAGTTTGCTCTTAAAAAGAACACTGTGATATAAGGGCAAGTGAAGCTGCAGTTATTGATATAAATATACTTCAGGGAGAAGAACAGAGTGAATGTCAAATCATCAGGGAACACGCTTGAGATCAATTATTCAAAGTGTGGAAGTCCTTCCATTCGAATATTGTGATTCAATAGTTCACCAAGTGGGAGAAAGGAGAAGGCAGCTATTTGAGGATGTGGTAAGGTAGACAACATTAGTGAATAGGGACTAAATTGAAAATGATCTATATATGTATGCCCTAGTAATTTCTTCTCTCTATTGTTTTAATCTGCATTAACAAAACATGCTTTTATGGGGTTTTCAAAATATAGTATCTGGCAGAGTATGGAGAATATGCAGATTTCTTGAAAAAGATTGAATTTAAAATAGCAATCTCTCTTTGATCTTTATTACAATTTTTCCTCCAGTGCACATTACCTCTTCTAAGAGGACAGGTGAGGCTTTGATAAGTATCGCCATATCTGATTGATCTCTAAAGCCCAAAGAACCTACTTGCGTAAAGTTTTTCTGAGCTGATCCTTTTTTTTCTAATTCCACAAGATTATCGCTGAGAATACTGCAATTAACTTCTTCCTGATTTTATTTTATTTCTCTCCCTTCTCCTGTCCATTCTTTACACTACATTTAATTTTCTTTTATTTTCACAATCCTTGTTTTTTTTTTTTCTTTTTTTAATTTATTTATTATTATTATACTTTAAGTTGTAGGGTACATGTGCATAACGTGCAGGTTTGTTACATATGTATACTTGTGCCATGTTGGTGTGCTGCACCCATCAACTCATCATTTACATCAGGTATAACTCCCAATGCAATCCCTCCCCCCTCCCCCCTCCCCATGATAGGCCCCTGTGTGTGATGTTCCCCTTCCTGAGTCCAAGTGATCTTATTGTTCAGTTCCCACCTATGAGTGAGAACATGCGGTGTTTGGTTTTCTGTTCTTGTGATAGTTTGCTAAGAATGATGGTTTCCAGCTGCATCCATGTCCCTACAAAGGACACAAACTCATCCTTTTTGATGGCTGCATAGTATTCCATGGTGTATATGTGCCACATTTTCTTAATCCAATCTGTCACTGATGGACATTTGGGTTGATTCCAAGTCTTTGCTATTGTGAATAGTGCTGCAATAAACATACGTGTGCATGTGTCTTTATAGCAGCATTATTTATAATCCTTTGGGTATATACCCAGTAATGGGATGGCTGGGTCATATGGTACATCTAGTTCTACATCCTTGAGGAATCGCCATACTGTTTTCCATAATGGTTGAACTAGTTTACAGTCCCACCAACAGTGTAAAAGTGTTCCTATTTCTCCACATCCTCTCCAGCACCTGTTGTTTCCTGACTTTTTAATGATCGCCATTCTAACTGGTGTGAGATGGTATCTCATTGTGGTTTTGATTTGCATTTCTCTGATGGCCAGTGATGATGAGCATTTTTTCATGTGTCTGTTGGCTGTATGAATGTCTTCTTTTGAGAAATGTCTGTTCATATCCTTTTCCCACTTTTTGATGGGGTTGTTTGTTTTTTTCTTGTAAATTTGTTTGAGTTCTTTGTAGATTCTGGATATTAGCCCTTTGTCAGATGAGTAGATTGCAAAAATTTTCTCCCATTCTGTAGGTTGCCTGTTCACTCTGATGGTAGTTTCTTTTGCTGTGCAGAAGCTCTTTAATTTAATGAGATCCCATTTGTCAATTTTGGCTTTTTTTTTGCTGCCGTTGCTTTTGGTGTTTTAGACATGAAGTCTTTGCCCATGCCTATGTCCTGAATGGTACTACCTAGGTTTTCCTCTAGGATTTTTATGGTATTAGGTCTAACATTTAAGTCTCTAATCCATCTTGAATTAATTTTCGTATAAGGAGTAAGGAAAGGATCCAGTTTTAGCTTTCTACTTATGGCTAGCCAATTTTCCCAGCACCATTTATTAAATAGGGAATCCTTTCCCCATTTCTTGTTTCTCTCAGGTTTGTCAAAGATCAGATGGCTGTAGATGTGTGGTATTATTTCTGAGGACTCTGTTCTGTTCCATTGGTCTATATCTCTGTTTTGGTACCAGTACCATGCTGTTTTGGTTACTGTAGCCTTGTAGTATAGTTTGAAGTCAGGTAGCGTGATGCCTCCAGCTTTGTCCTTTTGACTTAGGATTGTCTTGGAGATGCGGGCTCTTTTTTGGTTCCATATGAACTTTAAAGCAGTTTTTTCCAATTCTGTGAAGAAACTCATTGGTAGCTTGATGGGGATGGCATTGAATCTATAAATTACCTTGGGCAGTATGGCCATTTTCACGATATTGATTCTTCCTATCCATGAGCATGGTATGTTCTTCCATTTGTTTGTGTCCTCTTTTATTTCACTGAGCAGTGGTTTGTAGTTCTCCTTGAAGAGGTCCTTTACATCCCTTGTAAGTTGGATTCCTAGGTATTTTATTCTCTTTGAAGCAATTGTGAATGGAAGTTCATTCCTGATTTGGCTCTCTGTTTGTCTGTTACTGATGTATAAGAATGCTTGTGATTTCTGCACATTAATTTTGTATCCTGAGACTTTGCTGAAGTTGCTTATCAGCTTAAGGAGATTTTGGGCTGAGACAATGGGGTTTTCTAAATATACAATCATGTCATCTGCAAAGAGGGACAATTTGACTTCTTCTTTTCCTAACTGAATACCCTTGATTTCTTTCTCTTGCCTAATTGCCCTAGCCAGAACTTCCAACACATATGTTGAATAGGAGTGGTGAGAGAGGGCATCCCTGTCTTGTGCCAGTTTTCAAAGGGAATTTTTCCAGTTTTTGCCCATTCAGTATGATATTGGCTGTGGGTTTGTCATAAATAGCTCTTATTATTTTGAGGTACGTTCCATCAATACCGAATTTATTGAGCGTTTTTAGCATGAAGGGCTGTTGAATTTTGTCAAAAGCCTTTTCTGCATCTATTGAGATAATCATGTGGTTCTTGTCTTTGGTTCTGTTTATATGCTGGATTATGTTTATTGATTTGCGAATGTTGAACCAGCCTTGCATCCCAGGGATGAAGCCCACTTGATCATGGTGGATAAGCTTTTTGATGTGTTGCTGAATCCGGTTTGCCAGTATTTTATTGAGGATTTTTGCATCGATGTTCATCAGGGATATTGGTCTAAAATTCTCTTTTTTTGTTGTGTCTCTGCCAGGCTTTGGTATCAGGATGATGTTGGCCTCATAAAATGAGTTAGGGAGGATTCCCTCTTTTTCTATTGATTGGAATAGTTTCAGAAGGAATGGTACCAACTCCTCCTTGTACCTCTGGTAGAATTCAGCTGTGAATCCATCTGGTCCTGGACTTTTTTTGGTTGGTAGGCTATTAATTATTGCCTCAATTTCAGAGCCTGCTATTGGTCTATTCAGGGATTCAACTTCTTCCTGGTTTAGTCTTGGAAGACTGTAAGTGTCCAGGAAATTATCCATTTCTTCTAGATTTTCCAGTTTATTTGCGTAGAGGTGTTTATAGTATTCTCTGATGGTACTTTGTATTTCTGTGGGGTCGGTGGTGATATCCCCTTTATCATTTTTAATTGCGTCGATTTGATTCTTCTCTCTTTTCTTCTTTATTAGTCTTGCTAGTGGTCTGTCAATTTTGTTGATCTTTTCAAAAAACCAACTCCTGGATTCATTGATTTTTTGGAGGGTTTTTTGTGTCTCTATCTCCTTCAGTTCTGCTGTGATCTTAGTTATTTCTTGCCTTCTGCTAGCTTTCGAATGTGTTTGCTCTTGCTTCTCTAGTTCTTTTAATTGCGATGTTAGAGTGTCAATTTTAGATCTTTCCTGCTTTCTCTTGTGGGCATTTAGTGCTATAAATTTCCCTCTACACACTGCTTTAAATGTGTCCCAGAGATTCTGGTATGTTGTATCTTTGTTCTCATTGGTTTCAAAGAACATCTTTATTTCTGCCTTCATTTCGTTCTGTACCCAGTAGTCATTCAGGAGCAGGTTGTTCAGTTTCCATGTAGTTGAGCGGTTTTGATTGAGTTTCTTAGTCCTGAGTTCTAGTTTGATTGCACTGTGGTCTGAGAGACAGTTTGTTATAATTTCTGTTCTTGTACATTTGCTGAGGAGTGCTTTACTTCCAATTACGTGGTCGATTTTGGAGTAAGTACGATGTGGTGCTGAGAAGAATGTATATTCTGTTGATTTGGGGTGGAGAGTTCTATAGATGTCTATTAGGTCTGCTTGCTGCAGAGAGATGAGTTCAATTCCTGGATATCCTTGTTAACTTTCTGCCTCGTTGATCTGTCTAATGTTGACAGTGGAGTGTTGAAGTCTCCCATTATTATTGTATGGGAGTCTAAGTCTCTTTGTAAGTCTCTAAGGACTTGCTTGATGAATCTGGGTGCTCCTGTATTGGGTGCATATATATTTAGGATAGTTAGCTCTTCCTGTTGAATTGATCCCTTTACCATTGTGTAATGGCCTTCTTTGTCTCTTTTGATCTTTGATGGTTTAAAGTCTGTTTTATCAGAGACTAGTATTGCAACCCCCGCTTTTTTTTGTTCTCCATTTGCTTGGTAAATCTTCCTCCATCCCTTTATTTTGAGCCTATGTATGTCTCTGCGTGTGAGATGGGTCTCCTGAATACAGCAGACTGATGGGTCTTGACTCTTTATCCAGTTTGCTAGTCTGTGTCTTTTAATTGGACCATTTAGTCCATTTACATTTAAGGTTAAGATTGTTATGTGTGAACTTGATCCTGCCATTATGATATTAACTGGTTATTTTGCTCGTTAGTTGATGCAGTTTCTTCCTAGCCTTGATGGTCTTTACATTTTGGCACGTTTTTGCAATGGCTGGTACCGGTTGTTCCTTTCCATGTTTAGTGCTTCCTTCAGGGTCTCTTGTAAGGCAGGCCTAGTGGTGACAAAATCTCTAAGCATTTGCTTATCTGTAAAGGATTTTATTTCTCCTTCACTTATGAAACTTAGTTTGGCTGGATATGAAATTCTGGGTTTAAAATTCTTTTCTTTAAGAATGTTGAATATTGGCCCCCACTCTCTTCTGGCTTGGAGAGTTTCTGCCGAGAGATCTGCTGTTAGTCTGATGGGCTTCCCTTTGTGGGTAACCCGACCTTTCTCTCTGGCTGCCCTTAAGATTTTTTCCTTCATTTCAACTTTGGTGAATCTGGCAATTATGTGTCTTGGAGTTGCTCTTCTCGAGGAGTATCTTTGTGGCGTTCTCTGTATTTCCTGGATTTGAATGTTGGCCTGCCCTACTAGGTTGGGGAAGTTCTCCTGGATGATATCCTGAAGAGTGTTTTCCAACTTGGTTCCATTTTCCCCCTCACTTTCCGGCACCCCAATCAGACGTAGATTTGGTCTTTTTACATAATCCCATACTTCTTACAGGCTTTGTTCATTTCTTTTTCTTCTTTTTTCTTTTGGTTTCTCTTCTCGCTTCATTTCATTCATTTGATCCTCAATCGCAGATACTCTTTCTTCCAGTTGATCGAGTCGGTTACTGAAGCTTGTGCATTTGTCACGTATTTCTCGTGTCATGGTTTTCATCTCTTTCATTTCGTTTATGACCTTCTCTGCATTAATTACTCTAGCCATCAATTCTTCCACTTTTTTTTCAAGATTTTTAGTTTCTTTGCGCTGGGTACGTAATTCCTCCTTTAGCTCTGAGAAATTTGATGGACTGAAGCCTTCTTCTCTCATCTCGTCAAAGTCATTCTCCGTCCAGCTTTGATCCGTTGCTGGCGATGAGCTGCGCTCCTTTGCCGGGGGAGATGCGCTCTTATTTTTGGAATTTCCAGCTTTTCTGCCCTGCTTTTTCCCCATCTTTGTGGTTTTATCTGCCTCTGGTCTTTGATGATGCTGATGTACTGATGGGGTTTTGGTGTAGGTGTCCTTCCTGTTTAATAGTTTTCCTTCTAACAGTCAGGACCCTCAGCTGTAGGTCTGTTGGAGATTGCTTGAGGTCCACTCCAGACCCTGTTTGCCTGGGTATCAGTAGCAGAGGCTGCAGAAGATAGAATATTTCTGAACAGCGAGTGTACCTGTCTGATTCTTGCTTTGGAAGCTTCCTCTCAGGGGTGTACTCCACCCTGTGAGGTGTGGGGTGTCAGACTGCCCCTAGTGGGGGATGTCTCCCAGTTAGGCTACTCAGGGGTCAGGGACCCACTTGAGCAGGGAGTCTGTCCCTTCTCAGATGTCAACCTCCGTGTTGGGAGATCCACTGCTCTCTTCAAAGCTGTCAGACAGAGTCGTTTGCGTCTGCAGAGGTTTCGGTTGTGTTTGTTATTGCCCTGTCCCCAGAGGTGGAGTCTACAGAGACAGGCAGGTTTCCTTGAGCTGCTGTGAGCTCCACCCAGTTCGAGCTTCCCAGCAGCTTTGTTTACCTACTTAAGCCTCAGCAATGGCGGGCACCCCTCCCCCAGCCTCGCTGCTGCCTTGCCGGTAGATCACAGACTGCTGCGCTAGCAATGAGGGAGGCTCCATGGGTGTGGGACCCTCCCGGCCAGGTGTGGGATATGATCTCCTGGTGTGCCTGTTTGCTTAAAGCGCAGTATTGGGGTGGGAGTTACCCGATTTTCCAGGTGTTGTGTGTTTCAGTTCCTCTGGCTAGGAAAAGGGATTCCCTTCCCCCTTGCGCTTCCCAGGTGAGGCAATGCCTCGCCCTGCTTCAGCTCTCGCTGGTCGGGCTGCAGCAGCTGACCAGCACCGATCGTCCGGCACTCCCCAGTGAGATGAACCCAGTACCTCAGTTGAAAATGCAGAAATCACCGGTCTTCTGTGTCGCTCGCGCTGGGAGTTGGAGACTGGAGTTGTTCCTATTTGGCCATCTTGCTCCGCCCCCCTACAATCCTTGTTAATGATGCCCACAAGCTCATTCCTAACAACCTTTCTATCCTTAGTTTTCCCTGCCTGCCTGCCCCCAGGCTCAGCTGTGCTCCAGTCAGAGCGAACTGTTCTACTCTCCAATGCACCATGCTCCCCACGCCCCCTGCCTTATCTCTTGTCTGGGGAAATCCCAGCTTTCTTCAACGTGCAAACAAACCTTCTCTATGAATTCTTTAGCTGAATTTGATGCTTCCTCTGATGGGAAACATACTTTCAGTGTGTTTCTGTCAAACGACTTATCATCTCGTGTGGTTACTGCATTTCTCTTTTAGTAGTTTGAAAGTTCTTTCAGCACAGAAATGTCCTCTTGGTCATTTTTTAAATCTTGAATTAGCAAAGTACCTGGTATATAGTAGTAGGCATGCAATAAACACTTGGGGGATGAACAAAAGAGGCAGATATTAAGAGCAGAAATCTTCCTGAATAAATTTGCTCGAAATATGTAAGAGTTTGTGAGATAACTTATATAACTAACTTCTCCTTAAACTGTTTAAGTAGGCAAGGATGGCTCTGGAAGAACATAACTGGACAAAGTGTATCTTTGTCCCTCTCACTTTTACTTCCTCTTTTAGCAGACAAATTCCCGGTGTTCATGGCCCCTTTCTTCATCTGAGACAAACATTTTTCTCCCCAACTCTACCCTTAGGTAGCAACTGTTTATATATGAATATTTTCTGGCCCCACACTTGCAGCAGAACTTACCAGCCCCATGTTCTACCCTCTCACAACCTTTAGAGCACAGGTCCATACGAATAGGGAATGGTGTACCTGCTGTAGCTAATGATCTTTCACAGAAAATGTGTGTGTGTGTGTGTAATTAGATTCTTCTAGATTTAACACAAAGGAATAGCTTGAGTATGAGAAATATCAGCACTTGATTCAGATATTGCAAGGACACAGAGTTGGGGAAGGGAAGAACAAAAAATTATAGTCTATATACATTCTACTGGAATATTATGATGCCTCTCAACCACAAGATGACCATATATCTTTCCTTTGGGAAGACTAAACCCATTCTCCTTTTGTTTATGAATTTAGACTCCTAATTGCAGATTGTTAGTGATTCTACTGCTTTCTTTACTACTTTTCTTCCTTCCTCTCTTCCTTTAACAAATAGAGTGCTTTCTATATGCCACTCTGCTGAAATGGCATGAAGGAAACATACATGGCCCCAGGCCTTCATGGTGCTTATAACCTATGTCCCTCTGAAAAGCATCTGAAATATGGAAGAGTTTACAGTTCTTCATTTGAGCCAAATGATGTGACATAATATCATATGCTTTTCAGACAGAATTTGGGCAATTAAATCTTATCGTAAATTTGCTGATGAAGTAATTTACCTGAAAAGATAATGAGCGCTGTGGACTGAATTGTGTCCCTCCCTCTAAAGTTCATATGTTGAAGCCCTAACCTCCTAACCTCCAGTGTGACTGTATTTGGAGATAAGGCCTGTGAAGAGGTTCGGAAAGTTAAATGAAGTCCTAAGGGCGGGTCCCTAATGCAATAGGACCGGTGACTTTATAAGAAGAGGAAGAGACACCAGAGCTCTCTCTCTGCTATGTGAGTGAGGTCACAGTGAGAAAGCAGCCTTCTCCAAGCTAGGAAGAGACCCCTCACCAGGAACTGAATCAACCAGCACCTCAACCTCAGACTTTCCAGCCTTTAAAACTGTAAGAAATAAATCTCTGTTCATTATAAATTACCCAGTGTTTGGTATTCTGTTATAACACTATAAAATGGACTAAGACAGGAAATTGGTACTGAGAAATGTGGCTGCTGCTATAACAAATATCTGAAAATGTGGAAATGACTTTGGAACTGGGTGATGAGTAGAGGCTAGAACTGTTTGGAGGAGAAGGTTAGAAAAAGCCTAGGTTTCCATGAATGAGCTTTCAGGACAATCCTGGTGAGGGCTCAGAAGAAGACAAGAGCTACAGGGAGAGCCTAAATCTTCTTAGGAATTACTTAGGTGGTCATAATCAGAATATTGGCAGAAATGTGAAAGGTAAGGGGCATTCTGATAAGATTTCAGATGGAAATAATGAATGTGCTATTGGAGACTTGAGTAAAAAGCTATCCTTGTGCAGTTGCAAAAAAAATGTGGTAGAATTGTATCTATGTTCTAGGATTTCTTAGAAGACAGAACTTAAGAATGATAAACATCTGGCAGAAGGAATATCTAAGCAACAAAGCATTCAAGGTGCTATATAGTGGTAGCTTACAGTAAAATGAGAGAGAAAAATGTTTTAAAGATGGAACTTATAATTAAAAGGGAAACAGAACAGAAAAAAATGCAAAAACTCTCAACCTAGCCATGTAAAGAATAAAAGAATGTGTTCAGGAGGGAATGCTAAGTGTGTGGCTAATCGACTGTTTGCTAAAGAGATTAATATGGATAGAAGAAATCCAGGTTTTATTCATCAAGACTATGGGAGAATGACCATGAAGGCATTTCAGAGATCTTCAAAGCAAGTTAGTACCTTGAAGGCAGGGTTTCTAGAGAGGGGCTTATATCGGACCTCAGCATTAGGTGTCCTGCACTATCTTGAGACTTTGTTCTCTAAATTTTGGTCCATCACCCTCAGCTGCCCCAGCAGTGGCTCAAGCAGGCCTAGGTGCACCTTGATCTATCACTCCAGAAGGTAAAAGCTGTAAACCTTCGCAGTGACCACATAGTGCTAATTATTCAGGCGTATAGAATACAAGAGCTCTGGGGCCATGGCACCCTCCACCTAGATTTCAAAGGATCTCTCAGTCTGGGTCCCTAAGAAGAAACTTGTCATAGGCACAGAGCCACTGCAAAGAACTATTACTAGGGCAATGCCCAGCAGAGTGCCAGAGTGAGACTACGGCAGGGAATCCCCACTTTGACATTAATTAGTAGAGCCATGTGAGTCAGGCAGTCCCTGGGACCCCAGAACTGTGGTGCCACCAGCATGCAACTGTAGCCAGGAGAGCTGCAGGCATAAGACACCAAACTGTGAGAGCTGCTGAGTGTACTGAGCCCATCAAAGCTATAAGGGCAGGGCTGCCCAATCCCTAGGGGCCCAACCCCTGCCCTAGTGTATCCAGGAGGTGGGACATAGAGTCAAAAATATTATTCTCTAGCTTTAAAATGTAATGTTTCCTTGTTGTGGTTTGGACTTATATGGAACCAGTTACTCCTTTTTTCTTGCCTATTTCTTTCTTTTAGAATGGGAATGTCTATCCTATGCCTATCTCACCATTGTGTTTTTGGAAGTAGATAACTTGTTCGATTTCTCAGGCTGATGGGAATTTGCCTCAAGATGAATTGTGCCTTGGGTTTCCCCCATATCTGACTTTGGTGACACTCTGGACTTTGGACTTATGAGTTCGTGCTGGAATGGGTTAAAGCCATTGGGATGGAATGAACTAGGCACAGTTTGACCAATAAAAACATTAAAGACTTTTAAAAATGCCAATCAAAACCACAATGAGATACCATCTTACACCAGTTAGAATGGCTATCATTAAAAAGTCAGGAAACAACAGGTGCTGGAGAGGATGTGGAGAAATAGGAACACTTTTACACTGTTGGTGGGACTGTAAACTAGTTCAACCATTGTGGAAGACAGTGTGGTGATTCCTCAAGGATCTAGAGCTAGAAATACCATTTGACCCAGTGATCCCATTATTGAGTATATACCCAAAGGATTATAAATCATGCTACTATAAAGACACATGCACACGTATGTTTATTGCGGCATTGTTCACAATAGCAAAAACTTGGAACCAACCCAAATGTCCATCAATGATAGGCTGGATTAAGAAAATGTGGCACATATACACCATGAAATACTATGCAGCCATAAAAAGGATGAGTTCATATCCTTTGCAGGGACATGGATGAAGTTGGAAATCATCATTCTGAGCAAACTATCACAAGGACGGAAAACCAAACACCGCATGTTCTCACTCATAGGTGGGAACTGAACGATGAGAACACTTGAACACAGAGTGGAGAACATCACACCCCGGGGCCTTTCGTGGGGTGAGGAGATAGGGGAGGGATAGCATTAGGAGAAATACTTAATGTAAATGACCAGTTAATGTGTGCAGCAAACCAACATGGCACAGGTATACCTGTATAACAAACCTGCCCGTTGTGCACATGTACCCTAGAACTTAAAGTATAATAATAATAAAAAAAGAAATGAATCTCTGTTCGTTACAAATTACCTAGTCTATAGTATTCTGTTATAGCAGCATAAAACAGATTAAGACACCAAAGATACAGAACCCTGAACTGCAGGACACAGCAATGATTTATTTAATTGATATTAGATAGCACTCCTAGATTTTGTCTTGATGTCCTTGTACCCTCTCTCCATGATGCAGAGGTATCTTCTCCTAATAGCCAAGCATTCTGAACACTAATGTGCTATTTTTCCTTCCCTAGTTAGTATTCTCCCTGAATATGCAAAGCCAATTGGATATTGCTGCCTAGGGGCAATTATTAATACCCTTCTGAACTCAAATGAACAAATGACACAGACTTTATAACACAGGATATCCCTGAAATTCATATTCTACTAAAAATATTATGAGCTAATTTTCGTGAAACTTACATTAAGTTTATTTATTTCTGGATGTCGCTGTTAGCTAAAAAATCTGGTGATCAGCAGTAACTTTATTCCGTAATACTATTTGTCTAAATTCATGTGACTTTAAAAGTAATTTTTACCTTTACTTAGAGCACAATATATTTCTCAATTAAAATACTGTAGAATGCATCTCATAAAGAAAGTTTAATTTGTAAAATTCTGAGTAAAGGAATCAAATTTAGACCACAATAGAGTGGTGGGGTTTTCTTAGACACTTAGTCACCTAAGTGGAGAATATCAAAATGTTCTAACTTATGAGTAGATAGAGTACATGTTTGAAATTGAGCATGTTAGTCAGAGACCTGGAATTATTAAAGAAAAAATTGTATTTAAAAGTTTAATAAGATTAAAAGGTCACATTTATCTCAGACAGTGTTGATATAAAAACTATACACTACATAATAGAAAACAGATGATAAGATTGTTTGTACATCACAATTACACAAATTCTACCACATTCAAACTCCCACAGGTGGGGCTGATAAAGGCAAATTGTATTCTTAAAACAGTTCTTGTAGGATACATTACATCTGGATGTTAAAATACTCTGATTCAATTATTTATCCATTAAACATGTATCTGTAAAAGAGCTTACCATATGCCAGGTGCTGTTCTCAATTCTGAGCATAAAGCATTGAGCAGACAGGAAGCAGGGGTTGGTGTGGGGAGGAGAGAATAAAAAAATACATAAGAATAATCTCAAATACCTCTAACTGTTATGAAAATAGCAAATCTAGGTGATATAATTGTGATAGAAAAAGAGATGGGACTTCAGATTGGGGATCAGAGAAGGTGTCTTTGAGAAATGACATTTGAGCTAAGACTTGTATGAAAAGTGCCAATCATGCCATAATATGGATTTAGAACACCAGGAAGAGGGATAAGGTCATGCAAAGGACCTACTACCATGAGCTTGGGAATTTAAGAAACAACAAGTATCAGTGAGGCAGGAGTATGATAAACAAGGTGAAAGTGGTATGATGTAATTTATAATTAGGATTCCCAGTATCTAATAATGGCACTGTCCACGGATGAACGGGACAGTCTTGGTATTATTATCTATTGGGGTAAAATTAGAGGGACAAGGCAAAATATAACTGAAAACTATAAAGTTTTGTCTTTCCCATAACCATATGTTTGACACGTGCTGAGGAATAATATTTGTCTGAAAACAAAAACACTTTCAGGTCTCGAAGTCATAGTGATTTTATATTTAAGCTTTGCCTTGATCAAGAAATATCTGATGTGTGGATAAAGACAGCAAAAAGGTTGGAATCAGCAGACCCAGGTTCGAGTCCTGCTTTAAATATAAATTAGCTTTGCCTTGTGGTGTTGAATTGTGTTGTTTTGATCCATCTGAGCACAACTTATTATCTACAAAATACGGTAATAATTGTGAAGGTCAGTTGACATTTAGGAAGCTTAAGTTGGCCGGGCGCAGTGCCTCAAGCCTGTAATCCCAGCACTTTGGGAGGCCGAGACGGGCGGATCACGAGGTCAGGAGATCGAGACCATCCTGGCTAACACGGTGAAACGTCTCTACTAAAAAAATACAAAAAATTAGGCGGGCGCCTGTAGTCCCAGCTACTCCGGAGGCTGAGGCAGCGTAAACCCGGGAGGCGGAGCTTGCAGTGAGCGGAGATCCGGCCACTGCACTCCAGCCCGGGCGACAGAGCGAGTCTCCATCTCAAACAAACAAACAAACAAAAAATCTCAAACTTTAAAACAATTATTGTAAAAATATTCCAAGAAGCATGATAAACATGCGTATTAGGAAGCTTAAGTTAGGGACAATGATGGAAAAATTTATTGCTATGTAAAAGTTCAAATAGAATTTAGGGATGTGGCTTATGCATTTGTCTTAGTTTAGTAAAACAAATATGATTAATGGAAACGGTATTGTTTCAACAAATCATTGGAATTTTCAATTCAGAAGTATAAAGTGGGAAGAGAAGGGTTGGCTCACACCTGTAATTCCAACACTTTGGAAGGCCGAGTAAGGAGGATTGCTTGAGCTCAGGAGTTCAAGACCAGCCTAGGCAACATGGCAAGACCTCATCTCTACTAAAAATTAAAAACAAAAAACATAAAACAAAAAAATACTAGGCACACATGGTGGTGTGTGCCTATAATCCCAGCTATTTGAGAGGGTGAGGCAGAAAGATCACCTGAGCCCAAGAGTATGAGGCTGCAATGAGCACTGCACTTCAGCCTGGGCAACACAGTAAGACCTTGTCTCAAAAAAAAACAAAAACAAAAACAAAACAGAATTTTGCTATTAAGATTCAGAATTGGCCATCATAACTATCTGTAGGTACCAAAAGTATCTAGATCATGATCTGGCTCTTCCATTTCAGTGTGATTCTCATTGTTGCAGCATTGATCTGATTTTATCTTTAGCCATTATTTTAGAAAAAAAAAGGATAGATAATATCAAGGGCTATTTTCAGCCATGTTATAAGTACTTGACGTATATTAAAATTTTGATCATCAAATGAAGGGGATAATTTCTCAATTATCTGAGGTATGTGTTTAACACGTTTTTTGTTGTGGTGGTAGGGTTTATTTTGTTTGTTTTGGAAATATTTTGGTCAGAATCTCACCATACCCAATCTCATAGAATGTTTTGTCAGGTTCAATTAAAAGGAGAATGTAGGTGTCTAATTACTTCATATCTAATGAGGAATAAAAGTTAGGAGGCAAACAGCAATGTGTTAATTTGGAAAATGCTATTTTTCACATCATGTTTTATACTTAATCACCATAGAGGGTATAGGTTTTCATCAGTGTACTACTGATTCCCACTATATTTTCTTAAGTTTAATTCTTTTAATGGTTCAACACTTAAGCAATACATAAAAATGGCTATGTAAGCTTCAAAACCTCACAGCATCCTTATAGCAGAAGATTCTAAGTGCAGAGTTATTAAAACTGCAAACTATTTGTTTTTAAGTTTATGGGAATCATTACCCATCGTCTCATCTGTATTACATTTGTTTTTGAATAAAGATTAACATTTTTTTTCCAAGCCTTTTTCTATATTGTAATCATAGTGGGGAAATGGTATTTCAGACCTCAGATAAAAGCTTTATAGTGATTTCATGTGACAGAATTTTATCTAGGTTTCAAGGAACTCTAATAATAGCATTTACAATTCTTCTATGCAATTTCTTCTCTTCTTGTTACCATAGGAGTATGGAAAACACGTTCTTGGTTTAAAAAGCTAAAAGAAAAAAAAATCAGCAGTTTAATCTGAGTATTAGGAAAAGGATCACAAATCCTGCTATAGTATTTTGTATTTAAGCTAGTTTCTGTAAAGGCCCCTGACATGCCCCCTGGGAGCTAAATATTGACAAGCATGCTTTGGCAATCAAGATCAAGCTTGTTGAATTAACACAGCTCAAGTCTTGCATTGACACTATAACCCAACACTGAGAACTCTTATCTTACCCCATTTATTTTGGCTTTATAGGTGATACTGTATACTTGAATTAGGGATTTGCACTGTATCTTAAATGCTACAATTGTGGATTAATTTGATTTGAGAATATACTAGCCCTTATCATGTTCACAGTGGAAATTATAAATGAAGTGTAACATTCATTGTTTTCTCTCCCAGCATGGACCCAGAATGAAACTGCTGTAGACCTAAGTCTGATATTATCTTCTCTATCAGAAAATGTCTTATAATTTTCACCTCTTAAAATAAAGAAAAAGAAATAAGAAGAATTATATTGTTCTTTATATAGCTTCCCGTAAAAGAAAATGTATCCCAAACTGCTAATTCTTTAGAGGCTTTGTTCAGAAGTTAAGACAAAATATAGACCATAAAAGAAATAAAGATTATTTTTCATTACTACTCTCAAAATTTTAGAATTTTAAAAAGTTAAAATTAATTGTCTTCAAGTTTTAGTGGAAAATGTAACCCATTTTTATTGTCCAGGAAGTTGAAGGATGAATTGTTAATTACTAGGAATAATAATGATAAAGGTGATGATGGTGATAAGAACTAACGTGTATTAAGGGCTTACAGTGTGTTCAACCCTCTGTGGAGCATTTTACATGCAATCACTCATCTAACTCATATGAGATAGATACTTCCATTGGCCTCATTTCACATATGAGGAAACCAAGGCTCAAAGAACTTAAGGAGCTTATCTAGTCATTTCCAGTGTTGCCTAAAGATTACCTTTATGTTCCTTTCCAATGTTTATACCTACAGTCAAAGTAGTAACTAGACATTTCTCCTGCCCTTACAGAGCTCACACTTTAAAAGATGAGGCAGGTGGGTATTGCTATTATTCAAGATGTTGTTCCCACTCATGCTAGAGAGAACAAAAGAAAGGAATCTGGTGATTGAAGATGGTCTATGAGTGCTCCCCAAAGGATGTAATATTTGGTATTAGCCTTAACAAACAAAGAGAAGAAGGTAAAAAAAAATTTCAGGCAGTAGGAAGAGCAGGAGAAATCACACAGATGTGTGAATAATTGTGATATTTTCAAGAAACAGCAAATAGTTCAGTGTTTAAGGAGTTATCAGGTAGAAGTCACATGAATGATGAAAAAACCTTACTGAGTTTAAATGTCAGAAACACACTCACCAGCTGATGACCTCTGTAACTTCACTGTGAATGGAAGATAATGCCAAAAATCAGACTTCATAGAGCTATTATGAGGAATAAATTAGCTAATGTATGCCAAATGCCTGCCTAGCCTAAGTTCTCAATTCTTAAAACACAGTTTTATCTCTTAAGCAAATTCATACCCTTTGCTACCTTCAGAAGTAATTTTGGAACTGCCTTCTCAAACGATTTTCTTTAAGTAAAATAGCCATTTGCAACAATTTCCCTCCTAATTTTCCTGCTTGGCAAGTTAGGAGAGAGACACAAATTGGTCTTTTTAAAAGATGCATAGTCTTTTATCTTTTTCTCAGAGAAAGTCATCATAACTTCATCCACACTAGCAAGTGTCACTTGATACTTAATTTTCTCCTATTTGTGCAGTTGGATCTCTAAATTAATTTTGGATAGATGTGATTGCAGATACATATATTTACAATAAAGTATCTGTCATAAAAATAATGTATTCTAAAGTCAAAGGTGTCCATCACAGTGCCCAGCACATAGAGGCATTCATTAGCTCCCCTTCCCTTTCTTTCCTTTCAAATTTATATTAAAAGCTTTTTCTGAATCTACTTCGAAAATCTACACGGAAAGAGAACTCCAGACATTTTGCCAACGACTTGTTTGTCATGTGTTTGTCATACTTCTTCACAATTCTAGACTAAGTCTTTACAATCCAGCAACTATTTGCACCCCCATCTACAATTCAGTGATAATTTGCAAACTGTTTACTTATGGTGAACGATTATCTTTTTGTTCTGTGAAAACAATATATGTGTTCTCACTTGCATGCCTTCTTTGAAAACATTTCTGAAGTTTGATATGCCTGTGGTCCATTTATCTGATTTTGTACTTTAAATGCTTACTGCCTCCATGTACTTTCTGGAACTTGCCTTCTCTCTAAACTCCTTCTGGACTGTCTGCTACACTCCCCTGGCATTTAGATTTTGTACATTATATAGTTATGTTCAGTCTGCAGATCCTCTCTCCAGCAAAATATAACTCCATTTAGGTTAGGAATCTGATTTTTCTATCTATTTGACGCAGAGTGAAGTTTTGCTTTGGAAAATGAAAATCACCATGTGTTCTTTTGTTTTGTATTTGAGTGTTTTTGTTTGTTTGTTTCTACTAAACCACACGTTCAATAAAGTTTATCCATGTAGCTATTTCATAAATTGCTGAAACATTCTAATTTTATGGTAATTTTAAACTTACACAAATATCAATTCTATACTTATACAATAAATTCATATCTTCTCAAGCAACACTTTTAGTAATTATTTAAATTTGTTACTCTTCAGATTAAATGACCTACAGCCATCACACCTCTCCAGAATACTTTCATTGTCGCTTTTGGCTACATCTCTATATTTTATTTGTTATAAATATGATAGTACAGAATACTATCATATAAATTTCATTACTAAAAAAGATACAGAAATCTTAAAAACTAAATATTTAGAAACTGATGTAACTAGTTATAAAACCATAATTATATAAGAGAGTGTTCTTTTATAACAAGAAGTCTTCACATCTGTCATCCAGTGTTTTAATGCCTATAGTACTTATTAGCTGACTATTTCTATTATTACCATTTTACAAGCAAGTGCCATTCTTGAAACTGATTGATGTTTAGGAATAAAGCACATTTATTACATGTTGCCAACTTCAGAAGAGCAATCTTATAACCTACAGCGCTTTTTGAGAAGTGATGATACCTTATATTTCTGGAACTAATCACTGCTAAAGAAAGTAAAAAGGTGAAAACATAAATTTTTTTTCTTGTGAAGACCTTTCATTGCATTATATGCCATTCAACCATAAAGTGATTATAGTGTTTTATCTGCCAAGAATGACAGTGGTGAAAGGTAACTTTATGTTATATGTAAAGAGATGTGTACATATCTATCTGTCTATGTCAACCATTGTCCATATCATCTTCCAATTTCAGTTTGGCTAGTCTGACTTGTACAGATATAGAAGAAGGATGTAAATTGAAAGCAAAAATAAAAATCTTGTTGTATTTAAGCAAAATTGGTGATGTTAATATAATTGTTTTATTATTTCACTGCTTCTTCCAAATCATTATTGTACAGTTTTCATTCACTATTCTTTGAAGTTCTTGCCTCCATTATACCATCTTGACCTTATACACTGACTTTGCCTCCCATTATGCCACCTGATCTCATCCACTAATCCTAAGTCACTGCCCAACCTTGATTGAATACTTTGGTCCTTGGTCACTGGTCTTTCAACTGCTGCCTGTGGTCGCGGCTACTTAGGAGGCTGAGGCAGGAGGCGCACTTGAGCCCAGGGTTTCGAGGCTGCAATGAGCTATGATCGCACCACTGTACTCCAGCCTGTGTGAAAGAGCGAGACTCTGACTCAAAAATAATAAAAATATTTTTAGTCAGTAAAACCCAGTTTGTGGTTACTATTAAGAGAGGGAAGGAGAATGTATACCAAGGTTTTTATGTTCCTAAAGTTCACACACAGTTTTCAATTGAATAACATTTTAGCAAACTCTTTCAAGTAGTCAGCATTGTCACAACCTTTTGAGCTTTAGGATCCTATTTATAAATAAGGCATTTATAGAATCCCATTTCTACAGTAATGGAGACACTGTGCATGGCAAACCAAAACATAAATAATAGGTTATATTTCATGTTTTTCTATTATTATTATACTAAGTTCTAGGGTACATGTGCACAACATGCAGGTTTGTTATGTATGTATACATGTGCCATGTTGGTGTGCTGCACCCATTAACTCATTATTTGCATTAGGTATATCACCTAATGCTATCCCTCCCCCCTCCCCCCACCCCACAATAGGACCCAGTGTGTGATGTTCCCCTTCCTGTTTCCAAGTGATCTCATTGTTCAGTTCCCACCTATGAGTGAGAACATGCAGTGTTTGGTTTTCCGTTCTTGCAATAGTTTCCTCAGAATGATGGTTTCCAGCTGCATCCATGTCCCTACAAAGGACACGAACTCATCCTTTTTTATGGCTACATAGTATTCCATGGTGTATATGTGCCACATTTTCTTAATTCAGTCTGTCACTGATGGATATTTGGGTTGATTCCAAGTCTTTGCCATTGTGAATAGTGCCACAATAAACATATGTGTGCATGTGCCTTTATAGCAGCATGACTTGTAATCCTTTGGGTATATCCCCAGTAATGGGATGGCTGGGTCAAATGGTATTTCTAGTTCTAGATCCTTGAGGAATCGCCACACTGTTTTCCACAATGGTTGAACTAGTTTACAGTCTCACCAACAGTGTAAAGGTGTTCCTATTTCTCCACATCCTCTCCAGCACCTGTTGTTTCCTGACTTTTTAAGGATCGCCATTCTAACTGGTGTGAGATGGTATCTCATTGTGGTTTTGATTTGCATTTCTCTGATGGCCAGTGATGATGAGCATTTTTTCAAGTGTCTGTTGGCTGTATGAATGTCTTCTTTTGAGAAGTGTCTGTTCATATCCTTTGCCCACTTTTTGATGGGGTTGTTTTTTTCTTGTAAATTTGATTGAGCTCTTTATAGGTTCTGGATATTAGCCCTTTGTCAGATGAGTAGTTTGCAAAAATTTTCTCCCATTCTGTAGGTTGCCTGTTCACTCTAATGGTAGTTTCTT
Source organism: Macaca thibetana thibetana (assembly GCF_024542745.1). Taxonomy (NCBI): domain Eukaryota; kingdom Metazoa; phylum Chordata; class Mammalia; order Primates; family Cercopithecidae; genus Macaca; species Macaca thibetana. Next base: position 96,678,874 of record NC_065578.1, on the reverse strand, counting down.
TTGGTGTGCAGAAGCTCTTTAGTTTAATTAGATCCCATTTGTCAATTTTGGCTTTTGTTGCCATTGCTTTTGGTGTTTTAGACATGAAATCCTTGCCCATGCCTATGTCCTGAATGGTATTACCTAGGTTTTCTTCTAAGATTTTTATGGTTTTAGGTCTAACATTTAAGTCTCTACCAGAATCTCTGGGACACATTTAAAGCAGTGTGTAGAGGGAAATTTATAGCACTAAATGCCCACAAGAGAAAGCTGGAAAGATCTGAAATTGACATCCTAACATCACAATTAAAAGAACTAGAGAAGCAAGAGCAAACACATCCAAAAGCTATCAGAAGGCAAGAAATAACTAAGATCAGAGCAAAACTGAAGGAGATAGAGACACAAAAAAACCCTCCAAAAAATCAATGAATCCAGGAGCTGGTTTTTTGAAAAGATCAACAAAATTCATAGACCGCTAGGAAGACTAATAAAGAAGAAAAGAGAAAAGAATCAAATAGCTGCAATAAAAAATGATAAAGGGGATATCACCACCGACCCAACAGAAATACAAACTACCATCAGAGAATACTGTAAACACGTCTACTCAAATAAACTAGAAAACCTAGAAGAAATGGATAATTTCCTGGACACTTACACTCTTCCAAGACTAAACCAGGAAGAAGTTGAATCCCTGAATAGACCAATAGCAGGCTCTGAAATTGAGGCACTAATTAATAGCCTACCAACCAAAAAAAGTCCAGGAACAGACAGATTCACAGTCGAATTCTACCAGAGGTACAAGGAGGAATTAGTACCATTCCTTCTGAAACTATTTCAATCAACAGAAAAAAGAGGGAATCCTCCCTAACTCATTTTATGAGGCCAACATCATCCCGATACCAAAGCCTGACAGAGATACAACAAAAAAAGAGAATTTTATATTCATGTTTTTAAGTAGCTCAGCTGTTTTCCATCTGATTAACCTCAGGTATTTACCCAAATTCAAATTTGTTATCCTCTAAATTCTTTAAAAAGTATCACAATAAATGGCATTAACCTGAGTCCTCTTGACACCATGGACCCTTTTACTCTGTATTTTTAATTAGTCACAAAGCTTTATATAGTCCATCTCTGACTGTGAATGAAATCTTTTATGTCATTTTCTATCTTATATAGGCTTGACTTAGTCCAAGCTGTTGTGTTTATAGACAATTCTTAAATGACCATCTGCTAATCACTTTCACTCTCTTCTCCTTCTGGTCCTTATGCAACACCACCATCATATACAAAGTCTAAAATACAATCTTATCTGGTAACTACCTTGCTCAAGATTCTCAGAGGCCCTCTCACTTCTGTAAGAAAGTGTCCAAAATGCTGAATGCAGAGTATAGGACCCTTCACAAACAGGCCTCACTGTATCTCTGCCTTAGTTTGAGTTCTTACAAAAGCAAACTTGGATGCAAGTGGCCTATTTGGGAGTTGATCTCAGGAAATAAACATCAGGGAGGAGGAAACACAAGACAAAGAAGGAGCAAAAGGCAACTTAAGCTGGTATTACTTTGAGATCACAATTATGAACTCCTAGGAAGTGTGCAGAGGCCTTACAGAATGGTCCCCCTGAAGGATGGAAGGCGGGAGCAGCCTAAGGGCTGTCCCTGAAAGTATTCACTCGCCTGTACTTTTGTGGCTTGGATACACAGCCTTAGTAGGCTCTTGTGGTGGCAACAGAGGCCCTGGGACAGGGGGTACAAAGAAGTTTAGCAAAGCATGAGGTGGGGCTTTGTTTCCTTGGGGTCAGTCAGAGCTAACATGGAACTGACTAGAACAGCTGCTGTTGAATTAGAGGTGGTCAGGGAGGCTGTGGTGTGTGTCCCAGAAACACCTGCCGCACTCTCCATCTAGCTTGTCTCCTTCGTCTCTCTCCTAATCCATCTTTACTCTGGGCCCTACTACACACCTAACATTCCAACGAGATCTTTATCCTTTTGCTCATGCAGTTATCTGTGATTCCCTCCATTCCTTCTCTGCCTTCTAAAATGCTAGTTATCCTTTAAGACATAGTTCATATTTCATCTTCAGTAAAGATGACCCAACTAGACAAAGTATAATACACTTTTCTCTGACTCGTCATGATCATTTTCTAAGGTTTACCGGAGTCATTAATATACATTATAATAAGTTATATATATATTCATTTAGCTACAGTGTAAATTTCTTAAAGACAGGGATAATGTCTAACTCCTGTTTATGTCACTACCTCCAAACATAATGGCAGCTTCATAGCTGGCATTCAATAAATGTCTACTTATTTAATGAATGGAAATATTTCGTTTTTAATATGTAGTTTAAATTTGCATAAAAATTAATTTTAAATTTAGACTTTTTTCCAATTGATAGTATGAAACTTTTCTTAAGTTGCAAAAACACTGGGAAGATATACCTGTATCATATATATACACATACACATACACAACTATATATATACACATATACATATATACACACATATACATATGCACACTATATAGAGATGGTATATGTATATTTACATAATTCTCCCTCCCTCTCTCTCTCTCTCTCTCTCTCTCTCTATATATATATATATATATATACACACACACACACACTTTAGTACCAGTAGTAAATATGCTCTCAGAAAATACATTTCAGGTGTCAATTATAAAAATATAGGTCTCATTTATGTAGTATAAATAAATATCAATGTTTTACTAGTTGGAGTAGTTTGGATTCTAATAACAAGAGAGCAAATATAGAGATTTTATAAATAGGTGAGTATATAGTATATTTTAATATTATCCAACCTATTAGTTTTTTAATTATGTCACTTTTTTGTTCTGTACATTCCATAATTTTGTAACAATTTAGTTTTCTCCTTTGAAATGCCAAATGTTCTAATAAAAAATTATCTCAGAATTTTTCTTTCCATTGTGGTATGTTAAAAGCACTTTTTGTGTATGTCACAGTGCACTTAGTCTTCTGATTTCCTTTTACCGATTTTTGGCTTTGTGATTTCCACAAGGAACTGGTTGGTAATCATTGTGTGGTATGAAGTGGGAAGGTGGGTGGGCAGTGGAAGGGTGTAGATATTTTAAAGCCTGGTTTGTGGACAAGGATGTGTATTACAGATAGATGACATGATTTTACATCATATGTTCCAATTATTGATATATTTATAAAATTATAAAGACTGAGGGACTTTAAGCAATCCACACTTAATTTTGTTCTTAGTGCTAAGGTGTCTGAGGAAAGGGGAGAGGTAAGATAAAGATGGGAGATAAAGGAAAGAAGAGATGTTAGAGAAATAAGAGGAGAGGTATGTTAGTCTGTTCTCACACTGCTAATAAAGATATACCTGAGACTGAATAATTTATACAGGAATGAGGTTTAATGGACTCACAGTTCCACATGGCTGGGGAGGCCTCACAATCATGGTGGAAGGCAAGGAGGAGCAAGTCACATCTTACATGGATGACAGCAGGCAAAGAGAGAGCTTATACAGGGGAACTCCCCCTTATGAAACCATCAGATCTCATGAGATTTATACATTATCATGAGAACAGAATGAGAAAGACGCACCCCCATGATTCAATTACCTCCCACCAGGTCCCTCCCACAACACATGGGAACGGTGGGAGCTACAATTCAAGATGAAATTTGAGTGGGGACGCAGCCAAACCGTATCAAGAGGAAACTATAAAAGAAAGAGAGAAGGAAGGATGAGGAAGGGAGGGAGAGAGAAGCTTGAGAGCAATACAGCATTGTTTCAGAATATAAAGACTGCTGTTATTGGGTATGCTTAACAATGGAAATGTTTTACCAGCGCTTTTATTAGGGGGCAATAAAAGACATCCTGGAGGGAAATAATTCAGTCACTTTCAGACGTTCCCACTTCAACCATAGGCCTTCAACTTTTGGTAGGAACATGAAGTCTTAAAATAGGCAAAACTGAAAGCTGTCATAATCAACTATCAACAGTCATTAGTCAATACCAATTTCTTATAGAAATAGCATTAATTCTTTTCATCTAGGAGATCTTGTTTATAAAGGAGAGAAATTGTTACCCATTTGGGCTGACCCTGCCTGAAAATGAAATGATGAACTCGACTTCTCAAGCCCACATGACTTCTAGAGTATGAGACAGTCTGCTATTCTGCTGCTGAAAGTCGCAACCTAGCACAGGGATGAGGAACATGGACTCTGGCACTAACTACTTGGGGTAAAATCCTGGTGCCACCACTTACCAGTTTTCCGTGGTTAGATTACCCAACCACTCTGGATTTGTTTTCCCATTTAAAAAAAAAATGGCGGAAATAAAAATACCTACCCTTCTGTATTAGTCCGTTTTCACGCTGCTGATAAAGACATACCCAAGACTGGGCAATTTACAAAAGAAAGAGGATTAATGGACTTACAGTTCCACGTGGCTGGGGAAGCCTCACAATCACGGCAGAAGGCAAAGAGGAGTAAGTCATGTCTTACATGAATGGCAGCAGGCAAAGAGAGAGAACTTGTGCAGGGGAACTCCTCTTTATAAAACCATCAGATCTCTTGAGACTTACTATCATGAGAATAGCAGGGAAAGACCTGCCCCCATTATTTAATTACCTCCCACTGGGTCCCTCCCACAACATGTGGGAATACAAGATGAGATTTGCGTGGGGACACAGCCAAACCATATCACCCTCCTAAACATTGTGAAGATTAAATTACTTAATATTTGTATAACACTTACACTAGAGTTTGTCATATAGGAAGCACTGTATAAGTGTATGCACTTACACTTACGAAACTAGGCCTTTGTCTCTGAAGCTTTGCTCCCTGAAGACTTTGGTTACATGAGGCTTCTCTAATAAGTGGAGACATAAAATAAAACATATATTATCTTTGCAGAAATACCCCAAACAGTGCATTTCATTCATAATTTGACTCTCAGGCATGCCCTAAACTCTCAGAATGACTTAAGATAAATGTGATGTCTAAATGAAGCCAATGTAGGTGGTGATGACGAACAGTTTACCACATCCACAGAGCTTTTACCAGATGTTAAGCATCAAACCTCCTCTTCTACCTTCTGATCTGAACTTCCACATACCAAAACTCTAGCATCAAAACTTCAGTTTTATCTTCTGCGTCTTGGCCTCTTGACATACACTTAGCAAATGAGATCTTTTCTTCTTGTCTGGGTAAGTCTTCTGAAGTACAGAGTGTTGAAATAAATGGCTTATGACATGTATAGCGTTGAAATAAACGTTTATTTTAACACTTCATAAGTCATGAGCCATTTATTTTAACACTTTTCACTTGATGTGTTTAAATAATAGGTTTTATACAGGGATGTGTCATCCACTCTGTTTAATGTAAAAGTGAATATGTAAATACATCCATCTATCTAATCTGGATTTTACACCCTTTGGCTGCCAAACAGCCTGGTTGCCATAGTTTCTGGAGTAACCTGAAATTAAATTTTCTTCTCTTTCTCTTTCTGTTGATAGGTAATTTGATGGTACATAAGGTGATTGGACATCACTCCATTAATGGACAAATGGTTAAATACAATTTTTTTTTTTTTCAGAAATCTAAAAAAGTGTCAACAAAGACCAGAGTTGACAGTTAAATGCTTTCTTAACTAGAACAGCTTTTACTAGAAAATGTCAGGATTTTTCCTTTCATTTTTAGAATTAATAGCAACTTGTTGCAGGGTTATTTTTGAGCATTCATACAAATAAGTATGTATATAAAAAGCATATATACAGTGCAATGCCTGCAGTCAATAAGTACATACAAATATCAACTTCTTTAAGGAAGGCAAAAAGTTTGTGAAAAACGGCACTAGTTTGGGAGTCAACATATTGGGGTAGAATCTGAGACCTTACAGTTACTCTTATAAGGACAAGATATTTAACAATTTTTAGCATAAAAAGTGATCGCTCCTGGAGATTCTGTGAGATTTAGATAAAATAACATAAGTAATATTAATAAAAAGGCTTAATAGAGTGCTTTGTGCATATTTAGGTCGTTCAACAAAGGATAGTTATTGTTATTGCTATTACTCGTTGGTAGGAAATGGCAATTAATTAAAACAGCTACTAATGTTATATTTTTAAGAATTATTTTCAATATTCACAAGTTTGTGGCCTTGTTTTTCCCAGATAATATAGGTAAACTGATATTTTTGTAAGAGCAAGAAGAATCTGAGTGTTATATAGGGGGAACTTTTAAAAATAAAGGTTTATTTTTGAATGATCTTACAGAAAAGTTGAAAAGGTAGTGTAGAGAATCCCTATATAGTTCTCATCCAATTTACCCTGTCTAATTACAAGGAGTATTTTAAGAATTTGCCAAAGTAATGCCTTGTGTTGGAATAGTTTTTGTGCCAAAACCTGAATTTAAATGCTAATAGTGATGGGAAATGAATGGAACAAAAACATTGTGAGATGGAGGATGAGAATGGCACAAGGGAAAGATGCCAAGAGAAGGGAAATTAAAGGGAAACACTTAGCAAAACCTTAGCTCTCACAAAGACTTCTCATTTTTCCATACATAAAACAATACCCTCACATATCTAAGTCTATTGAAAGACTTAGTTGAGACATGAAAGGGCAAATGTTTGCTTTTGCTTTCAGGTACTAAAAAATCTTTTAAAGAATAATTAAAAGCTGAGAAGTAAAAATGCTCCAGAAAGAATACAAATACTGGCATTCGTTTTCCATTTGACATTTTCCAATGTCTATAAATGCTATTGATTTCAAATTCTAAATTATTTCACTTCTGAACACGCCTTGTAGAATTATTACAGTGCTATTTGTGTGGGCTTGTAATCATTGATTGTGACATTATACTCTCCATAAATGTGCCATTGTGAATAATTAAACTTGTTAGTATTTTGTTTGCCTACAGCCTTTAGAGTGATAGCCCTTTTTTGGCAATCATAATATGTTTCTCTAGTTCAGTTTCTGCTGGATATGGGAAATACATCTTTTTTTTCTGAAACTTTTCAATACATTTCCATTTGCAAATTTTAAATTTTAAGAACTGCTTCATAATATATTCAGCATTTAGTAAATTAGAATTCTGGGAGTCTTATGATTTGTATTTCAAAGTTTATAAATAAATAATCTTCTAGAATGAAAACAGATCTTTTTTCATACCAGTTACTGGCTATGAAAACACTAGCCTAGAGTAAAACAAATATTAGTGTTCCAAAAAAAAATACATTGTGACCGTTGGCCCTATTTACACTAGATTGTAAATATACTTGAAAAAATCTGAAAGTGTTATAGTTTAATATTATTTCTGTTGACTTCTGCACAATTACAAAGAGTCTCTGAGCTCTGTTGAGAAAACCAGTATATAGCGATTTTGGCAAAGGTTACTAAAATATGTCACTCCCCTCGAGGCATGGAAACCATGCTCTAGCTCTGCCTCTGTAACTAGATTTAACATATCTGTGATGCTGAATGCCCAAATCTGAATGGTCGAATGCTGTTTGGAATCATTATACACAATTTAAGCACTTGGACGATGAGACACTTATGTCAACAATATAAATTGGGAAAAAACAAAAACAAGGAAGAACATCTATGAATGTGGAAAAATATATGCATCACATTTTGCTTAGATATGTGCAGTAGATACAGACTATATATCCTTTCCCTACCAAGTTGGTCCTGACAATGGACTGTCTCCTCTTCTTGCAAATGGAACCATTTGGCAATCAGTTGAGTCATCCAGGGTTGCACACTGGCCAATTTGCCTGCATATCCATGCCAGTAGACAAAGTAATGACCTCAATTTGACAAGAGCCTGAAATTTCATCAGAAAACATTAAAGATTGGAAAAGTAGCCAATAGAGAAAGGATATTTCATTACAAACCATCATAGACTTGACATAACTATGAGCCAAATATTCCTTAAAGATTCAGCTGGGAAGTTAAGTTTATGACTACAAGGTTTTAATAGGAATAACACCCCTGAGTGCCTCCTCTCTTGTTTTGGAGAGGTAAAGATACACTCAAATACCAATTTGGGCATAAAGTGTAAAAACAGACATTCTCATTATATGTTAGCAATATTTGTGATCAGTTGATGGCATTTTTTGAAATTTGGCTCTGGGGTCTTACTTAGCACTATAGTCAGCAAAGGGCCAAACTGCTTTTGTGGCTGGCTGAAGCTGTGCCTTTCTAAATAGAGTGATTTTTAGCATGCCTGGCTAATTCAAGAGTTATGATTTAGAGGTATAGTCTAGCCGTAATACCTGTCTTTACATGTGCATCATTTTGTACTCCATGTGTCCTTATTCTCAGTGACTAGTGATTTATCACTGACAATGTGTGTGTGTGTGTGTGTGTGTGTGTATGTTTGTGTGTACGTGCTTATATGTGATATATGTGGCTTCTTTAAAAGCATTGCTCTCTAGAAAATTTCATGGAGATTACAAACATTAACAAGGGCAACACCACCATAAAAATTGCTCTCACTGGGTCATCTAAGTTGACATTGATTTACCATCCATGATGTACTATTCACCTTTATAATATAAGCTCACAGCTTCATTTCTTTTCTTTTTCCTTTTTTTTTTTTTCTTTTTTTTTTTTTTTTTTTTTTTTTTTTGCGGCGGGGGACAGAGTTTCGCTCTTGTCAGCCAGGCTGGAGTGCAATGGTGTGATCTCGGCTTACTCTGCCTCCCAGGTTCAAGCGATTCTCCTGCCTCAGCCTTCCGAGTAGTTAGAAAGGCACCCGCCACCATGATTTTTGTATTTTTACTGGAGACAGGTTTTCACCATGTTGGCCAGGCTGGTCTTGAACTCCTGACCTCAGGTGATGCACCTGCCTTGGCCTCCCTAAGTGCTGGGATTACAGGCATGAGCCACAGCGCCCTGCCACAGATTCATTTCTTTTCTTTCTCTTTCTCTTTTTCTTTTTCTTTTCTTTTACTTTTTTTTTTTTTTTTTTTTTTTTTTTTTTTTTTTGATATGGAGTCTCGCTCTGTTTCCCAAGCTGGAGTGCAGTGGCATGATCTCTGCTCACTGCAAGCTCCGCCTCCCGGGTTCGCGCCATTCTCCTGCCTCAGCTCCCATTGTAACTGGGACTACAGGCGCCCGGCTAATTTTTTGTATTTTTAGTAGAGACGGGGTTTCACCGTGTTAGCCAGGATGGTCTCGATCTCCTTACCTCGTGATCCTCCCGCCTCGGCCTCCCAAAGTGCTGGGATTACAGGAGTGAGCCACCGCGCCCGGCCTCACAGATTCATTTTCTATTTGCAAATGGGAAGATGTCCTCATATCTTGTAAAATGAAGTATTTGAAAGATTCTCACCACCAAAAGAATTTTTTAGAAGTGGATTCATGTAGGAGATGCTCACTTTTGAGATGGGCGTTTTGCTACTTCTTATTTATGTATTCATATATTTTTATTTTTAATGAAGTGTAGTTCAATACAACATATTGCACAGATATTATATCTGTTCACCTAAGTTAGCTTACAGAATGGTACACATCTGTAGTGACACAATGTGAAACAAGATAGAGGATATTTCCTTCACACCAGAAAGTTCTCTTGGGTTGCTTGGTAGTCAGTTTCTCCATCTCCAGCTGAGACTTTTACCACCATAGATTCTTTTTATCTGTACTAAAACTTCATATAAATAGTATTCATTCGATTCTCTCTTTCTCTTTCTTACCTTTCTTCCCTGCTTACCTCCATGTGTGTGAGACGAGGGGACATGTCTGGCCTCATGTGCTCAATATAATTTTTTAAATAATATTGTCACATTTATCAGTAGAAATTTCATTTTTATTGCTAGTCGTTTTCATTCTATTAATTGACTAAATTTTGTTTATCCATTCTCCAGTTAATGGATATTTCGGTTGTTTCCAGTTTTGAGCTGTTATGGGTAAGGTTGTCATGAACATTTTTGTGCATATACTTTTTTAGTCTTGTTTTCACTGTTGAGTGAATATCTAGGAAAGAAATTGCTGGGTGATAGGATAGATGTATGTGACTTTTTATAGAAACTGTCAAACAATTATCCAAAGTGATTTATCTTTTTTTATTTTTTAATTTATTGTTTATTTATTTATTTATTTTGAGACGGAGTCTTGCATTGTCACCTGGGCTGGAATGCAATGGCATGATCTCAGCTCACTGCAACGTCTGCCTCCCCTGTTCATGTGATTCTCCTGCCTCAACCTCCTGAGTAGCTGGGATTACAGGCGTGTGCCACCACACCCGGCTTATTTTTTGTATTTTTAGTAGAGACAGGGTTTCACTATATTGGACAGACTGGTCTCAAACTCTTGACCTCGTGATCCGCCCGCCTTGGCCTCCCGAAGTGCTAGGATTACAAGCGTGAGCCACTGTGCCTGGCTGTGATTTATCATTTTATACTCCTTCCAGCAGCATATGAGAGTTTGTTTTCTTCCACATTGCCATCAACATTTGCTGTTATCAGTCTTTTGGATTTTTAGCCATTCCCGTGGACCTAAAATGGTATCTCATAGTGATTTTAATTTTGAGTTCCCTGATCATTTGTATGTCATTTTTTAAAGTATTGTTCAAGTATTTTGTCTATTGTAATCTTTTAACTGTTGGTTTCTAGTTCTTTATATATTTTGGATATGAGTTCTTTTTAAAATATATTTGTGTGAATATATTTTTTTCTAGACTTCGGCTTCTTTATTTTCTTAATGATGTCTTTTTTTGAAGTCCAGTTTATCAATTTTTTAAAAAATTAGTCATTGCTTTTAACATCCTTTCCATGAAATTTTTGCCTAATTCAGGGTTACAGATATAGTCTCCTTTTGTTCTCCCTAGGAACTTTATGGTTTCAAGTTTTACATTTAGATTTACAATTCATCTTGAATCTTTAAAAAAACTGTGTATGAAGTGAGGTAGAGGCCATAGTTTCGTTTCTTTTCCTTTCTTTTCTTTTCTTTTCTTTTTCTCCGCTTCCTCTTAAAAATATCCTGCTTTTCTCACACCATTTGTTAGAATGATTTCCCCTCATTGAACTGACTTCCTCCCTTGGTCAAAAATTAATTGGCCTTATCTGTGGGACTGCATCAGGACTCCGTTCTCTTTCACTTACTTGTCATATATTCTAATGTCGTTGTCTTTATTATTATAAATTTAAAGCAAGTCCTAAAGTGAAATCGTGTCCTTGAGTTATTTTCTTTCCTGATTGTTTTGGCTAATCTACATCCTTTGTATTTTTTAATAACATTAAGAATCAGCTTATCAGTTTCTTCAAATAAACCTTTTTGGATTTTTGTTTTGGGTTGTGTTGAATCTAAAGATCAATTTGGTGAAGTTTAACATCTTAACAGTATTGAGTCAACAAGTCTATGAATATGATATGTCTCTCTATTTTCTTAAGTATCATCAATTTTTCTCAGAAATATTTTACAAAATATTTTTAGTGTAGAGATCTTACATATCTTTTCTAAATGTACTCCTATTTGTTGCTTTTTGGTGCTATTGGGAATATTATTTTTTAACTTTCTAATTGCTTCTTGTGAGTACATGGAATAGAAAGTATAAACAGTATATAGAGAAAGAATTTTTTAACATTAAATCTGATTTTAGCTATAGGTTTTTTAATAGATGTTCTTTGTCAGATTGAGGATAGTCTCACCCTTGTTTTCCTTACAGTTCTCATCATGGATGGATTTCAGATTTTCCTGTGTGCACTTTCTGTACCCTTTTGAGATACTCATATGGCTTTTCTCTTTTATTCAGTTCATTGGTGAATTACGTTAATTGATTTTCAAATGTTAAAGCATTTATTAGTCCACTTCACACTGACATACACGAGACTTGGCAATTTCCAAAGAAAGAGGTTTAATTGGACTCACAGATCCATGTGGCTGGGGAGGCCTTGCAATCATGGTGGAAGGCAAGGAGGAGCAAGTGACGTGACATCTTACATGGATGGCAGCAGACAAACAGAGAGCTTGTGCAGGGCAACTCCCATTTTTAAAACCATCAGATCTCATTCACTATCACAAGAATAGCACAGGAAAGGCTCGCCCCCATAATCCAATCACCTCCCACTGGGTTCCTCCCATAACATGTGGGAACTGTGGGAGTTACATTTCAAGACAGGGTTTGGGTGGGGACACATCCAAACCATATCAAATTACATTCGTATTCCTGGGATAAACTTTATTTGATCATGATGCTCTACACCTTTTATATATTGCTGAATTTGTTTAATACAAGTATTTGGGTTTAACTCATTTTACTTTCCTTTAATTTATTTGTCAGGTTTCAATATCAGGATTATGCTGGCTTTATAAAATGAGTTGAGATTGTCTTGTTTTTCCTGTTTGTGTAAGATTTTCGAGTTTGTGTAAGATTGGTATTATTTCTTCCTTTAGTTTAATAGAATTTACCAGCGAAGCCATCTGGGCTCGCAATTTGCTTTGTGAAAATGTTTTTTATTATGAATTCAACTTCTGCAATAGTTATGGATCTATTTTTAATTTTGACTTTCTGTTTTTTGTTGTCTCAATTTTGGTTAGTGGTGTTTTGCATGGAATTTGTCCATTTCACTTCAACTGTTGAGTTTATTGTATAACATTGTTCATATTGTTCTATTATTATCATTTTATATTTTTAGAAGCTGTAATGATGGCATTTTTAAAGCATGTACTATGTGCTTGTCACTGTGCTGCCTGCTTTACTTAGATTATTCTATTTTATTCTATTTGGTTCTGTATTAGGTACATTAGAAATTCATGCCTACTCAGTGGCTATACAAATCACTACTAGTTTTTATCATCCATTTGACTGAGGCACATCCCCAACTGGTAGTCCAAAGTCCTAAAACATCAGGGGTCCCAGGGGCCACATAGATATGCACAACTTGAAACTAGCTTCCCATTTTTGGCATGTAGCTGACCTGTGGTATGTTGAGAGGTTGCCAGACTGCTCTATATCCTCATGCTCTAGGGTACTATTACAGTTCCTTTAGGTAATACTTTAAGAGATCTTGTCTGAAGTAATGTAGTCTTAAGTTCTTTTTCCTTTCCTAGTTGGTCGTATGTTCTTTTTAATACATGCTACAGATTCCTGCAGTATTTATGATGTTTGTTAAAAGTATAGATGCATCTGTGAAAATTATAATTTACATCACTGGCAATAGTTACTGAATGGTTGAATGCAGTGGAACACTTGTTCTCTTCCATTATATAAGCTCTCTGTATTCTGAAAAAGTGGATCATACTATTCTAGTTGTAATTCTTATCTCTTCTGTTTGATAAAAATCCTAATATTACTTTTCATCAGACTAGAAAGATCCTTATGATCTCTAGAAAGGCTACAGACAGGGACATGTATAAAGAGTATAGATTCTCTTTAGTCTCCCCTGAGAAATATTTTTGTTGGCAGTAAATAGCAATATTTATTAATTTATTAATAATTAACAATTGCTATTAGAATAGCAATATTTTTATTAACAGTAAATAGCTTTGAACTTCCCTCATTTGATCTTTTGTTTAAATTTAAACCTGTTTTTTCTTATACTAGGTCAATATTTTTAATGCTTTTTGAAAAGTAAAATATCATATAGAAATTGATATTGGTAGCTGTGAGAGCTGGGGGTAGGCTGTTTTCCTGCCTAAGAGGCAACATCCCTACACTATGTAATGCACTGTGTACCATTTCCCAACCTGAGAGGCTACTTCGGTTTTGCTGTTAACATGTTTTATAAATATGATTTGCTCATTACTATATCTGCAATTTTTCTCACCTTGTTCCCAACCTCTGCCACAGTTTGAAATATCCTAATTTTAGTCCCAGACCTACCCACTTAGCTTTCAAGAGTTCAGCTGAAGTAAGTCCTGCATCTTCCTCAAAGCTTTCCTAGACCACCTCAGATTTCCTGACTCTCCTTGTCTTCTAAGTTTCAACAGTGCCTGTTGTGTGACCCACAAAATCGGGCATGTGAATATGGATTGTCCATGTTTTTATCTCATTGACCCAGCCTTATAAGCTTGCTGAGAAGAGACGTCTCTTCTGCTGCCTTTGAGCAATAGCCATGGTGCTGGGTACAAGAAATAATTTTGATTGAAAATGATTTTTCATTTTTTACCCTATTGAAATTTAGGAAGAAATGTTATTGTCAACTAACTGAGAGAGCAACAAAACAGTAGAACTTCTCTTTTTCAAAGTGCCTGGTCAGTTTTAGAGTGAGCATTGATTCAGAGGGTTCAGATAAGGGCCCAGGTCCTTGTCCACAACCACATCTTTGAGAGTTGTCCAGGCTGAAGAAGAGAACAAAACGCCATCAACTGCTGTACAGCCTGTGTTTCAGTAGACTCTGAGGGACACAGCCTTATCACAGGGCATAGAGATTAACACATGTAATTCTTTGTAAAGTGAAAAGAGAATGCGTTGCTGAGAGTGAAAGGAATGGTTTTACAGTACAGCAAGTGCTGCCATGGACACCCTGGCCACAGAACCACCCACAGAGTAAACAGAGCACAGGATTTCAAAGAGAAAAGAAATCGTGATTTTCCAAGGGAAGAAGTAATAGGATCGTAATGGATGTGGAACCTCTTTTTTGTTATTTTTCTGTATATTCTCAGAATAATGCCCACTTGTTATCCTGGATTCTCCCAAGAGTAAAATGAAACTGTGGTCATCGGCATTATCATTGTCATTATAATCTTCCTCTTTCTTCTACGCAAATAATCATTTTTTAAAACACATAGAATGGTGAGTTTTTATGCTTGTAACATTTGCTCTGGACATCCTTAAGCAAAATCACATGAGAAATGTTACTTCAAGTCCACTAAGTCTGTCATAGGTGAGAATAATTTCTTGGTAGGGGAAATATGTCTTTTTTTAATAGTTCTTCTATTTATACTTATAGGTAAACCTTTGAATTTGTAAGCAAAAAGCATTGCCAGAAGCTCTTATTTGGAGATACTGAGGCATGTGTTTGTTAATCTGGAAATAAAGAAAAACCCTCATATTCAAACCCAGCAATGAATTTTATGGTGATATTGCAGACTAATTGTTTTATTGTTGTAATGCATTATTTAACCATGCAGCCCTGCCTTTCTTACATGCACATACTATTTAATTCCTTGAGCCTGAATTTCCTTGTCTGTAAAATGGAGATAATGTATATGTGACTTGTAATGATGTGAGGATATAAATAACGAGTGAATAACTTAGCAGAGCAACTGGTACTTAATAGGTTCTCAAGTTATTTCAGTCTAACCATAAAAATAATATTGCCACTGGCTTTGAATTCTAATTTCATTTTTTCATATGAAGTGGACAACAGCTTAAAAATTATAAAGGTTTCAAATAGTTTTACTACTCGCAACCAAGACACACTGTATAATCCCACATCAATGGATCTTAGTAGTATAAGGAACTGAATAGCAAGGAAGAAACTGAGTTAGAACTCTGGTCTATTTTAAATGATAAATACTAACCGCGATGTAAAACCATTTATGCATTTCCTCAATAACTCTACTTTGAAAGTGCACACCATTTTTAAAGTAAAAGCACATTTAAGATTGATAGTAAGAAAAATTTACTACTTGTTCCTGCATCAAGGTTATAGAGCAAATAATACAATGAAGGTATTATACATATTCGTAGATATATATGATTATAGTTTACACCAGCCTATCACATGAATCAATTTGTAAAAACTCTCCTGTTTCCAAAGAGAGTACATATGTTATGGCCTCTACCATGGAAACTAAACCAACTTGGAAATAGCAATAATGTCCTTAATTCAGTAATTCTTTTTCTTTTAGCTGTGTTTTTCCTCTGGGTAAACATGTCTGCACACTGGATTTCTTTCTAAATCTGAGTGTCCTCTCTGGCCATATTGAAGAATGTGCTTACTGTACTGTTTCATTAAACTGCTGTGTTATCGGGTAATTGTTTAAACATAATGCCATAGCACTATCAAAAGGAAAGGTGAACTAATGGCATTTGCAAATGTCAGGGATTATCTTAACACTTTTATTATAGTTTATAAAAAGTAGGTTCAGGGCATTTCATGGCAATTATTTCTACAGAAATTGGTTATTTAAATAAATTGCTAATTATCTGAAGATGACAGTATTGAAAATGCTACTAATGAGTTGTTTAATAAGTGTAGCTTGTGGTGGCCACCTACAGGTTGAATATAGAAAGAACATACATATAGACTAATTATGCCTAGTAAATGCCGTATATTTTTCTCTCTAGTGACATTTAAAGACGTTTAGCTCTTCATGCCATCTTTTGAGACTTGGACA
Source organism: Macaca thibetana thibetana (assembly GCF_024542745.1). Lineage (NCBI taxonomy): Eukaryota > Metazoa > Chordata > Mammalia > Primates > Cercopithecidae > Macaca > Macaca thibetana. The sequence continues at coordinate 96,662,606 of NC_065578.1, read as the reverse complement.
GTATAGTGAGTTTCTAAGCTCCTGATAAATTTGGTTTTGGATCTAAAACAAATTTCACTTTGCTTCTGTAATTGTCTTTGTCCTATTATTGTTGGACATTATCTTTAGTTATAGCTGTTATGATTTTATAATTTATCATCTGAACTGGGATACTTTTAGACCAAAGGTAGATAGCTATTTTTCCATCATGTAATTACAAATAAATATGGGTATAATAAACTGGGACTCTCCTGGGCAAACTGATCTATATGATTACTCTGGTTGTGCAATTACTAACTACTCTACTTCTAATTTAATTTTTATCCAACAATTAATATCATGCCTATTTTTATATAATGTTAATTTTTATGCTTTTATCATACCTGAATAATATATCTTTATTAATTATAACAATTATTATTATTAACTCTTCTTTCTGAAGCTTAATTTATATCCAGACATTTAAAATCAGGAAGCAGCATAGCATTGTGGTTAAGAGCATGGTATTGGGAGTCAGGTAGGCCTGATTCAAATACTGGACCCACACTTTCTAACAGAGTGATCTTGAGCATGCGGCATTTATCCCTACTGAATCTCAGTTTACACATCTATGAAAATAGAGACAGAAATACCTATTTCATAGTAATGTCACCAGCACAATGTATGCAAAAATAAGTAGGAAAATACCTGTCAATTAGAAAATATTCAAAAGAGGAGCATTTATATTTAACATATTTAATCTTAAAAGTTCATTGTAACTCATACTTGCTTCTTTTCCAAGTCAATCACTGATATCTACTGGAAAACTATAGAGCATGTAAAATTGCTCGTAAACTACCAAGAAGAAGTTATAGTATCCCCAAATTTTGAATAGGAAGAGAAAAACTAATCCAATATTTCCTATAGTACAGAGAAGTCTTTCTGTTGCATCTTGCTGTCAAGTAGCCATCAAGATTCAAGGAACAGGGAAGTCCCATTGTAGCTGGTTTCATTGCTGAATTTACAATAAGTTAATTATAAAAATAAGAATAATAAAATCAATTATGTATGCTGAAATGTTCGTTCCAATTTTCTACATAGGATAAGCCCTTTTTTTTCTTGGTTATCCTTCAAATATTTGGAGACTGTTTATAGGATTTCTTTTAATCACTATATAGAAGTATATGATATGTGTGTAAGAAAGATCAAGAGAGGTCATCCTATTCACTCTGTTGTGTTTGTAGATCTTTTATCTAAAATATTGGACACAGAACCAAACATGTTCTTTGTAATGTACAGAGGATAGAATCACTGTATATCCCATATGTAAAAATGTCACATCATATGTTCTGATGGTTCTTGTAAGGTGAATTTTAGGGACATTATAAAAATAGATATTTTTACTACAGAAGTAAATTATAACACCGTTTTATCAAAAAGAATCCAACAATAAAAAGTGTGTGTGTGTATACATATATATATATATATATATACACACACATACTTGAAAGGTCTTCAACCCCTTTACAGTGGATTCACCCCCTTTTCCAGAGATGATACCTGTGAACAATATGAAATTCAACATTACATGCATTTACATGCACACATAATAAATGTAATCACATACTTTTTTGCCAACAATGGTACCATACCATATATATTGCTCTGCTACTTGTGATTAACTCTTAACATTATAAATTAGAGCTATTTGCATCTCAATTTTAAAGGTTTTCTAGTATATCATACATTGATAAACTATAATTTATTTAATAGAGTAGCTACTCATGATACTTTAGATTGTTTTTCACGATTTTGCTACAGAAAATAATGCTTCCAGGAACACAGTGCGTATGTAATTTTCTGTCTAAGCACTAACAGAACAGATTCTGCAAAAAAGACTTAGAGTATGTATATATTATACACACACACACACACACACACGTTGCAAATCACACTTAAAAATCTAATAAAGATTGATTCACACAGATACACACATTTACTACCATAGACTCAAGCTACGAATATTCATAATTTTGAAATCAATGAAATAGCATATGGATTACAAAAGGATCCCCAAATGTTATATCTAGGAATAAATATTAACAACCCTTAAAAATTAAGTGTTTATTCTTATATGGTTATAGCTGAATGTTTATTTTTCTGATCCATTTTCTCTGGCTTTGACACTAATATTAGCTTATATACAGTATAAGCTAAGCACTGTTCCAAGTCCTTCCCATGAGTTGTATCATCTAATACATCCCAACTCCCTGGAATATTATTAGTATTAACGTCCCTGTTTTTCAATTAGGGAAAACTGGTGTTTTAGGCGGTTGAGGAGCTTGCTTTGTCAAAGCCACAATTATATAAAGCAAATGGTCTGAGATTTATACCTAATTGGTTGGACTTATTCTGTGTTCTCATAGCATCAAGCCCTACTAATACTAGTTTTCTTAGGCAAAAACAATCCAAAGATGGTCCTTTTTGTAATTGCTGCATAGTTACTTCTCAATAATAACTGAAAATGGGAAATTTCATGTCACAGAGACTTGATTTTTAATCATACTACATCCTTTTTAAACTATGTGACACTAGGCAAGTTATTTATTCAACTTGAGCTTCTCCTTCTTTATGTACAAAATAGAGAGGACAGTGCCTAGCTACAGAGTTATAATTAAAGTACACAGTGTACATGAAACCCTGCCTCAGTGTCTGCACGTGGAAATCACTCTATGAATGAGTGATCCTACTCATTCCACTAACAGTGGCTGACACTTTCAGAACGGAGAATGGCTCTCTTTGGTGAATATTATTAATTCTCTTGCTAAAAATAAATGCCTGGCACTTGCTAGGTACTGAGTTATTTAATATGAATCCACTAGGAACATATTGAATGCATTATGAAGCAGATAAACATAGCTATGAAGATATGAAGACTTGGAGAAAATATGAAAAATTCAACTAAAATTAAAACATTTTCAGAAGAAAATTTTTAGCTTTTCTAAAAACACTAAAATAACATCAAATAATCAACTTTATTTTTTCCCTTCCTTCTCTTTAAATTACATATCTCTACATATAACCCTAGATCTTTTTAGTACTTCAGTTTCTGGTTGAATTATGCAAATATTCTCAGAGGACTCTAATCCATGTGTAAAGATGTTATTTTTAAATAGCTGTGTCTCATGTATTTATTAGTATATTAACTTCATTAACATTTTACACTTGTTTTAGTAAAGCATAAATTTGTTGGTGCTTCATTTATACGTAGTTTATAAAAATCAATCTCTCACCTCCTAAATCCTTGAAATTCTTGATTTGCTAATTTTTTTTCTTTTGGATGATGCTAAAACTATTAACAATTAGACAGTCAAGGTTCAATTTCTAATGAATTTGTTATCCACTTAATTCATTATATTTTAATTAATGTAAGCAAATTAAAACTACATTTTCTTTTTGCATACACGGTGAGCACGAATGAGTACTATAACCCAATTTCTGTTTTATTGCCAGCTAGAGCTATTATCAGGGAGTTTATTGTGGACTTAGTTCTAACAATTAATTGTGTAACAGTCGCTGTCCTAGGAGTCAAATGATTAGGGGAAAAAAAACAAACAGAATTAAACTCAATTATTCAAAATTCCAGTTATTTAGCATATGTCCCAAACTCTCTTGCTCATTAAAAAATCCTTTCTTCTTCAAGGATTTAGTCATGCGAAGTACATCTCTGCCTCCTTTTCACCAATAAACTTGAGTTCAGATATTGTCATTAAAATCCATGTGCATTTTGCTTCTCAAAAAAAAAATTCTTAAATATATTGATGTCAGCCTTTGAGACTTTTTTCCTTTGGAGTCAAAGTAATCTTCTTCAACATTATGACACTGCTAAATGGCAGCTGTTAGGAAAAGAGAAAAAGGAGGGGATGTGTGTGGTCCTCTTAAGGTTTCAGAGGATAAAGTTCTGTCATCATAGGCATCATGCTTTTGTCTCCAATTTAAAAATTGGTTTTAATTGCATCACTAAACACACAAGAACACAGAAGGTAATGTCAAAGTAAACTACATAAATGCTGCCTCTGAAAGCAATTGTCCTTGAGGGTAGTACAAATTATAACAGCAAACACTTCTACAATTTTTATTATGTAAAATAATAAAAATGGCCTTTTAATAATTTTATAATAATAATAATAAATGGCCTTTTATATATTATGTAATTTATTCTTCAAAACAGTTCTATGAAGATGTTATTATGTTTTTTATTATTTTATAGATGACAAAATTGAGATTCAGTAAGATTTAAAATGTTTCACAAAGTCACACAGCTTATAAATGGAACTTAAGATTTGAACCTCAGCAGTTGACCCAGTTGTCTGTCTGATGTTGGTAGCTAGTTCATCCTCAAATTGCCTTCTTGATAGAATTCATATTAATAGTATTTATAAAATGTATAATGCTCTAACAAATGTGAATTGTTTCTAATGGAATACTGGTAGAGAATGAGTAACTGGATTCAAATTATTACCTTGAAATAACCTACTACAACAGTAAGACCTGGTGTTTTGTGAGTCAAGCGTACATATATAGTTAGGACACAAACTGATGAACCAGGAAAAAAAAGCCATAGGTGCTTAAAAAATATTTTGTGGATAGACAGATGAATGGATAAATGAAGATTGAGTAAGGAACCTGATTGTCATAATACATTAATACACACATATCAATATGTAATACTATAGCCAATGATAGTGTTTCTGAAATTGTATTTAAAATGATATCTGACAAACTAGAGTTCATTTTCTTAAGAAAAATACTTTTCATCAAAATCAGATTGATTAACAATTCAAAATCTCTGGATTACTAAAATGTTTTTCTAAAACATGAATCAATCCAAAAATGTTCTGTATAGTTTATCTAAGACAATCTATGAATTCAACACACTGACTTGTATTTTAAATTGTGACTACATGGAGGGCCTAGATTGATTAGAGACCAAAAGTTACAGTTCAGTCTAGTCCACCAGGAGAGCCACATAATGCAAATCAAAGTTCTTGGTAGCAACGTTGCAACTCATAAGTCCAGTTTATTTTTTGTTTGTTTGTTCGAACCTGCAGCTTGTTTCAAAACGTAGGAACTCAGTGGCTTGATTTTTATTGGAGGATTCCACACAGTTGAAGCAGAATGACTTGATGTAACTGAATTCCCCATTAGGTTCAACTGGCCACCCCATGTAGATGAGGGCTTAATTTAAATTGCATGTTACCTATTAGTTCATTTAAGTGTATAGGATTTCAATTTCTTGATTTAAAACTTGTTGTTTCCTTAAGGATAGAGCCCGTATACACATTCCTTGAACTTCTCACACTGGCTTCTTCCTCCCTAGTCTTTGGTCTAAAATCATTAATCGCTGTAGCAGTGACAGAATTTTAAAAGACCTTTATCTCAATAAATGTAATTCAGGAAGTCTTTATGATGTTAATTGGCATATGTACACTTTTGTATGGCATTGATATATGTATTTTCTTTTAAACCAAAAGTTTTATTTTTATCTTGAACCTATTATTATTTCATTTGTCATTTTAAAACTAAAAATGAATTCTGTATAACAATTTAGAAAGATCTAGTTTCCTTCTAGAAACCATTCTTAGTGGGTGAAGTCATTCTTAAAACCTATTCCTCATAAAAATGCTGAGAACAGGTAGATTATATTTCATATTAAATCAGTTGAGCTATAAAAAAATCAAATTGGGTTTATAATGGAAATAAAAACTGACTTTACTATAGTCCAGCAACAGAGAGATCATTTCTTCATTTTTTGGATCTCATTTCCTCAGAGAACACAGTTACTCTTAAATTTTAAAAAAAATACTTTTATTTTTGAATTGTTTTTCTGTTCATTAGGTACATTATACAAATTCTTAGAAAGGAATAAAAACATAAATTAGAAAATGTCTTATTGACCTAATTGAACATCTTCCAATGCCAATAAGAATTTGCTGATTTTTTTAACACCTGTGTAGTAATGTTGCCCTTTAAGTGTCACTGGTTGATTTTTCAAAGCTGTGTTGCCATTTTATGTCCATTAATATCAATTGGAATATGTGGCCAAATCCCTGTATACCACTTTGAAATTTTACCCCTTACTGTTAATGATAGTCTTCTAACAGTGGAGATAGAAATAAATTATTTATCTACTTAGCTCAAATTTACTCTCTTGGGTCAACTAAATAAGGGAGAAAAAAAAACAATATTTCTTTATTACTTCAAAGTAGTGTGTATGTAAAGAAGCCATTGGGTTAATATGTATTGACTGTGTCAGTTATATTGTGCGGAGATAGCTGTGTGTCTATCAAAAAGTTTGTTATAGATTTCTTTAAAAATGCCTTCCTTTAACTTTTATTGTTATGTAGATTTTTTAGTATAACTAAAGATGTGTATATACATATGTGTGTTTTTGTATTCTCACTATAAATTCTGTCCACTATTAGCCTTTTTATGGTTAAAACATAAAAACTGTGAGGAATCACTGATAGATAATATAGAATTAGAATCTTAATGTCCATTTTCTAATTTGCGCAACTTAACACTTTGTATTCAAAATGTCTGTTATGAATTTTGAAGTGTCAGTACTCAATATTCCTAACTAAGAAATACTATAGTAATATGTAGAGGAAGATGTTTTAGGTGTGGGAGCCACAAGTAGACATTTCCACAAACATTTTTGTGTTGAGTACAAAAGCATTAGTCGTGAAAAGGTTCGATTTTATCTGAAACAGATATGAACAGGATAAAAAGAAAGCCACCTATATTTTCTATTCTTTTCTTTTCTTTCATTTTATTTTATTTTTATTTTTTTGAGACGGAATCTTGCTCTTGTTTCCCAGGCTGGAGTGCAGTGGCGTGATCTCAGCTCACTGCAGCCTTTGCCTCCCGGGTTCCAGCGATTCTCCTGCCTCAGCCTCCCAGGTAGCTAGGATTACAGGTGCGTGCCACCACGTCCAGATAATTTTTGTATTTTTTAGTAGAGATGGGGCTTCACCATCTTGGCCAGGCTGGTCTCAAACTCCTGATCTCAGGTGATCCATCTGTCTCGGCCTCCCAGAGTGCTAGGATTACAGGTGTGAGCGACCACTCCCAGGCTCTTTTTTAGACTTTATTTTTTAGAGCAGTTTAGGTTCACAGCAAAATTGAGAATAAGGTACACAGATATTCAGTATATACGCCGCTCCAACACATGCATGTCCTCCTTCATTATCAACATTCCCCACTAGAGTGATACATTTGTTATAATCGATGAACTTGCATTGACACATACAGCCTAACCACCCAAAGTCCAAACTTTACAATAGGTTTCACATTTGGTGTTGTGCATTCTACGAGTGTAACAGATATATTCTCTAAGTGGGTTTTTTGTGTGTGTAAATGTATAACAACATGCATCTACCATTATAGTATATACAGATTTTCACTGTCCTAAAAATCCTCTTTGCTCTGCCTATTTATCCCTCCCATTCACTCCTTACAACCACTGATATTTTCACTGTCTCCACAGTTTTTCTTTTCCAGAATGTCATATCGTTGGAATCATATGGTATCTAGCCCTTTCAGATAGAAAGCTTGCTTTTTTAACTTTTTGTTTCTTTTCTTATTTAATTATTTTATTTTATTTTTTAAAATTTAATTTAATTTTAAGTTCTGGCCAGTTTTTAAAGGAAAGCTGTGTGTGCTACCTCAGAGTAAGCACTCCAGTAAATACATATTGATATTGCTGGTGACTAGTGGTGGCGGAGGTGATGACAAAGAACTCACCACATGAGGCTGAACCAGTTGTTTGGTTATGGTGTTTGTGGAGCCCTGGTTTAAGGCAATGTCATATTCTTGCATAAATTGAACTGTCTTTAGTTCAGAAAATGCTTAAAGGACCCCTGACTTATAAGGGAACACCAGAAATATCAAATTATATTCATTTATTATGAAAGCATCAATGTACTCTGGGATGTTTAACATTTGATAATTCAAAGTAGCTTTAGTACAATATATTCATTTAAAAAATAGCCCCAAAGTATTCTTTCCATCTATACAATTTTTATTACTATTAGGGAATAATATACTGGTAATGTCTGGCTAATTAAATATTTAACTAAATGCAAACACTCTACTGGATTCTAGTAAATTCTCTTTAACTTGATTAAAACTTTCTAATATGTGAAAAATTGAATTAGACTCCCAATTTTTTTTTCAAATTGTGGGAAGTACATATAAAAAGCAACATGGAATCTGTAAGTTCATTGGCATCTTGCCTTTTTTAACAGATTCTGTGTTCACAACAGCTGCTTAGTACTCTGCAGAAACATAACATAGCTGTATGTCTACTGATGCACTATATGTGATTGTTTTTCTTTTCAAAATCTGCTGTTCCTTGTTGTTTTTTGTTTGTTTGTTTTTGAGACAGAATCTCACTCTGTCACCCAGGCTGGAGTGCAGTGGTGTGATCTCGGCTCACTGCAACCTCTGCCTCCTGGATTCAAGCAGTTCTCCTGCCTCAGCCTCCCAACTAGCTGGGATTACAGGCGCCTGCCACCACGCCTGGCTAATTTTTGTTTTTGTATTTTTAGTAGTGATGGGATTTCGCCATGTTGTCCAGGCTAGTCTCAAACTCCTGTCCTCAGGTGATCCACCCACCTTGGCCTCCCAGAGTGCTGGGATTACAGGCGTGAGCCACCGATGCTCAAATGTTCTATGCAGTCTTTTACACATTACTGTATATCAAAATGTAATATGCATATAATATGTGTGCATAGAGAATTCTGTGTTTGCTACACCTACTTGTATAACACCTAAATTCAATATTAGTATCAAAGTCCTTAAAATTAAAAAAAATCCATTGACAAATTAACATGCCTTAAAACATAGCTTTTATACACTACATATGTACACATCTTAAACAGAGATAAAGTAATTTGAAATTTGTCCGGTATGACACCGTCATCACATGATAGTAATAGAAGTAATATAAGACAGTATACTCAAGTGGTCAGTGTGCTAACCATTGATTATTCTGACTTTGTGTAGGGACAGCAATCAGACCTATTGCTTTGAGAGCTGTGACCTCCATTGCTCGTGCTCTGCCTGGATTTCCCATTTTGGCTACTGGTGGAATTGACTCTGCTGAAAGTGGTCTTCAGTTTCTCCATAGTGGTGCTTCAGTCCTCCAGGTAATCACTGTGTTTGTCTGTCCCTTTTAAAAGTCTCCATCTCACAAATACAATGTAAGTTATGTGACAAAAAATATATATATATATTCTTTTTTGGGCCTCTTGAAAAGGAGGACATTTGGGATCAAAATGGCAGCATGTATTAAGTTCCTCTGATGAGTTAAGAAGAGACCTGAGGTTTGTTTCCTGTCCTTTGAGGGGTTATGAACCCACTGTGTTTTTCTAATGTATTTATTCACCCATGTGTTTCTGAAATAAATGAGATCAGGTAACCAAATGCATACTGTCCTACTGGAAAAACAACACATGAGGAAATCTGGGTAAAAGTAAAATCTCAATTGAAAAACAAAATGAAATCAAGGGTATGAAAATCTATGTCATTACCAAATTTGATCCTAAGGTTCCTGAAGGATCCAGGAACCATTGCCAAAGAAGGAAATTATTGGCTTTATAACTTTTAAAATTTTAAAATAAATTGGTTGTTCAGCTTCTTGTAGTACAAAGCTGAGGGAATTTCTTCCCTTGTCCTCTTAAAGGGATGCTGTGAGATGTAGTGAATTGTACTCTTAATAACACCCCTAAAATAATGAAAATTAGACTTTAAAAATTATTCATATACTTTTTAAAAATAATGTTGCTCAACATGGGCTTAGTACTATCAGCACATTTTAGCATAAGAATTTATCATTCAGGTTTTGTAGCCTGAATTGACCTACGGATAAAACTTTTTATATGACTAGACTGTGAACTCTCTGGTAATACTCCATTAATAATGACTTCTCACTACTTAGCATTGATGGTAATTGGAAAGCAGAAAGTTTAGCATCACATATTCTCTGGCAAAAGGGTCGAGGGTAGAGTTCATGTTGCTAATTTGACAATCAGAATTAACATTGTCCTATGAAATACCTACAATCTAAGGTGGAAATACTATGTATTAGAAAGCTAACGGAGGCAGACTTTTGCTTCCAAGAAGATGGAATAGATTTACTTTTCTCTATGCCTCTCACACTATACAACTAAAGACCCTTATATATAAAACTCATATAAGAAGACTGAAAGGTGGAGAGAAGGCAGATTGGCTAGGGATCTCAAGACCCAAGAAACAACACAGTGGTGGGTTACCTGGGATTTTTTTCATCACATATCTCACACTTAGAGCCAAAGAAGCCCAACAACCCAGAAACAACAAGAGGCACAGACAAAAAGCCTGCTTTCTCTAACCAAAGAGCCAGGAAAGGGGCAGCCTAGCAAGAGAGAAAACTTTTAGACATAAATCCTCTACTTCACCCAACACCACAGATAAATATTCCATCCCTACACCCATCCATGCAAGCAAAGGACAAGTAGGGATCTTAGATGTCCACCCTTGCCAAGCAGTCTCACATCCCCACTGGGGAAAAAATGAGCCGTCACCCCCATCCCATGTCAGAAGCCTGGACTTCTACCCTCACCTGAGAGTAATGAGGTGTCCCTCCTCCTCCCTTCTGCAGTAGTAGTAGAGGAGGTCTAGTAGAGACTGGGGACCTTCATCATCACCATGTGGTAATAAGGCCACTCTCCTTTCCTCCTTCTTACGGTGTCAGTGAAGGCCAACTAGGGAGCAGCAACAAGGCGTGCCTGCACCTCTCAACCAGGGGTGTATCAGTGCAGGCTTGCTGGAGAGCCAGAATTCTCACCTCCTTCCAGCAGTAACCAGAAGCCATGCCCCTCGGGTGTCCAAGAAAGCCAAGTAAGATACCTGGGCTTCTGTCTGGCATTAAGGAGGTGGCGTTCTCCACTTCCCCTGCCAGACTGACACCAAGGAAGGCTACCAGAAGCAGAAAGTTTAGGTAAGATCAAGAGTCTCTTAATATTATACCAAAATTGTCAAGATTTCAATTAAAAATTACTCATCATACCAAGACCCAGGAAAACCTCAAGCTGGATCTTAAAAAAGAATTGATAGATGCCCACATTAACATAACAGAGATACTATAATTATCTGGCAGAAATCTTAAAGCCTCCATTATAAAATTGCATTAAGCAGCTACAAGTGTGACTGAAACAAATGAAACAACAGAAAGTCTCATCAAAGTAGTAGAAGATATAAAGATGGAAATTTTGGACTTAAAACTGCAGTCACTTAAATACAAAACTCAATTGATGTGTTCAATAGTAAAATGAGAGAACATAAGAAAGAATCAGGGGGCCGGGCGCGGTGGCTCACACCTGTAATCCCAGCACTTTGGGAGGCCGATGCGGGCGGATCACGAGGTCAGGAGATGGAGACCATCCTGGCTAACACGGTGAAACCCTGTCTCTACTAAAAAAAAATTAGCCGGGCGTGGTGACGGGCACCTATAGTCCCAGCTACTCGGGAGGCTGAGGCAGGAGAATGGCGTGAACCCGGGAAGCGGAGCTTGCAGTGAGCTGAGATCCGGCCACTGCACTCCAGCCTGGGCGACAGAGCGAGACTCTGTCTCAAAAAAAAAGAAAGAAAGAATCAGGAATCAGGGAACTAGAAGACAGAGCAATAGAAATTGACCAATATGAAAAACAGAGAAAAAAAAGACTGAAGAAAAGAATGAAAACAGCCCTCAGGGAACTGTGGGACTATAACAAAAGATGTAACATTTATGTCCTTAGAGTCCCAGAGGAGAGGTGAAAAAAGTAGGAAAGGAAAAAAAAATGGCTGAAAATATTCCAATTTTTGCAAAAGACATAAATCTGCAGATTCAAGAAGTTAAGGTAAACTTCCAAAGAGGGCAGCTTCAGAGAAATCCATACCAAAATCCATCATGGTCAAATTTCTGAAAACTGAGGAAAAAGATAAAACCTCGACAGCAGCAAGAGAAAGATGACACTTTACTTATTGGTGACAAACAATTCTAATGACAGTGGATTTCTCATCACAAGCCATGGAGTCTGGAAGGAAGCGGGACATTTTTCAAATGCTAAAACAAGAACTGTCAACTCAAAATCCTGTATCCTTCAGAAATGAACAAGAAATCAAGACATTCCCAGCTGAAGAAAAACTAACAGAATGTATTGCCAGGAATCCTTAACTGAAAGAATGGCTAAAGGAAGCTTTTTCAGAAGAAAGGAAATGATAAAAGAAGGCACCTTAGGATATCAAGAAGGAAGGAAGAATATGGAGCAGTGTCTTCAAAAAGAATCTGGAAGATAAGAGTATCCAGGCTTGAATATCACCTGAATTTATTTTCATGAACATGTAGAAATGCTTGGGCTGAAGGATACAATTGAGTTATGAGTGGGTTTCAGAAGAGACTCTTGCTCATGCTCAGGTGTGACCATGAGCAAGTCATGCATGGAAGTAAAGATTATTGGCTGTCTACCACGTGCTGCTAGTAACTGCTGCTACATACAGTATTTCCACAACCTACTTGAGAGTGAAATTTTTAAATCTATATTTTTTAATTGACATCAACTAAGGATTGGTGGATAAAAGTGGTGGATATGGCTTGGCTCTGTGTCCCCACCCAAATCTAACCTTGAATTGTAATAATCCCCACATGTTGTGGGAGGGACCTGGTGGGAGGCAGTTGAATCATGGGGGCAGGTCTTTCATGTGCTTTCCTGATAGTGAATAAGTCTCATAAGATCTGATGGTTTTATAAAGGGGAGTTTCCCTGCGCATGCTCTCTTGCCTGCCACCATGTAAGACGAGACTTTGCTCCCCGTTTGTCTTCCACGCTATTGTGGGGCCTCCCCAGCCATGTGGAACTGTGAGTCAATTAGACCTCTTTCCTTTATAAATTACCCAGTCTCGGGTATGTCTTTATTTAGCAGCATGAGAACAGACTATAGTCACATGACTAGCAATGGAGCCAGAATTCCCATCTAGAGTTTCACAGCCACAAAACAAATACTCTTCCAACTGGACACATGGCCTGTCTTCCCTCACAGAATCTGTAAGACGGAAATATTAGTAATACACAAGTCTTCCATGCCCACTCAAAGCTTACATGTTCAGACTGTAGCTTACCTCTTAGAGTCAAGATTCTGTGAAGAGAAGAAATGTGAAATCATAGAAAACTAAAGGAGAATTATATGTCCTGCGTGTGGATGTGTACTCAGGATGCAGAGCCTTGTATGTAAATTTACAATAGAGTACCATGTGTCCTCACAGAAATGAATGGTGAGATAACTATTCAAATGTCAGCTTCTACTTAGGCTCCCCTTAGATGGAAAATCAGAAACTCACTGACTATGCACATGAAGCCTGTTGTATTCTGTACATGAAAGGACCCTGGAACTGGAACTGCAAGAACCAGTGGGACAGTTCTGGGGCAAGACCTTTGCCGACTCTCTTTTGTGGGCCATGTTATTTCTTCTTCAGAAGAAACTTAAATTCTGTCTACTCTTGTTCTCTCCATGACTTACTCTTGCCTCCTCTGAACTTCTTTCACATAGCTGTCATGACCCTTTGACCCACTCCACATTGTAGCCTTTTAGCTCTCATTTCTCCGTGGCATGTCTCACTAGCTTACTGTCTGTTGACTTGGATTTCTTTTTTTTAACTTTTATTTTAAGTTCGGGGTATGTGGGCACGTTTGCTACACAGGTAAACTTGTATCATGCGATTTGTTGTAGAGATTATTTTATCACCCAAGTATTAAGCCTAGTACCCATTAGTTATTTTTCTTGATCCTCTCCCTCCTCCCATCCTTCACCCTCTGATAGGCCCCAGTAGGTCATTCCCCTCTATGTGTTTATGTGTTCTCATCATTTAGCTTCCACTTCTAAGTGAGAACATGCAGCATTTGGTCGTCTGTTCCTGTATAACTTTGCTAAGGATAATGGCCTCCAGCTCGCTCCTGCAAATGACACAATCTCATTGTTTTTTATGGCTGAATAGTATTCCATGGTGTATATGTACCACATTTTCTTTATCCAGTCTATCATTGATGGGCATTTAGGTTGCTTCTGTGTCTTTGCTATTGTGAATAGTGCTGCAATGAACATACGTATGCGTGTGTCTTTATAATGGAATGGTTTATATTCTTTTGGGTATGGCTCAGACTGCTAAGAGAGGATATCTGTTTGCCTAAATTTATCTTTTTATGCCAGGCCCCATCATAAGCCATTGGTTACCCCATATATTGACTGCTTGGTGTGTAGCAGAAACATAGTAAATTTTAGTTGAATGAATTGGTTAAATGAATGTGCTTGGTTATGGGTGTTTTGTTTTGTTTTGTTTTGTTCTGTTTTTACCAGAATTGTGAAGAGGGGATAAAAGGATTCACGTGGTATAAAAAAATCATTACCTCTTAGCTCTAGCTGGGAATAGCCCAGAGACTTTCCAGCTATTAAAATATTGGTTCCCAAATGATTTTGTTAAAAATGTAAAGTTTCACACATAGGCTTTTGCTTCAGAAATGAAGAGGAAATCAAGACATTTTCAACTAAAAAACACCTAAGAGAATTTATTGCCTGGAGAACTGGCAATCAAATCTGTAGAAATTTAAAGATTATTTATCAGCTCTGCCATTAGCTTGGGTCAGATTTTTAACTCAGCCAGAACATGTTTTTTAACCAATATTAGCTAAAATATGAACTAAAATCAGTATTAAGATGTATATACTTAGAATGGTCATAAGGTGGGAAATATTTGAATTTATTGTTTTAGTTCGGTAGTACAATGGAGGGTAGAGAATATGTATTTCCATCTTTCTTCCCTTCTAACTGAATTTCACTTCATTCCACTCCCTAATCTTGAGTTAACCTAACCTTTCATTCAGTATACCTTTAAGCTGTTGAATATTATTACAGAAATTAATATAACTCTGCAGTTGGGCTTACTCCAAATACACAGTGTTTAATGTCTGCTGTGGCTTAGGTACTAGTCAGTATTTGGTTTTATTCGTCTATTTTTTTTTTAACTTCCCATCAAATTCTTTGGGTTTTGTTTTTGTTTTTGTTTGTTGGTTGGTTGGTTGGTTGTTTTGAGACAGAGTCTGGCACTGTCACCCAGGCTGGAGTGCGGTGGCGCAATCTCAGCTCACTGCAAGCTCCACCTCCCAGGTTCACACCATTCTCCTGCCTCAGCCTCCCGAGTAGCTGGGACCACAAGCGCCCACCATCACGCCCGGCTAGTTTTGTTTGTTTGTTTGTTTGTTTTTGTATTTTTAGTAGAGACGGGGTTTCACCGTGTTAGCCAGGATGGTCTTGATCTCCTGACCTTGTGATCTGCCCGCCTCGGCCTCCCAAAGTGCTGGGATTACAGGCATGAGCCACCGCGCCCAGCCTCAAATTCTTTCTTGCAGTTAGTTCGAATATTTTTCATATAGCTCAAAGCCCTTAGCCTCTCGATCGTCATCCTCCCATTTCTCTCATATCATCTATTCATTGGCTGTCATTGCCCAACCCAGTTCTGTTCTCTGGTTTTACAATATTTATTAAATCCACCTTTCTAATGATTTCTATTCTCAAGTGAAGTGTGTACCAACAAAATGAATTCTTTATAACAGATATGACCAGACAAATGAAATTTATTTAAATACCTAGGTTATGGTGCTGATACACTGGAGTATAGAAATAGAAGTCCTGTAATAAGTATAGAAATAGCAATATAAATAAATATTTTGACTCTGGTTTTTCTCATACACTATCCATCATGTATATAGACTATGTAGGTAAGTGAGTGCACTACTAAAATTAAGATTTACACTCAAAGTAGTAATTTCAAAATCTTATGTGGATAAGTGAGTTCCCTACTAAAATAAAGATTTATACTCAAATTAGTAATTTCAAAATCTGTTCCAAATGAATCTGTGTTTGTAAATTAAGCCATATGACTGACATTAAGAAGAGTAATGACATTTTAAGAATGGAAAGCTAATTTTTTTCATAAGTTGTATAAGTGTGATAGAGCACGCCTTCCTTATTGCTTTATATGCATCACAGAGAATAATTCATGCATTCGTTTTTTAATAAATATGTATTGAGACCCTACTATATACCTAGCATTATTGTAGAAGTTTGGAATATTTCTGTGAATTAAAAAAAAACAACTAAAGTCTGTTACCTTATTGGGCTTACACTCTTGTGAGCAGAGACAGAAAAATATACAATAAATGGTAAATATAAGCGTATGATATTTAACATAAGATGATAAGTGCTGTGAGATAAAACAGACTTCATTGTAAAGGTAATATTTTTATTAAAAATTGATGGTTGTCTGTAATCCCACGCTTTGGGAGACTGACGTGGGCGGATCACGAGGTCAGGAGATCGAGACCATCCTGGCTAACACGGTGAAACCCCGTCTCTACTAAATTACAAAAAATTAGCCAGGCGTGGTGGCGGGTGCCTGTAGTCCCAGCTACCAAGAGGCTGAGGCAGGAGAATGGCATGAACCCAGGAGGCGGAGCTTGCAGTGAGCCGAGATCGCACCACTGCACTCCAGCCTGGGCGACAGAGCAAGACTCCGTCTCAAAAAAAAAAAAAAAAAAATTGATAATTGTGAATCCTAGAAAATTTTTATTGAAGAAAAAACCTAGGTTACAGCATCACTTGCTTAAATTTTTGCTAATTAAGGAATTAAATGTAAGTTCACAAAATACTGTGTATCACTTCACAGTTTATTTTTAATTTCATTTATTTTCATATGTATAATCAAACTGAACCTTATTCTTACTTGATATACCAAAATACATTTTGCAAGTCAACATACTGCTGTATACAGTGCTACCTTCAGTGGTCACATATTATCCCATATTATAAATGCACTGAAATTTATTTATAAAATCCATTGTTTGGGTTCTTCTTCACTACTCGTTTAAGCAGTGCTGAGAAAACCAAGTTGCATTTATCGCTAATTATTTCATAATATATTTTAGTATAATGTAATTGATCAGTAAAGGAAATACACTTTTTAAAAACTCTTTAAAATTTTTGTGGGTACATAGTAAGTGTACATATTTATAGGTTACATGAGATATTTTAATATAGGCATGCAATGCATAATAATCACCTCAGCTAAATAGGGTCCACCTCACAGTTTATAGACTGAAATGTCTTTTAGGGTTTCAGATTACATTTTGTTGGGCAATTATTGCTCTTCTTTTTTTTTTTTTAAGATGGAATCTCGCTCTGTCCCCAGCTGGAGTGCAGTGGCACAATCTCGGCTCACAGCAATCTCGGCGTCCCAAGTTCAAGCCATTCTCCTGCCTCAGCCTCCCGAGTACAGCTGGGATTACAAGCGCGTGCCGCCACACCCAGCTAATTTTTGTATTTTTAGTAGAGATGGGGTTTCACCATGTCGGCCAGGATGGTGTCGATCTCCTGACCTTGTGATCCACCCGCTCGACCTCCCAAAGGGTTGGGATTACAGGCATAAGCCGCCATGCCTGGCCCAATTATTGCTTTTCTTAGAATGTATCGTTTCTCAGTGGCACTGTTTATTTCTATGATCTTATTCTGTAATGTGCTTTGACAAGATGTTAACATTTCCATGGTAAAGCATCCAATCATCTTACCTTAAAAAATGCTTCGGTGATTTTTTTTATTTTTATGAAAAATACCATTGGAATGTTTGTAGAGATTTTATTGAATATTTCGATTGCTTTTGATAGTATGGGTATTTTAACACTATTAATTCTTCCAGTTCTTGAACATGGGATATCTTACCACTTATTTGTGCTTTCTTCAATTTCTTTAATCCATGTTTTATAATTTTCAGTGTATAGGTCTTTCACCTCCTTGGTTAAATTTATCCCTAAGTGTTTATTTTTATGCTACTATAAGTGAGATTCATTCTTTGATTTCATTTTTGGGTAATTTTTTGTTAATTTATAGAAACGCCACTAATTTTTGCATGTGAATTTTGTATCCTGCAGCTTTATTGAATACATTTATTCTGACTGTTTTGTTTTTTGGTGGAGACGTTAGAGTTTCCTACATATAATATCATGGTATCTACAGAGATTATTTAACTTTTTCTTTCTGATTTGGATGCTTTTATTTCTTTTTTTTCCTAATTAGTCTGGCTGGGACTTCCAGTACTATGTGGAGTAAAAATGAGGAGAGTAGGCATCCTTGTCTTGTTCTTGGTATTAGAAGAAAAGCAACTTTTCACTATTGAGTATGATGTTAGCTGCATGCTTGTGATATATGGCCTTTAGTGTGCTGAGGTACATTCCCTGTATATCTAGTTTTTTGAGAGTTTTTATTAAGAAAGGATGTTCAATTGTGTCTGATCCTTTTTCTGCATCTATTAAAAGTATCATATGGTTTTTGTGCTTCATTCTGTTAATGTGGTGTTATCGTATTTGTTGGTTTGCATAGATTGTATCGTTCTCGCATCCCTAAGATGACTGTCACTTGATCATGGTGAATGATTCTTTTAATGTGCTGTTGAATCCAGTTCAATATTATTTCAGTGGAGATTTTTGCACCCATGTTTATCAGAGATACCGCCTATACTTTTTTTTTCCTGTAGTACCCTTTTCTGGGTTTGGCTTCAGCGTAATACTGGGCTCAACTGAAACTCAAACACAAAATGAATTAAAGACTTAAACATAAGACCTGAAATCATAAAACTCCTAAAGAAAATACAGGGGAAAAGCTCCTAGACATTGGCCTTGGCTATGATTTTTTGAATAGGACACAAAAGGACTTGCAACAAAAGCAAAAAGAAACAAGTAGGACTACATCAAACTGAAAACTTCTGTACAAAAAAGGAAACAATCAATAAGATGAAAAGACTTCCTATGGATTTGGGAAAATATTTTCAAGCCATATATCTTTTAAGGGGTTAATATTTAAAATAGATAAGGAGCTCTCACGATTCAAAAGCAAAAAAAAAAAAATAACATGATTTGAAAATGCTTTACTCAGGATCTTTGAAGAAAAAAATGTGAAATCATAGAAAAATGAATGAGAGTTATGTTTCCTGAGTGTAGACGTTAATATTCTTTGAGTAAAGAACTTGAGTAAATATATTTGAGTAAAGAACCTGAGTAAATAATGAACCAAAGGAGACATAAATGGCACAGATATTTGAATAGATGCTTAACATCACTGATCTTCAGGAAAATGCAAATCAAAACTACAATTACACCTGTTAGAATAACTATTATCAAACAAGATAAAAGATAACAAGTGTTGATGAGGGTATAAAGAAAGGGCAACTTTTGTTCATTGTTGGGGGAAATGTAAATTGGTTCAGCCATTATGGAAAACAATATGGAGGTTCCTCAAAAAATTAAAAATAGAACTACGATGTGACCTAGTGATCCCTCTTCTGGGTAAATCCCCAAAGGAAATGAAATCAGCACTCTGTGTGTGTGTGTGTGTGTGTGTATATATATATATATATACACATATATCTGTACTCCCATATTCTTTGCAGTATTATTCACAATAGCCAAGGTATGGAAGCAATCTAAAGTGTCTATCAGTAGATGAATGGATAAAGAAATTGTAGTATTCATACACAATGGAGTTTTGTTCAGCTGTCAAATAGAAGATCCTGCCATTTGTGTCAAAATAAATGAAACTGGAGAATACTATACCAAATGAAATAAGCCAAACACAGAAAGGAAAATGTTGTATGATCTCTCTTATATGTGGAATCTAAAAAAAAAAAGTTTAATACTTAGAGAGCAGAACTGTGGTTATCATATGTGGTGGCATGAAGTAGGAAGGTTACAAAGAGATGCAGTTCAAGGATACAAAGTTGCAGTCATGTCAGATGAGTGAGTCTGGAGATTGAAAGCACAGCATAAGGAATCTAGTTAATAATATTGTATTATATACTGGATATTTGCTAAGAGAGCAGATTTTAGACACTCTTACCACCAAAAGAAAAGTTACTGTGTGAAATGAGAGATGTGTTAATTGGTTTGACTGTAGTGATCATTTGACTGTGTATTTGTATAACAAAACATCATGCGGTGCACTTAAATCTATATAATTGTAAAATGGATGAAATGTTTCAATGAATGCTGAATATAAAAACTAAGGAATTAGCTAGAAAGTAATCTGGGTACTCCAGATCATTTTCCTAGTACAACTTCGGAGTGAAAATGACTATTACAATAGAACCAGATGTAACACTGTGGCCTAGAAATGAGACTGAAAACCGATTACAGGCTTGCATTACTGGGTAACTGCTCTTATAAGTTCTTCAGACAACCCAACTGACTTCTAATTTATTTAAGTGAACTTCAGTGTCTTTGAAATCCCTGACTTTTTAATCTTATTTGACAGGCTTTCATTAGTTAGAATATGCAAATTGGAAATATGAAAAGGACAGATGAAAATTATCAGTAAATTTCAGGTACTGATATTTATAAAAGCCTTCCTGTAAAATTATATTCTCAAACTATTCATAAACTCTTGAGGTCTTGAAATCTTTTTGAGGGCTACTCTGAAAAAGAGAAGTTTGCTTCTGACTGCCAATTATTTATTCATGAAGAGAAAAATAAATAAATAACTAGTAATTCACCTTCAGAACAGTTTGAAGGGAGAACTTTAATAAATTAACACTGGCTTTTTTACGTTTTGGTTTTATTGTTAGTCCCAGATCTTATCTTCTCGACAAGTCCTGTATCCTCTTTCTAGTATTTAAGTACTAGACTGCAATTTCTGTTGGAAAACTGTTTAGGGATTTGTATTACAACCAAAGCTCAGACTGAGTCAGTTGCTTTCAGTGATAGGTTTCATTATAAAATGTTCACCTTCCTCTATAGATAAGAAATATAAGTACTCTGTGACTTTTTTCACTGAATGACTATAGGTTTCTATAATTTAATTTAATGATATTGCCATTACAATTCATTACCTTAAGGACTTTGATTCAGAACGTCAAAAATTATAGGAAACCATCAGTTAATTCACAAACAATTATGACCTGAGCCTTCATTGAGATTGTATGGGTGGGTGGGTGGGGGGTGTGTGTGTGTGTGTGTGTGTGTGTGTGTGTGTGTGTGTGTGTGTTGAATTCTATTTTTCTCTATGGGTTTGTCACTAAAGTTAATAGAAAATCCTGAAATATAACAGAAAGATGAAGCATAGTGGGCATTTGCTGTGGAAAGTCATGATCACATGACGGCCGCTCTCTGGACTCAGATAACCAAATCAATTTTTAACAATAATCAAAGCTGCTCTGATAGAGCTAGTTCAAGCTAAATGGAATTTTTTAATGTGATCAGGAAATGTATTATTTTATTAAAATTAGAGAAAAAGAAGTAATTGAAGCAGCACGATGACACTGTTTCCACATGAGTGCAGATGGATGCATTACCCATATTATCTCTTGGTCATAATATGCACAGAGACTTCATTGCTTCAACTTTACTGACGGGTGTCTTTAGGTGATAAAACTTTTGCATCCTATATTACAGATTTTCATTGGGTACATGGAAAATATTTATTCAATAACTTCTAATTTTTTATTTCATAATCATTCCATTTCAGGCCAGAGGACAATAAATGGTAGTAAAAATAGTTGACAACTTTCAAAATTATTTGAAATGGCATCAGAACTATTTCATGTAACTGGTTAAAAGGGAAATATTTTTTCTTTCTATTATGCGATTTCTTGTGTCCTGGCTTTAATGAATGTTTCACTTACAACTTTAAGAACAATATGTAAGTAGATATTTTTTAAAATAGAAACTCACTAGTCTCACAATAATATATAAGAAAAAAATGCTTTTAGTTTATCCTTTCAATGATGTTCTAATTGCTGTGTCAGTTATCACATTATTTTAAATTACTTTAATGGAAGGTTATTTTCAAGAGGTTTTCATTTTTAAAAAGCATCTGGATTCCAGTGCAACAAATGTTGTTTATAAGCAAAGAGAATAAATTAAATGGAAACTTAACTACGTCTTTGAGTGACTACACGTTCTCCACTTGATAGAAAGATTAATATCTAGATTCAAGAGAAATTAATTGAAACTCAAGCTAATATTTTTGAAAGACAGTCTTACTTTAGAAAAAAATATAGTATTGCACAATGACTATTTCAAGTTAGAGAATAATCATGAGTTAGCTAAGATGTTTGCAGGCATATAGCTACAGAAAATTCCTGACCTTATATAAATGTGCTTGCCTAAATTTTTTATTGTCCCTGACAAATCCTTTATATTGTCCGTTCCTATTTGAATTTGTATGTAGAGATGTGGCTAAATAACGGTCTGACTTCTTTTTCAAAGAGTCTTCATATGCTTGACCAAAGTCTTAAACTACTATTTTTATTCTTCATTTTAAAAGAAAATCTCAGTTGTTTAGATATTCTTATTTCACATATTATTTTCTAAACATTGAATATCTTTGTTCCTTTCCTTTATTTCTGGTTTATCAGTGTCACTTGAAACTAGTTGTGATTGGACAAGTATCTGATTTTTTAATAACCGTGGCTTAACTTGTTCATCCAAATGACTATTAAAAATAGTTATTTGGGGAGGTAATGTGGTAACTACTTTTTATACATTGGGAATGGATTTCATTTCCCATTTTAAAAAGCTAAAGAGAGCCAAGATGAATGATCAAAGTTGGTTGTTCAGTGAATTAGGTAACCAAAGTCATGAGTCTTTTTTTTTCTGTTAGTTCATAAATTGATTTTAATTACTAGATTACAGGGAAATGTTCCAAAATTGTTCTGAGCAGTGCCAACATCTTCCCAGGTGATTATTTTGAAAAGGCCACTTAATTTTGATGTATATGATTTGATATTTGTTTTAAAATTTCGTCAATGTTTTACAGACTCTGGTACTAAGTTAGACATCTAGAAATCCTAGACTGCTTAGGGAATTTAGAGAGCTCTTAGACCATAGCAAAATGTATTATAAAGGGTATTAATGATCTAATGAATATTATCTTCTATTTTTTCAAAAAAGCCTTTTCCATATGTTAATTTATTTAATTCTTACAAAGCTATGGGTATATCAATAAGTATTTTTAACCCCATTTATAGATTTGCATATTCACAGTTTGTAATTTCCTTGAGTTTATCAGTTGACTTTCCAGTAGGACTAGAAACCATGTTACCTGATTTCTATTCTATAATTTGTCTCTACATCCCCCACCCTTCCTGTACTATACTCAAGAAATGTGCTAGCAAAATGAAAGAGGAATTCAACATTAAAAACATGTGAAAGCTTGCTCTTTTACTTATTAATCGCTGATTCATTCTCAGTTCTTGAGCTCTCTCTGTGAGTAGTTTGTTTATACCCAATCATATAATTTTTAAATGAGATATTTGCTTTTGTCTTTATTAAGTAGTTTATGCCTGACTTCTTCAGTTTCCAAAATTATTTTGAATTCTGATCATTCTTTCCAGGTGCTGAGATTTCTAGAAGACTGACTACTCTGGGGCTAGTGGGCTCTGCTTGGGGGAAGCAGAGAAATCTATTTGATCACATTTTTGAATAACATGAAATTTGGAGTACATTTGGAATAAAGAGTAAAATTGGAATAAAGAGCAAAGTAGATTCAGAAAAATCAGGAGATGTATGTGTGATTGATCTAATATGAGAAGATACAGTTAATTATTGACAAAAGTAAGGTCCTATTCTTGGGTACAAAGACGTAACTATACATCTGAAGTAGAGACAACCATGGCAAAGAGAAGATTTTGTGGAAAAACCATTGAGGAATTTAATTGACAGTAAGATAAACAGTGTAGCTTCCTTTAAAAAGTTTATCTTAGTTAAACATTTGAAATGTGGTATCTAGCAAAAGGAAAATAATGTCCTCAATGAACTATCATAAAATGACATCTTTATCACCTAATGAGCCCTACTCTATCCCAGGCAGGGCTCAAGCATCAAGGATACAAGGATGTTCTCAGACATCTGAGACCTGCCCTTAGGAAGCTTGCATGCTAGAAGCTCCCTCAAAGGATTGATGTCTTCGTCCATTTTCTGTTACTTATAATACAGTACTCAAAACTGGGCAAGTTTTTTAAAAAGGGAATTTATTTCTTACAGTTGTGGATGCTGAGAAGTCCAAGGTCAAGGGGCTGCATCTGGTGTGAGTTTCTTGCTGGCAGAGACTCTCTGGAGAGTCCCGAGGTGGGGCAGGGCATCACGTGATGAGGGACCTGTGCTTGCTAATGTGCTAGCTCAGGTCTGTCTTTCTCTTCTTATAAAGCCATGAATCCCACTCCTATGATGGTACATTAATCTATGAATGGAATAATCCATTCATGAGGGCAGAGCTGTCATGATCCAGTCATCTCTCCAAGACCCCACCTCTCAATATTGCCACATTGGAGATTGAGTTTGAACATGAATTTTAGAGGGGACATTCAAACCATAGCAATGATAAAATAATTGAGCCATTCAGAGAACTGAGAGAAGAGTGTCCCCCTGGCCAGAGAAAGAGCAACAGCATAAATATCAAGGTGTAGTTATACAAGGGTGTGAGCAAATATGGCCTATTT
The DNA here is from genome assembly GCF_024542745.1 of Macaca thibetana thibetana. Taxonomy (NCBI): domain Eukaryota; kingdom Metazoa; phylum Chordata; class Mammalia; order Primates; family Cercopithecidae; genus Macaca; species Macaca thibetana. The sequence goes on along the minus strand of NC_065578.1, from coordinate 96,638,036 downwards.
CAGGCATGGCAAGACATACTGAGCAGAGGTGAGAATGATAGGAGATGAAGTGAAAGACATGGGCAGAGGTGAATCTTGTGGAGTACTTCAGGTCATGATAATGATTTTAGATGTTATTCTGCACTTGGAGAGTGACGTGTCGCCAAAGAGTGGCAAGGTCTTTACATTTTCACGAGCCAACAGCACACCCGCCGTCACTTTCCTCAGATCCCAGAGCGAATGCTCAGTGGACCCTTTCTACTTTGTACTTCCAGGGCATCGTGTTCATTTTTAATTAATGGTTTTTATCCTCCAAAATTTTAATTCTCCTCTTGTCTAGGGCTACTCATTGCCTCCTTCACCCTTGGTTAGCTGCTTATGAATATGTTTTACTACTCTCAAGGGTGACAGGCCCCAAAAGTGTGCCTTTATCAACTCAAATTCATCACTTGTAGAGGAAACATGTCTCTAAAGCACATGTTCTGTTAATGGTAGGACATCATCATTAACTTTCTATACAAGGGAAAACATTATTAAATATTAATCCAAAACTCAGACTTACACAGATCCCTTTCCAGAATCATTTAGTTCTATCATGTGCTTAATATATTTAAAATTTTTCCCAAGGATTCAGATGAGAATAGATTGTGCCACTGTAAGTATTTCTCTTGCAACAAAAAATGAAAATACAGGCCACAAAAATACATTTCACAGTTGGTCCCTCATAAGCATCTACCTCCCTAAGAGTTTCCAATCACGACATTCAGTTTTGTACTCCACTGTTTTTCTTTGTGTGTGCTGTTCCAATTCTTTATAACTTTTCTTCATTGCATTTTCTAAATGACACTGAATTATAAGCTTATTATAAAAATGAAGCTCATGGGTTATGGCCACTCTCCTTTTTAAGGGACTTCTCTCTCTACCTGATGATTACTATCTTTCCTCTAAAGGGTTCAAAACAAATTTAGACTTTTCTGGGCTATTTTCAGACTGGTACCTTTAATTTTTTTATGCACCTTTGCCTTTTCAAAAGGCAGTTTCTCTTTGCAGTACTAACAAACCAAACTTTAAAATCTCTTATCCTCCTAACACCTACACTCGTGTTTATATAGGCCTATTTACAGTTAGTCTCATGTTTGGTCACCATCTTTTCAATGTGTTCACAACAAACTAGACCCTCTGATGTTATCTTCTTCTCAGAAAGTCCACTCGTCACTTTCGATTTGGCATATCATTATTTTATTCTTCTTTTCCTTTTTTCCTTGTGTTGGTGTACTTCTGATTTATTCTGAGTTTATTGTTTATGGAGTAGATTTGAAAAGTTCCCATTCCTAACCACCTTCCAAGATTAGAAAATTTGAGGATTTATTTATTGGCTTTTTGGGTTTGATCTAGGATGTTTAAAGGCTGAAGCAGAACAGAAAAGAGGAAGAGGGAGGAAGACAATGTGAGACAGTAGCTAGACTGGAGAATGACTCCAGCTCTAGACCAAAAATGTAACCACGCTCTGAGAACCTCTGTGTAAAGGCGAGTGGGGTAGCTTTCATTAGTGAGATACAATTAAAGCTGAATTGTTCTACCTTATACCTCTATATACCTAATACCAAGTGTATTTTTGGTCATTTTTTGTTTTTTCTTCATAAATCAGTATGTTCAGTTTCCTCATTCTTAATGCATTCACTTTTATATTTGTGTAAATTTAAGGATTACAAGTAAAGTTTTGTTACATGGATTTATTTCATAGTGAAGTCTAGTCTTTTAATGTATGTTGTACCTATTAAGAAACCCTGTTGTTAGTTTTAACATTTTTGAAAAATCTCAGTTCATCCTAAGCTTGAAGATTCTTTACAGTATTTATGTGCTATCATTATGTATACAGATGTGGTTCTACTGTCATGTATAGTATGGTAGTTAAGAGAAGGAGCTTTGAAGTTTTATAATACTTTTTTCACCATTTACTAGCGGATAAATTTGGGCTCATTATTTAACCTCTGTAAACCTTGGTTTATTTATCTATAAAATGGAAGTTATACTACCTATCTCATTGAATTGTAATAAGACAGAAATGATATTTAATATAGAGTCTCAGTCCTCCGAGTATCTCCCTCCTGCTCCAACCACCCTGGTGCTTCCCCACTTTTCATTATCCAACAATGATTGGCACATCAGGGAGCCTTCAGCACTCTGGTCCAACCCTAAGACTGCTTGTAAAATGAATATCAACTCTAATTGTATCTGTTTCTAGTTATAAAATGATAAAAGAAAGAGTATCAGACTTAGGTAATTCTAGCCATGCAGATGACATTTATTACTTTTTTTTTTTTTTTTTTTTTGGTACAGATAATCATGATTTACTGAGGAATAAAAAATAAGCAAACAATTTGGGCACACATTTATTTTGGTGATATTTAATTGTGACTAGCTGCAAATAATGATTGTAAAAGATATTACAGTAAAATATCAGAGTTCTTACAGGCCTGAAAACACTTTTGTAAATACGTTTATTAGAAATCACAACTATGTCTCTTATTTAGAAATATAGAAAAACAATGATAAGCTTAAAGTTTACAAATAGTAGTGAAGGAAATTACTGTCAGACTCTCTCTCCATTTTAGGTGATTTCTAGATCACAGTTCAGAAACAAGATTTAGGCTGAATGACCTCTGTCTAGACGAGGGAGCGTGATCAAGTACAACACTGAAATACAAACTTGGGTTTATTCCCACCAGATAGAATAATTATTATCAACTAAGGTGTTTTTTGTTTTTGTTTGTTTGTTTGTTTTTTGAGACAGAATCTTGCTGTGTTGCCCAGGCTGGAGTGCAGTGGTGCAATCTCGGCTCACTGCAACCCCCGCCTCCCAGGTTCAAGCAATTCTCCTGCCTCAGCCTCCCAAGTACCTGGGATTACAGGCACCCACCACCATGCCCAGCTAATTTTTAAGTTTTTAATAGAGATGGAGTTTCACCATCTTGGTCAGGCTGGTCTCGAACTCCTGACCTCAGGTGATCAGCTCACCTCAGCCTCCCAAAGTGCTGGGATTACAGGCATGAGCCACTGCGCCAGGCCCTCAATTAAGGTTTTGACATAAACATGAGAAAAGTTAACATTGTCAAAAGTATGCTGTGAAGATGTGTATAAATATTTACTCAACTGGAAATTTGCATCCTCTTCTCAAACACTTTTTTTTTTTTTTTTTTTTTTGAGACAAGTGTTGCTTTGTCACCCAGGCTGGAGTGCAGTGGTGCCATCTCAGCTCACTGCGACCTCTGCCTTCCAGGTTCAAACAATTATCCTGCCTCAGCCTCCTGAGTACTACAGGTGCCCGCCACCATACCCGGCTATAATTTTTGTTATTTTTAATAGATATGGGTTTCACCATGTTGGTCAGGCTGTTCTCGAGCTCCTGACCTTAATTTGCCTGTCTCGGCCTTCCAAAGTACTGGGATTACAGGCATGAGCCACTGTGCCCCACTTCTCTCATACACTTTTTAAAAAAATTATCTCTGGAATAAACTGTTTACTCATATTTTAAAAGTTTGCTCTTTGAAAGAAAAACACGTCATCAATGTTCTCCAAGTAAAATGCTTTTAGGGGAAACTTTTGAATGTTTTACTGCAGACTGCTTAACAAATTGCTAGTGTGTATAGAGGACCAAATGGATTTCTGTTTTATCTGAGTATTAATAAAAAAATCATTCAAAAGCTTGACTTTCTAAAACTATGTATCTGTGCATCATATATGTGGTTTATGGCATCAAAGTTACAGTTCAGTAGATTTCTGAAAGGCTTTTGAGACAGAGACATGAATTTTTACAGATTCTAATTACAAGTTAGAAGTCATCTCACTGTGGGAAATTAAAAATGGAGACAATTAGAGGAAATTCCAATTGAAAGAAAAATGCATTATGGCAAAAGCAATAAAAGCACACACAAAAAAGCAGGAAACTAAAAATCACTTATCAGTAGCCTCTATGATTCAATTGTAGATCAATAGTGTGTAGTTAATGCATTACCAGGAGAGCATTAATTTGCAATTACCGCAGGTGATCTGATCCTCTGTTCTGTCCATTGACACAAATGACCTTTTGTTGAAAGAGAGTCTGTAGTGATTATTTTAAATAGAGCAACAGAAAGGCAAAAAGCATGTATAGTCACTTTCAGTCACCAGTATCTTATACCACACAGAATGGGAATGTTTGTATTTTAGTGCCAGTCACATGATGAGTGTCCTGGGCCTAAGCATGGGCGTGCCTGTTTGTGTGCAGGAAGAATGTGGTATGCACTGTGTGATAGTGGGTAAAAGTGATTCAAGGATGAAACTACAAGTGCCCTCAATTAAATGTTAAATAACGTAGACCTTTCATAAACCTCCTCTACAGGGAAAGGTATGAGAGATTTTTGTTCAACTAAGTGTGTGTTTTTTTTTTCATTGCCTCCTTTTGAACATACAATCTCAGTAGCCTGGGAGGTAGGGAATCAGATGCCTCAACAACCACACATTCTTGAAAGAAAGTGGACTTCAGCTCTCTAGAGACCTTATTGTAATCATAAGTAATATGGCAAGGACTCAGATGACCTCTTCCAGAAGCTACTGGGCAGGTAGTAATATCAGTCTCAGAATCACCACATAAGAACAGGAGGTCGCTGAGAACTCCACTTTATTCATGAATGCTTCAACCCAAATGAAAAAGCATCAGATCGTTTGGGTTGAAATCCCAGCTCTGTTGCTCATTAGCTAGATGACCCTGGGCTTACTAGATGTATGAACATTTTATACTTCAATTCTGTTATCTGTAAGGTGGAGATAATAATACTACCTTCCTCATAGTATGGTTGTGAGGATTCACAACCCTATGCAAACACCTCATACAGTATCTGGAAGAAAGTATGTATGCCACAGATGCATGATATTAATTGTCATCAGCCATCATCATCATCCAGTCTGCTAGTAGTTTTATGCATTTATGCCAAGTTTTAAAATAAAATGTACAGCCCTCTATTCTAGCTTTTGACTAGTATGTATCTTAGCTCAGGGTGGTAGAAAACAGAACCCAAGGAAAGGGTCAAGTGTTAATGTTTCATTGGGAGATAAAATTCTAGGGTAGCAAGAGTAAAAGAAAATGGAAATGAGACAGAGAAAGATGAGACCTGAATACAAGGTAATGCATTACTGAGTTAGCCACCGCTTCACAACTTCAATGAGACACAGACAGCCAACTGGCCACATGGGACAACTCCTGATAGACGAGCTAGAAAGCACTGCCTTGGGGTAATCCATCACAGGAAAAAATGGAGAGGAAATATATCTTCTATCCCCTTCTGCCTTCTGTCATGCATTGGTTGAAGTTCTTCCTTCTGAAGAGTCCACTTCCCAATCCTTCTGGATTTTATCATCTAGTGAGAGCTTCTCCAACACCCTGTGGTTTGGCATAGTATGACACTTAATCCACTATATTACTCTCTTCTACACTTGCGATTATCCAACGTGGTTGAATATTCATAGTGACAGAATGTGCCTTCATATATCTTTTATTCATTGGTCTACTTCTTTTTAAAACTAGATAGAATCTATCCATGCTATTTTCATAGTAACAGAGACTTTCAGAAATGGAGAAAACCTTGACAGTCCATAAATAGTTGAATGTCATATTCATATGACTATGAGTGGTACACAGGTGAGTGAAAATAGTGTGCAATTTTATAATAGTTTTACTATATCGTAACCTAAATCAAGTCACTCCCAGGATGCGATACAGAAAGCTAAGTTGGGTGATCTCAGTAAAATTTGGCTGCTGTTAGGGAATTCTTTTGGTACCCCCAAGACTTGCTGGAACCTGGAGAAATTAGTACAGCAGTGACCTAAGCATGGAGAATTGATCCCTACTTGTTGCTGGAAACCCTGGGGAAATGCTCTGAAATGCTTTTAGTAATGTGCTTTAAAAACTGGCAAGCATGCATGCAAAACATCTAAAGCTATTAATCAGAAAGGGATTTGACAAGCAGATGGGACATATGCCTTTCTAGAAAAGTGTCTAAAATGGACATTTTAGTAACTCGAGAGGGGGAATATCATCCTTTTGCTCTTTCTCCATTTATTCCTTGGTCAAAGCAGCAGTGATCCATTAATCATCCGTGTAGTCAAGCGAAGGAGAAAGAAGACAAGGAAACAAATAAATGGGGTAAAGAAAACAGAAGACGAAGGTCCTTATGGTCAAACAATTGACAATTTTGTAAAGGAAAACAGCTTACCTACAGCAGTTTCCTTTTTTGTCCCCATGGACAGGTACATTTTATGAGTAAACTAAACCACTGGTTCAATCATTCATTCAAAGTCCCATATTTGACTGAAGTAGTCTGGCAGGTCAATCTGGCAATTTAGAAGTTTTAACCATTCTAATTGTCATTTAAAATCTGTGGTTTGATTTTCACAGTACCTAATATTCTAGTGTCTGGATGTTGTGATAACTATCTTAACTATTTTAAGCTGACATCATATAAGGAGCCGATCATTAAGAGGGCATAAACAGTGTCCCAAAGCCTAACTATAATCCACACAGGTTAAGTATGCTGTAACTTTGCAAATTATGATAATAAAAAAATTATTATGGTTAACTTTTATATAAAATTTACTATGAGACACACCTTTTGTAAGCTAAAAGTTATAATAATTTATTTATACCTCCAGTAATCCTGTGAGATAATTACTGTTATAGATTGAATGTTTGTGTCCCCTCAAAATGTATATGTTGGAATAATACCCCAATCTGGTAGTATTAAGAGGTAGACCTTTGATAAGTCAAAGGTTTGATAGGTCAGAGGGTGGTGCCCTTACTTTTATTCAAGAGACTCCAGAGAGCCTAATCCTTTCTCCCACTTGAAGACAGCAAAAAGATGCCTATCTATTAACCCAGAAGCAAGTCTTCAGCAGACACCTTGATCTTGGTCTTCCTAGCCTCCAAAACTGTGAGAAATTAATGTTTGTTATTGAAGCTACCCAGTCTATGGCATTTTTGTTATAGCAGTTCAAACAGGCTAAGGCAGGTGTTATTACTGTCCTCATTCTACAGATAGGAATGTTAAGTTACAGAATGGCAAGTTGTGATATGAATTTACACAGTTTGGCCCAGAATCTGTTATTTTAACCAATATACTATGTTGACATTTCTGCCCACTAAAACGGCTAGTATCAAAATATAGACAATAATTAATGACAATGAGAATGTGGAGAAACTGGAATCCTCATGCATTACTTGTTGGAATATAAAATGGTGCACCTGCTTTGGAAAACAGTTTGGCAGTTTCTTATAATGTTACAAAAATGTACCATACAATCTGAAAATTCTACTCCACATCACCTATCTAAGACAAAAATATATATCCAGAAAAAAAGACTTGTATGCAGATGGTCATAGCAGCATTGCTTCTAATACCCCAAAACTGGACACAATCTAAATCCCTAGCAGGTCGATGAATGGTAAACAAAATGTGGTGGTACATCCATACAATGGGATATTATTCAGCAATAAAATAGACTAACACCATAAAGCACAGAATATTTCAGCATGTATAAAAACATACTAAATGAAGGTAAAAAGACACAAAATACTAATATTTGTTATTATAAAATTCCCTTTATATGAAATGATTGAATGTGACAAAATTATGAGGACAACAAATCAGTAGTTTCTTGAAGCTTGGGTAGGTGGCGAATAGTGGCTGCTAAAGGAGGCAAGGAAACTTTTGGGTAATTGGAATATCCTAAAACCAGGTTGTGGTGATGCTGCACAACTCTATAAATTTACAGATTATCATTGCCTTAAACACTTGTAGGGGGTGAGTTTTATGGTATGTAAATTGTACCATAATAATGATTTTTAAAACCCACATACTTAGAGATAGCTTAAATAGTATGTGTAATGAAGTCATTAAATACTGAAATTTTGAAATCTGAATTGGGAGCAATTCATAATGGAGAAAAATCTGCAGGCAAGTAAAGGGGATTTCACTCATGTTTAGGAGTTCTATTTCTTCAGTCTTATGGGAAAATGACATAATACCTTTACTTAAGATATTTATAATACTATTAGTATCTGCAGTGTAACAAAATTAATGTTTGTGAACCTTGCCAAATTTAAAAATAAGCACATTTAAGTAAGTCCGCCTAATTAAGGCATCCCGGGTAGGAAGCATTTCTAGATTTCTCAAGTGTGTTCCATGTATTAAAGTGTTAAAATTAGAGTATTTCCTTACAAATAAGCACTAATCATACTTTGTATAAATGTTTATGAATGGTGCAAGTTATTTAAATTTTAAAACTGCATATTATTTAAGAAAAGTTAAATATATCAAGAAGAGATTGGCTTTGAAGCTGTCAATAACTAGTATCTGCTGAGAAGCTCAGTTGTAAGGTTCATGTTATCAAAATGTATTATGTAGCAGTCATAATTTCCATTCATTCAACAAATAGTTATTGAGTGTCTGATGGGTACCAGGCACATTAGTAAGAAACAGATATATAAGAAAAATGTCAGGTAGTGATAAGTACTTTAAATTAGCTTAGAATTTAAATTAGACTGTGTGATAGTGACTGGGAGGATACATTGTCTGATTGGGGAAGTCATCTCTAGAGCAGTAATATTTAAGCTGAGAACTGAATGAGAAGATTCATCCAGCTATGGGAAAATATCAAGAAAGGCATTGCAGAAAGACAGAGAAAAGCACCTAAGGCAGAAATAAGCTTAACATACTCAAGGAAGGCCAATGAGGCAGGACCAGATCACACAGTGCTTTGTAGAAAGTGTTCCCATTTTTGCAAAGTGAGGCAAGGCATTGTTGGTCTTATGCAGTGGTAAATTATGATCTAATTAATATTTTTAAATACTCATTCTAGCTGTTGTGTCGATAATTAAGGAGAGTCAAGAGTGAATAAAGAAAGTATTACAGTAGGGCAAGTGAGATATCATGATTGATTCCAGTTGCAAGAATCAGTGGTTATGGCAACAAATAGACAGATTCACAATATATACTTGAAGTAGTGCTATGAGATTTGCTGAGAGATTGAATGAATGGCAGTGGACATGAAAAGAAAGGAAGAGAGATTTCTAGATTTTGGACTAGTGGAGTGGTAGGCTGCAGTGAGTGGAAAAACTAGGAATGGTATTCTGGCTATAGTTGAGATGCCTAGAAAACACCTCTGTGAAAATGTCAGATAGGCACTTGTATCTCTTGTTTTCTATCCTACTTTCTAGACATGTCTCAAGCCTGAAAATACATGTACAAGCCAATGCAGATAAGTGAATGTATGTCTTATCTCCTAGTTAGGATGTATGTGCATTATCACTTCTTAAGAATGCCTCATAGTAATTGAAATAATATTAGGCACAAAGCAGATATATGCATACTTGCTTGTGGACAGATGCTAACAGGAGAGAGGAATGGCTTACTGTAAGTCTCAACCAGTGAATGTCTAAAAATGGACAATAAGCACCTGTGTATTGAATGGTTCGGAGGCCAGTTTCAGTAATCTCTTGTCATTCTCAGAAGTATGTTCCTGAAGCTAAATTTTAGAAGATTATGAATCTTTGAGGAAAAGAGTAAAAGAAATGAAATTCACATCAAATGTACATTTTAAAATAAAATAAGTAAATGGTCTATAAAACATTTCCCTCCAAGGGGGAGGGAAAAAAACGCTGTACACTTATTAGCCTTAAAAACATGCTCATCCAAGTCTATAACTTGCCTTCTTTGAATATTCAGGAAACATTCCTTCTTCATTTTGTTTAACTGGTCAGATTTCCCACACATTTAATATTTTTGCGACTCATCAGTCTTTTGAAAACTTTTAAACTGGATTCTCCTGGCCTGAAATATAAATGCTCCAAGTTAAACACCTGTCTTCCCCTATTCTGTGGTCATGCCCCACATAATCAGAGGAAAGAACATTGCTTGCTCTTAGCTTCTTTTCACAGATATGAACCAGGAGGACCTTAACATTTTGTGGAATTAAAGATGTAGGCATGCAAATATAAACTGCCATTATCTCCAAATCAATAATTCTGTGTTTGTAAGACAAAAGAAGATAATATGTCTAAAGATCAAAATATCAAACCTCTGTTTCAGATAGCTGGCTTAATCCCACAGTGATAGACATGTCAGATATTATAATATTTAGCATATTTCCTCATGTGGAAAATGATAGGATTTCAGTTGTCATGCTTTAAGGGCATGAGCAATAATCTCATTATCATCTTCCTAAATCAATCAGTACATTGTAGATATTAACTCTGTCTGGATGGCACCAGATGTAGTAATGAATATGAGGTGAGAGGAAAGTTTCATGACTCATCATTGAGCCTAAAAACAATGACACAAGCAAAAAATCAGTTTCATCACTGGTGAATTTGTGTGGCCAAAGACATCACACATTACCCACGCCTGGTTTTACACAGCTACCATAAGAATACTATTGCACATTTATAAGACCTGATGTCTCTAAAACACACAAAATAAATGTGAGTAACCTGGAGGGAGTTTAAAAAAAACAAGCCAATTCTGTTTCATGTCTGAGCATTATTTAATTAGATAATGTTGATTATAAGCAGATTCAGAATATAAGCAGAGTGTGATATTTTATAGACAAAACTGGAATATAAAACACATAAAAACCCAACTTACCTACATTTACCTTATTTACCTTTTCTTTGACCCAATTCATATTCAGTAATTGATATAAAACCCGTAGTATATTGATTTACGGGTAGGCAGTGGTAATGTGATTCTGGTTTATACTCTCAAAGCATAACAATTGAAAATCAGTCATTTCCTTGTCTCAAAATTCTCTTATATGTTTATCTGTGTGTGATTAAGTTGTTTACAACATAGATGTGATCATTTTTGTCCTGGAGTTCAATGGAGCAACTCATCTTAGAAATTAGTCAGTATAAACACACACACACACACACACACACACACACACACACACCTCAAAAGACACCAGTTGCACACTCAGATACAAAATTCAGCACTTAGTTATTCTTACCTCTGAATCAAACCCATTGTGTCACACGTATACCAACAAGGCAGACCTTCCTGCTATATAGTACTTAATAATTCTTACCTCATTTGGTCCTCACAATAGCTCTGCATGGAAAGCTCATTCTACAGAAAACAAACAGCATAACCTCAGGCTGCTGCGGTCAACAGTTTTGTTTGATAATAGAATGTGAAAAGAAACCAGAGGATTAGTGCATAAATTAATATGTGCTGAATGAAAGAATAAATTAATTGGTAGGTAATTTTTGAGTAATAGAGAAAGTTTTCGAAGAAATGATGAGTTTGAATATTGCTCTCTTGGCTGGGCGCAGTGTCTCACACCTATAGTCCCAGTCCTTGGGAGGCTGAGGTAGGAGGATCGCTTGAGCCCAGAAGTTCAAGATCAGCCTGGGCAGCATAGCAAGACCCTGTCTCTAGAAAAAAAAATTAAGAAATTAGCCAAGCATGGTGGCAGGCACCTGTAGTCCAAGCTACTCAGGAGGCTGAAGGAGGAGGATTGCATGTGCCCAGGTTTTTGAGGCTGCAGTGAGCTATGATCATGACACTGCACTCAGCCTAGGCAACAGAGTGAGGCCCTGTATCAAAGAAAAGAAAAAAGAAGGAAAAAGATAAAGGAAGGAAGGGAGGGAGGGAGGAAGAAAGAAAGAAAGAAAGAAAGAAAGGAAAAGGAAAATAAACAAAATTTCTCTCTTCTAGTAATAATTCAGAATAATCTATTAAACACTCCTGGCTCCATTCTCAGCAAACAGAGAGAAGGCCTTTACTCGGCATGTGCAGTCGTTTTGCAGGACCTATATTAGAGGGAGCAAATCATTTACAATATCAATAATATTTGTACAAATTTTCTCAATAATACATTTGATCATTTACTTTGAACTATTTCAAAGTAATTTGATGAAGTATTGAACTTTAAATTTAAAATATAAACTTGAAATAATTAAAGATAGAGAGGGAATTCTTTAAAATAAAAATACGGGTCCTGCCCCAAGAATACTGGACTGACTTCTTGGTGTGTGATGCAGAAACCCAAAAAAATTAGATAAGAGAGTCCAGACACAAAACAAGATGAAGGACCTTTTCCTTAGCCTCTCCAGGCTCTGTTTTATCTGTCCTGTATTATAGTTAGGATCCAGATTGCTTTAACATATATGTGTGAAATTAGAACACTGTATATATTGGATTTGATGGTATGAATTCAGTCATTGTTAAATGAGATCTTTATAGGATTCTTAATTACACATTCCTTCAGTTAGTGTTACAGGGAACTATCGGAAGAGAAAACATAATCAAATGACAATTGCTGTTAAGATTCAGGTATCCAGACTGGGAACACCAGAGAAGCAAAAATCTATATACAGGCCTTGTCCATTTTGTCTGTGACAAATAGTACTTTTAATATCAAGAAGAACGCTGAAGAAATAGAGCTACTTCTTTGCATCCTTGAAATACATTGGCATATCCAAAGAATAGGTAATTAATAATGCAAAGAAATTAATATATAAATGGTGCAATGAGTGATATAGAATGCAGCAGAAGTTGAGAAAAAGTATTCTCTTGTGGATTGGTGTGAATTCTTAATTATGATATATTTGTATAATTGGAGAGAAAAATGTATTCTTGACAGGGAATGAAAGGGAACTGTGTTTGTCACTGACTGATACTATTACAATATTTGTGTTTTCCTTCATGTATTCATTCATTGAATAAGTCATATGCCAGGCAAAGATCTTTATGTGGTAAATACTGGGTGTACAATGGTAACCAAAAGAAATATAGTCTCTGTCCTTTTTGCTGTGTCTCTGAAATCTGGTGAATGAGATCCAAATGATGATACCTATTGTACATGTATTTAGGCACTGAAGTAGATAATTATTTATGTTTTATTTTATATAATACTTATAAGAAATCTATGCTACATATACATAGATATATATGTATATATAGTGTGTCTATGTATAAATATAGGTACATATATTATATATACATATATACAATATTGTGTGTATATATGCTTGTGTGTATATATGTGTATACATAAACATATATAAACATACACACATATGTAAACATGTACATTAACATAAACATATAAACATGTATACACATATGCATTGTAAGCATACATACATATACACACACACATATAATCTCCCTATTTTCACATGAAAGCCAGTTACCTTTGTAGTAGTGGTCAAAACAGAAAGCAGGATTGCACTATGGTTACAAGGAAGGATCCTGTGGGCAAACTGAGCCAGAATTTTTATCTTTGTACTGCCATTTAGTAGCTGTGTGATCTTAATCAAAGCCTTTAATTTCTGACCCCATATTTACCCATCTGCTAACTGAAGAAAATAATAATATTTATCCAAGGTGCTATTGTGAGTTTAATTGTGGTGCTACATGTAGACATGTTTTGAACAGAGTTTAAAATATAATAAATAACCTAAGTCAATTCCAAAATGCTGTAATCATAAGGTAATTTGGGTAAAGCATAAAGAAATAAGTTACAAAAGGACAGAATATTAAGTTTGCCAAAATACACCAAACTTTTCCACCCTTAAAGGATATGGATTTTGAGTAGCTCCTTGCCTCTCCTGTCCCCTTTGAGTTTTTTTTTTTTTTTAGGCTGAAAGACCCTCCGAGGAGTGTCTGGAGAAGATGTGGAACCTCCGTACCCCTCCCTCATACCTTGCCCTATGCATCTTTTCTATTTGGCTGTTCCTGAGTTGTATCCTTTATCATAAACAGTTAAACTGAAGTCCAGTGGGACAGCGGAGCAAGCCCATGATCACAGGCAATATCCACCATTCATTCCCTGCCACCCCGTTCCCATTAAGCGTTCAAGATGCCCTTTGAGGACCCAATTCCCGTGAACACATTGTGTGAGAGTTCAGCAAGATTCAAGACAAGTACAAGTTTACAGGAGATGCAAGCTATCGATAGAGAAAAGAAATGTGAAGAACACTGTTGCAAAGCAGCCAGACCCCAGCAGTAGGGTTTCTACAACAGGCTGGTGCAATGAAAAAGGGGCTGTGCCAGATAAAAGGAAACGAGGGACAGAGCAACTGGTTGCAGCATTCGGTCCTGGATTGAACCCAGGCTTGGATAAACTAGCTATAAAAATATTATGGAAATTGTACTATGGATATCAGATTACACTAAGGAATTATTTATTTTATTAACTGAAAATATTATTTTGGCTATACAGAAAAATGATTTTATATTTTAAAAGATATGAAGTTCTTACTAAAGTTGAAAAATTGTGGGTGAATGGATTCTGTTGCTGCAGAACAACCTAGAGCAACCTTAAATGCATATTGCTAAGTGAAAGAAGTCAATCTGAAAAGGCTACATATATATGATTTCAATTATATGACATATTGGAAAAGGCAAAACTATGGAGACAGAAAAAAAGATCAGTGGTTGCCAGGGGATGGGGGAGGTGAGGGTTAGAGGGATGAATACGTACAGCATAGTAGATTTTTAGGGCAGCGAAGCTATTCTGTATAAAACTCTAATGACGATACATCTCATTATACATTTGTCAAAAACCATAGAAAGGTACAATGTAAGGAGTGAATCTTAATATAAACTATGAACTTTAATAATAACATATCAATATTGGTGCTTTAAGTGTAACAGATGTACCATCTAATGCAAGATATTAATAATGGGGAAGGTGCTGAGTGTGGGGGTGGCGTGGGCATATGAAACTCTCTGTACTATCTGCCCAATTATTCTGTAAATCTAAAAGTGGACTAAAAAGCAAAGTCTATTAATTTTTTTTTTTCAGTTGGAGGCCAAAAGGGACGCTTACATCTAAGATTATCTGGATCAATAACAGGATCAAGTTGGGTCCTGTTATTGGATCAAGTCAGGTTTCCAAGATTCCAAATCCCCATCTAAGTAATAAAAGCCTTGTGAATTAGATCCAATGTTAATGCTCTGAGGCCTGCATAAGTATCTGAAAGACCAGAATGTTAAACTAAACCAAAAGTGACAGAGCATGTTGGAATGCATTCCAGAAGGATAAGTGAAAGTCTCCCTCCAATAGAAAGGCAGAAAGAAAAAAACCCTCTAAGTAAGAAAATCACAAGTCCTAGTGGTACAGGACAATCCCAGTTTATACTGCTACTCCTGGTATTTTCATTAATAGTTTCCCATTTAAAGTGTCACAGTTTGGATGGTAAATTATATCCTCATCTCTAAGCATCCTTCTAAAACTCTCATTCTAGAACTTTTACTGGTGTTTGTAATCTTTCTTCAGGTTGTCATAGTTGCAAATCATAAAATATGTGCCCTTTTAGTGAGAAGGCATAAATAAAACTACTTCTTTGGGCATTGCATTTGCGTCTGTAACCATGTTCCAGTAGATTCATCTTTTGTAGCTGAAGACCAGGCATTTTAGTTTTAGGTTCTTGGTCTTCATTAAAACAAAAAGCCAAAAAAATACTAGCATACAATTTATTTTCCTCGTCTTTCCACAAAACCGCAAACTTTGTGAGCTTTTACTTTTCCATATATACGGTAAAGGAATTAAAAATAAGTTTAATATTTTTAAAAGTTCCTTTTAACAAGTGCAAACCTTATTGCCTTGCTTCTCTTGCCCTACCATAAATACGCACTGTGTTTACCATATATTAACTTCAACATTGGTAAGGTTGTTTTGTTTTTCCTATAGCGCTTAACTCTTACATAGTTTATTCACTCTTAATCAACTGAACTCTAACTTTTGTATCCCAGAATACATTGGCAACTCAGTCAAAATTGTTGACTCACTGATAACAGCCCAATTTTACTCTCTCACAAATTTGTGTTTTTATCAATTGTAGATTAACCATCACACCAACTACTGAATTGTGAATGCTTTAAGAGGTAGTCAGGGCTATTTGAGATGTTATTTTCATGTTAACAGATGTCTCTCATTGTGTGCGAATTGTTCTTTTTTGGAATGTGAATGTCTGCTTAGTTATTGAGTGACCACATAACCTTCATCTATCTTCAGGGTTCAGAAAAAAATTCCATGCGTTAATTTTCCCCTATAGACTTTTTCTCTCTAGGCATTATGACTTCTTCTCCTCTGTGATCAAACTCTCTGTGGTATTTTAGTAAATGATATGATATATCAAGTTTTCCCAGCTGTGTTGACTCTGTTGAAAAAGAAAGATTGCCTAAAATTAAGGATTTGAGTCATCTGACAGCTATTGTTTGGATGTTTAGTTTCCTTTTCTTGCCCCACTCTTATCATGAGAGGTGCTGAGCATGCATAGTGCTCCATGCAAACCCATACACCACCACCTGTGTTACTGCAGCGTAATTGAAAATTGCTGTGGTAATTCATGCAGCACCAAAGCCTGATGGTGAGAAACCATGTTAGTAGAAAAATCCTACTGCCTCTGAAGCGCAGTGGCCAAGCTTCCTCAAACTGCAGCCACACTTCCTAACCAAAGAATGGACTGCATAGGATCCTAGTGTATAGAAGACTCCAGTTGTTACCTCAGTCTTTTGAGTCTTGTATTTATGCCCGTTGGGAAGCAGAGCCATCAACAGCAATATCTTTGAAGAGACAGAACAGTAATCACCATTCTTTGGCCCTACATGTTGTACCTGGCTCACCCATTTTATCTCTAGTGTCGCATAAAAGGCAGACAGAGGTGCTGTGTCTCTGTATGGTTCTTATTATTATTGGTTGCAGTCATTATTGAGATCTGAGTCCAGTTGGAGCTCACTTTGTAAAGGACAGATACAAGGAAGGGGGCAGGGGCAGTCTCGCCTGCAGGGCACAGCCCTTTGACTAATCAGCCCAGGCCATCTTCAGTGAAGTTGTGTCATCAACAAAGTGCAACAGAGAAGCTCAGTCTCACAAATGCTCTTCTGAATAGTAGTCGAGTGGGTGGCCCATCACCTATGCTGCCTTTGAGAAAATACTTGGAGAATTGATGATTATATTCGGGCTGGCAAAATGTGGTTTGGATCTCAGTATAATATACCTTGAAAACGTTTTATTCTCTTCAGTCTGTCTTTAGCTGATCTTGGGTTAAGAAATTAATTAAAGAATGACCACAGAGTGACACTGAAAAATAGACTTTCAAGCTCCATAAAGTTCCTTCTTAATTGGAAGAAAAGGGGGAAATTTATATACTTAAAATTCATCAGAGAATGTATCATTTAAGAGGATAAGTAATGTACTGAGAAGAAATATATGATTTACAAAATAAATGACTCCTATACCATTTGGACTGATCAATGAGTGGCAATTAAAAACAACTTTGAAAATATTTAATAAGCAGAACTACTTATCCATTTAGGCAACTTTTCTGAACTGAACTTTTGAAAAACAACATCTCTGGGGCTATTCATTTGTTGTTCTTTTTTTCCCAATCCTATTTGCTGTGGTCAGAACATAGACAGCTGAACTCAAAGCCAGATTTCTTAGTAGAATGACATTTGGACAGCTATTTTACTTAGTGATCCTGTGCAGTTTCATAGCAAAGCTGAAATAAGCCCTCTCCTTTTGGGGGAAACAAGATGGTATTCTGCTGAATGCTGGAATTTTATCACTTTGGGAAAAAAAAAAAAAAAAAAAGCTGCTTGAGAGACCTAAGAATATAAAAGCATTTGAGATCTCAGAAGGAGTTTAAATCAATGCACTGCCACAGTTACAGAGCAGATGAAAGAGCCTGCTGTCTCAATTGCCAGGAAACTACTTAGAAACTCTCACTTTGATTTCTTCACGTAGTCCGTTACATTACTGCTAAATGCAATATATAGGGACATCATGACTTTGATGTTGTACAGCTCCAACAAATGGAAACTAATATGATAGAACAACTAAGATTTGTGGTTATATGTGAATATACAAATATATCCCCATCTAGTTCCCTATTTACTATGTATCTCCAGGGGCTGTCTTTTAACCTATATTTTTATAAAATTATAATTTTGGTGTTTTATTCATGAGGCATGCCATGTTTATGTAGTACCAAAAGCTCATAGGGGGATATTGTTATTCTGAATTCTTACTTTATCTATATGTATTGTACACCAGTTTTTAAAGTACAATGTAATTTCCTACATCTGTTTGTCAGTACTGGTCAGAACTCAATTCCGTGAGTAATTATTGATTCCGTGCCTTCAGAAAATCTGATGTTTTTAACCAGTGGGTGTGGACAGATAGAATTAGAAACTGCATT
The DNA here is from genome assembly GCF_024542745.1 of Macaca thibetana thibetana. Classification (NCBI taxonomy): domain Eukaryota; kingdom Metazoa; phylum Chordata; class Mammalia; order Primates; family Cercopithecidae; genus Macaca; species Macaca thibetana. The sequence goes on along the minus strand of NC_065578.1, from coordinate 96,619,810 downwards.
TCCATCTGAAGACAGCACAGATTTAGTTTCCATTTAACATAGGAAATTTTAAGTGGGTCATCCAAATATTAAAACCTTAAATGTTAAAAAATCTGTGGATTTCTGTCATAATAAATATGAAATCACTTTGCTTCTTTTTATGAAAATTATAAATATATGCTTGTTTATATATGTAATACTTTCATCTCATTTAAGACTTTGAAATTTATGGAAATAATAATACAAAGAAAAGTTAAGAAGCTCTGTGGAGGTCAGAAGTTCTGAGTCTTACGTTGGCCCTCCCAGTTACTAATCTTGATTTTGGGCGTTGCATTCAATGTTTGGTTTCAGTTTCCTCACTTACTAAACAATTGATAGCACCTTCTCTTTCTCTTAGAACTGATATATGGAATAAGTACGATGATATTGACAGGCAGTGTTGTAGCAGAAAGAGCTTCAAACCAGGCAGGTCTGCCAGTACTGCCTCCAACTAGCTGTGTACCATGGACAGATCATTTAGCCATTCTGGACTCCTAATCTCTGAAATGAGGAGGCTGGTCTGAAAAAAAAGGCTAAATTCCCTTTAATCTTGTTTGTCACCATGCTTTGAAAACTGTAAATTATTCTATAGATATTTCTTTTTGACAGCATGCTTTGAAAACTATGAAGTGCTATATAAAATATTGCAGATGTTTTGCATAGTTTAAACAGAATATGTTTAAACAAAATATGTGCTTATCAAAGTAGGTTAGTAAGAAGAGATAATATAATCTTCTTTTTCCTGAAAAAGCTTTAAGAATTGGATGAACAACGCTTCTTATTCAATGTTTCATATATGAACCACATTCATAGGAGGCTTCTTGAACGTCTTCCAGATACATACAACTCATTTATTAATGCAATTTATAATGTGATAACCATTGCAGAAGAATTTCCATTTTTGCTTAAATGTAGTAATTCTCCAATAGAACTTTTACTAATGAATTTACAGTAACTTTAAGACAACTTTAGACTTAAATTGTAAACGTATATTTTACTTTCATATAACCTGAAGGCACATATTTCTAAGTCCTGAATGTGTAGTTTGTCCACCTGTGTGATAAGAAGTAAAAGGGGATCATTATGGTCATGGGTTTATCTGAGTTGTGTTTAATAGATCAAGATCTCATTTTTAAGCTTTGTTATATTTTAAAATAGCATTTGAAAAATGTGCTGTTTGATTACACAAAAACATGCGCCAGTCTCAGGGTGTTCCTGCTTTTGTAGAACTCTTCTTTGCCAGATTATTTACCTGGGATAAATATTTTCAATCTAATTTAGATTTTATTTGATAGCTTTTTGGAAATTTCTTTTACTTTTCAGATGAAGTTAGCTTCTTTTTAACAGGCAAAACTTCCCATTTTGGCCTCTGCCAGGCACTTGAAATTCTAGACTACCTGAAATTCTACAATACCTATGAGGTTTAGTACCATTCTGTCTAAGCTGTATAATTTCCACAGGACTTCCACCTTCATAATATAATTTAATCTTCACAACAATAAGATGTTATCATCCTCCTTTTTCAGATTTAAAGGAGGGAGAGGAAACTCAACAAGCTAAATGACTAGCCCTAGTTACACAGCTGCCAGATGACAGAGTTGGGTCTCAGACCTGAGTCTTCTGACAACAAAACCAAAGCTTTTTTTTTTTTGAGATCATTATTTAATGCAAAAAAAAAGTAGGTCCGTGGTCTTCCTCTGCAACATTTGACCAAAAACTTATTACATTTAAAAAATTATATCCTGCCTAATTCATGCCCTAATGATTTATTCATATTATGAAATTTAATTTTGGTGCCAATCTAGCTGAGTACAAGCTACTATTTTAAGCATTTAAGTATGTTGCCTTTTAGTTTCCTATGTGCTAAGTATTTAATCTCCATTTTTAAGTGAAAAAAAAAAATGCTCATGATTACGCAGCTAAGATGTAATTGGAACTCGATTCTGCTTGACTTCTGTGTGCATTCTCTCAGCCTCTTAACTTAATATGGCATAGAAACCACAAGATGTGACTTTAAGAAACAGGACTTCAAGTCCAAGCTCTTTCCATTTTTCAAGTAAGAATATTACTCCTTCTCCTGCCTAAGTCAGGTTTATTTTGAGTACTGAAAGAAATAATGTATGTAAAGAAGATTTGGAAGACGTAAATCTCCGTAAATAGGTAATTTACTGATAATCTAGCTAATCTCATTTTATGAGAAATAATGAGAAAAGAATAGCTCCCCACAACCCTCTGTCACCATCCAGGTATTTGTACAGTTGCTATGCACAGGCAGACCTCGATCAAATGCGCCTGCACCTAAAGTAAAAATTCAGGGCATTGTGTCAGACCCCTGGAGGAGACTATTAGGCGCTTTATGGCACACGTCAAATCACACTGCACAGGGGGCCACCACCGACTCAGCTCCTGCATAGGGCTGGTCCTGCTGAGAATCTAGGGGCCTCTCTTTAAAATAGCTCACTATAGGGATATTCACACTTATAGAAATAATTAATGGTGGCAATGATCCTTATAATGGCACCTGATGCCCTGCTGTGAAGAAAGATAAACCAGCCTTCACCATAAAGAACTTACAAATTATACGAAGCAAACATGTTAACAGCTATTGAGTCCTAATCAGAGCTGTTAAACAAACAATTAAGAGATGTCATATAAAATACACCCATTTAGACATAGCAGCTACATGTTTGGAGTTTTAACAGGAACCATTTACCTTTGAGATAGAGATAAGGCCCTCAATGGAGTATAAAGGTTAGGCAAGGACAAGGCATCTTTCTGAGTAATTCCATTTCCTGAGATCAAATCCATGGGCAAAGCTGTTCTCAATGGTGCACTTGCATCTTAAGATTTATTTTTAGTCTTACTACTATTTAATCAGCAAATTATTCTTGTTTCTTCAGACATGACTTCTTATTATAAGTAGTGCATTCTTTAAAAGGCTAGGAAAATGTTGATATAATCTAATAGTAAAAATTAAGAAGAAACCTATTTGTTTAGAAGAATTTTTTTTTGCAGTCAGCGTTTCAGTTGAGATGAGATTCACCCCTGCCAGTGCTTAAGACTTTATTGTTCTAAGTGTGGTCCAGCAGCAGAAGCAGCAGCAGCAGCAGCATCCCCTGAAAATTTGGCCAATGCAGGATCTCACTCCAGGATCCCACACCAAAGCTACAGAACCACAATCTGCATTTTAAAAAGATCCCCACCTGATTTGTATATACAATAAAATTTTAAAAGAAAATACCAATGTGCAAAGTTCCTACTTTCAGAAATTCTATCAGGAAAATTAGTAGGTTTAATCTTACTGGAAGTAAAAATTAAACTACTCATTTCGGAAAGGTATGTAAATGGTGTGACATTTGCCATGTGATTAAGTATATCTGAAGTGGTCCCCTCCAGCACTTGTGTCTCATGGTGGATTCTAGGGCTTCCAGCGTTGCACAATATCCCAGTCTTGCTCAGTAAGTATCTTGTAGTCTCTCCCCGCTTTTCAGGTTTTGCGTTCAGTTCACATTCTCAGTATAACTCCCAATTATGTGGAACACTAACACTGTATGATAAAGAGCCTACAAGTGGGTGGGAAAGAGGGAGTTTTCTTAGCCTTGGGTCCTCCCGTGTTCTTCTACAGTTAAAAGACACCAAGTCTACATTTTGATCACTCCACTCCTTGGCTGAATCTACTGTATACAAATTGTGCCATGTTTGAGGAGTGAGAGAATTCATAGCTTTTGTATCTTCTTCCTGGAAACATCAGGGATGATTTAGATTATACTTTACTGTTCATCCCTTGCAGAGTATTTCTAGATTCCTTTTAGCAGCAGGATTTCACAATAATCATGAAAATCCCATAAAGTACATGACATTATGTGATTTTCAAAATCTGATTTCTTATGTTCACATGGTGAACTATTTTAAGACTATAGTAAAGCATCCCCATCAGCATATACTACAAAAAATAGGATCTCAGAGTGAGCAAAGAGGATTAAGTAAAGCATCAGTTGACTTTTATAGTCAAAAGAAAAAAAATACCCCTGTGGAGGAAATGATAATGATGTTCCTTATAATTGTTGTGAGAAAAAAACCTACCACCAACTCTAAGAAAGTTATAACCGGCCTAATTAATGTTCGAATTGTTCCTCCTGAGAAACAGACTTTTTTTCTAATGTAAATGGGCTTCCTAGAAAATGTTCTTGTTCATATTTAGTAGTTATTCTATCCTCTTCTACATTGTACTGACATGCAGCACTTGAGAATAGAAAATGAAGGGGTTTTTGTTTCCGCATTATGGTTTTGGCTTGTTGTTATTCTTACTCATACTGTACAAGTAAGAAGGTAAATTGAAAACACTGACAATTTTTTTCTAAAAGCGTGGATTTTTCAAAACCAGAGCTATATTTCAGTTGAAGATAACCTGATTAAATTTTTAAAAACATATGTGTTTGGTCCATGCAATAGGTGTAGAAAGGTATTTGTAGTTATATTAAAAGTTGTTCCTCTGTTATCCAGGTCATATTGTATTGTATGGTCAGGAATTCTGGTTCCACCACTTTCTAACCATGGGGCCTGGAGCAAGTCATTTAACTTTCCTAAGACTCAGTTTCCTCATCTGTAAAATGGGGCTGAAAATTAAACCTATCTTTTAGGGTTATCTTGAGGACTAAAAAAGATAATATATTTAAAAGTGCTAACAAAGTGCCTGGCCCATAAGAAGAGTCCACATCATGTTAGATATTGCATTGTTTCATTCTTATCACATAGTCATTCAGCCAATTTTGACAGAAATCTCATACACAGAAATCAGTCTGTCCTATTCTGAAATGTAAAATAACTGTATATCCTTAAAACATAATTATTTTCATTCTTTAAAAAAATAAAATGCGGGCCAAGCATGGAGGTTCACGCCTGTAATCCCAGCATTTGGGGGAGGCCAGGTGGGCGGATAGTTTGAGCTCAGGAGTTTGAGAACAGCCTGGGCCATATGGCAGAACCTCATCTCTATAAGAAAAAAAACATTAAATAAATAAGTAAATACCAAAAAATTACCCAAGCATGGTGATGTGTGCCTGTAGTCCTAGCTACTCGAGAAACTGAGGTGAGAGGATCGCTTGAGCTCAGGAGGTTGAGGCTACACTGAGCTATGATTGCATCACTGCACTCCAGCCTGGGTGACAGAGCAAGTCTCTGTCTCAGAAATAAAAGTAAAAAGCAAAATGCAAAACCCTGTAACCTATACCCCCAGCTTGCCTCTTCCTCTTACAGGAGCCAAACATCTTATAAACATGACCTGGCTGCATATCTTTAGTTCATCATCTCTCATCCATTCCTCAGCCTACCAAAAAAAACCGGCTTCTACTCCATTGCAGATCTCTCCTATAAAGATAGACGTTATCTGGTATATTGCCGAGTGCTACATCCAGTCATCACTTTAAGCTCTGATATTCCTGTGCTTTCTGCATCTGCAGCACCTGACTTAACTCTCTTGGATCTCTTCTGCTTGGTGTCCCTCATGATCATCTTCCTTAACCTTCCTTTTAAGTGCTAGCATTCCCAGAATTTCATACTTGGCCTTTTTTTTAAGGTACATATCATGGAATCACTTACCACTCCTTGCTGAGAACTCCTAATATGCCTCCTAGTATGCATACCTCCTAGTATGTTTTCAATAAATTCTCTCAACCAACCTAGCAACAATGAGGTATCAGGTAGCATGCTAGGCACAAGGCTTACAATAAAATGTATTTAATCAAAGACCCAAAAGGCTTTAAGAGTCTTTGAAATAGAATCTTATTATTCTGTTTTCATGCATTTCCTTCATTTTTATTCATGCATGACATGATTTTTCTTTGTTGGCTACCATTGCCAGACACCCTGGTATATACCAGATATTCAATGCCTGGGAAAATAGGATAGAAATGAGTTTTTCTTTGCTCAGTGTTGTTTTAATGGTTGCTTCATTGGTTGAATTTGAAATATAAATTAGGAAGGATGTTGAATCCATGTTGTAAATTTTGAATTTGATGTGATGTTGGGCCATGTTGATGAAGAGGTTCTATAGGAGAAGTTGTGAATGAATCTCTGGAGTCTACATGTGATATCATAATTGGAGGGATATCTTTGGAAATAATCAACCTAGAAGCAATTATCTAAATCCACATTCTTCAAGCTTTAACTTAAATCCCAGCCACAATCACAGAATCCCCAGGGGTTTTTTAATGGAAGAACTTTAATTTCTCTGATTCACACTTCCTTAACTCTAGAATTTTTTATTTTAGTTTTCTTTTCTTTTTAATCATTTGTAATAGTCCATTCTCATGCTGCTAATAAAGATGTACCTGAGGCCAGGCATAGTGGGTCACGCCTGTAATCCCAGCACTTTGGGAGGCTGAGGCGGGTGGATCACAGAGTCAAGAGATTGAGACCATCCTGGCCAGCATGGTGAAACCCCGTCTCTACTAAAAATACAAAAATTAGCTGGATGTGGTGGTGTGTGCCTGTCATCCCAGCTACTCGAGAGGCTGAGGCAGGAGAATCGCTTGAACCCAGGAGGTGGAGGTTGCAGTGAGCCAAGATCATAACGCTGCATTCCAGCCTGGTGACGGGGTGAGACTCTAAAAAAAAAAAAAAAAAGATATACCTGAGACTGGGTAATTTATAAAGAAAAGAGGTTTGATTGACTCACAGTTCAACATTTCTGGGGATGCCTCAGGAAACTTAGAATCATAGCGGAAGGGGAAGCAGGCATATCCTTCTTCACATGGTGGCAGGAAGGAGAAGTGCCAAGCAAAAGGGGAAAAGCCCCTTATAAAACCATCAGATTGTGTGAGAGCTCACTCACCATCACGAGAACAGCATGGAGATAACCACTCCCATGATTCAGTTACCCCCACCAGGTCCCTCCTACTGCACGTGGGGATTGTGGGAACTACACTTGAAGATGAGATTTGGGTGGGAACACAGCCAAACCATATCATCATTATTCGCTCATCATATATTTGTGGAGAGCAGACTAACTGACAAACACTGTCCTAGTCACTGGGGATAATATAGTGACCAAAATAAATGCATTTCTTCCCTTCTGAAACTTTGGTCTAATTGGGAAGTGAGTTGTCAACTGAATAATCATGCAATAATTAGAAGTTACAAATGTCTGATTAAAAAAAGGCCATAATCTATTCTGGGCTCCTGGAGGCCTCCTTGAAGAAGGGACATTTACCATGGACCTGAGGAATGGTTGGTAGTTAGCCATGTGTGGAAAAGAAAGGCCTTCTACCCAGTGAGAAGGCCTTGTGAAAAGATCCTAAGGCAAGGAAAGACTATGGCTTTTTTTTTTTTTTTTTTTTTTTTTTGAGGAAGAGAGGAAAGACTTGGGTGACTGGATCATAGTTGACAGCAAGGAGAACAATAGCAGATGAGGAGGGAGACAGAGGCAGGGGTAAGTGATGGTCAAGTTAAATGAATGAACAGCAGTCCAGCCTCAGTCTGACCACCTTCAGACATGAGAACTGCCTGCAGGCAGCACATCCCAATGGAGGGACAATGAGAATTGAAATTGTCCTTTATTATGTTGTGCCAAATTTGACTCCTTGAGCCTGACATATAATAAACTGTACCTATTTAAAGTATACAACCTAATAAATTTTGGAACTTGTATATACCGGTGACACCATTACCATTGCAAGTTTATGAAAATGTTCATTGTCCCTGGATGTTTCCTTGTGTTCCTTTTTGGTCCATTCCTCCCCACCACCCCCACCTCCAGACAGCGACTGATCCATCATGCCTCAAACAGTGCCTGGGACATAAAATAAATATTTGTTGAATCAAATAAAAGTGAATTTGTTTGGAGAATTATCTCTTGGTTTGACACTTAGTTGACTGCTCCGTCTTTTCTAGGTATGCAGTGCCATTCAGAATCAGGATTTCACTGTGATCGAAGACTACTGCACTGGCCTCAAAGCCCTGCTTTATCTGAAAAGCATTGAAGAACTACAAGACTGGGATGGACAGAGTCCAGCTACTGTGAGTCACCAGAAAGGGAAACCAGTTCCACGTATAGCTGAACTCATGGACAAGGTATGTGCTTAAATCTCCTGTGTTATTCCTGAGAATTCAGCCTTGGTCAGTTTCTATTTCAGATCTTATTTACCATCTCACATTCTCACTAACAAAGGAAACACAGTGCCTGGTGGATGTGATTTCCTCAGTGTACTCTTTCTGAAGGAGACTTGATTACAGGCATATGATGGGTCTGTGAGTTACCTTTTTATAAAACCAATACAACACAGAATTATATAAAAGGAAAAGACTGAAGTTTGCAGCGTAAAGTGCCTCCGAATTCTTGCTTACTGTGGTGGTGACTGGCATTCTTTCCAGTGGGAGTCTGGAGATTTCTTTATGCTTTCTGGAAATTATAATATTACCTTTCTATTTTCAAGACAATCAAATCACTGTAGTCTTGAATAATGTAAGGAAGTTTTTAAAATTAAAATCTAATCAGTATCTTTTGTAACTCCTTCTGCTGTGTTGTTAAACCTGGGCTCAAAAGGTTATGTCCCAACTTTCTCACTAACTGCTATTTTCCAAGAAATATACACTACATTTACATTTTCTATAATACAGTGATTTTAGCAACTCTGCTAAAACAACATTCAGCATTTTGCCTTTGTATTTCCTTTGTATTATTCTAAATAGACAACCATTGTCAGAAGACATTTCTTGAGCCCTCAATGAAGGGAGGAAAAAATTATAATTCTTAGTCTTTTCAGCTTGTCACTACATCAATAATTAACTTTAAAAAAAGAGAGGCAGTATAAAAAGATTCTTTAAGGAAGCATTTAATAATTCAAATGAATCTTAACTTGAAGCAGGTCACATGAAAAAGAATGGAAAACAAAAGCCCTGGGTACTCTGCCTTGGATGACTGGGTTAGGGACTCAGAAAGAATAAGAGAAACATCATATAATTGACTTATATTTGGCTAGCTTTAGCAGAAAATATCACTTTCCCTCTCCTAACAGATAGCAAAAAAAAAAAAAAAAAAAAAAAAAAAAAAAAAAAAACCTTCTTCAAGAGTAATGTGTATGATTGCAAGTCCAGTAATGAAAAAAAAAAAAAAAAGGAGGAAAAAAATAAAATCTTACAATGTGGGTTCCAGGAAAATGTCATGATGAATGACTCCATGAGTGGCAATCAAACAGAAAGACTGTGACATTAATATTTATAATATTGTAATTAGCAAGATAGTGCCTAAGCAGCATTATTAGTGTAACTAATCATATTATCATAAACTGACTCTGCAGTATTTAGACAGTGAATGTTCTTGCCTTTATCAATGACTATCAATATCCTAAGGTTGTTTATAACTAAAAAAATTCACAAATGGCTTTACATTCATTCAATGTAAATATCTCAAGGAAATTGTCTCTGACATGATAGTTTATGACCATCTATAAAATCATTGTCTCAAATTTGGGTGGTTGCCATGTGAGCTGAAATGTAAGTAGCTGCATTGCACTGTCATGTTTTGTCTTTAAAGGATTTTCACACTCATTTCAAAACTTACATACTCAAATAAAAGATGGGTAATGATGAAGGCACTTGTGTCAATGACATAAATGGAAATTGATTTGGTAATAGTTTGAATCGAGATTCAGACTTTATTTTGTCAAGCTCAGCTTTCATCAGAATTGTAAGTGTAATTTTCAGCATTATCATTTGTTAAAAAAAAAAGCAAGATTTTTCTATGTGATTATATTAGTGATTCATTTCTCAACACTAACTTGAGGAATAAGCAGATGGTCTGGTAATAGATTTATGCTTCTGGATTCTCCAATGCAGGCTGACATGACTAAAACAATAGATGATTATTCCCTTTAGATTAATATCCCTAATAGTGAATCAAAGTACTCTGGATCTAGGATACAGGTGATTTCCTAATTGTTCTCTCTTAATGTTGCTGCTGCTTGTGTGTGTGTGTATGTGTGTGTGTGTGTATGTATGTGCATATGTGTGTGTGTGTGTGTGTGTCTGAAAATAACTCATATTGTCCTTTCATTAGCTAAAGAATAGTATGGTGGTCCTCACAGTGTCTGCATACTATAAGGAGATGAGAGAAAATGTAGACCCTTTGTAGAAAGACACTCTAGAAGTATCTGGCTTCTTTACACAGGAAAATTTTGTTTGGAAAGTACAATTGCTACCCTGATACTCACTCATAGGTCAGGCTACAATAAACCAGAATAGATATTTAGAAGAAACCCATTACAGTGCAGTGTTTGACAATGGAGAGAAAATGAGACTTGGGCTATGGAAACAAGGATTTGGCCAAGTATGTCATGTTATCTTTCAAGTAATTAACATATTAATATACTCTCCTTATGCTTACCTTACTTATTAACTGATCAAACTACCATAGCAGTGTTTCTTCAGGTGGCTGTTGAAGGGCAGGTAGTTAGATTTTAGTAGACTTATGATGCAAGCCATTTTAATCTGTGCCTGCAAGAAGAGCAAATTCCTGAGAAGAACCATCATCAGCTTTGACACAAAACAGAGCTGTTGATGTCAAACTCTTGGTGCTTGAAAACCATGCAGCATGCTCGTGAGAAATGTAGGTTCCCAGGCCTCACCAGCATTGACCCTGAGTCAGTGGGTCAGAGGTGTGTTGAGAATCTGCATTTTAACATCGTAATTCTCATGGAGGGATCAAAAAATCTGCATTGTCAGAAGGAATGAAAAAGAGAATAGCAATAGAAAAGTGAGAGATTGAGAAGTCAGCAATGAGCAGAACACAAGCTTGTCTTGATGGAGAAAGTAAACAATAAATAATTTTGAGTTGGAAAAGAAGTGAAATAAAAGAGGCAGGAGAGGAATGCCAGAGAAGCATCACACTCGGTTCCGAATGGCCAGAGGTTGGAAATACCCAATGGAGAAACTGCATGTAGGACAGCAGTTATTAGCAAAGAGTAAGACTGCTGGGTTTATGTGAAGCTTCCTTATTAGCTAGACAACTTGGGCACGTTACTTAATCTCTCTAAACCTTTTTTATAAAACTGTACAATGAAAATAATTACAATACAGTTCCATAATCCCTCATTAACAATTCTGAAATTCAAAAAATGCTGAAACCAAATGGTTTTACATAATTCATTCGGCAGAAAACCTGGCCTGAACTGATGTGAGACTTGCTATAATCTTTATTCCTCTTAGAGAACATTTAAGTGTTTACTACAGAGAGATTAATGTGCTTGATTCCAGATTGTTACCCCACACCTTGCTGGGGCTGGAGAGGGAGTGCTTGTTAAAATTTGGTATATGTACCATTTTACTTTTCTAAAATCCAAAAGATATTTTTAAATCCATACATCTGGCTCCAAAGGTTTTAACTATGGGCTTGTGAAGATTACTAAAATGAAAATATAATTGCAAATATAACTTTATCCAGAAATGCATCTATAGAGTTGGAGGCAATGTATATATTTTAGTGATTTTAGAAGGTAAAATATTAGTATTTGGAACTTTTAGTTATGGGAAATAAGAGTTATGTTGACATTCTTGCTAAGAAACATGAAAGAAATTGAACAGTCCAATATTTGAACAGCAAATTTTACAACTGGAATAGCATGGAAGAAAATGTATTCACTGTTTGGTGCTTGGGATGAGAACAGGACTCCTAAATACCAGTTGTGAAAGAAAAACAGCAGAGGCCAAAAACTAATGATCACTTGGGATCTGCATGCATTTCTACACACTGTTCCTGACATCTGGAATGGCCTTCCAGTTCTTAAGCATCACTTTCTCTTTGAGCTATCCCCTGACCTTTACAATAGAATTAATGTCTCCTTCTCTTTTTGAACCTTAGTTGTAACCAGTATCACATTGCAGTTGTATTTTTGTAAGTCCTCTTCATTTACTAGAAAATAACCTCACTTTTCTTATCCATCTTTGTATGCCAGTTCCCTAGACATGCACTGAACACGGTAATGCCTTAATAAACATTGATTGAAGAAGTGAAGTAATGACTACATGAATGTTGAAAGAAAAAAGCTTATTGGTAACATTAAGAATTAGTAGTCACTTGACTTACCAAGCCATTACTTTTTCCGTTACATCAGAAATGAAAAGAATGTGTAAAGAAACAACCTTTGAACTTAAAGTTCCTTTTTATGTGTGAGTCTAGTTTGGTAAAAATAACATGGAAAAAGTCAGAATAGAAGGAGTGAGATAGACAGGTGAGCAACCTTTATGCCTTCTTGACTTGGCAAAATATGCCTAGATTATAAGCTTCTTGAGGTCCTAGAACCCAGGCTGTGTGCCAGTGCCTAACGCAATGTCTACCATGTAGGAGTAATGGCATGGTAGCTGAATTGAACATACTGATCAATCATTAATATATTTTTAGGATCTACCTTAAATGTTGCTTCTTTTGGAAGGCTGTCTATGACCCTCTGCCTTGGCCTCCAGGAAAGTCAAATCACTCCTTTTCTTTTTCTTACAGCCCATGGTTCCTATAGCTAGTATTGCAAGTACTGCATTTTCTTTTAATTGTATATCTTCTTGTCCATTGCTGCAGGTCATTACAAGCATTTTGAAAGAAAGATAATATCTTATTCATACTGGCGTTTTGAAGCACCTAACACAATGCTACATGCTTATAGAATTAAATTGCATGAATTACCTGTTGTGTCCTTATTTAGGAGGAAAAAAGAAAGCCAATGTATAACTAAAATTCCAGCTAGATCCTTTTAAGAATAGCAGCAGTCATTTTAGAAGAAAACAATAAACCTGCCAAATTGCTGTACTTTCAGTAGGTATTTAAAAATGATGAAATACATATTGGTGATATTAATAAATGAACATAATCTGTGCTCATTAAGAGGCTCTCATTAGGTTAAAATCAGAAATGCTGCTGTCATGGTGGTTGTACAGCAACTCTGAAAACAAGAATTTGTTTTGATAATAGAAACCAAAATTATATCCATATGACCAGATACATTATTCTCAGTTATTGATAAAACAATTCTAAAATTCATATGGAACCAAAAAAGAGTCCAAATAGCCAAAGCAAATTTGACAAAAAGAACAAAGCTGGAGTCATCACATTACCTGACCTCAAATGATACAATTAGGCTGTAGTAACAAAAACAGCATGGTACTGGTATAAAAATAGATATATGGATCAATGGAACAGAATGGAGAACCCAGAAATAAAGCCACATATCTACAGCCAACTGACGTTTGACAAAGTTGACAAAAAGCATACACTAGAACAAGGGCACCTTTTTCAATAAATAGTGCTGGGATGATTGGATTGCCATATGCATACAAATTGAATTGTACTCCTATCACTAACCATATTTAAAAATGCACCCAAAATCATTCATCAAAGATTTAAATGTAAGATCTGAAACTATAAAAATACTAGAAAAAAATGTAAGGAAAACTCTTCTGGGCATTAATCTAGGCAAAAATAATTATGACAAAGACCTCAAAGCAAATGCAACAAAACTGAAAATAGACAAATGGGACTTAAAGTAAAAAGCCTCTACACAGCAAATGAAATAATTGGGATAACAGAGGGCCTACAGAATGGGAGAAAATATATGCAAACTACGTATCCAGCAGGGGACTGTCACCCAGAATTTACAAAGAACTCGAACAAGTCAACAACAACAAAGAAATAACCCCTATTAAAAAGTAGGCAAAGGACATGAACAGACATTTTGCAAAAGAAGACAAACCCCATCAAGCATATGAAAAACTGTTCAACATCACTAATCATCAGAGAAATGTAAAATAAAACCACAATGAGATATTATCTTACACCAGTCAGAATGGCTCTTATTAAACAGTCAAAAAATAATAGATATTGGTGAGGATGTGGGGGAAAAAAAGGGAATGTTTATACATTTTTGGTGGGAATGTAAATTAGTTTAAACCCTGTGGAAAAGAATATACAGATTTCTCAGAGGACTAAAAATAAAACTACCATTCAATTCAGCAATCGCGCTACTGGGTTTATATCCAAAGGAAAAGACATCACTACATCAAAAAGATACTTGCATTCATAGGTTTATGGCAGCACTGTTCATGATAGCAAAGATATGGAATAAAGCTAAATGTACGTTGACAGATAATAAAGAAAATGTAGAATACTATTCAGCCATAAAAAAAGAATGAAATAGTGTCTTTTACAGCAACATGGATGGATCTTGAAGTCATTATCTTTTTTTAACTTTTTTAACTTATTTTTTTTTTGTATTTATGTATTTGAGACACAGTCTTGCTCTGTCAGCCGGACTGAAGTGCAATAATGGCACGTTCTCGGCTCCCTGTAACCCTGCCTCTCAGGTTCAACTGATTGTCTTGCCTCAGCCTCCCAAGTAGCTGGGATTACAGGCGCCTGTCACCACGCCCAACTAATTTTTGTATTTTTAGTAGAGACAGGGTTTCTCCATGTTGGCCAGGCTGGTCTCAAGCTGCTGACCTCAAGTGATCCACTCACCTCAGCTTCCCAAAGTTCTGAGCTTACAAGCATGAGCCACTGCGCCCTCTGGAGGCCATTATTTTAAGTGAAACAACTCAAGAAAAGAGAGTCAAATACTGTATGTTCCCACTTGTGAGTGGAAGCTAATTAATGTGTACACATGCACATAGAGTGTGGAATAATAGTCATTGGAGACTCAAAACAGTGGGAGGGTAGAAGCAGGGTGTAGGATGAGGAATTGGGTAGAAGTAGGATGTGAGATGAGGAATTGCTTAATGGGTACAATGTACATTATTCATGTGATGGTTACACTAAAAGCTCAAACTTCACCACTATGCAATATCTCCATGTAACAAAACTGCACTTGTACCTCTTAAATTTATACTAATAAAAAAATAAAACTGAAATAACACAATTTCATAAAACTATTGTTATATGGTTGTGGTAATATTGTATGTAGATATCTAATTATCTATTTTTTTCTTTTCTGGCAAGTTATTCAACACAGAGAATAAAGCAGTGTCCAAAGAAATGGATAAATGTCAACAGCAAGATCCTTACCAAATGCATAATGACAGTCTCACAAGAGGATACTATAATTTCCTATTTACAACTTTAAAAGTTTTGTATCTTCTATGCCACTTATTTTTCCTTATTGAAATATAAATTACCTAGAGGAAAAATACAGAGGTCTTAAATGAACCATTTGACAAGTTGTGACAAACACATATATCCGTGAAATCCTCATCTCTGCCAAAGCATGCAACATTGCCAACACCTCAGAAGATGCTTTGTGCACTTTTCCAGCCATTACCTCTTCCTTTGCCACCACCAGACGCAAATACCATCTAACACCTGTCACCGTAGATTAGTTGGTTCATGTTTTTTAGCATCACATAAATGAAATTCTACAGAATATGTATTTTTGTGCGTGTGGCAACTTTCATTCGCTACAATATTGCGGAGATTTTTTCATATTATTGTAGGTATTAGTTTATTTTTGTTGGTAAATAATACTATATTTTATTAAAATACCACAATTTATTTACTCAGAATTATATTTAGGCTGTTTTTAATTTTTTGGTGTAATGAATATTTTTACTATAAACATACTTGCATAACTCTTTTTGTGAACATGTCTTCATTTCTCTTAGCTAGTACATAGGAGTATAATTTCTCAGTCATAAGGTGGATGCGTAAGTTTTACAAGAAGCTTCCAAACAGATGTCCAAAGTGGCATTATTATTTCACAGTCCTACCAGCTGTGGGTGGGTGTTTGGTTCTTCTATGTTCCAGCCACCTTTTGATATTCTCAGTCTTTTTAGTTTCAGCTATTCTAGTACGTATGTATTGGTATCTCACTGTGATTTTAATTTTCATCTCCCTAATAAGATGATGTAACACTTCTTTATGTTCTTTTTGGCCATCCGTGTATCTTCCTCTGTGGAGTGTCTATTCAAATATTTTGCCCATTTTTTAATTTTTTAATTGAGTTTTAGGAGTTCTTAATGTATTCTGATTATAAGTCCTTAGATCAGCAAAAGCATTTGACAAAATCCAAAATCCAAACATAATAATGGCCTTCAGCAATTCATTAATAGAAGGAAACGTCTACAAAAGTTCTATAGCTAGTATCATACTTAATGTTGAAAGGATAAATTATTTTCTCTTAAGATCAAGAGCTGGGCAAGAATGTCCATTCTTTCTACGTCTATACTTCTATTCAGTATTTCACTGGAAGTCCTAACCAGTGCAATAAGATCATAAAAATAAAGAAATGATATCTAGATTGGAAAAAAAATGGGCTTACACTCTCTTTATTTGCAGATGGTAAGATTGTATACATAGAAAATACTAAAGAACCTATAAATACACTATTAAAATAATAAGTGAATTTAACGAAGTTTCATAATACAAAAACAATATACAAAAATAGTTCTGTTCTACATGAACAATTGGAACAATGAACTGAAAATTAAAATTCTTACATGTCATTTACAATGGCATCTAAAAACTATAAAATACTTAGGAACAAATTAAAATATATGTAATATCTGCACTGAAAGAAGAATTGCTTTCACAGCCATGTGAATACATGAAGCCAACAAGCATATGAAAAGAAGCTCAGTGTCACTTAATCATTAGAGAAATACACATAAAACCACATTCAGATACCATCTCTTACCAATCAGAATGGCTATTAATAAAAAGTCAAAAAATAATAGATACTGGTGAGGTTGCATAGAAAACAGAATGCTTGTACACTGTCCGTGGGAGTGCAAATTAGTTCAACCATTGTGGAAAGCAGTGTGTTAGTTCCTCAAAAAGCTAAAAATAGAACTGCTATTCTACCCAGCAATTCCATTGCGGAATATATACCCAAAGGAACAGAAATCATTCTACCATAAAGACACATGAACACGTATGTTTATTGCAGCACTATTCACAATAGCAAAGACATTAAATCAACCTAAATGGCCATCAGTGACAGACTGGATAAAGAAAATGTGGTACATATACACTATGGAATACTATGCAGCCATAAAAAGGAACGAGACTGTGTCTTTTGTGGGAACATGGATGGAGCTGGAGGCCATTATCCTTCACAAACTTATGCAGGAACAGAAAACTAAACACTGCATGTTCTCACTCATAAGTGGGAGCTAAATAATGAGAATACATGGACACAAAGAGGGGAACAGCAAACACTGGGGCCTACTTGAGGATGGAAGGTGCAAGGAGGGAGAGGATCAGGAAAAAAATAACTACTGGGTACTAGGCTTAATACCTGAGTGACAAAATAACCTGTATAGTGAACCCCCATGACACAAGTTTACCTTTATTACAAACCTGCATATGTACCCTTGCATCTAAAATAAAAGTTAAGAACTGCTGAAGAAAAATTGAAGAACACTTAAATCAATGGTAAGATATATTAAGATGTTATTTCTCACTGGATTGATCTGTATACACATCATAATCCCAATCAAAATTCCAACATGTGTTTTTTAGAAATTGACAAGTTACGCTAAAATTTACACTGGAATTCAGGCAAACTAGAATAGCCAAAACAATCTTGAAAAAGGAGAACAAAGTGGAAGGTGGGAGAATTTGTACTATCTGCCTTCAAGATTTTCTATAAATCTACAGTAATCAAGCAAGTGTGTTTGGGTGTCAGGATAGACAAATAGATCAATGGAATGGATAGAAAGTCCAGAAATAAACCCACACATATACACTAAATTGATTTTTGACAGAGTTGCAAAAGCAATCCAATGGAGTAAAGAAAGCTATTTCAATAAATAGTACTGGAATTAATGGATACCCATATTAAAAAATGAACCTCATATCTACCTCTCACAGGACAAAAAAGTAATTTTAAATATATCATACAAAAAGTAAACTCTTTTATAAGGTAAGACTATACGATTTTTTTTTTAGAGTTTTAGATTCACAGCAAAATTGAACAGAAGGCATATATTCCTTGCCTTCAAACTGTACATTTTTAAAAGAAAACATTAAGTAAATATCTTTATAACCTTGGGGAAAGGAAAAATGTCTTGGACAGGATACCAAAAAAACACTAACCATACAAGAAAAAATAGATGAATTATGCTTCGTCGCAATTAACTTATGCTCATCAAAAGATACAATTTAAAAAATGAAAACTCAAGTCACAGATTGGGAGAAAATATTCATATACTTGTATCTCATGAAGAACTTGCACCCAGAATAAATGTATCATAATGTTTTCAAAATGTAAACTTTAATCATTAGAAAATTTAATTTTATCGATGAGTATATATAATCTTAAAATGGAAAATCTATGATGAAGACCTGCTGGTAGGCTCTTGCAGTTTACTCCTATGTGTCTATGATAACGTTTTTGGGAGACTTTTTTTTTTTACCGTAATGACTGTTCTTGGAGCTAACCCAGAAAAGAGGAGAAGGGAAGGGGACGAAAGCCATTTTTCTTCAAGTTCATTGTATGGCCGTGTATTTCTTGTCCATGTTATCTTCTCCCATTGCAGCTTTGTCCCCGCAGTTATTCTCCCTGGGACTGTCAGACAGTTACATTATATTGTTAGAAAAGTTCCAGATGATATTTACATTTCTATCAGTTATTTGGGTAATGATTTGATATAAAATATATTATTGAGGTCACTTTCTATGATTGTGGTCAGATCACATGAGGCTACATATTTTTTATTGTTTTAGTTCATTTCATAGGGCAGGAGGAAGGAAAATAAAAAACAAAACACCAGTCCCTGAAAGTTCAAACGTTCAAATTTATCAGATCAGAATGTATGGCATACATGTTATGGAGACTTAATCTACATCTCAATATCATCAGATGGTTTGAGTAATATCTTAAGTAGGATGCTGGAGTGTCAAATATCCTGTAAAAATAAAATAGACACCTGTTTTATAAATGGTGATTATTCCTCCTTAGAAGCAAAAAATGTTGGATAAAATTTGACAGCCCCATCTTGTTCTGAGCTTCTGATCATCTCATCAGTGTGTGATGATCCCACAAATAAGTCAATGTGCTGTAGTCAAAAGCTTACCACAGAAGGAGAGTGCTTGGAACCCAGCAGGTCTGAGTTTAAATCCAGGCGTGATGCCTTACTACCGGGTGAGCTTGGAACAGCTACATGGATCCCACAATCCTCCATTTATGTAAAAGCAAACTGAGATGATGATAGCTATTTTGCAGTACTTTGTAAAGATTAGAAATCGTATATGTACACAGAAGTCTTCTGTGATAAAAAAGAGAAATCCTGTATCTAAAGTATATAGCATGTAGTTGTAAGCAATCAATACATGGCAGTTGCTATTATAAGTATTCGTAACATGGAGATGCATAGATAGATACGCAATTTGGGGTAATTCTGAATATGTGATATATTCATATCCAAAATATATTGGTAATATTGGGGTATATAGAAACATTTCAGCAATACTTATAAGTTGATTTCTTCTCTCCTTTGTGCAGATTTTTCAGGTGGTACTTACAAATTGTTTTTAGAAGTTCTCTTAACCTATTAATACCATGATTTTACTACCTTAGTTTTGTTTAATCTGATCAAAAGTTAGCATCTTTGTCTTTTGAAGCACCTCCTATCACGAAAAGCTTCTAAATAATTCAGAAGTGTTCACTTTCCAGGTAAAATGGAGATAATTAACTTTAGGTTTGGGCAGTGAACTGTCATAAGTAGTCCATCATTCTTCCTAAAATAGGCAGAAAGGAGGTGTCTACTGCTGTTGCCAAAAGTTAACATCTGAATTTAACATGAACCGTTAGTGGAGGGGCTGTTGGGAGTCCCTCAAGTTATGGGAAGAGGTAGTTTTGCATTGCTTATAACCAGAATAGCTTGTGAAGTCCTATAAGCCTCCCCAGCTTGGTTTCTCTCATCCCAGGGGTAAGTTGGTTCATTTTACAGCACAGCTCTAATCATTTGGTAGTACCTGCTGGGAGCCCTGTATAGAGGAAGCTTGTGATGCAAAGCCTAACCCAGCAGAGGTGTGTGATCAACTGTCAGTGCCTGCATGGACATTGAGATATAGGATGAGATAGTACAGAACATGGATTTCCACTTTCCTGTCTGAGTGTGGAGTACCAACAGGTCACCGGGTCTAGGAATTTGGGCAGCAATGTGCTTTTTGAATCTGTAGCCACTACAACTGCCTTATCACAATCCACCATTGCATGCCTGAAATAAAATGTAAACCATACAACATTTTCATTGTGATGTCATTCTCCCATAAGTTCCTTCCTTTTGTCCATCATGCATATACAAATTATGATTCCACATTTCTCCTTACTACATCAAATTGATATCTAATTGCCAAATACAAATGCAATTACTTCTTTTGTCACATCCATGGAGGTGGTTAGGTATAATTCCTCATACTTCATCCAATATAACTACTTTAATCAGAATGCACCTTATTAATATTAATTATATACTTAAAACTTGTATAAAAGTGCTTTTCATATTCAACACAAGTTGTCCACATTAATTCTGATGTTACTTTTAAACCATGAAAAAAAATGAGGATTGTTCTTGTTCTGGGTGGAGATTGAAGATTTAAAAAGAAATCGTTACTATATCCGTGTAAGTTAAAACTTGAATTCAAATTCTAGCTTTGAATTCATGCTATACCTTTCCTTCTATGATCTTTACAAAATCAGTGGACATTTATAGCAAACCAGTTAGCTTTGTTCCCAATCCTCATTTTATGGAGTAAAGAAAATACCTCTCTGTAATTTTGAGCTATGCCCCTGATACTCTTCCTGAGAAAAACATGTATTTGTTATATCTCCCGTTAAGCCTATCTGCTCACTTGAATAAAGGGAATATTAGTTTGAAGATATAATTTTCTGGTAATTATAGGAGTCAAAAGAGTCATTTTGATAATGTAAAGAGTCAACAGAAATTATAATTATATTGAGCTTTATGCCAATTTGTCCTCATCTAAGATTTCAGGGGAAAAAATTGAAATGTCTGCTGTTTGGAATAATAAAAGGGGGATTTAATTTACCAAACAAAACAAACCATAATTAAATTTATTTTTAGCTTCAAGATGATATAGATCATAACTGATATTGAACCACTTTACCCAAACCCTGGGAGCTTAGGAAGAATAGGTGAGGATATCTTCAGTTGCCCTGAATAATTGGCATTCTCACACTTAACCAAATCAGTTTAGACATTCAGATGAAATATCCATCTCCTTTCCTTTTCTTCTTAGAAACCTGGTTACTCTATTTGGTTACCCATATTGATCTAGTTAACCACCTAATTATCAAATATCCACTCTATTTTGTGCAGTATAATCTTAAAAAGCAATGTTATTGGTAGCTCAAATCCATGCCCTATAATAGTTCTGTGCTTCTTAGTCACAGGTGACCCCTCGAAATGTGTCTGAGAAGATGTGACTACAACGTGCACAGAAAATGTGACTAATGTTACACTGAGAAGCCTTTGATTTGCAGCTTCAGGCACTGTTTGTGAAGTGCCTCATAGACTGGAAGTGCCCTGAAGCCTTCACTCCCAGCCCTTACACCATGCTGGCCACTCTGCTGTGGATTGTTTCACTGTCAAGACTGTGCCTTTTGAAGATTTGTTGCAATACATCTTTAAAGCATTTCGCTTGTCTTCCCTACTTATCAATTTTATCCCATTTCATCTCAAACTATAGAGCCTTTTCTAGGTCTTGTGCTGGCCGTTAGTCTCTTCATTTGCTCAGCCCAGCCCAGCTGAGCTGAAGAATGTCACCCACCCATGATCAGGCTATCGATCTGGGCGTCTTTCAAACCCTAAATGTTACCAAGTCTTTCTTTCCACTTAATGTAAGTCCCAAGTGAAACAAACAAAGGCAAACACATGGTATTTGTGGTAATCCAGTCCTCCTAGGAAAATAAAATGATTCCAGTGCTAATGTGTATAATCTTCACTGAGATATAGAGTAAGGCTGGAAGGCCATCTAACTGCATGCTTTTGGCATTTGTGGTAGATTTTGCTAGTGCTTGCTAATATTTTCTATTCTTTGTCGCCTCTGGTTTTATAAGACAGGCAAACCTCCATGCCCCTTGGTGTTCCATATAAGTAAGTGACTTACTTTAGTCAATGAAATGTGAGCAAAGTGTAGTGTATGACTCTTTGGCTGGAAGCATTTAAGCACTAGCACTCAGTTCCCCCTACTCCCTTCCTCTGCCACGATGAACACTGAAGTCTCATGCTGAGATGGTGGCAACATAAAATGGATGGCCTAGATGGTCAGATACCATGTATTAGCACAGCTAGAGACACAGCAGACTTTTTTTGAGTATGAAAGGAACTTTTATTTTGTTAAGCCACTAAGATTTAAGGGTCTATTATTAGCACAGTACAACCAGCCTATGAGGATTAATATAGAATTCCAGATAAATTGTAACTGTTTCCAGAGGGGTAGCCGGCTCTTTAGCCCTGTGAAAAATTATGAAATGGAAAAGTTCATTTGTATGGTTAGATTTTGTGCCCCCACCCAAATCTCATCTTGAATTGTAACCTCCATAATCCCCATGTGTCAAGGGTGGAACCTGGTGAAAGTTCATTTATATGGTTATATTTTGTGTCCCCACCCAAATCTCATCTTGAATTGTAACCCCCATAATCCCCACGTGTCAAGGGTGGGACCTGGTGAAAGTTCATTTATATAGTTAGATTTTGTGTACCCACCCAAATCTTATCTTGAATTGTAACCCCCATAATCCCCATATGTCAAGGGTGGAACCTGGTGAGAGGTGATTGGATCATGGGGGCAGTTTCCTCCAGGCTGTTCTTGTGATAGTGAGTATGTTCTCACAAGATCTGATAGTTTTATAAGGGGTTCTTCCCTCTTCACTCTTCTCTTGCCTGCCACCATGTAAGATGTGCCTTTGCTTCCCTCTCGCCTTCTGCCACAATTGTAAGTTTCCCGAGCCCTCCCCAGCTGTGCAGAATTGTAAGTCAACTAAACCTCTTTTATAAATTACCCAGTCTCTGTTATATGTCTTTATAGCAGTGTGAGAATGGACTAATACACTCATTTTTTGTGTTCTTCACTTCCTATCCTGCACTCCTTCCCATCTGCAAGTAGCTGGTGCTGTAGTGCAGTTTCCCATTATATCACTCCACTAGTAGTCTGACCTCTCCTGTCAGAGTGCTCCAGGCTACCACATAGCCTTTCTTTCCATAACATATAGCTAAGATGTTTATTCCCTCATTGTGCCTATGCTATGGTCTGAATGTTTGTGTCCCCCCAAAATTCATTTGTTAAAATCTTAACTACCAAGGTGATGCTATTAGGAGGTGGGGCCTTTGGAAGGTCTTAAAATTAGTGTCCTTATAAAAGTGACCCCAGAGAGATCCCTTGCCCCTTCCACCATGTGAAGATACAGTGAGAAGGTGCCATCTGTATGGAAGCAGGCCATTCCCAGATACCAAGTCCCAGGGTCTCAATCTTGAACTTTCCAGCCTCCAGAATGGTGAGAAATAAATGTTTGTTGTTTATAAGCCACCAAGTTTATGGTATTTTATTGTAGCAGCCTGAACAGACTAAGACAGCCTGACTTTAAATCAGTTAGGAGGATATCCAGCAATTGGCGTCATCCAACTGTGGAACCAAGAAGAGTGTGCACCTTACTCATGGTTTCTGTCTTGTAAGCAGTAAGCCTTGGACAATATACATACTTTCTCTTAGCCCGTATTTCCTGATCCAAATATATCTCATAGAAATGTCAGAAAAAAAAAAAAGAAATAATAGTCCAAATTTCTTTTTCCCCTCACAGTTCAGGTTCTAGAAAATGTCATCTCTACTCACTGTCCTTCATTTCTTACTTGCTTTTCTGTCTTCAGCTAATCAAGGTTAGATTTCTACCCACTGGCAACCCCCAAAATCACTAAACATGCTCCTGCTAAAGTTGAGTTGTTTACTACTGATCACCCAATCCAGTAGATACTTCCCAGTCTTTATTCTGCAAAATCTGTGTTACATTCAACAACTGACTACTCCTTCATACATGAAATGTCTTCTTTGACTTTTAAACACACTTTTCTCCTATGTCTCTATTACTTTTTTCAAGGAAACAATCGTTAGTACCTCGTATATGCTGGTCATTATAGATGCAAACATTAATAATAATATAATTAATTGTGCCCTTAAAAGGATCACAGACTGTGTGGAAATTGAACACTTAAATAGTTATTTATAATATAGTGTGATAATTGCAATTATAGAGATACACACAGACAGCAGGGGAAGAGCTTGAGAATGTTCTCCAGGATAACCTGAAACAAAGTCTAGTAGGAGTGGGAAAAATACTCCAGGATAAGGCATAAAACTTGGCAAAGGCCTGGAGATAAACAATATTTCTGTGTGTGAAGAGAAACTTCTTGGAGTTAATCTTTTAGGACCCCCCCCCACACACACACACACACACACACATATTTTTGTCTCTTAAATACTGGTATTCCCTTGTTCCATCTGTGGCTCTTATATTACTGTATGCTCATTTGACCCCTGAAGCCAATTTGACTCTCTTTATTGTTATCTTCCAAATCTGTACTCTCACCAAAGACTTCCCTGTGGACCCTACACATTCCTATATCCAGCTTTCTGATGGATTTTAATACCCAACATCCCAGTTCAGTGCTCTTTCTGCAACCTCAGAGTAAAACAACAGTAGTGATTATCCCTGACAATTATATAAGCACTTTATAATTTACAAAGCACTTTGGCATACATTATCTCACCAGCTGCTTCCTTAATGTAATAGCAGCAGTGGGCAAAAAACCGTGTCACTGCCGACAGCTCTTTTCTGACCTTGGTCTCCCAGCCCCACCTACTAAAAACATGAGAGCATCTGGATGAGAGCTGATTAGAGCCTGGAAGCTGACCTTGTGTAGGGACCAGGGGAGCACGACAGCAGTAGTTGCCACCTCCACCTTCTCCATCTCCATAGGGGCAATAGAGCAATCCAGAGGTTTCATGGCAGAATGAGGGAGGCTACACAGAGCAGCAAGGCGTCTCATGGCCTGCCTAAGCAGAGGCTGACAGTGGTAGGCATCAGCTTGTGAGAGGTTAAGCGCTTATCCACTCTCGCCCCACTTTTCTGATTTCTCATTTCTTCCATGCATTAACTATCATTTTGAAAGTTTCAGTGGGTTAATTAAATTCTTCTAGTGTTGATGCTAAGAAAGCTGAAATATTTTCAACTGAGATTGACACTACTCAAGACATAGGCTTCACTGATGTTTGTTCAGTAACACTCCAATATGTCACAGGATTGCCGAGAGAACATCTGAGAGCTATAATGAGCTAAAAGTCAAGTACAGGGGAAAATGTGTTCCAGACTGCTGCAGATGTTCTCAAATCAAATCATAGTTCTGTGAAATGCCATATAGAATATTCAGCTGTTGAAAGATGCAACACGAAAGGACAGTTCAATTGATTTGCACTGTATTTAAAAATTTTATGTAGCCTAAATTATGTGAAATGGTTTTTCCCACTTTTGAATCAATTAATAAGAGATGCACTTGATTCTAATGAGCTTCAAGGATGATTTTTTGGGCTAAGAGGTACGGATTAGTTGGTTTAGGTAGGAGCTAAGGCTTATAGAAGAAGGTGGCAGTTGAATAAGGGAAATAAAGTATAATTGAGAAGCAGACCCTTGCCTTTATTCTTCCTTTGTTGCTTTGGCACCAAAATGGAGAAGACTTCTGTTGAATGAATTCACCAAGATTCTGATAAGGCTGTCTGTGGTACCATGTTGATAGTGGTTCATTCTGCCCCTCCTGAGAAACCCAAAGGAAGTTTACAGGAGGAGACCAAGGAAATGTTTTGGTAGATGCATCTGTTGACATAATCAGCTTATATTTCATCACACAGGTGACCTTGCACATCACCATAATTTTGGTAGTCTGTCCTTTGATTGGGAATAGTATTCTCTTACATGAAGAAAAGCACTGAACAAGAACTGACAACCTAGGTAAAAGAGAGAAAAATGCTTAGGTGAGATTAGAAAGTACGGTAGGACACTACAATGAGATATTACTTCACACCCACTGGAATAGCTAATGTTCAAAATACTGAAAACATCAAATGTTGGCAAAGATATTGAGCAGCTTGAAAATTCATACATTGCTAATGAGTATATAAAATGGTACAACTACTTTGGAAAACTCTCCAGCAATTTCTTATAAGACCCAACAATTCTACTCCTAGGTATCTTTCCAAGAGAAATAAAAGCACATATCCATAAGGCTTTGAGTTAATTGAATCTCACAAACATGTGAGGGAAAGAAACCAGAAACAAAAGAGCAGTTACCAAATAATTTCATTTATGTGGAGTTTAAAATGGGAGTAGCAAGTCTACATTATTTGAAATCAAGACAGTAGTTTTCTCCAGTAATATTTTTATCCTATATCTCAACTGGGATGGTAATTTTGTGAATGTGTATATTTGTCTAAAATGTAGCTGTATACTTAAAATGTGTGCATATTATAAATACTGCATATTATAAATACATATTATAAATCATACATATTATAAATACATTGTTAATTTTTTCAAGAAATGCAAACTCACTCTGAAAGAAACTACAGGATAAGCATTTGGTAATATTTCTAGGGACAAAATAAGACATATCATATAAGAAATACCAAAGACATTTTTTATGCCCAAATTACTTTTAATCAGGTAGCCTTTGGGAACTAAAAACCTTATGAAGTTAACTACTGGAAAAGAATAGCTGGTACCTAGATAAAAATCTTGGCTGGAAACCGGCTTAAAGAAAATGAATGGCTAGGGGCATAAACAAATGCATTTTACTCTGCCAACTTGCCAGCAGCTGGGTGTGGAGTTGGAAGACTTTCGGCCTTTCACATCAGGGAGGCTGGCTAGAACCTAGAAACAGAGAAGGGGCACATCTGCTCCTTGAGGAGCGGAGTAGGTAGTGGATGTGGTGTCACAACTCAAAGGAGAAGCTGCTTCTTAAAAATGGAAAATTTGATTAGGTCTTTTGGTAGGCCTTCCATTTGCTTTGCTTTGTAGGATCAGCCAGTGCCTGCAGCCTCCGTTAACAAAAGCTGGCCTTGCCTGAGGCCAAAGCTTCCAGAACAGAACCTTAAATTGATTGCTGATAGGATATTACATGCAGGGCTGGACTCTCTTGCCCTAACGTCCTACCTACCCTTATACAAACAAACCCAGTGGGAAATTTGTCTGGAAACTTTAAATCAAATACATTTCTAATGCTTTAATATATGCATTGACATTTTGTCTTGTAATAGCATTATTATTAATGGATAATAAAATTATAACATTTGTAGAACTGAAGACCAAACACTCGAGGTTGAATTCCCATTCACTCTGGGTACACTTTGTGCATTTTGTAGGGCATTAGTATTGCAAATTGGTAAAGAGTCAAAAACTATATTTTCATTTTGCCTATATTTTTGTATTCAGGTTTCTGCCTTTGTACTTCCTATTATCTAGGATGCCACTCCTAAAAAACTGTAACTGGAAACAAGTATCACACATCTTTTCTGAACTCACATAATTCTGGACAGATTTTGGTTTTTGGTACTAATTAGAATTTATTTTACATATCCCTGCCTCAGAAACGTTAGTGTTTGGATTTTAATCATTTAAATAAACACCTATGCATTCAACAAATATTGAGTATTCCATGCCAGGCACTGCAGTAGATAACTGAGATTGAGTGATGAATAAGATAAACTCTTTATCATTGATGATCAATGGTATATATATATATAGTAATAAACTCTAAATACTTTACATAATTGTGTATATCTTTTGTATACGTGTGTGTGTGTGTGTGTATATATATATATATATATATAAAATAGATATACTCATTTTACAAAGGTAAAAACTGAGGTTAAAGAGGTTTAGCTATTTATTAGTGGAAGCGGGATGCAAACCCAGTTCTTTTATTGCAAACACTGTGCCTGTAACCATTCAATTACCGCTCCTCAACATAACTGCTATTATGCTATCAGAGTTATGGAATTAGAAGGAAACAAGTGTCCATCTCAACCTGGGGCATCAGGAGCATTTGGGAGGCAATAGATGAACTGAGTCTTGAGGGATGAAAACACTATAAGGTTTCTGTAAATGTCCTCATTAATTCCATTCTATAGGCAATGGCTGGCTCTGGCTAAATGATCATTTGTGAAAATTGCTACATTTTTATTTATAGTAGAGAAAGAGTTACAAATCTGTTAGATAATTAATTCCTTCTCCCGATAGGGCACAGGCTTCATTCTTAGTTTGTGCTTTTGGGTGTCGTTGTCTTTTAGCATAAATCCTATCAAATCTTTGTGAGTTTTGCTTTTACATTTCCTTCATCTGTGACGAGAAGATTCTATTAGCAACCCTGGCACCTTCCATTAAAGTCTACAACTTCCAACTGCCAGGAAGGGATAATGAAGTGATAAATTTAATTTGATACCAAAATATGTAAGGCAGAGATATCTAAGTGAATTTATAGCATTAGCTATGTCTTTCCTCTTAGCATTAACAAAAGTTTTATGGCAGGTTATCAAAATCAGTGCAATAAAAACAAATTCATATGAATTCCCGTACACAGAAATCAGATCTATACTTTGTATCAAATCATGTCTTTCCCTCCTCTTGGCATTTTTGGACTCGTCAGAACCTAATAGGAGTTTTAAGTATTTTATTACTTGAAGGATGACAAAAAACACTGTTGACCAGCTTGTGAAGCATTTTTTACTCATTAATATATGCGTTCTGGAGTTTATAAAATCAAAATCTCCTTCTCCCCACTGGCTGGAGACCAGAAAGCCTATGAAGAAAGATAACACCTTCAGCGATGCCTACACTTGTGACAATGAGGGCGTTTCAAATTCTGTGGGAGGGAAAATCCACTTTCACCTGGATTTCTTAACTCTTTGTATCATGGTCATAAACACAAAAATTCTTTTTGCTTATTTGCACCCTTATGCTTTGTCTAAATACTAACATTTCCACATCAAGATCCCTTTGTTTTAGTGAGCTTTATCTTACACCTTTATCTTTGTCTTTCCATATCTTAGCATTACAATTAATATTACTATTCTAGTGACAGGTGATGCCTGTAAACTGCACCCACAGAATGCACAGCCAGGTGAAGTTCTGCTTTCTCCATGCAATGATGTATGTGTTCGTCCTATAAAACAGACAAAACTGTTAGAATCAGTTTATGAGTATAAGGTTATTTGTCCAAGGAAAAGTGGAATTGATAATCATGATAATGATAATACAAATTAAAAACCTTCAATGGTTGTTATTTGAGGGCATTTTATGTTATCTACTTTAGTCTTACAATGATTTATGTAAGGTATGAATTGTTATTCTCTATGCTGTTGAGAAAAGGAAGGCTTAGAGGGATTAGGAAGTTGTCCCAGGTCCCATGCTGGAAAGAGCAGAGGCAGCATTGTGGTCCTGATCTGTGTGCTCACAGAACCTCCACCCTTGACTACTACATTCTACCACCTCTACTTGTCATCCTGTCCAGAGAGAATCATTGTTTTTAATGCTTGGGATTTGATTCTGAGTTGGCAGAGAGCAGATTAAGATTTTACTAATCTGTGGGCAAGATTGTTGAACATTTTACCTCTTTCCCAGTGACCTATGACAGTCAGTTGTAGTAGAAATAATACAATGCTCACTCACCTGTATTCAGTGAACTTAGGATAAATTACTGCTTTTGCAGGCATGCCACCTTCTTTCCTCAACCTTTCATTATTGGCATCAAGTCACATTGCCATCCTGGGCTGATGCTTACCATGGACCTTCTGTTTACTGACAGAGATCACAGGTCCAACTCTGTCTTCCTCCTTCTGTTCTCACTGTACATGTTATATTACTTGACTTTTAGCTCTTCTACAACAAATCCAATTTGGGTTATGACTTCATGTATTTATTTATATGCATATATTTTCCCTACCAATGCCTCAATTAATCTAGTTTTTCTGGTCTGTTGATTATGTCTTTGAAAGTATTTAAGATAGGCCAGGCACAGTGGCTCAGGCCTGTAATCCCAGCACTTTGGGAGGCCGAGGTGGGTGGATCATGAGGTCAGGAGTTCAAACCAGCCTGACCAACGTGGTGAAACCCCGTCTCTACTAAAAATACAAAAATTAACTGGGTGTGGTGGCGCGAGCATGTAATCCCAGCTACTCAGGAGGCTGAGGCAGGAGAATAGCTTGAACCCGGGAGGCGGAGGTTGCAGTGAGCCAGGATCATGCCACTGCACTCCAGCCTGGGCCACAGAGCGAGACTCTGACTCAAAATAAAAATAAAAATAAAAAAAGAAGAAGAAGAAGAAAGTATTTAAAATAAAGAGAGCCAGAGAATAATGAAGAAGAGAAGACCTTCAGGCAATGGGGAGAAACCTGATCCTGAGGTCTGCATAGATCCCTGCGAATTGCCTTGCTCTCTCTAGCTTTGGGCCTTCCCTTCATCAGCTGCATTGCCTATGTAGATGTGTATGGTTGCCTGGCTGCATGCCCAGCAAACTGTTGATGTGAACATTGCCTTCTGTCTCTCTTCAGTCATCTCAATTTCATATAAAATCAGCTATCTAGGCAGTAACTGAGTACTGGAATGGGCTTCAGATTCCACTATAGTAAGCAACCTTCAATTGGCTTATAATTCTTATTACTGTCCAGGGTACCAAGCAATGACTGAATGATTTACACTTAATAGCAAGGAAAACCCTAGATATACCTGCCAGGGACCTTAGAGTGTCTTCATCACAACTGCAGGTGAAGTTTCCATTCACACAGTCCTTACTCAAGCATTATAATGTATGCAGTTCTGCAAAGGACCAAGAGAAAACTTAAGAGGGGCATCTGAAAGTATTCTAGATCTGTATGTGGATTCTTTCCCCTGCCTTTGTAATGCTAATATATTTTCTGTATGTATGCCTGCGTATTTCTCTCTGGAAGTTCCCTAGAGGATACCTGGCCTCATACTCTTGCACCAAAGAAGAATTCCCAGAATAATGATCTAAATATTTATCTACTCTTTAGTTATTTATTGAGTGTCACAAGGTATAAATACCTGGGTTGGGGTGAAGTGAGATGAGGCAGTAGAAGGGATGCAGGTGGAGATGGAAAGCTCCACGGATGTTTCTGAGTGATTCCAGTGTCATGAGCATAGAATGTCAGCAATCCAAGGCAGAGCATAAGTGAGCATACAGCAAGAGTTACCAGAGGATTTTTGAAGTTTTCATTTATTATGCTAAATATGTATAGCATGCAGATTAAAACAACATGGCTAGTTCGGTAGTGATCAAATGTGACAGGTTGCTAGTAAAGTTTATTAAAAGAGGAAAGTGTCTGGTGAGCCGAGATCGCACCATTGCACCCCAGCCGGGGCAACAAGAGCAAAACTCTATTCCAAAAAAATAAAATAAAATAAAAATTAGCCCAATACATCAAAAAAATCTAATCAATTATCATGGGCATTTGTAAGCACATCTTCATACTAAGGGCATTTTCTCTCAAGTATTTCGCCTTGGAAAGAAACAAATGCTCCTTCTAAGACAAAATGTAAAGAGAATGCTAATATGTAAACATTTGGAGTTGGAAAGAAAAGAATACATTATGGATGACTGATATCATTGGTAAATATTGACATTTTAGAACACTCTGATGAAAATGGTAATGATTAGACCATTCCATAGAGAAGTAAATGTAAAACTGTAAAATGTTTATAGGTAACACAAAGTAAGTAGAACTATTAATATTTCACCAAGAAGAATCATCAGTTTGATTATTCTTCTTGAGCAAAACAAAATCACTGCTGGGTATCGTGGCTCACGCCTGTAATCCCAACACTTTGAGAGGCTGAGGTGGGTGGATCACTTGAAGTCAGGAGTTCGAGACTAGCCTGGCCAGCATGGTGAAACCCCATCTCTATAAAAAAAAATACAAAAATTAGCCGGGTATGGTGGTGGGTGCCTGTAATCCCAGCTGCTCAGGAGGCTGAGGCAGGAGAATTGCTTGAACCCATGAGGCGGAGGTTGCAGTGAGCTGAGATCACGCCAGTGCACTGTAGCCTGGGTGACAGAGTGAGAGTCTGTCTCAAAAAAAAAATTACTAAGTGGAAATTGAAGCCCTATATCTATGTGAGCAAGCATAGTCAGGTGTAGTGCCTAATCACGTTAAATGCATTTTTATCAAAGGGAAAATGTGAATTCTGAAAATTTATGAATATTGAAGTTCAGTTTGGTCATCTAGAGTATATCATCTAGAGTATATCATTGGTTAAAAAAAATCCAAATAAGGAAAAGTAAGCAATGTACCTTTAGAAGCAGGATTTGTGTAAAGCAATGTATGTGAATACGGATAGGGAGAATGAAAATTCAATGAGAATAACTCATACCAGATGAACATACTGTCCTCTTTTAATATGTTTCTAGGGAATAGATAACAATTTTCACCCAACTCTTACTAAATATTAATACCTTGCAATGGGCTTTAGTTTAGTTACCTCATTTAACCCTCAGAGCAACCTGTGAAGTAGGTCTTCCTGATACCTGTGCTTTAGCTGATGATAAAACAAGTGGTTCAGCTGAGATTTGAACCCAGACAACAGGAAATGAAAGCCCAAATTCCAAACCATTCTATATCCCCTCAATAGAGTGAAGAGCTGCTGCCAGCAAGGCATATCTTGCTTTCTGGAAGGCATTTGACAGCTGACTATGATAGCCTGTTACACACTGTGAAGAAGATTGTTAGTTGGATCACAGAGCTAGAAAGCCTCATAATATTCTGATTTCCCTATGAAAAGCTTAACTTGTTTGGAGAATATCACGCTTAAAAAAAGATTTTATGTTCTTAGAGTTCCTCAGATTTATAATTAGAATCTGTGAATATATGACTGGAATAAAAACTTCAGGTTTATCATCCACTATAGAAATCCGTCATCCAAACTAGAAAACGTTACTCCATCAGGATATGTTATTTTATTAAAAATAATATTCTTATGATTATTAAATGAGAGCATTCGACCTCTGAAAGAAAGGTCTAGAAGTTTTCCCAAGATTGGTAATAAAAAAACTACAAACTTGTGAATTTTAGAAATAATTACTTAAAAATGCAGGCTGTTTACTCTTTCTAGGCTATAATATACCTTTAGGCTATCAGACAAAAAGCTCTACTTTACTAAGTGAATTATTAATATAAACACATTTCAAGAAATTGTTTAACCTACTTAAGATAATTAACAGCTTTCAAGTACGCTATCAAAATTCATATGAAAATCAACAATGAATGTGCTATTTTAAATAAATGTTTGTTAGCAATTCTTCCCATTGGATGTACCTGAAAAAACGCATTTCTTTCCCAATAATCTGTAATTCAGTCTTTTCACCAATTCAAAAGGACTCTTCACACAATTCATCCAAATTAGTGTATTTTTACTGTAGACTTTTGTAGAATATAGAAAGCATCCTACTCCCTGTGGTTATAATTTGATCTCAGTTATATAGTCATTGTCTCATTCTATCTGCTTCTACCAGGAATTTTTCATTAGTTGCTTACTGATCTTACTCTAGAGACTCAAAGTAATTATGTCCAAGAATTGTACAGTGTCAAGAAGTGGTAACTTTCAGGAAATGGAGTGATATGTGCTTTAATTTTTAAATCTAATGCTAGCACACTAAATAAAATCGAGAGAGTATATGAATATGAGGTAGATATTCCATAGAAGTATATATTGTGCTCTTCCTATGTCCAAAATGATTTTAAACTACACTAAAACTTTTGAAAAATATACACTTTTTATGGGATATCTTCTGAAAGGGAAAGAACAAGATTTCCCACCAGGAAAACTGAAATGCAAATCTATTCATGAAGAATCTCATCTAAAGCAGAATCTCATATTTTTTATAAATCTAAACTTTGGCTATAAAAAAATTCTATTTCTGAATTTATCATTAATATACTCTCTGAAGTGATTAACAACATTAGTGGTAATACAAACTATTGAAAATAAAATAAAAATATTTTCCAAAATGCTCAAATAATATGGTACTTTGATAATATTCCTGTGTCTGCATTAAATTCTGCTTTTTTAAACTTTGAAATACAAGTATTGGGCCATCTGGCAAGTTTGGCAATTCTTGCTTATGTCTGGAGAATTCATAACATAAAATATAATTTCTGGCACATAAAAGCATTTATACCTCTGAATTAAGAGAAGGGGAAGTTTGGAAGGAATAGGTAGCTGTGTTGGGCAGCTGCCAAGGGCTGAAGAGAAGGTAAAGATAAACCATTAAGTGTCTTAAGGAAATCCTAAAAGGGAAGTGAATTTTTCCCATTTGTATGACACCTAAGTTTTACTATACAATGTTACTTTTTTTCATCTTAATGTTTTTAAAACTTTTATTTTAGTACATGTGCAGGTTTGTCATTTAGGTAAACTCATGTCATGGAGGTTCCTTTTACAGATTATTTTGTCACCCAGGTACTAGTCCTAGTACCCAATACTTATTTTTTCTGATTATCTGTTTTCTCCCACCCTCCACTCTCAAGTAGGCCCCAGTGTGTCTGTTCCCTTCTTTGTGTTCATGTGTTCTCATCCTTTAGCTCCCACTTATGACTGAGAACATGCAGTGTTTAGTTTTCTGTTTATGCGCTAGTTTGCTAAGGATAATGGCCTCCAGCTCCATCTATGTTCCTGCACAGGACATGATCTCATTCTTTCTTGTGGCTGCATAGTATTCCATGGTGTGTATGTACCATATTTTCTTTATCTAATCTGCCATTGATGGGCATTTGGATTGATATCATGACTTTGCTATTGTAAATAGTGCTGCAATGAACATACGTTATGTGTACACGTGTCTGTATGGTAGGTAGAATAATTTACATTCTTTTGGGTATAAACCCAGTAATGGGATTGCCGGGTTGAATGGTAGTTCTTTTTTAAGCTCTTTGAAGAATTTCCACATTGCTTTCCACAATAGTTGAACTAATTGACACTCCCACCAACAGTGTGTAAATGTTCTCTTTTCTCTGAAACTTTGCCAGTGTCTTATTTTTTTTTAACTTCTTAATAGTAGCCATTATGACTGGTGTGAGATGGTATCTCAATATGGTTTTTATTTGCATTTATCTAATGATCAGAAATATTGAACTTTGTTTTCGTATACTTGTTGGCCACATGTATGTCTTTTGTAAAGCATTTGTTCATGTCTTTTGCCCACTTCTTAAGGGGCTGTTATTTCTTTCTTGTAATTTGTTTAAGTTCCTTATAGATTCTGGATATTAGACCTTTGTTCGATACATAGGTTGCAAATATTTTCTCCCATTCTATAGGTTCTCTGTTTACTCTGTTGAGAGTCTCTTTTGCTGTGCAGAAGCTCTTAAGTTTAATTAGTTCCCATTTGTCAATTCTTGCTTTTGTTGCAACTGCTTTTGGAACCTTCGTCATGAAATCTTTGCCCATTCCTGTGTCTAGAGTTGTGTTGCCTAGGTTGTCTTCCAGTGTTTTTATAGTTTAGAGTTTTACATTTAAGTTTTTAATTCATCTTATGTTGATTTTTGTATATGGTAAGGAAGGGGCCAATTTTAATCTTCTGCTTATGGCTAGCCATTTATCTCAGCATCATTTATCAAACCGGGAGCCTTTTCCCATTGCTTGTTTTTGTCAGCTTTGTTGATGATTAGATGGTTGTAGGTGTTCAGCCTTATTTCTGGGCTTATATTCCATTTTATTGGTCTGTGTGTCTGTTTTTGTGCCAGTACCATGCTGTTTTGGTTACTGTAGCCCCTGTAGTATAGTTGAGAGTCAGGTAACATGATGCTTCCAGCTTTGTTCTTTTTCCTTAGGATTGCCTTGGCTAATTGGACTCTTTTTCAGTTCCATATGAACTTTAAAATAGTTTTCTCTAGTACTGTGAAGAATATCATTGGTAATTTAATAGGAATAGCATTGAATCTGTACATTGTTTTGGGCACTGTGGTAATTTCAATGATATTGAGTCCTCCTATCCATGAGCATGGAATGTTTTCCCATTTGTTTGTGTCATCTCTGATTTATTTGAGCAGTATTTTATAATCCTCATTGTAGAGATATTTCACCTCTCTGGTTAGCTATTCCTAGGTAATTTATTATTTATGTGACAATTGTGAATGGGATTGCCTTCCTGATATGGCTCTCGGCTTGACTATTGTTGGTGTGTAGGAATGCTCGTGATTTTTGTGCATTAATTTTGTATCCCGAAACTTTGCAGAAGATGTTTATCAGCTGAAGGAACTTTTGAGGCAAGACTATGGGATCTTCTAGATATAGAATCATGTCATCTGCAAACAGTGATAGTTTCACTTCCTCTCTTCCTATCTGGATGCTCTTTATTTCTTTCTCTTGCCTGATTGCTTTGGCCAGGTCTTCCAATACCATATTGAATAGGAGTGGTGAGAGAGGGCATCCTTGATTTGTGCTGGTTTTCAAGGGGAATGCTGTCAGCTTTTGCCCTTTCAGTATGATATTGGCTGTGGGTTTTCATATATGGCTCTTATTATTTTGAACTGTGTTCCTTCAATACCTAGTTTACTGAGAGTTTTAAGCATAAAGGGATGTAGAAACCATGTATACATATGTAACAAACCTGCACATTGTGCACATGTACCCTACAACTTAAAGTATAATAAAAATAAATAAATAAATAAGAAAACAAGAATTTTACCAAAGACCTTTTTTGCATCTATTGAGATAATCATGTGGTTTTTGTCTTTAGTTCTGTTTATGTGATGAATCACATTTATTGATTTACATGTGTTGAACCAACCTTGCACCCCAGGGATAAAGCCTACTTGGTCATGGTGGATTAACTTATTGATGGGCTTCTGAATTTGGTTTGCCAGTATTTTGTTGAAGAATTTAGAATTATTGTTAATCAAGGATATTGGCCTGAAGATTTCTTTATTTGTTACTACACAACTTTTCAACTTGCTATTTTTTCTCAATGAACTCTATGAACCAAAAATAAGTGAATACTAGAAAGTTGTCTCTCAATCTTGTTTCTAAAAGTGGGTGCTGTGGTTTGAATGACGACATCCCCTATAAAATTGATGTCAAAACTTAATCCCCAGTGCATCAGTAGTAAGAGATGTGGTCTTTGGAAGGTGGTTAAGTCATGAGGTCTCCAACATCATGAATGAGATTAACACCCTTATGAAAGGGCTTGAGGGAAAAGGGAATGCTTTCTTGCCCTTCTGACCCTTCCACAAAGCGAGGACAGAGCATTCATTTCTCTGGAGGATGCAGCAACAAGGTGCTATCTGGGAAGCAGAAACCAAACTCCAGACACCAAACCTGCCAGCACCTTTATGTTGGACTTCACAGCCTCCAGAACTGAGACAAAAACATTCTGTTGTTTAGAAATTACCCAGTCTGTGGCATTTTTTATAGCAGCACAAATGGACTAAGACAGAGGATCATCCTATTCGTTTCTGATATGGTTCACAGAAAACTATGTGTTGATTTGGGTAGTAGATTGTTTTCTTTCCATTTGGAAAAGCACTGTAACTACACATGGTTTAAACTTCATGTTGAATTAAAAGTGAAGTAGGAGAATGCCTCTGTATATTCCAAGTATATTTATGGCTGTTTGCTGATTGGCTTAGAAATACCCACAGCTCCGTTATGATTGCTGATGCTTTTAGAAGGCGAGAACTCTTTATAAAGGGTCCTAATGTATTAGAACATCGATATTGTTGTTTTACTTGTATCAATATGATAGAATGGTGGGTTACATTGCCCCACAGAGTTTCCAGGCTGTTTTCTGTGACAGAGCTTTTTTTTTTTTTTTTTTTTTTTTTTTTGGAGACGGAGTCTCACTCTGTCCCCCTTGCTGGAGTGCAGTGGCCGGATCTCAGCTCACTGCAAGCTCCGCCTCCCGGGTTCAGGCCATTCTCCTGCCTCAGCCTCCCGAGTAGCTGGGACTACAGGCGCCCACCACCTCGCCTGGCTAGTTTTTTTGTATTTTTTAGTAGAGACGGGGTTTCACTGTGTTAGCCAGGATGGTCTCGATCTCCTGACCTCGTGATCCACCCGTCTCGGCCTCCCAAAGTGCTGGGATTACAGGCTTGAGCCACCGCGCCCGGCCTGTGACAGAGCTTTTAACATTAAAAATGAAAACATTCAACAATAGTAGTGCATATAGTCAGGCTGTTTGAGACATTCCCTGTAGCTGTGTAAGATGCTTTATTTAAGGGAAAATCCTTGAAGAAATTAATTGATATGAGCCAGAAGTTGTTCAGCTGATTTAATCGCTAATCTGCTGTTGTTTCTAAATTGAATGAGATCCAGAAGGAAGTCTGCCTGCTTCCAAATCAGCCAATTCAAGATATGTGCGCAGGATGGAGTTAGACCACTGTATGCTAAAATGCCGGCTCAAAATTAAGCAGGCTTTGCTATGGATGGGAATGAGGGAGTGATTAGCCAAGTTTTAAACATGCTAATTCACTTTTCAGGGCATTTTGCCAAGTTAACTAAGGCTATCCTGAAACTATTTGAAAAATTAACTCAAGAATAAATAGTGACCAGGCCTGAATTTCTGTTTTCAAAATTTGTTAAGAACTGAACTTTGAAAAATAAGTCAGTAAGTAAAGTAAGGCCTTTATTCAGATATCACATTGTGGAATCCCAGTCATAGTGCAGTCTCCTGTGGATGAAGTAAACAATTTAGGTTGTACACTTTCTGCTCCCCACTGACTGGTTCTATGCGTAAGTCTGTCCTGTTCTCTTTGAAATTCAGATATTCAATCTATGTGACAATAAGAGAAATTTTAAGTACCAATGAAATTGTAATTGATTTTAAACCCTGGGAACTAGAGGGGAGCTAATAGCAGAGAGTAAATCTCTTACAATCCTTCTATTCAAAGAGTTAGCTTATCTCTCAGCATCAAACAACCCCTTACTTGGCCTTCAAAATTCTGCTGGACTCTCTAATCTCACATTTATCGGGTAGTATATTAAAGAGTTGTTCATTTTCAATTTTCTTATCAGTACTACAGAAAAGATACAGTGTTAGTTTGGTTAAGGATATATAACCAACATTTTATTGTGAGGAGCTTAGGGAAAATATTCCATCTTGCATTTCAAGTGTGGCTTACCATTCTACTGAAATATTCTGAAAGGATAAGAAAGAAAAGTTGTCTTTGTTGTTATTTTTCTTTTTCACCTATTTTTGTAAAATAATTTTCTGCTTTAATTCCATGCCCTTTAAATAGGAATTGTTCTAAAATTATCTTGGAAAGCCTAGCACCACACTATACGGAAATCATCAGTAAATTAGTTGAATATTAACACTGTAAATATAAAACTATTGGTTATTACAATGACTCTTGACCCAAACAGTAAAACAGCATGTCTTCCTAATGATAATGGTATCCTAACGATAATAGTATCAGTAAGAAAGACTAAGAAGATTCCTTCGTCTTTCTCTAGGAGAAAAGAAAAGAAGGGCAGGAGAGAGGGAAGGAGGGAGAGAAGAAGACAAGGAAGGAGGGAGAGAAGGAAGGAAGATAAAATCATAGGATTTATTTATCGGCATAGTCACTGAATAATATGTCTCTTTAGTTAACTAATGGATAAATTTATTCCTTTAATATTTCTATTTAATATTCTAATAAGATTAAAAGGAACAGAATGCGTTTCTAATTAATTTTTATTTTCCCATTTTTTCATATTTCCTTAGCTACAGTTTTCTACAAACATACCACAAATTCAGTCTCAAAATTGCCCCCGAGTAGTTTCTGCAACTTACTTCCTACATATTATCAAAATGTTAGAACCCTTTATTTATCTACCTTAAGTTTCTGTGGCTTCTTAAACTAGTAAATGTATGGTTTGTGAGTTTATTTTTTAACAAGTTTAGGAAATATTTAGTCATTATTTCTCTAAATAGTTTTTCTGTTTCATTCTTTCTTCCTCTTTTCTGAGTCTCCAAGTGAATATATATTAGAACTTCAAAGATTGTTCCACAAGTCCCAGATGTTCTTTCAATATTTTTTAATGGTTTCTCTGGTTTTCAGATTGGACAATTTCTATTGATCCATCTTCACGTTCACTGAGTCTTTCCTCTCATGCCATCTCCATTATGCTGTTAAGCCCACCTAGTGAACTTTTTATTTTAGTATCACATCTTTTAAATCTATAATTTCTTTTTGCTTCATGTTTCTCATTTATTTCTTTGCCATATTCATTATCTCATCATTCATTATCAGTGTATTTTTCTTTATATCCTGAGCATAGTTATAATAACTAACTTAAAATCCTTGACCTCTAATTCTAATATCTGGATCATCTCAGGACTGATCCCTGTTGATTGCCCTTTATTTTGAGAGCAGTCAAAATGCTCTTTCCTATGGCTGACAATTTTGTATTATAACTGGACTGTGTAAATGATACATTATAGAGAGACTCTGGACTCTCCACACCTAAGAGTCCTGATTTTTGTTTGTTTTAGCAGACAATTAACTTATCTTAATGCAAACCCCAAAACTCTGCCCCTTCTGCAGTTAGCAACTGACTGAAATATCTGTACAGTTATTTCAATCTTAGCTGGGCTGCTTGGCATCTGCCAAGCACAGGCATAGCTCAGATGTCAGCCAGTGATTTGGGTAGAATACATATGCAGAATCTGGTGCTCCCTCTCTGTATCTTTCTTTCTTGGATATCTCCCCAGTTTCTAGATGTTTTGATGGCCCCAACTCTGATTTCTCAGCCAGTCAGAAGGCGAATTTCTCTCTGAATTTTAACCTCCCTGCTTGGTACCACCCCCTGAGCCTGTTCTCAGGCAAAAAGGATAGTGTAGTGTCGCTCCCTTCTCCCAGGTGCCAGTTCCCCTTTAGTTTTTGCCCTTTTTTGGACATTCTTCAGTGCATTTGGATAGTGTGTGTGTGTGTGTGCACGCGCGCGTGTGTGTGAGTGTGTGTGTGTTTGTATGTGTGCGCGCCTGTGTGTGTGTGTGTCGTGAGTTATCTGCAGGAGAAGCCCAAAGGAGGTATTCTGCCATTACCAGAAGTTGAAATCTTCAAAAATCGTCTATCATAAATAAAAGTACGAAGAATCCTTATAGAAAGAACATTCACCTAGATACAAAACTTTTTCAAATTGCAAACTTGTAACATTTGAAGACTTAAATGTTTTTTGCTGTTGTTGTTTTTAAATTCCCATCCTGTGTACTGCCATCGCTAAATCAGAGTAATGAATTCACTGGTTGTGAGCAACTTGACATGATTTGTAGAAGCACAAAAAGCCCTGGGGAATTGGACTTGGTATTGCTCACTTTTAAGCTAATAAAGAGAAAACCCTACAATCAAATGCAGTGAAGGGTATAATTGGTGCAATACTACTTGCTATCAGTGTACTTTTCAGGGTCATTTTTGTTAACTGAGGAATGAAGTAAAACATTTTTAAGCACCCAGTACTTCAATAAGAATATATATGGTTACCCTGAGCAGTCAAGTCCAAATACGTGATGCCTGATTATTATAGAAGCACCTATTCAGCACTGCTCATTGTAAAGGATCTTATTCTTTAGTTGCAGATATATATCACCTGAAATCAAGCCATGTCTGGAAAATAGATCACTTTTAGCTCCATGTACCATTAAGGGTGAATAAAAGTGTCAAAAGTAAAGGAGAGCTTATACACATATTACAGGTATGGGAATGTCTGTACAACTTGAAAATATATCCATCAAGAGTTGTATTTCACAGAAATTGAAATATTTCAGAAGCAATACTCTATTGTGTGCCATGGAATACATATTTCCTGAGTCTGGAGAAATTTCAAGCCTCCTTTTTTCTGTCGCATATGTTCTGGCTGATGCCTTGTAATCATTGCTTCCCCATTCAGTCACCATGGAAATGAGAAGGACTTTGTTGTCTTGGATAGAGAACTGACTTAATAATAGGAAACTCCATATAGGGATAACTGGGCATTTGTGTTCCTCAGGGGTCAGTAATAAAACCCATCTTATTTGAGGAATAAAATCCCACATAAGTAGGTAAGTCTTCCCAATAAGAAAAAGGCAAGATGATGGTAATACACTGAAAAGGGATCTCTAAAACAGTGTGCATGGGCAGAAAAGGTGATGTGCATTTGAATGCGGGCAAACACTAGGTGATATAACTTATTACCAAGAAGCGGTTTTAAAAGAATGCAGTTTGTATTTTTCTACCTAAGAATAGAACCCTGGAGCCTGAAGAAGGGAAAACCAAGTTCCTGTCTCCTTCTTAGGTAATATTAAAGTGCGATTCTCTAATCCAAGGTCAAAAAAAATTATTCATTTCAAATAACTACCGATTTAAAAAATTTCTGTGACCAAAAATATAAACATTTTCTTTAAAGCATTATTTGAAATCAATCAAGTTATTTATTTGCACCAACTGGAATTATCTAGATCAATGCTACTCAAAACATGGTACCAAAACCAGCAACATCAGCATCACCAGAGCTTGTTGAAAATGCAGTCTCAGGCCCAACTCCAGACCTATGGTATCACAATCTGCATTTTAAAAAGATCCCCAGGTGATTGATACATAGGTTTAAGTTTGAGACGTACTAGAATCGATAATACAATAAAATAAAATCTCAATGTAAGAAGCATCACGTCTGTCTTATTTAGTGAGACCATTGGAAAGTGAGGTCAAAAGAACACTAAGGAAATTTGTAGATGGCTGTAATTTGGGAACTACTTTCAATTCTCAGAAAAAAGATAACTAGCACAAAAGAATCTAAAGAGGTTACAAAGAAGAAAGAAGAAATGAAATGAAACCTGGGTAAATGTATGATATGAATCTGTGAAATAATAATATCAAATAAGACATTTAATAGACACAATTTAGAAAGCTGTATTATCAGGAGACCTAGAGCTGGGATGAAAGTGAAGAACAAATTATAGTAAAATCAGGATTTCAGGTTATTAGGATAATAAAAACAACTAATGCAATTTGGGGCCTCCTATCCAGAGACAAATCATGGAAGAGGCAGATAATGGTTCTTTTTTAATGACTCGGGTGAAAATTCAGAGAGAATATTTGGACACAAAAGCAGAACAGCTCTGGCTTCCTACAGAATCCAGGGAACAACAGGTTATAACATTTGATAGATGAAAAGAACTATGAATAGTGTAAATGATGATTCCAAAGTCAGACTTATGACAACACTTGGAAATATGAAATGTGAAAAGCCTTTGATTTTAGGAGGCATGAAATTTGAAGTATAGTAGTGAAATCAAACAGAAAAAATATGTCCTGAATATTAACACACATCACACATATTTAATAGCACTGAGCCCAAGTCTGTCTGCTCAACTATTCAGGCCACATATACATTCCCCACAAAGAGAAAATAACCAGTTGTAGCTGACTCCTCACCCCACCACCAGATCTTGAGAAAAGTTCAGACGGCCTTTATAGCTCTACCTTGCTTCATTTTTGCAATGACACAAGTAAAACGCATTAATTTACTTAGGGTGAGTACACCTACCATGTACGCTACCTAGACACATGTTTTTGTTTTTATTTTTAATTTCAATAGGTTTTGGGAGGACAGGTGGTGTTGGTTACATGAATAAGTTCTTTACTGGTGATTTCTGAGATGTTGGTGTGTCCATCACCCAAGAAGTATACACTGTACCCAATGTGTACCCAATGTGTAGTCATTTATCCCTCACCCCCCTCACCCTTTCCCCTAAGACCACATTGTATTAAATTTTTTTTTTTTTTTTT
Source organism: Macaca thibetana thibetana (assembly GCF_024542745.1). NCBI lineage: Eukaryota > Metazoa > Chordata > Mammalia > Primates > Cercopithecidae > Macaca > Macaca thibetana. The sequence continues at coordinate 96,576,000 of NC_065578.1, read as the reverse complement.
TTTTTTTGAGCTGGAGTCTCACTTTGTCACCCAGTAGTGCAGTGGTGCAATCTTGGCTCACTGCAACATCAATCTCTGAGTAGCTAGGACTACAGGAGCATGCTACCACGCCTGGCTAATGTTTGTTTTTTTGTAGAGACAGGGTTTCACCATGTTGACCAGGCTGGTCTTATACCCTGGCCTCAAGTGATCTCCCCACCTCAACCTCCCAAAGTGCTGGGATTACAGTCGTGAGCCACTGCACCTGGCCCCACTGTATCATTCTTATTCCTTTTCATCATCATAGCTTAGCCCCCAATTATCAGTGAGAACATAAGATGTTTGGTTTTCCATTACTGAATTACTTCACTTAGAATTTAATAGTCAGTTCCATCCGGCTTGCTATGAATGCCATTATTTCATTCCTTTTTATGGCTGAGTAGTATTCCATGATGTTATATGTACCACATTTTTTTATCCACTCATTGATTGATGGGCATTTGGGCTGGCTCTGTATTTTTGCAACTGCAAATTCTGCTGCTATAAACATGGTTGTGCAAGTATCTTTTTCGTATAATGACTTCTTTTCTTCTGGGTAGATACCCTTTAGTGGGATTGCTGGATCAAATGGTAGATCTACTTTTAGTTATTTAAGGAATCTCCACACTGTTTTCCATAGAGGTTGTACTAGTTTACATTCCTACCAACAGTGCAAAAGTGTTCCCCTTTCACCACATCACCATATCCATGCCAACATCTTTTTTTTTTTTTTTTTTTTTTTTTTTTGATCATGGCCAGTCTTGCAGGAGTGAGGTGGTTTTGCATTGTGGTTTTGATTTGCATTTCCCTGATAATTAGTGATGCTGAGCATTTTTCCATATACTTCTTGGCCATTTGTTTTCAGAATTGTCTTTTCATGTCCTTAGCCCACTTTTGGATGGGATTGTTCGTTTTTATCTTGATGATTTGTTTCAGTTCTTTGTAGCTTCTGGACATTAGTCCTTTGTTGGATGTATAGATTGTGAAGATTTTCTCCCACTCTGTGGGTTGTCTGTTAACTCTGCTGATTATTTCTTTTGCTATACAGGAAGTTTTTAGTTTAATTAAGTCTCATCTATTATCTTCGTTTTTATTGCATTTGCTTTTGGGTGCTTGGTCATAAAGTCTTTGCCTAAGCCAGTGTCTAGAAGGGTTTTTTCAATGTCACCTTCTAGAACTTATATGTCTTCAGGTCTTAGATTTAAGTCTTTGATCCATCTTGAGTTGATTTTTGTATAAGGTGAGAGATGAGGATCCAGTTTCCTTCTTCTACATGTGGCTTGCCAGTTATCCCAGCACCATTTGTTGAATAGGATAGACACGTTTTTAATACTGTCCTTGCCATGTTCTCCTGGAGCTATAGATCCAGACCTAAAGTTGCATGTAATGCCAGGTCATCATATTGTTCATGAACACGATCATGTGGGAGGGAGTATGGACGTAGCTGTTACTCTCTTTTCCCCATCTGAACCTAAATCCTGTTCCTTTGGATAGCAATTCAGTTCATTAGGTTCCAGACTAGTTTTAGTATAGTAGTAATGGAAAAAAATATGATGTTATCAGCTATACTCATATTAAGCTACAGAGCATACTGCAGTTTTGCCTTGACCAAAGAATGCCTCTACTAGATGAAAATCAGAACTTAAAGTACAGGTAAATAAATAGCTGATTACAAAAGATTCTTACATTTCAGCAGGCTTCTCCATGGAGCTCCTTTTAAAAAATGAACTCCTCTAGTGTTTTTTGTTTTTTGTTTTTTGTTTTTTTTGAGGCGGAGTCTAGCTCTGTCGCCCAGGCTGGAGTGCAGTGGCCCAATCTCAGCTCACTGCAAGCTCCGCCTCCCGGGTTTACGCCATTCTCCTGCCTCAGCCTCCGGAGTAGCTGGGAGTACAGGCGCCCGCCACCTCGCCCGGCTAGGGTTTTGTTTTTGTTTTGTTTTGTTTTGTTTTTTGTTTTTTGTGTTTTTTTGTATTTTTTAGTAGAGACGGGGTTTCACCATGTTAGCCAGGATGGTCTGATCTCCTGACCTCGTGATCCGCGCGTCTTGGCCTCCCAAAGTGCTGGGATTACAGGCTTGAGCCACCGCGCCCGGCCTCCTCTAGTGTTTTTAAGTGTTTTACAGACCATTAATTACATGGCAGAGGGGCAATGAGAAGGGATTTCTAAATTTAATGAACTAGGACACACTCAAGTTGAGGACAGATAAAAATAAGACAAGTTATATTTAAAATTCTACTTTATCAGTGGGAAAACACAACCATGAAAACCATCTAAACATCAACTTGAAAAGTATTCAGTTCTCAGGTATGCTATACCTGAGAGAGTGACAACTTGATGAAAACATTGATGATGATGATAATATTGTATAAATATGATAATTATATATAAATATATTAGTCTACAGAATATGTGCAGCAATATCTACATGTGTGCCTTGCATATATGTGTTATATATAATATTAGTACTATATGTATTGTGTATTTTAATAGTTATTAAATATGGGTATATGTGTATTTTTATGTGACATTAATATTATCATTTAATAGATATAGATATTAACTATATCTGCATATATTTGTGTATATATTCAATGTGTTTATGTAAGAGTGTGTGTGTGTGTGTGTGTGTGTGTGTGTGTGTGATTCAGCCATCACCTAACAAGTTGGAGGCATCATTCAAACTTCCCACCTTTGCATTTTACACCTAGATTTAATACTGACATTGACTTTGCAAATCTCACTCTTCTGAATATGAAATAACCCAACTGTCCATTCATTCCCAGCTCTTAAACTCTTAAATCTCATTTAGAGATGGCTTAAACCAGGAAATAAATTAGCCACATCCCTAGAAACTTTGGCTATAATTGCCTAGTGTATTTTTCCACTAGTAGTGTTTGAAATGCTTCCTATGAAGTAAATGCTTTACAAAGTTAGCAGAAGGAGTTTCCCGGAAATAGCAGTGTAAATGGCCTTGACTGCATTTTGATAGGAAACTTCAAGCCATGTTGATTAATACATTATCCATAAAATTAAACCAGCCTAGAAAAGGTTAATTTTAAAATAACTATAATGTTAATGTAATACTTATTTTTGATGAGGACAGGCTGAAGAGAGCTTAATAAACTATACTAGACAAATTCAGATAATATACTACTTCAAAATTGTTACATGAAAAACTTTCCATTTTTAATTTCTTCCATGGAATAGTAGAGTATGACCATTAGTATGTTTTTAATTTAAAATGCATTTTGGAACATATTGACAGTAAAATTGAAAGAACAGGATTTGAAGATTTGGATTCTGTCTGTATTAATAGCTGATTGCATAGTAACAGATAATCTTTCTTTTCTCTTTTTTCCTTTTTTTGGGGGTTTTTTGTTGTTGTTTGTTTTTTGTCTTTTTGGGGGGTTTTTTTGTTTTGTTTTGTTTTGTTTTGTTTTTGATACAGACTTTCACTCTTGCAGCCTAGGCTGGAGTGCAATGGCAACATCTCGGCTCACTGCAAATTCCGCCTCCCGGGTTTAATCAATTGTCTTGCTTCAGCCTGCCAAGTAACTGGGATTACAGGCGCCCACCACCATGCCTGGCTAATTTTTTGTATTTTTAGTAGAGACGGGGGCTTCACCATGTTGGCCAGGTTGGTCTCGAACTCCTGACCTCAGGTGATCTGCCTGCCTCGGCCTCCCAAAGTGCTGGGATTACAGGCATGAGCCACTGCACCCAGCCCCACTGCACCCAGCCCCACTGCACCCAGCCCCAGATAATCTTTCTGATTCTCTGTTTTCTCCTCTAGCAACTGGAGATAATTAAATCTTCCCAGTTGACTTCACAGCACTGTTGTGAAGAATCAAAAGAGCTCATATGTATATACGATTATATCTGTATAATCTCTATATATGTTCTCAAATACCGTAAGGTATATGTAAATATGTGTAAAGTATTTTAATGTTTTTACAGTTTTAATGTTTTAAAAGGAACACATTTCATAGAAGAACGTTATGAGAAGGTAATGGTTTCTCATTTTGAATATAAGATAGCTGGATTTGATATCAATATTAATTTTTATTAGGTATTGACTTAGCTTTGCTTATCTTATAACAAGAGACCATAATCCAAGCATAGTTTATTCCATTGACTTTATTACTTTATCAAAGCTAGTAATTATACTTCTGGTGTTTCCAGACCGACAACAAAAACAATTGAACATAATGCAATGAATATTGCAATGAAAAGCATTTGTCATTATAATGTGCTTGAATTCCAGGAAGATGCAATATACTCTATTTGTGTGTAGTTTCTTATAAACAGCCTTGGCCCGGCGCAGTGGCTCACGCCTGTAATCCCAGCACTTTGGGAGGCCCAGGCGGGTGGATCACGAGGTCAGGAGATTGAGACCATCCTGGCTAAGAAGGTGAAACTCCGTCTCTACTAAAAATACAAAAAAATTAGCCGGGAGTTGTGGTGGGTGCCTGTAGTCCCAGCTACTCTGTAGGCTGAGGCAGGAGAATGGCGTGAACCCGGGAGCGGAGTTTGCAGTGAGCCGAGATCGCGCCACTGCACTCCAGCCTGGGCGACAGAGCGAGACTCCGTCTCAAAAAAATAAATAAATAAATCAACAAACAAACAGCCTTAGTTCTATTTGAAACTAAAGAAGAACAGGGTGGTTAGTTTCAACATGTTAACAGCTCATTCTCTTTAAGTAAAATAGAAAATGGAAAAGAGAAGGACCTAGAAAGAAGCCTATCTCACTCCATCCAGAAGTCATGAAAGAAGATGATGCAGTGATGTATCTAGCTCTGAGGTCCTCTTTTGTATAAAAGAAATAAATATTAATAAATACAGAATATCTGAGCAAAGGACTTCTTCAGAGGAGAACCCAGAGAGAGCCCAGTGCCCATAAGAAAATGCCTTGCTGAGCTTATTATAGTTCTTGTTGACCAAACAGATTATATTTTACCTACATGAAAATAATAGTAATAGTGAGAAAAATGTTATTGAACATTTGAATGATGCTTTCATTCATTCATTTATTCATCCATTCAACAAATGTTTATTAAGCACCTACTTTGGAATAGGCAGTATGACAACATTATCATACTGTAGTGAAGAAGAGAGACTAGGTCCTTGTTCTCTTGGAGATTACAGTCTAATAATGATGGACAGAAACTACATTCATTTTTTTATAAGATACAGTGTGTACTAAACATTTGCAGGCTGAAAAGGCATTCTTAGAAGAAAATTAGGGAATGTGGAGCTACTTTAATCTGGGTATCAGGGAAGGGTTCTGTGAGAAAGAGATATTTGGAATGAGATGTTAAGGATGAGGAGCCAGGAAACAGCGTTCCACTGGTGAGAATAGCATTTGTGAAGGTGTGCAAAAACCTGAAAGACAGCCTTTGCGGCACAAGTTAGAGAAAAAAAGTGGAAGTAACACCACATGGTATTCGAAAGGTTGACAGTGGCCACATTATGTGGAGGCTTATTGACCATGACGAAGAATTTGGATTTTATTAAATGTGCAAAAGGAAACTGACAAATGGTTTTACACAGAAATGGTGAAAATATACAAATACATCATCATGCTACTATGTGAAAATATGTAGGAGATGTGATGCAATGAAGTTACAGACATCATTATGAGGTGGTTAGCAGGACTGGCTTTGTGGGTATGTAATCTGTGCCACAGTACAAAGCTTCTCTCTCAGAAGGGTCCTGCTCTTGGCTTAATGCTCTGACAACTCCATCTTGAAATTCATAATAATTTTTAAACCGGGAGGCTTGGATTTTTACTGTTCATTGGGTCCCCAAATTATGTAGCTAATACTGTCTGCTATGGAAATCTAGTTGCAAGATGATGTTATAAACTAGGATATTGACACTGGAGAAAGACAAAAGTTATCAGCTGGGTGCAGTGAGTCAGGCTTGTAATCCTATCACTTTGAGAGGCCAAGATGGGCAGATCACCTGAGGTCAGGAATTTGAGACCAGCCTGGCCAACATGGCGAACCCTGTCTCTACTAAAAATACAAAAATTAGCTGGGCATGGCAGTGCATGCCTGTATTCCCAGCTACTTGGGATGTTGAAGCAGGAGAATTGCTTGAACCCGGGAGGCGGAGTTTGCAGTGAGCCGAGATCATGCCACTGCACTCCAGCCTGGGTAACAGAGCAAGACTCTGTTTCAAAAAAAAAGAAAAAGAAAAAGAAAAAAGTTATTTCTATTTCACAGGTGAAACACAGCTATAAATCTGTATCAGATTGCCAGTAATATAGGCTTTCAATTTGGTCCATGTAGAGCATTTTAATTGTTTATTCAGCCCTAACTTATGATAATCAACACATATTACATCCATTTAGTAAATACTAGTTTTCAAAAGATTGCTAATTTTTGTCATCTTCTGTTAGTGCATCTGCATGTTATATATGTATAATAGAGATGAATTCCAAAGAGCGTGGAACATTTAACTTTACCTTTCCATTTCATTAATACCTATCAAGCCCAAAGCATACAAAAGACTCTGTTGTAAACTTAGAATGGTGCAGGTATTTTCTATTAAGAGCTTATAATTGAGTGTAAAGTTAAGATCTAAATAGCTATAATATGAGAAAGGATATACTTGTAAAGGAGATACAAAATATGAACTGTAAAATTTTTCATTTCTTTAGAAGAATCATTAAAAGTTTTATCAAGTGTTTCTGCTTATTTAATCACGGGAGTTCAAAGATGTTTGTCGTGACACCAGAATGTGGATGACATTATTATGACATTTCATTTTAATTAAAACTAGATATTGCCAGGGATTCCATAGTAGATGTCTCCCAATATGTAGTAATCCATAAGATTGTCATGCTATATATGAAAATCCCATTTAGAAGATAAATATTATTGAGGTCTTTAAAGAAAAAAACTTGAAAATGCCTCTCCTTATTTCCTGCAGAATGAAGTAGATCTATAATTAAAATAATTCTTAGTATTCATCATCAGAGTTGAAAAATAAAATCAGACTTTTGATTCCTAGATGAAAATCTATTAAGAGATAAATGAAAATATCCTGGTTGCTGCATAACGCATCTGTCTTCAGTTTAAGTTGCACAAACTGCAAGCAAATGTGGATGTTTTCTCTGTAGTATGGAACTTTCATCAGGGAAAAGCCTAGTTTGATGATGAAATTGCAAAGCAGATATCCCAAAAGAACACACACACACACACACGCACACACACACCCTACACATACACCAAACAGAAGAACACATGGGCAATGGAGGGATGTACCAGTGCCCCAGAGACAGAGACCTCTGGCAGTAAAGAGCTGTTCTTGTCATGCATGACAGCTTAAGGCTCCAGACATTTCATCCCAGGACATTTGTTACAGTTGCAGGCTTCCATGTTTTAGGCTATGGACAGAGTTTCTAGTTTACATCTCCTGAGACCTACTCAGGGCTCTGGCTTGCCTTACACTTATCTTCCTTTTCAAACCTGTGTCTATACAATAAAGTAGTCATGTATCTATCCAAAGTGCACACACTTTGTAACTTAGGGTAAAAGAAAATGCCTACCAACTTAGGCTATACCAAGTTGTATAAACCAATATTGCACTCACCCTCTTGATTCTACCGAATCTCAAAGTACAGTATAAGAGAGCTATTACTCGCTCCGCAATCATTGAGCCTGACATGACGCACAGAAGAGTTTAACATGAAAATAAGATGGACTGATGGGCTAAGGACATAGAAGACACTGAGAAGATTTGATACAACTTGAGAAATATGTGTAAGTCTTACAGTTGGAATATTTAGGAAAAGGAAGGAGCATTTTAGATAGTCTTATCTTTATCTCAAATATCAATATCGTAGTTTAGGCTTTTAGGACCTCTCTTCTCTTCTGCGCTGTAACTGTAGGCTTTCTCCTCCCAGCTTCTCCTTCTCCTTTCTCCAGACCTTTTATATCTCCTTCTCCAGACCTGCCAGTTTATTCTTTCCAAAGCTCATTTTCTGATTCAGAGCATTCAGTGATATTTCTTGACCAACAAACGTAAGGGATGCTTTCATCTGGCATTCAAGGCTCTTTGTGATCTCACTGCAACCTATTTTGCCAGTCTTTCTTTCTTTCTTTCTTTCTTTTTTTTTTTTTTTTTTTTTTTTTTTTGAGACAGAGTCTCACTCTGTCACCAGGCTGGAGTGCAATGGCGTGATATCAGCTCACTGCAATCTCTGCCTCCTGGGTTTAAGCGATTCTCCTGCCTCAGCCTCCTGAGTAGCTGGGGCTACAGGAGCACCCCCACCCCCTATGCCCAGCTAATTTTTGTATTTTTAGAAGAGACGGAGTTTCACTATGTTAGCCAGGATGGTCTCCATCTCTTGCCCTCGTGATCCGCTGGCCTCGGCCTCCCAAAGTGCGGGGATTACAGGCATGAGCCACTGTGCCTGGCCTATTTTGCCAGTCTTACTTTTGTTACTTCCTTCCATGTAAATCATCTTCCAGTAAAGTGGTTTTCAAACATGCTCTCCTCCTTCCTATAACAGCCTCAATACATTGGCTCATGGCATGCAGTTCTTCTGACTCTTTATTTTCCTTGCCTATTGAAATTCTACTAATTCTTCAAGGTGCTGTCATTACCCACCCCAGGAAGCTTTGTTTATTTTTCCCACTGGATATATTTATCTCCTCTAAACTAAGAAAGCATCTATTATGTACATATATTCATATTTACCATCCGTATCCATGTTTATTTGAGTAACTGTACTTGGTTTTACCTGTCTTTCTACTGCAGCCCCAATTATAAGTACCATATGGACCATACTTTTATATGTCTCTGTCTCACATCATGCCTCCTGATCATTAAAAAAAAAAAAAAAGGTTCAGTAAGGTTTTAAAAATGGCTAGAAAAGAATGGAAGAGTATTCTCCGTATTCTTAGAGTTAACAATCATTGTATTTCCATCCAGACCTTATGGAAAGTCCATTGGCTGAAAACAGAACAGACAAACAAACAAACAAACCCTGAATATTTAATAGAGACTGCCCAGAATAACAGGATGTATTGTACTGCCTTTGGTCATGGTGCACTTCCTTTACATTTGCCAATTCAAGAGCTTGTGGTTGGGATGATCATATAGGCCAGGATATAGGCAGGATTATCTCTGACAGTCCTGATTTTTGTGCCTGTAATTATCAATAATACCTTGTCTTTCACTTCCAAAAGAGTTCTGGTTTAGATGATAAAGTATATGGTCACTCTCCGTAAGGACCATTTTTACGAGCAAGTGAAAAGACTCTCCCTCCTTGTCAACATTGTATTAAGTTTTCTTATACAAACTATTAATATTATAGAATTGGGATAGATTAGCATCTCACCCATTTCTTCCCAAAGCTTTAGGTTCATCTAAAAAGCAAATAAATCAACAGACAGACAAAAAAGCAAAAATAAACAAACAGAAAAACAAATAACAAAACAAGTCCCAAAGGCTAAGCCATTTGAAGTAGAAAAGGATAAAACATAAGGCTTAGGATCATTGAGAGAAATATGTTTTTCTCCTCCTTTTTCCCTTTTCTCTCCCAGGAATTCTTTATTAGACTCAATTGAAGCCTTGAGTTTGAGGTTTTGTATTCTCAGATGATAAGCACACCTATTAAAAAAGCAATGTATTCATGTTAACTCCCTGGCACCAGCAGGATCTGTGTATTCACTGCTAGCAGTGGACACCATGCCAGGAGAACCTGACTCCTGGTGCAAAAGGATTAGGGGGAAAAAAAGTCAAACAATGCCAAAAAAAAAAAAACACATAATTCTTTTCTGTACTCTGTGGTTTGTTTTACTTAGGAAAACGGCCTGGTTATACCCTGCAGCATGCATTCATTACAGTGATCTTTGACTGGCAGATGCAGAGTAATAGGATGCATATTTTAGTGCTTATTATAATACCCTGTCCAAAAACAACTTGACAAATTTGTGATTTCGACAATATCTCATTTTGCTGGCTGCAGTGCTCTGTGATTGTCTGGCCCACGTGGCTTCCAGATTATGCATACCACCAATACTTCTCATTAAAATGGCCACAGTTCACCAGTTTCGGTAGCTTGGAA